>NC_133467.1:1414166-2775833 GCF_048565385.1 Saimiri boliviensis
AATGGAGAAAGGGCTCCCTGTTTAATAAATGGTGCTGGGACAACTGGCTAGCCATAAGCAGAAGATTGAAGCTGGACCCCTTTCTTATGCCATATAAAAAATCAACTCAGTTAAATACTCAAATGTAAAACTTAAAACTATGAAAATCATGGAAGACAACCTAAGTAATATGGACGCAGGAATGAGCAAATAGTTCATGATGAAGATGCCAAAAGCAATTTCAGCAAAAGCAAAAAAATGACAAATGGGATCTAATTAAAGAACTTCTACACAGCTAAAGAAACTACTAACAGAGTAAACACACCACCACAGAATGGGAGAAAACTTTTGACAACTAAACATCTGACAAAGGCCTAATATCCAACAGTCATAAGGACCTTAAACAAATTTAAAAGATGAAAACGACCTCATTAACAAGTGGGGAAAGAACATCAACAGACACTTCTCAGAAGACAAACATGCAACCAACAATCATATGAAAAAAAGTTCAACGTTGTTGATCATTAGATTAAAGCAAATCAAAACCATAATGAGATACCATTTCACACCAGTCAGAATAGCTATTATTTAAAAGTTAAAAATAATAGATGCTGGCAAGGTTATGGGGAAATTATTATATAATAGCAATAAGTAAATTATTTCAAGCATTGTGGAAAACAGTGTGGCAATTCCTGTAACACCTAAAAACAGAACTACCATTCAATCTAGCAATCTCATTATTACTAAAGGAATATAAAACATTCTATCACAAAGACATGCGCATGTAGTAGTAGCACTATTCACAGTAACAAAAACATGAGATCAGCATAAATGCCCATCAACAGTAGACTGGATAAAGAAAATGTGGTACATATACACCGTGGAACACTATTCAGCCATAAAACATGAGATTATATCTTTGGTAGAACATGGAATGTATTACTTTGATACAAATTTAAAAATTATAAAAGAAACTAAAGTCTATCTATTTATAGCCAAACTGTTCTAAAGTTTTAAGCTTCTGGCAGTGCTGGCAATATGTTGCAGCTCACTTTCATCCACTGAACCCGAATAACTTAAATAATTAATATACGGTAAAGATGAATTAACTCCACATAAAACTTAAATGAATATATCAGATGCATTTATCTTCAGCAGCATACCACTTAAAATAAAAAGGAGATCAATTATATGTGTATATATACATTCATAATCTAAATACACACACTGTAGCAGAACACAGATAGTCATTTTTCAAGATTTACATACAAATCTATTGTCAAAACCAAAATCGTTTGGAAAAATTTTGTATCCTTTGCCTATCCATTCAAAGAGCTCAAAGGGTCAAATGTAAATTTCAGTGTCACTCATTCCCTAATACTGATAATAAAAACAGCCTAGCCTAGTGGCTTATGTCTGCAATCTCAGCACATCGGGATGCTAAGGTGGAGGACGGCTCGAGCCAGGAATCGGAGGCTGCAGCGAGCTGGCCGGGAACATGCCATTGCACTCCAGCATGGGTGACGTAATGAGACCCTGTCTACAACACAAGAAAGAAAAAGAAGACACTTTATTGCCCTACCAAGGAAATTAAGCTGATGATTCAGAACTGAGATCTTTTGTCTCTGAAATACAAGTCATTGTTTAATAAACATTAATTACATGTATTTTTTCATTGTTTTTAACTGATACAGTCCATATCAAACACCAAAAAGCACTTTTCTTCATTAGCAATAAGATGCTATTAAAATATCATATATTTAATGATTTGACTTCTGCTATTTAAATTTTACATATTTAGCACAAATAATCTAATGAAAAACTAATTCTGTTATCTCAGTGATGTATTAATAGTTATTAATAAATTCTGTATTATGAAGAAATCAAGGCTGTATTACAATTAATAATTCATTGCACACCAAAATATTTAATGAAGTAAAATAGCTTTATAAGCATTTTTCCTGACACAATATTTATAAAGAAATGTGCAGATTATGTGTCACATCATTGCTAATTCTTTTCAGTAGAGTCAGCTGCTTATTTCCCTCTTCTGCAATTAGCATTTTTAAGTACATGCTATTTAAAATTTTGAGTTTTATAAAGAACATTTGAGCAGCAGTATGACAAATAGACCCTGAGGCTCTGAGATTCATAGGAAGAAATAGTTGCTTGAAAAGAAATAAAGGGATTATTTTATAGGAGACTGAAAGTATTTAATAATAGTAAAGTAATGGAATTTACAGAGATTAATTTGAATATCAAGTAAAGGAGATAAAAAGTCAAAGAGGAAAAGAAATAAAGGGATTATTTTATAGGAGACTGAAAGTATTTAATAATAGTAAAGCAATAGAATTTATAGAGATTAATTTGAATATCAAGTAAAGGAGATAAAAAGTCAAAGAGGAACCCATGGTTTTGTTTTGACTAGCAAAGGAAATAAAGTGGAAGAATATTTAGTCAGAAAAATATGGCAAATTCATTTATGGCATTTTTGAGCTGCTGATACCTACAGGAACACAGGTAAATACATATTTTAAAAATCTGTGTTCATGTATTTGGAACTCAAGAAAATTCTGAATTGGAGAAAAATAATGTAAAATCATCAGTACATAGGTGATTTTTAAAGATGGGTAGGTAGCAACAAAGATAAAGAAAAGGAAATTGTGGAGAATACAGCACTCATTAAGAAGACTAAGGAAAATAAATCTACAGTGGAGCAGGAAGAAAACAAGGAAATTAGGATTTACAATGGAGCCACAGAAGTAAAAGCTGTTTTTTTTTTTTTTTTTTTTTTAAGCCTACAGCAGTAGATGGTGCTAAAAGGTTAAGAGATTAAAAATAAGGTTATATTATATGTCTAGCACCATTTACCAGCTTTGGCAACTAGAAAATTAGTGATGACCCGAATTATTTTGTAACGGAGTCATGATTATGAATGACTAGCTATGGAAGGTTGAACATTAAACAGAAAGTACAGAAGTTCAGTTTAAAAGAGACATTGAAAAATGAAATGACAAGGTAGTGTTTTGCAACTTTTCTACATATCATTACATCAAAAAATGATAGTATTTGTATGGCACACTTGAGAAAATTGTAGGGGATTTAGGGACACATTTTTGGAGATTGTTGAAAAAATATCAATCTCACTTTATTTGTTTTATAGAATAACATTGAAAAATAAAATATAGCTTATTAGGAAAAATACTGAAATTGTATTTGAGCCAAACATACCAATAAAATCCTTTCAATATTTAATTTTAGGAAACGACAAACATCAGATTATTCTCAAAAACATATTACATGTTATTTTTAAACGTGTATATTCTATTCTTGATAGAGAAACTTTCATCATGAAATTACTCACCCTGCCCTCCAGCTAGATTTACTGCCTCTGAGGACCGAAGAACGTTCTTCCTGGCATCTAGAATACACATTTCCTGAGCAGCTTCCTGGACGGGCCCCTTGTCTGTTACCAGTAGCAATTCTCTGTGCATCTGACTGCTAAAGTGAGTTTCCAATGTTTATAGACTATTTTATCACGTTGAGCATGATTTCCTGATGCCATTATGCTCACCATACAGCATGCTTACAGAAATTGATGAATTCCATGAAACTCCCTTAAAAACATCAATTGCTCCAGGCAGCTAGCACAGAAAATCCAAACTCTTCTAAGTCCCATCCAGATACCCCTGAGACTATGGGAACCAATAGTTCCAGCTGACCCTGTAGTTTATTTGTAACAAAACAACTGGGGTGTCCTTACTAAAGAGAAACATAGGTTTGGACGTATTTTTTTGTTTAAGTTAGAAAAATTTAAGAATCTATGTGAGAAGTCATGTAACTGAGAGGAGAGATGAAGATATTAATCAATATTGAAATAAGGGAAGATAAGATAAGAGGGGATAGAAATTTGTTTTCGAGTGGAAGACAATAACAAGTGAAGCTCCAACTGAGTGACTTGCAGTTTTTATTCGTTTTAGTTGTTCAGTATCTTTTATCTCTTCCAGTAAAATGTATCTTCTATTTCCTTTGGGCAATTTTTATCATAATCTATGTGATGATGGAAACCTACAAATTATGGTGCTTTCTCAGATACATAGACATACCCAAGCATGTCTGGTTCTTCTCTTCATCACTTTGAATTATACAGAATTATTATTAATAGGACATGTTTATATACATACATGTATTTCAGTATTTGGACTTTGCCTTATATAGGTAATCGATAAACTGTTGTGCAAGAAAAATAAAGAAAAAATAGAAACAAATGAAAAAAATAAATAAAATAGCATTACATAAAATATCTCTATGGAAGAAAATTTCTGAATTAATAGTTTTGGACAGATGTGTAACTCTCCCTTCACATACGATCTGATGGGTTCACAAAGAAACCACAACTGATGGCATTCCACAGGGTCTACCGCTTGGTTTCTTACCCAATGGAAAGTCAATTTCTGTGTTTTCCCAATTTTTGACTTTGGCTTATTTATGTATAGGGCTTTGTGTTTTTGTATATGAAAAATCTGTGTACCCTATTACAGAGTATGCTATAACTAATTTAAAATTTGTTGAGGTGTATTTCTTAGGAATATGAAGACATTTTCTAGCAAATATATTTCACTTTGGGTTATTTCATTCACCACATTCTTTCCTATTATTTGAAATGGGTGCTTTGATTTATAGAGATAGTCTTCCAATATGCAGAAATTATGTCACACTAAGTATCACATCATGCTAGTTATAAATCTAAGATCTTGTGGCGATTGAAACTTGTGAAGTTAATTTTCCAATTCAAATGGCAGTTATGTTTCAAAGTACTAAAATATATATTTGGTACAGAATAATGACAATTACTTTCAAGTGCACTGTGCAACCACACAGGATATGAGATTTGATGGTCAACAAGTTGATTTATTTTTCTTGCACTGCTGGACTGAAATTGGAATCCAGCAAATTCATGCACATCAATATTGAGTAGTGAATGAGAAATATATGAGAAAGAATTATAAAGCATTTTTAGATACAAAGAGAAATATAAAAATTTAAACTAAAGATATACAATTCTTGACTTTATAAATAAAATTTCTTCTCAGTTATTAATTATCTTCACAGGTCTATTTTTATGATGAATGAAATTAATGTTTAAAAATACTTACAACTGTATTTATTAAACCACATGTTATAAATTTTATAGTGCATACTAAAACATATAAATTACAATTATAGTTAGTTATAAAAATACACATGTATTTTTTATGACTGGTAAATGTATTTTAATAAATGCTATTGGAATGTAGGATATGTACTTCAACTAAATATGTATATAATTTGTTGATTTTCCAGTTTAATGTATTTCTGGAAATTTAACATTCTGACAAATATGAGTGTGTGTGTGCGTGCGTGTGTGTGTCTGTCTGTGTGTGTCTTGTAGCAAAGCAAGTACAATCAATGCAATGTTCGGTGATATTAGAGAACACTGAGGAGCCCATTTATTTATTTCTTAAACGTCTCTATAACAGAAGTTTTTTTTTTTTTATTGCATTTTAGATTTTGGGGTACATGTGAAGAAAATGCAAGATTGTTGCATAGGTACACACACGGCAGTGTGGTTTGCTGCCTTCCGTACCCTCACCTGTATCTGTCATTTCTCCCCATGCTATCTCTTCCCACCTCCCCACTCCCCCGTCCCTCCCCCATTTCCCCCCAACGGACCCCAGTGTGTAGTGCTCCCCTCCCTGTGTCCATGTGTTCTCATTGTAGAACAGAAATTTCTATGACACTTTTGGTGATTGCTCTTTCATATGAAATGCTACTATAAGAGCCAGCAATTCTCTTTGATGTGCCAGGCCTTCAGAAGACTATGGTTTCATTTAAAAATATTTGCACAGTCTTTCTGTACCTGAAAACAGTTTTCTATTTTCAGTAATTCTTAAGAATTAAACGAATTTATAGGTAAAATATTTAAAACAATGTCAAGAACACAGTTACTACAGACAATATCTCAATTAATACTAACCACAAAATAAAACTCACCTGCCTGATTAATGCTTAAATGTCATTTCAAGCTGTTTTATATAGTGATTATTATTATTTACTCAAATGAAATAACATTAGGTTACACACCATTTTATCTTCAGCGGGCTCAGCTTTAAGTCCTGCTGAGAATTCACCTGTTTGCTGGTAGAGGGCAAAGGAGACTGGTCTACACCTAATCTTAGACCAATGGTCCAGACAAAGCTGGCCCAAGGTAGTTAGGCAGCAGGCAAAATATAAGTGTTCAAAAAAGACCAAAAAAAGTTTAAAAGTAATATGATCTCAGGCAAAAGGAGATTTCCAAGGAAGGAACTCAATTGTTTGGTGGATGAATTAGTTACAACAGCACTAGGTGTTGTAGGAGATTACATGTTGAAATCACAATAGCTTAATATTCTGGAAGTCTAGCTATTTCTCATTTAGACATTTCTCAGAGGCAAGTAACCATGTGTGTTGACATGTAGCCGACAGATATGAAAGAGAAGGTGAATCCCTCTACAGGAATGTTTATGTGCCCAGCCAGGACAGAATGTGCATCAAAAATATTCACATTCATTGACTGTAGGTATCTTATCTGCCATTTCTACCTGTGAGGGGGACTGGGAGACACTGCCTAGCTATGGGTTCACAAGGAAAGGGAAATGAACGTGCTGCAGAGTTTTTCACTGTTTCTGGAGCACTTCAGGAAGTACTTATATTCAGAATTAATCAGAGGCATTATCCTCATTGTAAAGATCCTGAAATCATCACATATTCACAAATAAAGAGCAGAATGTAAAGACTATACATAGAAAGATTATGATTGAACAACAGGTCCCTGATAAGCAGGTTACCTTAAGAAAAAATTCAAAAAAATAAAGTAAGGAAGGCAAAAATCTTCTCCAATGAACTAGGAAAATAATGTAGAACTACATAAACAATTTAGGTGAGTGGTGAGAGATTCTCAGTACTCATCTCAAATGTATCAGCTATTCAAGCTTCAATAATCGCAGTTTTACAGCTAACTAGTGGCTACTGGGAGGAGGCCAGAATCAGTGACAGAGCAAGAATTACTGTATCTGGAAGTGTGCTGATGCCCAGATTTGCACAAGCAGAGTGCTACTCTATGACAAAACAAGCAGAACGTTCTACTGACTTGAAAACGCATTAACTTACTTAGGATAATGCTTCAGCAATGCAGCCCGTTTTTTAATTCACTGGCACTTCAATAACTATATTCAGATTGTATTTTTTTTACCAGAATGTATTGTCTGAGAACAGATTATATTTTCATTTTTAATATATAGCATTTTAATATATTTGAAATTGGTATTATAAATTTGTAAAACACTGCAAATCCATAAAACACATTTTATTTAAAACCCTTTGCTAGAAAATTAAGTGAAAATTTTTAAGCTCAGTGATTTTCATATGTAATATAAGGAGAATCGAAACCATGTATTTGTTTTGGATTTGCTACTTGGTGAATTAAAAATAATTTAAACTTAAAGCAATTAACAATGTTGTAAGAATGCAGATCACCAGGTGCAGTGGCTCACACCTGTAATCCCAGCACTTTGGGAGGTCGAGGTGGGGGGATCACCTGAGATTGGGAGTTCGTGACCAGCCTGACCAACATGGAGAAACCCTGTCTTTACTAAAAATACAAAATTAGCAGGGCATGGTGGCACATGCCTGTAATCCTGGCTCCTCAGGAGGCTAAGGAAAGAGAATTATTTGAACCTGGGAGGCGGAGGTTGCACTGAGCCAAGATCACCCATTGCACTCCAGCCTGTGCAACAAAAGTGATACTTTGTCTCAAAAAAAAAAAATGCAGATGATTATTATTTTGATAAGAAAAAAAATATTTTAAGTCGTGCTATAGATTACCCTAAAAGAATTTGTAATATCTAGAATAAAAAAACTATTTTTACTGAAAAATATATTTTAAAACATTTTATTATTCAAATCATTAAATGCAATTTAATAAAACAAATTGGGCCATTTGCTTTATAAAATCTTGTCAATATTATCGTTCCACTTGATTGATATGAGGTCAGATACACTCTATTAAGCATACCCACTTCATCAGAACAATCTACCTATTTATGGAAAAACACCTATTTTTGCTATCATGTGCAATTAAATGCATATGTTGCATAGAATTTAATTCAACATTTCAGTTTCTCAATATTGGTATTTATATTTCTGACATTAAAAAGTGAACTTACAGAGGCAGAAGAAATACAATTTAGCAAATCAGTCAATATTTGTAAATGTAATTATCGAGTTACTTTTTAAAGTGCCTTTCGTACCTGGTATATTTAACATAAATATACAAAAATTAATATGAAGTTCTTTAATTTAAATAATTTACTTTATAAAATAAATTTACTTCAAATAATAGTTTTACTTACTAAAATTTAAATTTACTTTAAATCAGAAGTAGAGTGATTTCAGTGTTTGTCCCATGAACTTAAACAGTGTGAAAATGATGACAAGCAAGAGAATCCATTTGGTCTCACTCAGGATGCTACATTATATAACCATTTACTATAATCCTAATATAAGAGAAAAAGGAAAATCGAGTAATACACACAAACACTAGACACACACACACAAAGTTCATTAATGCCGTCATATTGCAACATGATATTCCTTTATTTTTAGTGTAAAATTATTGGCAAGAGTTAATAACTAAGCTGAGAGACCAGAAACTCATTTCAATAATCCTGGAATGGGAGGCTGAGGTTGCAGCAAACTGTGATCACATCACTGCACTCTAGCCTGGATGACAGAGTGAGACCTTGTCTTGAATAATCATCATCATCATAAATAATCCAGGGGAGGGAAGCTGCTAGTGTGAATTGCAGTATTAATAGTGGTGTTAAAGACAATGGGAGAAACAAAAAGACATATATGGAGTAGAATTCATATGTATGTGAAGTAGAATTGATCAAATTTAGAGATTGACTGCCTACCTAAGTTTAGAAAGGGATTAAATTTGAAAAATATGGCTGCCCTTTTTTTGGCATAAACACAGTTGAAGGTACAATACTCTAAAATAGGAAAGAATAATAAAAAAGCAAATGTGGGAAGTAAATATTAAATCATTGATGAATCTGTTGAATGTGAAATGTCCAGCAACCGTTCAAGTTGAGGTATCTGGTGGCAAAGCAGACATATGAGTCTGACAGTGAGAAGAGTGATCAATCCTGGAGGTGACTGGAGCCACAAGCATCACCTAAACACGATAGATGAATTGAGAAGAGAATATACATATGAGAGACTGCTGAAAATTCCAACAAATAGTGGCTGGGCAGGAAGGAAAGCCAGCAGAATAATTAAGACTATTAGCCGAAGATGATGAAAACATTATATTTTCTTCTTACCCCATGGAAAACACTTAAATAATTAAAGAACTATCCATGCCAATGATTGTACCTTGTTTCCTTGGTGGTGAGAAGTTAAACATGTTCTGTTCTATCTTCTCTTTTTTTTTCTTTAATTTCAACTAGAGGAGGACATCATTTGTTGAGATTGGAGGAAGAACAAGGACGTCAGGTATTTGTGAAAGTACAGAAGGTAATAAGGACAACCAGGTGTATTGATCTACGACTACAGTTTTGCCTTATAGGAATATTAAAAGCATAAAGGGCCAGGGACGTTTTGTGCGTCTTCAAAAAGACGCATTCAGTTTAACTGTAGAGTTTCCACTCAATGAGATCAGAAGGGTCTGTCTAATGGTCAGGGAAAACAGACTGCTTGGCAAAGCAGAGTTATTATGGAAACAGTTGTTCATGGAAGTAGCATGAACAGAAGGTTCTGTTCACATAGTGAGACGTCTTAACTTAGAGATGTCAGAGCTTGGACATCATTAAGCAATAAATTCCAGGAAGATATCATGAGCGTAACAACTGATAAAAGGTGGAGAAGAGGATTTTTGAATTACAGACTTTTTGATTAGAGATCTAAAAGGCTAGATGTTTATATGGTTGGTTAGCAAGGATTTTGAATTCACTCAGAATGAAGGCAAAAATTGCAACAAAGAGAGAGAAAATACGAATCAAGAACCAGATTTCCATGAATGACATAATGTATGTGGTAGCCTTATAGACTATCGCAATGAGTGGCATAGAGTGCAAAAGGTACGTGGAAAAATACTATAATTTAAAAAATAGTGTAACAACTGTTTTATGGGGTTGAACTGATGAGTAAAAAGATATCAGACTTAATTGTTTTCCAATGGAAGATCAGTAAAAATAAGCATTCCCTATTTAGGAAAACGGTGGTGGATGTTGTCACTTCATAGACGGGCCAGGTTTTTACTGAAGCATGAAAATATGAGGAATGTTTGGTAAATTGGTTCAAGCATAGTACACGTTCTTCAAGAAGTGGGAAGTCTGAAATTTATTGCAAGGAATTGAGAGTGATACCAGGATTTGGAAGTTGAGGCAAAAGAAGTGAGCAGAGAACCTGCTAATGAGGTTTCCATTGGTGGATGCGTATTCACAAAAAGTAGGATTTAATTAATTCTGGCAATATATCGATGGTAGGTAGGCATATATAGCTGCTCTTGAAATAACGAAAATGACATTTTTATGCAAAAAAATGTACACAGTTTTAAAAAAAATGTTCAGACTGTGTCCATTTTTAATGCAACATGCTCCTCCAACTATAGTCCCTGACATCCTAAGATACAGGTGACAAATTTAAAGTATTGCATAAATAGTCCTAATATGAAAGAACAATTGAGTTCCAAAATATTTATTCAACAGGAAGACATTTATGCTGCTCTTAATTTATTTGCATTGTGGTGAAAATATTCTTTTCTCAATTTCTTAAAATATCAAATTACAAAAAATTATTTTTCTTTTGTTAAAAGGAAAATATGTATAGGAAAATTTATGTATTCCAATAAACGTAGAATACATGTGAGTTCTGCTATGAGATATTTAATTAACCATATTTTATTTAATGCATGGGATTTTTTGATTTTTATGAATTATTTTATTTTAAACAACTCAGTTTTTATATTAAATTATAATTTTAATCATTTAATATAATTTGATTAGATTCAATGTAGCTGCATTTTATAGTACTATGTAAAGAAAGGCTGTTCTTTAGATGTATTTGTTTTTTATATTTCCTGAGAAAAATGATACTCAAGTTTTACATTATATACTCTTCTATTATAAATAACGGCTCAAAGCAAAATGGATATTTTTCCCCCTTCAACATTTAAATTATTCAAAATCTCTTTTGAAACGTATATAGAAGTTATATCATATGCTTCAGAATAAAACATAACACCAGGGGAAAGATAAAGCAGAACTCACAAAGTGAACTGAGAAGCGCCGTCAAAAAGGCAGGAGAGGAATAAAGATGAAGTGTTATGTGAATTTTGTGTTAAATAGCACAAAATGTGGCCAGCAGGACAAATATAACTACGTTTTTTATTCAATTTTACTGGAAAGAAGTAACAGCAATTTTGGCAGGAGCAGTTTACCTATGTTGGAAGGCATTAAATTCAAACTGCAGCTGTGAGTTAAGGAGTGACTGCACTGTGAGAACAGAGAGGCAGCAAAGAGGAAGTAGAAATGCATCCCAAAACAGAGAGAAAAGCTTTAGCTCCTGTTAATTTTTACCCACTCAATTGTTTTTGAAAGTATTTTACAGTTAACTGATTTAACAGATGTCTACCAGGCAGTGTTCAAGGCTTTGGAAATCCATAAGAAGGAAATACAATCCATGTGAACAAACTTTCCATTTTAATAGAGCTATCATTCTGATGTCTAAGAGACAAACTATACATATAAATGTGTATGTGTGCGTGTACATATGTGACATGTATATATTTGTATACATCTGTGTGGCATATACACGTTGTGTGTGTGGTGTGTGTGTGTGTGTGTGTGCGTGTGTGTATGTCAAAGTCATGACATGTGCTGTGAAAACTAACAAAGCAGTACAGGCAAAAGCAGGGGTGAAATATTGCTACTTTACCCAGAGACTTAAGAGAAAAATTAACAAGAAAGCTTATGTTTGAGTAGGACTAAAAAGAGTTAAGACGAGTTAGGAGGATCTCTGGAGGAAACGAATTCCAGGAAAAGCAAAGACCATGTGCTAGTCTCAGGTGTAAGCATGCTTGCTGCTAGAGGGAAAGGCTGCTCCCCAGAGTCAGCAGGAGGCTAGGTTTAAGGACTTTAAGGCCACTGTGAAAACGTTGGGTTTGAGCGCAACGCAAAGCCATTATAGGGACTCAGGCTACTGTACTGCTTTGACAGAGTGACATCAGCGCACCTTTGGGACTAGGGCACATTCTCACTTCTGTATTAAAGAGAAACTGGCAGAGGAAAAGGAAAACAGAGAGAACTGGAAAAACAAAGCGAAACAAAACTCTTGCAGTAACTATTCCGAGTAGGACTGCCAAGTGAAATCAGTCAGATGAGACATTTTGAAGGAGGTGTGAATCAGACCACATTAGTGATCACTTGGGCGTTAAAACAGAGCAAATAAGAACACATTCAAGGCCTGTTGCTGCAGTGCTGGTATTTGCTTTCTTGTTTTACATAAGCAAAAAAATATATACACTGCTATTTAAAACTGTGAGATACACACCTGTTTGAAATGGAAAATTAAAAATTTGGCTCAGGTTATATGTGTGTGTATTTAAGAAAATATTAGGGTTACTTATGTATTAGTGTCCTTTGAATGGTATTCTGAGTATTGAACACATGAAAACAATTATTAATATTATTCTCTCCTCTGGGAGAAAATGTTTTATTAAATTGAACAATGGAATGCTCTCAACACTCTAAATACAGAAAATTATTTCATGCTTCATGCATTTTATTATATATATATTTGTCTATATGCATTGAAGTGCAGAAGAAGATTATTAGGTTAAAGAATTTGGGCATTCATAATAAATGGGCATAAATAATACCCTAGGATACTATGCATATTTTACAAAGGCCCTATAGGAGACAAAAACAAAGGTTTAAAACCTAAGTCTAAATAATATTATTTGTTTCCTCTGCCTAAAATAGGATGCTATGCAGTATCTCTGGAGCATCTGTCAGCCCTCCAGCAAAATAGTCCTTCAACTTTGTCACAGACAAGGTCATATTGTCTCAGAACATCAAGACCATTTTTAACCGAAAATTTTATTTGAAACATCATGGTTTGTGGAGTCCTTTATTACCAAACATTTCTTGAGGACATTTTCAATAGTAATTTTTCATTTTATTTTTTAAATTTTGATTGTTTTTCCTTCTGTCAAACAAGTATCCTGATTTAATAACATTTACTAAAGTTATTTACTATATAACATTTACTAAAGTTATTTACTAAATAACTAATATACATTTGTTGGTTTGTACATTAATTTCTTATGTTTACATCTGTAGAGACTACCTCAAATATAGGCCAAATTAATTCCAATAAAGTGAACAGTATAGGTCCAAAAGAGCATAAGCTTTCTTTAAAGTGTTGTATTTACACTGTGATGTTATCTAAACTACCTGAAAATTCTTCATGTTCTAAGACCATGCCCTGAGAAAGAGATGGTAAAATGTGAACAAAATTTTTTCTATATGTTATTATATATGAACTATACTGCTTTGCTTTTTATGTCATTTAAATAAATACAGGATATCTTAATTTATCAAATTCTATCTCTGGGCTAATTTTCTTAACGACAGATAAGACCTATATACAGTACTCTTCTCAAAACGTACATTACTCATTGACAAAAAGTTCACCAATATCATCACAGCCGTATCAAGTGTGCCATTTTATAATCCAACCACAAAGAAACCAAAGTGTGTTCTCATGGTTACTTGAAACAATAAAAGAAAATTAAAGCAATATTTTAAAAGTAAAAAAAAAGTTTACATTATCTTTAATATTCTTTAATCCTTTTCAGCTTTTTAATTCCTGGTTATGACACTATTTGAAACAAACTGAATGCCAAACTAATTGTTCTATTTAAGATAGAGACCGTAAACTTGAGTTACAAAGGACAAGCTGTTTCAAAACAAAGTATTATCAGAGGACAAGAAGAGAAGAGATCTACACATACAGTTATCTATCTACCTTAAAAATCTGATTATAGAGCTATATTCATCACAGTATAAAGCAAATGGACTTTTTTAAATTACAAAAACACTGGAATACTATATTCTCAGAATGCTATACCCTAATTACTAAAAAACAAACAAACAAACAAACAAAAAAAACTTAGGATTTGTTCAACCAAGTATTTTCGTGTATGCAGAAAAACAAAGAAATTTTACCAAGTTAATCTTATACCTAAATATAATTCTTGTTTTTTGTTTTGTTTTTTTGAGACGGAGTTTCACTCTTGTTACCCAGGCTGGAGTGCAATGGCACGATCTCGGCTCACCGCAACCTCCGCCTCCTGGGTTCAGGCAATTCTCCTGCCTCAGCCTCCTGAGTAGCTGGGATTACAGGCACGCGCCACTATGTCCAGCTAATTTTTTGTATTTTTAGTAGAGACGGGGTTTCACCATGTTGACCAGGATGGTCTCGATCTCTTGACCTCGTGATCCACCCACCTCGGCCTCCCAAAGTGCTGGGATTACAGGCTTGAGCCACCACGCCCGGCCACCTAAATATAATTCTTAAAAAGGATTGTATTATATAACATGTATTCATTCTGCTTAAGTAACATTATTCCATTTTTCAAATATGTGAGTGCTTAAATTAGAATGCATCTTGTCTATGCAGAAGATGAGTGGTAATACCTTATTTAAATTACCCATTATATCAGTGATCAATTTTATCTGTCTCATTAGCAGAGATCCATAGCTCTTCATATCTACATTACTTCACCTATAAAACGTTTCTTAACATAGACTAGTAATGATTTTGTGCTAACCAAGTATCTTCAATGACTCATGCAAGTTAACAAGCAAATATTATGATACTTCGATAAATCGAACACTTCTAATTATTGACTATATTGTAAATATTTTTTAATTTTCTGTATATTGTTATGTTTTGATATCTTAAATTTTTCTGGCTGGAGAGAGACTGCCCTGCCCTGGAATAATCAATTTTTAAAAGATAACAAAGGGCCCAGCCTGGAGCTTTTCTTTGATAGCAAACTAATCAATCCAGAGCCATGCCTACTTTATCTGGCCAGAGTACCTCAGGATGCAATATTCCTCAGCCAAAATTATCTCAGGTTCAGGAACCAGGGAACTAAGTACCATTCCTATAAACCAAGACAACCATAATAATTCAAATCAGCAAATCCTAAACCGTTCACCCTTTCCTGTCTTGCCTTCATGTTGGAAACCTTAGTAAGGTAGTGGCCTCCTGTCTTCTGACTCATGACCATCCTGGTGTCTTCACCATGTAGCCTGGTATGGCATGTCTTACTTCCTGTCTCTAGAACCTGAGTAAAATACATTTTGTTTTACTGAGCCTCTTTGTGAATACACCTGACTATCATGTGAAAGAATACAAAACGCTAATTCATGCCAAAGCTCAAGGTTGCTAAGTATATAATGTCTTTTTAATTTTACATTGCAGAAAATGGCAAACCTGTGTGTGTGTGTGTGTCTGTGTGTTTGAGACAGTGTCTCGCTCTGTCACCCAGGCTGGGAATGCAGTGGCGTGATCCCAGCTCACTGTAACCTCCACCTTCCGGGTTCGAGCCATTCTCCTGCCTCAGCCTCCCAATTACCGAAGATTACAGGGACCCACCCCCATGCCTGGCTAATTTTCATTTTTAGTAGAGATGGGGTTTTGCCAAGTTGGCCAGTCTGGTCTTGAATGCGTAACCTCACATTATCCATCCACCTCAGCCTCCCAAACAGCTGGGATTATAGGTGTGAACAACTGCCCACCCAGAATGTTTTGAGTCTAAACTTAATTACTGATCTCAAGTTTGCTTTAAATGTAGCTATTTATAAGAGAAAACAATGAAATAAAAGTGTTAAACATTGTCATTTATTTATTTATCAATTTGTTCAGTATGCATTTTGGCTTACTTGTAATTTTCATTATTTGATCTCCAAAAATATGAACGCATAAACAATTTAAAATGTGGTTTAAATACAAAGCAGAATTTTCCTGATTGTCTCCTTTGATATTTGTTTTCACTATATCATTTCAAAGCCCAAAATGGGTGCAATGATATGGTAAAATGGAGAAAACAGAATACAGGAATCATCCTTTAAGACACAGGATTTTATATCATCTTAGCATTATTAGTTTTCTGTTGCAGGAGCACTAAACTTCAGTTATTCATTTGCTCATAAGACATTTATTGTTATGAGTACTTACTATTTGTGAAGCACTTTGGTCAATATAAAATAAGTCAATTTACTGTTCCTCTCCTCATGGAGTTAGGAACTTGGTGAAATAAACTTGAGGATCTTACATGTTGTAGTCATTTAAACCTTCAGTGGGTTAGACCGATCGTAATCTAATTTTTTCGTTTCACAGCTGTGGATATAGTATCAACACCTTTTAAATTAGTTTCTAAATTATTACAGATTCCAAAAAACCTTTTGAGTCCCATACCATTTCTTTTCCTTTCAGATTCCATAAATTGCGTCTAACCTGGAAAGGGATTGGTACTTAGTTTTTCTCCTAAGAGTACAATCCCCTTGGGTTTAAACACTGAAAACCTTTATATTATTTAAATTTTTTCCCATTTGCTAGAACGATATTGAAATCAGAGACTAATATGAAGACTGGATTATCTAATTCTTAAATTAGGAATGGACCCGATTATTGAATTCTTAAGTTAGGAAAGATTTGTAAAAGACTGAAAAAACAGCAGGGCACTAATTTTTTTTAGTGTGACTTGCATGTGGAAAAGGAAAATAACTACCACATAATTATCCTCTGGAAAATATTTGTGGAAATATCTTCCTTTCAACTACAATCTTCAAAGTACACATTTTCTAATTTGGTAGTTTAGGATTATAGTGCCGTTAAAAATCTATTAAGCTTAAGGATACTTATTGAGAATGTACCATATTTAGAGCACTGATCTGTGCTATAAGTGGGGATGACATACATACCTGCTTGGTGTTTAGGCTCCTATTTTAGACTACGGTAGGAGAATAATCTATTCACACACATATATAAGTATCAGTCCTACAAAGCAGTGACTTATGGTTACCTTTTGAGTTACGTAAATCAAATATTTAAAGAGTGGGAAGGGTGAAATCATCAACTCCCTGCTAAGAGCAGGTAAATGATCATGGTGGATGCTACATTTGAGCTGAATTGTGATGGATAGCACTGACAGTGTCTTAAGAAATGTGGTTACAAAAAAAGAATCATAAATTATAATTTATGGATTAGGAATTAGGATTTTTTAATATAAGGGGATCTTTTAGGGGCAGGAAACCAACGACATAGTCTCCTACAATTGGAATTCTAAAGGCATTTTAAAATTCCATTTGATGCGTGATAAAGATAAATTAGGAAATTGATGATTATGCTATGATGCTATAGAGATGTCTCTTCTCACTTTATAAAACACTGACCTTGAATTTGAAAACGTATGTGACCTGACTTCCTCTTACTGTCTCCCATTTCACCCTGGATTCTCTTCTCCATACTTTTTAACCCATCAGAGAGTTCACATAACTTAATAGACATATATATTCTGCTGACTCTTCTGAAACCTCAGTTTAGCTGATGCATTCAACATAAAAATAACACAGGTATCTTACAATGGTTTTCCCTAATAGAAAAGTTTAAACAATTAAAAACTATGTTTTGAAAGCACACTACAGCTAGTCTGTCTTGATTTAATTCAGGAAAAAATTATTTTGATTTTAAAATTAAGGGAAGAAATGGTATTTCATTGTTGTAAAGGTATCCATGGGTTTATAAAAGTTAAAAAATAATGTGGCATCCTCTAAATGAAAAGGATGTGGTTTTTACTAACAAGCACCAAGGCCTTTTGGGATATTAGGAAAAGAGATATTTTTGATAAAGAATAAATTAAAACATTTCTAATAAAGTGGGTTTCTATTTTGCTGCATTTTTTTCCTTTTGAAATGCAAATTGAAACTCATTCATCCAGTATTTATGCTAGAAAATAAATATGTTAAATGTAATGCCTAGAGATAAAAAGCTAAGATGTAAGCAAAAATAGAAATTAGATGGGAGAAGAAAGTTCCAAAAAGAAAGAAAGTAGTCAATAACAAAGTGCTGAAAATATACCATTCCTAGCAGAAGGGTCTGCACATTCATTAATAATTACAGTAGGATCATCATAGTTTGTGAAGTTATAAAAGCAAGTGATGATTGGAAGAGCATGGGGACTGACTGTAGCTATAATGCTTACTGTAATAATCAACCTGATATTGCATTTTGTATCCTGTGAATAAAAATACAAATTCAAAACGGTTCAATAGCTTTTCTTTATAAACATGTGATTAGGTCATGTACAAACAAAGTAAATGACTCAACTGTGATTATGTAAATAGAGATGGGATTATCTGAAAAATGTAATAAGATATGGATTTGAAGTTTGCAAACTAATATATAAACATATATATGTATTTACTACCTGCTAAGCAAGCATTAAATAACTGATTTATATTCATGAATCTATTAAATTGTTCAGTAAAGGCAAAGTAAATGTTATAATATTTGCAGCAGTGTGGTGATCAAAGTGATTTTATAAAGAGCTAAGAGGAAACTCTTATTCATTTTTACTTAAAATTAGTTTTAAAGAAGATGTCATTAAAACTATCAAAACAGAGAAAATAAGTATGATGATAGCAGTTTTATTCACAGAAAGCAAATTGACAAGATGATTGCCAATGTTTCTGACTTTAAGGTAAATAAAAGTAGGAATACATTGTGAAACAATTTGCAACCTATGTTAAATAGACTTAAATGAAAGTACTGTATTATGAATTATATAAAATTTATCAGACCTTAGTATATTTAAAAATTCCTGGCTTAAATATACTATTTAAAACCTACAAATAATTTTTGGACACATAATACTCAACACGTTTAAATTAGTAATTTGACATAAGATATGATGCAGAATGCCTTATGATGATGAAATATAGCCATCCCTCTCCCTAAAAGTATAAAAAATCTCAATGAGAAAAATCTAGGATAAAACTCTATCATGATTTATAGAAGTTTTTATTAGGTCTGTTTTTCTTTTTCACTGTAAAGCATTTGTAGCTTTCCAGCCAATTGGAATTTCAGACTGTCAGAAAACTTGCTTATTGATTTTGAATAAATAATTTATTGGACAGCATTCAAATACGATAAAAAATAATAATGACTAAAGTTCATTGAGTATAAACATAAAGTAACTCTTAAATCTCTTAAAATTTTATTTAGTTAGGACCTGCTATTATTCCCATTTTACCATGAGGAAACTGAGTCTCAGAGACGCCAAGCGGTTTAGCCATTATGCTTCCTTGAGTAGAAAGTGAAACTAAATTCCTGCTTGGCTTTAAGGCTCAGGCTTTTGCTTATTATGCTGTCCTGATTTCCTTCATGTTCTTCCAACCATGTCATTTATGTTGGTCCACTTCTCCATTTATGGACACTCTGATTACAATACTTGGATAAAGTTTCTTCTTAGCTGTCAACAGTATGAAGACTCAAAGTTAAATGTTAAAAATAGTCCCAAATTTGTCACATTACATTTTTGTTTCTTTCCATCGATAAGACTGTCATTGCAAAGGAAGAGGTTAGTAGTTGTTAAAAACATACTTTTATTTTTATGAAATTAGACTAACATTTAATATATTATTTTAAATTTTTAACTGAAGTTAGAGAAAAATTTATTTAAATATCTATTAAAATATGCCCAAGAAAAAATGTATGAAAATGCTACAACTAACTCCCATGAAAACATGTATTTTAAATGTATTTGATATATATACACATTTTCTGCTTTGACCTAGCACTTGTTACTTTCAAAATCAGAAAATTTTAATAATTTTTAAAGCCCAACTATTTCAACAACAAACACTAGAATAAAACAGTATGTACTTAATAATTGATATGCTTGATAGTAGCAATAAGATAAACGACATCTCTTGATTGAGGATCTATAATTGCTGTATTTTACGGCAGCTGACTGAGTGATTTGATGAAAAATATTTGCTGCCAATAGATTGATTCAGAAAACGGAATTAAACAGACCAAGAACTTTAAGCATGAAGTATCCTGATCTTGAAAACACGACTTCCTGACGTTGCCACTGATTTTCACAAACAACAGCAAAAAAAGATTTTTTCAAACCAAGGGGTTCTTGAAAGGTTTTCATTATCTACACAATGACTGTGGTTTCTTGACCTAAAAATGCCAATATGTGGCTGCCAATTTAGATAATTGACCTAATTTTTGAAATAATCACGAATATAATAACACTTTTAAAGTCTTATTTTAGATATAGACATTTTTGTAAGTTATGTCATTTAAACCTCATTGACCTAACCCTGTTAGGCAAATACTATGCTTGTATGTGTGTGTGTGTGTGTGTGTGTGTGTGTGTATATATATATATATATAGTCACATATATATACACATATATAGTCACATATGTAGTCATAAAACATATATATATATATAAACTTTATTGATAAATTTTGTATTATACTGGGTGTTTTTCCATTAAATTTGATTATTTAGGTACCTATGTTTTCAACAGGAGGTTTTTCTTTTACTATGACTGTCTTTTACTTAAAACAACTATGTTAGATCTGTTTTATACGTAAAACAATTGGAAAAGTAAGAAAGGACTAATTGCAAAACGTCAACCTAAGGAAAAGCTACTAAGTAGAAACCAAGCTGAAATATAGGAGTGTAGAGACTTTGCCAGGGAGGTGGCAGACAGAATATGCTGTTCAATTAAAACAAGGCTTTCTGATTTATCTGGGGATTGAGGTGACCCCAAATGTGACCATTGTGCATTGTAAGGACTGCTTCTGTCCCAGACTCAGCGAAAACGGGGCACTGTGTGAACTGATTTTGGGGACCTGTGTATTCTCATGTGCATAAAGCAGTATTTCATTACCCCTTGGGTAAGTTGTAAAAAGCTCAAGAGGAAAACAATGGAGCAGAGTTTTGTCACAGAAATATTGAAAAGACTGTAGAGAATCACAGTAGCAGCAAATGGTAGCTAGAAACCCATGATATGTAGGGACAGTGAAGTTAATTAGCTAAGGAATCATCTGTTCCAAGGCAAAAACGTTCCAGGGCAATCTCCTTTCAGGTCTTTCAATCCTTGGGGAGTATTTTGCAGTCGCTTCCCATTAGTGTCAGAGGGTTAAGAAAGTTTCATGTCTGCAGACTGGGGTTGCAATCTGGCTATTAGAAAATGACCAGGAGTCACAAAACTACCATTGATTATGTTTTCATGACTGCATTTAGTGATTTTATTATGCCCCAAGACAAAGGTTACAGTTTTCCTGCTGTACAAAAAATACAAATTAATGATCCAAAAGAATGACTCTTCGATTCACCCCTTAAAGTTCACTCTTGGCGTGAATTTATACTGTCAAAAGTAAGAAATGGAGGTGATAATACAGATAAACAGTCTATTTCTGGTCATTATTCGTTGCCACAAAGGCCATGGATGATAATGGAAGATTCACAGGCTTTGAAGCCTGTGAAACGTAACATTTTATATTTCATTGTCATTAGTAACAGTACGGCTTTATGTAAATTATTTCCTCAGCCTCAGTTTCCTCATCTGACAATGGGAGATCACATTATGCAGAGTTAAGAGCATGTCAGGTCAAGATATACCCTTTTGGTATACTGAGTTTAAGTCTATGGAAAAACAGTAGATGCAGGATGACCCTGAACTTCCTTTTCTTTCTTAAGAGCAGGCAATAAAATTCCCATGTGAAAGCTGTCGCCTCTATATGGGAAGAAAAGTGCCGTTTGTGTCATCATGAATGAGAAGCTGAGATCCCGGAAAATCTGTACAAACAGGCTTGGTACTAACCCTCAGCTTCCTAGCTACTTCTCCAACCAACCAGTACATCTGCCCAAGCCCCTTCTCCTTGACACATTTTCATAATGTATTGTTTTGTGAAATTCAGGTTGTAAGTATGCAACTGTAATTGTTTCTCTTTGTCTTCATCTCCTTAGGAAGGTTCATCTGCTGGTAAAACTTGTATTAAGCCAATTTGAACGCTTTTCTCTTATTGATTTGTCTTACGGCATTTTAGTACTCAGGACTATCCATTAAATTAAAAAAAAAAAAAAAAAACCCTAGAAGAGTAGAGGAAAAATTTTGCCTTCCCTAAAATTACTTTCTTTATAGAGGAAAAGATCAAATATTTGATATAGCTCCCGATACACATCATGTGCTAAATAAACCGTAATACTTAGTATTATTAGATGCCAAAATAAATAAATAAAACAAACAAAAGTAAACAGATAATATGCTAGACAATGGCAGTTTTGCATCTACAGTCCCCAAATTAGTTTGATGGGAAAAAGTTGTCTCTCTTATCAGAAAAGTAGAATGTATCAAGAAATTGTTTTTGATTCAAGCTTTGTCAGGAAAAAATAAGAGATCAGTTAATGGTTTGCAGTTTATCTCAAAAGAATTTGACATGTTGTTGGGTGTTAGGTGCACTGAAGTGTTTCATTTCACCCAGCATCACACGGGGCAGTGGAACGTTTTTTGTTTTTCATATCATTAACTAGGCAGTCTTGCAAACGCAAAGTTACAAGAAAAGCAGAGTTTGACACACTATTTGGTAGCTTCAGTTATTTTCACTGCAGGAGACTCTATTTGTCACTTTATAAAGGCACATAGACATGAGTGGTTTTTAAATAGAAAGGAATATATTTTATTTTAAAAAAGATAAACCTGGGATAAATTTTTTAAAAAGTCATTATTTTAGGAAATATCTTTGTTTAAAGAAAAAGATATTCCTGACACTCATTAAAGATCCTAAGGCAGATTTTATTCAAGGTGGGCCATGGAGCTATGTTTAGAGACAACTATATTTGGGTTTTACAGAGGAAAAGAGATGTTGGACTGAACTATGACTCCAAAAAAACCAGGGATATTTAGAGGGATATTTAGAGTCAAGGAGTGAGGTTGGGGATTAGCTGATGAAAAATTACTAAGACGAAACATCAGGGATAAGTGGAATTCTTGCTAGGCCAACTCAAGAATTCCAGCAGAAGGCAGGCCAGGGTGACAACAAGAACAGCGTAGTTCAGTGGAAAACTCTTCATCCTTGGCATCTGACCACCCTAGATACGCTGGGTTTATCTTTCATTTTTCACTAAACTCCTGTTCTTGGTATCTCACACGTATATGAAATTTATATAAATGCACCGATTCTGTACAAAAGTGTAGTTTGTAAACAGGTCTGCATTTGAAAGACATTCAACTTGTATGCTTTATTAACATTTTCTCTGGTAAGACACATTTAGAGCATGCAATATAATTTTTAGAATATTTTTAAAGTTCACCAACCATTTGTTGTTGTTGTCATGTTCTAAGGTATCTCCTAAATATAACAATATTTCTCTGGGATTTGTTCTCCCTGTACAATGCTGGTCCTTACATTCCTTGTGGGCCCAAAGGACAGAGCATTAAGCTAAGGATTCTTTCTTTCTCTCTCTCTCTCTTTTTTTTTTTTTTTTTTTTGAGATGGAGTTTCGGTCTTTTGCCCAGGGTGGAGTGCAATGGTATGATCTCGGCTCACTGTGACCTCCAATTTCCAGTTTGAAGGGATTCTCCTGCCTCAGCCTCCTGAGTTGTTGGGATTATAGGCATCTGCCACCCTGCTAAGTTAATTTTTTTAAATTTTTAGTAGAGACAGTGTTTCACTGTGTTGGACAGAGTAGTCTGGAACTTCTGACCTCATAATCCACCCCTCTTGGCCTCCCAAAGTGCTGGGAATACAGGCGTGAGCCATGGCGCCCAGCCAAGCTAAGGATTATTTCTAGGACTTGTAACTTAATAAATTGTTTCCTGCTGGAGTTTAAAAGTTTAGTTAAGTGACTTCTTTCTTCTGTTTTTTTTTCATTTTGGGGATAACTTCATTCTATGCCTGCCTCATCACCGTATTTTGGAAGTGGCAACTTATTTTCTAGTTTTGCAGATCCAATCAAGTAAAGACAAATTTTGTCTGAGTACAGCTCATACCCATAGACCTATCCAA
Organism: Saimiri boliviensis; assembly: GCF_048565385.1. Taxonomy (NCBI): domain Eukaryota; kingdom Metazoa; phylum Chordata; class Mammalia; order Primates; family Cebidae; genus Saimiri; species Saimiri boliviensis. Next base: position 1,438,335 of record NC_133467.1, read on the forward strand.
ACCTGAAAGAGATGATTGATAATGATTAGATGTGGGATATCTAATCTGGTATTTAGATAAGATTTTAACTTTGAGTTGATTATCAAATAGATTGAGATTTTAGACTATTTGAGAAAGCTGGATGTATTTTAAAGTTTCTCCATTTGGGCATCTATCATATGTACATGGTATTAGAGGTAGACAGGTCATCACTTCATCTGTCAAGATTAGTACTGCGTTTTTCTTGACTAAATATTGACACAAATTGGACATCTCTATGGGAAAAACAGCTATATTGTACTCCTAAGGCTGAAAAACATGTATTTTTGGTCTCCTCTATGAGAAGCTCATCTACACCTATTAAATTCGTGGTGCTAAAACATTAGGAGATATGTACCAAGGGTTTGAACCTGGAACTAAGGATTATTGTAATGGCAAGGTTGTCACAGCCATTTGCAGAAGCAAAGCAGCATAGAAATATGGCAGTATCCAGAATTGGCTACTGACCGTATGAGAATGCAAGGTACAGAAACCAGCATTAAATGGTAGCTGGCAGTAATAGCTGGTCAGTGGGATAGCTCTGCTTTTGCCTTTACTGTGTGTCAGAAACAAGACAAACAGAAAAAAACATTTTCTGTGCTTGCTTTCTAAACCTCCTATTACACTTCCCAAAGCTTCCATAAAGAATTCAACATCAAAATTTTCATAAATTTTTTCTTTTTTGTTACAAATAGGAATCTAGGAGATAGGAAAAGCCATATAACACTTTCTGAACTATATTGGAAACAAATCTGCTAATAGAAACGGGAAAGCAATTTAAGAAAACAAAATATAAAGACAAAAAGATACTTTTTCATCTTCTTATTCTAGTCCACTTTTTAGGTGCAACTGTACTTTTCCATTTAAAATACTTATACAAATCCTCTGCTGCTTTACTTTAAGCTGATTTTTGGTGATTTCCATAGTGGTACTTGAATAGTACCAATCACAGGTTTCAAATCTTAAATAGAAATATAACTATCTTAAATCATTTCACAATACATTATGAGATTTAGATTGCAGAATCTAAAATACAAAAATTGACATTCACCTACTTATTATTTTTAAGGGCAAGAACAACTAACATATATAAAACAAGCAAATTAATTTGCAGTTGTGCAGTGACATAATTGTACGGAAATTTCTAGATTTAATTTTTCTTAATCAAAATGTGCAGCTTTCACTTCTGTTTTAAACACTGTATACGACTCTACTTCTTACAATTTTAACACTATTTGCAATTTTAACAATTTTGTTACTTGATATGTAAAATAATTCCCTTTAACACTATATAATATTGATAATGGGATGGCATTATAACAATACTATGTTGGGAATTAGTAGACTGAGGATCATTTTGGTATAGCTATGAAACAGATTATTGTCAAAACTAATATTTTATTAATTTCTTCAGTAGATTTATTAAATGTACATCAAATTCATATGTACCAAAGAATCCTGCTCTGGAGAAATCTGTTTATATCAGGTTTCTCCAAACTTTTTACACAGGGGGCCAGTTCACTGTCCCTTAGACCATTGGAGGGCGGCCACATCCTGTGCTCCTCTCACTGACCACCAATCAAAGAGGTGCCCCTTCCTGAAGTGTGGTGGTGGGGGGGGGGGGGCGGGGCAGATAAATGGCCTCAGGGGGCCGCATGCGGCCTGTGGATTGTAGTTTGGGGACGCCTGGTTTATATAATAGCTGTATTTACAGTGATGGTAACATGCAGTTGTTTTACAATTCTAAGTATTTAAAACATTTGATTGAATAGCTTTATTCAAAATTGCTTTTAGTGAAACCCTTGAAAATGAGTACAGTTTATTAGAAGTATTTCACAGGTAAGTTACCTAGTAAATATTTAATTAGTAAATAATAGAGAAAGTTTAAATAAGAAAAACTAAAATCCAAAAATTATTTGGATTTCTAGCGTTGGTGGTGGTGATGGTGATGGTGACATGTGTGAGATACGTAAAATCAAATAAAGGGAATGGAAGCTATTTATAGAAATAAAATATTTTTGAGTCTGTACAAATCACTCAAATTCCTGAAAAATATAAAAACAGACGTGGTTGACATGGACGAGCAAAGAAAAGTCACTAAAAAACACACTTAACTGTCAGTGCCACGCTCTGTCCAATGAGTTTGGCCATAAATACTGAAGTGCTGGTCACCTACCCCATCAGTGGCAGGCAGAGGTAACGTGGAACAGCTCAACAGGAGTTGAACGCAGTCAATGCTGCACATTTATCCTGAATTTAAACTCTATTCCATAATAGCATTTAGCCTGCTTGTCAAATCCAGAAAGATGAGTTTTATTTATAACATGTACCTCCTTTTGCTCTTAGACAATATTTTGTAAAGCAACTTAAAGTACAATATAGTTGTGTTGTTGCTTACATTATAAAATTCTAAACATATTTAATCTATTTAATCAAAGTGTACTGTGCTTCTGGAGATATTTGGTTCCTTTGTTACCACAGCATGTAAAATCAATGATTTTATGATATTTTAAGATCCATAATTAATATATTCCAACCTTAAATGTGTCATTTTATCAGAATATTAAAATAAATGTAAGATAAAACATAGAAGCATCAACATAAAGCTAATTAATTTTTTGTTTCAAAATAGCAATAAAATTTGGAGTTCATCAGATCTGTAAGACACTATAATTTAATCATACATACACAGGCATGCACAAATCAGTGTTCAAAATTCACTTTTTTAATTTATAGTTTTAATTAACAAGTATGGATTGTAACCATTTATGGTGTGTAAATGATATTCTGATATATGTATACATTGTGGAATGACTTAATTAGGGAATTTGATATATGCATTTCCTCACAGATAATATAAACAATAACAAGTAATACTTAAAAAAGCAAAAAATGTTTCCTAGAAAATATGAATACAAATCATATAAAAAGAAAAACTTTCAGTAGAATAGAGGAGAAATCTTAGTCATATCTCCAGAACTGTAACATAGAAAATGAAGAATGTCAGGGAATATATATCAACGGAAAATTGTTTGACTATGCATCTGACAGGTGACTAGTACTCAGAATACACAAGGAACTCAAACAACTTATGAACCATAAAAATAATCCCAGTAAAAAGTGGGCAAACAACTTGAATAAACATTTTTCAAAAGAATTTGCACAAATGGCTAAGAAGCCTATGAAAAAAATGTGTAGCAATATTAATCAACAGAGAAATGTTAATTAAAAGCATAATTATATAGCATCCTAGCCTAGTCTGAATGACTATTTTTATATGGCAAAAAAATAATAGATGTCAAGAATGTAAAGAAAAGAGAATGCTTATACAGTGTGGATGGGATTCCAAATTAGCACAACCTCTATGGAAACAGTTTGGAGATTTCTCAAATGACTACAATTAGAGATTCCTTTCAATCTAGTAGTTCCACTTCTAGGTATTTACCAAAAAGGAAAGAAATCATCGTATTGAAAAGAAACATGCACTTCTATGTTTATTACAGAACTAATCATGGTAGCAATGATATGGAATCATCCTAAGTGTCCATCAACTGATGAATGAATAAAATGTGATATATCTACAAAATGGAATATGACTAAGCCATCAAAAGGATGAATTCACATCTTCTGCAGCTAGGTAGATGGAACTTGAGGTCATTTTCTTAAGTGAAGCAACTCAGAAAGACAAATACTGTGTGTTCTCACTTGCAAGTGGGAGCTAAATAGCGTGTGCACATGGACATAGAATATGGAATGACAGACAGTGGAAACTCGGAAGGGTAGAGAGGTCGGGGAGTGGATGAGGGGAAATTACTTAATGGGTACACTGTCCATTATTCAGATGATGGATGTACTGGAAGAAGGGCAGCAAAATTTTGCTGTATCCCATTAATTTATACAAATAAATAAAAAGAAATCCAGCATTTCGAACAGCTGAAATAAAAGTCAAGAAAGAAGGAGAGAGGGAGAAAAGCAGAAGAGGTGAGAAAATAATTTAGGAAATAAATTAAGACCACTTTGCAGGACAGAGGAAAAAAAATTTAGGTTTGAGGTAGTAGCACGTATTAGACAATTTAATAACATACACACACATCACTTATGACAATTTTATAACTCAAGGCATGAATTTAAAAATCCCAAGAGCATCACATATATAATAAAGGAGCTTCGTAAGACTATCTCTAAGAAATTTCTGTCTTATTCTCAGGATTTGTATGTTGCAATAAATTTTATATGCTACAGTATGAACTTTTATGATTCCCTACTTCTTAATATAGATCAGTCAGAATATTAAAATATTTCCTAATGGTTTAACTTTCTGAACATTCATCTATTTTGGAATATATATTTTCCCTCATGCTAAAGTGATAGAAAAGTTTGTTTCAGCATATTTTTAAAGATTTCAATATATTTTTCATTTGCATATTTAGGGAAAATTGCAAATATGTGCATTGTGGTAAACGGAAGAAATAACAGACAAATTTGAAAGGGCAAAAAGACCCGTGTTAAAATTCCAGCTTGGTTTCTCTTTTCTTATCTTTGTTTTCTGAGACGGAGTCTTGACCTGTTGCCATGCTGGAATGCAGTGGCTCCATCTGGGCTCTCAGCTCACTGTTGCCTCTGCCTTCCAGGTTCAAGGAATTCTCCTGCCTCAGCCTCCCCAGTAGTTGGGACTACAGGCACCTGCTGCCATGCCCAGCTAATTTTTATATTTTTTTTTAGTAGAGACGGGGTTTCAACAAGTTGGCCAGGATGGTCCAGAACTCTTGACCTGGTGATCCGCCTGCTTTAGCTTCCCAAAGTGCTGGGATTACAGGCGTAGGCCACCAGGCCTGGCCTAAAATTCTAATTTAGTTTCCAATTAATATATGAACTTTGGACAATATGTTTGATCATTCTGATTGATTTCATTAAATCTAGAACTTTGGACAGTATGTTTGATCATTCTGATTGATTTCATTAAATCTAAAATAGAGATTATACCTAGCTTATAGGTTGGGAGTAGTGTTTGAAAAATGTTATTTAGAGCACTTTGCCTAATACCCATAACAGAATAGGCAATTATTACAATAGAGACATTATAATGATTAGGGTAAATAGTTATTTCTGGCCCTGCATAGAAATCTGTAAGTCTCTAAATATTTTCTGTACCCAAATTTTCATTTTATAGAAAATACTCCGGATACATGGCTGTCCTTTGAATTAGGCAGTCCTATGACTTTGTTCACAATGGATCTCTAGATTAAGTGTAAACATAAGATAGGCCTTTGACCAGTTGGCTTGGGAACTTGAGAGGGATACTACTGAAATTCACATGAAGATTTGTGGCCACAGCCAGATTCTCTATGTAAATAAGTCTCAAACAAAAGAAAATAAATAAGAGTATATATATGTGAGTAAAGTAGAGAGGAACTGGATTAGGAACCCCTGAGGGACAAAGAGGTAGATGGGCCATGAGGAACATGCTTTTTAAAATTATTTTCCTAGAATTGCTAGAGTCTAGGTCATCTAACAGTTGCTTTCTGAATGGTGTGAGACGTCACATCTTCTAACTGCATGTGTAAGTTAGCGCCTTTTTCTTCTTACTTTTGTGTGTGTTCTTATAATGTAACCTGATCTCCTAGGTAAGGTGTGGATTTTCAATGCTTTTTATTCTTCCACTCCAAATTGAAATAAATTCCAAAACAGATCTTTAAATAGATACATTTCCCTCCACTTTGCATGCAAATAGCTAGATTCATCTGAAACCATTTTGAAGGTTCAATTTAGAAGATTTTGCTTAAAATGTAGGCCATGTGATAGTTGCAAGATTCAATTTGTGTTTCTGGTAAAAGACCTCTTAGAAATGGGAAGTCATTCTCTAGGGTGAGAGAAACGTAGGAGAGAATTTTCATCAAGTTAGAAACGATGTATTTGGGTTGGTGTGACTTTCAATATGATAAATCATATAAATAATATATATTCATCATATACTTTAAGGAAGCATTTTAATACAGAATCTCTTTTTAGAGAGGTAGAAAATACATGAAGATTTTAACAAAATATTTTGTGAGTATCTGTATTAGTCTGATTAAAATTTAGATTACGATAGATTCGATGGCATTCTAAAATTCTTTTAGGACATGAGGAAGGCACTTAAAAAATAAAAATCATCCTTTTATCAGCCTAAATTGTGGCATTATAGATGTGTGATATTTGACTTCTGAATTTATTCTATGTGTACTAAAGTAGAACAAAATACAGTGATTTTTAAATACGAGTTTGAATGTAGCTTACATAGATTCTTGAACTTGCAATTGATTTGGAAATGTTTTTACTTCCATTCACTGTAACCAACTCGAGTTAAGCTGTTGAACTTGTCAAAATGGATATTGCTCAGTATCATGATTACAATATTTTGAATAGGAAGAGCATATATTATTTGCATTATTTGTGACGAGTTGACCTTTCTGCTGTGGATTAAAACTAAGAATTAAACAAGTATTTTGTTATATATATTTGAATAATACATTGATTACCATCTTTATTTTACTGTTGAAAACTTTAGAGTGGTAGGGACATATACCTATGTTTATGCTGACCTATTACTTACTGGAGATGATACAAAATAAATTATATAATCCATCATAACAGAAGGTTTCAAAGTGAAATGTTTTAAGGGCAGAAGACAGACTAAGGCAGCAGTATAAATACGAACAGAGAACGGTTAAACAAACAGAGGCCTGTCAAGTCTATGTCAGTTCACAGGCCACAGTTCACTCAACCAACATACATTATTACCTTTTTCCCTCACACATTGTTGAACTAAGCAACTAAATTTTTCACAAGCATTAGCTGAATAAATAGGGTCAAGGACTTAAATAAAATTTTTACAAAAGCAAGCATTTATTCAACATCTAGACTATATTTGTTTCTTTAAATAAACTGAGCTTCCTTATCAATCTTGTAATTAGACTATAAGCAACTAGAAATTGTAAAATAAACAGCTTTGTAAATGTTTTCTATTGCATACTTGTTTTTGTTTTTAAACAAATATGCTTAGGGTTTTCACAAAAGTTTGAACTCCATAAACGTCTATAAATTTGATAGAGCCAAAGTGCCATATTTATAACTAAAACAATAAAATTCTTTTTACAGTTTTAAAAAAATCCAATAAAGTGAATTGCCACAAAATAGAGAAATTAAATTGATACTGAACATATAATTTTAGTTTTCAAGATGGAAGTTTTTACTCTCAATTCAAAACGTATTGTTAGATTATCTGCCGTCTTTCCAAATGACATTAACCCATACAAAAATATGTACATTTCCCTTGAAGGAGTGTGCAGTGTTGACAGGACAAGTTACATAAATGAAATGCATATATAACATATATAACCTCATTTCGAGAAAATAAATCATAGGCAGCATATAATCTTTTGCGGTTATAGTATACCCAGGATTAATAACCCAGTAAATTCTATTCATACCACAGGCACCATTCCAGGCTGGAAGGACAAAGAGATAAAATAACGTCAACATCCGTGCCCTAAATATTTTGTAATTCGGACTTTAGGCTGTTACAGTGAAGCGACATGGAGAGAAATGTTAAAGAAAGAAAATAACTCTAATATTATATGTGGTTTTTCATGTAAAGATCTGCGAAAGTGAAGTTAGTCCTCCTTCCTGGAGGCATTATTGCAACTTTAGAGAGGATGGTTTGGGGAAAGGGACAAGATTCAGACCAGAGTCAGTTATTCAGAGAAGAAAGTAAGTGTGAACAGGGTGTTGATGGAAGACTAGGCCTACCTGGGAAGGTAAACCGTCTCTACTAGACAGAGCCCAAGTGGAGTGCAGCGCGAGCCTCTGGAGGGGCGTGACGTGGCTGAGTGGGGGCCTCACAACAAAGGTCTTTACGTGTCATTCCTAAAAGTTTGGAGCTGTCTGTGTTAAGCAGTCATTCAGAGTTTTATAACCAGTAACTTGATGTGAACTGCAGCAATGCTCACAAATTCTTCCTCTTCCATCAAGATTCAGCATCATCTATTCTATTTCCTACCCTCTGTGTCTAGGTTAGCCATGCAAACGCACTGTGGCCAAAAGAGTATTAGCAAAAGTAACACAAGCAGAGATTTACATACTGTTTTCACGATAGAAACAGCCGTCTCAGTTTTGGGATCCTATGACTGACATCATGAAATAAAGCCCGGGAGAGCCTGTCCAATGCCAGATCAGTGAGTGAGGCTATTCTAAAGCTCATAGCTACCAGCTGACCTCCCACCTGACATCAGAGGAAGAAAAGTATCCAGAATGCTCAACTGTCCTTTGCAGGGACACGGATGAAACTAAAAACCAACATTCTCTGCAAACTGATACAAGAACGGAAAACCAAACACCGAATGTTCTCACTCATAAGTGGGTGCTTATCAATGAGAACACAGGAACACAGGGAGTGGAGCATCCCACGCTGGGGCCTGGGGAGAGAGGGGTTAGGCGAGGGATGGCAGGAGGTGGGGGTATTGGGAGGCGTAGCATTAAGAGAAATACCTAATGTCGACATCGGGGAGATGTGTGCAGCAAACCCCCACCATGGCACCTGTGTACCTGTGTAACAAACCTGCAGGACCTGCACATGTACCCCAGAACTTAAAGTCTAACACGTGCACACATACATACATACACACATACACACACACACATACACACATACACACATAGATACACACATACACACACATGCACACACATACACACACACATACATACACACATACATACATACACATGCATACATACACACATACACACATACACACACACATACATACACACATACACACATATACATACATACACATACACACATACATACACATACACACATAAACACATACACACACGTACACACATACATACATACACATGTATACACACATACACATACACACATACATACACATACACACATACATACACATACACACATACATACACATACACACATACATACACATACATACATACACACATACACGCATACATACACACACATACATATACACATACATACATACACACACATACACATACATACACATACACACATACATACAAACATACACACACACATACATACATACACACATACATGCTCAACTGAGCGTATCCAGATCAGATAAAGCGCACAGCCAATCTGAAGAAATATAAGTCAATCCTCCTTCTAAGTCACTAAGTTTTGGGAGTGGTTTGATACATAGCAAATACAAACTGATGCTAGACACTCTACGACAATTTTTAACGTGGAATATAAGAAGAAGGAGTAGAAAACAGATAAAAGGTTACAAGTTGCTAAAATTGCACTGTGAAAAAGTGGACAAAACTTGAATTTAACTACATTAGTAAGGGTAGATTGGAGGTAAAAGATTACAAGTGTGGTTCAGAGTTCTACTGTCGGGACTGATAATCATATAGCTTTAAAGAAAGGAAAAGATGATTTTAGAGTATCAATATAGCATAAACTGGCCCAGTTATTGTCCATAAATTTGTAGGTAAAAGCAAACAAAGTAATTTTGTCTGAGCTGATGATTTTCCAGATGTTCTTCACTTCAAAAGATGACCCTAACAAAAATATAAATTGCCCAATTCAAGTATTTATATCATTTGGATAAAATTAAAACTCATATTTCATATTTGTTATTTCATTTTTTTCTCTATGACCTGGTTGGAACATTTTATTTTTATTTTTTATTATTATACTTTAAGTTCTGGGGTGCATGGGCAGAATGTGCAAGCTCGTTACATAGGTATATAAGTGCCATTGTGATTTGCTGCATCCATCACCCTGTCATCTACATTAGGGACTTCTCCTAATGCTATCCCTGCCTTAGGCCCCCAAACCCTGCAATTCCTCCCACAGCCCCCCACTCCCTGCTAGACCCCCATGTGTGATGTTCTCCTCCCTGTGTCCAAGTATTCTCATGGTTCAACACCCACTTATGAGTGAGAACATCTGGTGTTTGTTTTTCTGTCCTTGTTTCAGTTTGCTGCAAATGATGGTTTCCAGCTTTATCCATGTCCCGGCAAAGGGCATGTACTCATCCTTTTTCATGGCTGCATAGTATTTCATGGTGTCTATGTGTCAAATTTTTCTTTATTCAGTCTATCATTGATGGGCATTTTGATTGGTTCCAAGTCTTTGCTATTGTGAACAGTGCCTCAATAAACACATATGTACATATGTCTTTATGAGAGAATGATTTAAAATACTTTGGGTGTATATCCCTTTTATTGAGAAAACACTGAAATCTATTTAAAAATTAATGTCTTTTTAAAAGGTCGTTGTTGTTTTCTGGTATTTAGTTGACCAAGAAGACACAACTGTACGATATCCTACAAAGTGCCCTTGCCATGCACATCTACACTGAATGAATACATTGGGCACATTATTTAATTTACATTAAAAAACAGTGAAATGGGCTTTTGCTTTAGGGTTAAGTTTATCTGAAAAATAAAGAGAGGATTGGGCACATGACTATTACTATAATCTCAGCAGGAAGATTGCTTGACAACAACTCTGGCAACATGAGACTTTCATTTCTACAAAAAAAAAAAAAATAGCTAAGCATTGTAGTGGCACACGCCTGTAATCCCAGCTACATGGGAAGGTTGCTTCAGCCCAGATCATCAAGTCTGCAGCGAGCTATGGTTACATGACTGGACTACAGCCTGGGTAACAGCCTAAAACCTGGTATCGAAAAACCAGAAAGCAAGATAGAAAAGAACACTGGCGCGTGCGCGCACATACACACACACACGTGTAACATTCAACATATATTATTTATAAATATGTATTTTATTTTTATATTTCACACTAACTTCCAGTCCACTTCTGGAGTCAGAAAGGTGTCTGTCTGTAACACACAGTGAAGGAGCACTGAAATGATTATACCTGTTTTGCCCTCCAGATTAATCCACCACGAGATTCAAATTAGCCATAGATTCAAGAATAATAAATTTAACAGTTGCATACATTCTCTCTCAAATGTACTATACAAACTGATTGGTAAGAATGAAAACTAAGCCACCCTGGAGAGTCTTAGGAGGGTGGCTTAGTTTTCATTTTGTTATTATTTGTTATTGACGTAACAATTACCAATTTGTTATTGTTACGTCAATAACAAATCAGTGTTAGGAGATTAGTAACGGGTGGTAGTTTCTTAACACCTGTTTGAGACTGCTACCCACATATTACCATATCTAAAAATGAAGTGACTAACATGTTTAATTAAAACTGTTGTAAAACTACACAGGCCAATTGCAAATAAAGTCTGTAAAAGTGAGGTGCCACGTCCCGCTGGCTATGCCCTGAAACATATGATTATTTTATTTTATTTTTTTTTTTTGAGACGGAGTTTCACTCTTGTTACCCAGGCTGGAGTGCAATGGCACGATCTCGGCTCACCGCAACCTCCGCCTCCTGGGCTCAGGCAATTCTCCTGCCTCAGCCTCCTAAGTAGCTGGGATTACAGGCATGTGCCACTATGCCCAGCTAATTTTTTGTATTTTTAGTAGAGACGGGGTTTCACCATGTTGACCAGGATGGTCTCGATCTCTCGACGTTGTGATCCACCCGCCTCGGCCTCCCAAAGTGCTGGGATTACAGGCTTGAGCCACCGCGCCCGGCCTAATTATTTTCTTATATTTACCAAATGATGAATGAAGCAAGAGTTTCAATATGCACCCATGAAATCAAAATATATATGCATAATATTCCATTGTTCTAGATTTAGCTAGAAACAAGGGTTGTATCAGGAACTTCTGAAACCCAGATGGACAATGCAAATGTCTGAAGGAGTACAAATTCACGTGAGTTGAAACGGGTTAACACATTGACCACCTTAACATTTATTTTAGCATATGTAGTATACGAAAGATAAACATGAGGCGTACGTTGTAATCTCTCACACCCAAAATACGGATTATGTGTTATTACATTAAGAGAATGTGTTATGGTAATTTAAATACATGGCTGGAAGAATGCTACATGAACTCTTCCGTAGGAAAAGTTTGCTCAAGTGATAAATCGGTAGCCGGGTAGGCAAACAATTTCAAGTGTTTGTCCACACATTGCTCAGCCAATACAGAAGTTAAATACAAATAATGATGAATTTTCTTTTTATTTTTTCATAGATACGAAGAATGCTATGTTATTTTTTATATTATATAATGAACATTTCACGCAAATTGAGATTTATCATTGAGGTGACTTAGAACACTGTACCTTCATATATTAAGAGATGTGGAGGTTAAAATAATATTTTAATATTATATAATTTACTATACATTAATAAGGTTTAAAAGTACATTAATTGCCTGCCCAGCCCACTTTATGATTTAAAATTATTTGAACGCCATATGTTTTTCTCTTCTACATTTCAAACACCCAGAATATGATACTTATTGAGAAAGGAAGTGATGCCTTTAAAAGCAAAAACCTGCTATTTTTCATGCTAAATAAAAATATTGAAACATCCTACTTTTTGAGAAATATGATTTTCTCTACATTATTTCTGTGAACATGTTGCTTAAACTTTTATGCTTCACTTTGATTTCATTTTTTAAAAATTTAAGATCTTTCCTTATTTCCCAAAGGAAAGAAATATTTTTCAAAAATTCTCTTTGAAGGAATGCCTTGGTTGCAGAGATTGCGACTTCCTTAGCAGATTATCTAGACACCAGGTTGTTTGCTGTGAAGATGTATACAGTGATAATTTAAAATATTGCCTGACTTTATATTTTAAAATTAGCATAAAATGGCTTGATATATATTCATTTAAATAATCAAAATATTTTGGCCAATACTCCCCTACTTTTTCGTTGGAAGGAAGCACGATATTTCTGAATAATGTGTTACAGAACTGTGATCACACTCTTTAAGCCCTTTCTTAAAGGTGCCTAAGGATCCTGTGACACATATATACACACACACTGTATGTGTGTATACATATATACACACAGACGTATGTATATACACACGTGTATATATGTACATCAATCTTGCAACATAGCTATTATCATCTGTAATTATTTGAAAACAGCGATGAAGCACAGAGAAATTAACTTACCCAAAGTCAAAGCTGTGTTGTTACCATTTGTCCCAGCAATTCCTTACAGAAAAATGTTGCTCATTAAACATCTTTTATTATCCCTCATATATATCAAACCAGTGATATATGCCACAGAGACTCTTCCTATGCTTTTTTTTCTCTCCTGCTGTTTAATTGTGTTGCAAGTTTTTTATTTTTCAGTCACATTCTTTTTTTTTTTTTTTTTTTCTTGAGACAGAGTCTCACTCTGTCACCAGGCGCCAGGCTGGAGTGCAGTGGTGTGATCTCAGCTCACCACAACCTCCACCTCCTGGGTTCAAGCAATTCTCCTGCCTCGGCCTCTGGAGCAGCTTGGACTACAGGCCCGTGCTCCATGCCCAGCTGATTTTTGTATTTTTAGTAGAGACGGGGTTTCACCATGTTGGCCAGGATGGTCTCAATCTCTTGACTTCGTGATCTGCCTGCCTCGGCCTCCCAAAGTGCTGGGATTACAGCTGTGAGCCACCACTCCCAGCCAGTCACATTTATTTTTATCCACATTTTGTTTCTACCTTTATAAAGCATGAAGCCTGTATTTCAAGAATATTTACCTTGATATAATGTCTGGTGTTCTTATGGTGTTATTTTGCATGTAATATTTTATGTATTAAAATTTATTCTGACTAATGAAATATGAATACAATATTCTCCCTAAAGCTTAGCCTCTTATATCACTGAGGTACAAAAAAATTCTACTTACTTCTGATTTTACATGCTACTCTAACAAATTATTACATGTAATTTTGCCTCATTACTGAAACTTGTATTTTGTCATGTTACCAATAACACATGCTTTTAATTATGCTAGCTTCACTTTAGGATGCCTCAAAACACCTAGTAGAAAATGTTCCCATGAATTATTACACTTTTAAGGAAAGTTTCTGCTTAGCATTCTTATTGGAATTTCATTAAATTTATCTTAATTAAGAGTAAATGACATCTTTAGAATAGTTGCATTTTTAAGTCCCAAAATGCGATTATTCAAATCAGGATCTTCTGCAAAAGTCTCCAATTTCTTTATATAGATGTTGCATATGTCTTCAAAATTGTTCCCAGAAATCTGATAAATTACTTTTTACTGTAACTAGTTTACTCAAATACATATCTTTCAAATCACAAAGATTTTCATTATATTTTTTTAATTGTAGAAATGACATATAACCACAGTTTTAAAAATATTTCTTGGCGGCTGGGTGTGGTGGCACATGCCTGTAATCCCAGCACTTTCGGAGGCCCAGGTTGGTGGATCATGAGATCAGGAGTTCAAGACCAGCATGGCCAACATGGTGAAACACTGTTTCTACTAAAAACACAACAATTAGCCAGGCATGGTGGCAGGTGCCTATAGTCCCAGCTATTCAGGAAGCTGAGGAAGAAGAATTGTTTGAACCTAGGAGACGGAGGTTGTAGCGAGCTGAGATCATGCCACTGAATTCCAGCCTGGGTGACAGAGCAAGATTCCATCTTAAAAAAAAAAAAATTCCTTGACAAAATGCAAATTATTTTAGCAGGCATATTTCCTCTTGGCTTTAAGAAAATGCAGATAAAATTTACTTTCTGTGAATTTGCAATATAAAAATATCTGTTTTAACCACTCATTTTTTATAAGTCATGTTAAATGTATGAGTACTACAGAAACAATATATTTCACCATTAAATTTCTTGTCTTGAAGTAAACAAAACTAAACCTAAGTTAATAATTTTTAATGTCATTATAATCAACAAGTTAACTCTGTGTCATAAAAGAACAAAAGATTTTATAGTAGCTTCCTACCTGCATGCCTGGCAGAATTCTCACCATCTAGTCATTCTTCTAATCTATCCTCTCATAATGTCATTTTAAAGCATACTTCTATGTATGCCAAAGTCCTGTCGGCTAAATTTGGTGGATCAGCATCAACTGCTCCAATAATATCTGGGGTTACAAGCATGCACCAACATGCCCAGCTAATTTTGTATTTTCAGTAGAGATGGTGTTTCACCCTATTGGCCAGCCTGGTCTCAAACTCCTAGACTCAAGGATCTTCTCACCTCAGCCTCACAATATGCTGCGTTTAAAGGCTTGAGACACCATACCTGGTCCCATAATCTAAAGAACAAAATCTGGCCTTATTCAATATGGTATTTGAGGATGTCTACACTGTCATCGTAATGTACTTCAGGTTTCTAATAAACATTGTTAGCATTTCACAATGTGTCATCAAGCTGCCATGAGTAATGGCACTGTTAGTGTGTACTATAATTTTGGGATATGTTCAGATAAACCTTTTCATACACACACACACACACACACACACACACACAAACACACACAGCTGTATAAATGTTAAAGAAATTTAATCTATATATACAAATTATGTAATTAGAAAATAGTTGATTAAACTATTAAGTAAATTTATATACAGATGTAATGAATATATGGTTGCTTATTTAAAGTGATACACAGTTATCTGACTGTAAGTAGGAAACACTATTAAGAACTATCACTCCTACAAACTTGTTTTCTTTCTGTACTCTGTATATCCTTCGTGCAGTTCTAAAACTTTGGTTATTGCTTTACCTGTAAACTTAGCATTAAATATCAATATTCTGCTAAATGTTACCTTCCTAATATTTTCACAATTATTTATGTTATTATTTTTAATTATTTTTTATTTCTTTGAGGAGTTTCACTCTCTAGCCCAGGCGGGAGTGCAGTGGCGTGATCTCAGCTCACTGCAACCTATCCCTGCCAAATTTAGCAATTCTCATGCCTTAATCTCCGGAGTATCTGGGATGAGAAGCATGCACCAACATGCCCGGCTAATTTTGTATTTTCAGTAGAGATGGTGTTTCATCCTGTTGGCCACTCTGGTGTCAAACTCCTGGACTCAAGTGATCTACCTGCCTCATCCTCCCAAAATACTGGCATTAAAGGCTTGAGACACCATACCTAGCCCCTAATCATTTCATTTTTAAATCCTAAGATGTGATTATTGATTATGCAATTAAACCCAAAAATATTGATTGCAAATCCAACAAAACTATAACCTCCCTAAAGAACAAAAACTGGCCCTTTTATTTGACAGAATACATTAGAATCCACAAAAAGGAGCTGCAATAAATGATTATTTACTTTCATCAAATATAATCAATACAGCAAAATAGAGTGGAAAGCCTACTTCAATTTCTAAGTTTAATGTTACCAAGCCTAGATAAATTTACTGGTAAATTTTTACCAAAGATTTGAAGAGAAAAGAATACCAATTTAATAAAAACTCTTTCAGAAATAAAGAAGGTATAAATAATTTGAAGCCGTTTGATGAAAACAGTGTTATATGAGCAAACAAGAAAAAATCTACAGTCAAATATTTCTCCCATAGATGCAGTACTGAAATACATTTTAACAAACATAGCAAATATGATTCAATAATATATTAAAAGACAATATAACATGATGAAATGAATTTTATAACAGGACTGCTGGGTTGCCTTAATATTCAAAAGTAAAACTGTATTATATGTGCCGAAGAAAGGAAACAAAAACACATAATTATCCCAATAGATCCAGAAAATTACGTATGGCTAAATTCAGCATTATTTATGGTAAAAAGCTCTCTGCAAGCTAGCAGTAGAGAAGAAATTCCTTAATCTGATACAGCGAATGATTTTTAAAAAACTACCAATAACTTATTTACAGATGAAAAACTAATTTTTCATCTGTAAATAAGCTATTTACAGACTTTGCAGAAGACGGGGATTTCTGCCATCGCCTCTTCTAATCAACCATGGAAAAATCTAAACAATTTACTAGACAGGAGAGTGAATCAAACACATGTACATTGGAAAAGAAAACTAAAAGCTGTTTTTATTCTCAGACAACTTGATTGTGTACATAGAAAATCCTAATAATCCCACTATAAAGATGCCAGAAAAAAAGTTTAATAAAGTCAGAGAATACGAGGTATCTATAAAAAATAATCGGCTAAAATGTATGTGAAAATGCAAAAAAAAAAAAAGAAAAAAAAAGTGTTCAAATTTAAAAAGGAACAAATTTAAAGAATTTATGCTCTCTGATTTCAAGATTTACTTTAAGACTATGGACTTGTGGTTTTTATTATTAATAAATATAAACATAATTAAAAGTAGGACAAGAAATGAAAAAGGATGATAGTAATTTGCAAATAATGTTGCCGTAACAAATTCTAAGTTGGACCTCAAGACTCCTCCTCCTGGTCCCTTGGATACACACCTTTTTATAAGTCTCTATCCATGACTATGGCTAGGACTATTTACTTATTTCTTTGTTTACTTGTTTAGAGATGGGGTCTCACTCTGACACCCAGGCTGGTGTCCAGGGGCACAGTCATCACACACTGCAGCCTCCAACTCCGACTCCTGAGCGGCATATCCTCCCACCTCAGCATCCTGAACAGCAGCTGGTACCACAGGCAGGCCCACAGCTCACAGCTAGAGACTTGTATTGTGGAAAACAAAACCACTTCTGTGACTGAGTTACTTTTATAACACAGGTGAAGAAATTTCACTGATGTCGTTGTAATTCAGATTCTAAATCGGTTTACTTTGAAGTTAGGAAATGGGATTATCTAGAGGAGACTGAGCAACACAGGTGAGCCTTTGAAAGAGACTGGACCACTCCTTAATGAAGAGATCTAATTTGGAAAGCCTGCAGCAGGGACCCTAGAGCCGGACCAAGAGCAGGGCTCAGCTCTCAGCCAGCAAGAAAGTGAGGACTTCAGTTCCCCAATTGTAAGGAGCTAAATTGTGCCAACAACCTGAATGAGAATGGAAGAAGACTTTTATTTCAATGTCACCTCTAGTTGAGGATGTGGCCAGCTCATATCTTGAGTTTATTCTTATGAGACCCTCAGCAGAAGACAAAGCTAAACCATGCTGAACTTCCGGCCCACAGAAACTGTGAGATAATAAATGTATTGCTTTAAGCCACTAAGTATGTGGGAATTTGTTACACCACAATCAAAAGCTAATGTTAAAAATGAATAAAATAAATATATAACTCATAGTGAGCATAATTCATAATAGAACAATGTAAAAAATACATTTTAAAAGTCAGAAACAGAGACACAACTTTTCCCCAACACTTTGCTGGAGCTCCTATCCAGTACAGTGGGTCAAGGAAAAAAAATCAATAAAACTAAGACTTTAAAAGGAATAATTTTGTCTTTTTTTTTGCAATATAATTGTATACATGAAAACCCAAGAAAACCCAAATGCACAATACTACTACAAAGCTCAGCAGAGTTGCTTGATTTATACAAGCAAGAAGCAGTTGTAAAGTGGAATATGTTAAAACATAATGTTTAAAACCACAGCCAAGTCTATCAGTTGCCTCAGGATGTACCTATATTATCTTTATGTAGAAAAAAAAAGACATTAATGTATTAAAAGGCATTAAATAAGATCCCTCAAAGTGAAAAGATGGCACAGTATCATATAAATATCCATTCTTTCCAAATCAGTGTAAAACTTCATTGAAATTCTGGAAAAATTACTAATAGGCTTTTTGTTGTTGTTGTTGAACTTGACAAAATAAATCTATGTGAAAAAGCACGAGAACAAATATATCCAAAAATATTGTGAAGGAAAAAAGTGTGCATACCGTCTTATCAGATTTCAAAACATCTTGTGACTATTATGAAAACAGAATCTACTACTGAAACAGATATAATAAATGGGCTAAATGCAACAACATAGGGAACTTAGAAATTAACACATGCTTTTATGGAAACTTGGTATATTACAAACATGTCACTGCAGACAAATGGGCATGAGTAGACAATTTAATAATTGAGACAACTGTTTATCCACATGGAAAATAAATGTCCTCCTCCATACACAAGGATTAATTGTATTAATGATCTAAATGCAAAACAAAAGTTTTTCAAATACTTATATAGGAGAATATCTTTATGACTTTAGGGGAAGGAAGGACTTTTAAAAGCTTGGCATAAAACATATTATTAAGAAAACCATGAATTATTAAACAAAACACAGCTTCTGCGAATCAAAAGACACCATAATAGTCACAGAATAAAGGATAAAAATTGAAATACATGCAATTTCCAAGTGATTAATAGCCTGAACAATAAGAAATACCCACACAATACAAATAAGAGATACAAGAAAAAATTCATGGAAAAGGAACTGTCCATGGTGGAAAAACATAAATTGAAATGAGCTTCTTCAGTATATCATGGCTTCCTCATAAACAACTTTCAGTATCTTCCATATAACTTATATAATGTGGAAACTCCTACCACAAATTATACCACGAATTAGGAAGAACTACAAAGACAATTTTGCACAGCTGAATTTGATGTAAACTATTCTGAGGGAAGCTGTTCTGTTTCCCAGTCCACAGGTGGACGTAGTTCTAAGGGCAAGAACTTCCCAGCACCATGCCCCGCTCCCATCTCTCTCCATCCAGGAGATTTAACGGTTTATGTTTAAATTTCATGGGCTCCGGAAGAAACTAAGAGTCACCCCAGTGGAAGTTCTAAGGATCCCCTTTCATTGGCCTGGGGCCTTGGAGAAGGTGGGGGCTCCTCCCAGTTTAGAAGTCGCCTTCTTCCACACCCCTTCGGGCTCCATGTTTGGTCCCTTCCAGGAACACTCCCTTCGTGGAAGCCGGCTCTCTCTCTCCTGGATTTCCCCTCTGGGGTCCCCTTCCACACTCTCTCGTGGAGGCCCGTCTTCCCTCCTAAACTCCACCTCTGTTCCCTTCCACTCAGTGCGGAAGCTGCTTTCCTCTCCGGGATTCTCCCACTCCGTGCGAGAGGAGCTCTCCTTCTGTTTTTCCCCTCTGGAACCCTTCTCACTCAGTGTGAGGGCGGCTTTTCTTTCTGTCACTCAGTGTAAAAGTTAGCGTTTCTTTCTCTCTCTACCTAAATAAAATCCCTTTCTACAACCCTTCTGAAGTCCGGCATTTAGTGCCCTGGTCCCTCCTCATTCCTAAGAGGGCAGGAGACCAAGCACCTGCCCAAACGTCCTCTCAGGGAACCCGAGGGTGCCCTGAACCCCTGAACCCCAATATGACATTCGGCGAGCCAGCCAAGAGAGGGGTACACCAAAAAGGGGTACAGCCAGAAGAGGGGTACAGCCAGAGAAAGAAACTCCAAAATCCTGAGTAGAACCAGGCGCACCTGGGCAGGGCTGAGGGGGGCCTGAGCTCGACGCCTCGGAGGCGCAACCCAACCAAAGTTAAACGCGCAGTTTTTACCTCCAAGCTCTCTCTCCGCTTTCCCTCTCCTTCTGTATTCTTCGGATGTTATCTCTGGGACCAAAACCTGCCCGAGCCGGTGCGGTAGAAAGGGTGAGCACGCCCCGCTTTCTGCTCCTTGCTGGCGAGGAACAGCCCAGGCCCGGGGGCAGAACTGCGCAGGCGCGGAGGTTGGTCAGATTAAAAACGACGGGGCGGGGCGAGGTTCTCGGGCGTTCTCGGAGCTTCCGGGGCGTTCTCCGAGCTTCCAGGGCGTTCTCCAGGCTTCCGGGGCGTTCTCCGGGCTTCCGGGCGCTCTCCAGCCTCTCCAGCCTTCTCCAGGCCTCTCCGGCGTTCTCCCGTCCGGGCAGCAGGGTAAGAAAGGCTTCCCCAGGGCGTTTGCCTGTGGGCCAGGGGTCCCTCTGTGGCAGCGACTCGCCTGCTTCTGGCGGGGATCGAGGGAACTCACAGCTGGCCCGGTAACGGCCACAAATGTGGCTTTCAAAGCCGAAGCGGCCGGCAGGCACACAGTGTATTTCTGGGTGCGCCAGTAAAGGAAAGGCGGCCGGCGCGTCGGCAGGCCACCCTGCCTCAGGGTGCAGTGTTCATCAGAATACGGCTGAGGAAAGCTGCTGCCTCACCTTAGTGCGAGTGAGCTGTTTGCGCAGTTGGTGAAGGTGTCGGGCCTGCAACGGCCAGGTTGCTGGTTCAGATCCCCAGGGAAGCCACTCTTAAAGGCTACGGGACTGTGGTTTATGATTTGTCTTGCTTAGGACTGGCTCTCTGTCTGGCAGAACTTTTCCACCTAGAGAATCACAGGTAAACTGGTTCCAGGGCCAAATAGTCCATGGCAGGTCTCATACCCTTCAGAGCTTTTTCCTACAGGGAAGATGGGTTAGGGGAGGGGAGACCCTGGTCCTGAGGGTATTGCCCTGTCCCCACCCATGCGCCGGCCCTCTTTAAACTGTGTGCTCGGATGGCCCCTCCCTAGGAGTTTGCCCTTCTGGGGCAGTTTTATGAACTGGCCTGTGTAAACTGGGCTTTTGCTGGGGACTATTGGTTCCCACCTCCTGAGCCTCACTGGCCTGGCTCGAGGACCCCGTGGCAGGAACCAGTCAACCCAACAGTCCCTTGATGCCTGTATGGTGGTCACTGGAGGTCATGTCACGCTGGTAGGTCCTAATTAAAATCCAGTACGCAGACAGTCCTCTAATAAAATAAATCACACATCTTGGGCACACAAAATTTCGGGGTTCTGACTGAAAAACATTTCATTTCAGTATCTCTTTTACCTAAGAAACGCCTTAGGTTGAAGCAGCTGTGATTTTTTTAACTGGGAATGCTGGCTTGTGTTCAGTTTCAGTGAGTGCCAATCTTCCCAAGCTCAAGTCCCCATTAAGGTGTACACTGGACAATTAAAACCAATTTATCACACAGTCTTTTTTTTTAAAAAAAGCAGTTCATATTTCACTGCCAAACAGTGTGGCCAAATTACCCCTTGCTAAGTGGAAAACTGAACCCCCAAAGAGAAGAAAAACCCCAACAGCCTTCTTAAGCAATTGCGGAAAGCCTTAAAAAAAGTTCACCCCCTTGCCACCAGACTCCATTAAGGGTTGGTTAATACTAAAGAACAAGTTTGTTACTCAATCAGCAGCAAATATCAGGTGAAAGCTCCAGAAACTGGCCTCAAGGCCAGAACAGAGCCTAAAATCATGACCAAATTAGGCGACCTTAGTGTTTTGTAATAGAAACCAGGGGAAACAGGCTAAAAAAACCGGTCATCAAAGAAAGGCTACTGCCCTAATCGTGGCTTTTAGGCAAGCAGACCCCAGGGGTTCAAATAAGGAAAAGGCTCGGGTTAGCCGCAGTCTGGCAAAGCTGTTGCCAGTGTGGTCTAAAGGAACTTTTTATAAGAAACTGCTCTCAAAGGAACAAACGACCATCCGTCCATGCCCGCTGTGCCAAGGGAATCCCTGGAAAGCACACAGTCGCAGGGAACAAAGGTTTTCAGGACCTGAGGGGTCTGACCAGATGACCCAGTGGCAGAACTGAGGGTGTCTGAAGTGAGTGCCAGCGTGAGCCGTCACCCTCACAGAGTCGCAGGTGGAGCTGACCGTCAAGGTCCGGGAAGCCAGTCTTCCCCTCAACACTGCACGGCCTTCTCAGTATTCCTCTCCTGCCCTAAAGCCTTGGTGCTTGTTAATCCTCTCCCCTCAAACTCTCCCTCTCTAGGCCCATCCTGGGAAGAACCATTTTGGTATTGTCTTCCCCAGTGGCAGTTAAGGTGGTGAAAATTAACTCATGAATTCATCACCCTTGGCTAAAGCCTTGAACACCATAAACCCTCCACTCTGCAGCCTAAAGTTCCAAAAGACAACCCTTCGTATCCCTGTGAGCCATTAAAAAATCTACACCTGCTTTTCCAACAAGATCCTCAGGGAAGTAACCATTCATAAGTCTAATTTATATCCTAGCATTAATAGGACTATAACCCTCAACTTTGCTGTCCCTCAAACTCCAGTTATTCTTTTCATAGTGGGAAAGGAAGCTGCCACTTTCTATGAAAAAAATGCTATTTTGTAAACCAGTTAAGTGTTGTTTTAAACATAGAACTCAGGAATCGATCAAACACAGGGCTAAAGACCTTCATAAAACAGTATTGTGAAGCTTGTTTAACAACTGACTGTCTTGGCTCTGCCCTCCCAGCCTCATTTATAGCCACTCTATGTTTGTTGGCCTCTGGGCCTCTCATCTTTGACCACCTTGTCACATTCATTTCTTCTGGAACCATAAGGTCACACAAATAATCCTGCTGCTAAAACCCCGGATGTCCTTTGCTCGTGAGCTCTATCATAAACCTCTAAATCAACCTGCACCCCTGAAAGGCTCCCCTCTGGAGGAAAACTCAAATGCAGGGCTCCTTCTGTGCCCCATTTCAGCAGGAAGTACTTAAAATGCAATCGATGTCAGTAATTCCAACAGAAGTTGGGTTTTCCCGTTGTTGGGGGTGGGGCGAGGTGTTCTCTTTCTGGGTCCACAGGCCAGCGTTTAACAGCAAGAACTTTCCGGGGCCTTGCCCCCCTCCCATCTCTCTCCATCCAGGAGATTTAAAGGTTTATGTTTCAATTTCATGGGCTCTGGAAGAAACTAAGAGTCAGTCACCCCAGGGGAAGTTCTAAGGATCCCCTTTCATTGGCCTGGGGTCTTAGAGAAGGTGGGGGTTCCTCCCAGGTTAGAAGTCTCTTTCTGACTCCATGTTTGGTCCCTTCCACGAACACTCCCTTCATGGAAGCCGTCTCTCTCTCCTGGATTTCCCCTCTGGGGTCCCCTTCCACATTGTCTCGTGGAGGCCGGTCTTCCCTCCTAAACTCCACCTCTATTCCCTTCCACTCAGTGCAGAAGCTGCTTTCCTCTCCGGGATTCTCCCACTCCGTGTGAGAGGAGCTTTCCCTCTGTTTTTCCCCATCGGAAACCCTTCTCACTCAGTGTGAGGGCGGCTTTTCTTTCTGTCACTCAGTGTAAAAGTTAGCGTTTCTTTCTCTCTCCTTCTTTTTCTCTCTCTACCTAAATAAAATCCCTTTCTACAACACATCTTAAGTCCAGCATTTACTGTGCCCTGCGCCCTGCGCCCTGCGCCCTGCGCCCTAGTCCCCTCTCATTCTTAAGAGGGCAGGAGAACAAGCACCTGGAGAAACGTCCTCTCCGGGAAGCCGAGGGCACCCTGAACCCCAATATTACAATTGCAGACCACTGGTTGTGCAAGAATTTTACCTTGTAACCAAAACTCCTGCTGGTAGTGCCAGAGAAAAACAAAATGTCCCGACGTTTCCACCCTGAGTTACTTGCTCTAGTCTTAGGAGGGCCATCTAGACAGGGCTGATGTGGTGTCTCATGGTTGTTTTGCTTTGCATCTATCTGATGAATAGTAACATGGAACATTTCTTATATACTGCTTGGTTATTTGTATGTCTTCTTTGGAAAATATTAAGATCCTTTGATTATTTTTTATGGATTTGTTTGTGTTGGTGGGGTTACTATTGTGTTTTAGGAGTTGCTTATATATTTTGAAGATTAACCTCTTACCAGCTTTCCTGTTTGCAAATACTTTCTCCCATTCCATAGGTAGTGTTTTTGTTGCCGTCCAGAAACTTTCTAGTGTGAAGTGGCTTAATTTGTTTATTTTTGATTTTGTTGACTGTGATACTGGTTTTGTATCTGACACTGAAAAATAAAATGTTATACACATTTCCCGCACATTTTTTAGGACTTTAATGTTTCAGATCTTAAGTCTTTAATTCATACTGAGTTTATTTGTAGTTGTGTCCAATTTTATACTTTTGCATTTGGCTGTTTTCCCAACATCTTTTGTTGAAGAGACAATCTTTTCTCCATTGTGTGTTCTTGACACATTTTGCAAAGATCAGTTGACCAAGTTTGAGTGGATTTATTTCTGGGCTCTCTATTCTGTTTTGTTTGTCTATATATCTGTCTTTATATTAGTACCAAACTGTTTTGATTGCTTAGAATTGTAGTATATTTGTAAATCAGGAAGTGTGGGGCCTCTAGCTTTGCTTATTTGCAGTATTTTGTGGTTTTATGTAAATGCTGTAATTGTTTTTTCAAATTCTCTAAAAAATGTCCCTGGGCCTCTAAGGGTTGACATTTAGATTGCTTTGGTAGTATTTGTACTTTAACAATATTATCTTCCATGTTTGTGAACATGAGATATCTTTCCAGTTCTTTGTACCTTGTTTTATTTCTTTCATTGGCGTTTTTTAGTTTTTAGTAAGCAAGTCTTTAACTTCCTGTATAGAGTTTATTCTTAAATATGTTACTCTTTTCTTGATAGTGTAAATGGAATAGTTTTCTTAATTTTTCAAATAATTTATTGTTAGTATAAGAAAATCGATTTTTTAAAGTTTTAAGAGTCAATTTATTAAACCTATTATATCAAGATATTTTATATATTTAGCCCAATATGTCAAAAATATTACTATTTCTACAGGTAGTCAGTAGAAAATAACTACTAATGATATGTTTTATATTCCTTTTCTAGTAACTTTAAAATAAATGTTATTGTGTATATTTAAGGTATACACCATCATGTTTGATACACATATAGACAGTTATTATATTGAAGCAAATTACCATGTTTATCATCTCACGTAGTTACCCATTTTTGTTGTTGTGGAAGAACAGCTACAATATATGCATTTATAAAAAATAATACAATTAACTATAGTCCTCATATTGTACATTAAATCTAATATATTTTGACATATTCGTTCTACTTTCTAATTTATATATTAAAAAGTAATATATGTATACAGTAATGCATATATACATACATATATATATATATGTATACCTATGACATGTTTATTCTGCTTTCTGCTACTATGTACTCTTCGGATTGTAACTTCCCATATCCTTCCCAGCCCTGCTCATGGTAACCAGTGTTTTAGTCTCCATGCTTTTATATTTGAATTTTTTATCTTTGATGTTCCACAGACTAGTGAGGTTATGCAGTGCTTTTCTTTCTGTGTCTGTCTGGCTTGTTTCACTTGGCATAATATAGCTTAGGATTACCCACATGCCAAATGACAGGATCTCCACTATTTAAATGCTGAATAATATCTGTATATGTATACATATCACAGTTTCTTTATCCATTCATCTGTCAGTGTACACTTAAGTTGTTTCCATATGTTGCCTATTGACAATAATGCTGAAATAAATAAAGGAGTGCTGGTGTCTTTTTCATTTGCCTTTGGTATAGACCCAGCAGAGGGATTGCTGATTCATATGGTAGTTACATTTTGACTTTTTTGAGGAAACTCTATACTGTTTTACATAATGGCTGTACCAACCTACATTACCACCAACAGTGTACAAGTGCTCTCTTATCTCTCATCTTTTTCATAGTAGCTATCCCAACAGGCATGAGGTAATCATTTCATAATGGTTTTGACATGAATTTTCCTGATAATTAGTGATATTGAGCATATTTTCATTTCCCTGTTGGCCATTTTTGTCTTCTATGCATAAAAGTTTATTCAGGTCCTGTGCACCTTTTTAGATTGCATTATGTTTTCATGCTTTTGTGTTGTATGGGTTATTTACAAATTTTTAATATTAAGCATTAATAAGATATATGATTTACAGATAATTTGTTGCCTTTTCTCCTAGAAAAGAAGATTGATTTAAGCAATACCTCACTAATATCACATAAAAAGCTTAGGTTCCAAAAATGAAAATAAGCAAGTGGGACTATATCAAACTAAATAGCTCCTGTACAGCAGATGCAATGGGTTTTTATATGTTGATTTTGTATTCTGTATCTTTACTAATTTTATGAGTTCTAGTAAGTTTTTAAATAAAAATGTTAACATGTTGTTACTGCCCAGAATACCTGTATACATCAAATCTCTTTTATAATTAGTGTTAAAATATTAAACAAATGGCCCAATTAGCATAAAACATTGTTTATATCTCAATAAAAAAGTAATTGTTTTCTAAGGAAAACATATTTTACCTGTCTACATTATTAAAATCACTCAATAGCATTATGGGTAATATTAAAAATTATCTGACTCTACCTTCTCAAAGTATTCCTTTGAAATATACCTGAAAATTAACCAACTTCTTCGTATCTGTTTGTGTGTGTGTGTGTTTGCCTGTGGGTGTGTGTAAGAACTTACAGTTCTTCAAGTCAACCCATCGGTGTTTCAAACTTTATGTTGAACTCAAATTTGCCTCATTTTCCAGTCAGCTACTGATCTTAGATCTTCTTCCCCATTTATTGCAAGTAGATACAAAAACTTGCTATTAATACTATCTCTATTTTCTATTTCATTACTTATATTTGTGTTTCTCCTGGGAAACAGAAGCATATGAATTGGTGATGAGCTAGATTTATAATCAACAAAATTTTAAAGGTCATCACACAATCAGATCAACTGAAAAATAACATGAAAAGTCCAAGTGAGAAATAAAAACTTTCATAAAAAAAAAAGGTCAAAGCTCTTTGAATATAAGCTCCAATGAGGTATTTTTATTTTCTCTCCATATGAGCAGGGTTTATGACAGTAGAGAATGTTTAATAAAGAGGATGATAATGAGCATGACTGAAATGTCAAATAGTCTCATGTAAAATATGCATTGCTTTTCAGAAAGCGTTAATATCTTAATGTGATCTCAGAGGCCTAATGTTTAGCATATTTTTTACCTAGTGTAGATCTAAATATAATCTTTAAAATTGGATATTTTACATAATAATCATTTTAGCTTATTACAAAAGCTAAACATGCATACTGAAGAAAAGTCATAAAATGTATACATATAAAAAGAAAATAAAAATGGTGGAAGATAGCATATGGTAACAGTTTTAAAATATGAGTGAATGTCCTAATAAAGACGCTTTGGAATAATGCATTTCCAGGGTCTACCTTGTTTCTTCTCAAAAGCTTTGAAATACAAGTTGCTTTCTTGTCTTTTATTTACGCTGGGGCCATTGAGTCATGTCCTGCCACCGTCAGAACCCCTTTCCTCAACCAAAAAGAAACAAAAAAAAAAAAAAAGAAAAAAGATACAGACCCTGAGGCTATATTTATATGTACCCTACCCATCAGCCTCTAAAATATTAAGGTGTTCACCCCCTAAGGACGAATGCCTTGATATTACTGAATGGGTCAGAGCACACAGAGCTGGTCCATTTAGTTCATTTCCTCTACGTTGGGGAAAGTGTGGGAATGGAATGAGAACACAGTGCTTTTCCCTTTTCCTTAGATTAGCCATTACATTCAATGGCAAAAGCCCCAAGTATTTTTGCACCAGCCCAATCCAAGGCCTGCTAGATGTGCTAATGGACATGCTTGTCCTTCGTTTAACCAGAGTAATCGCTATCGTTCTAATGAAACTCCTGTTACTTCAGCAGCACCAGTGCCTAATCCACTCATCTCAGAAGCAGGTGACCCCCAGAATCTGCTCGATAGGGAAAGGATTAATATGCTATCTCTCATCTGCGGCCCGTGACACACCCCATACCTTCCTCACCTTTTCTCAGGGTCCTTAAGGCAACATTAAAGAGTGCATCTGCTGCTTCAAGCTCTGTCAGTCTGTGATTCTACCTAAACCTTTGCTCATTCATCTAGGAAGTAAACACAAAAATTATCCACCATTTTAGACTTTTGTATTGAACTAGAAAATTTACTTTTAACTGGACATATATCGATTGTATTCTTATTTCGTTCTTTTCACTCTAATATATAGTTTCATGCATAGTGATAAATTAGGATTTTATTGCTATAGGATGTTCAATGTTGTATTCCCAACAAAAGGTGCAGCAAACCATCATGGTACATGTATATCTGTGTAAGAAACCTGTGTGGTCTACACATGTATCCCAGAAACTAAGATTTAAAAAATTGTTAGCTTTTTTCATGTAAATAAATACCCTTCAAAAGCACACTTTCCAAGACTACCTAACATTCCATCATTTATTTAACAAATTCTCTATTGATTATTGACTAGATAATACTTAAATTTAATTAAATTTTTCTTCCATAGTAATACAATGAAATCCTAGGATTTTTCTTTCAGATTACATTTCAAAAGTAGGCATACTACAATGAGGAATATATTTTATAGCTTCTAGAACACTGATTTTCAATTGTCCTATGAATATATACTCCTATTACTGGACTGTAATTGTACTATCTTGAAGGACCATTTTCAGTGTTAACTTTCTTTTGTTCTAAGTGCTTGTCAAACTTGTGATAACTCTTTAAAGTAACAGGATGACTAGTGATGAGTAATATTAAAAAGAGAGGGAAAAGTTAATAAATAATTACTAAAACCCATGTTACCATGTATCTATAGGTGAAAAAATAAGGAATTTACTATGAATAAGACACATAAGATTAAATGAGAACAATTAGTGGCCCACAGAAGGTTCTAGCTATAGGTGGCTCTACCACGTGGCCAATGTGAATTATTCAAAAGCAATACAGAAAGCAATCTATACAATTTGTCAACTTGTCTTGTGCTAAAAAAATAATAATAATAATTGATTTTTAAATGTATTCCTTGGTGGTAGAATAATGCAAATGTATATTTCTAACCAGTGACTCCTTTTTATTTTCTTCTTAAATTCAGCATGGAGGAGAAAGGGGTAGAGCTACAAATGCTTTAAACATTGTGACAGAAACCTGGCTCTTTTTTTTTTTTTTTTTTTTTTTTTTCATAAATCTCAGTAACTGTTCAAAATTATTTTTAAAGTCAATGCATTAGGGACAGATGAATAGACTTTGATTCACGGAACAGTCACTCAGTCTGAATAATTATCCTGTGAAGGAGAATTGCATGTAGTTTAGGCACCATTTAAAAATCAATGTTGTGTATAGATTTCAGGTGTCCTAATTTTTATCTCACTGTCCCTCCTAATATCTGTTCAATTGTTTCTCACAAGCATAACTTTATCATGCTAGAAACTTGCTAAAATCTGTACTGGAAGTAGAAATTGTGAGATTTGTTTTTTTCTACTATCAGTGAGGAACATTTCTTTATTAAACAAGAATTTATTGGGGTTCCACCTCTGTGGATACATTGGGAGTAGAGTTCTGAAGAATAATATAAGTTCCCCCACTTAATTTGTCTACATTATCTCTTAAGAAACATAGAAACTGAAAAATAAAAATACAAAAGTAAAATAATAATTTCAAATTTTGATAAATGATGTGAAGGAAATAGCATTTTGATGAATGATGTGAAGGAAATAAACAGAAAATAACTCATGGGTTGCTCCGAATTTTGTTCTTTAGAGCTGTACATTTTAGGTAAGTCTTTAAAGTAGAGAAACAGTTGATTGAAGGAAACAAGGCAGTGCAAAAGTTAATGAAGTAGGAATGAATTGGTTTTGATCTACGAAGAGAAATAAAATTAGTGTGAATAATAGTGAGCAAGAGGGCAATGGCAGACTGTAAAATTTGGCAAAAAAAAAAAACAGGTTGAAATTAGGCAGGAATTTTCTGATGAAGTAAAAGTTTTTGTTTTATTCTGACTTCAAAAATAGTCATAGAAAGCCTTCAGTCAGGAGCGATGTGATCTGATTCGCATTTTCAACAAACTACTGTCTCGTCTCTGTGGTAGATGTCCAAAGGTTAGCAGGATTGAAGCCAACAATGAGAGACAATAACTGAGTTGAGGAGGGTGGTATCCAAAATAACGGGAAGAAGTGGAGATTTAAGATGTCTTGTACAATTCAGGACAAAAAGACATTTGAGAACTGAATATCAGCAAACATATTCACCCAGTACTTGTTATCTGTCATGATAGTTTTTAAAAACAGCCAGATTTATATGTGCAAATTGGTAAACAATCACTGTCTTTAGTTTTCCAATTATCTCCCCTCATCACATTGAGTTTTTTTCCCCCAGGACATTCTGGATATCTTAATACTTCATCTATGCAGTATTAATGTCTTGATTATCAGAAACATCCACATCTTTTCTTATTATTGAGTGTCAATTGTACAGTATTGCTTTTTAATATAAATGAAAAAGGTAAGATTTATCTACTTTTTTTTTTTTTTTTTTTTTTTGAGACGGAGTTTCGCTCTTGTTACCCAGGATGGAGTGCAATGGTGCGATCTCGGATCACCACAACCTCCGCCTCCTGGGTTCAGGCAATTCTCCTGCCTCAGCCTCCGGAGTAGCTGGGATTACAGGCATGCACCACCATGCCCAGCTAATTTTGTGCACCTTTTGTAGAGATGGGGTTTCACCATGTTGACCAGGATGGTCTCCATCTCTTGACCTCGTGATCCACCCGCCTCGGCCTCCCAAACTGCTGGGATTACAGACTTGAGCCACTGCGCCCGGCAGATTTATCTACTTTTAAGAGTGTATTTGCTGTAAATGAGTTTATTGAGAATATCTATGTAGAAATACAAAGGTAAGATGTCTCTCAAGCTAAGGAACCATACACAAGACCCTGGATGATGCTGGTTATGGGGTGGAGATGACCATTGGAAGGACTCATATTTATTCTCTCCTCTTTCACTTACTCCTTGCTAAGTTCTGTGCTTTCACACATTCTACCTACAGATCATCCATAAGAAAGATGTAAGGAAAAATTTGAGTGTTCTAGGACAAAAATGAGGCAGATCATTATCTACACAAGGGAACAGATAGATAAAAGGAAAAAGATGAGATATTACTATATCCCCCTAAGCTTAGAGTAGAATACTTAAGGACAACTGATTACCTATACTCTTCCTTTTAGAGAATTGGCATCTAATTAGGAATTCTTATTGAAAACAGGTCATTGAAGAAGTCTAGTTCAAGATTCTAATACCTCCTCTTAAAATTCATTTTGCACAATTATACTAAACTGTCAGTCTATTTTATATTCAGTTGATTAGACATAAAAATTATGGTGAGAACACTGTAGCTTGTAATCCCTTGTTCCCTTGATACATGAAATCTACTAATATTAACTTGTTCAGAGTACATTATCAAAATCTCTTATTGCTCTTTTATAAATGAAAACTTTGAGTGCAGTCAAACAAGAGACAGAATTTTATGCTAGCCATCTCATAAGAGAATTACCAGAAGGGTAGACTGAGAGACTCAATATACAAATTGAAAGTGGCAGATGATATATGACGATGAAATTCTGACCCACTGCATCTGTAGCCATTGGCTGAAATGATGAGAAATGTATTAATGACTGTCAGCTTCTCTGTTTTATTACACCTGCTTCCAACTTAGGACAAACCAAAAAAAGCCAAATAGAATTAGAAAAAGCCAAATAGAATTACCAAATTAATTGAATAAGATCCACACTTTTAGTTAGTCCACCCCTGGATTCCCCATGCCAATAACCTCCATTTGGAGTATCCCTAAAACCAGCCTCTTAAAAAAATTCTCCTGTGCTTGTGATATGATTTGGCTGTGACCCCACCCATATCTCATCTTGAATTCCCATTTGTTGTGGGAGGAACCTGGTGGGAGATAATGGAATCATGGGGGTGTGTCTTACCCATTCTGTTCTCATGATTGTGAATTAGTCTCACAAGATCTGATGGTTTTAAAGGGGAAGTTTCCCTGCACAAGCTCTCTCTTTGCCTGTTGCCATCCATGTAAGATGTGACTTGCCTCTCCTTCCCTCCCATCATGATTTTGAAGCCTCTCCAGCCACGTGGAACTGTGGGTTCATTAAACCTCTTTTTCTTTCCAGTCTCAAGTATGTCTCTATCAGTAGCATGAAAATGGACTAACACAGTACATTGGTGCTGGGAGTTGGGTGCTGCTGTAGATAACCAAAAATAGGGAAGCAACTTTCAGAACCAGGTAACAGGTAGGGCTTGGAACAGTTTGCAAGACTCAGAAGACAGGAAATCCGAAAAAGTTTGGAACTCCCTAGAGACTTGTTGAATGGTTTTGACCAAAATGCTGATGATGAGGTGGATGAAGAAATCCAGGCTGATGTGGTCTCAGATGGAGATGAAGAGCTTATTGGGAACTAAAGCAAATGTGACTCCTGTTATGTTTTAGGAAAGAGACTGGCAGCATCTGACCCCTGCCTTAGAAATCTGTGGAACGTTCAACTTGAGAGAGATGATTTAGTGTATTTGGTGGAAGACATTTCTAAGCAGCAAGGCTTTCAAGAGGTAACTTGGGTGCTGTTAAAGCCATTCAGCTTTAAAAGGGAAACAGAGCATAAAAGTTCAGAAAATTTGCTGGCTAACAGTGCAGTAGAAAAGAAAATACATTTTCTGAGGAGAAATTCAAGTCAGCTGCAGAAAGTTGCCTAAGTAACAAAGAGGTAAATGTTAGTTGATCATCAAGACAATGGAGAAAATATCTCCGGGTCATCACATCACAGGCCTGAGGCCTAGGAAGAAAAATGTAGTTTTGTGGGCTGGGCTCACGGTCCCCCTGCTGTGTGCAGTCTAGAGTCTTAGTGCCCTGCATCTTAGCCACTCTAGCCATTACTAAAAGGGGCCAAGGTACAGCTCAGGCAGTGGCTTCAGAGGGTGCAGGCTTCAAGTCTAGGGAGCTTCCACGTGGTGTTGAGCCTTCAGTTTCACAGAAGTCAGGAATGAATGTTTAGGAACAGCTGCCTAGTTGACAGTGTTATGAGCCCAAAGGCTTCCTCAGGTGGATGTTTCATGCATCTTACTCTTGCACCATCCTTGTTCCAGTCGATCAGTAACATAAAGAAAAGGCAATGTGGCTAACTCTTAAATTTACATGAGAGAAAGAATTAGAGCTCCTTCGATAATTACTCTTAATAAGCTGAGGGTAATGAGTACAGGTGTGAGAAATAGAACCTGAGCAGAGAGGATTGAGAGAGTGACCTGAAGGACAGTCAAAGAAGATGGAACTTTCCGGGGAGATTTGGAAAGAGGCAAATATATTCACAGCAAAATTGTGCGTAATGTTATACAATCAAAGTCCTCCATCTGCTGTCTCTTCTTGCTCTATCAGATCTATTGATTAATGAATAAACAAGTTTTTTTAGAGTATAATGGGGTTTGAGATTTTTTTAATGTTCTACCATGCCTGAAAGAGCATTGATTTTCTACTTTTTATATGTGTTTTCAAAAGTCTCCTCTTGGAGAATTTCATAAACAACAACAAAAAAAAACCACTGACTTGCTGTTAATTTTGCCATTACTTCTGAATTGACCAGTGTTTCCCTCTGTTCCGCCGTCAGTCATTGCCAGTTGTTGCTTAGGGAAGTTAGGCCACTATCCTCCAGTAGAAAGGGGGGATAGCCATACGGATCACGTTTCACAGAGATGGTTTCCAGGCCCTTTAGAAAGACAGTCCTGGGTTTTGAAACTGACCACACATATTTGTCTATATAGCTATCTATCTTTTAATATCGGGATGTGATCATGGTTGGCCAAAATTTCCCAGTAAGGGTTTGTGATGGGTGGACGCAGTGCTGAAAGAAGTTTAAAGTGAATCTTGATATGTACATTGGTTTTGATCAGTAAAAGGTTTGCCTAGTTAAAAGAGCTGTTATTCTGAGAGGTATGCTGTCTGTCCACACCATCAATGCGTTGTCATAAGCATGTGGCTATTTGAACAGTAGGATAAATGGATTTTTATGTAGTTCCCAGCACAAACATTAAGGTTATTTACTGGCTTACAGTCCATTCTTCCTAAGCAAGAATTTCTGGAAAAATATAGTCATGTTTATAGAGACACCCTAAATTCACAGCATGATCAAAATGATAAGGGAGTGTTCCTTGGTGACTTTGTATCATTAAAGGTGGTATCTACACATGTGAAGTCTTAAATTTCTAGTAACTAGTTAATTATATAAATCTAAATATTCTTTTTATGTCTCAGTTCTTCCCAGTACCACTCATGTATATATTACTAATAATCAGAATCTGCAAACAACTGATTTTTTTCCATTTCTCAAGAGCTTCTCTTTCTCATTCTCTTGCTCTCTCCTTCTTTGACATTAATGCTAGATGTAAAATATCCCACACATACACACATATGATTTAACTGTTGACACTGCAAAGACCACAAAATGGCATAATCTTTAATCTCCTAAAGTGTTTGTGAAGGTTCTCTTTTAAACAGATGTTATTTTTCCCTGAATACAGACTTCAGATGTTTGTAACATACTCCACTTCACATTTGCAAGTAAATGGTGGACATGCATATAAATGACATGATTTCACTAAAATTGCTCGATGTCATAAGCAAATGCAAAATGTGTGCACATAGCACAAAACTGATATGACTGAAACTTTAATAAAGTTGATTCTGAAATAGGGCCTTTAATATTAGGGTTATTGAAAATGTGTTTATGTTATTGTTATAGCATTTTTTAATGACCTAAGGTCCTTATATTTTTATTTTTCATAGTTGCTCTATTACTCTCAACGTGTGCATATAGAAAAAAAAAATTTGTTTTGCAAACAGTTATTTCCCCTCTTCACATATTCATGGCCCATTCAGTGCTTCCAAAGAGATTAAACTCAGAAGCCCCAAGTGTTCTACTTACATGTCATTCATATGATGATTTTCTATGGTTTTAAAACTCTTGGCCGAAGAGACAAAAATGAAAATAATGTGAGTGCTCTATTTAAATATATTTAGCCTAAAGATATGTTTTCTTTACCCTGATTTTGTTTTGATTTGTTTGGTGGGGAAATGTGATTTGAGTATTCCATAAACAGTGTTTTGCTATCTAGTGAAAACAATTTGAAAGCTACTGATTTATAGGAAACCCAATGTCTATGCAAGGCAAACTGTCTGAGGGTGTTGGGTAGTGTATACACACAGCCAAATTTAAGGAAACCCTCCCCACCAAAATGAATGAAAAACGAAACGTTGTCTTGCATTTGGACTATGCACCCAGATTTGTGGTTTTCCCGTTAGAGAAAGTATTTTGGATTTCCTTGCATATCTTTGCTTTACTATTTGGTACTGTGTAAAGTTCAATTTACTCTCCACTTATATATTATTCCTCAAAAATCTTATCCCAGAGTCTATTTTTCTCTATTTACATTTCTTTCCTGGATAGATGTGTGTATTCTAAAGCCTTATTAATAAAGAGATGTCCTCCATTTTTCCATTCCAGATTCACCCTCTTACCTGACCTCATTGTTCTCTTCCTCACGAGGCTGACTTCTATGAACAATGTTAACACAGCTTCCTTGTTGTATAATACACAACTGAGTTCTCCCGACCGGAGGCACAGGCAAGGAATGGGAAAACAGGGAACATTTTTTAATCAGGATTTTATTCCCTTCACTGTTGTTCTGCCAGTTAATTTTGAAATAATTGCACGATTTCAGGCATTCCTTGCTGGAGCTCTTCTTTTGAAATTTTTAAATTAGGCTTCCCTAACTTTTATCTTCTGAGGCCAGAGAATCTCAAACTTGAGGTTATTGACATTTTTGAACAGGTGATTCTTTGGGAGAAGCTGTTTGATAGGTTGTAGGATGTTTAGCGGCATCCTTGGCCATGACATATTCTACTCCAGTAGTAACCTCCTCACCAGCTGCACATTAAAACCTGTCTGCATGCTTCATGTCTCATGGGGGCAGAGTCCTTTCTTCTGAGAACTACTTTAGGGCCAGGGGTGCTAATACTTCCTCTCTGATATTAACACTATTTTTCTGAAATACATTTTGGGGGGGGTATCCTTAAAGATTTCCACAGCTATGTAAATTATCTCTTTCTTAACCTCTTTACGTTCTCAATTTGAGTGTGCGCTGCTTTTCTGAAGGAATCATGGTAATGCAAGAACTGACCTGAAAAAAGCTCTTCAAAGTGGAATCTACAGATTTGTGATTAACATGGAAAAACCTCCTTGCTAGCTTTCAGTAAAATTGTAGTAATCTGTGTCATTTGTAATATCAGGGTTCCTAAAACTTATTGTCTATGCTGTTATATGCTGCAATCCAGATTGAAGGCAAGACCTTGATAGACAAAATGGTACCCATATGTAGAGACTACATTAAAACAGGTTTTATGAGACTTTGTTATCAGTTTGTTTCTTCTCGTGGCCTTAGAAATAAACGGAAACACTGAAATCTGAATGCAGAAATCAGAGCCTAAAAGTAAAATCAGAACACTTCCACGG
Source organism: Saimiri boliviensis (assembly GCF_048565385.1). Classification (NCBI taxonomy): domain Eukaryota; kingdom Metazoa; phylum Chordata; class Mammalia; order Primates; family Cebidae; genus Saimiri; species Saimiri boliviensis. Next base: position 1,475,319 of record NC_133467.1, read on the forward strand.
CATTTTTTAAAAGTGCGTTCTGACCAGATGCGGTGGCTCGCACCTGTGATACCGTCACTTTAGGGGGCTGAGGTAGGCAGATCACTTGAGCTCAGGTGTTTGAGACTAGCCTGGGCCACATGGCCAGACTCCAACTCTACAAAAAATACAGAGTTAGCCTGGTGTGGTGGTGCACACTGCAGTTCTAGCTCTCCGGGAGCGGAGGTGGGAGGATTCCTTGAGCATAGGAGGCTGAGGGTGTAGTGAGCCAAGATCCCAAGACTGTACTCTGGCCTGTGCAGCAGGGGGAGGTCCTGTCTCCCAGAAAATAATAAATAACAAGTAATAAATGTAAAAGTGCATCCATTTCTAACATTTTTCTAAAAAGTGAGTAATAAAAAAAGTCTAAAACTTTATTTGGAGAATCATAGAATTATATCTTAACCTTTCCAGATAACATAGAGACAGTGGTGGGAAAGAATAGTGTCCACAAATGAGAGCCATATAGTTGAGAAGTTTCAATCAACAAATATACCCAAACCCCCTAGTTGGAAAGGCAGCGATTTTCTGTACATTGTTTTAGTTTCAAATATCTCTGACTTTAATTTAAACAAACATTAATTGATTACTTACTTGTTACTTAAACAAATTAATAAAATTGTCTCAGCAGTTAACCCTAGGACGGATACCTTCACGAGCTGATGCTAAATTTTTTCAAACTTCAACTTCACTCTTCCCCTTTGTGCTCAGACCTACCTGTAACAATAGTTAGATATGAGCATAGCTCAGTCAGGAAAGTCTGTGACCTGCTTCAGGGGAAGACAGTCCGTATATCAAATAGCCCCACATGTTTGAGTAACCTTACATAATTTTATGTTGATTCACATAATACATAAAATGTTTCCCCTAAAAGTAAGGAGAAAAGTCTGGAATGTATATATATGGGAGCAGAGTCAAAGGGTATGGTATCAAAACAGATCAAATATAAAGCTTCATTTGGCGAAATTTACTGATAGAGAGGCAATTGTTCGGGATTAAAGATTGACTATTTTGACTTGAGCACGTAAGAGTGTTGTCAGTGGTCTTCAAATCCGTGTAACAGTCAGAGTCACGGTGGCCTTTAGTTATTTCTGTGCAATAGTGGCACTATCTTGATGTGGCAGACAGACTCTGAAGGAGGACTGATGAGCTCTCCTGGTATTCATGCCCTTCTGTGATCTTCATCCTTACAACAGAATATGGCAGGATATACAAAATTGTACGTGTGTGTGTGACTGTGTGTGAGAGAGATTTGATTGTTACATAAGAATGTAGTGCCTATTTTACTGGAGAGTCTTTCTCTCTCTCCCTCATTTTCTCACTGTCTTGTTCTCTCTCTCTCACTGACTTTACATAAACAAATGCCTATGTTTGAGAACATCCCTCAGCAAACAAAATGTGAGCAGCCTCTTGGAGCTGAGGGCAGCCTCTGACCAATAACACGTAAGAAACTGAAGCTCCCAGTTCTACAACAGCAAGGCACTGAACTTTACCTGAACTTCCCAGAATTATCTTCACTGAATGTTTCCAAGACAAGTTTTCCATGAGATAAATTTCTGAAATTTGGAAGGCAGAACTGGAAAGCAGTCACTTCAAGCTCTAACGGTAAGCATTATGCCCAGTGCCTTTGACTTAGACACTGTCACTTGACCTGCTGGCCATCCTTGTTGGTGTAGAGGAGCAGCTGGTCTGCAAATTCTCCTCAACTGCCAGGTTTCTTTATCAGCATATCTGAATTCTGAGCCAGGCATGTGGGTGACTCCATAATGATGGGCACCAGCATATCCCGCAGAGAACAGAAGTTTGGTCAGTGTATCTGGAAGGAAGGATGGCCAGACGTATAGATCTAATTGATTGGCAATTACTTTGAAAGAATATTGGATAAAAAGCCAATCTCGCAAAGAGGTATGGGCACAGACCATTCAGAATGGTCACAGACTATCCGAATATTTGTGTTCCATGTCAATGCTGTGGACAGAATGACTTCAGCAGAGAAGGAACAATTAAACAAGATGATTCATCCTGGAGTTGTCGATCAGACTTTTTCCAGCTGTCTCTTGTATTGCTTAATTGGCTCAGATACAAAGTGGCCACGGTGTCAGAGGTGAATTTCATATACGGACTGAGCAAAATGCTTTATGGTCTTCAAGGCCTCCCTAGCTGAAACCACTGATCTGTGCTCAGCCTGGCATATCAGGTAACAATGCTGAATCAGTCCTTATCATATTCCTCCCAGGTGGGGTCGGCCAGCTTCCTCGTGGCAGGTTGCTGAGGGCAGAGCACCTCAATCTCGGAAGGGACAGAGCGTCCTTCTCTGTGGAACAGGCAATTATTCTGCTTTTGGTTGTGCCTCTCTGACCCAATCTTCCTGCTAACACCAAAGTTCTTGGACTTATAAAACACCTCATTCAATATCTCAGTATTGCACACAGCATAATTTCTGATCAGAGAATTAATATCCCAGCAGGTGAAGTGTGACAATGAACTTGATAATGATGTTGTTCACTGGTCTTATAATGTTCCCATTACCATAAGGGAACTGTCCCCATAAAACGGTGGACTGCCATGTTTGATGTTAATTATACACAAGCAGTTTGGCTAAACCTGAAATGAGCTTATGCCCTCCAGGATGTTATTCACAATTAGTACCAGTGTGAGTACTAGTAGAGCCATGATTCAGGTGTGCATGTATTAGGAGTACATGTATTAGAACTTGGAGTACTTTGTTTTACCATTGACTTTATTGATCTCACCTCAAGTCTGCCACTCTAAAGGTCATAGTTTCAAAAAGTAAAGGTTCCCATCAGTGGGTACAGCAAGGGCTCCATTAAACTTGAAGCCAAGACACCATATCTGGCCACAGTTACCTCCCTTTCCAGTGTATCGACAGGTAAATGTTGACCTCTCCACGTGATAGAGTGACTTACCTGACTGATGTGAAAACCGGATTGTGACTGTGCAATGGAGATGAGGAGGAATATGTCTGGCATTCAGTATTTCTATTACTAGTGCAGAAGTAATTGCAAAAATTGATCTTGTGTGGTGGCTCATGCCTATAATCTCAGCACTTTGAGAGACCAGAGCGGGTCAATCACTTGAGGTCAGGAGCATGACACCATCCTGGACAGCATGGGGAAACCCCGTCTCTATGAGACATGCAGAGATTGTCCAGGCATGGTGCTTGTAGTCCGTCTACTCAGGAGCCTGAGGCGTGGGAATCCCTTGAACCTGGGAGGCGGAGGTTGCAGTCAGCTAGAATTGTGCCACTACCCTCCAGCCTGGGCAATAGAGTGAGACTCTGTCCCCCTCCACACCAAAAATAAAGAGTAATTGTGAGAGCCACAGTTACTTTTACACCAAACTAATAAAGGTTACCATGACCTGTGATTAGAGAAAGTGGAAATCTACGACAACTGAATGTTAAGAGTGCAGGAAACAGCCCAGTCTCTTTAGGACGGAAGCTCTGGGCAGGCCCAGCAAGCAAGCATCCATGACCACCTGAGGTTACTTGCTAAGGGGAAAGAAATATGTATTGAGTAGTTAACAAAGGGCACCATTAACAGTATCAACTGTGACAATGTGTCCAGTTGGAGAAGTGAGGATGACAATTGCTGTGAATATTTACTTCTTCCTTATTTTGATCAGAATATATTTCTATATTAACATACTACTTTCTCTTTTATTCCTTTTGTTTTGTTCTACTACTTAATCAATGTAAATTTTACAGAATTTTATATCTACCATTTAAGCTATAGGTTATTATGAGAGAGAGGGGAACTCAGCAAGCCAGGAATGAGCATTTCATTACCATTATCAATTAGGGAAAAAACAGGAATTTGTATTATTCTCAGGAGAGGGTTTTTGTGTTTGTGGTTATATGTGGGTGAATAGCATCGTTAGGCGTAAATGTGATTTTCCCTCCTCACGTGGCTTCACATTATAATTGATGAAACAGTAGTTTACATAGGATTGGGAAGGCAGAAGTGATGTACCACATTTTTACGCTCTGAAGGTTGATCAAACCAAGTGCTCTTGCTGCTCCCGCACACTGTCATCGTCTGCTCAGTGACTTGCTGTGGAGGAGCAGCCTCGTTCACAACTCCGTGACTCCTGCAGACCTCCTCCTCCCGCTTCTCTGCAATACTGGGCCAGACACCTGGGCACCGCCTTGGTGGACAGTGCCAGTTTGATCCGTGGGTCAACTGTGCCACTGAAGTTGAAGACGGTGACAGGTGCACTTTTGTTTGTTCTCTTCAGGTTCAGATTGCCTTCCTTAGTGCCGGTGAGTCCTGATTATTCCAGCTTTTATGTTTAACTTCATAGCTGTTGGTCCTGCTGGTTTCGGACCCAGTAACAGACCAAAATGCAACATCTTTGTACAGACTGCTTCACTCCTGCAGCGATACAGGCATGAGACCTCTGGTACCTTTCCTATTCCTTAACATTTTAAGTGGCTCCGATTCTCTGATCACACCTCATCTAACAACTTGGATTTTAAGCTTTCTCACTAATATTCTATAGCATCTCAGCCCTGGATTTTATGATTGTGTATCTCTGCAGGCGTTGAGGCGGACTAGAAAACACACAGATTCATTCCTCTGTAGCTTTTGTGAGAAAAGATGTTTTGCAGGTTTAATCTATATCGTTCATAGATGTAGGCAATGGATACTACTACTAAAATGATACTGAACATCCGCCTGGCTGTAGCGTCTCAGTGTTTTACTATTCACCCGTTCTTTATCCACCGTTATTTAGGCAATATTTAAAATATGGCACTCATATAAATTGGTACACGAGCTGCTGTGTTTCAAACAAGAAATTATCATAACAAAAACTGGATAAATTTGTAACTTCTTTAATTAGTTTAACGTTAACATATGATTTCAATGAAAAGGCTTTGAGCATTTAATCATGAAATGAAGAAAGAATTACTTCAGTATATTTTTTCCTTAAAAATATGTTTCACCAGAATATAGCTGCAGTTTATTTAAAATCTGGGCTTGTACTAACCACTATTTTCATACTATCCTATACTAGTTTTCCATAGAACAAGAGTTCTTATGCTTAGTGGAAAGAACATCAGCGAGGGTCCTTAAGAAATATGCATTATATGGCTTCATCTCCAGAAATTTTGACTTAGTAGATTTAGTAAGGGCCCCAGGAAGCTGTATTATAGCAAACACCCAGGTGATACTGCTACATGCATTCTGCTGAGCCTGCCAAGTCAAATTGATCATTGAATCAAATAAAGTCCATTGAATTTCTACTCAAATTTGTCTATGGAAATAAGCAAAAGTTCTGTAAATTCTGCATCTGAGTCTGAAATTAAAGGAGCCCATTGGTTGTGGTTGTTTGCCTGAAACTTGCTCCAAATGTGATGAACAGTTTTAGTGAGGAATAGAAATCAGAGGTAGTGAGAATAGCATGTAAAGTAACAACTTTTCAGGATGAAAAGAAATGTAACAAAGACTGAAAAAATGCCCTTTACCTAATACCAATAACAGTGCCTTCTATATTCACAGTGCTTTATAGTTTTCAAAGCACTTTCAAATATTATTTCATTTTATTCTCACAATTGAATACAGTTGGAAATTGGATATGTATTGCTTGCTTTATCCCCCATGGGTGAAAAAAGTGAACTGACAACACAAATGTACTTCATGTCACCTTTTGGTTAGGGACCAAGCGGATCAAATGCTGCAGGGGATCTCCAGGGACGTTTGTACCGAAGCAGAGAGATGTAAACTTGTTTCAGTAGGTAGAAAAGTTTGAAAGTCACAGGCCATCAGTTAAAATGTGCCTCCTTTGAGGAAAGGTACTAAAAAGCAGGAAAATAATACACCGATTTATAAAGATCTATTATCTTTTAGCAGTAATGATGACAGACAGAACAAAATTTGTTTTGATAGTTTGTGTAATTCATCATTATATTACTAAAAACAGTGAAACACTACAAATAAATTATATTTTACATACATTAGTGAGATAGAGTTCTAATTCTAATTTGCGAGTCTGCTTATTCTGAGGCTATCTTAGTAATTTCCTATTTCTACCTATTTATTTTAGAATCACTATTAATGAGTTGTAAAGGATAGTGAGAGAAAACTCGCACAAATTTAAGTGCCGAAGATTAAAATATGCATAATGGAAGTGACGGCTTGGAGACAAAACATTCTAGTCTATAGGTGTTCAAATGTAAAAAATGTAATTTTTAATACAACGTTTTGAATTAAAGTATAGATTTCATGGGCTCATAATAGATATAAATAGTAGAAAGTTTTTCAGTAAAAAGTGACTCCATACATTGATATTGCCAGGACATAAATTAGACATACAAAATAAATGGAAGCATATCATAACTCAATTATGTTATACATTATTATAATTGAATTTATTTGCATTAATATTTAAGTGTGTAAAAACATTAAAATGTTGATACAGTATTATGGCATTGACATAAAAACAAATATAATTTTTAGTATTAATTAGTATAAAAATAATATTTAAAACAGCCCTAAAATTCACTGTCCAAAGTTACAATATTTGAAATGTTATAATACTAGTTCTGTTGATTTTCTCATGCAATTTCAAACTATAGAGATTAAAATTAAGGCTTCTCCAAAACTTGTGAGACCACAGATGTCACATGTGATACTCTTAAAAGTGGTGGACATTTCTGGATCATGTTTACAAGGCCCTCGGATTCTGTGAACAGGGCAATCTACTTAGTTTGGGTAATGTACAGCTTTGTAAACCACATACTGCTAAGATGCCAATTACTGACAAGAAGAGCAGCACTCCGGGACCAATCTGTCAGTCAGCTCGTTTGGCTGAGTTCATTTAGGCAATAGTAAACAAGTCAGGATTTAAATTGTAGATTTGCGAATCCAGTTCAGCGTGTTTTCCAGTACAGTCCTGTAGTTACAGAGTGATGTTTATTCTATCAATAAGGTGGTACTTAAATCTCAGAACAAAAGTCAGGATGAGTCTTCCAGTACCAGCTTCCCCATTCCCCTAATTATGTGCGGCTTTCACTGGCGATATTGTTATTGTGTACTCATCATCACATGGCACTGCAGTTGTTCGTGTGTCACTTTTCCTACTAAAATATATTTATTTGCAGTAGGTTATGTTTCCTTTACTTTTGAATCCTTGGATTCTGCTGTCCTTTCTGGAATGTAGAAAAACACCAATAAATGTTTGTGGAATCAATGAGTGAACAGAAGTAGAGAAATGAAAAAAAAGTATAGAAATGATACAACATATTTGGCAGAGAGGTTACATACTTGACAATCCACGTGATTTAATTACTAACAACATTTTACTTTCTGGTTCTGGAAGACACCTGCCCCACCGCACCATTGTGACTTTAACCACATGCATTCAGTCAACAGAATGTTCTCTTCTCCACTCCCACCCCAGCCAGTGCTTGTCCAAATCAAAGCTGCAAGATCAGTGTCAAATCGTCTTTTCTTTATGAACCCTCTTCTGGATTCCCCTACAAAATGCTGTAATTTTTGTTCTATAAATGCTCAAAGTAATGTGAGGTCTCATTAGAAGAGCCTATTGATAGCCTAGCTTACAGGAATTAATTAACATAATATATACCTGTGAATTCTCCCTGTGTGTGTGCTCGTGCGCACACACACACTTTTTAAAAATTCCTTAGCAGTTGTCTGTTACTTATTTTCATATTCTTTACACATCAAGCATATTATCTGACTTGCATTATAGAGTACCCAACAAATTATTATAATAAATAAATTATAATACAAATTCTGCATGAGATGAAACATTAAAAATATTTTATTTAAACAAGATAAATATAAAACTTTTAAAATAAGTTTTAGAAATCTGAGTAAAATGCAATGGGTTTAGCTTAGGAGAAGTAATTGCCATTAATGTAAGTATTTTACAATATACATTAAAATAGCTACATAAACAACTTACAGTTTTAACTTACTGGTGCTACATTTTTAAAATTTTGTTTCTATGTATCGATAGGTATCTGCCAAACATTACTCTTCTCTTCCCATATAGTGACTTATTCTTTTAGGAGGTATCCGATTCTCCCACTTTTTCCTTGCAATCTCTATACACTTTCTGGTCATGAAAATAAAACCACATATATGTAAAATGTTACAGCATTAATTTGAGATTCCTTTATATCTTTGCTTATGAGTAATTTGGTTACAATGATTTTATTTATGCAATTTTTTTAGAAAATATAAAAACATACTCCTTGTCACTTGCACATGTATTAACCTTATTTATTTAAATTCTTGTACACTCACTCTTCGAAATGCAGGCATATAAGCAGTTTTCTTGGAAGCCAACTCAGAGTAATATATATTACTGTATATTATCCAGCTCAGAGTAACATATATTAGTCTGCTCTGTGCTCCCGTAGGGTTTTGCACAGGCCACTATTGTTGTCCCTATAACATTCCATGAAAGAATCCACAGGACAGTAAGCCCTATGACAGTAATGCCTGAGTAACAATGATTGTTACAACGAACATGAAAACAATTCGTGATTCACTCATGTTTATAGTCATTAAGAAAAACATTTATAAATATAAGGTCAATTTAATAAAGTGGTAAAATTATTTCTCGGTAGTAAAATATCTTTATCAAGTTTTATTTAGTTGCCTAATTAGAGAATATTATGCAATAGAATTCTACTTCTCCATGTATTTAATTATTCCACTTTCATGTATTTAAATATATGTTTGTCTAATTATTCAAAAATAAAAGAATAAAATGCTAAAAATAAATTACATAAATATTTATTTTAATAAATTTAAAACATGATTTCATATAACAAGATTTTCTTCTTGTAAACAAAGATTTCAGAGAAAAACAGGGACAAATTATTCAAAGACTGTTTTTCAATAGTAAATTTTGAAATAAATACAGGTCACATACAGAAAGAAGTGAGACATAACCACAGTGTCTTCAGTGGAAACAGAAATTATAGCGTGATTTCACAGGGCCACCTCTGACTGAATTTGGAGGATAATATCCACATAGCTCAGAGAATGCAGAATTTAGAAATGAGCTGAACACTCTGTAAAACTGGTGTCTAACCACTTTCCCTACATCCCATGTCCTCTGGAATACTCGAAGATGTCATACTGAAAACTGCCCCTCTTTCCCCACTCAGGCAACGTTCCCTGTTGACTCAATCACTGGCCTGCAGATGCACATACATTATATTAACTGAAGTCACAAAACAAAAACCACATCAAAGTCGTCTGTTATCCCCAGAGCCTCCTCCAGGTATGTCACATTTCTCTTTACCGTTGAGGTAAAGAAAACTCCTCCAAAGTATTTTCTCTACCCAGTTTCTTCAGAGCAAAATCGACTTGGCTTTTCTGCTCTCTTCCCTCCCACTGCACCTTTCTTCACATTTGCTGCTCACCTGGATAGCACCAGCTCCCCAGCAATTCGCAGGCCTCTTCCTCAGGCAAATGGGCCTCTCAGAAGCGTGAGTCCCTTCTTCCCTTGGCTTCCAGGTCTCCTTTCTCTCTCTCTTTTCAGGGGAATACTAGCAATGCCTTTTATCGTTCCTCTTCCTTTCATTAAACTGAAAAATTTGCAGTATTCAGGATGTACCTTTAGTTGTATTTTCTTTCTATGCGTCATTAGGTGAGTGAACTGAGTCTTCTGGCTTTAAACGTTGTAAATGTCTACCCATCCCATGCACTCCAAAAATAATTTCAAACACTGAAGCCTGGTCAGGGTTGAACTTCAGACACATCCTTACAGGTGTCTGCTGGACGTATTCCCTTGAATGGGTGATCATCTTTGACTTAGCAAGCCTCCAAAGAAACTTCTCGTGCGCTTCCACTTTTTCTATTACGAAAAGTGACAAATACTCTTCAAGTGGATCAGGCAAGAATATTTTGATAAGACAATTACAGATTGATATCTCTGATAAATACAGATGTGACCGTCTTGAAAACAGTCAACCAAGTGAATCAAACATTGTGTAGGAAAAAAGATCCCTCTTAACCAAATAACGTTTTTGCCAAGAAAGTATATTTGTTTCAGCAGTTTATAAGTATTATATAGAATTCACCACATTAAATGAGCGAGGTAGAAAAGTAATGTGATATTACCAAGATATTAACTATTTGGAAAGCTCAATGCTCATTTAGAAGAAAATGGAACTTATTAAGATTTGCTGCCCTCTCTACAGAATTGTGGAGTACTGAAATTGCAAACCAGAAAGGTCAATTACCATTTCTAGTCATCATTGTTTTAGAGGATGTAGCCCGCAATATCAGTCTAGAAAAGGAAATAAAATGAATAAATGTTAGAAAGACATATGTGCTATTATTTCTGGAGATATGATTGTGTATACAGAAAGTACAAAGGAATCTACAGTTAATTGTTAATTATTGCTAAATTCATTTGTTTATCCTGTTAAGTAAATAAGTTGGTTATTTGTCTTTTTTATTATTGAGTTCAAAGAAGTTTTATATGGTCTACATATAAGTTACTTATCAGATATGTGATTTGCTAATTATTTCACCCATTCTGTAGTTTTTCACTTTATTGATTAAGTATATAAAATATATTAAACTCAGTAGTTCATTGAATAATAAAATGGATAAATAAAATTCAGTGTATTCATACACTAGAGTATTACTGGCAATAAAAATATTGAAATACTGATACATGCAATAAAATGGATAAACCTTGAAATTGTGTGCCAAGTAAAAGAAGAGAGTCACCAAATACCACATATTGCATGATGTATTTATAGGAAATGTTCAGAATTAGCAAACCTATTATAGTGGCTTCTAATTAAGCACATAGTTTCATTTGGGGGCAATTACAATTTTCCAAAAATAGAGATTATGGTGGAAATTGCACAACTTTATGACTATCATGAGGACTATAGAGTTTTTCACATTAAATGTCTGAATTCTATGGTATCTGAAGTATCTCTCAGTAGAGTGATTTTTTTTAAAAAAAAAAAGGACAGGAGAAGTCTGGTAAAATAAAAGATTTATTCAAATGTTTTTCAGAGTTGCAATGAATATGAATTAATAGTTCTTTATGGTTGAGGTCGGGAAAATTAGGGCAGAAAAGTAGAGTGAGTGTGAAGACACACAGGATTTTTTTGGGGGTGTTGAAAATGTTCAAATATTGGTTGTAGTGAAAATGGCACAACTGTATGAATATGTTAAAATCCATTAAATTTTACACTTTAACTGGGTTAAATTGGGTGCTGTGTGAATTAAATCTCAAGCTGTTTGAAAAGGTAATGCATAAAAATAATTTCTATTTTTCTACTGAATTCTTCTGGATGTATATTAATTTGTGTATCCCTCAGTTGGCTTCTGCCATAATATGTGACTACAAAATCAAAAGAAAACTGTAGCCTAAAACAGCTTCAGCAGTTATTTATGTTGCCCAGGTACCTTTTGTTCGTCTTGTGTCCGGGTGACGTACTTGATTCCCAGTGTTGATTTCCATCTGCTCCTTACGATTTTCATTCCTCTTGCAGAAGTGGTGTACCAAGCTTTTTCATTCTCATGGCAAGAGCAGAAGGACACAGCCAAAGCTTGCCTTAAATTATGCTTGTTTCATTTTTGCTGATATCCCAGTGGGTAAAGCATGTGATCTCAGTGGGTTCAAAGTCAAGAGGTGGGAAGTAAATCCAGTCTCTATTGGAAGGAACTGCAGGGTCACGTCACATGGCGTAGGACACAGTTATATTAAAAGGTAGTAATCCTATGCCAGCTGTCTACAACAACGAGGCTGTCTTTTCCTCTGTTACACACACATGTTCCGTTGCACAAAGCAAAGTGAGTCCTAAGTTCCAAAGAAGTCATATATTTAAGTGATTTGAGGAGACTCTGAGCCTTTTGGGTAGTGTCAGGCGTTCTTCAGCATTTGTGATAAACGCTGCTATTGACAGAACTGTCAGAAAGTAGGAATGGAATGACTTTCTGTTGCCACAGGTAACCAGCTCCCCAGACTGTTTTCATTGTGCCAACTAGTCACTAGTTTGTTATCAAAAAAAATTGTATCCCTCCTTTTGAAGGCTATGAGAGTTACTGATCTCAGCTGTTTGCTTTTATTCTCCAGTTAACAAAATATGTCTCCTTTATGACTGTTCGGAAGATTTTATGTTAATGGATAATACTTAGCAAATAAATATATTCTTTAAAAATGTTAATAAATCCTTAGGCTTTTATGAATGTAAATCTAATATTTTATATATAAACATACTGCTTTGTAAAATTTTAAGATAGTTCCAACATTACAATACGATCTCGATTACTTTTAACTACCTAGTATTTAAATAATGATTTTGAATATTATTATAGTGATGTTGTATATCAAATTGTATTAAGTCTTGTCTTAGTTTATACTTAACCTGAATTTAATCTAGCAGGATTACAACCAGTTTCATTAAAACAAGTAAAAAAAAAAAAAAAAAAAAGATTGTCCCCTGCTGTGCGTGAGTCTATGAACTGCACTCCTAATATCTTTCCAACTTTTCCTGTGTAGTTTGCTGAGATGGCACCACTGTACCGAAATCATGAGTATGAACATATTTCTTTTCTTTTCTTTTTTTTGGGGAGTTGGGGGGAGGGACAGAGTCTTGCTGCTCTGTTCCCAGTCTAGAGGGCTGTGGTGCGATCTCAGCTCATTGCAACCTCCCTTTCCTGGGTTCAAGTGATTCCCCTGCCTCAGCCCCCTGAGTAGCTGGGAGTATAGGCTCGGGCCACCACACCCGGCTAGAATGAGTTTGTATGATCGTCAAGCCCAATCAGCTAAAACAGCTACCTTCTTTGTCACACATACAATCCTCAGGATTTAGAGACATAGGTTTAAATTATAAATAACATCATCTAAAATTTATAGGCATCACATTTCAAAAGACATATTAGCTAACAATAAAATTCTATTAAACATACTCCCACTTTATGTCCTCTATCTTAATGTTAGTTATTCCAGTGGAGAACCTTTGTTCTGTCAATCTTCGTTAACTGATCACTGAGGCTTGCTTTCACCAGAAGTCCTTAGGTGAAATATCTCCTGCTTTCCTTTCCTTTTCTTTTTCTTAGTTACCAATTAGAGCTAGCATTCATTCTAATCTTGACCCGAGCTGGCAGTTAATCTCATTGTGTTAACTGGCATTAAAGAGCCAGGAAATAACAAATTAATCTACGTATAAGAAGCTAATTTTGTTTTTGAAAATAAATGTTCATTGTAAGAAATTTTAAGAACATTTTAGATTTCAACCTTTTAATGATTTCTCCAGAAATCTTCCTACTCACATGCTCAAGCAAGATAAGGAAAATTCCAGGGAAAGGAGTGGGGGAGAGGAATAGCAATCTAGTTGCTAGTTAGGTTGTCTTATCCAGTATTAGAGAAAAGCCAAAGGTTATATGTGATAGTTGCCAAGGACAACTTGATGAAGAAATGTGTAATACAGAAGAGTCCCCAGATGCGGGTTAACAACAGGTCAAAGTTTGCTCGTCTTTAAGCAAAATGCTGAACAGTCAAGAAAATGTAACATTCACAAGGTAACTCAACTTATATTGTGATTATAATATAAAAGAGGCGTTGTAAAGTCTTGAGAGCACTTTTTTTTTCTTGCTCTGCATACAAATTCCATTAAGTGAGAGTGACATTTTTATCATCAATATATTTAGGAACTCATTTGGTCATAAGCTATTAATCTTTAAGATGTAATTAGATTGAGTATAATATGCTTTTGCAATGGTTTTTTTATATACAGATATGGGAATTATCCATTCACACTGCATGTTACATCATTATATTGTGTAATGATACTGTATAATCCTATACTTTTAAAAAATCAATCAACTAAGTTATTGAATTAAAGTCCTCAAGGCAATATTAAATTTGGATAAGTACATGTATGAGTTGCATATTGAAAAGCCAGCGTTTCAGTTAGGAAGCACATTTAAAAGTAAGACTTCATAAGGACACTAATGAATACATTGAGGCGAAAGGCAAATCTAATGAGGAAAATGAAATCAAGAAGCATTGTCAGTGAATTCAGAGATCTGACACAGAATAGGAAAGTTGAAGAGGGGGAGCAACTGGTAAGACTACTCAAAATGGGAGAACTCCTGGTCAAATAATTTCAGTGGTTATGTTTTGAGCCCACTTTCTAATCATTATGGCATCATATTTTAGTTAAATTTGGATGAAATTCAGAGTCAGGAATGGAATTAGATTTCTCAGCTAATAAAACTCAAATGTCACCATAAAATGGTGCTATGTCTGCTTAGCAATTACAGAAAAGAAAATCGCTAGACTTCTACCTCCTTTCAAACTCCCAAAGAAGTTAGAAGTAGACCACAGCATTGATCACACACATACACAGAAAAGGGGAAAACCTATTCCCTAACCAATGAAGATGAAAGTTGTTTGTGTTCAGAAATGGTAGAGGGAAAAATCTATACAGATGACTGATGACAAGACTTTCTAAACATTGAAATGCTCTATAAATAAAAATTTCCCTGATATAAGAGGAAAATGTTCTGATGTAATAGGATGAATAGCTGTAAAATAACAAATTTTATGTGTTTTATTTAAAATTTGAAATGCATAAAAGTAGAAAACAATATGTAGCTAAAGATTATAGGATTTATTACATTTTAAAAGCAGAATTGTAAGTATAAAGATATTTGCGATAAAGTTCAAGCTTTCTATTAAAAAACACATACTACATAAGGCAGAACTTTAACATTTTCTTTTTGAAAAAATTATTTTTCTTTCCTTTTATTGTACTTTATGTTCCGGGCTACATGTGCAGATCATGCAGGATCATTGCATAGGTACATACATGCCACGGTGGTTTGCTGCCTCCAACCCCCCCCGTCACCTGTATCTGGCATTTCTCCCCATATTATTCCTCCTTAACCTCCCTACCCACTGCTATCCCTCCCCTGTTCTCCCCCAACAGACCCCAGTTTGTGATGCTCCCCTCCCTGTGTCCATGTGTTCTCATTGTTCAACACCCACCTCATGAATGAGAACATGAGGTGTTTGATTTTCTATTCTTGTGTCAGTTTGCTGGGAATGATGGTTTTAATATTCATCCATGTCCCTACAAAGGATATAAACTCATCATTTTTTATGGCTGCATAGTATTCCATGGTGTATATGTGCCACATTCTCCTTGTCTAGTCTATCATTGATGGGCATTTGGGTTGGTTCCAGGTCTCTGCTATTGTAAACAGTGCCACAAGTATTGTCTAACAATATTGAGGTGATGACTCTAAATGTAGTTGAGAATATTGTAAAGTAAATACCTTACAAGCAAAATTAATGGTAAATTGGGCAACTCTTGGTGATCAACATGGTGAATCACCTTAATAACTTCAAATTTTTGTCAGAAATTTTTGACCTAGTGATTTATTTGCTAAGAAATGTCATTATTATAAAAAGAAGATTTATGGAATCTAGCCAAAAGTCTCAATATGTAAAACCATGTAAATACATTGTTAGACTGCAATCAAACAATGCATTTATGGTTTTCAAAGACTCCAAGCCACAGGAAGAAACAGTTTTTATGAGTTTTGAAAACACAAAAGTCATATATTTCAACAGTCAAAATAAAACATCATATGTGAAGGCTTTCCGTCTTCCTGTTTAAAACTGCAACTACTAGATGAATATGGTGGTGTGTAGCCCTAGCTATTGGGAAATGAACAGAGTGAAATCTCATTCCCCCCTGCCCCCAAAAATTATGATGTTACTTTAAAAAATGCAACAACTTACCCTCAATATCACACACACACTTTACTTATTTTACCAGTAAGTAAAGTGTGTGCATCGTTGATGTTATTTCATCCATGGGAGCGGGGTCTCTTACGTTCCCTGCTAGATAGCCAGCCCCTTCTATGATGCCTGGGTCATCACCGTTGCTGAATAAGTTATCACTGATATGATACATGAAAAAGTATAAACAAAACACATGTAAGAACACTTTCTAAAGGATACAGAGATAGGCCTAGGTATACAAATACAACTGAATCTGACATGTTTTTACAAGTAAAAGTCATTTTATTTTTTAAAATATGTGTATACTTTTGTCATAGTTCAAAATCCTTAAGTTTTGATGTGAATTTATTTAGATGCATTCAAACTAATTGAGATGTATTTTTAAAGCTTTTTTCTTCAAATACAATTTGATTAGAAATTGGTTTGACCAACTCTTTAGTTCAGAAGCCAGGATGATTTCCATATATTTCCTAGTTCCTCCTGTTTAATTGGAACATAGAAAAGAGGTAGAATAAACTTTACAAAATAATTAACATTCAGTTATTTTTTAATTACAATAACATACTAAAACATCCAAAGTATTATAGCAAATGCTAATGTAACAGGTAGAGATTCTATTATGTGTTCTATTTTCTAATATATCCATAATTTATTAATTTTGAAACATGTGACATCATTTTGTTGTATTGAAAAGCAGTATACCACAGCAAGTGTCAGCATAAAAAATTTGTCATCAAGATGCACACTGAGGCCTAATTTGCCTTGAGCAACTTACTTAACTTTGATGCCTTCAGGTAAAAATGAATACTAACTCTATAAAGTTGAGAGTACAGTAGATTACCAACAAATGGTGGCTACTTTTGCTACTTAAGAAAAATATTCCGTTATTAAGAAAAAAATTCAAAGTTATTAAGGTGATTCACCAAATCACGTACATGTGTATGTGTGTGTGTATGAACATGTGTTATAGATTTTTTAAAATACATTTAATGTATATACAATTTAGTTGATTAGTTAAAAATGCACCATGTATGTCTTTTCCCTTTGTCCAAAATAGTGATACTTGTTACTTGCTCTTTGTTTTAACTTTTTGATCAGTTTGTCAACTTTCATTTCAGATCTTTTTTAAAAAAATAGATTTAGGGACTACAAGTGCAGTTTTGTTACATCTATGTGTTTCAGAGTGGTAAAGTCTGGGCTTTTAGTGTAACCATCACCCAAATAGTGTACATTGTATCCAATAGGCAATTTCTTATCTCTGTTCACCCTCTCCTCTTCCTTTTGGAGATCTTTTTAAAGGGACTCAAGAGCTTTCTTTTTTTTAACTTAGGAAATGTTAGCAACCTTTAAATTAATGAATATAAGATTCCTTTTTTTTCCTCACAGTCTCAAAATTTATTCAGGACTTTGTGTGGGAAGGTGAACAAAGTGCATATTTAGTCATAAAATTTAGTATAAAATATATTTTAAACTCAAATTTTATATGTATAACTATAGGGGTGTGTGTGTGTGTGTGTGTGTGTATATATATATGATATAGAGAGAGATGTATTTGACTCACCTGCCTATTAGAATTCTGAAGCAGAAAATTTTCAGAGAAATATTGAACATTTAACACTAGGTATGCTGCGTCACTGCACATTACTTATATCTGAAAGAACAAGCAATAAAAGTTTAGATAAATCAGTCGAGAGAGTACCTTTGAATTGTTGACTTGAATGACAAATGTCATATAAACAAACACTTTTAATTGTATCTTAGACTTTGTCTCAACCAAAGGCAAACTATATTGAAGTCATGGTTTTGTACCAGTAGGGATTTTGTGTTTTCTCCCTATGCAGGCTGGGATTTGCAGTATCTAATAAACTTCCCAGTTCTTTAACCATGATTTGAAGACTTGTTCAGTAACTCAAGTAACTTTAGCATTTAACTGTTTAGCTATTCAATTTAGAGAGATTTAGCTATTCAATTTAGAGAGATAAAACAGAAATATTTTTAAATATCTATTTAAATCAACTAATTTTTAAATTCATGTGTTGTTTCATTAAATATAAGCCACGTGTAATACTATATCACTTTTTATGAACAAAATCTTGTGAAAATGAAATTTGTATTCATTCTATTTTTTAGTTTTTCATTTCACTCACTCAAAAGTAATTCAAGTCTAAGGAGATACACTTTAGACAATACCTAAGAAAATATATATCCTACTATTTTTATGTTGTTCTAAAATATACTCAATAATTTTAATTCCTTTTTAATAATGTTTGTTGTATATATTTGAGGGTTACAACATGATGTTATGAGGTACGTATAGATAGTGACATAGTTACAATCTTGAATCAAATTAACATATTATCTCATATAGCTAGTTTTTCTGTGAAAAGAGCAGCTAAAAATCTTAGTGAAAATTTCCAGTATGACACAATTTTATTACTTTCAGTCTTCACCTTGTACATTAGACCTCTTGACTTGTTCTTCCAATGTATCTGCTATGTTGTATCCTTTAACCTATATTCCTCCATTTTTTCCCCTTTCATCATTTGTAGAAACCACTTGTATCAGTCTGTTTTCATGCTGCTGATGACGATATAACAGATTGGGAAGAAAAACAGGTTTAATGACTCACAGTTCCACGTGGCTGGGTGAGGGCACTCACAATCATGGTGCAAGGCAAGGAGAAGGAAGTCACATCTTACATGGATGGTGGCAGGCAAAAAAAAAAAAAGGGTTTGTGTAGAAAAACTCCCATTTTTAAAGTTGTCACATCTTGTGAGACTGACTGTCACGAGAACAGCTTGGGAAAAGCTTGCCCCTGTGATTTAATCACCTCCCACCAGGTCCCTCCCACAGCATGTTGGAATTCAAGATGAGACTTGGGTGGGGACACATCACACCACATCACCCTATTTCATTCTCTATCTCCATGTATTTGAATTTTTAAAATATATATTCAGGTATATGTGAGATCATGCAATATTTTTATGTGTCTGGATTGTTTCACTTAGCCTAATGTCCTCCAGTTCCATCCATGTAAAATGGCAGTGTCAAATGGCACGACACAAAGGTGAGTATTCAAAACAGTGAAGACTCAACAAAATGTAGTGAATCGTATGCAGTTCCCCAAATTCCACTGGCTTCCTGGAGCAGGAAAGACTTTAGTCTACCTAACTCGTATGTACTCATCCTGCAAAACTCAGCTTAAGAGCCAACATTCTTTGGCAACCTAGAATGGTAATTTCCTACACCTTCCTACCCACTCAGATGAGGTGTTCTTCCTCTGGGGCCCCGTAACACTCTGGGCATACTTCAGAAAAAGCACTTATATGAAAGAAGAAGCATCAACAACTCCTTTTTATTCTCGTTTTGCACAAAATAGAAGATTTTAAAAGTATAAAAATACATAGAAAAAATTGAGTCCTTCTTAACCTGCAGCCACCATCTCTCCTTCTCAGATGTAGATGCTGTTTCCAATTTTGGGGGTCTCTCTCTCATGGATATTTTACAAGAATGTATATTCACAAATGTAAGGAATATATATACACACTCTCTCTCACTATGCATATATACACATATGCATATATATATGAACACGTATACATGTGTAGTTTGGATGAATGTGCACGCTACATCACGCTGAGGTTCGGGATATGAATCATCCTGCCATCCAGGTACCGAGGATGGCACCAACAGGCAGTTTTTCACACTTTCCCCCTTCCCTACTCTTTCCCTCTAGTCATCTCCACTGTCTGTGGTTGACATCTTTATGGCCGTGAGTAGCCAGTGCTCAGCCCCTTGTGATAAGTGAGAACAAATGATATTTGATTTTCTGTTTCTGCATTAATTCATAGAGAGGATAATGGCTCCCAGCTGCATGCACGTTGCTGAAAAGTACCTGATTTTATTCTTTTTATGGATGGAGAGTATTCCATGGCTTATATGTATCCGTTTTACTTTATCCAGTCCAGTATGGATGGGCATCTAGGATGATTCCGTATCTTTGCTACTGTGAATAGTACAGTAATCAAAACAGAAGTGCATGTGTCTTTTTGACAGGATGGTTTATTTTCTTCTGGATATATATAGGCGCTTTCTTTCCTCCGCAGCCTCACCACACCTGTTGTTTCTGACACAGTATTAACAGCCATGTGACTGGTGTAAATGGAATCTCAGTGGGGTTGTGATCTGCGTTTCTCTGATGATTCACGATGTCGAGCGCTCCTTCATGGTTGCTGGTGCTTGTATGTCTTCTTTCAAGCATTTTCGCCTTTCTTGCCCCTGTCTAATGGCGTTCTTTGCCTTTGGTTTGTTGAATTATTTAAGTTCTTCATAGATTCTGGATGTCAGATTTTTGTCAGATTCGTAGTTTGCAAATATTTTCTCCCATTCCGTAGGTTGTTCGTTTACCCCCCTGGTGGTTTCCTTTGCTCTACAGAAGACCTTTAGTTTAATTAGGCCCTATTGTCAATTTTTGTTCTTGTTGTGGACTTAATAAGTCTAATGATCATCTGATAATTTGATTTTCACAAAGAATCTGTGCGAATTTTGAATAGTTTGAACATAAATGTTTCTTCTCCCTTTGTAGTTACGTATATTTTTTGTTGATTAGTCAGTTGGTGGTGAGTTATCAGCCAATATTTGGTTACATGCTTAATAAGAGCCCATGTCTTTTAATATACACTGTCAACTGTTTAATCAAAGCTTCAGAGTTTACATAATATAGGTTTTGGTGATTATGCACTTAGTGTACCAGTCCACCTAAATATAGTCTACAATATAAAGGTTCTAACAAGAAAACGCATGCAGTTACTTATAACCTTGAAGGGAAATCACCCTTTCAGTCCAGAAAACTTCAGTATCTTCTTGGGGCTGCCTTGACAAATTACTACAAACTTGTGGCTCAAGACAGCAAAAATTACCTCCTAGTTCTGGAAGCTGGGTGTCTAAAATCAAGAATTGGCATTGCCATGCCCTCAGAAGGCTGTAGGTGATGATCATTTCCACACCTTTTTCTACGCTTTGGGCTTGGCTGGCAGTCCTTGATGGTCTTTGGCTTTCAGATCCATCACCTCAATTTCTTCCTGTGTTATCAGGTGCCATTTCTGTGGTGTGCACCACTGTCCCTTTTTCTGTGCCTCTTCTCATAAACAAAATAGTCAGATCAAGGATCCACCTATTCCTGTATAAACTCTTTATAATGTACATGTATATCTCAAGTATGTCTGCAAAGGATCTCCACATACCTTTCTAGAGAATACAGTTTAACCCGTAACATAAGCCATTATCTGTCATTAAGCCCATAAAGCATTGACGATGGAAAAAAGAAAATGATATTGGACAAATTTTGTTAATCAGTTAAATAACAGAAGACTCCATGCAATATCTTTACACTCAAGGACTACTTGGGAATCCCCCTAAAAAAGTGACAAAGATTCTCTGTCATCCCGTGAGCTTCACCTTTGACAAAGCCAGCACCAACTCCAGATAGAATGTCCTAATTTTTGGAAAATGCTTTGTTTTCCATTCTTTGTTATGCCAAGGATATATTTATGTTAATTATGTAAATAAACAAAAATCCTTTAGAAACAAAATAATTGTTTTATTTGTTAAACATTTAAGTTCTCCACACATTTTTTAAAGTAAAAAAAACCTTCAGAGAGGGGGTGGGATGACATGTAATGTGGGGATTTATAGCCTTTGTTTAGATATGTTTGACACTTACTTAAGTTATGCAGGATTAAAGTAATGGGATGGCATTATGTTATTTCTATTTTAAAATAATGAGTTTGTCTCCAGTATTAAGAGCAAGCTTTCTGACATAAGGCAGGAAACTATTCATTGTAGCAATCCAAGTTAGAGATTATGGGAGTCAATGAAAGGCATTTAATTCTGGATATATTATAAAGGTAGAAGCAATAGTTTTTCCATGATGCAACAGGCATAGATTTTAGGGCATAAGTTATAAGTTAAGAATAGTCCCGGAATAATCCAAGATTTTTGGCCTGATGGAGTTACCATTAAGAGAGAGAATGGATCAGAATGAGAGAAACTACGACAGAATCAGGAATTTAATTTTGAACACATTACATTTGGTATCTTGTTTATTTACATATACATTTTGGATTTGTTTGCATGTCATTATTATTAAAGACTCTTGGGTGGGAAGAAATCACCAAAAATAGTGTAAACAAGAAGAGAAAAAGAGTAAGAACTGAGTTGTGATGCATTTTGACATGAACACTGGTCATGGGTAAGAGGAGAAAGCAGCAAAGATAAAAGATACAAAAAGCCAAGTGAAGGAACTACATCAAGAAGGAAGGAGTGACGCATTATTTCAAATGCGAAAGACAACCTTAGATTAACCTGTATTTGGATTGGGGAGCTTTCGTCTTCTGTGATAATTTAGCTAGGTGCTTTCTGGATAGGTAACATTAATCTACTATACCCAGAGGCAGTGGGGCAGTGGATTCATCTGAATTCTTAAATCTGAACATTTTAATAAAAATGTATATCCTCTTTGAACCTGTAATTTTGTTTATTCTTCATATCCTCAAAAACAGAATTTGAACAATAGGGAATATTTGGGGATAGGTATAAGACTTCGCTTAAAAATGTGTATTGAGAGAGAGAGTTTTTTTTTTTTTTCTTACATTGAAAATGATGCCTAAAATGCTTCTCAACTGTGGAGAAATGACTCAGTCATAAGCCTGGTGACATGACTTGGCTTTCTGTTGCCACCCAGATTTCATGTTGAATTGTAATCCTAGATGTTGGAGTGGAGTCTGGAGGGAGGTGATTGGACCATAGGCCTGATTTCGAAGGGTTTAGCCCAGCTGTCCATGACGGGGTTCAGAAGTCTGTAGCGCCTCCTTTAGCGCTCTCTCTTCCTCCGTCTCGTGCCACGTACGACGTGTGGCTCCCCCTTTGCCTTCACCATATTGTAAGTTTCCTGAGGCCTCCTGGCCATGTACAGCCTGTAGTACTGTGAGTCAATTAAACCTCTTTTCTTTATAAATTACCCAGTCTTGGGTAGTTCTTTAAAGCCTTGTGAGAGTAGACTAATACACTTGGTTACTTTAACAACCACTCTGCCAGGCCCTGAAATGTCTTACGTGCTGATTGTAAATTGCTGAGCAAAATTAACAATCCTTCACCTCAGGGAGCACATTAATAGAGAAGGTAGATATTAAGCAAATAATGACTCAAGAACATTCTTAAATATATGATGCTTTACAGATACTTACAATGATTGGAATACACGGAACTGTGGAGATAAAACTTTGATATCGTCAAAATAAGCCATCCAAAAATATTGACTATAAAATGGTAAACTTCAAGATCATGGATAATTAGCCTTGAGATTATGGACAGACTTCAAATGACGTTAGTCTGGAATTGCATGCAAAACCTTGCAAGTGTGTGAATAAGCAATTTTCCCCAGGCAATTAGGCTGATAGCTATCATCTATTGCCAGACAGTCCTTTGACCCAAAAGTTCATACAAAATACTTCCGAAGAATACTAAAGCGTTATTTCAAACACCCTGCAGTTTCAAAACAACCAGATGTTTGGGAGCATGAGAACACATACACGGAAGATTGACTCAATTTCAGTTTCATATGAATGTTTTGACAGCAAGTACTTTTTGTAAAAAATGCAAATTAGCTCATTAGTTTGGAGATAAAGCAATTAATGCTGGAATATGACCGGATATTAGAAATGTGGATTGAAATTCTCCTTATTTAAAGGTAGATAGATTTTTCTTAAGGTTTTTGTAAGGGAAGACAATAAGCCCAGAAAATATAAACTTTATTAGGATTTAATTAAATAACCGCTTTCCTCAAACTTAGTTAAATTTTAAAATAAGGGCACAAATGGATATTAATACATTGGTCAGTGCTCTTTATTTTTAGCTGTGGAAAACTGTAATAATTTATAGAAAGTTATAGAGAGTAATAGAGCAGAAAAATACTTGAGCCTCCATTTTGTTCTTTTTCTTCGTCCTACACCCATTATCAAAGAGGAAACAGGGTCTCTTCATTACTTCCACAAATATTTGTTGACTCATGTGCTGTATACATGTCAGTGTGCTAGAAGAGAGAATAAAACCAAAGAGAGGTAACCTGTAGTTTCAGACTCCATTCTAATCTTAGTAGCTGGTGATTACTTTTGAATGTTCTAATTTATACCGGACTTTTGTTTTCTGAGAAGAGTGGTGGAGAATGTTTTAAGGCTGCTCAGTCTATCTTCTTCATTGAACATCTCAGAGACATTTCCTGAACCCAAATATCTATTCCTTGCTCAGAGGTATAAAAATGTTTCTCCTAAATTTAAAATGCCATAACATTCCAGTTCTTGCCCACATGAAGCCTTTAAAATATTTTTGAATGAGATTTTCCATAAGACCACTTTGCCTGTTTTTGGTTGTTTGGATTCTTCAGGATATTAATTTTCAGAATGAATCCCATTCAAGGCTTTGTCATAAGATGGTACACCAGAACTAATGGAGCTAGGTATTAGAAACTTAGGAGATTGGCCTGTTGATCTTTCTTCAAAATCACTTATTTGTTCTGTATAAAATGCAAATGCTTCACTGGTTACATTTTTAAAGACATATTTTATCTCTAGTAAAATATGATCTTTATTCAATGTGAAAACAAAAAAAAATGTATATAGAGCATTGACATAGAGGGTTGGTCTTGGGGGACATCCCTATTTGTGTCTTCTCTCTTAACCTGACATAGGACTTTATGCAATTGTTCTCAAGATCACTTTCCACAAGAATTATCAATGAAGTAATTCATTAACCTAAAAATAAACTTCACACGTAATAGAAAGCTCTGAAAAATTAGTAATTGTGTTTGTTTATTTATTGTTGTGAGGACTATTTAACTTGTTAAAGATAACTTGTGAGAAAACCAAGCTATTCCATATTAAGAAAGCATTTATCATACAATGCGTGTTACTATAATATAGTCCTTGTGTTATAATATCCAAAGATCTAGTTACTACGATTAGTTCAGGCAAAAAAAAAATGTATTTCTGAATATTTTTCTGTGTAAGACCAAAATGTTATATTACCAGTTTTATGTCTGATCTAAGACAGTTTTATTCAATTATGTTAAAAATGTATACATTAAAAAAATTCAGAGCAGAACATTGTCTAACAAAATATTAAATATATCTTAATTATTTCAAACTTAATCATGTGAATGCATTAATAGAAATTTAAGTATAGCTGTGTTTAATATGTTAACAATAAGTAAATCTTGAACGCCTGTTTGTGCAACACTGAGTACTCCAGAGATTCAGACATAAGCTCATTAGAGAAATAGATGGAAATATTTAGAGTGGGGAAGGCAGTTTCTACAAGATTGATACTGAACAGCCTGGCTCTGGGCTGTTGTATTTTTCTTGCTTATAAATCTGTCAATATTTTGGGTTGGTTTGTCACCTCACAGTTTGATGAGCAGATAACTTAATTGGTGCTTTAATTATAAATACTATTAAAAGAAAAATTTTTAAATATAGAAATAGTCCTCCACATTTTTGTGACCGACAACAGAAATAGACATAAATTTTACTATTTCTGTGTTCTATTTTGCAAAATCAAATACATATAACCCTTTAGCAAATTGCTTACAGCAGCATATTCATAACGTTCTGCAGAACATAACATGTGGATCTCTCTTATGGAGAAAAGCTTGTAAAGAATAAAAGAACTCTTTAGCTCTGTGCTGGCAAGGTTAAAAAATATCTTTATACAACATTCTTGTCTGTTTCAGTCATTTCTGGAGGTTCTATTTAGCCAGCATATTGTAGAGAGAAAAATGTATATGTGTTTTTTACAATTAAAAACTTAAAAAAAAACAGTGAATAGGTTTTATAAAATATCAATATATGAATATTTTAGTTTTTTATTTATTAACATGATTATAAAACTATATTGATATTTTGGACATTTTTGGAGTAAAATGTTTATATCTTATTTGAAGAAAAAAGTAAAATATAATAATATACATAAGTTTGTATTGTCAGCATGTGAAGTTATGGATGCCTTGCTCTGGTTTTCAAGGGTGATAATGGAGGAAGAATAATAAGGGCCGGAGAAAATATTAATAGGATAAAGTTTCTTTTCATGTTCAGGGGAAACATTGGCCATAATAATTTTGCCTCTATTTGGAGATGGTAAAAATTTCTTGTTATTTTTTAAAGGATTAGTAGTTCTTCTTTTCTACCCTTCATGATTGGAGATTCAGAACATACCAAAAATATGTGAAATAACAATGGAATTAAAATTTGCTTAACCTTAAAGTCTCATCCTGTACTTGTGGATTTCTTTTATTTAGTGTAGCCATTATACAAATAGCAAAATACAAAGATGAGTAAATCAAAGAAATACTGTGTTCTGGGGTACAGAGGTCACATAAAGGAAGTACATCTCCAGATTGGCTAGATTGTACATCAAAGGCAAGCTCCGTTCGACCGCTTTACTGTGTAAGAATTGGCTAGACCCAAGAGGGAGAAAACTCCGGCCAGAAAAGTCTTTTTTTTCTTAATATAAGTAATAATCAGCTAATTTATTTTCAATCTTTAGGAAAATATTTATCACTGTGGATCCATAGTCTACATTTCCAGAAATGTGTGATGTGACTTAACATTGCACCAAGATCTTACATTTTGTTTTTATTATAGCTTGTCACAATTTTTTTTTTTTTTTTTTTTTTTTTTTTTTTTTTGTGAGACGGAGTTTCGCTCTTGTTACCCAGGCTGGAGTGCAATGGCGCGATCTCGGCTCACCACAACCTCCGCCTCCTGGGCTCAGGCAATTCTCCTGCCTCAGCCTCCTGAGTAGCTGGGATTACAGGCACGCGCCACCACGCCCAGCTAGTTTTTTGTATTTTTAGTAGAGATGGGGTTTCACCATGTTGACCAGGATGGTCTCGATCTCTTGACCTTGTGATCCACCGGCCTCGGCCTCCCAAAGTGCTGGGATTACAGGCTTGAGCCACCGTGCCCGACCAAGCTTGTCACATTTTTTTTAAAGTCAATTTGAATGCGATATTTTTATTTAACTAGTCAACTAGCTTTTAATTTGGAAGAAATTTGTGATGAAAGAAATACAGATTTACTTATTTTTGTGAACAATTAACTCAATGTTATTGAAGAAAGACTGAACTATCACCAAACAAAAAGATAAAGGGAATTAAACATCATCAGAAAAAAACTACAGCATTTCTTCCTGAAATTAATTGATTATGGAATTTAAAGGAAAACAAAATGTGCAGTTTGCACATTGACATTCATTCAACCCCAAACCTCAGAAGACAATAGCTTCCTTAGTATAGTTGGAAAAAATACTTACATAGTGGGGTTGTAATTCTTATTATCATTATGTCATGTATCCTCTTTTTTTGTTATCCAATAGGAAAATTAACAAAATATAGTTTAACGTAAAATTATATAGCTATCTATGATGTAACAGTGGAACAGGAATTATAAAATGTTGAAAGAGTCCTTAGATAGAGCCATGTTACTGAGAAGAGCCATTATTTTGCTGTTCAGGATCCAGCTACAGCCACGGAAATGAACAACCCTTTAGCTCCTGTATATCTTTCCTCATAATGTTAATTTCTAGGTTTATCTTACATCGGGTTAAGTTCAGCACCTATTCTCATAACTATGAATTTCCATGGCAATGGAACTCATCTCTAAACATAGCTTGAATTCTTGATTATTCTGATATGCTTTCCCATAATACAAATTTAAGGTACAGGCTTGTGTAAAAATACTGGAGAGGGCAGAAATAGCACAGACCTCTAATCACAGTCCCAATAAATCTTACTTTCCAATAGAGGGTATTAAGTCTGAGATATTGAATGCGTTGAATGAGAAAGACTGATTGTTTTTATTTTTAAAAATTTTCTTTTAATTGACAATTATATTTATGAGGCACAATGTGATATTTTGATATGTGGTTTTTTTGTGGAATGCATCAACCAAACTAATAAACATATTCATTATCTCACATACTTATTAACTTTTATGGTGAAGACATTTGCAATTTAAACAGTTTTAAAATATACAATATATTATTATTAGTTATTGACACTATTTTGTGCAATATGTTACCACAGCTCGTTCTTCCTGTCTAGTTGTAAGTTTGTCAAACTGATTAGTATTTTCTATATCTTCTTCCGTCCCATCTCAATGTCTCTGGTAACCACCATTCTACTGACTACAGTTATGAATTTGACTTAATGCAATTCCACATATAAGGGATATCTAAGCAGTATTTGTCTTTCTATGCCTGTGTCATTTCACTTAGCATGCTGCCCTCCAGATTCATCCACGCTGTGGCAAATGACAGGATTTATTCTTTTTAAAAGCTGAAAACTTTGCTGTTGTATGTACTTATACTCTACATTTTTTTTCTATTCATCCGTTGATGGACACTTAGGTAGTTAATGGTAATTTAACTATTATAAATAATTCTGCAATGAACATGGAAGTACAAATATCTCTTCCACTTGCTGATTTTTTTTTTCTTTTGAGACAGAGTCTCACTGTGTTGCCAGGCACCAGGCTGGAGTGCAGTGGCACAATCTTGAGCTCACTGCAACCTCTGCCTCCCAGGTTCAGGGCATTCTCCTGCCTCAGCCTCCCGAGTAGCTGGGACTACAGTTGCACGCCACCACACCTGGCTCAGTTTTGTAGTTTAGTAGAGACGGGCTTTCCCTATGCTGGCCCGGATGGCCACTTGCTGACTTTTTATCCTTTGGTTATATACCCAGTAGTGGGACTGCTGTATCACCCAGCAGTTCTGTTTTTGCTTTTTGTGAGTAACCTCCATAGTGTCTCTCATGATGTCTGTACTAATTTACATTTCTACCAACAATAATATGCAGGCTCCTCTTTTCTTCACGTCTGCCCCAACTGTTATCTTTCATCTTTTTAGTAATAGCCCTTCTTACAAGTCTGAGGTGATATCTCACTGTGGTCTTAGTTTGCATTTCTCCCTGATTAGTGATGTTGAGTATTTTTCATGTATCTGTTGGTCATTTGTATGTCTTCTTCTGAGAAATGTCTCTTCAGGTCCTTGCTTATTTTTCAGTCCGGTTGTTTTCTTTCTACATTGACTTACTTACATATTTTAGATATTAGCTCCTAAACAAATATATTATTTTCAGATATTTTCTCCCACTTTGTGGGCTGCCTCTTCATTTTATTAATTTATTCTAATATTTAATTAAAGTAGTTACATTTAGAAGAGGTTTAATATAAAAAGCAAATATTGAATAAGCAAATAAAGTGGTCGCTCGGTGTCCATGAGGCATTGATCGGTTCCAAAATTCCATACAGACAGCAAAATTCATGCATGCTCAATCCCTTATGTAAAATACTGTAGTATTTGCATATAAATTATGCATATCTTGCCGTTTACATTAAATCATCTTTAGATGACATGTAATACTTAATATAGCATAAAAGTTATAAAAGCAGTTGTATTGTTTTAGGAATAAAGACAAGAAAATAATGTCTGTACATTTCAGTACAGATACAAGTTTCTCCTAAATATTTTTGATACAGTTGTTAAATCCATGGATGTAAAACCCACAGATATGGAGAGCCTACTCTATTGACTATAGAATCCCTATTGTAACAGCCTCAAATATGTCAAGCAAATGGTAAGAGGATACTGATTTTTTATTCATTTATTTATTTTCCAAGAAAGTTACAGAGGAAATATTAATCTTATTTAATAAATGAGATTTATAAACTGTAATGCAAATTATTAGGTTTTACATAATTCACAAAAAGCTTTAAGGCTCCTGGGTAAGTTTCAGTTGTCCAATGTGACAGTAAATGTTTTAATTCAGATGTTTGGATTTCTACTTTGCTCATTTACAATGATTTCAAAATGTCAACAATGCAAAGCTCAGTCCTTAGTTGACCTCTAATATTATTAAGATTGTTAAATAAAAAGAAAAGGATATGCATTCCTTTTGTTAATCTGATTTTTTTGTGCATTAAAGTTTCTTTTTAAATGTGACTTACACAGTTACTAAATGTGGAAGTCCTTCCAAAAGTATTATGGTTTATATTTGTGGTTTTCTCTCCATAACTACTTAATTATTATATTAAATAGAAAAAAATTCTTTTGATCACTAATTGCCAATTGTTAATTAAATGTGAAATACCATACTAACATTTTCTCTCACACTTATAAATTCAGTAATTGAATAGAAGAGAAATAATTTTGCTTCTTTTTATTAAATTTGTTTTAGAAATGTCTCTTATTTTAGATCAAGAAGAATAATATATATGATATATATTGTTAATGCATAATGGCAATATAGCATTACAATTTAGAATTCAGTTCTTAAAACTTCAATTGAGATTTCTTGCTATTTCCAGACAATTCTGTCATATACAGGGGAGGCATTTTATTGATGAAAATGCAAATGCTTGCTCTGCATTGTACGTGAAAGGTCAAAGCAATTTTATATCTGCTTTTACAAAATATTTTACTTCAAATAAATCTCTTGATTAATACTTTATTGGAATAGATTTATTTCCTAAATTTTATTTTTTAGAACTTTGCCCTTTCAATTTTAACTGATTCTAAAAAATTACATTCTGTGTCTTCTCCTGAAATAGGAAAATGTCTGGGGAGGGAGGTGGCTGTCAACACAATAATAAAAACTGAGAATTCTGGTACACTTCAGGTAAGAATCCAGGCTTACCTGTTTTCATCAGGTTTGAATTAAATAGCCAATGTTTCATTAATTTGTAGCACAAAAACCACTGCATTTTGATGTGCTGTATTAAGGTGTTTATGATATATTAAATGTACTCTTAAAATTTAAAGGAGTAGAAAAAATTGCTTTTTAATGAGCATACTTGATATGAAAAATTTTTAATAAAGATAAAGTAAATTTTAATACACATTGGTAATAAATTTATGATTTTAAAATGTAAGTAAATGGTTAAAGTGGTCCCGTTTCTGGTTGAGGCGATATATATTTGGGGACAAATTACATCAGTTGATCATATAAACAAGTTACATGACCAGAATAAGGAGTAGAAAATGATGGTCAGTGATAAATACTAAATTTTCACTATTGAGGTCCTGTAGTCTCCTCTTACACACAGTTTCATTTTCATAGTTTCAGGGTTTTTTTTGCCAATCAAAGACTGAAAAGTACAGTAAGATATTTTAGAAGGTGACAATTACTTGGGTAGAAATGGAAATTAGGATGGTTGGGTAGCCCTTCTTTAAAAGATGGATGACATTTAGTCTAGCCTATTAATATAGCTTGTGACTTCATTTTATAATTTCTTCCACGAATGTTTCATTTTCAGAAGTTCTGTGCTTTTTCTAATGATAAATATTTCTTCTTTTATATACTGAATTGCTTCCCTCATTCATTGTGTTGGTTTTCAACTTCATCTTGGATCTTATTCGGCTTCTTTAAAATCAATATTTTGAATTCTTTATCTGTTATTTCAAATATTTTGTTTTGATAGAGATTCATTGCTGGAAAGTCAGTGTGATCCTTTGGGGGAATTCTAACATTCTGCTTCCTTAGACTTTCAGAATTTCTGCTCTAGTTCCTTCTCATCTGAATCAAGCCATCTCTCCGTCTTATTTCTTGAATTTCCTTTCATTTGGAAGGGACCCCCTACCCACCAGATGGTGCCTGTAACGAATGTTTTGGTGGTTCCTTTGGCTTTGGTTCTGGATATTTTCAATGCCGAAGAGTGAGTGCAGGTTCCTTGGTTGTAGACAGCCTCTGCTTGGCCACTTTCCCAGGTGCTGGTTGCTGCTAGTTAGTTACTGGACATACGTGCAAGCTCACTCCCTCCTGTGGGGTCAGTATGGTGGAGGTCTGAGGAAGCTTATCCTGTTCCAAAATACTCTGCATTTGTTTCAGCAGCATTCCTATTGCCTTGTGCAGTCCAGCGTCCAGGATAGTAGGTGATATTTATGAGTAAGGACAGGCTGCACCCAGTACAGATGTGTATGTATTTGATTGTTGTTTACTGAGAGCAAGTCTCCTTTGCCTCAAGTGATGGAATGATTTATGGAATACACAGTGTTCATATCCCCCTGATTGAGTGTCTGGCAAGGGTCGGCCAAGGTAGGCAAGGTTGGACTGAGCCAAGCTTCCTGTAGATCCCCCAGTGCTGGACACAGGTTTTAAAATGTAAGTAAATGGTTATAGTGGGGATTGTTATAGCTCCAAGGTGGGAATGCAGGGGGCAATTCCCAGTCACCCGCATTGTGCGCAGCATGGAATTGAGAAACCTCTGCTGCCCCAAGTTCTCTGCCTGGGAAGCAAGGTGCAGGTTATGCTTAGAGTCTTATTCTATAGTTCTGGGTGTTGCATTTGCCTGAAGATATTTCTGGGCATCAATTAAAGAGAGTACCACTGCACCAAAATCGCTGCACCTGAAGAGAGGTGTTGCTCAGGCTCCTGATCCAGGTGAGAGCGTGTGTCAGATGCTTCAAAACATGTCCTAGCAAGGAACAGAGAATCTGTTGCTGCAACAAAGTCCTTGGAGAGGAAGCCCTTGGAGCGTATCACTTCAAGCCATGGGATATGCCCAGGGAGGGAGCAGAGAAATTGCTGCCATAACAAGTGCTTTGCACAGGAAGGGAGCAGCAGCACGAACTCCTAATCCACGGGAGCAGTTATGCCAAAAGCGTGTAATGACATCCAGGTGTGCAGTGAATGCTGCTACAACAATATCTGCACAAGAAGAGAGGGGCCACTCTGGCTCCGATTCCAGGTGAGCATGTATGCTGCATGCCTGGAAATACGCCCATGAATGGGGAGAAGGGAGCCCTGCTGCACTACGATCTCTGTACAGAGAGGGTGGGGTGCCAGGCTGTTAATGTAGAGGAGCGGGTGCTCCAAAGGCCTGGATTATGCATGAGTGTGGAGTGGAGAGAATGTTGCTGCATCCGTGGTCTCTGCACAGGAGGAACGGAATGGCTCGGGCTGCTAACTCCTGTGAACGGGTGCTCAGGATGCTTGGAAATGCCCAGCCGTGGGGCAGAGAACAATGTATGAAGATCTCTGAATGCGAAGGGAGGGTCAGTTTAGGGTTCTATTCCAGGCGAGTCGGTGCACTGAATGCTTCGAAGCATGTCGGGGGGTGAAGTCGAGAGGGCCCTGCTGCACCGAGGTCTCTGAACAAGAAGGGAGGGGCTCTCTGCTTCCTAATCCAGGCAAGCAGGTGCTCCCAATGCCTGCCTGAAAGCCTGTCCGCTGGTGAAGAGTGGGGTATGCACAGACCTGGGAATATGCCTCACTGCTCAGCAGAGGGGTTGCCACT
Source organism: Saimiri boliviensis (assembly GCF_048565385.1). Lineage (NCBI taxonomy): Eukaryota > Metazoa > Chordata > Mammalia > Primates > Cebidae > Saimiri > Saimiri boliviensis. The sequence goes on from NC_133467.1 coordinate 1,508,468, forward strand.
GCACCAAGATCACTGCACGGAAAGGGAGGGGCAGTTCAGACTGCTAATCCAGGCAAGCACTTGCTGTTTATTCCTGGAAATACGCCCAGGCATGGAGCAGAGGGAGGACTGCTGTCCCAAGATCTTTGCGAGAGAAGGAAGGCTTGGCCCATACTGCACATCCGGGAGGAAGCGGGGTCAGCCTCACTCTCATCCATCAGAATTAGTGCAGCACTCTTCCCACAAGACCAAGGCAGCGCGCTGAGACACTGAGCAATGAAACAGGTAGACCCGTTTGGTTCTTAAAGCTGTCCCTGGCTGCACGTGTTGCCACCCAGGAGAAACCTTGTCAGCAGCAACTCTCCTGCTCCAGCCTTTTATCAGCCTGACGCTTGCCCACCCTCTCCTCCCAGGATCTGGAGTGTTCTTTGCTATTCTGAAAAATCGCACATTTTATCGATATGCACTATTTTGCTCTTTCCAAGTGGCTGAGGAATGCTGAAAGGCTTTAATCTACCATCTTGGAAAAACAAGCAAATTCTGGAATTATTAGGAGCTGCAGATCCTGGAAAAGGGAGTGGAATATGGGACTTCAAACAGTTAGGAAATTATGTTGTGACCACTGCTCTGGTTTCTGGTTCTCAGTGTAGTTGATTTCTGCGTTTGCTCTAAGATGAAGCCTGGTGAGAGATAAATAAAGAGGAGAAATTTCCAGAGTGTAGAGATTTGCTAGGGAAATGAAGCAGTACCCCTAGGTAAAGTGTGGCCTCTTCAACATATGAACACTCCAACCCAGAAAGTTAGTTCACCATATATTCAAAAGGAAATACTACAAGATACAATATTGATAAATTATTTTCAATAACTGAGGAGTTACAATCAGTATATCCATCCATATTTAAACTTCATAGGCAGTTTATAGATTTTTAAAAGCTCGCAACATTCTACAAAACAAAAATGTATGGTAATAAAAATAAAAATAATGTGAAACTAAAAATACACACCAGAGGGAAATGAGAAAAAACACACATAGTTTTGTATATAATTTTTTTTCTTATACAAGGTGTCAAAACTGAAATTTTAGGCTGTTTGAGATCATTTATATTAAAAATCAAGGGATGCTACCAGCCAGAAAGCTACCTTTATGGCAAAATACAAAAAGATGCTCATTTCTCCAAATAAGTATTGTTTTATGCCATTATGTGTCATACAGTGTTGTCATATTCTTGAAACTTAGAAAAACAAAAATGAAAACATCTCCCTATTTCATCAGTAGTGGATGACTGTGAACAGTCATAGCTTGTAAGAAATTAGGGAAGGGGTTACCAAGTAGGTATAGAAGACGCATAGACCGAGGATTCAACAATTTCTCCTAAATTCACCCAAAGAGCTATTCTTAATAAACATGATAAATAATATAAATTAGAAATGAATTACCCAGATTCCTGATTCTAAATCAAGAAAAGCTGTTGTAATATAGCACACTATCTGCTTGGCCAGTTTTCACCCTGGAGAGACTTGAACAGGCTGGTATAGAACAACACTGGTCACAGATACACACACACACACACACACACACCCCCCATGGATTTGTTTAAAAGGGCAGCTGTTTGTCTTTGCTGCTCCAGAACTTTGCTGAGAGACACAGAACTGTGTTTACTCACACACTCTTAATATTAGCTAATAATTGAATCTAAATATTAAACATTAAAAATAAAAAAGATTATATTAATGAATTCAGAAGTTCCTAAATGGAGGCAAATTTTATATCATATCATACAATTTTTACCAGCAAGTTTTAAAAGATGAATCATATATGTAAATTTCAAAGAAAAATATTGGTAATTTTAAATCACAATACTTCTTTAACTGGAATAAGACTTTACTTAAAGAGAAGTCTAAAATATACATTTAAAGAAAAAGTTATAATTTCAGTTGTTCCGAAATATCAAAAAACATGTTTCATAATTCTTTTTACAAATGTAGCATGACATTTACAACTATATCAGGCAGTGTTATTCTAAGGAAGAAAACAAGATACATTTTATTGCTGTAACTGTTCTGCATAGTTAATAAGATATTAATTATGCCACATACAGTGGGTTATAGAGTTGAAATATAATGTTAGAATGTGTATTGGTTATCATACCCTTCATAGTTTCCAGAGATTTGGCTTTAAAATTTTGAGTTCAAAAAAATAATTCGTGAGATTTATTGCACAGATGGGTGACTGTCGTTAATAATAATTCATTGCATATTTCAGAATAGCTAAGAGAGCAAATTTCAAAGGTCTCACTACAAAAAAAATAAGAAATTGAGATAATGAGTATGTCATTTTGATTTAATCATCCCACATTGTTACATAGATAAACAAATCACATTGTATTCCATAAATGTATAAAATTGTCAATGAAAATAGTATTAATTTTAAAAAGCTCATTTTTAGAATTCTGCCTTTCACAAAAAATTTTAAGAAATAAATTTTAAATAAATAAGAAATTTAAGAAAATGTTAAGAAATATAGAGAGAGAATATATGAGTATATTCTCTCTCTATATTCTGCACATTTCTTAAAATTTTCTTAAAATATATATATATTTCTTAAAATATATATGCTATATATATATTTATATATTCTGCACAGAACATACACATATATATTCTATATATATATGTATTTATATATTCTGCCTCAGCCTCAGCCTCTCAAGTAGGTGGGACTACAGGCATGCACCACCACACCCAGCTAATTTTTGTATTTTTAGTAGAGACGAGTTTCACCATATTGATCAGGATGGTTTCCTCCTCACCTCATGATCCACCTGCTTTGGCCTCCCAAAGTGCTGGGTTTATAGGCATGAGTCACCACACCTGGCCAAAATAAAATTGATTTCTAAAAAGTAATTCTGGCATAGAAATAGATGTATTTATTTATTCACTCTGTGTCAGATATTGTTGCAGGTATGGTAACAGCTGAAGCATTAACCAAACTTACAAAAATCCCCAGATGGAACTTACATTACAAATAATGAAACAATATCACTTAAAGTATTCTAAGAGTTCTATAAGCTTGACTATAATAATCATGGTTTTATGTGCACAATGACCCTGTAGTCATGATTTACTTTAATCTTAAAGCATAGTTTAGGGAAGCTATTTTCTAAATATGTCAACTTATTGATGAAAATAGAGCATAAGCTTACTGAGCTTTGTATTCCCTGAAGCATGTAAAAAGCTACAGATTAGAGATTCTGTTATGTTTTCTGAGTTTCTGAATAAACCAGTATCTGAGAAAATGTTTTCAATAAATCTTTCAAAAGCTACAGGATGTAGCTCAACAAAGAAAATATACAGAAAAATTTTTAATGTATATGAAAGATACAAAATAAGATTCTGTACTTGCAAGAATATCACCAATATAGTAAGTGAAAATAAAGTTCAGGTTAAGATATATTGAATTAAAACAATTATATACTAAGATTTTCCAATGAATAATGATTTTAAAGTGGACAAAATTAAATTATTGATGTTTACATCAATTTGGTCTATGTAATATAACCAATATAAGATCAATATATCTGGCTGGGCATGGTGGCTCATGCCAGTAATCCCAGCACTTTGGGAGGCTGAAGTGGGCGGGTCACGAGGTCAAGAGATCGAGACCACCCTAGCCAACATGGTGAAACCACAACTCTAGTAAAAATACAAAAATTAGCCAGGTATGGTGGTGTGCGCCTGTAATCCCAGCTACTCGGGAGGCTGAGGCAGGACAATTGCTTGAACCCAGGAGGCAGAGGTTGCAGTGAGCCGAGATACCACCACTGCACTCCAGCCTGGTGACAGCAAGACTCAGTCTAAAAAAAAAAAAAATCAATATAGCTAAATAAATATTGTAATGTAAAATTTCTGAAATTTGCATAATTATATAAAATACCAACATTGATTTTATGGAATAAAAATAAAATCATTAGGAAGAGAAATGTCCACTGTTAAACTGATAATGTAGTAGCAACTTAATATTGATTTTCTCCTTTAAACATTTGTTTGAAGAAACAGATGAAGGCTTTATATTAAATATTTATTTCTCAGAACTGTGTCTTCAGTAGATGTGTTGTTTGATGGTTTAGTTATCTAGAAAAATGGTAAATATGTCATACATAATGACAGTACACACTTTTGACATTGTATATAGTTCACTTGCCTTCAAATGTGACAGGTTGTTCTTTGTATTTGACAGCTCATATTCAATATACACTTCTTTTCTGGGATGTGGAAGAGCCATCACTGGGAACAGATTAAAAATTCTGTTTATTTTAATTTGATTTTTATGTAGTTAAATTTAAAAGCACATAGTAAAATATAATTGCAGAGGGGACTTTCAAGGATTTCAAGTTTTAAATCTGATATTTCCAATTTATTCTGATCATTCATTGTTGGAATAGATAACAATCAATAGAAATCTACTGTATAAGTTGATTGGTATCAAGTTGCTGCTGTTCATAAGACACTGCCTCAAAATGCCTACATAGTTGATATTTTCTTCAGTTTCTTTTTAAGTTTATAAAATTGGCTTTCTTTAGATGATTGCCTATGATCAACTTACATGCTTATAGGTTTGCCCTATTTGAAATTTCATCAATTATTTTATGTCTTTGAAACATTAAGCTTTGCTTCTTAGGCTAAGCAGAACTCAAAATAGAATGCTTTGTTTTATGTGAATATGAGGAGTCGTTTAGTAGTGGCAATTGTCAGAAATCAATACATGCCAAAAGATAAGTAGCCTTATATTGGAAAACCTTAGGGTCTGATAGCACCAATTGCTGCTGAGAATGTGGAACAAGACTTGGCACCAACCCAAATCCCAATCAGTGGTAGAATGGATAAAGAAAATGTGGCACATATACACCACGGAATGCCATGCAGCCGTACAAAATGATGAGTTCATGTTGTTTTTGGGGACATGGATGAAATTGGAAACCATCATTTTCAGCAAACTAACATAGGAACAGAAAACTGAACACCACATACTCTCACTCATAAGTGGGAGTTGAACAATGAGAACACATGGACACAGGGAGAGGAACATCACACACTGGCCCTGTCAGGGCTGGGGGACTGGGGAGGGAGAGCATTAGGAGAAATACCTAATACAAATGATGGGTTAGTGGGCGCAGCCAAGCACCATGGCGCGTGTAGACCTATGCAACAAACCTGCATGTTCTGCACATGTACCCCAGAACTTAAAGTACATATTTTTAAAAAGCCTGAATTCCCTTTATACAATGTAAACAATCACATATTCTATATTTTCTTACGTGTATATCAAAATAACTTAAATAATTTTCTTACTAAAAATTTAAAATGTCATTTATTCAAGGAATAATAAAATGTGTCTTACCTTCTCTCAGCAGGTAAAAACACAGAAACAACATGCAAATTAACCCTCAAACAGAACTATTTTATGCAAAATGCCTATAGATTCTCGAAAAAACCCCACTGTAATGCATATAATTTTTAAATGTAATGATTTATAGATACATATTTTAGCCACATTTTCCCAAATGGTAACAAATTCTTGAAAATCTATTTCTCTAATCCTAGCTTCTTTGCATTTTGATGTCCATAAAAATTTCATTGTTCCTTTAAGGAGCTAACATACTGTATTTCCCTGCAATATAATGCAAATAAATGATTGACTTGTATTTTTTTTTAGATTGCCCTTAGGTATTTTGAGTAAAAGTGATGAGACTGAATGATACAAAAAACTGAGCTATCTCAAACTTAAAACCTGAGCCTTCTAAAAAGCAGTATTAGAATCCCAGTTAAAAGTTAAATGTATTTAAGGTGATCTATACTTGTTTTACACACACATACACACAGGTATAAGGAATTTAGGAATTTCTGAATAAAAGCAACTGTATTACATCACACAAGGAGCTTTTTAAGAGTGGAGGGAATCTTTCTCACAGTTTATCAGATTCAAGGAAACTCAGGTGACTATTAAAATAAAACAACATGGCAAAAATATCTTTCTCAAGGTAAATGACCTATTGACAGTTTTACAGGAACTAAATATGGTACTTGAAAGTCATCGATGCTCACTAAGATAGTCACTTTTAGTGAACACTGGATCACCAACTGTTGGTAAAATTATTCTGAGGGAATTTTATAAGCGTCTTTTGCACATGTAATATCTCAGTTACACAATGTTACTGACATTTGCTTGTCAGGAGCTGTGTATTTCATCTGTGACAATGAAAAATAAAGTAAGACTTGGGGATTATTCTCTATCCAGAGACAGAAATACTATGATCAATCAGATTATTAGTAAACTATTGTTTTAATAGTTATTACAGTGTTTTAGGGCAGACTATCTGATTAAAGTAGTCATGGTACTCAGTTCTTGGTCTGTAAATGAAGAATGTATTTATAAAATAGCAATTTTAATATATTAAACAAATGTGATATCTCTCATTACTTAACATTTATAATGGTACTATGGAAATGCATTTTAAAAATATTTGAGGAAGTTCATGGAAGAATTTGAGCTCATCAGAAATAATTTGTTTTAAAATGTACATGTAACGAAAACTTATACACTGGTAAGCAGAAGTTGATTTTTAAAAATGAGGACATTAAAGGAAAAAACAAGAATTTGACTTTTAGTATGTGAATATTAAAATGTAAGATTATATTTGAGCAATTGTAATTAAACCATCAGCATCATAATAATCTACACACACACACACACACACACACACACACACACACGGCAGCTCTTCTGCACTTTAACCACAGAGAAGAATCTGTTGAAAACACATGCGTTTTGCTAAGCTAACAAAAGAAAACTACACAGAATACACTACAGCTCCAAACGGGTATTTATTTATTTCCTTATGCAACTGCTGTTTCCCTTTCATGTTAGGTAAATTAAAATTTGAGCACTTGATAACTTTGTGGCGATTTAAAATTAACTCCATTTTTTTTAACTTTCATTTGAAAATAATTTTAGACTTGCAAGAAGTTACATAGTAGCACAGAAATTCCCATGTCTCTTCCATCTAGCTCCCTCTATTGAAAACTACTGAAGTCGGAATTTAAATGAGTTTGGGGCCTTATGAGTGAATTAATAAAATACTAACAAAACAGTGTTTTCAGTGGATTCTGGGAAGAACTCTGTGTGAGATTATACCAGAGTAAAGTATAGAGAATCATTGGGAAATTATAGCATTAAATCACCATTTCCGGAGCCTTTGTGTAATTATTTTTTTTAGCCTTTTTTTTTTTTTTTTTTTTTTTTTTTTTTTTTACACTTTAAGTTCTGGGGTACATGTGCAGAATGTGCAGGTTTGCTACATAGGTACACAGTCGTTCTGACCCTGCTGTTGAAGAATGATTATTTTATCTAAGTATTCCTTTGACAATAATAAATACCTTTAAAATATATATATTTTTCAATAACTTGTATCAGATATCTTTTAACTTTGTCAAATAATCATTAACTGGTTATATTTATTGCTCACTTTAAAGTTAATTATTTTTTGTAATTTTAACTTTAATTTAAAAACATTAATGGCACATCATATACTTTGAGTAAAGTATGCTACATTTGTAAGTGCAAAACTAAATTGGACAGTGATTTTCCCTATTAGGTGCCTATAATTTAATCAAATGATTAGACCTATAGAATATATGTTCCATCATTAATGGAAACTACACTGAAATATGCTAAATAATTGAAAAAATGGAAAATCATACTGTCTTCCTAGGGTAAAAATTGTAAAATCAAGACATCAGTAATTAGAACAGGGGTATTGGATAGTTACCCTATCTGACTGCATTCTGATTAAATTTATTACCAAAGATCAAAAACAAAATGGAAGAATCTAATGTAGGATCATCAAATATGACAACATACATACAAAAAAGAGACACTCATTTTGCAAACTTTGTCAGTGTTACTTCTGTGCTTACTTAGAGGCCACTATACCCCAGGCCAAAGGTCATTCAAAATAATGTTCCTGCCCTAAAAACTGCCTGTGCTTCGTTTATTTTTCATTTCTTCCTCCCTTGCCCTCAAACAGTGACTGTATTCTGTCTCTATAGATTTACATTTCACAAAACATCATGTAGTTGGAATCATAGGGAATCTGGCATTTTTACATTGGCTTCTTTCACTTAGCATTAATCATTTAAGATTCCTCCGTGGATTTTTTTTTGTCTTGATACATTATTCTTTTTTGTCACTAAATAATATTCCTTTGTATGGATTATGACAGTTTTCTTATTTATTCACCTTTTGAGGTGCCTCTTTGTTACTTTCAGTTTTTGGCAATTACGTCTAAAATTGCTGTAAACATTTGTGTGCAGGTTTTTGGGTGGCCATAAGGTTTTAACTTATTTCAGTAAATTCCAAGGAGTGGGTTTGCTAGACCATATGGTAAGACTATATTTAGCTTTGAAAGAAACTGCCAGATTTGTCAAAGTAGTGATAAATTTTGCATTCGTGCCAGTATGAATGAGAATTCCTGTTTATTGAACATCCTTGTCAGAATTTCTTATTGGCTTCTTTCACTTAGCATTAATCATTTAAGTTTGGAACTTTAGCCATTCTAATAGGTATCTAGTGGTAGCTTGTTTTAATTTTCAATTCCCTGATGACATGTTTATGAGCAACTTTCATATGGTTATATTGTATCTTTATGTCTTCTTTGGTGAGGTGACTGTTCAGATTTTTTGCTCATTTTTAAATTGGGTGGATGGTTTTTCTATTATTGACTTTTATGTTTTCTTTGTATATTTTGAATAGTCTTTTATTAGGTGTGTATTTTGCAAATATTTCTTCCCAATCTGTGGCTTGCCTTTTTATTCTCTTAAGATTGTCTTTCACACAGCAGAAAATTTTCATTGTAATGAAGTTTGATTTGCTAATTTTTGGTTCGTGAATCATGCTCTTGATATTTATCTAAACTCATTAACAAAACCAAGGTCAAATAGTTTTTCTTCCATGCTATCTTCTCAAAGTTTCACAATTTACATTTTAAGTTTATGACTATGACCTATTTTTATTTGATTTTTGTGAAAAATGTAACCTGTCTAAATTTACTTTTTTTGCCATGTAGAATCTAGCTATGCCATCATTTGTGGAGAAGATGGTCCTTTCTCCATTAAATTTTATTTTATTCTGTGTTGAAGATCAGTTGAATATATTTGTGAGTCCATTTCTAATATCTCTCCTGTTTTTTGACCTGTTTTTCTATTATACTCAGTATCATTGTGTCTTGATGACTGTTGCTTTATAGTCTTGAAATAGGGTAGTTTGAGTTCTCCAGCTTTGTTCTTCAGTACTCTGTTGCCTATTCTAGTTTTTATCTAAATAAACTATCAGCAGTTTGTCAATATCCATACAATATCTAGGATAAATTTTAATTGACATGATATTTATTTTTATTTTTTATTTCTTTTTTGAGACTGAGTTTCACTCTTGTAACCCAGGCTGGAGTGCAGTGGCAAAATCCTAGCTCACTGCAACCTCTGCCTCCTGGGTTCAAGGGATTCTCCTGCGTCAGCCTCCCGAGGACTAGGAGTACAGGTGCCTGCCACCACACCTGGCTTTTTGTATTTTTAGTAGAGACGGGGTTTTGCCATGTTGGCCATGCTGATCTTAAACTCCTGACCTCAGGTGATCCGCTTGCCTCAGCCACCCAACGTGCTGGGATTACTGGCGTGAGGCACCACGCCCCACTTGAGATATATTTAATCTATATGGGAAAAACAGATGGAGAGAAATGATACTTAATAATGTTTAATTTTCTTACTGTGAATATAAAATATCTGTTTAGCTCCATTTGATTTCTTTTATCAGCGATCACAGGTTTCATCATATAGATCTTAAACATATTTTATTAGATAACTAATTTCAACTTTTTGTTTTAATATAAAAGGTATTGTGTTTTAACTTAAAACTCCAATTATTCATGCTGCTTTATAAGCAGACAATTGAATTTTTTATATTAACATTAGAAATGGCCATGTTGCTTTAATCACTAATTCATACCAGGAGACTCCTGACTTTTTAAAAATTATTTTCTGCATAGACAATCATGTTATTGATGACAAAAGTTTTATTTCATCTTTCTCAATCTGTATATCTTTTATTTGCTTTTATTTCCTTATTGCATTAGCTAGGACTTGTAGTATCATGCTGATTATAATTAATGAAAATAGCATCTTTAAAACTGAAAAAATCCTATTTCTCATCATTATGATGTTAGCTGAATGTATATTATATATATTCTTTATCAATTCTAAAAATTCTTCTCTGTTCCTAGTTGCTGAGTGTTTTTAATTATTTGTTTGTTTTATCATGAACAAGTATTGAATTTTATCAAATGTTTTTTGCATCTATTTGTATGATCAAATGATTTTTTACTTTGGTCTGCAAATGTGATAATATTTATTGTTTTTCCAGTATTGAACTAATCTTGCATGGATGGAATAACTATATCCCAGCTGGTTGATGGGGTTAAAATAAAAACTGTATTTGTCATTATATTTCATTTACTAATAATTTATTGAGAATATTTGCAGTTATGCTTAAGAGCGATGCTGTTCTATAGTTTTTTTTTCTTGCAATGCTTCTACCTAGTTTTGGTATGAGGCCACGACTGGTTCATAGAGGAGTTAGGAGGAATTCCCTTTACTATCCTTATCTGAAAGGCATGGTAGAGAATTGATGAGCTATTGATTTTAACTGTTTCCTTAGCAGTTTTCTGCTTGTTAGATCTAATAATTACTGATAGAGCAATGTTTTAAAAACTGTATTTGTTAAAATACATCAATTAAAAAATTAAAATAAAAACTGTACTGGTTGCCATAATATTTGCAGTATAGAATTCTAGTCAATCCAGGTCTACTCTTATGAAAACCAGACTGCTTCATGAGTAGTGCAGATACCATAGAACAGAGGATCCTAATACCTCCCTCCCACCACTTATACAATTTCCACTCATTTTTCTTATTCATAACTGGTAATGATGCAACATATTGCTGGTATTGTTATTTTGGACAAACTGCTATCTGTTAAAGAATGGGAAAACAAAATATTTTATTTTCATTTAATGTCTAATGTAGGTATTCAAGTTATATAGATCTGAGACCCTGACTTTTATGATTTTTTTCTCTGAATAATTTTTCAACATTTCTCACAAGTCCGATGGTTACAAATTTTATCAATTTTTTATTTGTCTGAGGATGTCTTTATTTCTCCTTCACTTTGAAGGACAATTTTTCTAGATATGCAATGCACAATTCTAGTTTTACTTTTGTTTTTCATTCAGGACCTTAACTAGTTCACCCCATTTTATTATCGCTTACATGATTTCTCAAGAGGAGTCTGATGTAATTCTTACCCTAGTTTTTCTATAGGTAAGAGATGTTCTTTTCAGCAGTATTGTGGTAAGTGTTATCTGAGTAAGAGTATATTCTGAGGTGGGCTCAAACCAAGCTTAGGTTTATGGTTATTTAGGTACGACTAGTTTAGTTAAATGTAAAATGTCAGTAAGAATAAGAGAATAGAAGGATTAAAGTAAGTAGAAGAACTGTGGTATCTAAATGTTAAAATTAAACGTATAGAAAAATGAAGGGATATGTTACTGAATAAAACATTTAAAGGACAAAAGTCAGATAAAAATAAAAGAAATAGTTACACTTTTTATTCACTATTTCTATACTTGTAAGTATAACTCTATGCATTGATTTTTAATGAAGAGAGCGTTTTAAAAATCAAAATATATTCACTAAAGCCTGAGGGTTTGGGCAGTTTTGTTATGACAAGGAAAGGTAACATATTGAAATGGCTCTCCATTAATTTCACTATCGGTGACTACTGTGACTGAATTTATCCTCTCAAAATCTATATGTCGAAGCCTTAACCACCTATGTGCCTGTATTTAGACACAGAGCACATAGGAGGCAATTAATTTTAAATCAGGTCATAAGGATAGAATCCTGATCAGATAGGATTCGTGCCTTTATTTTAAAAAGAAGAGAAAACAGAGATCTCTCTGTCTCTCTTTCTCTCTCTTTCCCCTGCGTACAGGAAAAGCATTCTGAGGCTATAATGAGAAGGTAGTCACCTCCAAGCCAGGAGCATGCCCTCACCAGAAACTGAATCTGTTGGATCTTAAATTGAGGTTTCTTGTTTCTAAGAGGGTGAGAAATAAATTTCTGTTGTTTGAGACACACGACCTATAGAAGTTTGTTACGGCAGCCCTAGCGGATTAATACAGTAACAATCCCTCAATAAATACACATAAAGGCTGGAAGTGGTGGCTCACGACTGTAATCCCAGCACTTCGGGGGGCCAAGGCAGGCAGATCACAAGGTCAGGAGTTCAAGACCATCCTAGCCAACATGGTGAAAGCCCATCTGTTCTAAAAATACAAAATTAGCCAGGTGTGTTAGCACACACCTGTAGTCCCATCTACTCGGGAGGCTGAGGCAGGAGAATTACATTTACCTGGGAGGTAGAGGCTGCATTGAGCTGAGATCACTGCACTCCAGCCTGGGTAATGGAGCGAGACTCTGTCTCAATCAGTCAATCAATCAATAGCATACAAAACAACTAAAATAATAATGTTTTCTTAGAAATCAGCTTAATTAGGTATGAGTGGGTATTGTGTTAATATTTTTATCCTCTTAACTAGTGTTTTCTAGGTAAAAGTTAAAATATTTTCACCAAAACTTATACTGCACACTCTGCTAGTGTTGAATATTATATCATACTCTTTCTATAAAGCGTAATATGGCCCTTGACTTCAGAATTGTATGTGGTGGAAGAAATTGTATAGGATTGTAAATCAAAAGCACTAGGTTTTAGCTCTAGATATGTCACTATGACTTGTGTGAGCTTAGATCAACTTTGAAAATTCTACTTTTTCAGGATATATATGCTTGTTTAAAATCGATAGATTGGCTTTGATATATCAGATTACTTCCAAACCTAAAATTATATAATTATGCATGTCTCCTTGAACACCTCTAATTAGGAAATCTTCATTATATTTTTGCCAATATAACATTCTGTTCTATTTTTTTTCAGCTTCCACAGTCAAGTTTCAGTTACATTTTAGCTACACATAGACATTTCACAGCATATGGCAATCCAACAGTTGAATGTCACTACTAAGTAATGTTTAAACCATGGAATGGATTTCATATATGCTCTATATAGAACAGGATTAAAGTTTCTTGTGTGTGGTCCTGCCTCTGATCCTAGTTTAATCCCCTTTTCCTTACCCTAGCTACGTTAAAGCAGTTAGGTTGTAAGTAGTCTGGCTTTTGGTTAAAAATCCATGACTGATTTTGCGATCCCAACCACGGGCAATTTACAAAGGCTTTATCTGGCAGGACTCACAGGGCAAAGCTGTCTTTCCCACCCCAGACACGAAGCACTGCGTTCCGTGGAAGGGGTTTTTGTCAAGGACTCAGGCAGTCTGACAGGTCATGATGTTCACACGGTCGCATTCCTAGACAGTTGGTTTTCATTTCTAGCTCTCTTTGTTTGAGATTTAGCAGAGGTCTTATTTAGGCATCTCAGCTGAGACTTCTTACAGGGTGGGAGGGAGTAGGTAGAAGGGAAAACTTAAAGATGCTTTCCCCACTCTGACATTTTCAGTTCTTGCACTCCAGTACCCAGTACTTTTCCACTTCCACCATTCGTCACCACCGTAATCCACCAAGGTCCACACCACTGCCTGAGCCTTCGTTTTTCAGGGTGAGGGGTCTTCCTCAGTGAGACAACCTCCACGTCTGCGTGGGTCCACCTGACTCTCCACGGGTGTGCTTTCCTACTGAGGAACATGGAACAGGGAGTCAGCACCTTTTCTTGTTTTAAAATATGCTTGGATTATTTCAGTGAGTGATTAAAGGCTAAATTCTTTATTTTTTTGCTGTTGCTTTAATTGGCTGCTCTGACACCAGACAGCTCAGCACTTCTGGCACACACTTTATTTCTTTTCTTTTCTTTTCAGTCTCTCTCCCCCATTTCCAGCTCAGCCGAGCTCTTGAGGGCCTCAGATGAGGGCACGGTGCATCCGACCTGCCCTGCTTTTCCCCATTTAGGCAAATGCAGATGAGAAAGCTCTGATCGTGCTTACCTTCATCTCTTGCTGTTTTGTTTTCTTTTGTTTGCTCACAGATTGAACGTTTTTATTTCTAACTTTGACGTTTGAGGTGAGAGCACCACTGAAATAGTGGGAAAGGAGTTTGTCTGATGTTGTTCTCATGGCTGCACTAGATTTTTGGGGTTGGAGAGGAAGACCAAAAGGTGAAGTGCCACTTTTATTGCCAGAGATAAAGAATAGCTGCTGTCATTTTGACTTATCCCTGATGCTGTGACATATTATTCATAGTCCTTTTAAATTATCTGTCTGATATTTCCAAGAACTGTGTCATATCTAACTGTGTTTCAGGTGATAGCTGTGCCTCTTCAGACATGTTTTTTCCTCTTGCCTTTTGGAATACCTTGTAATTTTTTGTGAAAAACCAAATATGTTTGTATAGGGTAATATTTATTGAGATAAATTGGCGACATCTCTAAAGAGCAAGGTTTTATATGAGTCTTTCTAGAACGTGAAAAGTGTTTAAAGTTTATTGTCATTATAGGCACCAGAAATTTTGCATTGCTTTGGTGGCCTTATGGAGACATGATATAACTTTCTATATAAACGTGTTTTGTTTAGTGGGCCTGCCTTTTGGGGCTGTGCCCTTCAGAAGTGTTTACTCCTTTTTGCCCCGCTTCCGTCCCTCCATTCTCTTGCTGGGCCATACTGTTTGCAGACTCTTTCTTCAAAGCTCTTTCCCCTGCTGACTGTGGCTTGTACGTGTTTATATTTTTCTTAGGTGAGACGTAGAGAACTCATTTGGTGTAGAAGTCCGATCCTCTACTTGGGTAAGGTTTTCAGATTCCACTGAAAACCCATGCCCTGAATACCTATTCCCACGCCTGTTCTCCAAATTGCTGTTTATATACATAAGAGAACTCAAATAGTTCTTTTCAAGTATAGCACCCCTCCTCATGGGTTGCACTCTGAACGTCACCTCTAGGGGCCCCCTGGGACTTTAGTCATGGGTCTAGAGGCAAACAGGTGTTGGCGATGACTTCTGAAGCGAATCAACATTATCTTACCTGGCACCTGCTTCCGGGGAGACCATCGCTGTTGCCCCAGGCACTGCAGTGCTGAGCTCCTCAAAGGCTGATGGCTGATGGGTCGGCGGGGGGATGTGGCCACTCCTGGGGATGGGGAAGCTGTTCCTTCTGGCAGAAAAGGCTCATCAGATTTTACAAACTCAGTGTCCCCAGCTTCATCAGGGTCCTCCCACACATCTCCATTCCAAGTTTCAGGGTCCCATTCCTTTCCAGTCAATACCCTCACTTTAATAGTAGATACCAGTGAGGCTGTGCATGCATTTTTCATGATAAGAGCTTGTGTCTGTTTTTCCACAATTTCAACTTTTTCTTTACAAGAGGTCACATTCTCACTCAGGGCAATGGTAGCAGATCTGAGTCTCAGTATCTGCTTCTGAAGCTAGGAGATAGAGTCTCTGAGTTCATCATGTTCATTTATCACTTTGTCCACTGAACTTAGGAGTACCCAGTCAGCCTCATCATGTTCCTTGAAGGTTCTCTACATCAGGTCAAAGGTATCTATGTATAGTTAATAAACTCGATGCCTCTCATGAGTGGTGAATCAGGAATGTCAAATGCATTGATTTTGAATCCCTCTCTAAAAAGCTCATGCCAAGGACTATCAGTGTTCTCCTCACCATTAGAAGTAGAGTCCTTAGCATTTTGGGGTCTAATCATATTAAGCAGCCAACTCCAGAAACCCCAAAAGCAATGAAAGAACTGCATCCTTAATATTTTGTTTCTCTAAAACCACTCCTGGTACCAAAATCAATCAATCAATCTGTCTATCTATCTGTCTGTCTGTCTGTCTGTCTGTCTGTCTGTCTATCTGTCTAAAGGAGAGTTTATTAAGCATTAACTTACACAATCACGAGATCCCACAATAGGCTGTCTACAAGCTGAGGAGGAAGGAGAACCAGTCTGGGTCCCAAAACTGAGGAATTTGGAGTATGATATTTGACGTGAGGAAGCATCCATCATGGAAGACAGATGCAGGCTGGGAGGCTGGGCCTGTCTGCTCTTGCCATGCCTTCCTGCCTGCTTTATATTCCCTGGAAACTGATTAGATCGCGTCCACCAGATTCAGAATGGATCTGTCTTCCCACTCAATCATTAGCTGCTTTTGGCAACACCCACACAGTAACAACTGGGATTAATACTTTGTATCCTTCAAGTCAATCAAGTTGACACTCAGTATTGACATCACAATCTCAAATATGTGTGTATTTGTCAATACGTATCTGTGTGTGCACATAAATGTTCTATAGTACTTCTGTTGGGTCTGCTGCTTTTTTCTCATATCAAGATTATAAATAGCTTTATCATAATATTATATTTTAATAAGGTATTTTTTGCTTTTTGGTATGTAATCTTTTCAATTCTGTAGATATTCTGATCTACTTTTTTGTTTTGTGAAGCAATAATGACTATTCTTTGATGTACATGAAAATTTAATCACATATTATTGTGTTTTCAGATAACCCAACGGTGACCATTTCTCCAGGCTGCAAAGATTGAATTGTGAATTGGCATCCATCAAATGCAGGTAGCATTCCTTGCCTTTTAATGGCAGTGATTATGAATAATGTCTTACATTTCACTTCTTTGTTGTTTTAGATTTTGTGTGGCTTTATACAATATGTTAACAATGTGTATTAGTCCAGTTCTCCAAAGAAACAGACAAATGAGAGAGGAGAGAGAGAGATGAAGAGATTTTATATCTAAATCCATAATTGTGTCTTTATAAATGGACAGGTACATTTATTATAAAATAAATTTATTATATATTATTATTTATTGAATGACACATGCTTACAGAGGCCAACAAGTAATAAAATGTGCAATTAACAAGCTAGAGATCCAGGAGAGCCAATGGTGCATTTCCAGTCTGAAGACCAGTAGGCTGCATGTTCAGGAGGAGTCCGTGTTTTACTTCAAATCCAAATGTAGAAGATGGATATCCCAGTTTGAAGACAATCAGGCAGGAAGAAGCAATTCTTTTTTCACTCAGCCTTTTGTTTGATTTATGCCTTCAGTAGATCCACAGAGTCACAGCTACATCAGGGAGGACAGTTTGTTGTGTTCTGTCCATAGATGCAAATGTTACTTGTATCCAGAAACAGCCTCACTGACACACAAGAAAATAATGTTTGAAAATTGTCTATGCCCTTAATGGCCTAGTCATGTTAACACAAAAATGGCCATCACACCCCAGTGGTAGGCATATACTGTCATCGCATGATAATGTGTCATTGTATAGCAACAATCTGGAAAGGCTTTGTATTCTTACCCTATTCCCCTGATATGTTGATGGTCAGGGTAATGTGACTCTCTCCTGTTTTACATAGCTGGTGTCAGTGAGTGTGTGCACCCTCGCTGGACTCTGTTAGATAAAGAGAATAACTCTGACTTTGTCTTACGTAAAGAATACTATAATTCCTCAAGAGCCTCCACTAGTGGACCCACCTTTTACTGATTGAACAACATCACCATTACCATGTTTTAGCCTATTGGTTCTGTTGCTAGTTTATCTTCTCACGGCCGCTCTTCAACTAAAGGCCTTCCCTTAGGTGACCTTTTCCTCCTCTAAGTTGAACTGTGGCTCTTACTAGCCTTGCATCCTGCATACTGATACCAGGCACTCTTCTTTAAATTCAGCCTGAGTCAAGTCTTTTACTCCGGCAGTGGGTGGTGAAAAGAGCATGAACTTTAGAATTAGACAGGTCTAGGAACCATGCCCTACTTTATAATTACTGTTGTGCATGCGATCTTTTGTAGAGCAGTTAACTCTTTCAAAATTTACCTTTCTCATTTGAAAGATGAAGATGAAAATGCTGCCTCCTAACTTTAAAATGAGAGTTAAAGGAATGTTTGTAGAAAACATGTAGAACCAGGTACATAGAAAAGGCATCATCTCCATCTGACGTTTACAGAGCGCTTGCCATAGATGAGGCTGTAACCAGGTATTCAGGGTTGAAAGACACAGTCTTCCGCATCCAGAAGCTCACAGTCTGGTTAAAAGGCAACACAGATAATAAGTAACTGTGAACAAAATGAAAATGTATATAAAATAAGTAAGCCTATCGCAACATGCTTATTCAGAAAGGTTGTGCTGCTATCACTCTAAAAATGTTAAGTGGTAGTATCTTGACCAGATAAAACACATGAAGACTTAGAATGAGTTATTTTCCAATAGAAACAAGGAAGGGAGGCTTTGGCATGTGTAATAAATGAGACCTGAAGGTAGTTGCTAGCAACACAAGGTACTTCAGAAGGACTAGATTTTAGTTTATTTAGAATTGGGCTTGGGGAGTCCAAAAAATAATCTTGTAGAATTAAGAGGGGGAACAAATAAGCAAAATCCAGACACAATAAATACATTAAGATGTTTAAACTTTTATGAAGTAGGTATTTTTGTTATCCCCATTTTCAAGATAAAACAGAAACAAAAATCAGCATTCTCCACATTATGAAGCTGTTAACTTGCAGAGATGAGGTCACACCTCAGGAATCTGGCTCCTCATACTGTGAGTTTAATCAGTCTGTATTTCTCCTCTCAAGCAGGTTAATGCATGAAAGCATTGATTTGGGGCTCTTCCAATACTTTGTTTTTCAGAAAAGCTCAGTCAAATATGATGTCCTTAAATCATGTTACTAATTCAAGATATTTATTCCCAGTCATTGTACATTGTTTTGTATGAGATAAAATTAACTATATAAAACATTTGAGATATAGTACTGATATAATCTAAAAATAGCTGTTTTTAAGTAGATAGATTTTGTATCTCCATATAAACATCTATACTTTTTTTTTTTTTTTTTTTGAGACGGAGTTTCGCTCTCGTTACCCAGGCTGGAGTGCAACGGCGCGATCTCGGCTCACCGCAACCTCCGCCTCCTGGGTTCAGGCAATTCTCCTGCCTCAGCCTCCTGAGTAGCTGGGATTACAGGCACGCGCCACCATGCCCAGCTGATTTTTTGTATTTTTAGTAGAGACGGGGTTTCACCATGTTGACCAGGATGGTCTCGATCTCTCGACCTTGTGATCCACCCGCCTCGGCCTCCCAAAGTGCTGGGATTACAGGCTTGAGCCACCGCGCCCGGCTACATCTATACTTTTCTATACAGCAGCACTTAACTGAGGGGTCTGACTCCTGCTTACAAATCTACTGGTGATTCTTCAGGCCTGACCTTACCTATGTCATTGCAGAGGTTTTACCTGGCAAGACTCAAAGGGGAAGGCTGCCCTTCCTGCAGCAGATGTGATGTGGTCTGTGCATCACGGTCTACACAGAGAGGTGCAGTCGTGATCTCAGGCTCCTGGATGGCCTATCCTGCTTTTTAACACATTTACAATTCTTAGTCACTGTGGCTTCATTCCGAGTCCCTTTACCTGACGCCTCGGGCGGAGGTATTCTTCAGACATCTAAGGCCTCCTTGTGCAGAGCAGCGGGAAAACTTGAAGACGGTTTCCCCCAATCTGACTCAGTACCAAATACGTTTCAGCTCCTCGTCCCTTCTCCTTACTGCCCTCAGCCCTCCCATAGGGTCCACAAAACTGCGGGAACCTTTTATTTGGTTCATTCAACACTGACATGACCCCAGGTCTGAGTTCATCCACTTGACCTTCGACCAGTGTGCTCTCCCATAGGGGCACATGGACTCGGGGGAGAGAGTGCTCTGTGCTTTTCAGCTCCTGTTGATACCTTACTGAGAGGAAGTGGTCGACTCTTTAATTTTTGGTGTGTTGCTTTAATAAGCTAATCTAACACCTGAAATTTCAGCTCTTTCTCTACCAGCTCAGCTGAGCTCCTGGCATAAGCAATTAGAAAATAGTACAGACAGTAGTACACCTGTAAGTGCAACAAAATATTTTAATGCCTACAAGTAAACACAATTACAAGAAGAAACTGTAGTTTACGTTGAAGGTACTTACTTACATGAATAAAGAAGCATATTTATTTTACTGAATGGCATTGTTACATCCTCAATATTGGTAGAGTTAACTATTCTTTCTGAATAGATTATAAATTCAGTGCATGCAATCTTAATATTCTAACTAATAAATTCAGTTGAATATGTATATGACTTCACAAAGGTTAAAGCAGTTTCATTAAAAATAAAGCACTTCCCAGAGTCCTAATTCATAAAGCTCTCGTTGATCCCCAATTATAGAATGAAGATTATTTTATATATCAGTTGCTAAGTACCTTTTCATTTCGAATTCCAATGAAAATATATACTTTGTATTTTTATATGAGGAGGAAAAGCTAAGATTGCCTTCACTAATGGGCATTTTGTTGTTGTTGTTAATATATAATTCACTTTGATGAGGCCTCTAAATTAAAATATGTATTATAATTAATATTTTATATTTTCTAAAAACTATGCTTTACATAATTGACTGAATAAATATACTCGAATAAACTGTGTCTGTACAAATGTATGACATATTTTTAAATTAGGGAGATTTCTACAAGATCGGCAGAGGAATGAAGAGAAAAAGTATCAGGGCTGGATGGAAGGCAAAGAATCATTGAGATAAACCAAACAGAAAATTTGTTCATATTATAGGATAATCCCAAAATTTTACTGGCCATAGAAATAAAATATTAAAAGGATAGATAATTTAGACAATGACTATTATTGCCTGAGGTTGGTTTGTTTGAAATTACCAGAGAAGTGAGCTGAGTGAATTGAAAGTCTTAGTAGAGATAAAAGGCCTAGTCTGAACACATTTATCTTCAAGTACTAGAACTAAGAAGGCATTCAACTGAGTTTCAAAAAACTCAAAAGGCCGTTTTAGAACTTTCTGAGTTTTAAGTTCGGTGCAGTCCAGTCGTGGATTAAGGTTCATAAAGAGTGATACATGCCTTTTTTACAAAAGGAAAATTTTTTTAATTGTACTTTAGGTTCTGGGGTACATGTGCAGATCATGCAGGATTGTTGCATAGGTACATACATGGCCAAGTGGTTTGCTGCCTTCCTCCCCCGTCACCTATATCTGGTATTTCTCCCCACGTTATCCCTGCCCACCCTCCCCACCCCCTACTATCCCTCCCCTAGCCCCCTGCAACTAACCGCAGTGTGTGATACTCCCCTCCCTGTGTTCACATGTTCTAATTGTTCAACACCCGCCTATGAGTGAGAACATACAGTGTTTGGTTTTCTGTTCTTTTATCAGTTTGCTGAGAATGATGGTGTCCAGATTCATCCATGTCCCTATGAAGGACACAAACTCATCGTTTTTGTATTAGTATTTCACGGTGTATATGTGCCACATTTTCTTGATGCAGTCTATCCTTGATGTACATTTGGGTTGGTTCCAAGTCTTTGCTATTGTAAACAATGCCACATTGAACATACATGTGCATGTGTCTTTATAATAGAATAATTTCTAATTCTTTGGATATATACCCAGTAATGGGATTGCTGGGTCAAATGGTATTTCTATTTGTAAATTCTTGAGGAATCGTCACACTGTCTTTCCACAATGGTTGCACTAATTTACACTGCCACCCACAGTGTAAAGTGTTCCTGTTTCTCCACATCCTCTCCAGCATCTGTTGCCTCCTGATTTTTCAATGATCATCATTTTAACCAGTGTGAGATGGTATCTCAGTGTGGTTTTG
This sequence comes from Saimiri boliviensis, assembly GCF_048565385.1. Lineage (NCBI taxonomy): Eukaryota > Metazoa > Chordata > Mammalia > Primates > Cebidae > Saimiri > Saimiri boliviensis. Next base: position 1,530,269 of record NC_133467.1, read on the forward strand.
ATTTGCATTTCTCTGATTACCAGTGATAATGAGCATTTTTTCATATGTTTGTTGGCCTCATAGATGTCTTCTTTTGTAAAGTGTCTGTTCATATCCTTTGGCCACTTTTGAATTTGTTTGTTTTCTTTCTAATAAATCTGTTTTAGTTCTTTGTGGATTCTGGATATTAGCCCTTTGTCTGATGGGTAGATTGCAAAATTTTTTTCCCATTCTGTTGGTTGCCGATTCATTCTACTGACTGTTTCTTTTACCGTGCAGAAGCTGTGGAGTTTGTTTAGGTCCCATTTGTCTATTTTGGCTTTTGTTACCAATGCTTTTGGTGTTTTGGTCATGAAGTCCTTGCCTACGCCTATGTCCTGAATGGTTTTGCCTAGGTTTTCTTCTAGGGTTTTTATGGTATTAGGTCTTATGTTTAAGGCTTTAATCCATCTGGAGTTAATTTTAGTGTAAGGTGTCAGGAAGAGGTCCAGTTTCTGCTTTCTGCACATGGCTAGCTGGTTTTCCCAACAGCATTTATTAAACAGGGAATCCTTTCCCCATTGCTTGTTTTTGTCAGGTTTGTCAAAGATCGGATGGTTGTGGATGTGTGGTGTTGCCTCCAAGATCTCTGTTCTGTTCCATTGGTCTATACCTCTGTTTTGGTACCAGTACCATGCTGTTTTGATTACTGCAACCTTATAGTATGGTTTGAAGTCAGGTAGTATGATGTCTCCAGCTTTGTTCTTTTTGCTTAGAATTGACTTGGCTATGCGGGCTCTCTTTTGGTCCCATATGAAGGTTAAGGTGGTTTTTTTTTTTTTCCAGTTCTGTAAAGAGGGCCATAGGTAGCTTGATGGGGATAGCTTGGAATCTATAAATTACTTTGGGCAGTATGGCCATTTTCACAATATTGAGTCTTCCTAACCACGAGCATGGAATGTTTCTCCATCTATTTGTGTCCTCTATTATTTCGTTGAGCAGTGGCTTGTAGTTCTTCTTGAAGAGGTCCTTTACGTTCCTTGTTAGTTGTATTCCTAGGTATTTTATTCTCTTTGTAGCAATTGTGAATGGCAGTTCATTCTTGGTTTTGCTCTCTTTAAGTCTCTTATTGGTGTATAGGAATGCTTGTGATGTCTGCACATTCATTTTGTATCCTGAGACTTTGCTGAAGTTGCTTATCAGTTTCAGGAGATTTTTGGCTGAGACACTCTAATTATAGTTTCTTTTGCTGTGCAGAAGCTCTTAAGTTTAATTAGATCCCATGTGTCTATTTTGGCTTTTGTTGCCATTGCTTTTGGTGTTTTAGTAATGAAGTCCTTGCCTATACCTATGTCTTGAATGACATTTATTATTAATTCTTTTTCTGGAATTTTGTAAATTTCTTTTTGGTTGGAATTTGTTAGTGGAAAATGATCATATTCCTTTGAAGTTGTTATATTTTCTTGCTTTTTAATATTTCCTGTGTTTGTACATTGATAACTGCACAGTCACTTCTTCCAATTTTTTTAATTTGATTTCATAGGGGAAGAATTCTTCCTGAAGTTATATCTATTGTGTTGATTCTCGAACTGTTGTCTGGCCAAGCCACAGCTCCTGCATCCGGCTGCAGGAAGAGATTTGCCAGGATCGCCATCCTGGCAAATCTCTTCCTGCAGGTTTGTGTCATCCTTGTACACTGGGGAGCCCCAAAACCTGGTGTTTGCTTCCCCAGGTTCTTCAAGAACATTCTCTTGGTCCCTAAGAATGCTTATGCCCCATTCCTGAGCCCCACGTCTGTGGCAGCTGCCCAAGGTGCTACAGACGTTTCAAGAGCCCTCGCCACCTGGGCCTGTCAATCTTCAGGCCCCTTATGTCCCTGCCACAGTCCCGTATGAGGGACGCCCATTCCCATTTCACAGAACAGGCCACTGGGGCTGATGGCACAACTTGAGCAAAGTCACATGTGCTTGAGGTAGTGACAGAAGCCAGGTTCACTCAGGAGCCACCTGCCTCTGAGATGCCCCCCAGACTTGGTCCTGGACTTCCCCTTTCCTTCAGACCCTTCCTCCCCGAGAGGCTCACTGGCTTGTCCACCTCTACAAGCTCCCACCCCACCTGTCCATACCCAGAGTTCCATGTCATGCCCTTGCCTTCAAAAAAAAAAAAAAAAAAAGAACAGATGATTGTAGATGTGTGGTATTGCTTCTGAAGCCTCTGTTCTGTTCCATTGGTCTATGTCTCTGTTTTGGTACCAGTACCATGCTGTTTTGATTACTGTGGCCTTGTAGTATAGTTTGAAGTCAGGCAGTATGATGCCTCCAGCTTTGTTCTTTTTGTTTAGGATTGGTTTGGGTATATGGGCTCTCTTTTTAAATATGAAAAGATAATAAGGAATTGCTTGAGGTGGACAGGTTTGTAATTATATACTTTTGTAATCAATTTTTATTTTAATTTACTAAGCTACCTAAATATCTGTTGTTGTTAATTGTTTTTACAAGAAAATTCTCTACAGTAAAATTGTGTTCTGTAAAAAATTTTTTAAATCCTGTATATAGGTTAAGAGCAAACACTCTGAAACAAGACCAGTTGATTTCAAAACTTGGTTCTGCTATTTGTCAGTGTTTATGACCTTGGGTTCAAGTTAGTGATTTTGTCTGCTTATATTTCCTAATTCTCTTTATGGGACTAATACTCAAATCTTGCTTATCAAGTTGTTATAACATTTAAATATTTATGTGATATACTTACTGAATAATTAATCCATAGTTAATGACTTTATATATTTTCTATAGATCCAATTGGTTTGGCATAGTTTTGATTATAAGCACACTAAAAAATACATTGGTGATTGCTACAGAATTCACATAGCTGGCATTTCTTTACTATATATTTACATCTGAGTTGTTATTTTTATTTCAAATTCATATCTTTTAGATTTAGGATGGATTTATTATATACTACTGATAATATTATATATTAAAATCCACCTTATTTTAATGTTTTGATAAAGCAAATATAAATAGTAATTTTTGTTGCTAATATTCAAGGTTGGATATCTAAACACATGAATAGTAGTGGTTTGTTTCTTTACTGCATTGATATTAGTAATCCTAGAATCTGATAAAAACATATATATGTTCAGCATTCTGTTAGGTAAAATTACTTATACTATTTAAAACACTGTAATTTAGACCATGTTTCTCCTGTGTCTGACTCTGCCTGAAAAGAAGTTAATCAGGTTAATTGTGTAAAATGCTACTCTGAAGAAGAAACATGCCTTCAATATCAGTAGGCTTGCAACTACAAATATGTGGCTAGTTACCATACTGTATTCTGACATTCAAATATATCACACCTTTCCAATTGCTGCTTTATTTTAATCAAACAAATGACGTAAGTTCTTAAGACTTGTGTTTCTTCTGTGTGTGGTAAGTGTACGTCTCATCTACAATAGCTGGCAATGATCATCACCTTTTGGTAATGAGAAACTGTGTAGTTCTTTCCTCTGAATTAGGACTGAAACCAACAGAATATAGCATGAGTGATAAGTCACTTACAAGACTGGGCTAAAAAAGCTGTGACTTCTGTCTTACAAGATGATGCTACTACTTTCTCAGCTTATAGCTTTGTTGGAAGTGGTCACATTTATGATATCATGGTACAAGAAGCTGAGAGTGGCCTCTACTCAGCAAAAGCCAATCTAGAACTTAGGTTAAGCAGCCTGCAGACCCAAAGACTGCCATCAAGCACTGAGTGATCTTAGAAGGGGATCGATCCTTCCTGGTTTGAGTCTTTGGATGAGGCTATGGACCCTGGAGTAACACTTAGACTGCAGCCATGTGATACTGTAAAACAGAGGACCCAACTAAGGAAGACCCAGCTCCTCATTCACAAAAACTCTGAGATAATTAATGTCTTTAATGACACCAGGAAGTTTTGGGGTACTTTGTAACACTGCGATAGCTAAAAATGTAGTATACACGTTAAGAATAAGTATATTGAAAGGGAAATTTTCCTTGACCCCCTCGTGGGCCTCATGACAGAGGTTCCTTGCTTACTCAGCCCACAGCTCTCAGCCCCTTGCTGGAAGGGAAACACGCAGGTGAGCAGATACAGGGCCGGAGGAAGTACTTTTGGAAATCAGCAGGAGCAAAACTCGGTGCAGCCCTGCTGCAGTGTCTAGGGGGCTTCCCATCACTCCTGAAGCCCCAAGTGTAGGGGGATTCACAGTGGTCTCTTTTAGCCTTGCCATTCACGGATGGCTTAAGTGTTAACAGCTCAGAGGAGGGTCACTGTGACAGCCTTTTTCACCTGCACAGCGTCCAGGAGGAATGAGGCCACATGAACAAATTGAAGGTTAGTGTATGCGGAAATTTTATTGTTGATGAAAGTGTCTCTTTGTGGGAAGGGGCGCTGGAAAGGAGAGGCAGAAGGAAGGTGATCTTCTCCTGGAGTCTGGCTGTGCCCGGCTGGACTCTACTAAGTTCCATGGTCAGGCCGTTTCTCTGATGTCAAGCTGCTTCTCTCCAGCATCCAGCGGCTGCTGCTTTTCTCTCCTTCCCTACTCTCTGCCAGTGGAGCCTGGGGTTTTTATGGGTACAGGATGGGGGGCAGGGTGGGCTAGGAGTGGTTTTGGAAAAGCAACATTCAAGTAGGAAAACTAGGATGTAAGGTTCTCCCATTGGGCCACAGTTCCAAGCTTGGGGGTAAGGCCCTAACCAAGGACCCCGCACTTTTCTGCCTAGAGTTTTTCAGCCTCCTATCTCTATCAATATCTTTCACTGTTTAAAGTCAAACACCTTTGTTACCATTAAATGGCGTATTGTAATTTTATCATTACTAATTCAATTCCAATTATAAAAGATCAATATTGATTATACTATATATGTGAGAGAAAATAAACATTTTCAGTACATTAAAGTTTATTATATCATCATATACATCAAATGAATAGATCCTATGTATTTTTTGGACAGTTTTTTATTTTAAAGAATAATTTGGATTAGGCTTCTTAAAATAATGAGCTACAGGATTTTTTGTTATTTTACATATAGGAAGCAAAAACAATTATCTTGTTCCAAGGTTTTTTCTAGTCATGTTTCTCAAATGTAATTATCTAATCAGTACCACATATGAATATTTTAATGCATAACAACAATTTGGTCATGACTTAGTTAGATAGTCATCAGAACAACAGCACTACTTTGAGATGTTCTGACTGCTCCTTCTTGTTGAATATCTCTACCTCTTCCAAGGAGGTAACCGTATTTTAAATATTATGGTTATAACTTTTTTACTTTAAAGAGTTTGCCAATTATGGCTATATTCTTAAAATATATTTTTCTTGAAGAATGTGCAGTAAATAACAATGTTAGTTTATGTGACCGTCCAGACAAATTGCCTAGATGGAATATCAGTAAAACATACTCTTAAGCATCATTGCTAAAATAAAACTCTATATACTTTTTATCAAAATTTCAGAATAGACATAAGTAAGTCTCTCAAGGGGTAAAGGGACAACTGTTTGCTGTGATTTATTGTACTGAAGTTTCAACAAAAGGTTTCTTCTGTGGCTGCTGTATAAACTTATATATAAACAAATAGAAAAATTTTTAGAAACAGTTATTACACATTATATGTTATATGAGTTCAAAAACTACAAAGGTTTTTGCTCTTTTGGATATATTAAATTCCATTTCAGGGTCGTGGTATTGGGAAACAGTGCAGGCAGTAGTGTAACCTGGAGAAACAGCTTTTTTATTTCTTTCTTTCCTTTTTTTTTTTTAACAAAAAATTTAGATAATGAAATAATCTGTGCAACAAACCCCCATGACATAAGTTTACCTATGTAACAAACCTGACATGTACACATGAACTTAAAAATTAATTATCTCGCTCTCCATATATATTTATATATATATGAGTTACTCTGTTATAAAACATTTTCAATGACTAAGAGTTGTTTATTTTCTTTAACACGTGATTGAAAAATTTAGTGACTGACAATAAATGATTTTCAGCTCCAGGTTGTAGTTCTGACTATGTGTCTTTGGGCCATTATTTGATTTTCTCCAAGGCAGAGGAAAGAGTGTGGGATAAGACAAAGCTGTGAAGGAGTTGTTAAAGGAACATGGATTTTTAAGCACCTCGAAGAAGCCCTGTTACATAAGGACACAGTGAATGAAGGAGGCTTGGGGTGGGTGGGGCTATGGAGTTAGGCAGTAGTAAAACATTCGGAGCCTTGAATATGTAAGAAATATGACAGCTGTGTGCTGTAAGAATCAGTTAAGGTGTTATAAGTAGTATTGTATATTCACAAAACCAAATCAATGAAGTTGTGTCTAGACTGTAATAAATCACCAAGAAAATATTAAGAAAATAGAATAATGATCATAGAAAATTCATTAGGTATACCAATTTTTATGTTTATTTATATCATTGATTTAATTAAATCAAATCAATTTCATTATGATTACATTATACTTACATATAATATTTGTTACCATTATAATTGCAATCACAAAATAACATACTTGTTAAAATTATACATAAAATAATAAAGAGAATGTTTATCCTTAGTAACCTAGAGGAAAATAGCGAGTACATAGGAAGAAGTATTTGATGGTAAGTGTTGATCAAAGGAGAGAGACTGAGAATTTTAGTCTTATTTCACAGTATAGTGTTAATAGATAATATTTAGTTTTATTATTTCAGAAATAGACTATTTCTAGGAAAACCAAAGACTATTAAAATTTTATTTTTGTTTATTCTTTATTGTATCTTAAAGTGCATTGTATATCTTTATGTTGCTGCTGTGTTAAAATGCAATTTTTAAATTGATTGCATTAAAATACAGAATTAATCTCTTGTCCTAATATTGTATATTTCCTTATTCTTAAGAATGCTTTTTAAAGTCTGTGCTTTACAATATATTTGTTTTATAGCAAATTATATATTTATAACTTCATGAGATGTTCACAGTTAAGCTGATTAATGTATTATGAATATATTTCAGCTATCTTATTTTGTATATTTCATTAGACTCATTTTATACTTATTTGTTATATTTTTATTGCTGTTAGGATTTCTCTTATTATTTTTGTCCTCTTTATTAGGTTGAAAATGACACCACGTATTTAATTGTCACCCTTGGAAATTTGTTATGTTAAGATGATACTAAGATATAAAATGAATCACTGTCTAACTCTCAACTCCATAAAAATGGGTGCCTTGGAGTTGCTGTAGTTTTTCTCTCTTCTCTTAGCTTATGTGTCAGTAAAATAGCTTGATTTTTTTCCTAAGCTTTATTTAGACAAATTGTGTCATTCAGTGTTCCATAGAAAATTTGTAGTTTTTTGAAGGTTAATTTTACAAACGTGTTCTGTCGCTATAAAATTAGGTAATGGAAATCAATATTTTTTTCAGCTAGCAAAAACATTAACTAACAAAATACATAAAATGTTTCCTTAACATGAGCTATTTTAACCTATAAGTTATATAAAATTTTGAATTAAATTTTTTAAAAGTCCACATAAATTAAAGAGTAATGATGACAATTAACATTAAATCAAAGACCACAAATACGTTTGGTAATGATTTCCAAAATAACCACCAACTTTAGAAATATTTACTGAAAACCAGGTGTTGAAATCAATGCATATTTCACTCTAGCCTTTCATTGCTTCTACTTCTCTTTGAATTTAACTATATATAACGCTTGTTGAAAAATAAAGGTTTAAAGGGAGCACTAATAGCCTTTCAATTCTAATTGCTGACAACCCCAAAACCATCATTTATTATATTTCCTGATTCTCTTTCCAGAGAATATCTATGTTCAGATACAAAAAACAAAACAAAACAAAACAAAAAAACCCTCTTAATGCGTTCCAGCCGTTTTTTACATCCAGAGAAACCCAAATCTTTGAAATGTAACTAAACCAAGAGGTTTAAATTGGCTCTTCACCAGATCCTTCAAGAAGAAAAAATGTTCAGCTGAGAAGAACGTAGCTTAAAAATACCAACCCTTTAAAGCATATTTTTAACTGATAGTTCTCATTGTTGGCCCCAGAAGTTTATGAGGATGTTGCAACCCTAAGGTCTTTTCACAGAGCACGTCCTTAAGAATTTAAGGGGGTGCTTCAGAAACAAGCAGCACACGCAGGGCCTGTCACCTGAGTACTAAGGGTTTAGGCAAGGGTGCCATTGCTTCAGTCATACATCTTAGGAAACTGGACACTAGGGGAACACGTGTCTTCTGTGGTGTTATAAAAGGAAATGCTAGCAGAGCTAGAGTTTGACGTGTTATGCTTGATTTTCAACTCTTAGAATTAGTTTCAAAACCGTATTTAATCATATATCATATAACTTGTTGGAAACCGTAATGAGAGAAGAATAGAACTTTTAAATATGCAAGTAGCATAAAATTTGGCATTTTCAAGAAGTGAAGAGAAACCATACACAATGTCACTGTACCTTTAATTTTTCTTTATTAAATTTCTATGGAATATGGAAAATTATCACTTATCACTAGACTTCCAAAAATTCTCATTAAAGATTGAGAATATATATAATGTATATAATGTATATATTTTTTATATATATGTAAAGTTACGTGCCACAATGTCATTTCAGTTTATGAAGGTTTACATGCACGATGGTCATCCTGTAAGGTCGTAATGGAGCTGAAATTTTCTGTGGCCTGGTCACGTTGCAGCCACCATAGCGGAATGCATGTCTCCTGGGTCTGTGGTCTTTCTGGTGTGAACAAACCTGTCGCACCGCCAGTCACATAAATGTATACCACATACGAATATGCACAGTGCATAATACCTGATAACAGTAATTTAAAGACTTGCTGCTTTACCTGTTTACTATATTTTACATTTCATTGCTATTTTAGTGTGTATTCTTTCCACTTTATAAAATAATGTTAATTTTAATACAACCTTAGGCAAGTCCTTAGGAGTGTTAAATTAAAAAAAAAAAAAAAAGACGTTGTTACCACAGGAGGTGGCAGCTCTCCTCTCTGCATTTCATTGTCCCTGAAGACTTTTAAGTGGGACAAGATGTGAAGGTGGAAGACAGTGATATTGATGAATTGATGATCCTAACCCTGTTCAGGTCTCGGCTAATGTATGTGTCTTAGTTTTTAACAAAAACGTTAAAATGTAAAATAAATAAATATATAATTTTATAAATTGAAAAATAACTTGTGGAATAAGTCTATACAGAAAAAATACCTATTTGTACAGCTGTACAATGTATTTGTGTTTTAAGCTAGGTATTATAAGAGTAAAAACATTAAACATTAAAAGGGCTTATAAAGTTAAAAAGTTACATTAAACTAAGGTTAATTTATCATTGAAGAAACAAAAAATGTCTTTGTAAATTTAGGGCAGTCTAAGTATACAGTTATTTTAAAGTTTACGGTAACATGTAGAAATGTCCAAGGCCTTCACGTTCACTTCGTACGTACTTCCTGGCTCACCCAGAGTAACTTCCAGTCCTGCAAGCTTCATTTACAGCACGTGCCCTATAAAGTGTACAATTTTAAAACTTTTACACACTACTTTAATTTTATATTTTGTATGTATTGATACAGAAGTATTTACCATTGTGTTACAGTGGTTTACAGTATTCAGCACAGTAACATGCTCTGATCTACACTAGGAGCGACAGGTAGACCACGTAACCTACGTGTGTACTAGGCTGTCCTATCTAGGTTTGTCTAAGTACACGCTATGTTTTTGCATTAACATAAAATCACCGAACAACACATTTCTCTTTATATATTTCCACTTTTAAGCAACAAATGACTATGCGTATATATATATGACAGATATTTATAGAGAATATATTTACTGCCATAAAATGCCATTATTTTGTACAAACCAGGTGTATTTATCCACACTTTTGCTTGTCTCAGCAAACAAAACAACAAAAACACTTCAGATGATGGCAATCCTATTTGACACGTTGATGACCAGCAAGAGAGTCTCTGTTCCGTAAACATGGTAAAGCCACTCCTCAATTTCTGAGTCCTAGAAACCCAAGAAAATAAACCTTTATTATTGTGTTAAGCAACTAGGTTTTGAGATAATTTTTTAATATGGCAGCAAATAACTAAAGCTGTGAGTCAGTGATACACAGGTGAATGCTGAAACCAATGAAATACAATTAATTACTGAAATGAATGTATGGAATATAATATAATGAATAAAAATTTAAATGTATTGAATTCTGGATAAAGCAATACATAAAATACAGGACAGTTAGTGGAAGAACAGTTTATTGTAGTGATTGAAAAGATGTATTCAGTAAACGAAGCAAACACAAGAAAGTGGAGTCTTGATAGTCCAAAAAAAAGTGATCCTGAATGTTAAATTTTTTCTTCAAGTAATAATCGAAATTGAAGACGTAAGCCATAAAATTATTAGTGTCATCAGGGAAAGGAATTTAAGAGGTGTAATAAGGCAGAAATCAACTCATTTAAGTCAACAAGAGATCAATGTGAGTTAGAAATTGGAGACAGGAAATGCAGCCTGATGCCTGATTGTGAAGATGCTCCTTGTGAAGCATTTTATGGAGTAATGATAAAGAGTTGAATAGCAGAAGTAATCGGCAGTTGTGAGCACAGGTCTGAATCTCATGGGGAGTTCCAGTGAGCAATGATCCCCTTCACTGTAGCATTTCTGTATTGTTAGAGATAAACTATAATGGAAGAGATTCTTTAGGGACAGGGGAAAATTCAGGTCAAATAGAGCCAAATGTTTAACATTCACAAATGGTTTTTAAAATTTCTAAGGATATGATGAATATTACTCTCTTTGTTAAAATGATATATAATATAGAGAATGTATATAGTGTCTTCTGAACTGCACGATGGTGAAGTGGCAGAGTTGGAACAGGAATCCATGTAGGATAATGTAAATAAATGACCATTATATTATTGGGATGAATTATACATGTTTATATGAAAATGATCTTCACAGAGTGACAGAATATGAAAAAACAGCATAATATGCTTGCCATTTCAAGAATGAAATGCTTTATTTTACCTGTTGCTTTATTTGGCTTCTTGAATGAATTTTTGTAAACTGTGTGGAAGGGGTCCGGTTTCCTTCTTCTATATAGGGCTAGCCAGGTGTCTCAGCACCATTTATTGAATAGGGGAGCATTTCCCCTTGGTTTTTGTCAGGTTTGTCAGAGATGAGATGGTTGTAGGTGTGCAGTCTCATTTCTGAGTTGTCTGTTCTGTTCCATTGGTCTATGCGTCTGTTTCTGTAGCAGTCTCGTGCTCTTTCGGTTATGCAACTCTGTAGTGTATTTTGAAGTTGGGTAGCTGCTCAATATAAATTGACATTGACCTCCCCCCCCCCAAAAGTGTTAGCTCATGTCTAGGAAGTATCAGAGTTTAAAAGTTTAATGGAACTTCCAAAGCTCACTATGGTTTATGATTCCATTAATTATTCGCACTAGACATATCAATGTGACATTCTGACAGACATTTGTATCACTTTTAAGATTTCTTGTAGATATAAAGCATTGTTTTCACCATTAAGCAATCTAACAATATTATTTACTTATATTTAATTGGCAGTACAGTAATATTGAATAAACATAACAATAGCAATGAAATACATATTCAATTTAACCGGTAAAGGTTTTTGCTGGAATATTTTCAGAGTAGTGCTATTCAGAGGGATAGAATTACAGAAGCTTCAGAGAGAGAAACTATATTTATGAAAAAGACGTTACTTCAACAATGTAATGCCATTCTTGCCTAAACTCAGAGTATAAAATATTATAAAACAATTTTTTAAAGTTAGATGAGTTACAAAACCACTGTTATGAAATTGTTTTTATATAGAAGGATGTTTGAAAGAAAGCTTGTTGGCCGTGAGTAAGCCCAGTAATGCCAGCGTCGCCCCCTCAGTGGCTGGTGAACCTAAGATTCTCCTTTTCCCTCCAGCTTGTCCCTGGCTCTTCTTGTTTGCTTTTGTTGCAATTGCTGTTGGCATTTTCATCATGAAATTTTTGCCTCTGCCTGTCCCAAACGGTATTGCCTAGGTGGTCTTCCAGTGCTTTTACAGTGTTGGGTTTTATATTTAAGTCTTTAATCTATCTTGAATGAATTTTTGTAAACTGCATGGAGGGGGTCCAGTTTCCATCTTCTGCATAGGGCTAGCCAGGTGTCTCAGCACCATTTATTGAATAGGGGAGCATTTCCCCTTGGTCTTTGTCAGGTTTGTCAGAGATGAGATGGTTGTAGGTGTGCAGTCTCATTTCTGAGTTGTCTGTTCTGTTCCATTGGTCTATGCGTCTGTTTCCAGTAGAAAACCCAATTACTTACAATTATTTGGTCCAAAATATGCAGTAACTTTCCTGCAAAAAGGTCTAAGTATGCAATGTTTGATAACATGTACATTTTACTGTTATATATACAAAAACATAGTTGAAAAACTTTATAAGCTGCTTATCATTTCTGTTATCCAATTTATGCTATGGCATGTCACTGTATGCCAGTCCTATTGATTAGAACTTTCTCAGATGCTGAAAATGTTTTATTACTACACCGTCCACTATGAAAACCCTTATTCCTAAGTGTCACCTCAGCATCTGAAATGTGACTGTGTAACAGAGAAATGCAATTTTATTTTTATTTAATTATAGTAAATTTAAGTTTAAATAGCAACATATGTCCACTGGCTATCTCACTAGATGGCAGGCTGATCATTAGATCAAGAGATTGAGACCATCCTGGTCAACATGGTGATACCCTGTCTTTACTAAAAATACAAAAATTAACTGGAGGTTGTGGTGTGAAACTGTAATCCCAGTTACTCAGGAGGCTGAGGCCACAGAATCGCCTGAATCCGGAGGCAGAGGTTGCAGTGAGTCGAGATCACGCCAGTGCACGCCAGCCTGGTGACAGGGTGAGACTGCATCTCAAAAACAAACAAAAAAAATTAAAGTGTTTTTATCAGATAATGAATTTGAAATTCTGTAAGAACACCATAAGCCTGTATATAATGCTGGCACAGGATATAAAAACTTTCCAAGTCTTATAATCTGATTACACGTAATTTTGTTTTTCTCATAGAAATAACTTAAAAATTGAGATTTTTTTTTTCTCTGGTGGGTTGAAAAGTGTGCAGATGACAATAAAATTTTCAAAGTCTAACATGATTTTTCATAAAACATGGACTTACCACCAATAATTTGTTGAGTGTTCCTGGAAAATTGGTTAGAGTTTTGCTAACATTTGTGTATATTTTTGTGTTGTCAACATCTTAAAATGGTGTGTGTGTGTTTGTACCTTATATGTTATTAAATTGCATTAATACAGTTTAATGAAATTTAGGCAGTTCTTCTGCCCTGTTTGTTGAAATGCTCAAAGCACCTTCAATTGATTGCTCTCAGCTCTCCTCACCCTTTACTTCTCATATATTTAATTAGAAAAAATTTCATTTATCTATTTTGGAAGAGTAATGTGTAGAAGAACTATTATGTAGCACTTCGGTCAAGTCAGCAAGTCCAGGAAACTCTAGAGAATGTTGAAGTTTCTAGGAAACGGCCAATTTCAACTCTGAGTCTCTGCCTGCTCGTATTGCAGTGCTCACTACACGCCTAACAAGCTATCAGTCTGCATCTATGAAATGCCGAGACAAAGTTGGTTGTCCTGTGAAAACAGAGATCAGCTCTGCATTAATACACATGAAAACAGAAACTTGGTCAGGGATTATGTCTCTGGATTTGTGCTTCTCTTAACGTGATCCAACAGAACCATCTAGGAACTTAAATGGAAATCCCTAAACCCTGTTTTAACATACTAAATCAGAAACTCTAGGACTGGTACCTGGGAGTCTGTGGCTTTGTCTGGCTCTGTTGCCCAAGCTAGAGTGCACTAACGTGATGGTAGCTCACTGCATCCTTGACTTCCTGGGTTCCAGCGATCCTCCCACTACAGACAGGCACCGTCACCCCTCCCTGTTACTTCTTGTTGTTGTTCTTGTTGTCCAGGCTGGTTGATGTCCAGTTCCTAGCCTCAAGCAATCCTCCCTCCTCAGCTCCAGTGCACTGGGATTATGTCCTTCGTAGGGACATGGATGAACCTGGACACCATCCTTCTCAGCAAACTGACACAAGAACAGAAAATCAAACACCACATGTTCTGACACATAGGTGGGTGTTGAACAGTGAGAACACATGGACACAGGGAGGGGAGCACTACACACTGGGGTCTGGGGTGGGAAACGGGAGGGACAGCGCGGAGTGGGGAGTTGGGGAGAGATAGCATGGGCGGAATTGCCAGATACAGGTGATGAGGAGGAAGGCAGCAAACCACACTGCCATGTGTGTCTGTGTAACAATCCTGCATGTTCTTCACATGTACCCCAAAATCTAAAACGCAATAAAATATATATTTTTAAAAATGTAAATAACCATAAAAAATTATCCATGTGATGTGGTGATCCACAGTAAAGTTGAACAATTACTACTCTTTAATATGACAGCTAAACATAAGGTGATATGAATAGAAGCAGTATCTAGGGAACTGGGTGTATGTGTGTGTGTGTGTGTGTGTGTGTGTGTGTGTGTGTAGGATTCTAAATGAATGTGCCAATTTCTACCAAATGTTTTAGTCTTTTTAACTAGCTACTAGCAGAAGTATATTTTAATAACTAATAGCTTTTTCTTTTCCTTCTGTTTTTTGGTAAAACCTAGTTTGTAGTTTTGCGATTTAGGGTTTTAGTGGAGATTTAAAAAAGAAAATACATGTAAAACATTCAATATTGAATTTTTTTCAATATAGTATTGTAATTATGATTATTAGTTTTTCCCATGAGTGTTTTAACTAGTTACATTCTTTTACTGAACCTAATTAATTTATTGTTGATTTGCACAACATAGATGAAAACTTGCTCCCTTATAAACTATAATGTTGAGGGTGGCCCAATTCTGCTTTATACTTCCTTGAACATTTATCTTCCCATCTAAAATGATCTTTTGTGCTTTCTGAGTGTTCAAAATATATTAGTTGAGTACATTAAAACTGAATTGTTAGAAAATGCAACACCTAACAAAAGCACTCTACATTACATGGCTGTAAGGATGGCATAAGTGATCTGATGTTTGCTGAAGTAGATGTAAATGTTTTGAAATTTCAGAAAAAATCATATAACATACAAATGTAGTATTATAATATTGTTTAATCTAAAATTTGGAAACAAATGTATTTACTTACTCATCTATCCAACCCACCGAACTTGAGTTTCGGCATGCCAGATTGATTGGTTATGCCTGCCTTCTCTCTCCGAATCTCTTTTTCTCTTCTCATCCCTTCTCCGTTTTTCTGTATCCATTAAATATATCATGTTTTTTAAAATGTCTGTATATTTTAATACCTAGTGCTTTTTAAAATGAAAGAATGAGTGACTTGATTGTAAAGTTAATTTGTAACAAATTTGGCAATGAGTTTATGAAAATCCTTAATATGTAGATTAACATTTATCCAACTTTTGCCCAAAAATACTAGTATGGTTTTAAAGCTAAATTAAACATAATAGGTAATTTATGGTGGTATGGAAAAGACAGGTAAGTCATTTCATCATTGATAAAGAATTAAATTACTGCAGATAATCACAATTTTCCAAACGTATGATTATCATATTTCTTGTTATAAGACTGAAATAATTTGTAAAATAATCTTTAATAATGGGAGATTAGGTAAAACCATAAAAATATTTTATTTAGTGGAATAACATAAACTTATCAGAATATTATTTA
This sequence comes from Saimiri boliviensis, assembly GCF_048565385.1. NCBI lineage: Eukaryota > Metazoa > Chordata > Mammalia > Primates > Cebidae > Saimiri > Saimiri boliviensis. Next base: position 1,546,016 of record NC_133467.1, read on the forward strand.
AATATATATTTACTTAGAACATTTTCGATACAGTGAGAAATAAGCAAAAGTCTCACATTGATGTGAAATATGGCCACATTTTCATGCATGTATTAAGGGACGTGGAAAGAAAACTGTGTCAGATAATACAAATGGCCAAAATTCTCTTCCTCCTTGTATCTTTTCCTCGGATCATCTTCACCCACTCTGACTCCAAGGTTTGTCATAGACCTCACTTCAGCCAGTGGGAAATAAGCAAATATGCTCTAAGCAGAAAGTAAAATATATTGCTTATTTGTGCCTGCCTTTTCTTCCTGCTCTTAGAACCTGCGAATCCCATGTAAATAAGCCCAGGCTGGCCTACTGCAAGAAGGTAGCATAAGAAACAAGGTAGCATAAGAAACAAGGTAGCATAGAATTGCAGATCCCCACTGATAAGCTGACAGTAGCCAAGCACAATTAATGAGGCAAATCTAGATCATCTGTCTGCCAGAGAACTCAGGAACTGACTGTGGATGTGTCACAGAATCCTACAGAAGGGTCCAAAACAATGACCCAAGCCAGCCCAATTCAAATGAAGCACCTGGCTAATGCTGGTGTGATGTTATTCTTTTATGTGACTGAGACTAGAGTTATTTGTTGTGCAATAATGGATAACTGATAAAATAATCAGCTAGAAGGATTGATTATATTTAAATATTTTCATTATAAAACAAACCTTTTGTTTATCCATGTTGTTTGTATTTTCTACATTGTCTTTTTACCTAAGAGTAAAAACTTAAATATGAAATGTGGCTACATATTCAACTCATAAATATTTTGAAAATATTTTCATATTCTAAAAATAAAAAGTTACATTTTAACATGGAAAGCATGTTTCCCATTGAGAAATCCTCAAAGCGACTCAAGGACAGTTGCTAGAGCTTTAGGTTGAATATGTCCTCCTGAATCTCTCACTTATCAGCAGATGTGGAACCTACTCCTTATGGTGGACCTTTATATTCTGATTATAAGTATTCTTGTGTTAGACTTTTCCTAGGGAATTTTTTCTCCCCAATTATCTACACTCATGTAAATCAAGGAGTGTAATCCTAACACATTATGCTTACCACCATTAACACATGAAGTATAGAAAACCAAACATTACATTATTGGTTATTCATCATCAGAATGTTTTTGTCTTACATATACTATACTTCCCCATTTTTAAATTTTTTGTCGAACAAGACATGAGATTATGCAAATAAGAATTACACCTTTAGTTTCTTTTAAATTTCTCACGGTGTTTTGTGACCTTTATAGCATACAGAGTGGCAGGTGCAATCTATAAATACTTCATGCATCCTTTTTCGCCATGAATGTATGAGTGTTAATAAAATATGATAATATTATATCTGCTCTAACTGGTTTGAGGAATTGTCACACTGCTTTCTGCAATGGGAAAACTAATTTATTCTTGACCAACAGTGTATAAGAGCTTCCCTTTCTCTCCAGATATCATAATAATATTTAACTGCTCTAGATATAATATTTAACTATTATATCCAAACAATAAAAATTGTATAGAAAGGAGTTCCTAGATATATGAATAATTATTAGTTTTACAGGAATGTACTGATATACAATAAAATGAAAAAAAATCTTATTAAGTGGCATTAATTCAAAATTAAAGTCTTTATAATACAACCACTGATAAAATTACAGCTTTGTCATTGGAATAAAGAAGAAAATGTTGGAAAGCCATTACATCTCCAACTGGATGTAAATTAGCAACTTTGGTAGTAGGCTTAGTTATCTTAAGGATAAAACCATTTTCCTTTTATTCATTGTAAGTCATTGCATTAAAGATAAAATATCTGTGTACACTGTCATCCTAATTTGGGAGCGTTAAGTTAATTTAAAGGGAATTATAAAGCTTAGCAAATTTTGGAATTACTAAATGGCTTTTTATCTTCCATATTAAGTTATATTTTAATATGGAAAGCATGCTTCCCATTAAGAAATCCTCAGAGTGGTTCAAGGACAGTTACTAGAGCTTTAGACTGAATATGTCCTCCTGAATCTCTCACTTGTCTGCCTTGAGTTAGGATACACTTTAAAGATTGTATTTCTGAGAGCAGATGTATAAGTTTCAAAGTGCTTTGCTCAGATTTTATGCAAGTGTTGGCATTAGAGGATTAATAGAATAAGAAGAGAGGCAACAATATTACAAATAAAATGGCATTTTGTTTTCACTTCTGTAAACTTCACAAGTGTTTCAAACATTTATTATATAATCTTAAAAGCAGAAACATGACAAAGACAAAGACAAAAAGCAATTGCAAGAAAAGCAAAAATTGACAAATTGAGTCTGATTAAACTTAAGAGTTTCTGCACCGCAAAAGAACCTATCAACAGGGTAAACAGGCAAACTACAGAATGGGAGAAGTATTTGCAAATTATGCATTTGGCAGAGATCTAATATCCAGCCTCTTTAAGGAACTTAAATAAACTTACAAGAGAAAAGCAACTCCATTACAAGTGAGCAAAGACATGAACAGACACTTCTCAGAAGATGACACACGTGTCCAACAAGCATGTGAAAACAAGCTCAATATCCCTGATTATTAGATAAATGCAAATCAAAATCACAATGAGATACTATCTCACACCGGTCAGAATGGGTATTATTAACAAGTCAGATAATAACAGATTGTGGTGAAGTTGCAGAGAAAGGGGAATTCATACACTGTTGGTGGGAGTGTAAATTAATTAACTGTGGTAGAACACATACAAACATATACGAAGTATACAAACAAATACAAAGCAGTATAGCAGCAATTCCTCATAGACCTAAAAGCATAACTATCATGCAACCCAGCAATCCCATTACTTGGTATATACTCAGAAGAAAATAAAGCATTCTATCATAAAAACGTGTGAACACAAATGTTCGTTGAAGCAATATTCATAATAGCAAAGACATGGAATCAACTTAAATGCACATCAGTGACAGACAGGATAAAGCAAATGTGGTACATATACACCATGGCCTATTATGCAGCCACAGAAAAGAACAAAATCATGTCTTTTATGGGAACATTGATGGAGCTGGAGGCTATCATTCTTAGCAAACTAATGCAGTAAAAAAAAAATAATAATAAAGTATGCGTGTTCTAACTTATAAGTGGGAGCTAAATCATGAGAACTTACGAACACAAAGAAGGAAACAAGAGATCCCAGAGTCAACTTGGGAGGGGAGAATGCGAGGAGGGAGAAGAGCAGAAAAGATAACTATTAATTACTGAGCTTGAGGGTGATGTAATACTATGTACAACAAACTTCCATGACACCTGTTTGTTATGTAACAAACCTTCACCTGTACATCTCAACCTAAAAGAAAACATTTTAAATAATAATAATAATTGTAAAAGTAACTTTATTAAAACCAATGTCCAATTAAATAATAGTGCATTCAAACTAATAAATATTTATCACATTTAAATGTGATATTTTGATAAAAGCTGGAATGTTTTAAAACATCCATATTTTTAAGAATTCCCAATCAACTTTCTATGTAATAGTAAAATCTACTTTGTTATTTCATCATTTCTATGATAGCATATGTTGATGTTTACCTATTTCTTTAGAGTTTTTTAATTTGTTTTCAACAAGATTGAATAATTTTTAGTGATTTTTGGATAATTTTTTCTCATATGAATGCTTTCTAACAACATCTACTAACTTCCATTTCCATCTGTTAGTAAACCAGCATTTATATATTTGAATTTCATTTTAATCTGTAGAAACGATACCTCTTCAAAGCATTTTTATTTTAGAGTAGAAATTTTAATGACAGACATACTATTATTGCATCCATATGTTCATTTTTATTCTGGAAAGGGTACATTTGAAATTGGCAGACTATAAAATATAAAGGTCACTTAAAAATACCATAGTTTGAAAACAGCTGGTGACAAGAGATAATACATTTTCTATCTCTCGGTAACTTTATTTTAAATTCTAAAAGTAACTTTGTCATTTATACTTGAATCATTAAAACTGAATCTGAAATGATTTTCTGTTTATTTTCATTTCATTCCCAAAGAGTAGCATAGAAATTATTTTTAGACCAGTTACAGATAAGCAATTACTAATACAACTCAAAAGCAAAAATAAGAAATAAAGTTTTCCAATCTTTTTATTTCTTAATATATGCTAGGAAAGATTTCATGCCTACAATAGACTGTCTAAATTTTGTATATAAAGTATATAGAATGACTAAACAAATATACTTGTACCCATTGTCTAAATTAAGAGGAGAGCATTTTGAAAACTACTGAAGGATCTTGTACAACATGAAAATATTTTGTTGTCTGGATAGACTACAATTTATTTTTCCATTCAATTGTTGAAGGGAATCTTAGTTGCTTTTGTGTTTTGGAAATTATAAAGCTTCTGTAATGATCTGTGTGCAGGATTTTTATGGTCATAAGTTTTCCAACTCATTTGAGTAAATATCAGAAAGTGGGATTGCTCCATCATAAGGGAAGAATATGTTTGTTCTTGGAAGAAACTGCTAAAATCTTTCCTAAAGTGGCTAGACCAATTTGCATTAATTCCCACAAGCAATCAAGGAGAGTTCCTGTAGCTTCACATCCAACATCCCTGCCAGCATTTTCCGTTGTCTGTTTTCTGAAATTTGGCTATTCTAATATGTGTGCAGGGATATCACATTTTTAATTTGCATTTCACAATTACATATGATATGGATTTTTTTTCACATTCTTATTTGTTATCTTTTTATCTTCTTTGGTTACTCATGGTTTTAAATCCCTGCGTTTCAAAATAGATAAATTAGGAATGTGTTCCTTTCTGACACGAAAATAAAGGGTTTACCAAGTAGAAAATTATGGAGAGTACAAATAAACAAACAGTTGCTTTTAGAAACATGTTAATATAGTCTGTCAGAGAACAATGAATTCTTGAAGTTGTTTGGGCAACAAAGCTGAAATTTCTTTGTGAGGCTTAAAAAACAAATTTCTGCTATCATGTAGTTATTTCTCAGAAGGAAAATGCTGCATCTTGACTAGATGTGAACAGTCAGTTTGGCATCTAAGTTTGTTTTAAAGAACTCAGAGAAGTGTTATTTAGGTTCAAGCATGTGAGTATTATGAGATATTGAATACACAAAGTTCTGTAAAGTAAAACTCTCAAAATCATTAGTGGCCAAATAAATTTCTTTGATATAATAAGGAACAGAAAATAATTCTATATTCCAAACCTATTTTCTTTAATGCTTTAGAAATCACCTCCCCCACATAACTTGTCCCTTACCACACATCTAAAACAGCAAAATTAGCATTTACCCATAATTTATATCCTCTTATACTTCCACCTATCTTTAGATGACTTTTAGACACTCACAGGTACACTCACAGTCACACACACTTGACAAAAAGTGTTCTTACAACTCAAATTTTGTGAGATCTCTTTAACTTTTCTTGAATTGGAGTTTTATGTGAAGGGTTTTGGATCAAAATATCAACTATAGTATAGTTCATCTAGCAAGATCAGTTGTCAGTGCTATCAGACTCGAGCCTCTCTCTTTGAACAATTTTCTGGTAAGACATTCTTCACTATTTGTAATAACATTCAAAGTCTAGCCTACCCATTCAAATTAACTTTAAAAATATTAAGTTCATTGTAGTATACAAAAAAAAGAAATCTGTAATTAAATAATTTATATATCACCTTAAAAAAATTGAATATATATATAAGACACACACACACACACACACACACACACACACACACAGATATATGTTGTTCTTGTAAGAAAATGCCAAAATATCTTCCAAAGTGGCCAGACCAATTAGCATTCCTTTCTACCAGCAATTAATGAGATTTCCTGTTGGAATACATTATATATAAATATGGTTATAATTTATAAATAGATATATAACTGATATATATATATATATAATATATATATGTGTGTATATATATATATGGTCAATAAATAAATAAGTAATATATATATATATATATATATATATCAAATAGGTCCCAGTAAAATATGTACATATACTATATATGTATATTATATTCATATGCATATGTATATTTTATGGGCACTTCTTTTGTAATCTTATTGTGGTTTAATTTATATGTATTAAAAGGACCTATTATGAATGCGTACTACATGATTTGTAGTATATGTCTGGAATTGTGCAACCATTCCCACAATCTACTTTTTCAACATTTGTAACAGGTGGAAATGATCTCTTATGTTCACAAGTAGTTGATCCCCACTCTCTTGTGAGGCCCAGAAAATGACTGCTATTTGTGACTATATTTTGTTTTTCTCTGGATATTTCATATACATGGAGTCATGAAATATGTAGACTTTTCTGTACATGGTTTCTTTCATATAGCACAATATTTTTGAGGTTCTTTAGTAATGTTGCTTGTTTCAGAGCTATCTTTCTTTTTATTACTGAATAGTATCTGATCATATAAATATATCACTTTTTTTCCCTAGCTGATTCATCAGTTAATAAACATTTAGATTGTTTCTCATTTTGGGCCTTCATGAATGCTGCTTCTTTAAATATTCATGTACAAGCCTTTTAGTGAATTCTATTGGGTAGATACATAGGAGTGGAATTGCTGGGTAGTAGAATAAGTTTATATTTAAGTTTTTTAAAACCCATCATGATCTTTACCAAAGTGGCTGTGCTATTTAACACTACCATCAGCGATGTGTAGTTTCCAGTTTCTTCACCTCCTTATCAACAACCTGCTTCAGTGTCCCATAGACTGTTGCTTTTTGATAAATATAGAAGTTGATCCTTCTGCTGTTAAAGCTTGAAACTTACATTTCTTGTATCTGAGTTCCTTCCACAAGAAATGACCTTCAGATCTCTAACAAAAAGATTCAAAAACCTGAAACCAAATCCTCACACCAAATGGCAGACCCCTCGTCCACAATAATTGCTTTCTTGCCCCTCCCCAGTTTCTCTTTTCTTAAACATGTTTACCTTTCTTGCCTGCTGTAACAACCCCCGGTTTTAGACATCAGGGAGATGCATTTGAGGCTGGATTTGAGCTCCCATCTGCTTGGCTGCAAAACCCTATCAAAACCTTTCTCCTTGGCAATACTTGTCATCTCAGTGATTGGCTTTCTGTGAGTAGCAGGAACTAGACCAAACCCCCTGGTGTTTTGGTAGCAGATTTTAGTTCCCTGACCAGGAATGCATTGCTCCTGGCTCAGCTGCCTTGGGCTGGGAGTCTCAGAAGCCATCCTAAGCAGCTGGTTGCCTAATTTTGGCTGGAGGTGAGTTTCCATCTCTCTCTGGCCCTGCCTCAGCTGGCCCCAAACATATTCCTGATTGCCTTGGAAGACCTGCCTTTGAAATTTGACATTGCAACAGGATAAGTGAGTGTCCTTTGTGAGCAGACAGCAGGATCTGCTCCTCTCACTTTGGGAATATTTTTAAGGAATTTCCATTCATAGGTTGAACAAACCCAGATGATTAAGAGAGGGAAGCACCTGACTGTTTCAGTATGGACACTACTGGGGACTTGTCTTGAATTGTGTGTTGTGTCTGAGTAAGTGAGGATCTTCTGTGGATACCAGACAGTGGGATCGGATTCTCTCAATTGGAGAAACTTCTAAGAAAGTTTTGTTTGAAGGTTGACCAAGCCCAACCACCAGAGAGAGCATCCCAAGCATTTCATTTTGGACACTCTTTGGGCTTGTTCGCTGCAGCAGCACTTGGATAGTGCTCTGGTGATTGTGTGTGTTTTATACAGTCAAGAGAAGTTAGAGTTTGGTTAAGTGATATTGTTTTGTAATACTGTTTGACCCCAATATTGTTTGGAATTCTGGAGTTTGCTGTTGGATGGGAAAGGCAGACGGAGTTGCACATATGCAGGCTTTTGTGCCCCTGTTCTAAGCAGGGTCAGGCCTGGTTAGTATGTGATATTCTCCTTTGGTGCTGTTTGGCCCCAGTGTTCTTTGGAGTCTGGGGAGGTTTGTCCTTTAAAAATCAAACTGCCATTGAAACTGCTTTACCCAAAATTTTGGCTCTCAGCCTTCATTGGATTACCTATTGGGCAAACAAAGTAAAACAGGTGAGCTTGTATTGCTATCTCACAGCTAGACTTCCAAGCTAAAAGCTATTGAATCTTTTGTGTATGTGTGTATACATGTCTAAATGTGTTTATTTGTAGGTACACATATTGGTATATGTTGTGTTTGTCGAACTGGCTTATAAATAAAAGAGCGATCATAAACTAAATAAATCCAACCAATTTTCACATTCACGTAACTTAAGTAAATATTTACTAAGCAAGCTGGCTTTAAAATTACTGGTAAAATGAAAATAGAAATGCTTTCAGAATTGTCAGCATACATTTTTTCTGGGTTTTATGTTTATCTTTCCTAGATATTTGAAATGTCAGTGTTTGGCATAGACATTTATAAAGCTATTAACTCAGCCAAAACAAAAGGATCTTGGTTTGTTTGACTTATTTGACAAATGAGACTAATTTAATGTTGTTAGCTGAATTTTCTGAGTTACTGGTCAAAATACTTACCTATTTAATTTTGAGGCACTTATTTAGGTCACCACCTGATGTGCACTGGCTGTTTTAAAAAATGGTTAACAAGGAATTAACGAACTTTAAATGATGTTGTCTAATATCTCAGTTTTCAGAAGTAAGCTAAATCAACCGTTAAAAATGAAAGAATTGAGTATGTGTGAGTGGAATACATGTTTTAGGTAAACTTTGTGTAATTTTAAATCTTGAAATTATTTTTGATATATGTTGGATATCTGGGTCATTTCCAATTGAGAAAGGATTATGATATGGGAAAATATATTTCTAAAAATAAGGAATTATGGATTAAATGCTTATATCTGATTGTTCAGGATTTCTTGCTTTTTAGGGTTTCACTAAAATTTGAGGTTACTAAGGGTAAGAATTATAGTTCATATGTAATTCTGTATATAAAATGTGCCAAAGGATTTTATTAGTGAGAAAATGAGTTTAAAAATTAATCTAAAAGTCAAATTAAAGATTTGAAAATGTTATTTATGAAACAAGATAGCAAGAAACCAGTAAGTATGGGAGAGAGATATGAAGCAAGTTATGTATATGAAGGTGTATTTCTGGTAAGGAAGGTTATAAAGAAAAGATAATTTTATATGGGAAAAGATCTTGTATGGTAAATTTTTTGGTCTAGAATAAAATGACTGATTATTTGAAGAAGAAAGAAGAGGAGAGAGGAACGAGAAGGACAACAAGGGGAAGAGGAATCTGGGACTAAACGAAAAGCCCATGTGTGTTGTGGACGGTGTGTGTGAATCATACGGAATGGCTCCTGTTTTCCTGTGTGTCTGTTTTCATGCACATGTAAAGAAAATAGAAAGTTGAAACAGTTTAGATAATAAAATTTTATTTTAAACATGATAGATACCAGGTTTCCTGTTTGGTTTTGCTTCTAGTTTTCATTTGTTTGTTGTTTCTTTCTCCTTTGGGTGTTTTGTATGCATATATGAAGAGAGTGCCAGTGTTTTTTAGTTTCCAGTGAAAGGCTTTTTTTTTTTTTTTTTTGGTTTTGTGAATGGTTATTTTGTCTTCTATGTATTTACCTGAAATTCCTAGGCTATCTTTGTTGCACCTGTAGGAATCAAGGGTGCATAGCAGCTATTTGGAATTTGGTTAGTTTTGCTTCCCTCTGATGATCTAGAGAGCTAAAAAATAAAAGATTTATTTTTATAAGATGTGAACGGAAATAGTATCTTACATGTTTTGGTTGTTTGGAGAAGTGAATGAAGTGGAAATGTTTAAGTGGTCTTTTGTTCCATCCTCCTTCTCATACTTCTTGGAGCCCAAAGTCCAGAGAGGGTTGAGGCAATGCACCCCTTCTGAAGCTGCAACACTGTCTGGGCTTGGCCCCATGTTGCTCCAAGGTCAGAGTGGGTACCAACAGTGGGGAGAAGCCAGGCAGTGAAATCAGGCACCTCTGAGCCTTTAATGGCTTGGTGGCGGGGGATACCTTTTCAGACTCCAAAGAGTGCAGAGAGGTCTAGATCCACAGCTCCGAACATCAAAATCTGAGGTAGTATTTAAATTCCTTCAAGTTACATTTATATAGATCAGTTCTTAATATGTGTTCCAGGATTATATGAGATTTCTAAAATTCTGATGTGTCATATGTTGTTAATAATAATTAAGATTATGTTAAATTGCTGTATGCCACAGAAATAACCAAATTTTCTTGTCAACTCTTTCTATAATTATGGCTGTCTTAAGGCTTTGTCATCCACAATTGACATTTTGATTTGATGTGCCTCAAAAAATGTCCTATCATCAGCTACAGTTAACAGCTAACTTCTGTGGAAGAGTTCAGGAAAAGAACTCTTGAATGTAGGGTTATGATGACTTTTGAGATTGTGCCATTGAATTACAGAGAAAACTTCCAGGGCACCAATTGAAAGGCTGATGTGTTTGGAAAGATTGCTAACCTAACATGGAACAGAGCAGGAGGTGATTGTATGCATGGACTAAACTAATGTAAGGCAGAAATAATTTTTTATGGGTTTCATTGTTTTGTTTTTTCAGAGTCTGAAGAATCTTTTGCTTTTGAGGTATTTATAGCCTGAAATATACTTTAAGTGTATTGAGTATACTTTTGTATACAGTTAGAGCCATATTTCTATCACTCTGCCTCATTTCTCCAGAATTTGGAAACTATTTGTGAATATTCTTAAACTCATGGCAGTGTGTTTGTATACAGTTAATAACCACGTTTTCTTTTGTAATGGGACACAATTGAAGGAACTGGTTATTTTCTAAGGGCTCTGATTGAAATGGCCTTGTGTGATGTTCTAGCAAAGCCAGTTTGGGAGAGTCTATAAGGACAGTGATTCTTGTTCCACTTTGTGTGTGTAATCAGGCCAAGCATATGGGACTGAAGCTTATTTTGCAGGTTAATATTTCCTGCTCTGATTTGTCTTTGATGTAATTGGCTGTCTTAGCCCATTTTCTAAGTTTGTTTTTCTTGTTGTTATTTCATTGTTAATAAGTTATCATTGTTTTTTATATGTTCTGGATGGAGGTCCTTATGAGACGTGGTTTCCAAATATTTTTTCCAGCCTCTTAGGGTTTCAATCATTTGTATCTTATAGGAATTTATCAATTTCATCCAAGTTTTTTAAATTGTTGTTTTAATGTTGTTTATAATTTGCTTTTAAATTCTTTACATTTCTGTGGGGTAGTAGTGCTGGGTCCACTTTAACTCCAGATTTTGGTAATTCAGTTTCTCCTAGTTAATGAAACTAGAGATATCTCCATTTATCATTTCAAAGTATGAAATTTCGCTTTTATTTTTATGTTTTATTTTCTATTTTATTTTCACTCTATTTTTATATTTCCTTCCTTTAATTATTTTTAGTTTATTTTGCACTTCTTTTTTTTCTTGTTTTTTTTTTTTAGTTTAAATTCGAAGTTATTGAGTGTAAACCAGATTTCTTGTCTAAAAATAGGTATTTAAAATATAAATATTCCTCTACAATATTCTTTTGTTACAGCCTATAAATTTTGAAATGTTGTTTTGTTTTCATTCAGTCATCTGTATCTATAGCTACAACGTAAATATTTTTTAAATTTTGGCTTCTTCTTTGATGCATTATTTCTTTAGAAGATTTTTTAATCAAAAAATGAGGATTTTCTAATTAATTTTTGTGTTGATTGCTAATTTATGTTATAGTTTCAGAAAATGCTTTGTGTAATTTCAACAATTTCAAATTTGTTGAATCCTATTTTCTGTGCTCACATATGATCTATCTCAGAGAGCGTTTCATTGAACTTAAAAAGGTTGCTTTTTGTGTTGGTATATACATGTTCTTTAACTATGCTAAGCAAAGTTGATTATATAGTTGTTAAATTTTTCAATATCTTTGCTTACGTGTTATATGAATTACTGAGTTAACTATAAAGACCTCAATGTATTATTGCCGTATTTTACACATCTCCCTTGTCTCCCTTTAATTCTGTAGTATTTGCTTTGTGCACTTGATGGCTCTCGTTTAGCAGTGTATATACTTAAAAGTTTTGCATACTCCTGATACGATGGCTCCTTTTATTTGGAAATGCCCCTCTTTAATTCTTATATATACATCTAGTTGGTCTACTATTATCAATGCCATTTCAGCTTTCTTTCCATTTTTTTTTTAAGTTTCAAAGTCCATATGTATTTAAAACTGAAATGTGACTTCTGATGAAAAAATAAATTTGGATCTCATTTTATTTCCAGTCTGACAACCTGTGCTCTTTTGTTGCATTCTTTTGTTCATTTGTGTTTGCAAATTTAGTGATATTGCTGCATCTGCATGAATTGTTTTATTGTTTGTTTTCTATGTCTTATACCCTTTTTGTTACTCCGTAGCTCCTTATTTAAATTTTTGTTTGTTTCAGTTTTCTATTTAGCTAGGTTATCTTGTTTTGTTTTATATTTTACACTTATTTTCTTAGTGGCTGCTATAAAAATTACAATGTACATTTTAACTTACCAAGTCTACTTAGTTTAGTACTAACTAAATTCTAATAAACATTTGTTCTAATGGAGATCAGTTTCTTTCTCTTTCCTTGGTGTGCTATTATGGTTGTATATATTACATCTATGCTATATACCTAACCATAATGTGTTGTAATGATTTTTATGGAACCATATCATTCAAAGATATTGAGAGAAACAAAGAAAAATATTTTGTACAGTATTTTTTTCTACTTACAAATTTGTATTTTGAGACTCTTCAATTCCTACTGTCATTTCCTTTCAAACTTAAGGACTTCCATTTGTATTTTTGGAAAGCAGGTTTGATAGCAATGAATGCTCTTATTCAATTGTATGGGGGTAACTCTGTTTCACCTTTACCTTGGAACCATTTTGCTGGCTATAAAATTCTTTTATATGGAGAGAGAGAGCAAGAGAGGGTTGTTGGTTTTCTTTCAGCACTTTATCAATTGCATTGCCTTGGGGCTTTCACTTACTAGTATTAGCAATTCTTACAAAGCATGTTCCGTTTTTCCTGATAAGTTGGTCTTCTCTTGCCTTTTGATTTTGGCTTTCGATATTAGTTTGAGTATACTCTAATTTGATATTTCTTTACATTTAGCCTGCTTTTGATTCAATGAGCTTTTGTGATATTTATGAATATTTTTCGTAAATTTTAAATTCATTATTTCTGCATATATTTTTAGTCTCTCTGTGTCCTTCTGGGACTCTCATAAAATGCATGTTGATATGGATTTGATGGTGTCCTATAGGTCTGTGAGGCTCTGTTTATTTTTCTTCATTCTTTTCCTATCTGTTCTTAGATGAGATAAACTTTACCTATCTATATTCAAGTGTACTGATCTTCATTTTCCTATCTCAAACTACTGTTGAGTCCCTTGAGTAAAGTTTTTATTTAACTTATTTTCATTCTTAATTCATCTCTATTAAACTGCCTTTAATTATTTGGAAATAGTATCATTTCATTATTTGAATATAATTACGACAGCTGCATTGACATCTTTGTCTACTAGTAACAGTCAGCATATGGTCCCATTCAGAGACAGTTTGTATTGACTGTACCTTTTATTTTTTATTTTTTATTTTTATTTTTTTTGGAGACAGAAACTTGCTCTGTTTCCCAGGCTAGAATGCAGTGGCATGATCTCGGCTCATTGCAACCTCCATCATTCTCCTGCGTCAGCCTCCCGAGTAGCTGGGATTACAGGCGTGTTCCACCATGCCTGGCTAACTTTTCGTATTTGTAGTAGGGGTTTTAGCATGTTGACCAGACTGTTCTTGAACTCCTGACCTCAGGTGATCCACCTTGGCCTTCCAAAGTGCTGGGATTATAGGCATGAGCCACCATACCCAGCCTGACTGTGACTTTTATAAGTCATACTTTCTAATAGTTTTGTGCATGTTTCATACATTTTGATGAAAGCTGAATGTTTTAGATATAACATTGTTTTAACAATAAATTCTCATTTCCTTTTTTTTTTTAAGGCTATTTTGGTCTTTGATTATTTCTGGTTTTTTTTTGTTTGGCTGTTTAGTAATTCCCATCAATTTCATCTCAGTAAAGCAGTAAAAAGTAAATACTTTGGTGAGTCACATAAATTAAACCAGATTATCTCTGAGTTGAAAATTCTTGAAGCTCAAACTTGTGAAATTACTACTCAGATTCGTTTTGTATATGTTTGGAATTTTCATAATAGGATTGTAATATATATTAACATAGTACACTTTGATTAGTTATTTGAAAGTATGATCTGATATTAGAATATCATCAAACAGTAAGTATCTCTATGCCAATACAATAAATTACTACTTTGACAGTCATTATAGTAAGAAAGAGTTATTTTGCCTTCTAAAATAAAACTAGTAACAATACTCTCTTTCATGGAAATTCTTAAAATACATAAATTGGTTGGTTCCTGGTATATATTACACACTCAATAACAACAAAGACCTCATGGAAATTGTTACAGTAAGTAAATTGGTTGGTTCTGGCCATGTATTACCCCTTCAGTATGTGATATTGTTTTTTAATTTTAGTTACTAAGATATTTTGATATAATGAAATCAAATAATAAATTTTTATCAGGTTCTTATCATCTAATTTTTACACTTATCATTTTCTGGCCAATATTTTCTCAGTTACATTCAAATCCCTTTTAGCTCCACAGGATTTGTTTAAAATATGTCTAGAATATTATATAATTCAATCCCTAAATAATTCAATATTGGTAAGAAGTAATTTTTTACTTTAATATTGTCACACCTGAAAATAACAGTCATTCCCTATTATCATCCTATCATTATAATTTCAACCTGCCATTGAAGGTATGTTATTATTATGAGTATGTCAAGACTACTTTAAAAATATTACAACTATAGTAATACAGGTACTTTCATTTATGGTTCAACATTTTTTCTTAGGTTTAATATCTTAATTTTAATACTTTTTCATTTTCTTACTTGATACCTTTTCCAAAATTTAATCAGAATTCAAATTTTTCAATTATTTTGTGTTTTATTTTCATATTAAGCCTCTTCGACTTTTTGGATTTGTTTGACTGCATTCCGATGGTGATGTGTAACCGCTATGGTTTTATCCTTTATGCTGTTTTTCTCTGTGTACATCTTGTAATTGGCTGTAACACCTAATGACTTGCTCAATTTGGGCAATGATATTTCATAATAAATGCTATATGATATTTATTACTTTGCCTTAGAAGACAAATCACATTTGCTTTTCTCCCTTATGCAATAAGAAAATCAATTAGATTGGAAAAATAGGAACATCTAAACAATGATTACAGTGGATTAAATCACACAAAACATATTCAAATTCATGAGCTTAAAAACAATACTCATTAAAAAAAATAAAAACACAAAGAAACTTTTCTGATCAACTTTGGAAGTTCCTAAATATTGACTCATTATTCCAAAAACAGTAAATTGCTTTTCAAAATACAAAGGCTTTTTCTCCATCCAACCCTATTCTACCACTGTCTTCTTTTCCTCATTTACTTATATACATTTTCAAAGTTACACATATTCGGAGTTTAAAAGTCAGAGTTCTAAAAAAATTATAATTATAACCTGCAGATTACCCCCAGGGAAAAATTTAAGTATTTTAGCTATAAACTTGCGATTCTACCTGGATCTTTCAGAATAATAGTATTATAGTGCTTTTAAAATGTTTTAATTTGAAATAATATCTTTGGGCTTCCTAGTACAAAAATGAGTATTTAGTTCTCATACACTAAGCCTCAACTTCTCACAGGAACTTCTGTTTGCCAACCATTGGAGACATGTCATTATCATTAATTATAAATGTGTGTATGTGTATATCAAGTTCAGAAATGACATATGCAATGTAATAGACTATAATATCCTTATTATAAAATATTACTATTTTCCTGAGGCTATTATTTATGTTTTCCATCTTTTGTCTACATTTCTCTGGTAGAAGTATAAATTTCTGTTCAATGTTATCAAATACAGAAGTTGTCAGTTTTATTTTTTATTTCCTTCCTGGAGGCATTCCTCTGTAATCGTCCATTGTTTGTATTTCTAGGTCTAGTTTATTATTGTCCTAAATTTTCTCAGTTTGCCTCCATTTTGGGCCATTCCATCCGTCTCCCTCTCCCCGCTTCGTGGAGATCCTGTGTTCTCCTTTCTTGATTTACTCCCGCATTTTGAGTGTTCATTAGCATCCAAGAAGCAATACTCGGGCATTACAGTTTTTAGTCTTTGCTTGTCTGAAAAGATCTTTACCTTCACTTCTGAAATAGAATTTGGCTGGTCGTACCATTTCTATATCATTTTCCCTCAGAAATTTTAAAGTTATTTTATCTTGTTTCCAGTGGTATTAAGAAGTGCAATGACTTCTGACTATAAATTGTTCTTACTTGTTTTTTTCCCATATACATCTGAAAACTCGTATGATTTTCAGTTAGAATTTAGAATCCTGAAATTCTCAGTAATGCCATTCATATAGGTATTTTAGCATAGATTTGTCTGGGCATTAAAAAGGGCTTTGTTATTTGAAAGTAACACTTTTCAGGATTGAAAATGTTGTTGATTAATTTATTCAAAAATATTTTTGTGCCCTGTGTACCCTTTTCTGAAATCCTGGGTTTGTATTATAAATATTTTAAATATTTTTTCTCCCATATTTTTCATATATTTATCTTTAGTCTTATATTTTCATATTGCTATTCCCTTTTAAAAATGTTTATTAATTGATCCAATGTGTACTTTTAAAGTTACTTATTTTTGTTTATTGGAGTTTCCTGAGGAAAATGGATACGTGTGTACATATTGCAAGAATTCCTTGATATCACTATTAATTTTTAAAAAACAAAATGGCTTAGGAGTTGGAAACAGCTTAAGAGTAAGAGAGACCTAAGTTCAAATTCCCACTGCAAGATTTACTGGCTTGGTGACGTGAATATGTCCAAGCTATTTAACTTTCTAACTCAGCTACATTCTCAGTACTGTAAGAGTAGTAATACTTAATTGTGTGGATTAAATAAGGTAATCAATCCGAGTGTTTTGCCTAGTATTTGATAGATACTAATTCACTAACTGTTAGTTAATGATTAGTTCATTAGTGTTAGTAGTATCAGTGTTAAACAAATAAAATATAGTGAAATTATAATATATGATATCTATTATCATACAGTGTTAAGAGACATAATTAACATTGTATGATATGTGAGGCAGAATAAATGTCAAGAGCACTGTTGTGTAACAAGGTGGCTGTACTGATGATATATTGTATTCTTGAAAAATGTAGAGAAAGCGGAAGTTAAGGGTTCTTACCACAAAACTGACACTGATGTGAGGTAATGCACTTTTTAATTAGCTAGCTTCAAACATTTCAAAATATATGTACTCAAAGAATCATGTGCATGATGGAAACATACAATTATGTTAGCTGTCCATTTAAAAAATTTAAATGGTTTTTAATATTTTTAGATAGTTGAAAAAATCAAAAGCAGAATAATATTTCATGACACATTACAATTGTATGGAATTGAAATTCAGTGTTATAAATACAAATTTGTAGGAGCACAAAAACTAAAATAAAATTTAGGGAATATACCTTTAAAATGTATGAGAATGTTATTTACACAGGTAGAGATAAAAAGCTTTATTTGGCTGTTACTTCAAAGTTTTGAAAATAATTATTTAACATGTCATTCATATTTATATTAATGTCAGAAAAAGCAGACACTATTAATCATGGAGGAATTCTGTAATAGAAATTACTGTTTGTGTTCCAGGAGCTACTCCTTTTCACATGACTTAACGTTGACAGGCTCTGGAGGGAAAGAGAACAAAGCCCCAATTTTATCACGTTTTATCATTCTAAATACTGGAGAATCTCTGATGTTTTGAAATGAGTTTGGCTGTAAGCCTCCAGCAAGAATGACCAAATTGCTACCTACAGTTAGATGACTGCAAGTGTTCTTGCTAATGAATTTGTTTAACATCAGAGCCCAGATCATGAGGAAAGCTGACACACACACACACACACACACACACACACACACACACTTACATGTATGTTTCCTTTTGTTCCACCCACATAAGCACACTGGGTGTACTTTAGGGACAGTGACTAAATTACAACCTGAATTTGCTGTGAGAGCAAATGGCTTGAAATGAGTGTAAAACAATTAGCTTATCTTTCCTCAGAAAATCATGATGGCGTGTTCAAAATCTAGTTGAGTTCTGAACATGATAAGTCCAAGACTATGGTAGACCAAGTTAAAGAACTGGCACAGCACCGACAATTCTTAATATAATCTTACCTTAGATGACTAAAATCCCTCTTTCTCCTCCTTTGTAACATGGGAAATAACAGTGAGACCACAGCTGAAATCATTTGAATAATAAGAGGAAGATATAATAATTGAAAAATATAGTACAAATTCAAATAAATGAATGAGAAAACAAAATGTGTAAATCTGAAGAGCTGAAATGGCCGATGTGAGTGGATTATTAGAAATTCTTATTCCAGGTACAAGACAGAGAGTGCATTATTAGAATCCAAGAAATAATAAACTGAAAGCGGTTTTGAGCATATGATTTAAAGTTAAAAATATAGTAGTTTCCAAAGACTGTAGTCCTGTTCATAAAAACAAACCAAAGGTAAATATCTCAGTTAGGAAATTGTATGCAGGGAGGAAATAGCTGAAGGCATATCAGCCGGTTAGACATGGAAACGGAATGTGTGCGTGAAAATATAGAAGTCCAAGTTACTAAAAAATATTTGTATTTATCTTGTTTCTCTAAATTACATATTTTTGAATGAATTAAAAACTTCAAAATAGTCTCATTGATTAAATATTAATTTTTTAAAAATTTTATTCTCTAATCTCCGTAAATAAAAGGAATTTTTTAAGCAGGCTACATCTCATAAGGAGATTAATTTGCAGACCAAAGTGTGGAAACTCCTACTCATTAATGTGGCCAGATTTACCCTGATAACAAGGTTTAAAAAAAAGACATCACAGGAAAAAAGATAAACAAAACTATATACCACTATTTTTATGAATATATAGATGTAAATCCTTTTAAAATAGTAGCAAACTTAATCCAGCAACATATAAAAAGGCTTTTATGTTATGTTCAACTGAGATTTACTCTAGAAAGCAAGGTTTGTTTAACATCAACTAATCAGTCAATTAATATAACATGTCTCAATAAAATGAATAATAAAAATCACAAGAGGTTCTTAAAAGATGAAGAAAAAGCATCTGAATCAACACCCTTGCATAAGAAAAACACACACCAAAAAAAAAAAAAAAACAAAACCTAAATATAAAAGGATATTGCCCTAATTTCATAAAGGGGATTAGGAGAAATCCTCAGCTAACATCATACCTGCTGGTCAAAGACTAATTGCTTTCTCCCTAATAAAATAACAACACGAGGATGTTTGCTTTTGTCATTTGTAGTCAAGTACTGAAGTTTCTAGCTAATGCAATTTGTCAAGAAAAAGAAATAGAAAGCATGCTAATTAAACAGAAGAGGTGAAATTATCTCCAGATGACATGACCTGTATACAGAACATCCTAAATAAGCCAAGACAGAAACTCTTAGAACTAAAGAAATGTTCAATAGCTTTCACATCACAACTTTAACCTACAAAAGCATTTATGTATTTCTATATACTAGAAGTGAACAATCTGAAAATGAAATAATAAAAACAATTCCATTGAGATTAGCATGAAAAAGAATAAATTATGGGAATATATGTAACAAGAGAAATATAAAACTTTCTGAAAACTGCAAAGCATTGTTGAAAGAAGTGAGTCACTGACTAAATGAAAAGATGCAATCTCATATCCACAGCTCGGTAGACTTAATATTGTCAGGCTGGCAGTACTTACAGATCTGATGCAGTCTCTAGCAAAACCCCAGCTAGTTGTTTCAGAAAGATTATTTTGAAAAAATTATGAAATTGAATAATTCACACTTTACAAAGATAACACCCTGTGATAATCAAGATAGTTTGATAATTGCATAAGCCTGGAAACAGATAAATGGAATAAAATTGAGGTCCAGAAATAAACTCTCACATTTATACTTACTGACTTTCAACAAAGATGCCAAGACAATTCAACAGGGAAAATAATAGTCTTTTTAACAAGTGGTACTGGGTCAACTGGATAACCACTTGTAAAATAATCAATCTTTGTTTCGAACCAAATATAATGGACATTGAAATAGATCCTAAAACTAAATCTGAAAGCTAAAACTATAACACTCATACGAGTGTCATTAACTCACTATTCTGAATAATGATTAATTTGTTAAACATAAGCAATATTTTGGTGACTTTAGGTTAGGCAAAGCCTTCTTAACTTGACAATAAAACAGAAGTCAAAAAAAGTGGGTAAATTCTAGTTTACCTAAAGTTTTTTTTATTGGTTGGTTTGTTTGTTTTTAACAAAGCTTCAAATGACAGTGTAAAGGAAGGCAAAAGAAATGATCTGTAGATAGGAGACAATATTTGTAAATCTTACATATGACAAGGGACTTGTATCTAGAATATATAAAGATTGTTCCCAAGTTAATAATAAAAACTCAATGTTTAGGCAACAAACTGTTTTATAGAAGGTATAAAGTGGCCAATAAATACATGAAATTATGTTCATCCTCATTAAGTATTAAGGAAATGCAACCCAAAAATGATAGTGAAATATCACGTCACATTCACTCTATAATAAAAAAAAGAGATAAATAGAATTATTGGCAAGAATAGGGAGAAATTAGAAACCTTATACATTGCTGGTAGGATTGCATCATGGTGCATTAAAAAGTTCTGCACTTCTTCAAAAGCTTTATTGTAAAACAAATTGCAGAGCTACTCATTCTACTTCTGGGTATCTACCTGAGGCAAATGAAAACATATGTGTATACAAAAATGTGTTCCCAAATATTCATAGTAACACTATTCACTATATGGAAAAGTGGAAACAATCCAAATATATATCAGCTGATGAATGGACAAATGAAATGTGGCTTATTCATGTGGCAGAATAAAAAGGAGTGAAATGTTGGTACATCTTATACCATAGAGAGATTTTGAAAAAATTTCACAAAGAGGAAGGAGCCATTTAAAAAGTATACCATATTATATGATTACATTTATATAAAATGTCCAGAATAATTATATCAATACATAAAGAAAATGCGACAATTTTTCTCATTGGGAAAGGGAAATGGTGATTAGATGCTAACAGATACAGTTTCTTTTGGGGTGGTGAAAATTTTCTAAGATTAGACAGTGGCAGTGGTTGTACAACTTGAGAATATACTTTAAGCCTCTGAAATGCATATTTTAAAGGGTGTATTTTCTGGTGTGTGTGTGTGTGTGTGTGTGTGTGTGTATAGAGACATATCTGAAACCCTTACCTTCATAATAATGTGAGACAATGTTACATAAATTTTATCTTTTCTTACATGCAATTAATGAGGTAATATATGCAATGTATCAAATATGCTAGTTTATTTCAGAAAATAAAAATACTTGCTCATCATTTTTTGTCTGCCTCTACTAATTCTTTTTTATATTCTTTCTACCATTTGTTCTATTATAATAATCATCTATTTCTTCTATAAAAACTGGCATTATTTAAAATTTTAATTTTTATTTCCTACTCAATTGTCATGCCCTCTGACGGTTCATGAATTAATTAATTCAACAGATTTGAATCCTTACAATGTGAAGAACTTATAATTCATTTAGTAACTGAGAGATGTTTAACATGAATCAATACTATCCACAAACTTTTAATAAAGACAGTAATACGACACATACACACACATTGTCTGCCTGGAAGAGATGCTAGCAAACATGGAAAATATATGGGACTAAAGAGAAGTCAGGCAAACTAATTGTAAACTAAGTTCTAGACTTAGTTGTGGAAGCAACTTTCTGTGTGATTGTAGCATATATAATTGTTCTTTATGTCCTTGAATGTAGTACTCCCAAAGAAGATTTCCAAAACCTCTTTCAACTGAAACATCTCATCAATACCACTAAATATAGCTTATTAGGGCCACAGTACTAAGGAGGAAAATATTAATATAAGAAGAAATAACAAAAGTATTTATAGAGATATTAAAAGTTTAACTGAGCAATAAATGCTATGTAAACTTTCAGTAAGAGTTCAAGGACACTATCAAAAACAAAATGTGACCCAATAAATGGCATGGAAATGGGAAAAATACACAATCTCAGGAAACTGACTACATTGCTACTTTGACTCTATCAGAAAGAGGCGGCAAAAATCAGAATATATTAATATTCCATAAATTGTACTATAATATAAAGGTTTTTATTAATCCGGATTTTACATTTCAGAACAGATGGCAGAGTAGGCATTCTTCATGTTTCTCCGTGCTATTAGAAAAATGGGTGGCTCATGTCATCAAGTCATTTACCTGTCATCAAATGAATTCAGTCACTCTGTCTCAGTGACCAGAGCCTTCAGTTGTATGACTCACTTCATTTTTCTCTCGTCTCTGTATTGTCACAATCCGGATAAATTTGACGGACTTAAACAAATAGCACAGTAGCAAATATTTTGACCTCATCAGACTGTTTTATTATTACTGATTATTATTTCTACTTGTTTTCCTTGTATGTGTCCACAACTTCAAGTTTAATATTACCAAAGTTTTCCATGTTTCAAACCCCAAGATATCCTACCTTTCTTCCAGGTCTAATGCTATTACACCTTTGATATTTGCTAGTTGATTTCAAAGAGATATTTATTACCTTATCTCGTTCATTTACTCGATTTTATTGATAGGGTTTCCTCTGGCTTAACGCCGTTCACTCTCTACCTTGAATATCCAAATTCTTCACCATGTCATTTTACATAGTAACTCAATTAGTCCCACATAATTTTTCTCACACATGTTTTGAAGAATACGTCTCTAGGAAATGTCATAACTCTAAAGAGAATCAAACGGCTTTGAGAAAATAAATGATATTTCTCACAAACCTGCTGTTCCACAGACTTTCCTCTTTAACAAAATTGGCCACTACCATGTTGCTCTTTCTCCCCTCATAAATTATTTAATCATTCTTGATTCCTGTCACTCAGTCCATTCAACAAGTTCTGAAAACTTTGTCTTTAATATTTTGTTGATTATTTTTTCATATGCATCTGCCCACGATAAGATGCAAATCTGATGTGATCAGGGACTTGATGTGTTTAGTTCCCTGCTCACTCTCTATGTGTAGAATGCTGCTTGCAACAAAACAGTAAACTAGTAAAACGGTCTTAAAGTTAGGTCGGGCCATCAACAACACCCAGTAGTAAGAGCCTTTTGCTTTGCCCCAGCTGTTGCTGCAGTCTTCAGAATTCTCTCAGGTAACTTCCCGTTGTTGAGTTTCTTTGCTTCCATTTAACTGAACTTGCCTTCCTCATTTTAGAATCTGTAGGGGCGATCAACTATGAACATAGCCATCTAACGTCTGTGAATTCAGAAAACATGGCACTTCCTATAGACTAGCATCTTAAATGCTTAAGAAATTACCTCCAAAGTGATCTCTTTATTTGTAGCCTCAGTCGTCTATTCCTGTACTGTAGGAGCCAGATGTTTTTAACAGATGGGGCATCCTATATGACCGGAAATCACATGGCCAGTAGCTCGTTACCTTATTATATTGTAAAGTGAATTCCGTATTCAAGACAATGTTATGCAGCCTGTCATGAAAATGTATAAGTTATTCGATAAGTGTAGGGATGGTAATGCTAAAAAAAAAAGCATGCAGGAAGGGAAATTCGTATCAAAATGCTGAACAACTCTCTAATTCAAGAAAGACAAATTGTTGGCCTCCTCATAATGAAATGGGTCCAAGTTTGGTCAATCTGCTTCCAGTCACTGTTTGATTATCATATTGAAGAATCAAGTTTTACTGCTTCTTTTTGAAAATTTGAAACTTGGAAAGGTATTTTCATGTTTTGAGCTCATATCCAACAGCAATCTTTGCCTGTATTCATTATGTTCTTCTGGTGATTTTTACGTGATACAGAAATGTTCCCTTTTCCTGAGTATATTTTCTTACCCTGACTTCAAACCACATCTCTGAGAAAACATGGATAATAAGATATATAACTGATGTTTCTCGTTGGAAACATATGCCCATTTCAGGGTCATTCATGGGCATCCTGTGCAATGATGTAATGGCACTAAAGTGCTTAATTAGCATATTTCCCAGAAAGTCTTGCAGAGCCATTTGAAAATAAGCCTTTAAGTTTTTCCTATAAAGTCCAATGGACACAGAAAATTTCTCATAATGTCATAAATACTGACAGAGTGAAGTGTAACTGTGGGTCAAGACGGGGCATGAAAGTTTGAATACTTACCAGTTCCAATTCTGCATGAAGATTGCTCCTCTCTCACTGCCTAAGCATACTTAGAATCCAGTTTCTAGGCACAGCCTTCAGATTTTTGTCTACATTAATTAGAAAAAGTTTCCAAATTCTTTGTCTCGAACTTCCTGATTATGTTTGACTTTTGATGGTCATTTCTTCCCTTCTCCCGTGACTTGGTGAGGGAATGCACTCTGTTAAGAGATATATAAAGAAAAAAGTTAAAGTCATAGGAAATGAGAACAATGTGTTTCCTTTTTCAGAAAACAGCCACTGACAGGCATCATCATGAACCTCATCAGGAGGAAGAGATGGGAAGGCCGTCTGCAAGGGAGATTCAGTGTGAGCCTTCTGTGTGGGCGTTAATGCGCTCTAAATCATCCTAACTCTGAAGATTTTAATCTTATCCTACAGACGTCCTACTTCTCACATAGCATGCCTAGCAGGACTTGAAATGTAACTGACATTGTCCTTGGCAACCCAGCAGGATCATCAGATCAGTGGTTGATTTTGGTTTTCAGGTATCTCAGTTTTGCAGCTTCAAGAGATAAGGGATTCTTTTCTCAAGGCCACAGAAAATGTCTTGGTTTCTACTCCTGCCTTGAGCCTGTTTGAACTTTTATTCTCTTTTTAAAGTTTTCCTGTTTTTGAGCCTGCATCCCATTTCATGGTCCTTGATTTCCTTCTTTGTTCACACTGCTGAATGGCAGTCACGACGCAGTCCCCATAATCTTAGAACTCAGTGGATTCTTTATTCCAGGTCATCAGTAAAGACAGTTTTTATCTTGCTACCATAGAGCAAAGCTGACTACAGTCCTATTGGGGAGTACAAAGGGGAACGTGACTGTTAGCTAAACATGTAATCAATCCAACATTACCTATGTTTTCCTAAGATTTTTTTTTCTCTGTCTGGTAATTAAGCCTGTGTAATACTTTCAGGGAGCTGGGAAAATGATTTTTTAAATGATCTCCATTTTTATAGTTGAAAATTGGACCCTGCCTCACATTAAGTCTTAACAAGTAGGAAATTCCAATTGACAAGGCGGTTTGAATGCCGGACAAACCAAAGTAACAAATTCTGTACTTCTTTGCATGATAGATAATATCGTCACTATTCAGAACCTGCTTTCCCTTCCTGCCTTATCTTCCACCCCTCATTATTATGTGGACTTAATCGTGACTCCTTAAAAATGCCCTGACCTTTTATGCTTTCTAGTCTTTTCCCATACCGTTCCGTTTCTCTTCCAGTTCCACTCTCTCTCCCTTCAGCCGTGGGCCTCCTCTCTGACCCGTCCACGCTCCGCCGTGGGCCTCCTCTCTGACTTGTCCACGCTCCGCCGTGGGCCTCCTCTCTGACTTGTCCACGCTCCGCCGTGGGCCTCCTCTCTGACTTGTCCACGCTCCGCCGTGGGCCTCCTCTCTGACTTGTCCACGCTCCGCCGTGGGCCTCCTCTCTGACTTGTCCACACTCCGCTGTCGGCCTCCTCTCCGACCCGTCCACGCTCCGCCGTGGGCCTCCTCTCCGACCCGTCCACGCTCCGCCGTGGGCCTCCTCTCTGACTTGTCCACGCTCCGCCATGGGCCTCCTCTCTGACTTGTCCACGCTCCGCCGTGGGCCTCCTCTCTGACTTGTCCACACTCTGCTGTCGGCCTCCTCTCCGACCCGTCCACGCTCCGCCGTGGGCCTCCTCTCTGACCCGTCCAGACTCCGCCGTGGGCCTCCTCTCTGACTTGTCCACACTCCGCCGTGGGCCTCCTCTCTGACTTGTCCACGCTCTGCCGTGGGCCTCCTCTCTGTCCCGTCCGTGCTTCGCCGTGGGCCTCCTCTCTGACTTGTCCACACCCCGCCGTCGGCCTCCTCTCTGACTTGTCCACACCCCACCGTCGGCCTCCTCTCTGACCCGTCCGCGCTCCGCCGTGGGCCTCCTCTCTGACCCGTCCACACTCCACCGTGGGCCTCCTCTCTGACTTGTCCACACTCTACTGTGGGCCTCTTCTCTGACCAATGTAAGTCCACGTATTTTCTTTACATTGGTCAAAGTGTATTTAACTGAAAATGTTGAAAAAAGTCATCCAATATTAAGTATTAACTTGCTTGAAATACGTGTAAGTGACTTACCCTTCCTAAATGATAATAGAGTCACCCTGTTGCTGGGCAAATTTATTGAGTTCATGGTAGTTATCTAATATAACAATTGTATCTCATTGGCTATTATTCCTATGATTCACCAATGGGGAATGTAGGGAATTACTGATAGTTTTATCATTCATCATGAAAAAAGTGTGTATATATATATATATATATATATATATGTGTGTGTGTGTGTGTGTGTGTATCTGTGCTTATGTATGCATGTATATGTGATATTTATATATGTATACATGAAGTAGAGTATGCATTTAAAAGATTGAAAAACGGAAAAAGATACAGAATGTATACTATACTTCTGTGAAACTGAAAATAAAATCATAGTCATATCAAATTAGATTAACTAGGTTGATTTCTAAGCCATTATTTATGCATCATATTCGAATATTTTTAGTATCTCTTATACTATACTACACTTAGTATCGACTAGTACTAAAAAGAAGCATATCTTGCTATTTAAGAAATAAATATATATATATATGTATATGTGTGTGTATATATATATATAACATCTAAATGTAATGGTTAGGTTTTATATATAAAAATGGATTCATATGTATATACATATATATGAATGTACATATAAAGCATAGCTATTAGCTTTTCTAAAAAGAGTTCAAGCTTTAAAGATCACATTTTCACTGTTATTTTAGCATACTAATAGTAAATTATTTTTAGAGGTAATTTTTAAATTTATTTTCTCTCTGTGAAATATTTTATTTTATATTTTACCAGGTTTATTGAGGCATAATTGACATACAAGAAACTGTACATATTTAGTGCATTCAGTTTGATAAGGTTGCACATTTGCATACACCCTTGAAATCATGCCACCATCAAAATAGTAAGGATATTCAGCACCTGGAAAGTTTTCTCTTACCCTCCCTTTTTTAATGGCAAGGAAAAAAGCTAACAAATTTTTGAGTCTACAATACACAGTATTGTTAACTGTGGGCATTGTGGTGTACAGCAGATCTTTAGAACGTATTTGTCCTGCATAACTGGAACTTTTTCCTTTTGGTTAATTTCCTATTTCCCCCTCTCCCAGCTCTGATAACCGCAATTCTACAAATTATATTCTATTCAGTGTTTATATCACAAATTCTTTTTTTATTTATCTGCTGAAAGACATTTAAATTGTTTCAATATCTTAGCTCTTGCAAATAATTGTAGAGTAAAAATGGAAATGCAAATATCTCTTTGAAATTCTGATTTCAATTACTTTGGATATATACCCAAAAGTGAGATTTCTAGATCACACTGTAGTTGCATTTTTAATTTTTTGAGAAACCTCCACACTATGTTTTATTGCACCATTTTCCATTCCTACTGTCAATGTAGAAAGGTTCCAGTTTCTTTATAACTAACACAATTCTAGTTATCTTTTGGGTTCCCTTGTTTTGTTTTTCATACTAGCCATCCTCACAGGTGTGAGGTGATGTTACAACATGCTTATAATTTGCATTTCCCTGGTGATTAGTGATGTGGAGCACCTTTTCATATACCTGTTAGCTAGTTGTGTGTCATCGGTGAAATAGTTATCAAGTTCTTTTCCCATTTTTTAAGGTGAATATCTATTTATTTTTTACTTTTTGCAATTGAATTTTAGGAGTTGCTCACATATCAACTGATCTTTGAAAAGGGTGCCAAGCATATACGAGGAGGAAAACGCAGTCTTTCAACAAATGGTTTAGGGGAAACTCAATATTCACAGGAAAAATAATCAAATTGGACTTTTATTCTACCCTATACACAAAAATTAACCCAAAATAAATTAAAGGCTTAAATTCAAGATTTAAACTCTAAAACCCTTGAAAACAGAAGAAAACCTTCTTGATATGGGTCTTGATGATGACGTATTGGATGTGTCACAGCAGCACAAGGAACAAAAACAAAAATAGACATGTGGCAGCCAGCAAAAAGTGAAATGCTCTGCACAGGGAGGGAGGCCACAGAGTGACGTCATATGCAACAGGAGATCATTGCAAACCCTAGCGTTTTTCTGTTTGAACCCCGTTTATCCCACTGTAAACACTGATACCACCCCTAATATTTTAAAATGTTAGAAGTAAATTAGGTACATCACTTATTTCGTGTAGCTCATCACTTTTAATTTCACTTGGAAAACAATGAAAAACATCTGTACCCCTTCTTGACATCACCCAGCTAAATCTCCAACCTCATTCCAAACTATTTTCCCCTCACGCACTATGTTTCCCCACAGTGAACTTCTGGAACCTGCGCTTTCTGTGTGAAATTAATTGTTCTCCCTCCACAGAACAACTTCGTCCAGCCCCTGCCCTCGGAAAATCCGCTGAGCTCTCGCATGGCTTCTGGCTGCCTGAGGCTGTATCCCTCGGATGAGTCCCACGGCCCTTTGAAATGTCAGCTAGAGAAAGTTCAGCTGTGTCAGGAAACTCTTCTGTTTATTTTAGCCAGCATGTGATATTAGGCCCCGTATTTGTTGGTTCTCACACTGCTGTAAAGAACTATCTGAGATTGGGGAATTTATGAAGAAAAGAGGTTTAATTGACTCACAGTTCCACAGGCTTTAGAGAAACTTACAATCATGGCAGCAGGGGAAGGGGAGGCCAGCACATCATATGGGGGCGGAGGGGGGAGAGAGAGAGACAGAGACAGACAGAGACAGAGAGAGACTGACTGTTAAATAACCAGATCTCGGGACAAGTCGCTGTCTTGAGAGCAGCAAGGAGGGAATCCACGCCGTGACCCAGTCAGCCCCTCCTCCAGTGAAAATCACAATTCAACAGGAAATTTTGGTGGGGTCACAAAGTCATAGGATACCAGGCCCTGAATTCCCTTTCTTAGATCATTTACTATGAAGGGCTCACAATATAAATATGCATCTCTTACAACTCGGAAATTCTCTCAAGGCTCTGAGAGAAATGTCCCTGGCATGTCCCCATCAGGTAGGTGAGGGCCTCTGCCTCTCGGTCTTTGTGGGAGGACGGATCCCGGCCGCATCAACTGCCAGGGAGCAGATACACCTGCCCGAATTGCTTTGGCACTGACTGGCCTGTCAAGTCTCTCACTTTGCTGACTGTGTTGAGCTCCCTGTTAGCTCCACTCCCTCTTTCTTCATTTAAAATGCCCAAGTCACCTCTGTATAAATCAGAGGGAGGAAGAGCACTTTCCTCTACGGTCAGTACTTAGGGAATTAAATGTTTCTACTGGTATAACAAACGTACAGCTGTGGGTCTGTTTTTTTTTTTTTTTTTTT
The DNA here is from genome assembly GCF_048565385.1 of Saimiri boliviensis. Lineage (NCBI taxonomy): Eukaryota > Metazoa > Chordata > Mammalia > Primates > Cebidae > Saimiri > Saimiri boliviensis. The sequence goes on from NC_133467.1 coordinate 1,575,850, forward strand.
TTTTTTTTTTTTTTTTAGAATATATGGTCAGCTAGGCAAGTCATGAGGAACTAAAGTCATTTGTTGCTGTTTTTTCTCCATTAGTATCCAAGTGTCTCAACACACAAATTATAAAGTGACATGTGCTAAACAGATAGTGATTGCAAAGTCACAATCATTAACAGGTATTAATTTGGAAAACAAAATAAGTACATTTAATCATTAATTTTTTTCTTTTTGCTTATTGTATATTCTTAAGTAAAAAACCCACATACTATAGCTTTTTTTGAATATAGATTGTCAAATTTTAAGCTTTTTTCCATTTCAGACTATAAAGATACCACTGAAAACATCATTGAGTGTCTTTCTCCAAATGAGGTTTGATAAATGCAGTTACGTGTACATTAGGGCTACCTGTTTCTGGCCTTTTGCTTGTGTGAATAAAACTTAAAATGATATTAGATTTTATTGGAGTGTTAAATCTCACTAATTGCATGCATTGCAAATTAGATCAATTGGAATATTTTCTTGTGTTTGTTCACCTTACCACTGCTAATTCAGCACTTTATAATTTCTACCTATTTAGTGTATATTCTGTAGAAACAAAAGACATATACATATAAACATCAATTTTATACTGACATTTTACCTGTTAAAAAGTTTTATCTATTGTGTTATTACGTCATAATTTTGCTTATCTGTAAGTTAGGTAAAAGGTGATTTTCAGTTAAAATATTTCAGAGCTGAATGTGGTGCCTCACACCTGTAATCCCAGCACTTTGGGGGACTGAGGCAGGAATATCTCTTGAGCCCAGGTTTTGAGACCAGCCTGGGCAACATGGTGAGATCTCATCTCTCAAAAAAGTTAAGATATTAGCCAGCCATGATGGCATGTGCCTGTGGTCCTAACTACTCAGGAGACTGAGGCAGGAGAATTCATTGAGCCCAGGAAATTGAAGTGGCAGTGACCCATGATCACAGACTACACCATAGCCTGATACTTGTATAAGAGAGAGGAATCTAGTTTAATTATTTTGCATATGAATTCAGTTTTCCTAGCACCATTTATTAAAGAGGCTTTTTTTCCCCCAAATTACATGCCTGGTACCTTTGCTAAATATCAGTTGGCTGTAAATCTGTGGATTTATTTCTGGATTCTATATTCTGTTCCATTGGTCTATGTGTCTAATTTTAGGTTTTTGCCTGTGCCATGCTGTTTTGATTACTTTAGCTTTGTGGTATATTTTTAGGTCAGCTAGTGTGATGCTGCCAGTTTTGTTCTTTTTGCTTAAAATTACTTTGGCTATTTAGAGTCTTTTTTGGTTTCATATACTTTTTTTTTTTTTTTTTTTTTTTTTTTTTTTTTTTTTTTTTTTGCATTTTTGGTTAGAGTGTGAACCAGTACAGTCACTATGAAGAACAGTATGGAGTTTCCTCAGAAAAACTACAAATAAAACTACCCTTTGAACCAGTAATCTCACTCCTCAGCATTTATCAATGCACATTTCCTGGGTGACAGCTTTATTCGTACTCCAGACCTCACTGGCATGCGATACACCTTTCAAACAAACCTGAACATGTATCCTCTGATTTGAAAATAAATATTGGAAAAACTAAAGATATTATTTATAAACTGCCAAAAAGGACACAAAGGAAAGGAAAACAGTGTTACCAAAAAGACATCTGCACCCCTATGTTTATTGCAGCACTATTCACAATAGCTAAGATATCATATTGACCTAATTGTTCAACAGCAGATGAATGGATAAATAAAATGTGGTTGTATACACAATGAATATTAATCAGCTATAAAAAAAAGAATGAATACTATCATTAGCAGCAACATGGACAAAACTGGAGGCCATTATGTTAAGTGAAACAAGCCAGGAAATGAAAGTTGAACATAATACGTTCTCATTCACATGTGGAAGCTAAAAAAGGTGATTTCATAAAAGTTAGCAGTAGAACACAGGACACTAGAGCTGGGAAAGGTTGAGGGAAAGGGAGAGATTGGGAGAAATCTGTTAAAGGAAACAAAATTACAGCTAGATAGGATGAAGAAGTTTAATGTTCTACACCACTGTAGGATGACTGTAGTTAATAATAGTGTATAATACAATTTTGAATAGCTAGAAGGCTATTGAATGTTTCTAACACAAATATGATAAAAGAAGATAATGATATCACACTGCCATGTGTGTACCTATGCAATAATCTTTCATGTTCTTCACATGTACCCCAAAACCTAAAATGCAATAGAAAAGAGGATAATGATATGAGATAATGATAAATTGAGATATTGGATATGCTAATTACACTGACCTGATCATTATCCATTATGTATATAGAAACATCTTTATGTACTCCATAAATAAGTGCAGTTATTATGTGTCAGTTAAACAAAAAATAAAAGAAAAGGCTCTATAGATAAAATGGAGACTACAATTTCTTGCTTGCTTGCTTTCCTTGAGGACACTAATCGCGTTTAACAATTTAACCCCAAGTCCTATCATCTCAACACGGGAGAGATAAAAAAGCAAAACCAAGAACAATAAAACTAAAATTGTGTCACAAAAGTTCTCATTTGATTATACTTTAGTTTTTCTTTTGGGAATCTGTTCCCGAAAGTTGAATTAATATATGCTAAAATTCATGACATATTAGCATAATTAGTCTGTACAAGTTGTCATTTTTGTATTCAATTTTTAATTTTGCCTTCTAAGTGCATTGCTGTTCTCATTCTTTACAGACACTGTTTTTATCTTTTAATATTTATGTTAACTTTTGACATATGTGGTATTGTTACTATGAATATGCCTTTTTAAGATTTGCATAATGGTATTTTGTTACAGTCTTTGTTCTGTTTCCTATTTTATGATCTATACATATATAGTGGCTTTTAACTATAACAGTTGTGTTTTGTTTACACGACACTTTTAATACTTCTCTAATTATGAACATCTAGTGTTTTCCAATTATTGCCTGACATATACTGCATTAAAATAAATGTTTTTGCTCCTATCTCTTTACATATCTGTATACAGTTTTTCTTGATCATGAAGTTTCTGGGCCGTGGACTACATGTACGTTCAATTTCCTGGATAATGCTTACCATCTGAAAACAAAACAAAGTATTTGTCTTTATTACATGCTCTACCTTTGTCAGCTTGGTGGCATCCTCTGCAGTGACATAGAAATGTTGGGCCAAACATACGGAAAATACTTGGCCGTGCAATGTTAGAGGGTCACATGGCTATTCATGCCTCACAAGCAAAAAGCATCCAGAGCTGAGGGGGACCAGGTTTGCTAGAGGAAGAGGAGCTTAGAAGGAAATCTATCAAATGCATACTTGTTTTTAGTGTAATTGGTCCAATTTTAACTTCATATTCTATCGAGAATTTGAGAATTGCCTTCCTTTGGGAAAAAAAGAAAAAGATGACCTTTTTTTAATTAGAAGAACAGAATTTTTCATAGCACGAAAAAATACAATGCCAGATTTAAATTAATTATGGAAGGGGAGGTAGATTCTATATAACACATTTACATATTGATTTTGTATGTAAGTTTGATTAATACTTGAAAACCAAACTTAGAAGTTTAGATTTTGCATTTTAAGTGATTGAGAACTATTAAATACGTTTTAATAGACGTGTGGAATAATTATAACGCCATTCAATTGGATATGCTTGAGAACAGTACTGTTTCCAGACATTTGGGGAATTATATTAATAGATTTATATTCCATACTCCTCATAAAGATTCCAAAAATAGGTATTAAAGAAACAAGCGCTGCTCACTCTTATCTTCTAAGCATATAAATCTGCTGCTAAGAATAAGCATTAACATTTTGTCAAAAGTGGATGTTCAAAGGGATTTTTTTTTTCAGGCCTAGGGCTGTGGCTTGGATTGGGAGTTGGGAACATTTGGGTGGGGAAAGAGGGCAACTTTGGGGGAACCAAAAATATCTGGGTGAAATGGTCAGGTAGCAGTTTGTTTCAAATGTTTGGAGAACATGAAGCAGTGAGGCTTTTTATGCTGATTGTTTATTGCAGAGTCATTTGGTCTTTTCTTTAAAAGCAGGAGAAAATATTCATCGAACTATTGTTACTTTAAAAAATTTTATACATGACTTCAGAAGTAGAGCATATTCATGTTATGGTTTAAGAAATTGACCACACATATTTTAATGTTTATAAGCCTATACACCTGTTTATAAAATACTTAGTATACTTATTTAGTATAGATACACTATCTTGTTTGTAAGATGTCAGTACATCAATATTACATACTTATAAGAAAAATTAAAGGCTGCATCGCATTTATGTTGTGGACTATACAGTGCAAGGTGTATTCGATAATTTGAATGATAAGGTAAATATTTTAGCTGTTTTTCTCTTAGTATTAATCAAAAGGATGATTTTACTCCTCACTGTTACACTGAAATTAGGGAAGACAATCATCTTTAAAAATAATGTAGTAGAGTTTGAAGTCCGGTAGTGTGATGCCTCCTGCTTTGTTCTTTTTGCTTAGAATTGACTTGGCTATGCGGGCTCTCTTTTGGTTCCATGTGAAGTTTAAGGTGTTTTTTTCCAGTTCTGTGAAGAAGGTCATTGGTAGCTTGATGGGAATAGCGTTGAATCTGTAAATTACTTTGGGCAGTATGGCCATTTTCACCATGTTGATTCTTCCTAACCATGAACATGGAATGTTTCTCCATCTGTTTGTGTCCTCTCTGATTTCGTTGAGCAGTGGCTTGTAGTTCTCCTTGAAGAGGTCCTTTACGTTCCTTGTTAGTTGTATTCCTAGGTACTTTATTCTCTTTGTAGCAATTGTGAATGGCAGTTCGTTCTTGATTCGGCTCTCTTGAAGTCTGTTACTGGTGTATAGAAATGCTTGTGATTTTTGCACGTTGATTTTGTATCCTGAGACTTTGCTGAAGTTGTTTATCAGTTTCAGGAGATTTTGGGCTGAGATGATGGGGTCTTCCAGATATACAATCATGTCATCTGCAAATAGAGACAATTCGATTTCCTCCTTTCCATACTACAAGGCTACAGTAATCAAAACAGCATGGTACTGGTACCAAAACAGAGATATAGACCAATGGAACAGAACAGAGGCCTCAGAGGAAATACAACATACCCACAACCATCTGATCTTCAACAAACCTGACAAAAACAAGCAATGGGGAAAGGACTCCCTGTTTAATAAATGGTGTTGGGAAAACTGGCTAGCCATGTGCAGAAAGCAGAAACAGGACCCCTTCCTGACACCGTACACCAAAATTAATTCCAGATGGATTAAAGACTTAAATATCAGACCTAATACCATAAAAACCTTAGAAGAAAATCTAGGCAAAACCATTCAGGACATAGGTGTAGGCAAGGACTTCATGACCAAAACGCCAAAAGCAATGGCAACAAAAGCCAAAATAGACAAATGGGACCTAATCAAACTCCACAGCTTCTGCACAACAAAAGAAACAGTCAGTAGAGTGAATCGGCAACCAACAGAATGGGAAACAATTTTTGCAGCCTACCCATCTGACATGGGGCTGTTATCCAGAATTTACAAAGAACTAAAGCAGATCTACAAGAAAAAAACAAACAAGCCCATTCAAAAATGGGCCAAGGATATGAACAGATATGTTACAAAAGAAGACATTTAGGAGGCCAACAAACATATGAAAAAATGCTCATCATCACTGGTCATCAGAGAAATGCAAATCAAAACCACATTGAGATACCATCTCACACCAGTTAGAATGGCGATCATTAAAAAATCTGGAAACAACAGATGCTGGAGAGGATGTGGAGAAATAGGAACACTTTTACACTGTTGGTGGGAACGTAAATTAATTCAACCATTGTGGAAGACAGTGTGGCGTTTCCTCAAGGACCTAAAAATAGAAATACCATTTGACCCAGCAATCCCATTACTGGGTATATATCGAAAGGATTATAAATCATTCTACTACAAGGACACGTGCATGCGAATGTTCATTGCAGCACTGTTTACAATAGCAAAGACCTGGAACCAACCCAAATGCCCAACGATGATAGACTGGATAGGGAAAATGTGGTACATATACACCATGGAATATTACGCAGCCATCAAAAACGATGAGTTCACGTCCTTTGTAGGGACGTGGATGAACCTGGAAACCATCATTCTCAGCAAACTGACACAAGAGCAGAAAATCAAACACCGTATATTCTCCCTCATAGGCGGGTGTTGAACAATGAGAACACATGGACACAGGGAGGGGAGCACTACACACTGGGGTCCATTGTGGGGAAATGGGGGAGGGGCGGGGGGTGGGGAGGTGGGAAGAGATAGCATGGGGAGAAATGACAGATACAGGTGAGGGGACGGAAGGCAGCAAACCACACGGCCATGTGTGTACCTATGCAACAATCTTGCATGTTCATCACATGTACCCCAAAACCTAAAATGCAATAAAAAAAGGAAAAAAAAATAATAATGTAAACAATGGCCAGGCACAGTGGCTCATGTCTGTAATCCCAGCACTTTGGGCGGCCGAGGCGTGTAGATCATGAGGTTAAGAGATCGAGACCATCCTGGTCAACATAGTAATCCCCATCTCTACTAAAATATAAAAATTAGCTGGGCGTGGTGGCATGCGTCTGTAGTCCCAGTTACTCAGCAGGCTGAGGCAGGAGAATCGCTTGAACCCGGGAGGTGGAGGTTGCAGTGAGCCAAGATTGCGCCACTACTCTCTAGACTGGGCAACAAGAGTGAAACTCTGTTTAAAAAAAAAAGAAGGAAGGAAGGAAGAAGGAAGAAGAGAAAAAGGGAGGATGGACATAATTGCTCTTTCTGTTTCCCTAAAAAGGAAAATTTCTCAGAAATACCTATTTAGGTAGAACGATTTTCTATAATAATTGTTTTGATATTCTTTTGGTATAATTTATCTTATTCCTAATTAATACTTTTTAATAACTTGCAGTGTTTGACTCTTTGCCATTATTTTGTACTTTTTTGCATTTTGCTGTCATTTGTATAAGATGCAGCTTTTGTCATTTTGGACACCAGTGGCTATAACTAACACAGGGTAACCTGAGTGTAATTGTGCCAGATATTGGAAATTTAAAAATAAAACTAGAGAGAAGTAAATTTCAATGAAATAAGCATATTGTTTACTCCTATACCTTAGCATATGTATCACTTTATACTCTGCCTAATTTTTTATTTTTGGAGCTTAATCATGAGCCCTTCAGTATTAGCAGATATTACTATGAAGGGAATAGAGACAATTATCTAATAGCAGGAAGCTAGAAAATGGTTAGTATGTAGAAAGAAAGAAAGGTGTAATAAGCAAAAACTGAAAACAAAGTTAATTTTGGTCAAAGATTTTGGCCAGCAAGCCCATGAGCCCCTGGAAAATCCAGAAGTACTTACTCTTTTCAGCAGTGTCCTGGACTTTTAATGTGTTTGTATTGTACATAGAATTCTGGAAAAAAACTGAGAGACAACTTGAAATATTTATGTACTATAGTCTCATAATACAAGTAAGTAAGATGATTGGTAATGCCTTTTACATGATATAAACAAAACTGAATAAAAATAAAATATTGCAGGCAGTGAAAGCTCATTTGGAAACAAGATCTGTATTTCCAAGTACTTGGCCACACTTAAAAGAAGCAAACCAATTTAAATCAAATAACCTCAGGAGTATTATCAAAGGAAAAATAACCATCTCGTATTTACGCATGGAGCATAATGAACTGAAAAACACAATAAAGCAAATACGTTAGATTAGCATAATTTTATTTCACTCTTTAAATTTTTAAGTTAAAAATTGATTTTGTTTCAATTACTGCAGTCTCCCTGGGTTTTACACATTTTATTTGGAATATATGCTTGTGTTTAAATTTGGTACTGTTTCTTATTTTTAACATGGATAGTTACTGTTATTATTATATGGCAACTTTTAAGTTTGCAATGATTGAAAGATGACTCATAATTATATTTGGCCAGTGTAGACAACTAATACATATAATAGATTTAATATCCTTTCATTAGTAAGGAAATTAAATTTTGATGTCATTACACATCAGAAATACTTGACTAAACTTTCCTACTTTCTATAGAATAATTGATCCACATAATCTTAATAAAAATACGTTTTCATTATTAAGCATTTTTTGTCCCAAATTCTACTAGAAGAAAGGCATAATTCTTGAAATCAATTTTTCCTTTGTTCTCAGACGTAAGCCATAGAATATTTCAAATCAAAAAGAAAAATATAACATTTTTCTTTGTAATATTTGGATTTTCATAGAAATTTAGGCATATCAATTCTGGAAGAAAAATTCTCCCACAATAATATGCAACAAATAAGTTATTAATGTTACATATCTTGAGTGAGTCTTTTAATAACTGTAGAAATTAAAACAAAGACCTGAAATCTAGGTACTTTATTTTTTCTATGGACTGCTAGGGATCACACCAACAATAAAGCTAAACATGTTTTATGATGTTAAATTACAAAGTTCAATACATATTTTCATGCATCTTCCTAGAATGGTGACTTAAACTAATAAATATTAATTAAATGAAGCACCTGAAAATACACTATTAAAGATAGTGTTCTATGCAGTATCATCCAAATGTCTCAGTATTAAACAGTTAAAAAGGTCATCATTTTCATATGTCCTAGTGACTGTTATATTTACCAGCAGCACCACAGCATAACAATAGAAATTATATAAAATCTCTGTATATTAATTATGTTTAATTGATTTAATTTGCCATATACATTCTGACTTAATGTACTACATATGGCAAAGTTTAAAGCTCTCTGACAGCTAGCATCACTTGTCAGGATTTTTCTTTTCTTATTTGTGACCTTCTTAATTAGATAGCTAGAATTGTAGATAAGAGGAGATATGGTATAAGTTGTTTAGTTAAAATTAACTCAAACAAGCTTTGCTAGAAAAAATAATTATTTTCTATATTCATTAAGTACCACAGGCATCTGGTGTTAATGACTCTAGGCCAATCATATGAAACATAGTAATCAGTATAATGAAAGAATCTCCTTTTTAATTGTTAATAATTATTAACATTTATTAAATTCTGAATACGTTCCACCCCCAATGCTACTTAGCTTAAAAGGTGTTATTCGTTTAAGAATTACAAAGCCCATAAGTTAGGTTCTGTGATTATTTTAACTTTTGAGACAGGGAACCAGAGGCAAAGAGAGCTTTACTTATTTTCCTGAAGTTCACGTAGCAAGTGGTTGAATCTTGATTTGAATTTGGACAGTTCGTGGCTAAAATCCTCACTTTTCACCACAATGCAGTTTGCATTACACTGAAATAAAAAGAATATGAAAGAAGAACAGAAATACTTCGAAGCAAATCAATCAATAAAATGTTGAGGATTAAGTTATTTTCACATTGTTTAAACATAAGTAAATCTGTTGTGAACATTTTGCGAAATTTGAAATTCTGTGGAAGCAATAGTTCTGTTTTTTTTTAAATAAAAATCTCCGTCATGAGTTTAGAAAGAAAAAAGGACAATATATTCTGTGAACTAGAAATGCAAGTGTTGAAAAATTCACCTGTTTACAGACCAGAAGGCATGCATAGTTAAACTACATAGAAACATTGACAAAATGATTTTGAAAGTTCATATATTTTATTCCTAGATTTCAATGAAAATATTATCAACTTTTATCTTGGAGAGGAGTACTTACTTCTTACTTTAATTATAAAAATTTCTCCACATCTAAGTATTGCCCTTTTCAATTATAAGCCTCATGGTAAAATTTTAATACTGTTGTGCAAGAATCCTATTGTTTCCCCAGTTGTAGATTTTTGAGGAATCTACCTACAGTTTTCCACAGTGGCTGTACTAACTCACGTCCTCACTGGCAGTGGATGAATGCTCCTCTTTTTCACTCTCATCTGTTATTTTGTCTTTTTGATGATACACAGTTTAACTGTGGTGAGATGATACTTCATTGTAGTTTTGACTTCTGATTCCCTAATGATTAGTGGCATGGAGCTTTATTGCACATTTATTTGTGAGCCATTTTTATGTAATCATTTGATAAATATTCAGATGTTTTGCCCATTTTTAATCAGGCTGTTTGGTTTGTTTTTGCTACCAGTTATTTAGAGTCCTTTATATGTTCTGGTTGTTAGTCTTCCGTCAGATCGGTAGTTCGCAAATATTTTCTCCCATTCAACAGACTGACTCTTCACTCCGTGGATTGTTTCCTTTGCCATGAAGATATGTTGTAGTTTTATATACGTCTGTCCATTTTTACTTTTGTTGCCTGTGGTTTTGAGGTCTTATTCAAAAATATACTTCCCCATACCAATTTCCTGCGGCAAGGAAAGAAAGACCCCCCCCTCCCTCATCTTTATAATTTATTCCTAGGAATCCTGAGTCAGATTGTTATCTCCAGTGCTCTCTCTCAGTTAGGCCCTTCCTGCCCCCAGTTACTACTGTTTCATTTCTAATTAGGATAATTCCTCTACCTGCTGTCTTGATAGGTAACTGCCATCATCTGACTCTATTGTTCAGGGATCCTACTTTCCATATTGCCATAAATTAGTCTAGTTCTGTTATTGCATCTTCCTCCTTTAGCTCAGCGAGCAAAGGAAAAATTTTGAAGTTATTTGTAGTGTTGGTAAGCCTTTCCTAAGAACATTCTTTCTTGCTTCTGTGCCCTTCTGTGGAACACAGTAATCTGGTGGGTCTTCTGGACTTGCATAATGTATCCACTTCAGCATGCTGACTTTCCCAAGCCTTTTACCCCTGACGCCACCAAGCATCATGACCATTTCAGTGGACCCCCAATACCGAAAGTGCACTGTCATTTTTCCGTACTTCTAGGACCCATGTCAGCAATGTGTTTGTATCACTTTCCCGCTACTCAGCAGGGTGTTCCACCCCAAATTCTATGAGTGAGCTTTCAAATCAATAGATAGTTCCTTATTCACCATTACATTCTACCCACTTGATGCGATTCCATTCCGTGAATCACTGGCTTGTTTCTGCCGGCACATACTGGTTAGATTCTGTAGGTAATTTGAGATATAGTTAATTTGTTCTTTTATCAGGCTGAGCATTTATACGAAGAGGTTATGTTGATGCTTAAAACCCTAGCCATTGACTTAGCGGATAGGAGGGAAGGTGAGAGACAACAGTAGGTCAGAATTTTCTTTATTCTATGTATGAGGACCCTTCATATTTTTCAACTAATGCCCCAACCCAGTCATAGCAGACTTACCTTGGCAGAGACTTCAACCTTCCTGAGATTTGCTCTTTTTATTATTAGGCCGGGAGCATATCACCCAGATTTCTCTTCCCTCCAGCTTCAACAGATGAGAGCCTCTTTAAATCCTGCTAAGGAGGCCTTCTGAATTTCACATTGAGCTATTAGTAGCTGATAAATTAATCTCAGTCTTTTCCTACTGTTTTTGCAAATGCATCATTAAACTCAGCAATAGCCTCTCGATCCTGTCCTTAATGTTTCCCCTTATATTTCTCCAATGCCTGATACATTGGATGTACTAGCACATTTCCACTGGAATTCCAGCTTATCTTAACACTGCTAAAATAATTTATAATGGCAGTGCTGCCTTGTGCCGTCAACATTCTCTGTCACTTAAAATGATGCTATTATTGCCAGCAAGTTAGTAAGTGATCCAACTTCAAAGTTACATCCTTCTCATCTTTTTAGAGGATGAGTCCGGAATAGATTTGGGCAGAGGCAGAAATTGGACTAAGATGGAATTCCAAAAAAAGATCTATGCTGACCCTACAGTTAGCTTGGAAGCTAAGAAAGCCCTTGAAAATAGCTCCATTTTCAGTAAACAGGATGGTCTTCATCCTCCCACGTTACACACTGAGTGTGGGCTTCCCGGGAAGAAGAAGTGGTTTTGGTGAAATGCCTTCCTTCAGAGATGGCGCTTTCCAAGGAAAGGCTGAGGGAGGATTGCTATGATCTCTCCAGGTCATAGGGAAATAAACTCTCAGCCCTAAAGCTAGCTGTAGTGATGCATCAAATAACGCACCTCACAGAGAGTTAAAGAGGGTGTTTAGGGCCAGGTGCGGTGTCTCATGCCTGTAATCCCAGCACTTTGGGAGGCCGAGGCAGGCAGATCACAAGTCAGGAAATTGAGACCATCCTGGCTAACACTGTGACACCTCACTTCTACTATAAATACAAAAAATTTAACCGGGTGTGGTGTCAGGCACCTGTAGTCCCAGCTACTCAGGAAGCTGAGGCAGGAGAATCGCTTGAAATGCGAGGAGGTTGCAGTGAGCGGAGATCAGGCTGCTACACTCCAGCCTGGCCCACAGAGCAAGACTCCATCTCAACAACAACAAAAAAAAGAAGTTTCTAGGAGGATACATATAGTACTGGCATAAGGAGAAGAAAGGGTAAGTATGTGTTCACTTTTACTATCTTTGTTTCGAAGTTAGCGGCGCAGTATCTGTGTTTATGTACCATGAGAATTAGGTCTCACTTAAGATCTTGACAGAGAACCTTGGCTGAACTTACAGATTTTAGATTTACAGAATGTAACAATCCATATTGTGGTTTAAGTAAATTCAACTAGGAACAATTCACAGACAAACAGTACCCTAGTGAGCACCAATATTTAAACATGATGAAAGAAGTGCGTTGGAATATAAATATGAGGTGGCAGGAGAGTTATAGACCACCCCCCAAAAAAAACACAGACACATTTAAATTCCAGAACTTTAACATTAAAACAAAAGTTATAACTCACTTTAATATTTATGTAATAGCTCTTCTGTGGTGTTTTAATGAATTTGTTTAAATGAGAGTAAATGACTGACAAGATACACCTTGAAATTTGAACTAACATTTTTCAGGTGAGTGCTTTGAAAAATGAATCTCCTTAAATATTTATTTTTAATAATTTTCTGTACTTCAAATTGATTCCCTCATCTATAGCTTTATAATAAAAATTATGCCATGGATTCATAGAAGCTATTAGTAGTATTACACATATCTTTTTAAGCCTAAAAGTCTTCCAGATGATCCAATAGGTAGCTAATAAATGAAAGTAGCTGAAAGGAATAAATGCATATAAAACCTTTCAAAGATATTTGTTACATTTTAGTTATTAGTATAAGGACATGTAAGAATAACATGTTTATTTCTGCTAATCTAATTGCTTATAGGAATCACAGCAATATAAAATAAGAAAATATGGACTAATAAAATCATTAAACCAATAATCCTAAAAGGCGGATAAATGTGCAATTACTTTTATTGCAAACTTACATTACAGAGATTACACCAGATTACACAGCTAAATTCTAACTAAAATAAACTAACTTTTTATATAGATTTTTTTTACAGTAGCTAAAAAGGCAATAAAACACAAATAGACATTTCATCTACTTAATATCTTAATTTGAAATCCAGTGAACCAACTATTTAAATTATTACACTAGGAATGACTACTTATGAGGGAAGGCATTATCTTAATTTCATTTATCTTTTGTAATTTGAGGAAGTATCTGTCAAATTCCTTGTGGTCACACCTTTCATTTCTAATAAAACTTTGCCGGTTATAGCTATAGTACAACCAGCATTACATATGCCCTAACCTCATTTCCACCCATATGTGAAGCTAATTGAACCAAACCATACCTTACTACAGACTCTCAAGTCACTAACCAATTAGAGTTTTTAATCTTTTGTAATTTAAACTAAAAGATCCAACAACTAGATGCACTTGAATTGAAAGGTATTTTAAAGTTAGATTTAAAGCAGAATTAATTGGTTGTACCTGAGCAAGGGCAACACTTTAGAGGGATTGGTGACAGTGGGAAATAAATAATAATTTGTATAATCTAAGCTTTTCATATGGGAAATAAAAAGATATCACTATAGTATACAACATTAAAACGTTATGACCTTAATGGGTTAAATATCTTGTATTAGTCCATTCTCATGCTGCTCGTAAAGGCATACAGAGACTGGGCAATTTATAAAGAAAAGCAGTTTAATGGACTCACAGTTCCACATGGCTGAAGGCCTTGCAATCATGGTGGAAGACAAAGGAAGAGCAAAGGCACGACTTACATGGTAGCAGGCAAGAGAGCGTGTGCAGGGGAACTCCCATTTATAAAACCATTAGATCTTGCAAGACTTATTCCCTACCAAGAAAACAGTATGGGGAAAACCACCCCCAGGATTTAATTGTCTCCATCTCTGGCCCAACCCTTGACATTTGCGTTTATTGCAATTGAAGGTGAGATTTGGGTGGGGACACAGCCAAAACTTATTTCTCAATAGGAAAATAGACAACTTATAGCAGTCAAACTTAGAGTATAAAAATATACAAAAATATCTTTTCTCACTCAAAGTTTTCTTACAAAACAAAGTAAAGAAATCATAAAAGAACTATAAATATACTCAATTAGAGTAAAAACACTCAAAATACCATATATTGATTTAGATTTCATATACATGCACCTTGTGTCAAATAGAGAGCAAGATTACCTCCAGTAAGTGAGGTGAAGGGCATTGTAAGATTTGATTTCTTTTCACAGAATTGAAACAAATATGACAAAAGTGTTTATTCTCTACAGTGGATTACTTATCTATCTTTTTTTAGATCATTTGTTTTTTATATTTTTTCAAAACAATAAAACAACACACAAAACTAGTACATTTTGTTTCTTCTTTTTCTGAGATGGACTCTTGCTCTGTTGCCCAGAGCTGCAGTGCAATGGTGCAATCTCAGCTCACTGCAACCTCTGCCTCCTGGGTTCAAGCAATTCTCCTTCCTCGGCCTTCTGAGTCACTTGGATTACATGTGTGTGCCACCACTTCCAGCTAATTTTTTTTTTTGTATTTTTAGTATTGGCCAGGCTGGTCTTGTTCTCCTGACCTTGTGATCTGCCCACCTTGGTTTCCCAAAATGCTGGGTTTAGAGCCACGAGCCATCATGCAAACACTTGCCTAGGGTTTACTATTATTTTTATGATTTAATTAAATTTTCTTTGGTTCCCATTATAAAAAGATGAAGAATGTTATTACATATGACTTACATATATGCCTTAGGTATAATAGCTTATAATACCTAAATTTGACTATCATATATACTTTTAGTAAACATTAGTAAAAAAAATCCTTTTTGTTATATTACTATCATAAATAATACAAATTGAATTTATTCTTACCTAAGAACATTTTCTAAATAAATATTAATTGCTTCAACATAAACAATTACAAAATATTACCTGCTCAGTATATCCAAATCTTCTCAACTTTCACTCAAGCAATGAAACAACTTGTTAGCCATATTTAATAGAGTGTCTTTAAAATTGTCTTTTTCATAGACATTTAATAATATGCCCTCCAAATGTTAGCTTATTATTTCTAAAGATACATGATATTTTAATAGAAAGTCTTATTCTCTAAATAACGTATTAACCTACTATGAGTTTTTTTTTCTATTTTAAAGACTGTATTAATCACTTGTTATATTGAGCCATTTAATAATATATCAATGTTTTAAGCAAATAAAAATATACATGTGAGTATGCGAACAAAACATTTTATCTAAAAACAGTATTTTAAATATTTTTTTAAAGTGTTTCTACAGTTTTGAACACTGTCCTCTATATACATCATGTATATTACTAAAAGATTCATCATAATTTAATCAGTTGAGATGTACATGTTTTATATAGAGCATTTACTATCTCAGACAATTTGTAAATATGTAATAATAGCTCCAAACATACTTCTTTGATACACTTTTTTCTTTTTTATGAGTGTGTGTGTGTGTGTGTGTGTGTGTGTATGTGTGTTTTCCATTTACATTGATATTTAGTTTGGAAAACATCACTGTGATTTCATCAAAGTAGACTCAAAAGTTTGCAGATATTAGAAGTTCTCAGCTACACTTTGAATGAATTGGTGTTTATCTGTCCCTCCTAATTACTCCTCACTGTTCCACCTTCATTCGCCTCAGTTGAATGAACAGTTTTGTAGACACCCTCGAAATAATAGCAACACTGTTTACCAAGGCATGGAAGACCCTTGATTGATACCCTTTTGCAGCCTCTGTTGATGTGAATTTTTCACATGGATCCTTTTTTCCAGTTTTTCCTTAAAAAGTCACAATTTTTCTTACCTTACATCATCCTAGATGCACAAATTCCCTTTCGTGACCTCATGCCTTTTAATAAGATGTCACAGTGGCTTTTCACACTGTATCTTTATTGTACTGAGCTTCCTGGCTATATTAGACAATATTGAACTAGTGATTTTGGCCTCTAAGTAATGGCCAGATAAAGTTTCACCTTCTTGTCTTTTCAGTCCACGATTCTCTCAGCCAGCCAACACTTCTGGTTCTCTTAATTGTTAGTTCTTCACAATTCTTCTGGCCTCACTACATTGAGAAAAAGCATTTATGGGATAATGAGCGAATGATTGTTTACCTTCATATCTTGGCCAGAAGACACTTAGTAAGAGTAAATTTCTGAGAATAAGATACCTGTTGTTCAATTATCTTTTCCTATTTTGCTTTCCAAAATGAATGCATTATCATTCAATGATGTGAAGATGGCAAAATAACCACAAGAGAAATGCAAAGCCGTTGCCACTGTGGATACCTGTTGCTCGAAAGGAAAGCGTGGTGCTTTATCTGTATTGAATATTTCCTTACTCTTAAAAGTATGCATTACACACAAATTTTATTCATGGCTTACTAGATACAAAAAGTAGGTTCTCTACTAGCAAATATGCAGTTTAATGTAAATGTGAAGTGCATATTTCACAAGTAATAGAAAATCCTTCCTAAAATGGAGTTTGAAGTTTGTAAACATGGAGTATAAAATAACTAAGTATTGCCTGTATTTGTTCAGTTTTAATGAGTTAGTTGTGGTACTTTCCATTCTAATAATGAATCTGTTTTTATAAAGTGCTATTCTGTTGTGATACGGCAGTGAGAATCAGGGCATACATTATAATATGCATACATCACCACTGCTCTCTGTTCATCAGAACTGTTAGGTCCACTGACTCCTTAAGTTGTTGTTGTTGTTGTTGTTGTTTGCTTTTCCTTTTTTATTTGTCACACCAACCTTTGTATTTAATATTTTCAACCAGTTTCATAAAAATAAAAGATATCGTTAACGCCAGTCCTAACAACAGATGTAATTTCCCTGCACAGATTTTATGATTTTTTTTTTTGCATTGAAGAAAATAATTTTATCTTTTTATTTTCTGGGGAATAGTGCTAATATTACTTGACATTTGTAAAGGTATTGAGATAGACTAGTTACCATTATAATTATTTGCTTAATTAATAAAGCATCATTGAGAGTATAACCAGTGGCAGCCAATGGGTTTGGCTAAGAAGGCCCCACCATTCATCTCTTGTTTACCTCTGAGCCTGTCCATATCCAGACCAGCTTTTATGGTGAGGGGCCTGAAGGAGTCTCAGGTCAACACTTTCATTTCTATTATGGCTGCCTCCTCAGTGTAATCTCTTATAACTGAAGACCATGGAAGCAGTTGGCTAATTCAGAAAGGACTCAGACTGTCCAGGCTGTCAGTCAGTTTAGACAGTGTAATTGAGGCAGTGGCAGCTCCTTTGAGAAGAGCTGCATTCCCTGTCATGTGTGCTGACAACATATTTAGATGTCTTCTGAGTTTGTTTCTTTGTTTAAAAACTTTGTTTAGAGTAAGAGATCAGACAACCTTAATGAATATCCTGAGATTCACCAAGCTTTTCTCATAGAGATGGATTTAAGAAGCTTGAACTCAATTATCAAGGTATTGAAAGCAACCATTTCAAGTCATTCACAGGATTTTTCTCCTATAAAATCTCTGTTCTTACCACTAATTGTCTATCCACTAAATCAATGGTACATATTTTAAAGTTTGCCATTGCAGAACCTTACTTTTAGACCTAAATTCTGTAATGTCTGGGATACCTTAAGCAAAAGTTAGTTAACATAGCCACAGTTACTTGCAAGAAAGAATAATAAATCTATTTATTTGAGAAAATTATATATATATATATATATATATGTAATGTTTATATGCATACATATGCACATCCATATATTTATATAAATGGAATCATATATATACATTTATATACATACATAATTAGTAACTAAATGATATGCATATAGAGCAAATGATACTTTTGTAACAGTCAAAATTGATGGTCAAGAATGAAAATCCATGTTTATGTTATTTCGTGAGTAACTATGAAGTTTGTACAGTTCATTATACTTATTTTGGCTTCAAGTCACTTTGGAAATTCTAAAGATCAAAATGTTAAATGTATGTGAATAAATAAAGAACAGGAAAAGCAGAAAGATAGATGAATAGATAATTTTAGTGAAAAGCACAAAATTTTCATCTTACTTTTTCAAAATTATTTTTTTAAGATCAGAGTTTCACATGCAGATTTATTAGAAAGTTAAAACCATGTCATGGGGGTTTGTTGAACGAATTATTTCATGATCCATATATTAAGCCTAGTAACTGTTAATTATTTTTCCTAATCCTCTTCATCCTTCCACCCTCCACCCTCTGGTAGACCCCAGTGTCTGTTGTTCCCCTCTGTGCCCATGTGTTCTCATCATATAGCTCTCACATATAAGTGAGGACATGTGGTATTTACTTTTCTCTGTCTGTGTTAGTTTGCTAAAGATGATGGCCTCCAGCTACATCCATGTTGCTGCAAAGGACATGATCTCACTCGCTTTTATGGCTGTATAGTATTCCATGGCGCATATGTACCACATTTTCTTTATCCAGTCTACTATTGATGGGCATTTTGATTCCATGTCTTCGCTATTATGAATAATGCTGCAATGAGCGTATGTGTGCATATATCTTTAAGAAAGAATGCTTTTTACTCCCTTGGATATTTAACCAGAAATGGGATTGCTGGTTCCCCAGCAATGGTATTTTTGTCTTTAGGTTTTTCAGTAATTGCCACACAGCTTTCAACAGCGGTTGAACTAATTTGCACTCTTACCAACAGTGTATGAGCTTTCCTTTTTCTCCACGTCCTTGCCAGCCTGTCTGACTTTTTAATAATAGCCATTCTGATTGGCGTGAGATGGTATCTCGCTGTGGTTTTGACTTATATTTCTCTAATGATCACTGATGTTGAGCTTTTTGTCATACGCTTGTTGGTCGCCTGCATGTCTTCTTTTGAAAAGGGTTTGTTCATGTCCTTTCCTCACTTTTTAATGGGGTTGTTGGTTTTTTTCTTGTACATTTGTTTAAGTTCTTAGATGCTGGATATTAGACCTTTGTCAGATGCATAATGGCAAAAATTTCTCCCATTCCATAGGTTGTTTGCTTACTTGGTTGATGGTTTCTTTTACTGCGCAGAAGCTCTTTCCATTTGTCAATTTTTGATTTTATTGCATTTGCTTTAAGCATCTTTGTCTTGAAATCTTTGCTTGTTCCTATGTCTAAGATGGCAGTGCCTAGGTTTTCTTCCAGGGATTTTTATAGTTTTTTGTTTTACATTTAAGCCTTTATCCATCTTGAGTTGATTTGTGTATATAACGTGTGGAAGGGATCCAGTTTCAATTTTCTGCATATTGCTAGCCAGTTATCCCAGTACCATTTATTGAATAGGGACTCTTTTCCCTATTGCTTCCTTTGTCAACTTTGTCAAAGATCAGATGGTTGTAGATGGGTGGTCTGTTTCTGGGATCCATTCTGTTTTATTAGTTATTGTGTCTGGTTTTGCATAGTACCATGCTGTTTTGGTTACTGTAGCCCTGTGGTATAGTTTGAATTCAGGTAATGTGATGCCTCCAGCTTTGTTCTTCTTGCTTAAGGTTACCTTAGCTATTTGGGCTCTTTTGTGGTTCCATATGAAATGTAAAAATTGTTTTTTCTAGTTTTGTGAAGAATGTCATTGGTAGTTCGATAGAAATAGCATTGAACCTGTAAAGTGCTTTCAGCATCATGGCCATTTTAATGATGTTAATTTATCCTATCCATGAGCATGGAATATTTTTCCATTTATTGGTGTCATCTCTGATTTCTTGGAGGAGTGCTTTGTATTTCTCCTTGTAGAGATCTATCACCTCCCTGGGTAGCTGCATTCCTTGACATTTATTATGTTTGTGGTAATTGTGAATGGGATTGTGATTCTGATTTGGCTCTTGGCTTGACTATTGTCTGTGCATAGAAATGCTATTGATCCTAAGACTTTGCTGAAGTTGGTTATCAGCTAAAGGATCTTTTGGGCAAGACTATAAGGTTTTCTAGATACAGACTCATGTCCACTGCAAACAGGCTTAGTTTAATTTCCTCTCTTCCTGTCTCAGACCACAGTACGGTTAAAATAAAATTCAAAACTAAGAAAGTAACTCAAAATAGCTCATACAATTATATGGAAATCGAACAACCTGCACCTGAATGACTTTTGGGTAAATAATGAAATTAAGGCAAAATCAAGGAGTTCACCGTAGCTAATAAGAACACAGATAAAACATGCCAGAATCTCTGGGGTACTGCTAAGGCCGTGCTAAGAGGGAAATCTGCAACACTAAGTGCCCACATCAAAAAGTTAGAAAGGCCTCAATTTAACAACTTCATGTCACGACTATAATAACTAAAGGACCAAAAGCAAACCAATAGCAAAGCTAACATAAGACAAAAAATAACCAAAATCAACCAGAAAATGGAGGAGATTGAGACACACACACACACACACACACACACACACACACACACACACACACTTTCAAAAGACCAATGAATCCAGGAGTTGATGTTCTGAACAAAAGTAATAAAATAGATCACTAGCTTGACTAATAAAGAAGAATAGAGAGAAGATCCCAAGTAAACGCAATTAGAAACAACAAAGGGGAATTACCACTAACCCCACAGAAATGCAAACAGCCACCAGAGAATATTATCAACACCTCAGTACACAGACTAGAAAATCTAGAATAAATGGATAAATTACTGGACACATATATCCTTTTATGACTGAACCAGGAAGAAACAATCCCTGAACAGACCAAGACTGCACTCTAAACTTGGATCAGTAATACAGAGCTTACCAGCCAAAAAAAGCCCAAGACCAGATTCACAGCAAAATTCTACCAGATGTACGAAGAAGAGATGGTATCATTCCTACTGAAACTATTCCAAAAAAATGAAGAGGAGTGCCTCCTCCCTAGCTCATCTGTGAAGCCAGCAGCATCCTGATACCAAAACCTGGCAGAGACACACACACAAAAAAACACAAACTTTGTGCCGATATAGTTGATGAACATGAATACAAAAATCCTGAACAAAATACAGGCAATCCAAATCCAGCATTACTTCTAAAAGCTTAACCATCGTGATCAAGTAGTTTTTACCCCTAGGACGCAAGGTTGGTTCAACATACATAAATCAATAAATGTGATTCATCACATAAACAGAATTAAAGGCAAAAACCCCATGATTATCTCAATAGATGCAGAAAAGGCTTCCAATAGACTTCAACTCCACTTCATGTTAGAAATTCTCAATAAATTGGGTATTAAGTGAACATAGCTTTAAATAAGAACTGCCAACTGTGGTAAAGCCACAGCCAACATTATACTGAACAGGCAACAACAAAGTATTTCCTTTGAAAACTGGTTCAAGACAAGGACACTTTGTCTCACCACTCCTCTTTGATACAGTTCTGGAAGTCCTGGCCAGGGCAGTCAGGCAAGAGAAAGAAAAAAAGTGCATCCAGATACTTCTAAATTTTTAAAAGTCAGTTGTAAATTCTGCTTTACATTCCCTTTTTTAATAGTTTAAGAAATTTTACTTATGAGGAGAATTTACTTTTTAAAACAAACTTTATGTTTCCGTGCAGTTTTAGCAAAACTTTGCAGAAGAGATTTTTCACATACTCACTACCCCCACCCATATATATACTCCCCAACTGTCAACCTCTTCCAGAGTGGTACATGCCTTAAATTTGTTTATGTTAGGGTACACTCTATCTAGGGTTAGATAAACAAATAAGTTTGTGCATCTATCATTATGGTATCATACAGAGCGGTTCCACTGCTCAAAGTATCTTCTGTTATCTGCCTGTTTTCCCCTCTCTTTAAACCCTGGCAAATACTGATCGTTGTACTCTCTCTGTAGTTTTACTTTTTCAGAATATCATGTAGTCATTCATACAATATGCAGTCTTTTGATTGGCTTCTTTTGCTTAGTAATATGTATTTATGTTTTCTCCATGTCTTTTCATGTCTTGATACCTCATTTCTTTTTAATATTTCATTGTCTGCATGTTCCACGTTATATTTATCCAAGTATCCACTGAAGGACATCTTGGTTGCTTCAGTGATTGCCAATTATGAATAAGTCTGCAATAACTATATATGTGCAGGTTTTTGTGTGAACATAAGTATTTTAACTTCATTGGATAAATATCAAGTAGTACTAATTACTGGATTTTATAGTAAGAATGCGTTTAGTTTTGTAAAATATTGCCCCTCCTGCAGAGTCACTGCACCGTTTAGCATTTGGTCTGCAGTGAATAAGAGTTACTGTTGCTTCATATCCTCACCATCATCGGGTTTTGTCGGTGATCTAATTTTTGGCAATTCTAATAGGTTTAACTCAATGTACTAGTATTAGGAGGGAGAAGGAGCAAATCTCTTTTTCATTTTAACTTGTTTTTTTTTTTTTTTCTGATGGTGTATAATTCGGAACATTTTTTCATGTGCTTCTTTGCTATTTGTGATGGTTACTTTGGGTGTCAACTTTACTGGTTAAAGTTGATAGCTGGTAAGGCGTTACTTCTGAGTCTGTGAGAGTCTTTCTGGAAGAGGGTGGCATTTCTTCCTCAGTGGGCTGAGTAAGAAAGATCTACTCTCCTCAGTGTCGGTGGGCCCCATACAATCCATTGAGGGTCTGCATGAAATGAAAAAGGAAAGGTGATTTATTTCTCTTCTGGAGCTAGACTACCCATCTTCTCCTTCCTTTGGATATTAATACCCCAGGTTTTGGGGCCTTCAGACACCAGGACCTGCACCTGTGGCCCTCCAGGTTCTCAGGACTTCGTTTACTGATTTCTGATGGTACCAGCCTCCATAATTACATAAGCTCTTTCCTTATAATAAACCAAATCCCTTGCTCCCTCTCTCTCCTAATACTGGTACATGGAGTTAAACCTATACATGTCTGTGAGAATAAAATATAAAAGTACCTAAGAATAAATTAATCAGCACACTCCTCAAAATCTCCCTGGTAGAAGCATGGATGCATTCGACAGTGGGGATGTTTTTCATGAAAAAAAGATGGACAATTGCTTAAATATAGTGAATATTACATTACATTTAGTTTTAATTAGTTTAAAATTTTATTTCATTAAAGTAGGTGTTTCTAAATGACTTTTATTTTGTCTATGAGTGCACTTCTTTGAATAAAATTGGTAATTGGACCTTTCATGTAGTTTAATGCTTAGGAAAATGTCTGCATCACTTTACGTTTTTAATAGAAGTTTGAAAAACTCTTCAAATACCAATTTTCCTTTTTGTAATGTTCAACTTTTATTTTAGATATAAGGGATACATGTGCAGGTTTGTTTCATGGGTATGCCTCCCCTCCATTCCCCGCTCTGGTAGTCCACAGCATCTATTTCCCATGTTTATGTCCATGTATACCCAATGATTAGCTCCCACTTATAAGTGAGAACATGTACTATTTGGTTTTCTGTTCTTGCAGTAATTCACTTAGGATTATGTCCTCCAGCTATATCCATCATACTGCAAAGGACATGGTTTCTAAATATGCACTTTTGTGAACTTTATTAATAAAACTTTTGGAATTGAATTGCTAGCTCACAACAGATTTTCTATGCCTGCATTCTCTTGGTGCTTTTGAGGCCTTTGACAAAATTCAACAGCCCTTTATGCTAAAAACTCTTAACAAACTGGTATTGATGAAATGTATCTCAAAATAATAAAAGGTATTTATGACAAACCCACAGCAAATATACTGAATGGGCAAAAACAGGAAGCATTCCCTTTGAAAACTGGCAAGGAAAACTAGACAAGGATGCCCTCTCTCACCATTCCTCTTCAACATAGTATTGGAAGTTCTAGCCAGAGAAATCAGGCAAGAAAAAAGAAATAAAGGGTATTCAGTTGTAAAAAGAGGAAGCCAAATTGCCTCTATTTGCAAACAACATGATTGTATATTTAGAAGACTCCATTGTCTCAACCCAGAATCTCCTTAAACTGATGAGAAGTTTCAGCAAAGTCTCAGGATACAAAATCAATGTGCAAAAATCACAAGCATTCCTATACACCAGTTAACAAACAGCGAAATCACGAGTGAACTGCCATTCACGATTGCTACAAAGAGAATAAAATACCTAGGAATACAACTAGTAAGGGACGTGAAGGACCTCTTCAAGGAGAACTACAAACCACTGCTCAGGGAAATAAGAGCGGACACAAAGAGATGGAGAAACATTCCATGCTCATGGCTAAGAGAATCAGTATCGTGTAAATGACCATATCACCAGAAGTAATTTATAGATTCAACGCTATCCCTATCAAACTACCGTTGACCTTCTTTACTGAACTGGAAAAAAACCACCTTAAATTTCATGTGAAACTAAAAAGAGCCCACATAGCCAAGATAATCCTAAGCAAGAAGAACAAAGCTGAAGGCATCACGCTGCCTGACTTACTACAAGGCTACAGGAATCAACACAGCATGGTACTTATACCAAGCCAGAGATACAGACCACAGACAGGACACAGACACAGACGTAGACAGACCATAGACATGGAGCAGAACAGAGGCATCCGAAGTAACACCACATATCTACAACTTGTAGAAGTCAATCTTAAAAAGGAAAATACTTGCAAATGTATTTTCACCTATAAACCATTATCACCTATAATTGTCCATTGAATTTTTGGTTTTCTAATGCCAAAAAATTAAAAAGGAGAACGTAAGAAAACAACTATAATTAAGTTGTAAAGTACTGTAAATATTAAGTGAGATACTATAAAAATCATTAAAAATGCAAAAGAAAGTTTTAAGTTTACTCACTTTAAAAGTTATCCAGGTTATGTTGTCAAATACTAAAATCAAATTTCTAAAAATAATACCAATGATACTGTTTTATTTATATTAGCAAAATAAATGTACCTTAATTAATTTTTTAAAATATGGTCAATTAAAAATTACATTTAAAACATATTTTAGATTATAACATCTTTAGTGATATCCAGCTTTCTTTAGAGTATCTTTCTAGTGTTTTGGGTCACTTAGCTTAGCAATTGAATACACACGTTTTGTTGTGTTGGCCAAGCTTAATTTTGCAGCAATGTCAGAAGCTGATGTCTCTGCAGAATTCATTCTCCCAAACAGTACGTTTTCTTACTTTACAGAATATGAAAATGCATAATAAATGATCAGTTGCACACTAATGCTTCAACAGTGGTAATGCTTGGATTCATTATAATAAATTAAAGTTACCGTCAATTGTGTTTAAATAATATAACAATGGGCATTATTATTCCTAGAAGGTATGTTAAGTGTGCAAACAGATTAGATTTTAAAATGTTCTTTATTCAGCAGTTCCCATTGAAAGTTACTAGAATAGTTTTCAACTATTTATATTAAGTTTTTCTACACAGTCATTAATTTTAGAATGTATTCCCCTATTTAATAAACTGTATTCCCTTATTTAATAAACTGTAATCTAAAAATATATGCTTATGCAATATTTATAATACAGGCCCATTAAAGTGATATTTATAATATCAGGGGCCTGATAATTTTTGAATGCATTTTTTCTCATCTAGTAGATGCCCCAGTTTTAGACATGTGTGCACAGCAAAATAGGGATTTACATTCAGATCCTATTTTAATTTTATCCATTCTTTCAATTATGACTCCATTTCTTAGAAAATTCACAAAACACAGAATGTATGTTTAGGTACAAACCACCTATAATTTAGTCAGTTTTGACCCTCATCAGTTGCCTTGGTTCATTTCCAAGTTTACAATATTCTTCCTATACAAAATCCCTATTTTTTTATTCCTGAGTTGTGATTTTCTTTTCTCTATTCCTTTAGTAATCCTCTCATTACACTTACTTTAAAAAAATACAACAAGAACAAGTGAAACTAAACACACTATAAAAACTAATAATGCAATCCCACACCTAATGCCAGAAAGTATCAACTGTTCAATCAAAGAAAGCTACTGGCAACACCAGTCAATTGGTCCCATTTTATTTTCTTAACCCCCTTCTTCTGGCTTCTAAAATCAATGGCAATCAAATTGTCATCTACTTGCTATATTCTACAGAAGCAACCTATCTCAGAACGCATTCCTCCATGTCCAGTTCCCCTTAGCTGGAACTCAAAAGGGGGCCTGCATTGTCAATGTAACCACACAATGCCCTGGCAATAAATAGTCTCAGGGATGAGCATTCACTACAAAACTTTCTGTGCAGTATGTTAGATCAAATATAATTATGATTGGATTTTATTTTTATATTGAGGTAAATATTGTTTATATATTGTTGATATGACATATCTGACTCACCTCTAAATTTATTTTTACATGATGTTTTACTTATGTTCAGGACAGCGTATACTTTCTTAAACTAAATAACGGCACACGGTTAGTTTTCTTATTCCAATTAAAAAATGATTTGCTCTCATATACTAATGAAAAATGCTGAAAATAATTAATAGAATGTATTAAGTTTTAATAAAATATCTTAATCCATGATGAATTTATTATCATGAATATATTGAATATGTTACCACATACTAATGAAAAATACTGATGATAATCAATAGAATTAAATATCAATTTTAATAAAATATCTTCATGATGATTTTAAATAAGAATATATTGAATACTGTGCATTCAGTGATGTTTTAATTCTGAAATAACATTGAAAATGTACCACTGTTTGTTTCAAAAATATTAAGATATTGAAATAAATATTTTGGATACTATATAGGGGTGACTGTTGTGTAACATTGTGAACTAACTAAGGGTAATTGAATTGTTCACATTAAAGTGGAGAGTTCTATGTTATGTGACTTTTACTTCAGTACATTATTAAAACATATCATTCACTCCTATGTTTATATTTTAGAAACATATCACTATATCATTGATTAAATAAGCCTTACTTGGTAAATTTATTATTTCAAAAATGTACAATATTGTTATGGAATTTTGTTGCTTAATATTTTATATACTATATTATCATGTTGTAAAATTTCCCAATTTGATCAGTTAGGCAAATGAAAAGTTTCAGTAATATATTAAAACTTGGAACATTGAGTAGTGAAGATCATTTCCAATTATTTTATCCACATGTATCTAACTAAGCAATTCAAGCTAATGAATTAGATAAGTTGATTGTGACAGCAATTATAGTAATACAGTGACAACTGTGTATATTAAGTGATCTAGGTGTGTTAATTCATTAGAATAAATTCTCCATGGACATAGCAACTCTACAAGATTGTTACTGTCATTCTTTTTTATGTATGACTACGGTCATATGAAAATTCACACCCTACTCTTAATATATTTGAACACATTCTATTTTATTGGGATACGTGTATAGACTCAAGAAAGTCATACTTATGAAAAGTATAATCTATAACTGTGCAGTAAATCTTAACTGTAGTAAGTTGTGGGAGACCTCTAATGTATTTAATAATTGTCTCTGGGTATTTGGAAGTTGTGAGAAAATGCATTAAAGAACGTAATTTGTGTTTGTACAGTGACACTAAGTGGGATAGAGTAAAAATACAACTTTAAAGGGCCGGGCACGGTGGCTCAAGCCTGTAATCCCAGCACTTTGGGAGGCCGAGGCGGGTGGATCACGAGGTCAAGAGATCGAGACCATCCTGGTCAACATGGTGAAACCCCGTCTCTACTAAAAATACAAAAAATAAGCTGGGCGTGGTGGCGCGTGCCTGTAATCCCAGCTACTCAGGAGGCTGAGGCAGGAGAATTGCTTGAACCCAGGAGACGGAGGTTGCGGTGAGCCAAGATCACACCATTGCACTCCAGCCTGGGTAACAAGAGCGAAACTCCGTGTCAAAAAAAAAAAAAAAAAAAAAATACAACTTTATGTTTCTTTCCCATATTTTCATTAGTATTTTTTTTTTCTTTTTTTTTTTTTATTGCATTTTAGGTTTTGGGGTACATGTGATGAACATGCAAGATTGTTGCATAGGTACACACATGGCAGTGTGCTTTGCTGCCTTCCGTCCCCTCACCTGTATCTGTCATTTCTCCCCATGCTATCTCTTCCCACCTCCCCACCCCCCGCCCCTCCCCCATTTCCCCCCAACAGACCCCAGTGTGTAGTGCTCCCCTCCCTGTGTCCATGTGTTCTCATTGTTCAACACCCGCCTATGAGCGAGAATATACGGTGTTTGATTTTCTGCTCTTGTGTCAGTTTGCTGAGAATGATGGTTTCCAGGTTCATCCATGTCCCTATAAAGGACGTGAACTCATCGTTTTTGATGGCTGCATAATATTCCATGGTGTATATGTACCACATTTTCCCTATCCAGTCTATCATCGTTGGGCATTTGGGTTGGTTCCAGGTCTTTGCTATTGTAAACAGTGCTGCAATGAACATTCGTGTGCACGTGTCCTTGTAGTAGAATGATTTATAATCCTTTGGATATATACCCAGTAATGGGATTGCTGGGTCAAATGGGATTTCTATTTTTAGGTCCTTGAGGAATCGCCACACTGTCTTCCACAATGGTTGAATTAATTTACATTCCCACCAACAGTGTAAAAGTGTTCCTATTTCTCCACATCCTCTCCAGCATCTGTTGTTTCCCGATTTTTTAATGATCGCCATTCTAACTGGTGTGAGATGGTATCTCAATGTGGTTTTGATTTGCATTTCTCTGATGACCAGTGATGATGAGCATTTTTTCATATGTTTGTTGGCCTCCTGTATGTCTTCTTTTGTAAAGTATCTGTTCATATCCTTCGCCCATTTTTGAATGGGCTTGTTTGTTTTTTTCTTGTAGATCTGCTTTAGTTCTTTGTAAATTCTGGATATCAGCCCCTTGTCAGATGGGTAGACTGCAAAAATTTTTTCCCATTCTGTTGGTTGCCGATTCACTCTACTGACTGTTTCTTTTGCCGTGCAGAAGCTGTGGAGTTTGATTAGGTCCCATTTGTCTATTTTGGCTTTTGTTGCCATTGCTTTTGGCGTTTTGGTCATGAAGTCCTTGCCTACACCTATGTCCTGGATGGTTTTGCCTAGATTTTCTTCTAAGGTTTTTATGGTATTAGGTCTGATGTTTAAGTCTTTAATCCATCTGGAGTTAATTTTGGTGTACGGTGTCAGGAAGGGGTCCTGTTTCTGCTTTCTGCACATGGCTAGCCAGTTTTCCCAACACCATTTATTAAACAGGGAGTCCTTTCCCCATTGCTTGTTTTTGTCAGGTTTGTCGAAGATCAGATGGTTGTGGGTATGTTGTATTTCCTTTGAGGCCTCTGTTCTGTTCCATTGGTCTATATCTCTGTTTTGGTACCAGTACCATGCTGTTTTGATTACTGTAGCCTTGTAGTATAGTTTGAAGTCCGGTAGTGTGATGCCTCCTGCTTTGTTCTTTTTGCTTAGAATTGACTTGGCTATGCGGGCTCTCTTTTGGTTCCATATGAAGTTTAAGGTGTTTTTTTCCAGTTCTGTGAAGAAGGTCATTGGTAGCTTGATGGGAATAGCATTGAATCTGTAAATTACTTTGGGCAGTATGGCCATTTTCACGATGTTGATTCTTCCTAACCATGAACATGGAATGTTTCTCCATCTGTTTGTATCCTCTCTTATTTCGTTGAGCAATGGCTTGTAGTTCTCCTTGAAGAGGTCCTTTACGTTCCTTGTTAGTTGTATTCCTAGGTACTTTATTCTCTTTGTAGCAATTGTGAATGGCAGTTCGTTCTTGATTTGGCTCTCTTGAAGTCTATTACTGGTGTATAGGAATGCTTGTGATTTTTGCACGTTGATTTTGTATCCTGAGACTTTGCTGAAGTTGTTTATCAGTTTCAGGAGATTTTGGGCTGAGATGATGGGGTCTTCCAGATATACAATCATGTCATCTGCAAATAGAGACAATTTGATTTCCTCCTTTCCAAATTGGATACCCTTTATTTCTTTTTCTTGCCTGATTGCTCTGGCTAGAACTTCCAGTACTATATTGAATAGGAGTGGTGAGAGAGGGCATCCTTGTCTAGTGCCGGATTTCAAAGGGAATGCTTCCAGTTTTTGCCCATTCAGTATGATATTGGCTGTTGGTTTGTCGTAAATAGCTTTTATTGTTTTGAGATACGTTCCGTCAATACCTAGTTTATTGAGGGTTTTTAGCATAAAGGATTGTTGAATTTTGTCAAAAGCCTTCTCTGCATCAATTGAGATAATCATGTGGTTTTTGTCTTTGGTTCTGTTTATGTGGTGAATTACGTTTATGGACTTGCGTATGTTGAACCAGCCTTGCATCCCCGGGATGAATCCTACTTGATCATGGTGGATGAGCTTTTTGATATGCTGTTGCAATCGGTTTGCCACTATTTTATTGAAGATTTTTGCATCTATGTTCATCATGGATATTGGCCTGAAATTTTCTTTTCTTGTTGAGTCTCTGCCGGGTTTTGGTATCAGGATGATGTTTGTCTCGTAAAATGATTTGGGAAGGATTCCCTCTTTTTGGATTGTCTGGAATAGTTTCAGAAGGAATGGTATCAGCTCCTCCTTGTATGTCTGGTAGAATTCAGCTGTGAACCCATCTGGACCTGGGCTTTTTTTGGGTGGTAGGCTCTTTATTGCTGCCTCGACTTCAGACCATGTTATTGGTCTATTCAGGGTTTCGGCTTCTTCCAGGTTTAGGCTTGAGAGGATGCAGGTGTCCAGGAATTTATCCATTTCTTCCAGGTTTACTAGTTTATGTGCATAGAGTTGTTTGTAATAATCTCTGATGATGGTTTGGATTTCTGTGGAATCTGTGGTGATATCCCCTTTATCGTTTTTTATTGCATCAATTTGGTTATTCTCTCTTTTCTTTTTTATTAATCTGGCTAGTGGTCTGTCTATTTTGTTGATCTTTTCAAAAAACCAGCTCCTGGATTTATTGATTTTTTGAAGAGTTTTTTGTGTCTCTATTTCCTTCAGTTCTGCTCTGATCTTAGTTATTTCCTGTCTTCTGCTAGGTTTTGAGTTTTTTTGATCTTGCTCCTCTAGCTCTTTCAATTTTGATGATAGGGTGTCAATTTTAGATCTCTCCTTTCTTCTCATGTGGGCACTCATTGCTATATATTTTCCTCTAGAGACTGCTTTAAATGTGTCCCAGAGATTCTGGTATGTTGTGTCTTCGTTCTCATTGGTTTCGAAGAACATCTTTATTTCTGCCTTCATTTCATTGTTTATCCAGTCAACATTCAAGAGCAAGTTGTTCAGTTTCCATGAAGCTGTGCGGTTCTGAGTTAGTTTCTGCATTCTGAGTTCTAACTCGATTGCACTGTGGTCTGAGAGACTGTTTGTTATGATTTCTGTTCTTTTGCATTTGCTGAGGAGTGATTTATTGCCGATTATGTGGTCAATTTTAGAGTAGGTGTGATGTGGTGCTGAGAAGAATGTATATTCTGTGGATTTGGGGTGGAGAGTTCTGTAAATGTCTATTAGGTTTGCTCGTTCCAGGTCTGTGTTCAGGTCCTGGATATCCTTGTTGATTTTCTGTCTGGTTGATCTGTCTAATATTGACAATGGGGTGTTAAAATCTCCCACTATTATTGTGTGGGAGTCTAAGTCTCTTTGTAAGTCATTAAGAACTTGCCTTATGTATCTGGGTGCTCCTGTATTGGGTGCGTGTATATTTAGGATCGTTAGCTCTTCTTGTTGCAGTGATCCTTTTACCATTATGTAATGTCCTTCTTTGTCTCTTTTGATCTTTGTTGCTTTAAAGTCTATTTTATCAGAGATGAGAATTGCAACTCCTGCCTTTTTTTGCTCTCCATTTGCTTGGTAGATCTTCCTCCATCCCTTTATTTTGAGCCTTTGTGTATCCTTGCATGTAAGATGGGTGTCCTGGATACAGCACACTGATGGGTTTTGGCTTTTTATCCAATTTGCCAGTCTGTGTCTTTTGATTGGGGCATTTAGTCCATTGACATTTAGGGATAGTATTGTTATGTGTGAATTTGATGCTGTCATTTTGATGCTACCTGGCTGTTTTGTTGGTTAGTTGATGCAGATTCTTGATTGTGTTGCTGCTTTTTTACCATTTGGTGTGTTTTTGGAGTGGCTGGTACTGGTTGTTCCTTTATATGTGTAGAGCCTCTTTCAGGAGTTCTTGTAGAGCAGGTTTGGTGGTGATGAAATCTCTGAGTGCTTGCTTGTTCACAAAGGATTTTATTTTTCCTTCACTTATGAAGCTGAGTTTGGCTGGATAGGAGATTCTGGGTTGAAAGTTCTTTTCTTTAAGGATGTTGAATATTGGCCCCCAGTCTCTTCTGGCTTGTAGGGTTTCTGCTGAGAGATCTGCTGTGAGTCTAATGGGCTTCCCTTTGTGGGTAACCCGACCTTTCTCTCTGGCTGCCCTTAGCATTTTCTCTTTCATTTCAACCCTGGTGAATCTGACGATTATGTGCCTTGGGGTTGCTCTTCTTGAGGAATATCTCTGTGGTGTTCTCTGTATTTCCTGGATTTGAATATTGGTCTGCCTTGCTAGGTTGGGGAAGTTTTCCTGCATAATATCCTGAAGATTATTTTCCAGCTTGGATTCATTCTCTTCATCACATTCAGGTACACCTATCAGATGTAGATTAGGTCTTTTCACATAGTCCCACATTTCTTGAAGATTTTGTTCATTCCTTTTTGCGCTTTTTTCTCTGTTCTTGCCTTCTCTTTTTATTTCATTGAGTTGGTCTTCGACCTCTGATATCCTTTCTTCTGCTTGGTCAATTCGGCTGTTGAAGCTTGTGCATGCTTCACGAAGTTCTCTTGTTGCGTTTTTCAGCTCCATCAATTCACTTATTCTCCTCTCTATGCTGTCCATTCTCGTCAGCAGTTCGTCCAATCTTTTTTCAAGGTTCCTATTTTCTTTGCGATGGGTTAGAACATGTTCTTTTAGCTCATTGTAGTTTCTTACTACCCATCTTCTGAAGTCTGATTCTGTCATTTCATCACCCTCCTTCTCCATCCGGTCTGGTTCCCTTGCTGGTGAGGAGTTGTGATCACTTTTAGGAGGAGAGGTGTTCTGGTTTCGGGAGTTTTCATCCTTTTTACGCTGGTTTCTACCCATTTTTGTGGGTTTATCCACCTGTTGTCTGTCTCTGTCCCAGGGAGTTGGAGCTTTATGAGTTTCTGTTGCACTACTGCCTTTTTTGATTTTTTTTTTTTTTTCAGGTCGGACCCGCCCAGCTAGCAGCACGCCTAGCCTCTGCCTGCCTGCAGGGGCTTTGCTGAGCTGCTGTGGGCTCCGCCCAGCTGCCCTGAGCTCTTCCCTGTAGTCCTTTTTATATGGGCGTAGTTAGAACTGTCTGGGCAATGGTGGCCCCGCCTCTGTTATGGCGGACTCTCTCTGTTGTGGCAGGTTGCCTCGGCAACGGCGGGTTGCCTCGGCAACGGCAGCCTGCCTCCGTAGCGGTGGAGAGTCTCAGTAATGGTGGAAGCCCCTCCCCCATGGAGCCGGACCGTCCCGGTTCAGCTGTGCTTGGTTTGAAGGGCTCAACCCAGAGGGTTTCCAATTACTGTTTTTGTTTTCGTTGTTGTTGGGGGTGGAGGGGTGGGACCAACCGAGCCTGATCACCTGGCTCCCTGACTCAGAGTCTTTTCTTTTAAGTTGAACGACCCCGCGTTCCGGTCGCTTGTTGAAAAGGCGCTGGGATCTCCCGTGCTGCGACTCACGGAGTCGGCTCGAACCGCGGCGCCGGCTCCTGGCGGATTTTTTGCCTAGGAATCTCCTGGCCTGGCTCGCTATTTCAGATGAATGGGCTATTCTGCCGTCTCAAGGCTCTGCTCGCCAGCTAAGAGGGCTCCCAGACCAGTGGCTTTTGTACGGAGAACCGCAGCAACAGGGAGTGGTCACAGCAGCCGCGCGGGCGGAATCAGCCCCGCGGGGGCCAAAACAGCCGCACCGGCTGGGACTGCGACGCTGGCGACCCCTCTGCCTGGGTATCTCCTGGTCTGTGGGCAATAAGAGTTCGTCTGGAAATGCGGCGTCCACTCACCCTCTGCACTTTCACTGGGAGCTGAAGTCCTGAGCTGTTCTTAGGCGGCCATCTTGAAAGTCGGATCTTTCATTAGTATTTATGTGACAGGGAAATGATTTTTCTTATGACCAGATGAAAACTCTGGCCAAGCCCAAGGCTCCTCTGGTAACTTGCATTTAATAGGTAGTCCTGTGATCAATTATGATCATATCTTCAAACCCAATTTCATTTCAGTAATTTAAATGTCCCCTTCAATATATTAATCCAAACTTCACCCTTCATTCAGAAGTACAATTTCTCCTTTGCTCCTCCAACCAGAATCTGTATGAGGTGGAATTAATGCTTTCGTGCTGTAAGCGTGGTTGGCCTCCTCTTGTTTTTCTGCTCGTTTCTCCCTCTGCCTCCTCCCGTTTTTCTGACTAGCTGTGGTTACTGACAGCTCTGAGCTTTGAGCTGAATGCCTTGGTTAAATAGTGCAATTATAAGACGCCTTCTACCTGGACCAGTCTGATATTTAAAGCTGGCTATTTCTGTTAGCTGCTCATCAGAGGTTTTTGTGCGAATTCTCAGATGCAGTTCATCATGGGAGACTATTGAGACACAAAAACTCTTCAGTTTCAGCAACTGTGTCTGCTCTCAAGTCAAACTGTCTCTCTGTTCATTCCACATTCTACTGATCTCTTCTGTTAGCTGCCATTATCTTGTGTGAAAACCCTCTTGTTCAGAATATACACCTATAGCAAATATATTTTTCAGGTATTCCACCTAGATTCCTCCTGCGGTTCACAGATTTTGATGAGAGATGAATTTAATTATGTTTGCATGCATTGGTAAATGTATTTCTATCCTGCTGCAATAAGGATATTGCCACATCTTCCAGCCTTTAGGCCTCTCAAGCACATGTCCAACATGATTGGCCGTACCACACGATCCAGGCCACACGCAGGCACTCCAGTGCTTCACTTTCTACGGCTGTTTTGCGTTAGGAGAACAGGGTTCATGCAGAAAGACAGGCTGTAGACAAAGATATCACTGTTTGGATTCTCTGCATCATCTACTTTTACAAGCCTTCTGAATTTTAAGAGTTGTCTAACTGGTTCTTAATCATGTCCTTTAACCTTCTCATTGGTGTTCCGGCATGTTCCATAAGCATTTTAAATCTACTAATACCATACTAATACCTCAGACAAAGTCTTTTGTTTGTTTGTATGCATCCTTATCAGTTACACATATTTGTGATGTGCATATGACATTTTGATACAA
This sequence comes from Saimiri boliviensis, assembly GCF_048565385.1. Classification (NCBI taxonomy): domain Eukaryota; kingdom Metazoa; phylum Chordata; class Mammalia; order Primates; family Cebidae; genus Saimiri; species Saimiri boliviensis. Next base: position 1,611,347 of record NC_133467.1, read on the forward strand.
GTTTACAATGTGTCATGACCAATTCAGGTAACTGGGAAATCCATCACTAATACTTATCATTCCTTCATTTATTAGCATTCCATCTCTACTCTTCTAGTTCCTATGGAATATACTACAAATTATTGTTAACTGTAGTTGCCTATTGTGCTATCACACGCTGGATTTTATTCCTCCTAACTGTATTTGTCTACACATTACCCGGACTCTCCCATCTTGTTATGAACATGAAGAGGAAACTGACTTTTAACTTACTGACTCATTCCAGATTCAAAATATATTTGTATACATGGCTGTTTATGTGGGAACGCTACAATTCACCTAAATGCATCTCACATGACAGGTACATTAGAACCAGAAGGCATGCCCCATATTTACAATTTTAACCTCTTGCATAATTACCTTTGCCTTTCAGGCTCAAAGTATTTTGATATATGAACATTTTCCCAATGTTACTGGCAGTCAGTATGGGATTTCCTGGTTGAAACATTGCCTCTTCGTTCGTTAATGTATTTACTTTAGGTTTTGGTCTCAAGGTATACCCCGTCCCGTGCCTTGCTTCATTTCAATTGCTGCATTCAGAGAGATGATTTAGGTAAACAATTGTGTTTGACTCAAATCAAGCACCCACACATAAGCTTGTGAAGTAAAAATTGGCAACTCTAATTTACATTACCTACAAGCTTTCTACTGATTTTACTGACTTACTGTTCACTACTGTTTAGATTCAAGAATCCATAATAAAATCCGTAACTTCTCAAACATTTTGAATCCATCATTTCTCACTTTTAAATGAAATAAAAGAAGGAAAAAAGCAGACATATTTCGTCATATATTTACTATTTGTATTGCTCTTGATTCTTTAGTGTAGGTAAGATGCGCTTGACATTGGTCTGAAAACTTCACTTAACGTTTCTGTATGACCAAGTCTGCTGGTGAAGATCAGATCTGCTGGTCAACGTTTCTGAGTCAGGAAATATCCTTGTTTGCCTTTTCTTGAAGAAAATTTTTATTAAATATAGAAATGTTGACTTTTTAGTTTTCAACAATTTAAGGGTACCATTTCAATGTTTTATAAACTCTTGTTTCTGATGAGTATTTATGTATCATTTTGTATACCTGATTACCTACATACGTGTCTTTTTTTTCCTCTGGCTTCATGTGGTATTTGCTTTTTAACACTGATTTTCAGTAATTTTTCCCTGATAAACCTACATGTAGTTTTTCTTCCCTTTACTCTGCTTATGATCCACTGAGTTTCTTGTATCTATGGGAGGACAATTTAAACAAATTTGCAACAATTTCTGTCATAATTTCTTTAATATATTTCTACTTTACTCTCTCTTTCCTTTTCTTTTTGGACTTCAATTATATGTAATTAATTGGATGGCAAGACTTCCTGCATTATGAGTCAAACTGGTAATCATTAATCCAATTGAATTATACTTTGTAAAATATCTCACATGTGTACAAGGAGACATTTTTACCCACGAGCGTGCTGATAAATGTTTAGCAACCAGCTCTCAAGTGTTCCCAACATCGATTTTGGTTAATATTTTTGTATACATTAAAAGTAAAAAAAAAAAAATGAAACTAATCAGATATATGGTAATGCTTTGTTTATTTGTCAAGACTGTGAGCAATTCCTTTGCTAAATAAAACACTAGCTGTTAACACTGAGAGAAAATTTCTTTAGATTTTGTGCCAGTCACAATATAAAAGCTACACATTTTAATCCGTATTATTCATTTTTTACCTTTATTGTCATAAGTCTAAATAAGGAATAAAACAGTTATTCAAGCCTGATCTGTAGTATTTGCTGATTTTCAGGGTATAATTGTACCCTCAGTGACCTAATTCAGTACAGTCACAGGATATCACTGGATGTGGAGTTGGGAGAGATTTACAGTAACAAAGCATTCTATAAAAACTTACAGATCACAGGCAACGATAAAATATAGTAAAATAATTAGGAAGAGATGAGTTTGTTTTCAATACTAATTCTTTAATTGTTAGTTGATGTAACTTTGTTATATATATATATATATATATATATATATATATATATATATATATTTAACTTTTGTTTTAAGTTCAGGGTTACAAGTGCCAAGTGCAGGTTTGTTATACATATAAACTTCTGTCAGTGGGGGTTGTTGTACAGATTATTTCATTGCAAAGGTATTAAGCCTAGTATCCATTAGTAATTTTGCCTGATCCTCTCTTCCAGCACAGCAAATGTATATGTGTTCTCATCATTCAGCTCCCACTTATAAGTAAGAACATTCAGTATTTGGTTTTCTGTTTCTGTGTTAGTTTGGTAATAATAATACCTTCCAGCTCCATCCATGTCCTTGCAAAGGACATGACCTCATTCTTTTTTACAGCTGAATAGAATTCCATGGTATATGTGTACCATATTTTCTTTATGATACCAAAATCTGGCAGAGATACAACAATAACAAAAAAGAAAACTTCAGGCCAATGTACTCGTTGAACATCACTGCAGAAATCCTCAACAACATATTGTCAAACTGAATCTGGTAGCAGGACAAGCAGTAACTTAATTTTTAACTGTTATGTTCTATAATTGTTCCCAAAATTCTGAAAAATTTGATAATACATTTTCTAAAGTTGGTATGGGACAGATACATCATACCCTTGGGTGTAAAGATTATCACTGCAAAATTGTCTATAATACTGAGATATCAGAAATAAGCCATTTAAAAATAATTTGAAGATCAGATGACTCAGTTGATAAGATAGATTCTATTGCATAACATATATTGCCATCTTGAATAATTTGGTCACTTCAGTGCCCAGTTTTTAGTATTGTGTAAATATTGTAAAAGTACACTAATGCCAAAAGCTTGCTCACTGGGAATGACTATTACTCCATTTTGAGGAGGAGTCAAATAAAAATATAAATTAATTCATACTATACTTATTTAAAAATCACTTTCAGAGTTGGCAACAGAATAAAGAATAAATACAAAGCAAAATTTAGTCAATGACTGGATTATAACTTCATTTTACGGCCTGGAATAATAATAAATCCCATCTTCAGCTTTTCCTTGTGACACACAGAAATCTTGCTGCCATAAATACAGTCTTTAATTAGAAATCACTCCTTAAATAATGCCTCTAGGATTAAGATATTCAAAATTATATAGCATAGCCACCAAATAGATGACGAAAATAAAAAGAAATAAACCCATGAATGAGGAGAACTCCAGTCTAACCTGACTTGACTTTAAGGTAAGCATTACAGATGAATCATTGATCGAAAACTAGAGAAATAAATATTTTCAGAATTGACATTTCTTTATTTATTTTTTAATGGTACCCTCAGTTGGTGATGATGCTACGGGTAGGATCTATACATCTTGGAAGTTTGAGAATCGCTTCTCTAATGTCCTGTTTGTAAATTCTAAGCGCTGATTTGTTGTTGCTCACCATCTGCTTATATAATCTCCTGTTGCCAAATCGGATAACAATATAGATGGCTAAAGATGCACATTGTGCATATGCAGTGCAAACTTTTGCAATGGAACATCCTAAAGGATGTAGTTATAAAAATACGTGTATAGAACTCTTGAGCTGTTAGCACATGGTGGGACAGAATGAGTCCTAAAAAAACCTTAAAGAGTTTGAGTGTGATCAGGCCCAGGTCCAAAAAGTCATCGCTTCTCCTTCTTGCACCACCAATATATAATCCATGTGGAAGTCTTCGTTAAAGATCCAAAGCATCTTTAAATCTCATGTCATCTAACATGTCTAATACTGTTCTAGCCACTATCATCTTTCCAGATTATTTAAACCAATTCCCTCCCTCTTTTGTTTCTGTTTTGATGATGTCAACAATTCCTGTCTACATATCCCACAATTAAACCTATCCAATAGCAATCCACCATAAATACAGTGCGATGATGGTGGTTTCCTATCAACTAAAAGGCCAGCCATGATATTGCCACTGCTTGTTTCTATACTACACCTAATCCCTCTTCTTACCCAATACGCCCAGTGTCACTTTGTGTTGTCCTTCAGACACACCAAACCTTCTCTCTCCTTAGTCTTAACAGCTATTCCTTCTGAGTAAAATGCTGCAGTCTACATAATAATTGATAGACTGCCGCCTTATTATTCATGTTTCAGATCAGTGGTTAATAAACATTTGCTTTATAAATTAGTTTTATTGGTTATACAAACCCACATGTTGAATGACAATTGCTAACATACATTTTAGTGTCCTTTACATTGTTCTGACAGCACTAAAGGAATAATTACAATCTGGACTTGGAATCCTGTTATTCTAATCATAATTACTTCCAGAATTACACAATTTAAATGAGAAAGTATATATAAAATTACAGTGAAATCGTAAGCCACAACAATGGTTGTCTCCTCTACTTTAAACCTCTTTCCAGATGCTACACAGAAGATAAAATACTGGTGCAGTATGTAAAATGTAGAGATGTACCTTTGCTTTCATGTTTCAGGTCTAGAATGTGGTCACGATATCCGTGACTAAATGTTCAGACCCATGATCGTGTTACCCAATTCACCTCCGCTTGCTCTAGCCCCACATCACAGGTGAAGTCCTGCATTATCCATATGAAATGGATAAAATCTTAGTTAAATCAATGGAGACACGTGTAAAGTTTTGCCCACAGATTCATTAAGCACCTACTATGCTCCAGGCACTATTCTATGCAAAAGGGATGCCAAATAAAGTATAAATAGCATGAGTACTGATACCAATAACTATAAAATTTATATTTCTAACTCTCCAGAAGGATTAAATATGTATTCAAAAATCCAAAAAATATTTTGGTTTTATTCAATGAGAATATAATTGTGAATATGCTATTCAAAGACCATGAAACCTAAATAAAACAAAAGAGCCATATTAGCCTGAGAGCCACTAAAATGATGGTTTTACTAAGATTTGTCTTTTTCTATGTAATAGAGGTTATTCTGGGTAGCACACAGTATTTCTCTCTGTGAAATCACTATGGAAACTGCCACAATGGATTATAAACTCCATGACCTTCTATTATAACACTTTTATTTTGCATGTAGAGTTTTTTCCTTCTTACAAGTATTTCAAAGAAGAATTATCAGGAACTACTCACATATCCCTATAATATATAGGAAATAATTACAGTAAGTTCAATAACAGAAAGAGAAAGCCTTTGCACTCTCTGACTGATTAAATCCCCACTAATTTTCTTTGCATCTTGCAAAGACTATAAGGTTATAGTCTGTTTTTCTTTGAAGTTATTCTCTTTTTTCAGAACAACTGATAGATTTTTTTTCACTTGACCAAAAGTGTCACTAATGCGTGATTGAGAGCAAAGAAATGGATGTATGAGGCAGCAAAACCCCACTAATAGAATCTACTCAGATCATGATTTTGTGTGGAGGATCATTAATTAGCAACAAATAAAGAATTATGTGAAGTTTTTAAATCTTATTTCTCATTAAACGTTAGCAAACCATCCAAATGTTGCTTCAGTGGAGAACAATTGCCTGAATATCTTCTCTAAATTGAAAATCAGATAAGTTCGACAGAAATAGTTCTCTGACATGCACGCTTTTTATTCTACACTGTATGTAGAATATAACCGTTCTTAAAATGTTGGTTTTCAGCTGTTTTTTCCCGGGTCATGCTTTTAGCTTTATCCCAGTGTATCAATGTGTGTATGACTGTGTGTATGTTTTATATGGCATTTTCACAGGGATATATTGTTTCCCTTGCTTAATATTTTTATGATTTATATTATATCATCTTAAACTATAACATACATTTCTATTTTAGGATTGCATATTGTTAAACTTTTAAATGTAAATCTTTGAATTGCTAATTTAATGTCACTAACCTGTGATGTGTTAAGTATCTTTGAGAATAATTATGGATATTGAAAAATTCATACCTGACAGATTTTAAAACTGATTCTCTTAATCATGAGCACTCATTGTCATATTTTAGACTAATCTCATTTTCTCCCCTGTATTTCCCTCCAAGGTGTTTGCAATGAACACTTAATGTCTGGATTAAAGACAATCATATCGGTTGACATGTCCATTGCTAGTGAATTTTGATGTATTTAGAAAATGTATACAAGACGGTATTAAAACTTACAGTATATTATGATAACATGAGGAATGCTGGGTTAATTTTCAGATGACTCCCATAACTCCATAAGGATATAAGCTGCAATCTGTATAACTGTAGCCTACATTGATTATTCTTGCTAAAGGGAGACCATGCTATGTCTCAATTTTCCTTAAGCAGATGATTGAAATTGTTTTCTTGAAACTTAAAACTTTCTAAGGAAGAACGCAGATTGGAATATTGTAAATTTAAAATTTATATTTTGAAAATGATTCTACGTTAAAGAAAAATACTTTAATCTTTGATATAGTTGGCTTTGTTTCCCCACCCAAATCTCAACTTGAATTGTAATAATCTGCATTTCTCAAAGGTAGGGCCAGGTGGAGATAATTGAAATGGGGGGATGGTTTTCTCTAAGTTGTTCTCATGAGAGCTGAGGGTTTTATAAGGAGCTTCCCCTTTTACTCAGCACTCATTCTCTCTCTTGCCATCCCATGTAAAGTGCCTTTTGCCATGATTGTAAGTTTCCTTAGGTCGCTCCAGCCATGCAGAATTGTGAGTCAGTTAAACCCCTTTTGTTTACAAATTACTCAGCCTCTTGTATTTCTTCATAACAGCATGAGAATGGACTAACACAGTCGCCATGCTTTTCAAAATAAGAACTGAAAAGAAAACTCAGAAATTGGAAGCAACTGAAATTTGGAACAATAATTGGAAGTGTAATCTAAGGTGTTATTAGTAGTAAGTGTGGTGGCTTTGTTGGAGGTGATTTGAAATTCAGTTTAATACACAATTTATAGTTTATGTATTAAATGTATTATAATTTTCTCAGTGAAAGCAAGTTAATTTCCTATTCTATGTGTTTTTAAATTGAGCAATGAGAACTAATATTTAATTGAGCAATAAGAGCTTATTTGAGGTTATCCATGTAAATACAAGAGAAAAAGATTTAATTACAGCTTGCTGTTTTAATTCTGATGTTTAGTAAACAGATTTATTTATTTATTTATTTATTTATATATATATATTTTTTGAGATGGAGTTTCACTTTTGTTACCCAGGCTGGAGTGCAATGGCGCAATCTTGGCTCACCGCAACCTCCGCCTCCTGGGTTCAGGCAATTGTCCTGCCTCAGCCTCCTGAATAGCTGGGATTATAGGCACACGCCACCATGCCCAGCTAATTTTTTGTATTTTTAGTAGAGACGGGGCTTCACCATGTTGACCAGGATGGTCTCAATCTCTTGACCTCATGATCCACCTGCCTTGGCCTCCGAAAGTGCTGGGATTACAGGCTTGAGCCACCGTACCCGGCCTAGTAAACAGATTTTATTTTAAATTGTGACAAGCTACAATATAGCATAATATACTTATATAGATTATTTTTAGAAAAGCCATGAATGAGTTTTAACAAGAAAAAGAAATTTACAGCAAATCTAAACATTTAGATAGAGTAGTACACATTATAAGGACAGTTTTCAATCTAACATTGGGTCTAGTTAACAGGAAAGAATAGCATTTCCAGCTGAAATTCTGGCTTCATCAGTCTTGATTTCACTTTTCAGCAATAAACTGATCTCTGTCTCTGCTAATCCTGGCTCATTTGTGTAGTCCTGGATATTCCTATACATATATATATGTATATAATTTTCATTTTTATTTTTTTGCTTAATAAAGCAATAATACCCAGATTCTGTTGTGAGTAATCAAGTTCCTATCAAGATTCTCTCGCAGACTACAACCTATAAAAATAAACAACAAATAGTTTGATGTAATGAACTCTTCTTTTTTTTTTTCTCTCTTCTTCTTTTTTTCTTTTTCTTTTCGTAATGAACTCTTCAAGGAGAGCTTCATTAAATATGATTTATCTATACCCAATTAAGGTAAATTAAATGTTGGTGAAACGGATGCTGGAGATCCCCGTGTGTGCTTTCTGTACATGACTTCATGCTCAGCGTTGGCCCCCGCAGAGCCTGGACTGAACTGTCTTGTGTTTCACATGACCGTGGATTCTTTCTAGAGCTGATTAGTCTTGGAATGGAAACTTGGGCCAAGGAAGGCCAGTTGGACTCCATGGAGTTTTGGAAACGAAACATAGGAACTTAGTTGTTTTAATTGTGAAGAGCTGAAAGAGCAGGTAGATCAAAAAGTTAAGGCTGCCATCTGCAGAGAGAATTATGACTGATTCAGTGAAAGCAGGAGTGAAGACAGTGTGACGTCTTCAGAGAGACTGAAGTACAGCCATGCAGAGAAACGGAGCCCAGTACTATCTCTGTATCTGTTCTCCCTGGGATAATAATTCTCCAGATGTCTTCTTCAAATGAGAAGCAATACAGAGATGATAATTCTCCAGCTGCCATGAGGTTCTAAAGGACTTTTGCCCTAAACTTTTGAGAGATCTCTGCGTTGTTGTAATGTCCAACCTTCTACGGTTGTTTTTCTTTACTTTTAAATAAAGCAAAGAATTTAGAAATATGTACTTAGAAAAAGGAAAGTGTGAACAGATTTTGCAATAACTTATAGTGGTTGAATCATTTAATTCAGAGCAATATCTGAACACTGTGGAAACAGACCTGTTCTGAATTCTGCTGCATCAGGCACTTTGAAGTACGGTGCCGAAAACCATCACTGTTAAATCTTGGCAGATTTAGAATTATTCAGAGCATAGCCACCTTTAGTTATGCAAGAAAACAAGGTAAAGGCTTCCTCTGGGAATTTTCTATTGGAATGTGCAACACTTAGTGTTAAAATATACTGATACCTATAAATAAAATATTGTAAAAAAAAAACCCATCCTCGTTTTTTTAACTAACCTCAGTAAACAACCCACATACCTGCAAAGTTATGTACTTATATACCCTTACCCATTTGCTGCCCTTTAATACTAAGAACTGAAATAAAATTAAACCAAATGTGTATTTTAATTTCTATTTGTAGAAACACTTTAAAAACTTGATACAATATGAAGCCAGAGTCATAGTCTTACCTCAAATACAAAATACTACAGATTTAAGTAAAATATGTTCTATTTTATCTCATTTATTATAGTTTTTACTGTGTCTTCAGAAGTGCCACCCCATCTTTGGTCTTTAAGCCTACAGTTGATGACTAATACGATAACCACAATTTAATGAACTATTCAGGAGACCTCAGATCATACACAATTCTGGAATATACTGCTTTCAATGTGACCATAAGTCTGAGGAAATTTCTTTAAGGCTGTTTCCTGATTTGATTACCTCACATTTTACACTGCCGTGCACAAAGTGTCTGGCAAACCTTATATGCGTTTGTCACCTCCATTGAATAAGTATTGGGTGTCTTTCAAACATCTGAACCCTCTCACTAAAAAACACCATGCAGAATGTAGCCTGGGGCAATGATGGGTGTATATATAATTATTCTGCTGAAATTTGTGCTGAAAAACAGCATGCAGTTTTGAAAAACCCAGATTTATTCATTTCATTCTCACAGTCTCCACTTCAGTGTGTGATATAATCACATGAAATGTGGTCTTCTGAAATACTATTCTAAGCATTTTGAAACTCCAGAAGAGAAAAAAGCAACTTCACAGGACCAAGGTGAAATTTTTAGTTACGATATTGCATGGATTTTTAAATAAGTCATTGTAGAAAGGTTCCTGCAAGGAATGTTACAAATGTGGACTTTGCAAAGACCGGTGAGAGCCACTGAGGAATTTTAAGCAGGGAAATGTACAAATATGTAATGTACTTATAAAAAGACTCCTGTCTGTAGTTTGGGAATCAGATTATGTTAACAAGAGATTATGTTAAATATTGTGTAATCAGATTATATTAACATTTTAACATTAATTTGGAAAACGTATGTGTTGTTTCATTTTTAATTTGTAAAGAAAAGAGATTTGCTTAGTTTACAGTTCTGCTGGCTGTACAAGCATAGTAGCAGCATCTGCTCAACTCTGGGGGGTTTCAGGGAGCTTTTGTTCATGGCAGAAGACCAAACAGAAGCAGGCAGGTCATGTGACCAGAGCAAGACCAATACAAAGTGGGGGGATGTATGTGTCCTACATTTTAAACACTCAGACTCACAAGAGATTATTTACTATCAGGACTACACCAAGCCATGGGGATCTGGCCCTGGGGTCAGTCACCTCCCCCCAGGCCTACCTCTAAAATCAGGGATTACATGTCAACATGAGATTTGGTGGGGACAATATTTGAACTCTATCATTCTGCCTGTGGCCCCTAGAATCTCATGTTCTCACATCACAAAATACAATTATCCCCTAACAATCATCCCACAAAAGACTCAACTACTTTCAGTATCAGTCAAAAGTTTGAAGTCCCAAGTCCAAAGTCTTATCTAGAGATGAGTTCTTTCCCCCTGTGAGCCTTTAAAATAGATAGAATTTCTTTATTTCCAAGGTAGAATAGTGGTACAGGAATAGGGTAAACATTCCTCCAAAAGGGAGAAATCAGCTGAAAGAAAGGGGTTATAGGCCACATGCAAGTCCAAAACCCGGAAGACAGTCATTAAATTGTAAAGATCCAAAATAATCTCCTTTGACTCTATGTCTCACACCCAGGGCACACTGGTACAAGGCATGAGTCCCAAGGCTTAGAAGGCTCTGCCACTGTGGTTTTTCAGGATTCAGCCCCTGAAACCATTTTTACCTCCTGGACTTCCAGGTCTGTGATGGGAGGGGATGCCACACAGATCTCTGAAATGCCTTCTGAGGCCTTTTCCTCATTGTCTTGGCTGTTAGCACTTGCTCCTTCTTAGTTATGAAATTCTCTCTGGCAAGTGATTGCTCCACAGCCTGCTTAAATTTCCTCCCATAAAGGCTTTTATTTATTTGCTGCATGGCTGTGCTGCAATTTTTCCAAACTTTTATGATCTCCTTCCCCTTTAAATATAAATTTACACTTTGAGTCATTTCTTTGCTCCTGCATCTGAGTGTAGGTCGTTAGAAGCACCCAGTTTATGCCTCAAGTGCGTTGCTTCTTAGAAATGTTTTCCTCCAGATGCCCTAACTTATTATATTCTTTAGTTCAAACTTCCACATATTTCTAGGCTAAGTACAACAAAGCCAGGTTCTTTGTTAAGGTATACTACACAACACTTTTGCTGTAGATGCCAATAAGTTTCTAACTTTCTTTCTGCGACCTCCTCAGCCTAACCTCCTCTGTTCATATCACTATCAGCTTTTTGGTCACAACCATTTAACCAGTTTCTAAAAAGCTTCAAACATTTCTTCATCTTACTGTCTTTTGAACCCTCCAAACGCTTCCAACTGGACAACAAGAGCGAAACTCTGTCTCAAAAAAAAAAAAAGAAAAATGAAAAAAGCAATAGTAAGTGTAGTCATTATTGTAGGCAGAAGACATGGGAACAGATCTGTTCAAGGCAGGGGTCATTTTGGTCACCTGCTTGGTGATTAATCATCACAGATCCTTGTGCAAAATTGTCTCCCAGTTTGTTCCTCTGAGCATCATTTGACAACTCTTGTATCTGAGTTTTGCCTACAATGTGGTTTGCAAAGGTCAAATTACATTCTTTAAAACTTCGTTATTAAGGGAAAAAAAACCCCACATTGTTTTCTTAAGTACTTGAATTGCTTTTCCTGCCCAGTTTCAGTTATGTGGCCAAAAACCTACATAGTTAATTTAGAAATGACTAGGTAAATACCTCAAAGGAAAAAGAATAATAATTACTAAAATAACGTAAAAGAAGATGAGAAAAAGACAACTTCTTGCAAGGTAACACATGGAAACAAAATCTCTAGAACGAAGATAAAATATGGGCTACCTTAAGTTTAGGCTTGCCGCAGGCACTCTCTGACAAGGTAAGGAGAAGGTTATGGCAATCGGAGAGACAAAGTCTCTAAGTCTCCTTTGTCTTTCTACTTCATATTTCTTAAACATTAAACCACGGAGATACGTGAACCCCAGAGTGCCTGAATTTCAGAATCTTGGGATGCCTGTGAAGTCTCCTTATCAGCGGATAAACACAGGGTCAGCAAGTTCACACTGCAAATTTTCAAGGGAAAGAAATCCAAATATTGTATGCTATTAACTCTCTATCACACTTTAACCTTGTACTTTTGCTGTGAAACCATATGTAATTTGATTTAATTGCAGCAGAATGTAGAATTATATTTTCTTATTATTTTATTATGTTTAAAAATCTTTCATATTACAGCGAGGTGGGAGCAAAGCTAAGGCTGGAAGGCAGAGATGACGTTGAAGCCAGGCAGGCTATGTTTACCGATTCAAACTCCTGCACTCCTATTCTATAGCGTCTCTGCTAGCTGCACCATCTCCCATTTCTCTTCTCTTGCCAGCACTACAGAGGTGTTATATTCCATGATCGGTGATTATAGGACTGTCTGAAAATGTATTAATTCACATCACTAGTCCTCAAATTGGCTTAAGTATGACTCTATCAAAATGAAATACTTAGAAAAATATGGAACATACAATGTCAGAGGGGCTCAACCACTGAGGACCTGTGAATAGACGCTGATGGCTTTTTGGTTTCTTATCTTATATGGAATCGTTCTTGAAAGGCTTCGTAGCAGTTATTTTCAAGGCTAGTGCTCCCCACTGTGAGATGAGTCTCAGGCCGTGTGAGTAATTCGTTTGTTTGGGTTGTTGCAGACCTCTAAGTCAGAGAAATGGATGTGATGACCTCCAGAAATGCCTTCAGGTGTTAGTCCTCCAGAAAACAAGATATTGCAAGTGGCCAAATCCACAGCAACAAAATCAGCATTATAAATACACACATTTTATTTACACATTGTTTTCAGGTTGTTTTATATGAGGAAACTTAGATTATTCGCTAATTTAATTTTTTTTGGCATAAAACTTTTGCTGGCATGCATGATTTACATCCATACACACTACAGGGAGAAATTACCAATTATATTTTTTCTATATTAAAAAAGTAATATACTTTTTTTATGCAACTGCAGAGTAGCCTCCCTTTTTCCTGGAGAACAATAAATAGCTATACTGTTACCTGATGCTGATCACACAGTTTACACGCAACAGATGCTGACATCGTGGTAACCTGGCACGTAAGAAGTGAAATGCATTACCACATGTGAGAAATGTTGCTGAGAACGTGTGGCTAAAAAACAACACACACACACACAAAGCTGATGTTTCACATGCCATATGCTACGCTTGAGTAAAATGAATGTGTGCTTAAAGCAGAAAAAACACCGAGTTTCATGTTTATTTTCCTTCTTAAAGCTATTATACAGTTAGGCTTAATGTCATTGTTCTGCTCACTGAGAGGAAGAGCAATCTGGCAGTCACAGCTCAAACCCACCAGGCCTTTACATCGTATGCAGTCTAAATTCGTATTCCAGAGTTTTCTCCATATCAGTTTCACCAGTATTTATTACTACAGTCTCTTGAAAACACAAAAAAGAATTTAGACAAAAATTTTGCCTTTTAACTTGGGAATATTATGAAATTGAATAATCTAGAATACTATAATCTCATTCTCTCTTTCTCTCTCGCTCTGTCGCTCTCTCTCGCTCCCTTTCTCTCTTGCTCTGCCCTCACTCTCTGTCACTCAGTAAGCTCAAGCATTTAAAGGGTATTTTCACTTCCAGTCTCCAAAATATATTACAATATCTTGTTATTCCTATAGCATGCAATAGCAAAATATATGAATTGGAAATGTGTTTTCCAAAAAAAGAAACACATAGTAAAAGAAAATAATAACAACAATAGAAAATAAAAATCCAGCCAGGGATGGTTGTTCATACCTGCAATCCCAGAAGTTTGGATTACTGAAGTGGGAGGATAGCTTGAGACCAGGGTTTGAGATGAGCCTGGTCAACATGGTGAGATGTCATCCCTATAAATAAAAAAATTAAAAAGAATAATAAAATAAGCTAGGCTTGAGGTGCATACCTGTAGTAACAGCTACTTGAAAGGCTGAGGTGGGAGGATCAGTTGTGCACAGGAATTTGAGGTTGCAGTGAGCTATGATCATGCCACTAGGTGACAGAGTGAGACCTCATCTCAAAGAAAATAATTAATAAAAATGAAGATAATTCAAAACCAAAATCCCTTCTGCAGCATGAAGCCTGACTTAAAGCTCAATGTCTTCAGAAAGTGGACGAATGCGTCTTAATGCAAAGATGGTGACAGATGGTCAGAGATCAGTCGGAGAAGACCTTCCGAGGATGTTTGTTTGCCATGCCACTTGTGTTGGCCTGTCCTTTAAGAAGAGATGTTACCAAAAACCCAAACTACTCACTCAGTTCCTGTGAAGACCAGTTCAAAGAGCAATCTTTCTTCTTCTGAGAGTTATTCCAGATTCCAAGTCTTCAGCATCATTATTTAGAAAAACTACCTTTTCCTAAGATACTAAGATGGAACTCTATCCAGAAGAGTTCCTTTCTCTCTGGGATTTTGCATGCTCAAGTGCTGTTTGCTTTTACAGCTTTCTGATGCCTTCAGATCAAATTTTTTTCTTTTTGTAATTCATCTATTTTTTTCCCTAATTTTTATTGATAGGAACATTAACCTGGATAGAGATATTTCAGTACACTTGCAACAAAATCCAGCGGAAGAATGTGAAAATGTAGGATATGTAATAAAATATCTAGGGTATATCAAGAGCAGAAGTAAAACTGGCAAAATGTGGATAACAAAAGTCCAAAAGAAGAAAAAAACAAATAGAAAGATGAAAATAATTTAAGAAATAGTGAAACATTATTTTAATTTCTGAAATACATTTACTAACTATACTCCTTATCTTATTGATTCCTATTTTTGTGAACCTACCAAAATAGTTTCTCCCCCAAATTATGTAGACAAATATAGTAAAATAGTTTCCTAATATTGCTGTAAAAATTTACCACCTGACTTAGTGGCTTCGTATAACCGATTCATTGTCTTACAATTCTGGAGGCTAGAAGTTCAACATCAGTTTCGCTGGGCTAAAGTCAAGGTGTCAGCAAGATGTTTCTTTCCGGAGGCTCTAGGTGACAATCCCATCCTTGATTCTTCCAGCTTCTGGTGCTGCATTTCTTGTGACTGTACCACTCCAATGACTGCTTCTGTAATCACATTGCCTTCTTGCAAGGACCCTTGTAATTACATTAGGCAATATGCCTGACAATATCCCTGACAGTATCCACATCTCAAGATCATTAATTTGGTCATACATGCAAGGTACTTTTTGCTGTACGAAGTAACATATTCTCTGGTTTGGGGGATTAGCATGAACATCTTTTAGAGGGTGAGAGTAGTCATATTCAGGCTGCCACACATAGCAAATTTAAAAACCTGTGTCTTTTTTTTTTTTTTTTTTTTTTGAGACGGAGTTTGACTCTTGTTACCCAGGCTGGAGTGCAATGGCGCGATCTTGGCTCACCGCAACCTCCGCCTCCTGGGTTCAGGCAATTCTCCTGCCTCAGCCTCCTAAGTAGCTGGGATTACAGGCACGTGCCACCATGCCCAGCTAATTTTTTGTATTTTTAGTAGAGATGGGGTTTCACCATGTTGACCAGGATGGTCTCGATCTCTTGACCTAGTGATCCACCCACCTCGGCCTCCCAAAGTGCTGGGATTACAGGCTTGAGCAACCAAAATCTGTGTCTTTTAAATAATTGTATATATTTAAGGTATTCAAGACAATGTTTTGATATACAGATACATGAAATGATTACTACAGTCAAGAAAATTAACATATCCATGTCCTCACATAATTATCCTTTTTGTCTTTTGTGTGTACAGTAAAAGCTTCTAAAATCTACTTTTTTAGCCAATTTCCAGTATACATTAGAGTATTATTAACTGCAGTCAACATGCTGTACGTTTCATTTCCGGATTTATCCATACTATGTAACAGCAATTTTGTACACTTTGATAAACATCTCCCCATTCCCCCACCTCCCTGCTCCTGGTAGTCACAGTTCTACTCTGTGGTTCAATGTATTTGCCTTTTATAGATTCCATATGTAAACAAGGAGAACAATAGACAAAATGAGAAGACATCTTATGGACTGGGAGAAAATATTTCTAAACCATGCAACTGATAAGTAGGCAATATTCAAAATGCATAAGGAACTCATACAACTCAATAGCAAATAAATTAAAAAGTAACCCGATAAAACAGTGAGCAAATGACCTAAATAGACATTTTTTCACAAATCTCTGTCATTAATAAAGCACTACATCATAGGCTCATAATGTTGTTAGCAATCACATCCAAGTAAACACAAGAACTTCTTCAATGGAGTGGTGGGTAATGAAAAGTGATAACGAATATTAACTCCAGAGACCAAATTTATCAGCAAATGCACATACAAAATGGGTGGATCCCCATGGTTAGTTAAAACCTCAGTGAACAAGTCTCAACATGATCAGGAAAATTTGGGGAAATCCTTTGAGGTTCCAATTTGTTTATAAATGCAAAACTTTAATAGAAACACACAAAGAACAAAGAGAGATAATGGTTCAAGTTCTTCAAAATGAAAATGAAGTGAAGTAAATACGTGTGCCTGAGAGACAGAAACTTACTCTTAAAAATAAAAAACGTTAACAGATATGAATTTATTTGAACATTCAGTAGCACTGGGTTAAGTGAAGGAAGAGGACCAGATGGGAAGGATGAGTGAATCAAACTGATACAAGAAAAGACTTAAGAGCAAAATAGTACATCTCTCTAAATTGAAAGATACAGAAACGGCTAACAGAGAAAAGCGACCGCAGCCTATTCCACTCACACAGAAAATAAACCTCCCCCTGCTCTGCCATAAAAATACATTTCTTTAAAGAATGGATACAACTGGGGATTGCAGTAAAGTAATACACACAGTTGTTATAAGAAATCAAAAGATAAGGTTAATACGGACATGAAGATCGATAAAACTAGAAAAAATCTGTGAATGTTGTTACCTAATACTTGAGATGAAAACTTTTTTTTTGTTGTATTAAATTGAAAAATAATCTGTATATATGTTTATGGCATAACTATGGTGTTCTGATATACGTTTATGTTTTAGAATAATCGTTATCAGGCTAGTTACCATATCCATTGCCTCAACAATTTACCATTTATGTAGATAATATTAAAAATTTCCTACTTTAGCAATTACAAAATGTACGTTATCTTTAACTAGAGTCACCATGCTGTGAGATAGATCATCTGAACCAGTTCTTCTTGTCTAGCTGAACATTTATGCATTTTACACCAACAGTTCTTCTTTTCCAGTCGACTTCCCTGCAGCCCCCAGCCTCTCGTAAACATCATCCTACTCTCTAATTCTAGGAATGTGAATTTTTTAGATTCTGTATGTAAGTAAGATCCTCCAATATTTGTGTCTCTGTGTCTGGTTTATTTCACTTAGCATACTGTTGTAATCGTATATGTTTGCATGTGCCATTATATATATAATGAAAATTTAGTGCCATTTGAATGAAATACATTTTCATTCTGTGCCTGTTACTACACAATTCTAGGCTCGTCTGTGAAAAGGAGCTATGTGCCATGAATGTAACAATTCATGTCACCTTATTCATGGCTATTGTACCTTTCTTATAAATACTAAGAGTATCAATAAAGTAGGAGTGCTTAGTAGAGAGCTGAAATAAATGATGAGTTTAAAATTTATGGTTGCCTTTGGCCTCGCCCAACATCCATTGCTGATTCTTGGCCCTTTTCTATTACTGGAGACATTTCCCCTGGGCCTTCCCATTGTCCACTCATTAACGCTGCTGCGAACATGTCACACAGACTTTCCCTAGTCCTGTTCCATGGAAATATCTGTAGTCATCACGTTCCTGATTGATGTGTCCTAGAGGTACTTACCATCTAACCAAATTACTGATAAAATGGAATGATAAAACAGTGTGTCTTTTGAGAATACAGACCTGAGTTGTCCAATAAAGTAACCACTAGCCACCAGGAGCTATTTAAAATTTGATTAAATTTAGTAACATTAAAATTCAGTTTCTCAATGACACTAGTCATTTTTCAAATACTCAGTAGCCATTTCTGACTAGTAGTTTGGATTTTGGAAAGAACACATATGGAACATTTCGTTGATTATAGAACTGTTCATTGGACAGGGCTATTCTAGATTCATAACAGTCTCTTTGGAAATGAGATCCTATGACCAAATATGTTTGGAAAATTCTGTGCCTTTACTGTCTTATTGGAGACATATATAATATACATTTATGATATACTAATATATATTACACAATACTTTATGTGATAATGCATGGTACTATATAATATTTTTATGTACAATATATAATATTTTAAATTGTAATTAGGCTGAGCACAGTGGCTCATGCCTGTAATCCCAGCATTTTTGGAATCCAAGGTGGGCAAATCACTTGATGTCAGGAATTCAAGACCAGTCTGGACAACATGGTGAAACCCCATCATACTAAAAATATCAAAATTAGTCAGGTGTGGTAGCGTTTGACTGTAATTCCAGCTACTCAGGAGGCTGAGACAGAAGGATCACTTGAACCAGGGAGGAGGAGGTCGTAGTGAGTGGGGATGGCACCACTACCCTCTGGCCTGGGTGACAGAGCGAGACTACAGCTCAGAATAAATAAAATAAAATAATAATAAATAAATCGTAATTGGTTTGTAACCCAGTGTTTTCCACATTAACTGAATTAGATATTCACTTTTCCTTCCTGCCTGAATTCACGTAAAAAGTAGAGCTCCACTGAACTCACTTTGAGAAAATTTTTATAGATTGAAGAGATGATTCATTTCACTAACACTAGTAAAAGAAACTGACTCAAATCTCACATATGATAAGTTTCTGTAGATAGCGATGTGAATGCAAATCTAGTAACTTGTTAAAAAAAATTTCCAACATATGTTCTATACCACATAAGCAGACTAAAGCAAACTCTGCTTAGTTAAAAGCTACTTTTAAATTCAAGGCTTTTTTGTTTGTTTTTAATGGGGGAATTATGTAAAATTCCACAGACGTTAATTTGTGTGTGTGTGTGTGTGTGTGTCTATGTATATGCAAAGGCTTATTGGCTCTATAGTTACTAAAGTTAGTTGGCATGCATAAATATTAACTGATGGTTGAAAGTTATGATTTAGTACTTTAAAAAGTGGTCTAAATTTTTGAGACGGAGTCTGTCTATGTCGCCCAGGCTAGAGTGCAGTGGTGTGATCTCGACTCACTGCAACCTCCACCTCCCGGGTTCAAGCGATTCTCCTGCCCCAGCCTCCCAAATAGCTGGGACCACAGGTGCCTGCCAACATGCCCAGCTAATTTTTTTTTTTTTTTTTTTTTTTTGAGACGGAGTCTCACTCTGTCACCAGGCTGGACTGCAGTGGTGTGCAGTGGTGTGATCTCGGCTCACTGCAGCCTCCGTCTCCCGGGTTCGGGCTATTCTCCTGCTTCAGCCTCCCAAGTAGCTGGGATTACAGGCTCATGTCACCACACCCAGCTAATTTTTGTATTTTTAATAGAGGCTGGGTTTCACCATGTCAGCCAGGATGGTCTCCATCTCTTGACCTTGTGATCTGCCTGCCTCAGCCTTCCAAAGTGCTGGGATTACAGGCATGAGCCACCACACCTTTCTAAGAAAATGAACTGTAGACAAAAAGAAATTATATCATTAATTGAATGTTAATAAAACAGATTTTAAAGAAAAAAAATAAAATAAAATAAAAAATAAAAAGTGGTCTAAAAGCAAAAGAGTTCAAAAAGGCACATGACTTCTAATGTGCCTGTGTATAAACAAATACACTGAATTCCCATAATTTGGGTGAGTAACAATTTATAGTCAATGCATTATCATTATTAACTAGAGCTGGTTGGGGTTTTGCTTTTTTGCTTAAATATGAATAGTTGATTAACACATTTGTAAGATTTCTCTTAAGTCTTACATTGGTGATTATTTGTTTATGAAAACTTGATTATTCTGCAACTTTGATTATTATTTGTTCTGCCTCAGTTCTTCCATATAGTCACATTCGTGAGCCATATTAATTTGTCCATCATTTAAAATATAGTTTTTCAAATGCTTACCTAAAGTTACATCACTAGTGAATGATAGACTCAGGATTTAGGCAGTTATTCTAAAATGTATCTTTCTATTTTTATAATATGTCTGTCTCTCCATTGGAATTTAAACATTAAAATGTACCATGTTAAATTTATTTTCTTTAGTGGAAAGTCACATCCAAGTTTTGCAAAAACAAGGGCAAAGGCAGAACCAAAGGGAGCCATGAGAAGTCTCTGTCTTGACGGAGAGACGGAAGAGTCGGCCCCTTCTTGATGAGGTTAGCATTCCGGGAGACACAGTAAGACAGGTTCTGTGCGTATTGAATATGTAAAAACCAGTTCTTTTGTGGATAAACAAAGCCTGTCAGATGTCAGAAGATAGTAACTCACAGCTGAAATTTGCCCTTTCCGGCTGACATAGGAATCACTGTGAATAGCTAACAACTTGAAAATATAAGAAGGAATAAGAAATATACAGAATATTTTAACCTTTTTCACAGAGTGAAAAATTACCTTTGGTTGGAACATGTCAACAATGACGGTGTGAAATTAAGCTATATGGGATATATGGTGTGGAATGAAAACAAGTATAAGACTATATTTAAAAGACATATGCATATAAAAGAAAAATCCTCAGTGACAAAATACATTACCAAAGGCATTTCTCAATTTCTGTCATAAGAGGTATATATTTCTTGTTAAACTTCAGCAGTGCAAAAAAAAATTGGCCTGTCCCTGTATTTATCCTATTTGTTACTTATTTTTGTTACATTTAAATAGTCTATATAAAAGTGAGGCATATGCATTGCTAGAATTGGAAAAATAGAAATGATCTTAAAAAAAGAGTGCATTGTTTTTAAACCTACGAAAATCAGAGATCCTCTATATTTTTCTGAATTTATGTTTACTCTGGTTTATTTAAATGGAATTGGTTTGGTTTTCACTAATTCACTAACTTTATCATTCACACATTAACTCATGCCTTTATGCACGTGCTTATGTATACATGTTTATATGTATGTATTTTCATATTTCTTGGCTTGTTACTTCTTACCATATATTTTTGGTTGTGTATAGCTATTCAAAGTAATAAATTACATTATTTTAGTTGAATGTTAAAGGAATCCCAACAAAAATATCTTTATTTGATAGAAGTATAATTAAATGCATTATACTAACCACCCACTTTACAATATTATTTTCCTTGAGTTTTGATTTACCCAATCCCAGGACTGCATTCTACCTCACATTATTGAAAACATTTAACCTCTGACATTGACAACTACTTTTGGAGAGACTTGATATCGTGCATGTTCTCAGTTACATACATTTTGTCTTCTCAGTTAATCTATAAATTTGCAAACCTGTGCCTGTTTGTTTCACCAAATTTGAGTGGCTGAAACACAGATAATCACTAGACAGTCTTTGTTTCCCCATAGTGAATGTTTATTGAGCATCTATAATGTATAAGGTATTATAAGGGATACAAAGAGCGTATGATGCATGTGTAAATTAAAGAGAATTGATGCATGCATTTCAAAAATTGACTCAGATTTCTTGGACACAATGTAGCCGTATTCATCATCATTTACAATTCTCACTTTGGACACTAAGGCCACTGGCTGAATTTATCAGAGCATTCAGGGTGTTATTTCGGAGATACTCACCTTGAAACTTAAATCGCTATTTTTGACTTTTATGTGTGTTAGTTATTCATTGACTTTTTTGAATTGGATATTTTTTCCCATGCAGAAAACAGTACTTTGTACAATTATAACATGTTAAATTTATTTAGAAATTAAAGAAACTCTTTAAATTAAATAAATTAAAGAAAGCTCTTCGCTTTCTTCTCTTAATTATAGAATTGAGTAGGGTGATTGCAGTATTCAGCTTCCAAAATGGATTCCCATGATCTTTATTTCCTGGTATTTATGCCCTTGTGTTCTCTCCCACTGAGTCCATGTAGCAAGGGTTCAGTGTCTGTCCAACAGGGAACAGAGGCCCTTAGTTCGACAACCTGGAGCAACTGAATTTATCAAAAACCACATGAGTAAGTTTGAAAGCTGATCACCCATCACTGAGTCATAAAATGACTACAATCCCAGCTAATACTTTGATTGCACACCTTGAGACAGAGGTCTTAATTAAGTTGCCCCTGGATTCTGGACATGCAGAAATTATGAGATAATAAATGTCTGCTATTTTAAGAGCCTGCATTTTAGGATAATGTTTTACACTACAATAGATAACTAATGCAGTTGTAGTCTTGGAGAATGCAAAGTAGTATTTCCATGTGCAAGGATAGTATGATAAGCTAAACAGTAACGAATGTGCCTGCCTACTCCAGGAAACAGAAATGGAGGCATATGCTGAAATCTCTAGTGCAATGCTATTATTACCCGTTCTGGAAAATCTGATAAATTATGCTGAAGACTAAAAGAAGTCTTAACATACTATCTGCCTCAATGTTTAAAAGAGGTTAGTGCTTTGGTAAAGTCACAGGTCACAGATTTTTTTCCTACTGTTTTTTAACCCCCAGTTTTTCTGGCTTCTAAACAAGTTTTGTTTATATATATACATATATACATACATATATACTTACATATATATGTATGTATTTGGGGTGTGTGTGTGTGTGTGTGTGTATGATATACCATATATGGTGTGTGTGTGTATATATATATTCTCTTTAAACAGCATCTCATATATATGTAAAAATACATGGTATACCATATATGGTGTGTGTTTGTTTGTGTGTATATGTGTATAGTATATATGCCATATACGGTGTATTTATGGTATATATGGCATATATATATTTACCATATATACATATTATACATTTATATGTATAATTTATTTTGTGCTTTTAATGTGTGGTATGGTTGGCTTTGTGTCCCCACTCAAATGTCTTCTGAAATTGTAATCCCAGGTGTTGACAAGAGGCAGCTGTTAGAAGGTGGCTAGACCATGTGGGCGATTTCACTCATGCTGAGAGTTTAAAGAGAACGTGATAGTGAGTGAGTTCTCATGGGATCTGGTAGTTTAAACCTATGGCTCTTCCTCCTCCTTTCTTTCTCTCCTGCCACCTTGTGAAGAAGGTGCTTGCTTCTCCCTTGCTTTCTCTCTTTGACACTATGTAAGACGTGCCTTGCTTTCTCTCTACCTTCTGTCATGATTGCAAGTTTTTTGAGGTCTCCCAGCCGTGAAGAACTGTGAGTCAATAAACCTCTTTTCTTTATAAATTACTACTCTCAGGTAATTTCACACTACTACTAGCAGTGTGAAAACAAACTAATACAGTGTCCTTGGTTGAAAAATGTGACGATATGTAAACATTTGGTGGGGACGACCAAATGTAAAATTTGAATTCCTGATGATAGCCTTTTCTATCTGGTATTCCTGTACAAATCTCAGATACATTTTCAATTATCATTAAGGGTTCAAAAATTACAGACAGCACCAAATGTGTACAATACTTCTTAAATTGTGGCCCTCAATTATTCAAGGCTGAAATCATTAGACAGTGAAGAATGATATCCTAGAAACTCATTTGTCCATCTCGTTTATTGCCACATCTAACTGCTTTGAGTTTCTGAAAGGTTTTGCTTATAAACATTTTACCTTCTTTTCAATGACTAATTGAAGAACAGGTTTACTGTGAACTATCATTTTATTTCCAGCAGCAAGCTCTGACACAGCAGCATTTTATCAGTCCCATAATACTGGCTATGGTTAAGATGTGTCATTTCAAATCTCATGAACATTTCTTTAATCTCATACGTTAAATCTTTCTTAAGTTATACAAGTTAAATATAAAAATGTAAGCAATCCAAGTATGTAGATCAAGAATGATGTACCATTCATTTCAGAGTGGTGCCAAATTTAATTTTTTGACAATGTTTGACTTCCAGTGCACTATAGGTGTTCACTCATGCTGTCATTTCCAAATTAGTTTTCAAAAATAAGCCATAAAATTTAAAAATCAGTTATTTTTATTTCTTTTAGTATCCTTGTTTGCAATTCAGATAGCAAATTCAGAGGTGCTTTGTTCTTTATTACTTTAAAAATAAACCTGTTCAATCTTTCTAAATAATTTCTCCTCAATGTGAAAAATATAAGATCAAAATGAAAATAATGAATTAAAAGCATTTCATTTAACATGAAGCACCTGATGTCAAGATAAAAAGTAGCTTACTATCTTTTGTAAAAAAAAATGATAAACAACTTTCTGTAGGATGACATTTATTATCAGTTTCTGTAAGATGATTGAAATATAAGCATTTACCTGATTCAAATTGGTGTTTTTAACAAAAGAAATGTAAAGCAATGTAAAGAAAATAATGTAGAAGTGTTCAATTTAAGGGGGATCTTGAGAAAGTCATTTAAGAGTTTTATCATGTAAACTTTTTAAGTTATGGGGGAAGGGTAAAAATAGAAAATAATTGAAAATAAATAGAGATATAATGGAAAAGCAATTAATCCATTGGGGTAAAACAATATGGGACCTAGTGAGAACTAGAAGACTGTTTTCAGAAATCTCCATGTGTAGTCAGCTGAGAGGTGGAACCGCTCTGGAGTGTGACAAGGTGCAGGTTATGGTCACAGAGCAAGACTAGGGAGTGCAAGTAAAAATCATTGGCTTAGAGGAATCAGGGGAATGGTGGTAAGTCCACTTATATGCTGATATTACATAAATTACTGATGTAGCAAAGACGGAAAGCATGAATTAGTGCCAGAGAACGTAGACTGAATAAACTTGGAATGCATGAGCTCCAAAGAATCTGTTTGTCTAAAAACGAAAATGTCATGTTTGAGAAGGATTAATTTTGAGCAAGAAAAATGGTGTTTAACTACCATCTGAAATAATTCTCATAGGAAATAGCACAAAAAACAATCCTTTAAAAACTGCAGGAAAGTTGTTGTTTAGTGGGGAGAAGTGTAGCTAGGTAAATTAAGAGGCAAGGAGAAAGTATTCTAGAATGAAGAGAAAGGTAAGGTTCACTGAGTTTACATTAAACGGTTTTCCCTGAAGAAGGACATGGGGATGGGATAAGGAGGAGGAGAGAGGCCATTCTGTGTAATCATGGATCTAAACATCACCGTGAAGAGTGGAGGCACATGCAAACACAGGCGCCCAGGAGAAGTTTCTGAATGAATGTAAGGGGTGATTGCATGGACCAAAGCATTGAAAATAGCTGGATGCAAACTCTAAGTAGATGTCATCTTTAAAAACACTTCTAAGCTTAAACAGTTAAAATCAATGGCTGGTTTCAGAATTCAGATAACTTTCTCTGGTGGCAATATAGTCAATTTATAGTCAATGTCATCATGCAGTTTGTGAATGATGTTTAGTGTGTTAGTGTTGAGAGCACACAAAGACTCAGTAGATTATCATATCTCCTTAAAAAAATAATAAACAAACCACGTGAGCTGCAAAGCCATCATATTTTTTAAACCCATCAGAGAGCTGAGGATGCAGAGAAAGCAAGCTAAGTTGAATTCCAGAAAATGACTAGACATTTCTATGAGGCAAAATGCTTTCAAACCTGGCAAAGCAGCACGTAGACACTGATTGTGCTGTCCTAAGAGGTATGGAGAAATCAGCCACATTTTTATCAACTCTTTAATTATGCCTGGACTGGGTCAATGGCTAGAATTGCAAGGAATTCAAGTCATAGCTGCTCTTCTCTGCAGTCACCCATGTTCTACTTCCCATGGACTTCCCACCAGGTGCAGAAGGTGGGACAGAGCAGAAGACGGGAGAGAGATGGCCTGGGTGTCAGGGTTCTTTCTGATTGCAAGGTGTCAATCAGCGAGGGATTATTGAAGGCAGAAACGGGGAAAAATGAGAGTCCGTGGAACTCACGACGTATCCTCAACATGCAAGATCACAGTTTTTCAAGGGCATCAGGAGAAAGAGGAGAGCTGAGAAAATCTCTCCTAGGTGCCATGGCCAACCTTCAAAGCCTACTTTCCAAAGAGTAAAGAGGGAGCCAAGCTTTTATCCTTAACCTGAAAGCTAATTAATTACATGCTGTTTTGTTTGCAGTTATAGGGAATGTTTTTACTACATGAATGTTCTTGATTTATATATTTATTACATTGAGATAGAATTATATGTTTCCTCTTCTCTGATGATGGTAGACTGATAATCATGGCTTTCCTGGTCGCCTAATACGTAATAATTTTGTTGTCCATTTTGTATGTACTGTATAAAGTAATGCATTGCTGATTTGCTACATAAAGTTAGACTTTTAGTCTAAGCTTCCTAATTGCATAATTAAGGTCTGTTTTCTTGATTTTTTTCTGGCTCATTGATCTATCAGTTTTTAAAAGTGATGTGTAAAACCTTCCAAGTGCAGTTGTTGCTGAATTGTTTTGTCGTGGGTTCTGTCCTCTGGAATAAAAGCTAGACAAGCACAGATAATTTCCCTTTCCTTGACCGAAGTCTTCAAAGTGCCCAGAAGAGGGCCTCACATAAACTAAGACTTTAATAAATGCTTGTAATTAAATGAATACAATTTTACATGATGTATTTTAATTCATGCATTCCGGAGTACATACATTTTCATGATTATTACATATTTTGATGAATTGTTCTTTTAATGCATAATACAACTCAGGATAAATCCGTATCTTAGAAATGTATCTTTCTTATGAATTTTTATTAGTAATACATAACATTATCTTACATGTTTTTTGATATAAACATATACACAACTGGGCATATAATTAATTACTGGGTTATTGTCTACTTTAGTAAATACTTCCAAATAGCTTCCAAAATATTTGTGTCAATAAACACTCCTACTAGCTATTTATGGCAAAGTTGTTTTGTTTTACATTATTGTCACCATTAGTCTCAATCTTTATTTTTAATATTTGTTTTATTATTCATTGCATATTAGAATTTTAGTACAGTTTAAATTCAAGTTTCTGTGACAATTTATGATGTGAAAGATACCTGAGTCTGAGATAAGTATTAGCTAGTCCTAGAGAGGATCACATCTCTTCTATCCTTGAATAAGGGTATTATATGAATCTAGTCAAAGCTTAAGTTGGGTTCAGGTGTTGTTATTATGGTGGACCACTTGTTTCAAAATTCTCTAGGCTTACCCGATGCTGAGGGTACGTGCTAATATGTTGGAGAGTTGTTTTCAATATTCCTCATCCACCATCAGCTATGTGTTTTCTTGTGCTCCTGGAGCCTAAAGAGGGTCTCTCTTTAGGATTTTACCTGCCCATATCCCAATTGTAGGTGGCATACTACTTATCTAGTGATGGGGGATAGCTAAGATAATCTTCAGTATCACACATGCCTTTGGCCCTGCGTCTCTCTCATGGGGTTTTCTTAGATACACTCCCTATCTCAGTGTTCAGAAACCTTTCTGCAGTAAGTATTTACTTGTTTTGAGGGAGCAAAATGGTTTGTTACTATATCCTTAGTGACTGAAAACTTCTGCTCTGAAGGGGAGAGAGTTTGGGTAGAGCTCTGAGTCTTTTCCTCGGGGTAATCGCTTTTCTTTTCCACGTGATAAAGATTTTCTTATTTCTGCATCTTGACTCAGTCTGTTTTGTTTGTGCAAGATAGAGATAAGGGGAGAATCTTCAAGCCTGTGTGAGCTCTTGCTGGGTCTGAAGCTTTCAGGGCCTTTATTTCTATGTTACGCTCAGCCTTTAACACTGTTAAAAATTTTAGCAGATTCTTCTTATCCTTCTGCAGGTATAAAGAGAAGCATATCCCAAATCGTTTTGCAAGCACCTATGTTCCTCACTCTTCAAATGAGTGTTTTTCCTGCAATGTTAGCTCTCTGGCAGGTTTAAGTTGTAACTTTATAGATTAACTTGCTTTTTCTTATGATTAGGGTCATAGTGACTCTGTCTAGCTTTCTATTTTATATATTACATAATGGTGTTCCAACTGCTCTATATTATAATTGGAAACAGGAAGTCTGCTCGGCCTCCCAAAGTGCTGGGATTACAGGTGTGAGCCGTTGAACCCGGCCAGGTTTTTAGTTTTAACATATATACAATATACTAACGTATTCCTTACACCATGCTTTTCTGCTTTGCCTTAAAAATCTTTCCTTTCCTCAAGTTCATGAAAATAATCTCCTCCCTGTTATCTCTTAAGAGCCTTTATAGATTTGACCTTAACATTTAAGTCATAAATCCACCTGATGTAATTTTTAATAGTGTGATATAGAGATAAAATTTTTTTTAAATATGAGTAGACCAACTTTCTAGCACCCATTATTAACCAGTCTGTCCTCATTCACTGCCTGCAAGGCCACGCCTGTACATACCAAGCTTGTATAGATGCATGGGTCTATTCCTGGCCTTGCTATTCTGCTGCATTTGTCATGTTGTCAATTCCTGCAATCATCTTACAGTTCTTTGTGTGAGTCTCGATAGATGACAATATGTGTTCTTCCCATATTCTTCTTCATTAGCATTTTGTTTATGTTTAGGCTACTACATTTCCATATAAATATTAGAATCTGATAGAAAAGAAAAGCCATTTGTCGTTTTGATTTCAAAATAAAATGCATATATGTATACAATGCATATCTTGTCTCTTATTCTGAAAATTTGTGTTGAATGTATTTATGTATGTAATCACATAGCCTATGATTACTAAGTTTTTATTCCTTCCTAATTCTGAGCTTTATTTTCTTTTTCAGCAATTTGTAGTTATCTATCGTAACAGCTGCTTTTCTTAGCTGCTAGAAGACCTAATGCTTACTGGATCCATAGGTTTTGAAGGTAAGATAATATTTAGATGAATATTTTGTTCGAACTCATGAACTAAATAACACAGAATTCGAGAATGTTTAGTTGCCTTGGTGGTTGCTGTTAACCCTATTGTTCTAGCAGATCCA
Source organism: Saimiri boliviensis (assembly GCF_048565385.1). Lineage (NCBI taxonomy): Eukaryota > Metazoa > Chordata > Mammalia > Primates > Cebidae > Saimiri > Saimiri boliviensis. The sequence continues at coordinate 1,640,348 of NC_133467.1, forward strand.
AAGGAGGCTTAATGTTTCTTTGTTGAATCAGGATCCTGGTTTGAGTCTATGGAAATCTTCAATCCAAGAAGCATCTAGCTGATGTCTAGTTTATGGAACAGGCTAAACTAAGAACCATTATTCTTATGAAAAATAGTCTTAGCTTCCCTGGGTTTTGAAGCAGGACGCCTTAAACAAATGGAAATAGTATAAATGAGAAAGGATTAGCTGTATGTCTGAAAGCTACTAATATTTTTTTACATGTCTACAGGTTCATGGAAAGATTATATTAAGCAGATAACTCTGGAAATCAAATCTAAAACCTATTTATAGTTTGTTTTTGGTCATTTATTGGCTTCATCTAGAAGTGGAAGGCTAAACTATTTTATTCACACAATCTAAAATGGAACTGCAAGCTAGTAGACAAAATGAAGCCCTCATGTGGACAGAACTTTGTGCAGTATACCTGCAGGTACCTTTTTTTTAAGGCAAGAAGTACCTGAGTTACAAATCTGCAGTGATTTGTGAACAGTGGATAATCACATGGCAATAAGATAAAGACAATAAAAAAAAAGTGTTAGCAGGTTCCTCAAAGAGGGTTTGGGGAAGAATGGTGTATATATACACATTTCAGAATAAACGAGACCATATTTGTTTTCTTTATTTTTTTTATACTTTAAGTTCTGTGGTACATGTGCAGAACTTGTAGGATTGTTGCACAGGTACACACATGCCAGGGCAGTTTGCTGCCTCCATCCCCCCATCATCTATATCTGGCATTTCTCCCCCTGTTATCCCCCCCCAACTCCCTACCCTGCCGCTGTCCCTCCCCTAGTTCCCCGCAACACAGACCTCAGTGTGTGATGCTCCCCTCCCTATGTCCATGTGTTCTCATCGTTCAACACCCGCCTTTTAAGAAATGTCTGCCCATATCCTTTGCCCACATTTTGATGGGGTTGTTTTTTCTTGTAATTTTAAAAAAAGTCCTTGTAGATTCTGGATATTGGAGTTCATCAGATGGATAGATTGGAAAAAGTTTCTCCCATTCTGTAGGTTGTCTGTTCACTTTAATGATAGTTTCTTTTGGGCAATTTCTTTTGATCATTTTCTCATGAAATCTTTGCCTGTGCCTATGTACTTAAAGGTATTGCCTAGTTTTTCTTCAGTGCTTTTTACAGTTTTGAGTTTACATTGAAATATTTACTCCAGAGTGCATTAATTTTTATATATGGTGTAAGGAAGGGATCGAATTTCAGTTTTCTGCATATGGCTACCGAGTTCTCCCAGCACCATCAATTAAATAGAAAATTATTTCCCCATCGCTTATTTTTGTTAGGTTTGTTGAAAATAACATGGTTGTAAATGTGTAGCCTTATTTCTGGTATCTTTATTCTGTTCCATTGGTCTATGTGTCTGCTTTTGTACCAGCCCATGTTGCTTTGCTTAGTATAGCCTCATGTTATAGTCTGAAGTCAGGTAGGGTGATGCCTCCAGCTTTGTTCTTTTTGCTTAGGATTGTCTTGGTAATATAGGCTCTTTTTTACTTCCGTATGAATGTTAACATAGTTTTGTTCTAATTCTGTGAAGAATGTTGATGATAACTTGATGGGATTAATATTGAATCTATAAATTACTTTGGGCAGTATGGCCGTTTTCACAATTTTGATTTTTCCTATCCATGAGCATGGAATGTTTTCCCATTTGTTTGTGTCCTCTCTGGTTTCCTCGAGCAATGGTTTATAGCTCTTCTTAAAGAGGACCTTCACTTCCCTTAGCTGTGTTTTTAGAAATAGCTGTATTCTTAATATTTTATTCTCTTCTTAGCAATTGTGAATGGGAGTCCATTTGTGATTTGGCTCTCTGCTTGCCTATTGTTGTTATACAGAAATGCCTGTACTTTTTGCACATTGAATATGTATTCTGAGACCATTGAAGTTGCTCATCAGCTTAAGAAGCCTTTGGTCTGAGACAATGGGGTTTTCTAGTTAGAGGATCAAGTCATCTGCAAACAGAGACAGTTTGACTTTCTCGATTCCTATCTGAATACCCTTTATTTCTTTCTGTTGCCTGATTGCCCTGACCAGAACTTCCAATAGTATGTTAGATAGGACTTGTGAGACAGGGCATCCTTTTCTTCTGCTGGTTTTCATCGGGAATGGTTCCAGCTTTTGTTCATTTATTGGCTGTGGGTTTGTCATAAATGGCTCATTATCTGGAGGTATGTTTCATTGATGCCTAATTTATTGAGATTTTTTTAACATGACAGGATGTTGAATTTTATCGAAGGCCTTTTCTGCACTGATTGAGATAATCATGTGGGTTTTGTGTTTGGTTTTCCTTATGTGATTAATTATGTTTATAGATTTGTTTATATTAAAGCAGACTTGCATGCCAGGGATGTAGCCAACTAGATCATTGTGGATAAGCTTTGTAATGTGCTGCCTATGGTGGCGTGGGCACATGATGGGGGGACTCCTGATCCATGCATGGCACAGATCCACAGAAAAAGCACGGTTTCTCCAATGGGGTAGCACACCACTCCTTGCCTCCCCTGGATGGGAGTGGCCTCTAAGCACTACAGTTGTGGACATATTGAATGCCTCATTCACTTTTATGATATCACACAATATTAGTTTTGAATAAACAATTTACTTTATAATAACAACATTAATTATGGAGTGGCTTATGTCTAAGGATGTGTTTTACCATAGTTTTCTCAGCCAGAAAACTGTTTTCATGTAAAGTTAGAGTGACTTTGTGAGGTCTTAGTAACACCTCTCTACAATCAGTGAGTATATTGTACTATAGTATGTGATTCATGCAAGTATCAGTTTGTATGGACTGTAGTAATCAATTATTCTGGGTTAGAAGATGTTTTATCTAGGCAATATTTGCTTCTGTTTTTCCCATGGCCACACATATTTTCTGGTGTTCAAGATAGTAAGTGGAAGTTTGTAACGATCCACCAACCAACTTTTGTTTTCCATTTCTACAAGTCTGTGCTCTCCTTGTGCAGAGGTTAATTTCACTCAGAGAACTTAACCCCGGTTCTGTGCAGTCATCATTTTATTTTAGATCCCTATGTCATTGAACCAAAAAGGAAAGAAAATGTTGACTGTACTTAGTGGGATGCTTAATTGTCTTTATCAGGAAGTCAGGTATTAGAGTTCTCCAGAGAAACAGAACTAATTCCATGACCTTCCCTTTCTGTGGATTCTGCCTGAGTGGATTCAACTAAAAACATATATTTTTAAAATTATGTCTGTGCTGCACATACAGTTTTTGTCATTATTCCCTAAACAATACAGTATAACAACTATTCACCTAAAATTTACGTTGTACTAGATAACATACGGAATCTAAAGATGATTTAAAGTACATATCAGGATGGGCATATGCTGTCTGCAAATAATACACCATTTTATATTAAAGACTTGAGCATCTGTGGATTTTGGTATCTGTGGGAGGTCCTGAAATTCATTCCCATTAATATCAAGGAACAACTGTATTTATACGAGAAGGCTTATTATAGACTCACACCTCCTGTGGATGCAAAAGCCAAGAATCCCACAGTCCACCATCTGCAAGCTGGAGAACCAAGAAAGCCAGAGGTGTACTTCAGAGTCCAAACGAAAATCGGAGGAGCAATGATCTAAGTCTGGTCTGAGTCCATATGCTTGAGAACCAGAGTGTTGGCATCCAAGAGAAGAGGAAGAAGGATGTCCCAAATCAAGCAGAGAGAGAAAAATTACCTTTATTCAGCTTTGTTATGTTCAGATCAGAAATGAATTAAATGATGCCTGCCCACATTGGCGAAGGCAGATATTCTTTACTCAGTCTACCCCTTCAAATGTAAATCTCTTCTGGAAGCTCTCTCACAGACACATTCAGAAATGCTTTGCAAGCTACCTGGACATCTCTTAGCCAAATCAGTGGGACAAAATTAATCACCATAAGTAGGTAGAGAGGAGTGTGTTTGGAGCACATGGGATTTTCTGGTGAATTGTTCAATTCTTTTAGAACTTGTAGTCGGAGAAAAAGCAGAAGCACTGATAGCTCAGAGTAATAGGTAATAAAATTCCAGGTGCTGAAATGCCATCTAAGGGAAAAAGCAACACGGAATATGTGGAATAAGAATATTATAATACCAATATCAATAAAAGCCTTGTGAACTGAAATGACTTTGGTAACTGAATATATTCTCCCCTTCTTTCAAATGCATCTATATTTATAGCTATAGCTATATTCCCCATGACTTTCCCTTAATGCAGTGCCTACGAACATTTTCTTTTTTGTCGTATTATGAATATAGATATTGCTATTACTTTTCCCTAATACATTATATATGGTGAATTTCTTATAGTTGGCTATTAATAGTTTTTGGTTGCAGAAAACCAAGGAGGAATTTTGACCAAATAAACAGAGATTGGTTATAACTTTGAGATAGATAATATAACGGATGGTGCCTGGGCTATCTTTTTGGGCTTCATCTCATAGTAAAGGAGGACATTTATTATGCATAGAAAGCTATGAATAGAATTTGAGTAGAGTGATATAGTGTGATGAATATGTGAATTGACAGTAACAACCTTGTACTTCTATGGTTGGAAAGCTAAATATTCCATTTCTTAGATTCCCTTAAAGCTAAAGTTCTGAATTCAAATTTGGAATTATATTTTTAAATGAGGCAGATCAGTATTTATGGAATATTATGGGTAGTTAAAGTGGCCCTGACAGAAATTGGTGTTGGCAGAACTTGGACTCTGTGTCTTACTGTCTAATTACCAGCCTCATGCTCCAAGAAAATGATGGCTATTGAGGCACTGTTACAAGAGACAAAAATGGCAACCTGAACTCTGCGTGACAGAGTAGCATCCTGGTTTCTTCATGCTAGCTGTAGTTTGTGAAATTAAACCCAAAATGTAGCGGTAACCACATAACATTAACTTCACTAGCCCAGCCAATAATTGCGTAATCAGCTACTTGATCTTTCTGTCTTGTACAGAATCCTAATTGATTTTGTTTAATATTGCATTTCTCTTGTTAGATCACTCACTCTCTCTCTCTCTCTCTCTCTCTCTCTCTCTCTCTCTCACACACACACACACACACACACCTGCACACATACACACCACATACACAGTGTTCAGAACTTCTTTGGAATTTATATGTAAAATTTAAAAATTTGTTTTCCATGTATTTTTTGAGGATACTGATACTAATATAACATTCTCTGTAGAAGTCACGAAAGGCTAGTTATGTTGTCATTAAAAACAATCATAACATACAGCTCTAGCCAAAATGCAGTAGCAGGAACAAGATTTACTGTTCTGCATGAAACTACTAAAACTCTGCTCAAAATACATGAAACAGTGGCTCTCAAGACAGGAGACATGGGCAGTGAAGGATAATGACTGTTGTGAAACGGGAAGCAAAATGAATCGTACTGTTTCCCCAGTTTACTGCCCGGAGACATTTTCAGTCTTTGACTCGGGCCAGGCAGCAGGAATCCAAGTGGAACCAGAAAGTATCCCTTAGGTAAGAAGACAGAGACAGACCTCTGGGCAGAATAAGGTGACCAAAATTTCCAGGAAAGATGATAAAATAGATTACTGCCCAAGAGAACCCCAAATATCTTTAAAGTGTACCTTCAAGTATTCATCTGAATGTGGATTAGTGCATGGCATGGAAGGAAGCTACCCAAAGACGTGGGAAGAACCAAGGAGATAATTAGGGGAAATAATCTATGGTGCTTACATAGTGCCAGAGACACTGCCTATTACAGCACACCAGAGGGGGAGCTGTAGTAATTCATGAGGCAGGAAGCACACCACTCAGGCTGTCCTGCCTCCATCCTAAGGAAAAGTTAACCCTCGACCATGCTCTTCTGATTCTGCCTAGCACAATGTGAAAACCAGATTGGAAAGAAGCAAACAAAAACTAAGATTTAATGACATTTTAGAATAAAGCTCAAGAATATCCATAGAAATAGAAAAATTATCCACTATCCAATAAAATAAAATGCAATGTCTTGTATCTAATTATCATGTATGATTTGACATCAGAAGGTTAACATTCACAGTGTCTGAGATACTCACATACAAGGAAGACAAGAAAATTGTTGAGGGTGGAGAATATGTTCTTTACCTTTATTGTAGTAATAGTTTCATGAGTGTATATATATATATATATAAACTTATGAAATTGTACGCTTCTAATACATACAGTTTGTGTTCATTATATATCACTAAAGGAAATGTATGGAGTTGGAGGCCATTATTCCTAGTGAACTAACACAGGAACAGAAAACCAAATGCTGTGTGTTCTTATAAGTGAGAGCTAAATGATGAGAATACAGGAATATACAGAGAGGACCAACACACACTGGGACCTTTTGGAGAGTGGAGGGTGGGCAGAGGGAGAGGATCGGAATAGAAACTGAGTACTAGGCTTAACACGTGCATGATGAAATAATCTGTACAACAAACCTCCATGACAAAAGTTTTCCTGTGTAACAAACCTCCATTTGTACCCCTGGACTTAAAAGTTAAAAAAAAGTAATTTGACAGGGTTTACCTCACCCCAAAGCAAATGGGGTTTGGTGCAAAAGTGTAAATTTCTGCTATATTCCTTGGCATAAAGGTGGTTCTGAAAAGTTATATGAAACAAATTCATAGAACACATTATTTCTCAAAAAAAAATGAAGCTTATTTAAATCTTAAAACTTTACGCTTTTAAACAAGAAAATTTACTTCTCGAATGAGCTATAGATCTACCACTTGTCCACAGAAAGAAAGGGGAAGTGATGCAGCTGCCCGTGCCATAACTCCTGTTTACAACAGTTGTCCTTAAAGCAGAGGTGGGCGGCCAGCCTGGTTCCTGAAGCACCAACAGATTCCAGCCAACTGAGTCTTCCTCATACATGGATACTTATTACCAGGGTAAAGAGAAAATACTATGCCACATAAGACATTTTTGTAGTATTTCATTGACTGAAATGAGTCATATGCCAGAGCTGTCTTTAACAGGAAGAGGAAATGAGTACATGTGAAGATCACTAGTAGCTACTAGAGACCAGTAAAAGCCTAATTCACTCTCTAGTTAGTAATAAAATGCACTCAGACTCTTTCAGGAGAAGTGACTCGAGAACTCACATAGTTCTATCATCAGGATCAAAGTCCGGGTTTTTTGGGTGAAGCATTGTAATCATTGTGTTGGAAAAGCAAGTATTTTTATGCACTATCTACACTGTGGATTGGTCTATATTGTAGTTTAAGCCAATTGGACCGTGTGCCTTCTTTTTATCTGGAGGTTTAGAACTGAGAAAGTCATCTGCCCACCGACACATCCCACATACCACAGAAACGGGCACAACAAAATTCCAGACATACCTGTCCTTGGTCCCCAGAAGCACTGTAGTCCTGCTGAGTACAGAATGTTCTTTATTAGGGTGGTGTGAACCCTCCAATTAAGGCCTACGATTCACCTGCTATCATGACCACAGAAGCTGGGAGGTCTTCAAATGACCTGTTTGCGACTCCTCTCTTCGACCCTACTCCAATGAGTAAGATTCACTGGCCGAGAACACTCCAGATACAGGGACTATGGCAATGCAGCAAGCTTCAGTTAACTGCCAGCTCACAGTTGTTCAGACAAGCCCATCATGTCCTCCCGTGGGAACCGGGGGTGACTTCAACCCAGTGTCATGACAAAGGCTCTTCTGAAAGGCCTTGCTTGTTCACTGTGTTTCTGAGTGAGAACCTCGTGTGACCTACATGACATGACGTTCTCTTCCGCTACGGTGTGAGCGTATGTGATTGACAAATTACTGTTGACCTTATGTGCCCAGGGTCAGGCCTCATGTGTCTGCTCACTCCCATAGAGAAGTTTTTGTCCATTTTTCTCGATGATCTTCAGCTACCTAATCTCTACAAGCCTGTGGGCATGCGTGATAACTTTCCATGATATTTTGGCCACTTCTGAGGCAAGCCTCAGGTATTCACTGACTTCATGGACTCGGCCATTCTCTGTCATCAGTGGTTTCAAACCAGTCACCATTGTCTTGAACTCCTATTTTTCTTGACAAACTTATCAAAAATCAACGGACGCATACTATCAGAATTTGCTTTTCTGATCTCTTCCCCAAACTTAATTAGGTATCTAGTGTGTCTTCTAAGTGATCGTAGGTAGCATTTTTATCAAGTGTTTCAGTTCGGAGATCTGAGTTTTTCCTTATATACTCAATCAGTTTGTTACATGAATTACGTATCATCTTTAATGTGCTTCTATTATGATACTGCTCTGTTTCTGGTTTCTGTCCCTGTTATTTCCACGTGAGTATGACACCTGTTAGAATATCACTGTATCATCAGCCTTCCCAATGGACACCTGCTAGAATATCACTGTATCATCAGCCTTCCCAATGGACACCTGCTAGAATATCACTGTATCATCAGCCTTCCCAATGCTGTTTACCCTTTTGCTTTTTCTGAAATGTAATAGCGGTAGAGGTAGAAAATACGTGTCTCAGTCAGTTTGGGATGCTGTAACAAAATACCATAGACTGGGTGGTTATAAACACAAATGGTCATATCTCACATTCTAGGGGCTATAAGCCTATGCTCAGAGTGCCAGCTTGGTCAGTTTCTGGTGGGGTCCTTCTTCCAGGTTGTAACAAAATACCATAGACTGGGTGGTTATAAACACAGACATTCATATCACACCTTCTAGGGGCTAAAAGCCTATGCTCAGAGTGCCAGCTTGGTCAGTTTCTGGCGGGGTCCTTCTTCCAGGTTGTGACGAAATACCATAGACTGGGTGGTTATAAACGCAGACATTCATATCACACGTTCTAGGGGCTAAAAGCCTATGCTCAGAGTGCCAGCTTGGTCAGTTTCTGGTGAGGTCCTTCTTCCAGGTTGCAGACTGCCAATTTACTGTAGCCTCATATACAAAAAAGAAAAAAAAAAAAAAAGGAAAAGAAAGAGCTGGGGTCCCTTTAATAAGATATTTTATAAATCCCATTTAAAAGGGCTCCATTTCCATGACTTCATTATTGCCCAAACACCCCCCTAATAACATCACAATGGGTTAAGATTTCAGCTGTAAATTTAGCAGTGTAGGAACATAAATAGTCCAAAACAGGCAGTGAGTACTGCATAGATTGAATCTGCTCAGTAGTGGAATGAGGACTTAATTTTCTGGTTGAATACACTCTGCACCAAAGATTAGATATGTTATCTTATTTCCACTAGAGAAATATTTTTTAATTATATTAAACATGGGCATATTCTCTTTCTCAGTCTCTTTTACTCATGATATGTATATTTTATATAAATAATGTTCCTGTCATACCTAATCTTAATTCTTGTGTTATTCAGTAGAACTCTGGAAAATACAGTTGCAAGGACTGTAAGACAAATCATTTTGAGTAAGTCTCCACATAGAACAAGAATAATGTCTAAAGTCATCAGACTTCAATAATCTGATGCACTTTATCACTGTACTTCAAAACATTTTTCTGTTTCATTTAGACAGAGCTAATGATGAATTCACTGTCCAGTATATTGAATGCGATTTTGTAAAAGGACCAAAACCAGATATCACCATGGACTTATAATAACCTCGAGTTCTGTTTACATCCATCTTTTATAATGTTATTAGCTGTTCATTAAATTGTAGGAAAATAAACTTTATTTTTAGGATTTTATCAATTTTTTACAATCGTATTTAAATCATGTGACATAAATTGTAAATTAGAATCCCTAAATTATACTCATTGTTTCATTGCAACAGAATTCCACATGCAATGTACCAGATCAAAGTGATATAACATTAAAGACTATCGTTAGACTTTTCCGTGAGATCAAAGAAGGCATGATTTCAAATTCTGATAAAGAAACTTTTCTCATACCCTTAGGAGATCATATGTCAAGTTTTAGGGTGGAAGAAGAAGAAAGTTAATACTGATTAATACTGGTCTTGAATTGGTAGGACAGTACCAAGTTATAAGCCACCAAAATCTAGTAATACAGGAAAAGACAAAAATTGCAAGTTGATGTTACAAATTTGGAAATATATTTTTTAAATCTCCATGTGAATTGGTAGATTACAACTTGTTATAATGAACAAAGCAAGATTAAATAATTATATTAATGGCTGTATTTATATGTTCAATTTTCTCTTTTTTCCTTATGCTGAATTACATTATTTTTAAACATACTAACTGTTAACGTGGAATTTTAAACAAAATAATATTTTAAATTATTTTATAAACATAAAGTATATAAATTTTCAAACAATTGACCAATAACTGTAAGGAATTATAAGTTTCAAAAATAATCCATTGAAGAAATAAGGTCTAGAATGTGTAATTACATATTTTTAAATGATCAAATGTTTAAATTGATACATTGATACATGCAGCTTCTTTCAAATACTTTTTTATATTCTGGAAGTTCAGAATCAAAAGAAAATTAATTTTAGCTTACATTATTAAAAAAATAGCCATATTATTTCCCAAGTCACTTACTCCATGTTCTGCCTATTTGAGAAATATTAGCTAATATGTATTAGTGGCTGTCCAGTTATAATATCATGGACTTTTACTAATAAGAAATATAAATTAACAGAAAAGAAAGAGGAGATGAAGTTCAAACATTTGGATAATTTTGACATTTTGTAATTAGTTAGCAAAATAGGCTATTTCATTTATTTCTAAAATCATTGGCAAAGGCAGAAGTAATTATGGCGTAATTAGTAGCTGTACAGATCCTCTCATGTTCTTTAGGAGCTGCTGCTTCAAAATGTCATCCCATGATATCCCACTAGGCTGTGGCTACTTCAGTTTCACTTTGCATTTGGGTTTTCATTTCTCAGGTCATTCATAATCACTGAAAAAGAAGTTAGATTTTATGTTTAAGAAAAAAGCAATTTTATTGAAATGTCACATGCATGCAGAAATATAATGATAGCATGAAGTGCGCAGTGGTGTATACAGCAGTTTATTTATTCCCTCTTAATGCTTTGTGTTTTTACGATTTTAGGCTGTTGTAAATAGTGCTGTTATGAACATTCTTGAACATGTCATTTGGTTAATATAAAGATACTTTTCAATCTGAAATATATGTAGAATCAGTGAACATAGATATACATCTTAGAAATATATCTACTAAGTAATTGCTAAATGTGAAAAGGCTGCACTGATTTAGCCTCCAGCCCACATCTTTCTTCCATATTGGAAGCTTCCTGCCTTTGAACATCGGACCCCAGCTTCTTCAGCTTTGGGACTTGGACTGTCTTCCTTGCTCTTCATGTTGCAAACAACCTATTGTCAGACCTTGTGATCCTGTGAGATAATACTATTTAATAAATGCCCATATATATCCCTGAGTGTACAGTTTTCTCCCATATGTATATGGGAGTTTATTAGTTAGGGTTCCCTACAGAGACGGAACTAATAGGATATATATACATATATATATCCTATATAACTAATAGGAGATATATATATATATATATATTATATATAACTAATATATCCTATTAGTTATATAGGAAATATATATATATATTTATGTATAATAGGATATATATGTATCTATTATATGTATTACATATATGTGGATAACATATATATCCACATATGTGATAATAGTTACGTGATATATATATCTATTATGTGTATTACACATGTGTGGCTAACATATATATATATACATATAATAAATACATATAATAGAGATATATATATCCTATTAACATAATAGTTAATAGGACATATATATCCTATTATATAATAGGGTATATATAATAGGATATATATATATAAACTATTATGTTAATAGGATATATATATATCTCATATGCATTACACATATGTGGATAACATATCTACATACGTGTAATACATATAATAGATATATATACACATGTGTTTTATATATATATAACAGATATATAGATATAATAATATATATCTAACATAACTAATAGGGTATCTATTACATTGATAGGTTATAATGCTTCAAAATATAGAAAATGATGTGTCACATTGGAAATGGCACAAATAAATGTTAATTTATCAGAGGTTTTGATTTTGATAGACATGAGGAAAAAGAATCAAAAAGACATTTTCCAGATTTCCTATAGACATGTTCATGAGTTTATTCTTGTTGCTCGCTATTTTCTTGAATCTAACCTTGTAAGACTTCAAGTTTAAAATGTCCAATTCTGAATCTTCTCCTTCACTTTCAAGAAGTTGAACAGATATTGTGAATTACTTCTCATGATTCCTTTCCTCCACTGCTTCTGTGTTTATTAGTTCAAGAAGTAACTGGCCCTAGGGATTATGCTGTATGAAAGGGACATTTGACAGTCAAATATGGTAAACAAGATTTAAGGACTCAGCACAGCGTGCACTCTTTTTGCTAGAATCTTTGATGCAGCTCACTGATCTTACTTTATTTCCTGATTGCATGTACAACCTTCATGTACTTTTATTAACATTATGTGCACAGTTTCATCTTTTTTCCTTCTGATAAAAATTGACAATATGTATTCACTGGCATATTACATGTTGTTTTTTACAACTTTACTGTTATTATCAACTGTTTTTATCAGTGAGTAATGCCACGCCACAAAGCATCAATCTGTATGATAATCAATGATCTATTTAGTGGTGGATTACCCCAGCCATATTGTCAATTGGAAAATTTAACGCAAGTCAATTATCAGTTAAAGAAAACCTGATGCAGAAAAAGAGAGCAAACAGTCCATCAGTATGGTGGCACTGTTGGCATATTCAACAGTGGTCTACTGATGATGCCCAGATGCATCTCTTGCGTTCCATACTCACTCTTCCTCATTTCCATCATGGAGTAGTAGACTGATTTCATCTTGATAGTCCAGGTCAAAATTATATGCCAAACTTGGTATATGTTTCAACCCTTAGGGCTTATAATTTTTTTTTTTTAATTCCCAACTTTAGGTACAGAGGCACATGTGCAGGATGTGCATGTTTGTTACATAGGCAAACACGTGCCATGGTGGTTTGCTGCACAGATCATCACATCAGTCATGTATTAAGTACAGCATTCATTAGCTGTTTTTCCTGATCCTCTTCTCCATCCCACCTCCCACCATCCAAGAGTTCCCAGTGTATGTCACTCCCCGACATGTGTACATGTGTTCTCGTCATTCAGCTCCCATTTATAAGTGAGAACATAGACTATTTGATTTTTCTGTTTCTGTGTTAGTTTGCTAAGGATAATGGCCTCCCTTGCCATCTGTTCTTTCTGATGTCTGCGTAGTATTTCATGGTGTGTATACACCACATTTATGCAGTCTATCATTGACGGGCATTTAAGTTGATTCCATGTCTTTGCTATCATAAATAATGCTGCAATGAACATAAACATGCATATGTCTTTATAATAGAACAATTTATATTCGTTTGAGTGTGTACCTAGAAATGGGCTTGTTCGGTGGAATGGTATTTCTGTCTCTAGGTCTTTGAGGAATCACCACCCTGTCTTCCAAAGTGATTGAACTAATTTACATCCTCACCAACAGTGTAAGTGCATTCCTTTTTCTCCACAACCTTGCCAGCATCTGTTTTTATTTTATTTTTTATTTTTTGCTTAATAGCCACTATGACTGGTGTGAGATGATATCTCATTGTGGTTTTGATTGGAATTTCTCTAATGATCAGTGATGCTGGGCTTTATTTCACATATTTGTTGGTCACATGTATGTCTTCTTTTGAAAAATATCTGTTCCTGCCCTTTGTCCATTTATTAATGGTGTTGTTGATTTTTTTCCTTGTACATTTGTTTAATTTCCATATAGATGCTGGATATTAGATCTTTGTCACATGGATAAATGGCAAAAAATTTTCTCCCATTGTCTAGCTTGTCTGTTTACTCTGTTGATAGTTTCTTTTGTGGTGCAGAAGCTCTTTAGTTTAATTACATACTATTTGTAAATTTTTTGCTTTGTTGCAATTGCTATTGGCATCTTTTTCATGAAATCTTGCCTGTGCCTATGTCCTGAATGGTATTGCATAGGTTGTCTTCTAGAATTTTTATACTTTTGGGTTTTACATTTAAGTGTTTAATACATCTTGAGTTAATTTTTGTGTATGGTGTAAAGGAGGAGTCCCATTTCAGTTTTCTGCATATGGCTAGCCAGTTATCCCAGCACCATTTATTAAATAGGGAATCATTTTCTCTTTGCCTGTTTTTGTTAGATTTGTCAAAGATCAGATAGCTGTAGGTTTGTGGTCTTATTTCTAGGTCCTCTATTCTGTTCTGTTGGTCTATGTTTCTGTTCTTGAACCAGTACCATGCTGTTTTGGTTACTGTAGCCCTGTAGTATAGTTTGAAGTTGGGTAGTTTGATGCCTCCAGCTTTGTTCTTCTTACTTAGGATTTCCTTGGCTGCTCAAGTTCTTTTTTGGTTCCCCTTTAGTTAAGAAGTATTTATTGTAAAATTAATGGAGAGGTAAGGAAAATAGGAATGAGTTTTCATAGATACACAATCATACTCTAACATAAATTATTTTTGGTCAATAGGATTACTGTTTTTCCTGAACACTATTTGTGTTTGAGTATGATTGTGTAGCTATGGAAACTTATTCCTATTTCCCTTACCTTTCCATGAATCTTTACGACAAGTATCTCTTAATTAAGAAATCCTTCTGTCTACAAATTGGAATAGACACAGTTACTAATTATCAAAATGTCCTTTGTGGAAAATGTAAACATATAGCATGTATATTAAAAGTGTAAAGGATTAGCAATAATTATTTAGGGAACATCTCACCTCTGTTTATATTGTAATTGCATCCCTTTCTTGGTCAAGTTATTTAACTTATATAAGCCTCATTTTCTACATCTATAAAGTCATACAGCACTTAGGATGAAGTAGCATACGTGGCATACAGGGTCAGGTCTACCATGTAAAATACTATTATTGCTGTTGTTATTGTTAATGCTATTTTGTTACCAGTAATTTCTTTCCCAAGCAACAATCATTTTAATAATTATTTATTATGGAAAGCAAAATTACCGAGATGTAGAAACAAACATACGATTATCATCTATCGATATATACATTTTGGAGGAAAAGTATCAAATTTTCAATTCTTACAACTTTTTTTGAATCATAAAACAATTTTTTTCTTTTTGTTTCTAAGATTTGGTTATGCTGATTAATATGTAAAGAAAAAAATTAAATATTGAAAGACAAGATTTTATATATATATGTGTGTGTGTATGTGTGTATGTGTGTGTTTATATTCAGGGAGATGGAGTGGTGAAAATTAATTTTTTTAAGTAAAGTTGGTGAAAGGAGAATAAGAAAAGGGATTCTGTGGAATTAATGTAATGGATTAAACTTTGAAAATGATAGTGAACAGGCATGATAAATTACTTTCTTACGAATCAAGCAAGGTACCTTCCTTTAAGTCTATAAGAAAGATTACAATCAATTCTTAGTATTTCTTAGGGTTATCAAACTTTTCACTTCACTTTGTGTGCTTGTGTTTATTATTTACTTTGTTCAATTTGACATTCTGCTGAAACTAAGTTGGAGCATTGACTTGATGAAATATAATGCTTTCATAATATTTGCAGATGGAATACTAATTTGAAAAAGTAAAAATATTTTACAAATGTTTCATCTATTGTGCCAAATAATGTTCCACAAAGATACACAGGAAAGTCCTTTACGTAAAAATGAAATTTAGAAAGGAAAGATCTGGAAACATAAACATATCAAAACTGCAAAATGAAATACCATTGACAGGAAAGTGTGCTGGGATATAGAGCGCTAAGTGATGTGTGATGAAATAGTTTTTAAAAAGAATAAAAGACAAAAATTAATTATAGAAATTGTTAGTAAATGTTAGATAAGTAGAAACTAGATTTTACAAAACAAATCATATGGAGGTCAGAAATCAAAATTAAAACCCAAGTGACGAATTAAAAAAATATTTAAATATATAGAACAAAAATCAGCAATGTATTTTGCATTTTAAAAGTCAGTTAATAGACCTTTTAATTATATATTTAGGAAAATAACAAAAACACTATTTCAAAATATAGTGTATATTGTTTTCCAATTTTTGAAATGGCTGTACTTTACGTTTTATAATAGAAAAGAGTAACATCAATAAAAGTGAATATAATATTTCCAAATTATCTTAACCATTAAATAGCTTAGAATTCAGATGTATCTGACAAAGACAATTTTAATTCCAATGAGGTTTTCCTATCTCTAAAGTACACATTTTCCCATAATATAGCATATACTTGATGTTTGAGTTTTATCTATTTTCTTAAAAATACAAAGATCCTAGTGAAGTGGATTTGTTTCTCATATAATTAAGTGAATAGCTGGGAAGCAATACTTTACGGATATTTCAGATCTATGCTGTCAAAAGACATACAGTCTGTTTTACCTTAATTCTGGTGATTTAGAAAATATTCCAAAAACATTTTACAGTTATTTGTTAATGTATTCACAAACAATGTGCTGATGTTTCTAAACAACATGCAAACAAAAGGTTCATTAGCAAAAACTGGGAATAGCAAACTGAAAACTGGTTTTATTGTGGAAAGAGATAAAATGTGAGACTTAGAACCTTTCCTTCATCTTCTCCTTCCTTCCTTCTGACCTTTCTTTCTTCTTTTTTTATCCCCTCTCTCTCTCTTTTTCCCCCACTCCATAGTTTTCGGCAAGTAAATGAATAACCAAGACTAGCCACTAGAGTATGATTTAGAGAATTAAGTCAGGGAGAACAAATGCCTTTTAAATGGCACCCAAAGGGCCCCAAAAATTTAATGAACCTGATACTCTCCATGAACCAGATTCGTTTTAAAGACACACTTTCACAGATGAGGCATGCGGCTAATTATATTTGCACATTTGGCTAACTGCTTAGCCATGCAAAATGAGCGATATTATGGGCCATGAGTCACCAACCATCTTGCCATATGGACATAATTTTCTGAATATCATATATCTTTTAAAGCTTTTATGACAATTTTATCGTATTGTGGAATAAAATAAAGATTGCATTTTGCAAAGGTGTTTCTCTCTATTAAATATGCTGGGAGATAATTTTTCATTCATTTTATATTAAGGCAACAATTTGAAAATTATTATTTTTAGTGGAATTACGTTTTTGAAATGCAGTTAAGCATCATAACTGCTTTACTTTTCACATGGTAATCTCCAACAGTGATTTCCTAAGGAGACCAGTGGAGGATTGGGAGTATCACTGTGAAAGAGAAATCACTAAAGACAAGATGACTCATATTTTAGTGCCCAGAGCATTATGCAAGCATGACGTGTCTTTTATAGCCATCTGCATCACGTTTTACTCGATAGGAAAAATAGTGATCTAAGCAAGATTAACAGCCTTCTCTGTGCATCCTTGTCGTATGTTGAAATAGAAGGACAGAGAAAACTTTTGTATGCCTGCTCCTGATTTTATCTGAGGAAATGTAATGTTTATTTCATTTAATGCATCATACTTCCCATATACTGATAGTATGACCATTAGCATTCAAACAGCAAATAAAAAATCTGGGGTAATAATTATCTCAAATAGTAATATGAATAAAGACTAAAGGCTAAAATCTAAGTCTATGTAAATAGTGTCTTGGAAGCAATATAAGTAATAAATCACAACGTGATTTACTATTATTAAAAAAAAATTGTGACAGCCAGAATTCTTTTAAAATGTCAAATAATGTCTTTTTCGTTTTCTATAGGTATTTATATTTCCATAAGATCTTTAGGGCACTTATCCTAAAGATGAGACAAAACACTTATTTTTCAAATCAGTGACTCTCATACATTTTTATAAATAAATAACCTATTAAATAATTTAATGCTTAGTTTTCTTTAAAAACTAAACCTTGGTTATATTTAGAAAAAATTTTTTATAGTTATGTGAACAGCACATGAACATAAATGTTTACACTTGGACTTGTATATATATGCCAATAGCACTGTTGATGAACAGGCACGTCAAACTCTCTGAAGTTTATAAAGAGGTGTATTGGCTTAATTAAAGGAAAAAGTCAGGGCAGATCTTGTATTAGGCATGGTTTCATCGGAAGGCTCAAAGCCCTGGCCTTCTTTCCTCTGTAGAATGTGTTTTCTATTTCCTTCCAGCTCATTCTCCTGGCAATTCCAGTCTTACATCATACTTATTTTGAAGGTTCCCAGCAGATAGTAGAAATTATGATTATGAGTCTCCTGAACAATCAGAGTTAAGTTATAAATCCTAAACTGAGACATGAAGTCAATCCTTCCCAAATATAAGGATAGAAAATAAAAAGGGGATGTCTTGCCGAGGAAAACTGACATACTATTTTCAAAAATACAATGAGTGCACATTAAGGTGAAAAACAGTATTTTTACCCTTTATTATAACAAAATGCAAACAATTTACAGGTTAAACCCCCATACGATGCCCCATTCTCACTAGATATTTCACAGAACCTTTTGACAGATTGTGTTCTTTAAGGTCTGTTTTTTCTAAATCTTCTTTTTTGATCTACTGTTTTCTCCCATGTATCTCTCATTTTTTATTATAGTGTTAGTTGGTGTAGAATGCTACTTAATATCTTTTAATTCATTTGGTAAATTGATTGATCAGGATTACTTCCTGATTACAGAAAATAGTTTCTCTGTCCTCCTTTGTTTAACATTCAGAAGAGAAATGTAGGCGATTCTAAAATCGTTTGTGGCTTCTGTTTTGAACACAGTGCCTGCTATTCTGATTGGGATCTCACCTTCCTTTTTGTGCACCTGATGCTTGATTAGTTTTTGTTTTGTTTTGTGTTTTTGTTTTTCCGTAACCTTAACTTATATTGGCTGAGTAAATTCCTAGAAATTAAACCCATTACATTAGTTTAAAGAAAGGCAGAAGGGTAGGAAGGAAGGAAGAAAAGAAGGAGGGAGGGAGGGAGGGAGAAAGGGAGGAAGGTGAACCAGAGAAAAATATACTTTCTGTTTACTCCTTGACTTCCGGAAGTAGGTAGTAAGAAATTTTTGTCTTTAAAGTCCCCAAGAACACCCTAAAATAATAAACAATTTTTTATATTTGAGCAACTTATTGACCAGGAACAGATTTGTGGTGTTATACACAACGACATTTTTTTGTTTACTTTTTTGGGTATAAAAGGTAGGTTTGCTTTAACGTAAAACTAAATTGACTAGATTATATTTTACATAAGATGATCAAGAATGTGAAAATCGAAACTGATCAAGGTTAGAAGATCATCACTTCGCATTCTCATCTCAGAATTAGAAATGTTAATTTTTTAAACATACTCACATTACATTTTATCTTTTAAACATTTATAAAATGTTTAAAACATATATATTGAAGCAATTATACTTACTGCATTGATGTGAAATACAACTCTAATATGATGTATTAGATCAAGAAGGTGAAAATCTAAACTGATGAAGGTTAGGGGATCATCAATTCTCATCTTAGAGTTAATAACGTTAATATTTTAAAAATATTTATATTATATTTTATCTTTCAAACATTTAAGTACATATACATTGAAGCAATTATACTTACTGCACTGATGTGAAATACAACTCTAATATGAAGCAGGAATGTATGTTCAGTGAACCAGCATTTTAGAAAAATAATATACTTGTATGCAGTAAGATGAAAAAAAAACGCCTTCAATAATTTTTTGTGTGTTTAGACAGGAAAAAAAAATTTGTAACTAGGGTACACCGACATTTTCATAAGTTATTAAATATTTACTATGTACAACATGCTATGCTAAGCTTTTTTTGCAGATGTAAATTCATTGAACCCTTCCAAAAAAACCTCTTTTTTAAGTAAGCAAACCAAGCTGAGACAGTTTAAACAAGGAGCCTGTTTTAGAGATACTAGAAATGGAATAAAAATGATAGCTTTTCTGTTAACCGTTTTCAATTAGGAGTTAATAGACAATTTATTATTAGAAATATTTATACCTTTTACATTATGCCACGGTAAATTTTCTAGTGAAATTAGTGGCTATTACTGAAAATTATAGTCATATAATTAATTTCATTCTTGCCTAACCATTTGTTGTTAAGTAAGAATTATTCTAAATAAAGTGTTATTCAAACATTGAAAACATCCAATAAATGTGAGTTAATAGTCTATATGGTTAAATATATTTCAAGGCTGTAACCACATTATCGCATAAATTACATGAACAAAAATGCATTTATTATTTTCATTAAGGCTGTGATAGCAAAATAAATAACGCTGTTGATGGGGATAAGGCATTAATGTGGTTTTCTCGCTTTTGATAATTCCACTGGGTTGTTCAAAGGTTTATTCCGGAAGTTTGGAGCTATTCAAGTGGATAATTGAGTCTGGGGGACTCAGGCGATGGATGGATTTAGTATAAATTGAAGTATTTGCCTAGGGCCTTTACAGTGCTCTCAAAAAGAAAATAGCATTCTGCGCACCTCACCGCTGCAAAGACACCATTGTCTTTTTTTTCCCTAAAACCTTTATATAAAATCTAGAACATAAACTAGTACTCTCTTTATTAAAATGATTCACAACTTACAGATGTAGTATACATCAAGCTGTCTTCATTCCTAAATATGATATAAAGTGAACTGTTTCTGGAAAACTTTCTCAAAATAAGGGATCATGAACACTTAGTTTTACTTTCAGTAAGCTTTTTATTTTTGCCTAATTTTAGAAATTTTAGGGTTTAGTCATAACACTTTGTTATATTTAATCATTTTTCTTTATATAATGAAACATATTTCCATACAGAAACAATGTAATGTCCTATAATGGGAAGATTTTTCAAAGGCTAATATAATAGGTATAATCACAATGCATAATTTGGGTTAACTGATGGATAATGTAAGTTTTACATCAAATAATACTTACTAAAGATGAACTCTAGCCAACTTGAACTTTATTATTATTTATTTTTGATTTATTTGGAGACAGGACCTCACTGTGTCACCCAGAATGAAGTGCAGTGGCACAATCATAGCTCACTGCAGCCTCAACTTCTCAGACTCAATTGATCCTCTCACCTCACCTTCCCAAGTAGCTGAGACTATGGGTGCATGCCGCTGAACCCGACTGATTGTTTAAAACCATCTTCTGTATAGTTGGTGTCTTTCTACGTTGCCCAGACTAGTTTCTTACTCCTGAACTCAAACAATACACTAACCTCAGCCCCCCAAAATTCTGGAATTACAGGCATGAGCCACTATCCCCTGCCTTGAAACTAGTAAAACAAAATATTTATAGCTAAGTAATTATTTCGGTTGTACATAGAAGGTTCTTCCTGCCATCAAATAATCTTTATAGATCATTTAATATCCCTTATCCAAAATAGGAACAGAAGTTGTTTCAGATTTTGATTTTTTAAAATTTATAGATATTTGCATAGAATAAAGAAGAGATGTAGAGATGGGACCCAAACCAGCACATAAAATTTATGTAATATATGCATATGTGACATAAAACTAATTTTGTGGATGAAACAAGTTTGGACACATTTTAATGAAAAGCCATAACACGAAGTCAGGTATAGAATTTCTTTTGTAGCTTCATGTCTGTACTAACAAGTTTCACTTTTTGAAGCTTTTCAGTTTTGGATTTTTTAATCAGAGTTGTTCAACCTATACTTCCTTTCTTATGGATTGTGAATTTTAGAGTTACACTTTTTTTGAAATTTCACTTTTACTTTTACTTTTTATTCTGCTCAGTTTGGTTATTCCCTTTGGTTCAACTATGCCATATATTTACATTTTCCATGAGAAAAAAATATAGCTCAGTGGTTGAGATTTTTATGTACATATTTATTATTTATTTTTATTAAAATTATGTTTTGCCTTTTTATTAAGAAATTATAAGTCAAACAATATTACTATAAATATTGCTATAATTTTTAGGGCTAACCAGAACTCTATAAACAAATATACTGGTGACATTGAAACTCAGCAAGGGGTCCACAGTTGGAGAACACAATCATGTCATACTCATAGTAACATGAAAAGTCAACCAGAAATCACTCTTTCCAAAAAAAAACATCCACAATTGGAACTTATGAATTGTATCAGAGGAGCTTTGGAACTTAGCTGGCCATTGCTTGACCTATACACTATGTATTCGAATACTGAGTAGACATTGCCAAGAAATTATATGGATATATTAATATTGTTTTATGAGTGTCAACTTTTGTTGTAATTACTCATATAACTACTAAAAAGTACCCTCAGTCATCCAGAAACATCAAAATAAATGAGACTGTACATTATTCTCCCTTAGGAACAGAAAAGAGAAATAGTTTGAGATTTTTTTTTCTAAGAAGTCTCCAAAAGTAGCTGCCAATACTTGAGATAGTATTGCCGTAGTTATCCATATAATTCTAAGTTGGCCATTTTCTTAAGTATGTTGCCTAACTAGTCCTTCTTGTGTGTAGTAAACAAGTTTACTATCAACTAGAAGACTTTTAAGTCCTTAGTTTCTGTGTTTATTGCACTGAGTTATTCACAAACTACAAAACAAAGCAAAACAGAAAGTGATATGTTAAAGGAGTCATTAGTGACTTCAGTAAAAATGGCATGATCTTAAACATAATATACCAATTTATAGCATGTTGTATATAAAGAAAAACTATATATGCATCATCAGTTTGTTTCATTTAAATCCTATATGTCATCACAATTTTTTTCCTAATGTTTCCAAAACATGAATCAAAGTTCAAACAGAGAATAGCTCGGGGTAAACCCATTAATATATAGTGAAGAGGGAATTTGATTATGGGTTTCCTAAAGGTTCCATGTCTTTACATTGTCTGAGACAGGCAACCTTTGTAGAAAGGTACAGGAGGGTTGCCAAACACTCAGAGAAGTGAGGGACAGCATCAAGTGATAACTGCAAAATCTGTAAGTTAAAACAGAAAATGACATTCTGATGAGGGGATATTGATGGCTATGGTTATGCAGTTTATAATTTCGCCAGGGTCAACTTGCCTCAATATCTTGTATATTCTTTTCAAATTTGGTTTTAATCAGCTTGTGGGATCAAAGGTTATTCGAAGAGATCATGTGATTAACTGTCCCAGACTTTGGGGAAAGGGAGTATTAGGAAAGCATTTTCATAGTAGCCTCGATAAAAGGAAGGTCATCAAAGTACATTTATATTTGAACATTTAAAAGCACTTCTTTGAAGTGCTTCCTGATGAGATTCCACTTACTCTTCCAAAGTGCTTTCAGAGTATCACATCCAACTGGGGAAAGAGAGTGGGGAGTGGTGTAGAGTTCCTGAAAAGACAGGTTTATGTTTCTGTCAGGTTTAGAATCCTTTACTTTTTTAGGTTACATTAAACAGTAAATATGTCATTCATATATATATATATATATGCTTTCCGTGAAAGCAATGATACTGTAATTGTACTTTGATCTTTATGGAATGGCATGCTCCTTTAAATTAAACAAGTGCATCAGCAATGCATGTATTCAGCAGTGCACAAATGATATTTTGATTGATTTAGATGAGAGATTTGAATTAATTGATTGGGTCATTGAACAACCAGTCAGCTAATTGAGGTAAAACTTACCTTCTAATGGATATTTCCTTTTTAGAGGAGTTGTGCTTTACACAACAAGGATTAGTGAGCTTCCCATTGAAAACAACCACATTGATTTCATTTTAACGGAGCTCAACGTGAAATGTTTTTGTAAGTATTCATATAACTTCCCCCTTTCCAGCCTTTTTTGTTACATGGCATGAGTCAACTAAAGCCTGACTTTGTGTAGGCAGTCCTGACATAGGCTTTATGAGACACGTGTCCCTTTAAAAGGATGAATACGTCATCTTAATTCAAATCAGTAAGAAACAGGATTTACTCTTACTTTGTCCTAGACATGAAGCAGAAAAAAATTTATATGCATTTTTTAATCCCACACAACAGCTTGACCAGTTCTGAAGACTGAATGGTAGCAAAGCTGTTCTAAGGCTGAAGTCTTGAGCTTATGATTGTACGTTAAATCATTTTGTC
This sequence comes from Saimiri boliviensis, assembly GCF_048565385.1. Classification (NCBI taxonomy): domain Eukaryota; kingdom Metazoa; phylum Chordata; class Mammalia; order Primates; family Cebidae; genus Saimiri; species Saimiri boliviensis. Next base: position 1,664,400 of record NC_133467.1, read on the forward strand.
TATCCTGTGCATACCCATAACATTTCAATCAAAGTTAATTTAAAATAAAATCTCTAACTTTATTCCTTAGATTGAAAGGATCCCACCATTCAAATGTAGGCAGAAATAATAGTAAGACCATTATGATAATATGGATTTACCCTCACAGTATCCCTGAGCTGAAATAATAAGCTCAAAAGAGTGAGGAAAAATGAATCACAAGTGATTAAAAATTATCATGCTACATTTATTATCTGCCATAGTAGATTTTAGGAGAGGGGGCAGTTGCACCTGCAAACTTCAGTAAAACAAAAGCCCAGAAGTCTTTTCTTAGCCAAACTGTCATTCACTCATTAAACATTAAAAATGAGGCATATTTCCAGAAAAAAAAATCAGAACATAATCATTTGTTTACCCCATTTAAAGAAAGCATCCAATAAAAGAATCCAATGAAAGAATTCAAGAAGAACATAAATATCAAGGTACAAGTTAAGAACGTGAATTTCACATCATATTTTAAACATATCTGTCTAAGCTTTGCTGGTAAGCATGGAGAAGAAAAAAGCTATTAGGTAAACCACTATGTATATTGCTATTTATATAAATAAATATGCATTATAAATTTATATCACTATATTATATAATAAAATAATATAAATAAATTTGTAAATATTGACAGATAATTATGAAGTATCTAAAAATTTAAAATAAAATATTTAAAAATAAATTGATATTCTTGAAACACAAATTACATTTTAAAACTATGTATATACTATTTAGTTGATTTATTTTAATTTTTAAATTTTATGGATATATAGTGTATATATTTATTGGGTACAAGAGACATTTTGATACAGGCATGTAATGCGTAACAATCACATCAGAGTAAATGGGTATCCATCAATTCAAGCATTTATTCTTTGTATTACAAACAATCCAGATATACTCTTTTAGGCCATGGTGGAATCATATTCATATCACCAACAAACTAATAGATAATTAAATATCAAAAAGATGTCACCAGATGATGTCAAACTATATCAAATATTAGGAATGAATGTAAATAAATATGTGCACCATAGCTATGCTAAAATATAAAAAATGTTATTGGCAGAAATAAATAAGAACTAAATACTATAAATAAAGTTTATAGTTCACTGAAGGAGGTATTAGTACTGTAGCATAGAAGTTAGCCTTAAACTATTCTATAGATTCAGTTGAACACTTAACCATTGTCCCAGTCTTAGTTTTGGGGATACTGATAAACTGATTTTAAATCATGTATTCAAATACAAATGACCAGCTTAGCAAAGTCAAATTTGGAAGAAGTAAAACAAAGAATATGGTGACGTAGACCAACAGGTATCATACAAAGCTACAGTAATTAAGATTGTTGGAGGTACAGGAAGAGAACCGGAAAACACTTGGTTGTGTAGAAACAGCTCATATACGTACGGTTACCTGAATTATGGCAAGGTCACATTGCTGTCATTTGCAAATGACAGTCTTTCCAGTGAACTATTGGAGATCAATTGGATATTCATATTGTAATAAAGAGTTTGAATATAATTTGTTACTTAACTAATTACAGATTTTGAAGTTATAATGCTGCCATGTGATTCTTTTTTTTTTTTTTAAGACCGAGTCTTGCTCTGTCACCAGGCTGGAGTGCAGTGGTGTGACCTCGGCTCACTGCAACCTCCGCCTCCCTGGTCGCGGTTCAAGCAATTCTTCTGCCTCAGTCTCCTGAGTAGCTGGGACTACAGGCAGGCACCGCCATACTCAGATAATTTTGTACTTTTAGTAGAGACGAGGTTTCACCACGTTGCTTAGGGTGGTCTCCATCTCCTGACCTTGTGATCCACCCACCTTGGCCTTCCAAAAGGCTGGGATTACAGGCGTGAGCCACCATGCCCGGCCTGCAATGTGATTCTTAATGTTAACCACCTAAAGTTTCTGTACATTCCACAGGCTTAAGGGCACATTCCCCAACTACACTGCCTTCACTTCAAATAACAGCTATCACTTTGGGGAGCTCCAGACCACGGACACTTTGTACCAATTGGGTAAAAATTCAGAGGGTTCCATAATATGCCCAGGTTTAATAATTCACTAGAACAACTCACAGAACTCAGAAAAAAAATTCTAAATCTTATGATTACAGTTTTATATTATAATAAAGGATGCAAATTATGACCAGCCAAATGAAGAGACAAATAAGGTAAGGTGTAAGAGGGTCTTGAAGGTAGAGCTTCCCTGTCCTCTTCTCATGTAGTCATAACATATCACGCTCCGGGTACATCACTGTTCTCATCATCATGTAGTCATAACATATCACCCTCCTGGTACATCACTGTTCTCATCATCGTGCAATCATAACATATCACCCTCCTGGTACATCACTGTGCTCATCATCGTGTAGTCATAACTTATCACCCTCCTGGTACATCACTGTTCTCATCATCGTGCAATCATAACATATCACCCTCCTGGTACATCACTGTGCTCATCATCGTGTAGTCATAACTTATCACCCTCCTGGTACATCACTGTTCTCATCATCATGTAGTCATAACTTATCACCCTCCTGGTACCTCACTGTTCTCATCATCGTGTAATCATAACATATCACCCTCCTGGTACATCAATGTTCTCATCATCATGTAGTCATAACATATCACCCTCCTGGTACATCAATGTCCTCATCAACCAATCATGACATCCAAGCTCTGGGTCCACAGTTTTTTTGGAATTTCAGTAGCAGTAATGATTGGCCTTGTAGCTGAACTAAATATCTAGCCAGCCTCCCCTCCCTTAATGTTGGATTGTTATGATCAGGCTTAGAGACCACCATTAAATTACATGTTTGGTCTTTTCCTCATGGCCATCCCTATCCTGAGATTATTTATGGGCTTACCATGAGTGACCTTATTAGCAAAAAATCAGGAGGGTCCCACCATGAATAATAAAGATGGTCTTATCACTGGGGAAATTCCAATGGCATAGCAGCTTCATCCCAGAAACCCAGGAAAAAGGCAGTGCAAATAACTTACTGCACAACAAAGCATCTCCAGTTTCTCCTTTGCATGTACCTTACATCTGGACGAGTTAATTAAAAAAGAAATAAAACCTAAGTGCTTCCTCCTATTGCAAAAGGAGGACATTTAAATCATGCAAGTCCCTGCCTGCATGTGGAAGCCCTCACCTAAGCCCCACTACCTATCAACAGTGAAAACCTGGAGCCTGCCTTTTTTCTCTGCTTAACAAAGTCATTTTTGGGATCTGCTAGGGGAGGAGGGTAACCTAGTTCTATGCAGAGTCTGGGTTATGTAAGTGGTAAATCTGTTCATACATTCTTGGCACATAAGTAGTGTCATCAGTATTGACACCCAAACCAAATTTTGACTGAAGGTCCATTCTGCCTTTGCAGGATTACCTTAAAAATAAGGAAACAATGTATCTTGACCCCTGCCTAACAACATATATAGAAATCAATTCCAGATGGGCATAGATTTAGCTGTAGATGTTTAAAAAGTTAGGCCAGGGGCAGTGGCTCACATCTGTAATCTCAGTGCTTTGGTAGTACGAAGTGGGCAGATAACCTGAGGTCAGGAGTTCGAAACCAGCCTGGCCAACATGGTGAAACCCCATTTTTACTAAAAATACAAAAAAATAGCCAGGCATGGCAGTGCCTGTAATCCCAGCTACTTGGGAGGCTGAGGCAGGATAATTGCTTGAACCTGGGAGGCAGAGGTTGCAGTGAGTTCATATCATGCCATTGTACTCCAGCTTGGGCAACGAGCGTGAAACTCTGTCTCAAAAAAAAAATTATAGAAGAAAAATGAAAGAAAATATCTAGTTCATTGCAGGCAAGCAAAGAAATTTCTCTTTCCCTCTCACATGCACACACACACACACACACACACAATGAAAAACTAACCTATTTATATAAAATTTTATATGTATAATATATATTGCACACATATAGAGAATATATATTTTTATATGCATGCATATAATTTCAAGTATCTTGAAGATTCTGTGGAAATCATCGTCACAAAGTGTAAAAAGATAGTTTGATAAAATACATCTGAAAAAATGCTATTTAGGATTATTTGACATCTAATATAATTCCATAAAAAAAAACAGAAATACAATAGAAAAATAGGGAAAGAAGTGAACAGGCACCTAGAAGAGGGTATACATAGGTGCAATTAATATACAAAAATGTGTTTAAGTTCATTAATCAGGAGGGAAATTCAAGTTAAAACCAAAATATTTTACCACTATACAACCAGCAAAAGCACTATAACTCAGAGGCAAGTGATACCATTAGCCATGAGGATGCAGAACAGATGAAACGTTTACCATTATGAGAGTAAAAATTGGTGTAAACATGTTGGAAAACTCTTTATTATTCATTAAGACTTCCTGGTCTAGATCATATCTACAGTTAAAAATTTTTGTCACTTTTAGTAGCAGCAGCCTAACGATTATTGAAATTCTAGGCTTGTAGCTCATCAGTAGAATTGTAGCTATTGTCAAAGCAATTTATATGTATTGACAGAAAAAAATCCATTAAAATTAGTAACAATTATATACTGTAGTAGCTCCAAAATCTAACTATACTGATATTAATGAATATAAGAGCTATAATGGTAGACATGTTTTAACTTTGATGTTTATCACAAAGTAAACTTTTAATGTAAAAAAACATACTACCTTTAGATAAAAATTATTTAAATTTAAAGACTTGATTTTAGGTAATTCAAGAATTTACACACGATACAAATATGGCTAAAGTAATCAATTAAAAATAATTAGTACAGGTAATTGAAAAGTCAAAGATCCAGGAGCTTCGAAATCAGGTCGAAATGATCAAACAAATCAAAAGATAAAAACTCACAATTTCAAATGTTTTAAAAACTGAGTAACAAGGTGAGGCGTGTGGTTGCTTACACCTGTAATCCCAGCACATTAGGAGGCCCAGGAGGGAGCATCAGGAGGTCAGGAGTTGGAGATCAGCCTGGCCAAAATGTGAAACCCCATCTCTCCTACAAAATACAAAAATTAGCCAGGCATGTTGGTGGTTACCTGGCTGAGGCAGGAGAATCACTTGAGCCTGGGAGGCAGAGGTTGCAGGGAGCTGAGATCGTGCCATCCATCGCACTCTAGCCTGGGCGAGAAGAGCAAGACTCTGTCTTAAACAAACAAACAAACAAACAAACAAACAAAACAAAGAAGAAAAATGTAACATCTCAATTATATTAAAAATTAGAAAGAATAAGTAAATTCCTGGGTTAATATTGTGTAAATATACTATGTGTATATGACTTTTTGAAAATATTAACACTTAATGAAGATATAAAATGCAAGCATTTTAATGTGTGTGTGTGTGTGTGTGTGTGTGTGTGTGTGTGTGTGTGTGTATGTATATTTCATCATTTACCCAAAGTGATTTGGCTCCAATTTGTCAATATTACAAATAAATTAGAAGAATATCCTGCCCCGGATAAACTTTCAAAAAACACTGAGCAGAAGGCACCTTCTGCAGTACAGTTTCTAAGATGTTGACATTATTTCAGATTCAATGAAAATAGTAAACTAAACTTAAAAAGTGTCTTCTGTTTGACTTTACTTGTGTATACCTATGAAGTGGTATTTCTGTATAAAATAGTCATAGAATTAAAACGAATAAACACAAATTAAAGTGTAGCATCATTCTTTACTTCCATTTCTAATTGAACCTTTCCTAACTACTTTTGACTATGAGTAACAAATTAGCATTATTTTACTAAGGTCGTTTTGCACAGTGTTTGAAATAAAAATTCTAAATGTCAACATTGTCTCATTCAAATTTGCAATTTGATGAGTTTTACAAAGGAAAACTCTTCTATCATGTTTGCCTCAATCAAGAATATAATAATTTATGGCCCTAAGATACATTGACCATTGAAATATTCATTAATTTACATGTAACTATTTTGTTACCAGAAATTTATATTGTATTCATTTATTTTTTCTTATATTTTTAGTAATTGAAAAATAAAAGATGAATCAAGTGAAGGATGAACTTATAAAATGTCCAGATAGAGTTGCTTTATCTGTTTTTAAGTATATGCAAAAATAAAACAGCCACTTCGTCATGGTATCAAAAAACCTAAACATGGATAAAATTTATAAATTGCAGGTTATTTATCAACAACACCAAATTTTCTGTAAGCATAATATATTTAATTATTTATTTTTTTGTTTGTTTATGTCAAATTAGCCGTCAGTGCACTGCATTGACAGGATTAGAAATTTCAGACTCACAAGAGTTCCGACTTCTTCCTTTTTTTCAGAGGGAGGGTACCAATTTCAACTTCGATGTCCCACACCTACAACGATTAACCTTGTGGCTAAGATTTCTTTTTTTAGTTGATAATTTACACTAGTGTTCTACCCTTGAAGTTCCAGCTGACTGCTGTAATCATTCGGGGTTTCTATGCTCTAGTTGGTGTGTCTGTTGAGACGTTCATTTTATAATTACTGTTCTTTTGCATGGATGTGCTCCAGTTATTTAAGTTTACTTTTTGTAGAGGAAAAAGCAAAAGTGGAGAGATAAACAATCTAAGCTAAAAGCTTATGCATAAGTGTTAATATTGCAGAACTTTCCTCTAGCATACAAACATTGCATTATTTTGGCATAGTCTATCTGTCTATCTTATCCAAGTAGACTCTGAGTGCCTTTAGGTAAAATGTTTTAGATCTGTCTTCCTCCTTAGTACAGAGAATGTTTCCCCAAAGAGCAGGTACTTGCAAAAGTATTGATAAAATCTGAATGCATTAAAGGAACATGTTGCATCCCTTACTTGGCACTTTTTAAGTTATAATATATTGTTATTTCTGTGATTGGATTTTGCACGACAATGAAATATAGACTATTAGATATTGTCACAGTCCTGATAAATATTGAACATATTTCAAACTTTTGATAACCCAGAATATAAGTATCGTCATGTATTGCTACATAAAAGTAACAAGATAAAACATAAGAATAAATAATAGTTCATCTTGACTTCCTAAAAATGATTTTTATTAAATACTTTTTGAAAAAATAAATGACATTAAATTTTTGGTTCAATTCTGATTATTTCCAAAGTTTTCTTTCCTCCTACTTTAGCTCAACAAATTCTTTTTGTATTTATATTTACTGTATTCTGTATAGAAACTCTTATTACTTAGTCCCTGGGGGGATAAGTCTGGTGAGTAACTGGTTTCTTTGATATATAGTTCTCTTTTGAAGATTAAACATTGGCCTCTACTGCTGACTGAATCGATATTCAGAATTGACAATAGCTTGGTCAGCTCTCATAAAATTAAGTTTCTGAGAATGTTCAAAACTTGTATCATGGTGACTTTGATCATGAAGCCATTGAGTAAATAATGGGTTGATTTGCGGGAGAAGCTCACAGAATCCAGGAGGTAGATTAGATTTCCACATGATTAATCATCATCACTGTAGAAGAGTAAAAAATGAGCATTCATATATGAGAAAAAATCTTCATGTTCAGTGTCTATTCTGAAGGAAAATTTTCCCCAAAATTTCTTTTAAAAAAATCCTCCAGTAATAATTGTTTAAGTCTCTACCCAGTACTTTAAACAGTACCATTTACTCTTGCCCGTACGTTGGAGTGTATCTCTGCTTCTTTGGGAATAAAGGAAAAAGCAGCTGTGTTTTCAGAGGCAGCAGAAAACCACGTGTGCAGGTTGAAGCACTGTCCACCGTCCACGAGTTCTCTCCATTTCTACCCTCCTTCAAGGCTACTTTAAGTTGTCTGGCAACTAAAAGCATTTTATTTCTGCTTGTGGAAGAATATTATGCAGAATTGCATGTGAATCAGATGATGAGTCATGGTTGGAGTTCTCTACACCAAGCTAATAACGGAGTCTAAAAAGGGGAAAACTTCCCTCTTACAGAGAACAGAGATTTGCTCTGAAACTTAAGTATCCTCTTCGTGCGGCTAGGTAATTATATAAGCTCCATAATGCCTTCCAGCCAGACATATTCACTGCAAACATTATTTGACCAACTAGGCCATAATGATCAAGGAATAGACCTATTTACAGCAAAGGCTTCTCATCTAGGTCTGCAAAAATCCTGACAGTCTTATGATTCGCACACTAAAAGATCAGAATAATGTAAACAAATTGGAAAAATACGTCTTCTGAAATTCAAACAGGCTTGTGGGTGCAATGACTTTTATTTCACTTTAGAAAAAATATCCTGACATGACTTAAACCAGGAGAAAAACACTGAGAGGCAGGTTTCAGTCCTGAATTATACATGGAGTCTTTCTCCTGTGCAGTAGTATGCTATGTCTTAACAAAACGATTGTGGTCCGTGAGACAAGCTGCTAACTAGGCCCTGTGAGAATGATCCCATTCATGTTGTGGGACCATGTAAGCTCTGGGGGGGAGAATCAGAAGATCAATACCTCTTCAGGATAATATCTCACAAGGTGAGGCATGTAATATTTATAGAGTAAGACAGTAAAAATACACTTCTGTTGCTGCCATATAAAAGCAACTTGTTTCTGGTGTTTTTGGCTTTTTAAAATAAAGGAAAAAAACAACTGTCATGCCTTTAAAAGATTCCAAACAATAGAAGGAGTGGTGTTTATTTTTTCTTATTGATATATATTACTGCCATTTCCAATAAGTAAGCTCAAAATTCTTTCTTCTAGTGCTCTGAGACTTGCAGATTTTCTCTCTAGGCCAATAGTTGAGTTAATTTTTGGTGTCCTTGGACGAGTGTTCTTTTCATCTTTCAAGATTTCAATGATGTTATCGCTTTTCTTTAGTAATAGCATTTGGCCTATAGTTTACACATCGTTCGGGAAAGAGGGCCCTCTTTTTAAAAATGATTTTTATTCCATGCTTTAATGAGCTAGTAAGAGGACTCTACCAGTTGATGAGTGTATCTACACCAATTAAGAAGCTGGAAAAATGACTAAAGAACAGGGTAACAGACCACTGGATCAACTCTAAGAGTCAAGTCTAAATGCCATTTATCAATTGACCTCCACCAAGGCCTCCGTTTTGACCCAATGAACAAATGGCCACTTGTTTCTCGCAGATTAGACTTAGATGAGACCTAGAGTCCAGTTATCCCTGAAACATCTGGATGTACCTCTTTTTCTGGGGTACAGTATCCTGGAAAATTGCTATATATCTCTTTAGGAATGTTTGGGAGGAGGTTTATAGTGATATTTCAGAAGTTACTGTTAGGCCTTTTCTCACGAGTATATGATAACATCTTGCTTTCCGTTCAAAAGGATCAGTGTATTTCAACTGACTTGTTTTGAGAATTAGGTGGAATGCCTTTAGTATCCTGGTAAGTCACTTGGCTCCTCATTGGCCTATATGACTCCAGGATTCAAGTATCCTCCAGTGACATCTTCTGTTCTCCAAAAAAATAGCTTTACCTTACTATATTAACATTAGTATTTCTTAAACCATGACTCCTATATAAGTCAAGATTTATAGATGCAAACAAGAGAAGCCACTCTGGATAATTTGATCAAAAGTACTGATTGTAAGTGTGTTAGAGAGTTCACAGAATCCCTGGGGAGTCAGAAAAACTAAAAATATTCCTGCTAGAAGGAAAAAAAAATAGTTATCATGAAGCTATTACATGGAAACATTTGTTCTGCTCTAACATGCTTCTAAATAGCTATTATGTTAAGGATTGAGTTCTAAAATACTAATAGAAATACTCTATAAAAACAAAACAAGTGTGTTTTGGTTCTTCAGATATTCTTTAATTGTCAAGTCTTTTATATACCTCGTTGGTAAGTTATTCATCAAGTGTTGATAGTGAAGTAAGAAAAGAATTGAGTCTGGTCACAGTGGCTCACGCCTGTATTCCCAACACTTTGGAAGGCCGAGGTGGGCAGATCATGAAGTCAGAAGTTCGAGACCAGTCTGACTAATGTGACGAAAACTTGTCTCTACTAAAAATAGAAAAATTAGCCAGGAGTGGTGGCACATGACTGTTGTCTCAGCTATTTGGTAGGCTGAGGTGGGAGAATCACTTGAACCCGGTAGGTGGAGGTTGCAGTGAAACGAGATTGAGCCACTGAATTCCAGCCTGGGCAATAGAGCAAGAGTCCTTCTCAAAACAAAAACAAAAACAAAGAAAGAAAGAAAGAAAAGAACTGAGAAATTTAGTTTTTAGGTTTTCAACCAATATGGGCATGAAATCATAAAAAACATGCTTGGGAAGATTGTAATGTAGGTTTTGATATCTGCCATATGCTACTTTATGGTCTATTTAACATACTTAAACAAAATAAAACAAAACTGTATTTTAAAAAACAAAATCACTCATTGTAACCAATTCTGCCTAAAAATACAACTAGAGTCAAAAGAATTCACAGCACATTCCTCCCCTTTCTTAAATAAAGACACTTCAGTCCTCCTTCACTGCATACATTTTTGTTGATACATACTTCTTTCTTTCAGTCAAAATATAATATTGGTAATTACAAGAAATTTACAAAGATAAAGGAGAGAGGAAAGTTATTTCATGTTTACTTGGCTTTTATGTTTCAGGTCAAATTTTATGTTTAATATTTTAATGTATTTATCTTGTATCTTGGTTATGCAATTCAGAAATGCTAAGTATTTAGGTAATCATAAATCTTTAACTTTGTTATATTTTTCCATATGTATTTTACCTTTTTTAAAAAAATCTTTTTATTAGGAATGAATATAGTAAACTTTCCTATCAATGATTTGGTTTTCTGGTGGGTTGATTCTGTTTTTTAAATCTGATTCTCCAATAATACTATTCACAGTATCCCTTTAGCTCTGTTGTCTCATCTTTGATCACCATAACCTTTTAAATTTTCTTATGTATGAAGCATTGCTGTTGTCTAAAATGTTTCTCTGATTTATGGACTTAAGAATGTATGAATGAATTTTTAAGAAAGCATATGAATTTAACATAATGTGTGAATTATTTTTTATTTTGCCTTTTGCATGCAATTTTGTATTTTTTTCTTCTCTTTTTAAAAATATTCCACTTCTGTCAGATGCAGTTTTTTCTCTTCAGTGAATGTGAAAAATAATTCTTTTAAATTTCCTGTTTTTTCTGTTGGTGAGTTCTAATCAATCTGTTTCTGGACCACATTATTTCCAATTTTACTAGAAAAATTGTTGTTTTTCTGTTTTAATATTTTAAATGAGGATGGAGTTACTTATGTTTTAGTATCTACTAATTTTTCCTACAAATGAAAGACTTCTAAAATATCTTTCTTTCATCCACATATTTGGGAATACATTTTATTTCTATACACATTCATAGTAATCAAATTAGAAATGTTCTATAAGATGAGTTATTCACATGTCTTTTTCAGAGAATCTGACATTCTCAACAAGCTTTGCCACTGGGCAGAGATTATGTGATATGTTCATGAAACAGTTTATTTTTCTTCTTGGAATATGGGAAAATACATTTCCCAGATTGCCTTCCTCCTGTGTGGAATCATGTGACTGAGATCTTACTAAAGACATGTGGGAAGAAGTGACTTTGATGATGATCTTTCCCTCTCTCTTTTCCGGTAGGTATGACTGAAACCTAAATTAGTTACGCTAATAGAGGTATACAATGGAAGAAGCATGAGTCCTTGGCTTGGTGCTTGGAGAAGAGCCACCAAAGAGACATGTGTGGCACAGAACATTCACATCAGACTTTGTGTAAGTAAGAAATACAGCTTTATTATTTAAGCACCTAGATTTTTTGATTTATTATAGCCAATGGTGTTTTTAAAATATAGATAGTGAGATATCGAGACCTGACAACTTGTGTCAGAACTGATTGAAGAAGAAATGGGGGCACCTGCATGTTATTGGACAAACATTAAATTTTGGTTAATATGGTTTATCTACAATAAATTGGGAAATTGGACACTGTTAATCTAAATCACTTAGGGGAACAGAAAACAACTGTGTGTTTGAAATGCACCTGCATGTTCTTATGGAAGAGTTCAAAAGCTCCTACATCTGAGGTTGCTAAAAGCGAACTCCCTCACATTATCTTTATAATACATTTTAAAGATATTAAATCAAATTAATTTGAATAGATTTCTATTCCTAGTGCTTAATTCTTAGAAAAAAAAAAGTCTGGATTCTGTTATTAGACCTCTGGCCATCTGTCCGAATAATCACTGTGACAGTCAAAATTCTTAGTCACAATAAGAGTTGGATGTGGCTGCTTTAAGTAGACAATGACTTCATTAAAGGATGTCGTGTAGTTCACAGAGAGGGCTGACAATAAAGGCTTGAGACAAAGCAGCCAGAATCAATCAACCAACCACCATACAAAACTGGTCTGATAATAATCTGCAGCAATTCTCAAAGGCACTAATAACTATACTTTCCATTGCTGTCAATTCTGGGCTGAAAATTAAAGTTCACAGCAACAATTAACCGAACCTCTGCTGGAATGTGTTCTAATCTCCATATTTTTGACATTTCTGGCTTCCAAAAAAAGAGTCTGCTGAGAATTCATCTACTGATTGTTCACAAATATTTATTGAAACTATCTGTATTAATACCACTCCTGGGTTCTATGTGGCACGTGGTCAGCTAGAAACAAGTTAGACCTAGAAAACTGATGAAAATTCATAGCTAAAATCTGACTAACAAGATATGAGGAAAAGCGATTCTCATAAGTGTATTTTAATACCTCTAGGAAGAAATTCGTATTTTCTCTCGTTTCCTCTCCCTTTTCTCCTGGCTAGAACACGTGACGTTGAAAATTATTTGAATAAGCAGAAAAACAACTTAAAAAATACCAAGAAGGCAACTCACATCTCTTTAGTTCTAATTGCCAGAAATTAGGAGAGTGGGTACAGTCTGGAGAATCTTCTTATATCTGAATGTAGCTGCAGTTATTTCAGAAAATGTAATTTTTAAATATTCAGCCTTTGCCAAAAAAAAAAAAGGCACTGTAGAAAAGAGAATTATGATCAAATCAATAGCCTCTACCTAATAGAGACCTGTTCATATGTCTGTGTCCTAGGACGTTGCACTGGGAACTGAGAAACCAATGATTTGAGTTTATACAATACTTGAGAATATCTTAAGTACATGAAAAAATATTCAGATGCTGGAAAAGAAAACAGAAATAATATATTTAAAATTCTCCTCCTAAGAAAAAGTTTCCTATGTGCAAATCTGTAATCATCTTTAAATTTCTGAAGATTCTTAAATTTGACTGTGTATGTCTCTCCTACATACGTGATCAACGTATCTGGCTAGCAATAAAAATCTTTACCAGTGCACCTGGCTGATAAGCCAAATGTTAGAAAAAGCTTTCTAAAGTTATTTCCTTGTTTCTAATTCTTTATCTTATATGTATATATAATTAGCACTTTGTTTACTACACAGTGGTCATACCAGATACATAATTGACCAAAAGAGTGGACAGGTATTGGCAAGCTTCATATTTAATGGTAACATTTTTACGGAGACTAAGCATTTTTGAACAAAAAGTAGTCAGTCCCCCTAATAATTTCTGTCCTTTTTATTGTTTAACAAGAAAAAGATCAAGCAAACCTGCACTTGTACCCCTGAATTTAAAAGTTAAAATTTAAAAGTTAAAAGAAACAAAAAAAATAATTAAAAACAATACAAATACAAATGTGTATGACACTCGGGTTATTTTTCCTCTTTTCTCTGGAATGCTTTTGTCAGAAGAATATGTGTCTAAATTGAATGTCTGTCTTTAAGTTACTTGGGCCATTTTAATTACTTTTCTAATTCCTTTGAAAAATTGTTCTGTTTCTAATTCTAATTGCTTTTGTAATTCCTTTAAAAATTTATTATTAAATAGATACTGTGATAGGAATTTATCAGCTTATTAATTAAAATATGTTTATTCATTAAAATATATTCTTCAAAAATACATCTGATTTCATAAGTAATATAAACCTATGCAAATGCAAATGAGATGGGAGTAGGGCCTTTGATTTGGGTTTGAAGTTGGTTTAAGTTTGGTTTGACAAATGCAATTGCATACTGTGTGGAAGAAAAATGTCGCCATCCAAGACCAAGATTTTCACAGGTATCTGTAGGGAGACGTGAAGAAATAGTTTCATCATACACTGTAATCAAGGTAGACCTTATAACTGCATAATGTCAGTCATTATGCATAACAATAAATATTTATTAAATGAATTATACGTGGATGTATAATTACAATATCTCAAAGAAAATGAATTTGAAAACAAAGTCTAAACTGTTTTCTGACTCCAGAAATTTGGTTCAAATGTCCAAAATCTCTTGAGCTATAAGCTTTAGTGGGTTTAGTTTTTTTTTTACCCAGTGGTTTGCGTTCGTGTGTGTGTGTGTGTGTTTGTGTACAAAATATTTATACCGACATATCATATATGTATACACACACATATATACACTTTATATATACAAATACACACTTTATATATAACATATAAATACATATAGATTCATTCTTATATTTATTTATATATTTGAGTGTGTGTATACATTGCACATAGCACTGACATTTTGATAAATATTTGTGTATTTGAGAGACTTGTGGAGTGAATCAGAGTACCTTATTAAAAATACAACTTTGCTTTTAAAATTATTTTATTAATATATGCTCACTCTTTAAAGTCCTTTTGTCCACACATCTACTGAGGATTTGTAACTATTCAGGGTCAAATAATGCTCACATTTTATTCCCTTTTTCTCCCTTATGCCTTTTCTCTGGTATTCAGCCTTTCTCTCATGATTTGCACTGGGAACTCCACTGAGTATATAATAATATCAATAATATATCAATTTTTTGCAGGCACACGTGTATGCTAGGCACTGTGTATTACAGGTAATGTCTAATCTTTATCCAAAAGTGTAGTATAGATATTACTATTATCTTTATTTTGTTGGTGGATAAACTGTATATTATGAGAGTTAACTTGCAAAATTTCTGTATCTGACATGTGTTCCCAAATTTCTGTATCTTCTTTTTCCAGAAAGATTGTCCACACAGGGTTTAGAAAAGCCTCTAGATTTCTGGACTCTGTTATAAACATATGATCTGGCTGCCCTAATACATTTGAAAAACCTTCTTCAACTCTTCATTAAAAAGCAAAAATTGTCTATTTGCTTTTCTGTAAGCTCTGATAGACTCCCTAGACTCCCTAGATAGCATAAGTGGGCAGGAATATGTTGGGCTTTCTTATCATTTTATAATCAAGGTAGACCTTCTGACTCCAGAAATTTGGTTCAAATGTCCAAAATCTCTTGAGCTATAAGCTTTAGTGGGTTAAAAATTTTAGACTTGAAGGTGGACCACTAGATATACTGCTACACTGAAACCTATGCATCAGTGATAAGTGGTCTGCACTCACATCTGTGTGGTTAAGAGTTGAAATAATTACATACTTCACTCATCCATGTTAAAGTCTCTTTTTTTGTTGTTCAGAATGAAATGCTAAAATCTGCCAGTCACATTCCCATTCCAGAAGTATAATAAGTATGGGCACAAATATTCTATAATATTAATTTATTTCAAGAAAACTATATGGAAATAAAGTGATTGATACTCAACTAGATTGAAAATAATATTCTTTAAAATACATTATGCTACAGTGAACACTTCTAAATGACAATAGTTTGAAGATGTTATAAATCCCGTCTTTTATTATCTTATTTTTTAGTATTCTATAACATCACACATTAAATTTCCACTTAGGAAATTAAATTATCTAACTTGAAATTCATTCAAACATGATTTTATTTGTTTCGTTTTGACAGAGAGTCATATGCCACTAAGTTATCATTTAATATCAATTTCATAGTGGAAAGGATCAAAGCTAAGAAAAGACTTGTTTCCAAACATAAATTTTATTATTTTCTGTCTAATTCAGAAGAGTAATGAAATGAATGCTTATTGGTACAAAGAAACTTGATTTTGCAGGGAATGTTCTCATAGATCTACCCAAGGTTGATGGCTTCTCAGTAGTTTCTGAGAACATCTTTGTTCTAGTTCCTGGGTGTTGATGATACCTGGGTTTGGTTTATATCCAGAGCATACTTGCCCTTCCACTCTGTATTATCACTGGAGAAGGTAATCTGCTCAAACATGTTGTAATACTGCCATTTTTCAGATTTATATATCCAATGCAGTCCAAGATCTACTTGAATAGAACAAACCAAACTGCTTGTACATTTTGGGCACATGTAAACGTTAAAGGATTTACAACCTCCTGTAAGGTTTGTCCCTGCAGCAATGCTCTTCCCTTAGGCTGTTGTCAGCGACCGCCTCACTGTGGAGACCCTACAGCTGAAGGTCATTAACTTTTTTTTTCTGTAATGAATAAGTTTATTGTCTTACAAAGCCATTGTCTAGATATATGGGAATGCAAGAAAAGATAATTGCAGTCAGGTATCTGGTGGTCAACAGCCAGTACAATTCACAAGGGGGAAAATCCAAGATTCCAAACTCATAGGACAATTTCTTCCTAACAGGTCTTAAAGCTTTTAATTAAAGACTTATAATTAACACTGATTCATCGTCATCTTGACTGTCAATGCTTTTCAAACTATGCTACTTCTCTAGGGCACATTTGAAATGTGTGAGGGCACTTTTTATTTTTATAAAGACAGAAGTATTACTGTTTTTTATAGACTGCAGCCAGATTTACTCAAATCTTGGAATACACAAGATTATAATAAATAAAGAATTATTCTTCCGCAAATGTCAGTATGACCTGTTTCAAAAATAATATGTTTAATACAGTGAATCTGGTTCACCCTCTTCTATTGCTGCAATATTTCTTACACTGGCTTTTTATTTTTGATCCCTAATACCAACTGCTATTTTAGTAGCTCGTAGGATCTTGACTGTTCTACTGCAATAATTTCCAAACGTCACAGGAAATGCAGCATTCAAGTATGCACACCTGGTATGGTCTGGCTGTTTCCCTGCCCAAGTCTCATTTTGAATAGTACCCAGTATCCCCAGGTGTGGTGGGAGGGACCCAGTGGGAATTGATTGGATTATTTTGGGGGATTCCCCCATTCTATTCTCATGACAGTGAGTGCTCATGAGATCTGATGGTTTTATGGGCATCTGGATTTCCCCTGCTGGCATGTCTCCTTCCTGTTGCCTTGTGAAAAAGGTGTTAGTTTTCCCTTCACCTTCTCCAATGATTTTAAGTTTCCTGAGGCCTCCCCAGCAATGCTGAACTGTGAGAGTCAATTAAACCTCTTTTCTTTATAAATCACCCAGTCTCAGGTATGTCTTTTTTGGCAGTGTGACAACGCCACAATTTTTAAGTGCTATGCCTGTGTGGCATAGTGTTCTAGGCACTGAGACAGAGTAAAAGTAGCTCCTTTTAAATAGTCTCATTCTTGTGCAGAAGACAAATGACAGAAAACTTAACCCAAAAATAAAAGTCAGGAAGTAAAAAGAAGTCATGTAATAACAGAAATACGATTACTAGGCAGTAACTGGGAACATAAGGACAACTTTGAATACGATGGCCAAGCAAGGGGAATAACAGCGTTTTTGTTTTGTTTATTTTAGTTAGTTAGTTGGTTATTTTAGAGACAGTGTTTCACTGTGTTTCCCATGCTGATCTCAAACTGCTGGCCCCAAGCGATCCTCCTGCCTCAGCCTCCCAAAGAGCTGAGATTACAAGCAGAAGCCACCAAACCCACCATGGGAACACTTATATTACCATTTTATTGAACTAATACAAATAATTGTATTGAACACATAAATAGAAGGGCATTGGGGTTGAAGTGAAGAAATATAGTTGGAGAGTGGAATGCAATAAGTATGAATATCTAGGCAGGAAGCAGATCCATGGGTCATTATTGACAGGGCAGCCATGCATTACAACATGTCCAAAGTGATGTCATCATTATTGTTTTGGTGTAATTACAAAGAGCACTGCCTTTCTTCCCTTTTTACACAGTTAAATATATAACAATTCAATTACAGAATATGTTAAAGGATTGGCATGTAACATATACAAAGAGTTATTTGAGAACTTAGGCAAAGCAAAACAAAACAAAGAAGCAAACCAAACAGTGCCTACTGTGGAAATACTGGTGAAGAATGAGGAAAGGAAAGAGTAGATTAAAACCAAATGGAAATACATTGCAGCAGTCTCAGTGAGAATGAGTCATAGAATTGACCAGAATTTTGTCATCAAGTGTGTAGCTAAGTGAATAGAGTCAAAATCTGTGTAGGATGTCACTACTGTCAACAGTCACTTTGTCTAAAGTTTTCCTCCCCACAAGAACTCCAGCCAGAATAACAACTCTTATTTTTAATTCCAAATATGTCTGTATTCTGGCCTTTGTTTTATTGAATAGTTCTTTACATTGGGAGTAAGGTAAACTCCAGTGATTTCAGCTGAGTATAAAAGGGAACTGATGCCTGGATGTATTTGTGCCTTTTCACCTGCATTTCCTTCTGCCTTCACATTTACTTTAACATGGACCTGCCTTGTCTTCATGATGTACATGTCAGTGTTACACATCCACCTTCCATTGCCAGCTCGTCTTATCTAGAAATTCTTAAACTCTGCCGTTTCTTGTCTCTTCAGTCTCTGACCTCAGTTTCAGTGTCATCAACATTGATGAATTATTTTCTGACCTCCCAGTTCATCTGTTCATGTTCCTTATGGTTGTTAAGTGTGCTGGTGATAGACACAGAAAAGATCTTACCGTTGGCCCTCACGGGTTACCTGTTGTGATATTGATTATTCCATGTCACGCATCACTGTACAGAGTCATAGATCCTCTTTCCCTACTGGCTTTTTTTGCTGCCAATAAAAATGATGTGGCACAATTTCAATTGTTGCTGGATTTCAGATTGATTTTACTTGGGATGGAAACTCACGTTTAAGTTAGGCCAAGTGTGGTTACACCTTTGCATTCATATGATTTACAATCCTCCCTAAATGTCTTATCCTCAGGTACAAGTATTTTTTTTCAGAAGAGATACTTATTTTGAAATTATCTCCTGTTGGTTATTTTTGCATTTCTATTGCCTACCTGGTATTTATATTTGTTTTTGAAATGTTATAGTTGAGGCCGGGTGCAGTGGCTCAAGCCTGCAATCCCAGCACTTTGGGAGGCCGAGGCGGGTGGATCATGAGGTCAAGAGATTGAGACCAACCTGGTCAACATGGTGAAACCCCGTCTCTACTAAAAATACAAAAAATTAGCTGGGCATGGTGGCTCCTGCCTGTAATCCCAGCTACTCAGGAGGCTGAGGCAGGAGAATTGCTTGAACCCAGGAGGCGGAGGTTGCGGTGAGCTGAGATCGCGCCATTGCACTCCAGCCTGGGTAACAAGGGCGAAACTCCGTCTCAATAAATAAATAAATAAATAAATAAATAAATAAATAAATAAATTCCAAATATATAAGGTACCAGTTGAAAAAAATAGATGTAGAAAATAATATCAAAATTAGGTTACAAGAGATACAAGCAGTACTAATGAGTGGGCTGTTTCAGGGTTTTCACTTCTTAACACAAAACAATTTAAAATGAGTCCAAAGTAACAGAAACCAAATAACTTTATTGCAAAGCCCAAGTACAGTCTGAGAGATAGAGCAGACACTCAGAGGGGGAGAGAGCCCCAAGAGCCTTTGGGAAAATTCCCTTTCTGAGAACTCTAGATGTAGATTCATAAGACATCAAGATCAGTGTCAGAGAATGACAGACCGCGTTTGAGGCATGCCCTCAAGTTACACATGCTGCAGCTTGCATCCGATATGTCCTTAGCATGAAAATGTCCACCTAGAGGTGTGTGTGTGTTGCTGTTAAAATGAGGAAAAGGGCATTATAAGCTAAACCTTGAGCCAAGTTGTGTATGCAAGACCCCATAGAAACCCCAAGACCCCCAAGGCAGGAATTTGTGCTAACAGTTTCATGGGCTTTTGGTGCTGATTGTTTGGAAATTCAGGAAGTTACATCAGGAATAAGGGAGTTTTGTTCTTTTTCCTGGTCCATACCTGGTATCAGGAGCCTGTAGGCCTCTGGCTGTCTGCTGTCCTGTGGAATGCTCACCTTGCAAAAGAGTTAAATGCTGATGCAAGCGTGTGCCAGGGATACAGAACCACAGAGCCTCGTACAAGGAGAGAGACAGTACAGCCTCCTAATCTTCCTTATCCTACGTCCTGAGAGTTTCAAGGGTGAGACTCAGCTGACATAAAATTATTTAAAGTGAAATATAAATACATGTCAGTGCAATTTTAAATCCATAGTTAAGAAAATATATTTCTACAGAATGTTACAGAAGAAATAGAAAACTTCAATATACAGATAATGGCTTTAAAAAACTGAAAATCTTTGTTACATTAAAAAGAAACCTAATTTAAATATTATTATAGTAAGTTCTACCAAACTTATACTTTGAATAAAGAAAGCATTACTCTTATCCCATACAAATTGTTCCAGAAAATAGATAATTGAAGACTTTTTATTGTATGAGTCTAGTAAAAACCTGGTTTTGAAACTAGATAAAAATAGTTGAAAAGAAATATCCCGGCCCATCTATCTAATTCTTTATTAAGCATAGTCACTGAAAGGTGCTTAATTCATTTGGCTAAGATTTAAAAATTAGGGCCGTGCCCAGAGCACAAATTTTAGTTTCATATAGTTTTGACAGATACTCTATTTATTCCATTTTTTTTTATATAAAAACTGTACAAATCTTTTCAGAAAAAAAAGGTACTTATATGTTATCACATGTAACATTTTAATTATATCTTTTATCTCATATTTTCTATTTATGTTTAGTTTTGTCTTTAGCAACTAACAATATATGAGAAATAAACATCATGAAAAGTCTATTATTCATCTTAATAAAAATGCAATTTTCTACTAGTAATTTGATGTTAAATTTTGCATTGTTTTATATTACTTTTACTTCATTAGTATTATTTGTATACTCATGAGCTTAAGGAAAATTTTAAACTAGTTTGTTTTAAAAGTGCTGACGCTGTTTTCAAAGAAAGTATCTTTCTGCTATATTATGGGAGGAAGGCCTACCAAATAACAAACAGGTACTCTTCCCCTTTCCACCCCCAAATCAAAACAAAATCATGATCTTGAAATTCTACTTACTAATGACTAATGTTAAATTAAATTTTTGAAAAAAATTACATACATATTAAATCTGACCCCACAAAAATGTAAGCATCTTTTTTTCAGTTGTCATAAAACATACATTAACTGGTGGCAAAAAGAAAAAAAAAAAACATTTAGATAAACATTTATTTACTGATGATATAATCAATTTTAACTAACATTCAGAAAGGATATATTCTGTAGACTTCTCTGGCTTACTTATTGACTTAGATATATTTCTTATCTCACTTTTTTCTTCACGCCTATTTGAATGCAAGCAACACGTTTGTTAGTTCAGTAAACCGTGTGTGATTTCTCTTGTGACAAGCACATCATTTAAATATCCTATTGACAGTTTTCATTTTCACATCAGGTCAGCAGTCTCAAAAGCAGACTCTCATTGTGCCATGTAATTCCATTTTCAGGTATTTAGAGTGAGGATGAAAGCATTATCAGTGCAGTTTCAAAGCATCTTTTAAAGAAAGTTTTGGCACCAGTTTGGTTTTCAACAGATTTAGGAAGATCTCCCGCTCTGCCGAATCCCCCAATCCACTTTTCACATTAGAGTGATATTTTGAAAATGCAAAATAAGATTAAACTAACCTCCCATCTAGATTGATTAATTTTGTTATTATATAAGCAAATAATTATAAAATAGCTTTAATAGCAAAGAGATAGTCCTTCAGAGTCTCTGTACTCTCACGTTTCAGCATATACAGCCTTCATTTCTCTTTGCATTTTTTCCAACACTGAGAGCTGCTTTTCTGTGCTACTTGTATGTGATGCTTGTGTGTGTGTGTGTGTGTGTGTCTGTGTGTGTGTGTCTGTGTGTGTGTGTCTGTGTCCATGTGTCTGTGTGTCTGCATGTGTGTCTGCGTGTGTGTCTGTGTGTCTGCGTGTGTGTCTGTGTGTCTGCGTGTGTGTGTATATATATATATGTCTTTGTGTGTCTGTGTGTCTGCGTGTGTGTGTGTATATATATATATATGTCTTTGTGTGTCTGTGTGTGTGTCTGTGTGTGTGTTTGTGTCTGTCTGTGTGTCTGTGTGTGTGTGTCTGTGTGTGTCTGTGTGTGTCTGTGTGTGTGTCTGTGTGTGTCTGTGTGTCTGTGTGTGTCTGTGTGTGTGTCTGTGTGTGTGTGTCTGTGTGTGTGTGTGTGTTTGTGTGTGTTTGTGTGTGTGTCTGTGTCTTTGTGTTTGTGTGTGTGTGTCTGTGTGTGTCTGTGTGTGTGTGTCTGTGTCTGTGTGTGTGTTTCTGTGTGTGTGTGTGTGTGTGTCTGTGTGTGTCTGGCTGTGTGTGTGTGTGTGTGTGTGTGTGTGTGTGTGTCTGTGTGAGAGACCGAGTTCTCCTCTGTCTTCCAGGCTGGAGTGCTGTGGTGCACTCTAGGCTCACTGCACCCTCCACCCCCCGGGTTTAGCCAGTTCTCCTGCCTCAGCCTTTGAGTAGTTGGTACTGCAGGTGTGCGCCACCGCGTCTGGCTAATTTGCTGTGTTTCTGGTGGAGATGGGCTTTCCCCATGTTAGCCAGCGTGGTCTCCATCTGCTGATGTGGCCTCCCGGAGGGCTGAGATGACAGGTGAGAGCCCTCGTGCCTGGCCAGGTAACAGCATTGTAACTAGACACGGAAGGCCATCGTTGCGTCATCGTAGAGGGTCACGCACTTCTACAAATGCTGTGTTGCAGATTGCCGCTTGGATTTGTAGACTCAAGAATTTTTCTAACAATATTTAGATTCTTATGTTAAAACGCCTAAGAATATATAATGCTATTAAATTTTCCTTTTGAATCCAAAAAAGTAATGTTAAAATCTAGCTGAAATTACAGCAAAGTACAAGCATCGTGTAGATGACACAATCGAGACCTAGAAATTATGCCTTTCTTCTATAATCTGGAGACTCTTACTTCACATTGCTTTAATTCATCTGCTATGGACACTGTATCCTCTAAGTCTTTTCTATTAATTATAAACATAACTGACACCCTCAAGATTTTTCACACCTTCAGTATATAAATTTTGTATCTGCAATGATGATAAAAAGTCATCACTCTCTGTATTCATCAAAATTTTTAATGGGTGTGGATGTATTAATGTAAGTGCCAAAATGCATTGTCTATTTTTTAATAATTTATTTGCTTAGGATATCTAATTTCCTTTGTGAAAAAGAGTTCTTTGTCTTTATTTGACATTAATCTCCCTGAATATCCAGGGAAGGTTGACTCAAAGTCATTTCTATTCTGGTTGTTCTATTATTTTTAGAAAAGAATAATTTGAATATAGTATCTAAGATTCCATATATGAGTCAATGAGTAGACCCAAAATTATATCATATACCTTGCCATTGTATATTATAGTTCATGTACAGTAGTTTAAAAATATCACTACAAAATTATTAAATTAATTTTAAGTACATTTTCTGGTTATCATGTACTGACAATTTAGCAAAAATTGAGCACTTTTTAAAATGCTATGTTAATTTACTCCTCTTTAGTCTTATTAAAAAAAGGCTTCTCCTTCAAATGAAATGGCAACCTAATACTAAAACCTAAAGTGATTAATCATGTGGTCAATAGAGAACATGGCATTATAATCTTTGGACATACCTAACTTATTGATATAATATCAAAAAGATAAAATTAAGCTTTCATTAGATTAATTGGTGATTGAAGTGTGACTTTTAAGTAAAAATATTATAAAGTGCTTCAATGAAAGAAATATGCTCAAACTTTCTTAATATTTATGTTTCCTTTTATGTCTTTACCAATTCCTATTCCCACAACATGAGATTAAAGATCCAATTTTAAGGCTACTGCAAAAGCTCCCCAAGATGCATACAAATGTTATTTAGATATTCTGGTTGCATATACATGCATACACACATATAATTCATACGGTATACAGGCTAAATTCAGTTTTAACTATAATAATAGAATATGCATACCCTTGTGACATCAATTTTTCTTAGCAGTTATCAAAATTACATATCACAAATATCTACTAAAATGCTAACAAATAAAATGTTGACAATAAAACACATGTAGGAAAAATGTTAAATTACGTAAAGCATTTTCTCATAAATTCTATTTATTCTAAATAAAAATAACCTTTTCATAAGTTTCTTCTTTTTATACAAATAAATAAACCATTTTATCCCATTAGTTGCTTTTTATCCTTACCAGTGTTGTCTTAGTTTTCTGAGTAAATCAAGGGTTTTGTCTCCATGTTTCTTCCATGTCTAAAGCGTCCTTTTCTCTGTTGTTATATCCCGGTAGGCATTAGCCTGTCTAATTCCCCTTTGTTCATCAAGCTGCAGCTTAAAAGCACCTTTCTTGAATTCCTCGGTTTACTTATATTTTTTTCCCTCTAAAAAGAAATTATGGAAAAGGTATGGAATACTGTCTTGTGTCAATTTAAGTAGGAAGAGACCCATCAAGAATGTATTTATGTCTAGGGGGCTTCCATCTTACACCTTGGTCAGATGATCCTTGAGCTGCTACTAGAATGGAGACCTGTCATCATGTCCCTGGTGAGGAGAATAGTGTAACATTGATCCCCAATTTTATGTCAAGACAGGAATCATTTCTGTGCATTATATTGGAAAGCAGAAGGTCTGAGGCAGACAGGAACTTTCACTGATTGTATTTTCAGGAGAGAGAACAGAGCTTGTTAGAAGGATACAGGGACCACTGGATGGGACTAGAATACATGAGGTGACGTGGGACCACTCTGGTTGGTTAAAGTTCAAGGTGACATCTCCAGTGGGTGACATCTTCCCGAACCATAATTAACTCGTAAATGCCCAAATTCACTGATCTCAACCCAGCAGAATGCGCTATTAATACTTGTCCACGTACCGCTCCTTCTTCTGATCATTTCCACCAGATGAAAGAGATTAGAAAGTGCATGAGCTGGCAGTTTTGCACCTCCTGCCATCTGTTTGTCACCCCAGCTGTGTTCTCAGCACTTGGCATCGTCCTTGTCTACTTCATCTGCTGCTAGTCCTCTGCTGTTCTTCCTGGAAATTTCCACTAACGTTAGTTCAGAACTCTCTTACCCAGAGAGCTTTGTTCCACCTTTAAATCTCTGTTAGCTCCTTGCAATTATTGTTATTCTTCATTTTGCCAAGATATCACAGTTCTCCTCCTCCTAACCCTCTCCATGACTGGGGTTTTCAGACAGAGCACACCGAAGTTACTAATAAAATTTTCCTAAGGAATGAATACCTTTCTGTAGATCATCATTAAAATGCATATGGGAGAGATCTTCTGGGTCCTCAGATTACTAAATACCATTATTTTAGCATGTGATTTTTAAAAATTATCTGTAGTTCATTTGTATTTCTCTGAGAACTTGATTTGGAAAAAAAGTCTGAAAAAATCTGACAGGAATAAATCTCACAAATTTTTTTCACTCTCCAACTGGCAAGATCAGAAATGCCATGAAGAGTAGACTGCCATACAGAGTATTTTCTACTTCAGCTGGTTTCTGAACTCACGCAGACACATGGTCATACACGTACATACTTAGAATGATAAAATCACATTCTCAGGAACTAATGAGAAAAAAAGGAGGAAGGGTTGCTTTCAATTAGTCTCAAAGCTTTGTCCATATGTTCAAAAATTAACTGATTTAAGAGACAAATAACACCTGGTAGTATTTTTTTTTTATTTCTAAGGGGATAACAAAGTGAACTTAATATATTATATAAATGCTTAGTTTATATCCAAACCAACTCAACTTTTAGATAAAATAAAAATTCAGTTTTTAAATTTGTGAATTTCTAATAAGATACTTAACTCACATACAAATGTAGTGTTTAAAGAATTAAGATACATACATAGAGTGATATTAACATATATATGAACATTTTACTTAACTACCCACCTCATTTCATTTTAGTTTCCTCTAGGCACAATTAAGTCTGGATAGCATAGTTCACATGTTTTATGGGGCATTGAACTGGTGGCTTATGAGAGAATCATGACCATTACTGCTGCTGTTTCTGACAGAGTGGGAAGATAATAGGCCAATCTTCTCTCTCCATGACTCCTGCCTGGCCAGAGAAGATGAGGTAGTAGAGGAATTGAATCATTTTAAAACAGGCATCTGTGCAGAATGAAGAGTGGACTATCAATTGAGCCGTGCTTGGCAGAAAATGGCACTTTTGCCTTTGGGCATCTTTTTAAGAGTAAGAACAAAGTTATATTTAATATCTTCTTGATTTCATGCAGTGAACATTGAATTTTCCTTTGTGCGTATCAGAATAAATGGTATCCTGGTGTCAGTGTTATTATCACAGATAACTTTATGGAAAATAGGGATTATCTCTGCATTTAAGCTAAGTTCCTGGGATTGAATTTTCTTACATGAAGATAATAAGGTAAATTTAAAAGACACAGAGGAGTTTTTTATAATACTGAATTACCAAGACATAAACACTGGTCTTCCCAATCACTATTTAAAATAGATATTAATTAAGCCCTCATTCCATAAATTAATGATGAAAACACAAGCTATTTCTTTCTGTGGATCATGAAATATCATTTATGCTATATATGTGTCTATATTTTTCCTTCCATATTGGGTAGAAAAATAAAATTTTTTTCAATATTTTCACCAACCATAATATAAAATGAATTACAAATATTATATTTTTCATTTTTCTACTGCTTTGGATTCTATTGGATTTATTGAATTCCCTACTGTCTCTGTTTTCTGCATTTTTCTGCTAAATCAGAAATATAATTTTTGATTAATTTTTAAATTTGAATTAGTAATCTATTCATATCACAAATTATAAACATACATGTCAGAAATTATAGCAAGAGACACTGAATTGATAGTAATTATTTTGTGGTTAAAATAATTTTAATTTGGAATTAACTTCAGGTTATGTCTGGTACATCCTGTTAAGCACTCTTCAAACTTATGCATAACAAGTAATGCTTTTCTGAGTCAGCAAAAATATCATTTGTTATGAAACCAAAATGTACCAAAATAAGGTTTTTAATTTTAAAATAAAATGGGAGCCAATAATCCAAGTAGATATTTAATGATGTTTGAACTCAATCCTATATGTATGTGCATGTGAGGTGAGAGGATGCATTTATGTATCTATATATTGATGCTATGATTTCATAAAGAAGAAATTTGATTTTTTTCTTGTAATGTAAGTTCTTATGACAACCTAGCCAGCCACTAGAGTCCTAGAGACCTGACTTTCTCTTACTCAGGGAAATTTAATAAGTGTTTGAAGTTACTAATTTAAGTAATCCAAGATACACCGGGACAGAGGCAAGACTCAAGGGCAATGAAAACGAAGTCTGAAAGTTTTCTGAGAATCCACAAAACACAAAAAGCATGCAGGGCCCTCAAAAGGCAAAGTCTGTGTCCTTTATGTGTGGTAAGGCTTCAAAAGTGCAATATTAGCCTTTGGAGTCTGAACATCAGGACTGTCATCTTGAAAACATACAGGGCCGCTGTCATCAGGGACAGCATTGCTGGAAACAGGTATCCAGCTGGCCTGTCCAGAGCGGCAGTGCCTGAGAGGTGAGAAAGAACCCACGGTGCAGAGTTGCAGAGTGCAGGAAGCAGGTGCAACTCCATCCTCTCATACGTACGTTTCCCGGTACTGCGTATGCCTCATAAGAGAAAGACAGGAAAAATAAAAGATAGATACACCTTTTGCTAAACTTTACTAGTTTGGAGTGGCTTTGGTTTTGATTTCACATTGTGAAAGAGGTAACCATTGACCATTGTACTATCAAATCCTTCTCCCCTTCCCTCCCCTCTCTTTCTTTCTTCCATCCCTTTTTCTTGGATAGAGTCTCACTATCGTTCAGGCTGGAGTACAGTGGTACAATCTCAGCTCACTGCAAACCGCACCTCCTGGGTTCCAGGGATTCTCCTGTCTCAGCCTCCAGAATAGCTGGGTTTACAGGCACCCACCACCATGCCTAACTAATTTTTGTATTTTTAGTAGACACAGGGTTTCACCATGTTGGCCAGGCTGGTCTGGAACTCTTTACCTCCAGTGATCTGCAAGGCTTGGCTTCCCAAGTGCTAGGATTACAGGCAAGAGCCACCACACCCTGCTTTTCTTTCCTTCTTGTCACCAATTTCAGAGGCAAAGTTAATACTTCTCCATAATCTATGTTCTTTATCCAATGCCTTCTATTCTCATTTTGATCATGATAAATTGTTTATTCTTTATTTATCTCAATGTTTTCTTTTAATGCTAGATAATTAGACCCAACCTATAAATATCTTCAAGTATTTATCTCATTTTGAAGCAGACTCTCCTTGATTCATCTCAGTGGATGGATTCTACGGTTCTTTCATTTTCTTCTCTTACCTACTAGGTCCTGCTGTTCAATAAAAGAGACTAAATCACATATCATCTCATGATGTCTCCTTGATACTGTTTATCATTCAATGTGTTCACGTCACATTCTTTATTCACTTTAGCAAATGGTACATTATTATTATAGGTAACCCCACTGTCAACGCAGTTCCATGTGTATTTCCACAAAAATTCACAACTGGTCAGGAAGAGTTAATCCAATAGCACTCATCCCAGAAGATTCCTTTATTATTATTATAGTATTAATTATTATAGTCCTATCAATTTATAAATAAGTGTATGGATTATACTTGTTATTATACTATACTTAATCTCTTTATCTTTCAAATTAAAGACTCAATATCTTGATTGATTGATTGAAGACTCAGATATTCGATATTGACTTGAAGACTTAGATCTTCTATATTGATAAATATAAATTAAAATTTCTCTTCTACAGTAAGGTATTTTGCCAAAATGCACTGGCCTAATTATCCTTTTGTTAATAAAAATTTCATTTACAAAATTTTATTAGAGTCTTTTCAAACCTTTAAGTACTTAAAAGTCAGAGAGTTATAGGTTTGTTTTAAATATTCTATAGAAAAAAATTCATAATTCACTCATCAACTCATTTGAAGATTTATACATCTGCTCAAGTTTAAATAAATTTAAATACGTTTTTCTTAATATCTGTCATATCTCGATATGCTTCAAACTATTTCATTGGTTTTGTCTTTTGCGCAGGTACACAATTATTAGTCATTATCTAATTTCGACTACGTGAAAAGTAAGATGTATGAAAAACGATTCAATAAATTAAACAAAGGACATCTATCATTGCATTGAGTCATCTAAGTATGTGATTGCCATTTATGAGCCTTTAATTACACTATGCATTATGCTTGACAACAAATCATTGAAAGTCTGTTTAGAATTTATCTGCACTCTAGATAGATGTGCAAAACATACTAACCACTGTAGTAATAACTTACACTTTACTAGGATTAAAATTTCAATCCCACTATATTGAGAAATTCAGATTTGGTAGACTTATTTCATCTGATGTAAACATATGAGCAATATAAAAGATTGCTCCTGATTGACAATAGATATTAGAAAAAATGTACCTTTGGTTAATGGTAAGGGCTGAAAGAAGGATGGTGAGCCATAAGTACATGCAGTATAAATCATTAAGATGATATAAAAATTATATTTTTGTTATTTTTGACAAGTTAATCCATAACAAATGCTCTGTAAATATCAGTGTCTAATACTAACCTAATAGTCAGTTATTTTATACTAGAAATGTCACATCTATAGAAAGTTTTACAAAATAGGACCTTTCATGTATATTACATGTCTACAATTTATTTTCTAAAATTCTTAAATCTCCAAAATTCTGAAAGCAATCAATCATGTAATCCATTGGTGGAAAGCTCAATGTGCATTAGTGAGAGAGAACCTCATGCTAATTCATGGTCTTCATTTTTGGTGTGATAATATGTGTCTTACTGAAAGCATATTAATGGTTTTAATTTATAATTTCCCCAAAACATGCACAGATAGTAAGTACTTATTAATTTTATAAAACCTGAAAATTCTAAGTTTTGTAAGACATATTCCCTGAGATGCTTCTGATAAGCCAGTATGAAACTAAACATCAAGAAACACTGTTTTATAAAACTCCTATCTGACTTTTGATGGCTGGTTTGTTTTAAATTAACTAAGAAACAAATGTAAGAATAATTAACTATGTATGTAATACTGAAGTGCATTGGACTTAGTGCATGTAAATTTCCATGCCTCAATAAACTAGCATTAAATTCAAAATGCTCTACTCCTTCTTAGCATATCTATACCAACTGGTTTGCAGAGCAATACTGATTTATACTGATACCCTGTTTAAACTATTAATGGAGTCTTATTTCAGACATGTCCTGATTCAGATTATAAATTAAACGTTTTATTCTGTCTCCCCATTTTCTACATTTCTTTATTCTCTCTAAGTCTCCAGTGGTAGAGAAATCCACTTTTCTTTCAGTTTGCCTCATAACTCACTCATCAGTTTAGGACTGTCTGTACCTAAGACTATATAAGTGGAGGTCCCAATGTCAATCCATATATTAAATATAAGCAAAGTTATTTTTTATTCTTTTTAAGATAAAAAATAGGAATTTTAATGTATTTTGACTCCACAGTGAATTGCTTTGAGCAATTCATGTTTTTCTCTTCAATCTGAGACACAGGTAGTCTTTGGAATAGGTCAGATGGAGACCCAAACTGTGTAGAGAAGCAGTGACAAGCATTTCGTGCCTTAAGTGGAGTTGACTTCTGGTTTCATCATCAGTATGATTGTTTGTCATGCAGTCTGGACTTATTTTTTAAGCAATTTTATTAAGCCTGGGTTTAATTTTTAAACATAGATAAAGTACATTTCCTTTGTAGTTCAAAAGTCAATTTGCTTTCAAGGCAAGCTCCAAGACATCTTATCATCTTCTGCTTTACTCTCTGTAGTTAAATATGTGTGGACAAGTTTAAGATATATTTTGTTTGGTGAAGATACACACATTTAGCTGCATGCCAAGTTTCAAACATTTTATTACTTTATAAATACTGTTAGAAAAACAGAAAAAAAAAATAAAGGATCCTATGCAAAATAATTTATTTTCAATAGTATAGTTAAGATGACAAAAATATTTTTATTGTGTTCGTGATGTTTTTGTTACACCAATAGTCTAGACTCTTAACAATAAAATAGTTTTTAATTATTGCATTCATTTCTATATTTTGTTTTACTTTGTTGTGAGGAAAGAATTTGATCCTACACAGAGACCATTTCACTGAGCAAATAAAATTATAGTGTGTCTCTAGAACTTCACAAACTGACCACTCCTCCCCAAAATAAAAATCAACCTGCTTTGGACAAATATATGCTGTTTACTTCTGTTCTATTTCAACCTCATCAAGTTTAACAGATGTATTGCTAATATGGATCTGGAGAAATGTTCTTAACAGATTTGACTGAACAGATGAGCAGTCAGAGAAAGATTAGAATTACATGATCAACAGTATCTTCATGACCTTTTAAAAACATCACTTACCAATTAAATCATCACTCCTGCAACTTCTTATCAAGTTATTACAAAATAACTTTTTGAATGTGTGAGGCCGTCTTAAAACAGAACTTACATGAATAGAAAACAGGTTTTAAGTTCAATTATTTCTTTTATTTCTGTTAAAGAAAATTTAAATTACCAGGACCCTACTTGGAATCATTTTGATAGTTACACGTTTCTAGAATCCAACTTTTTAAAAATCACAGCCTCCTTTAAATGTAGTTATGGCAAATGAAAAACTCTTTACAGAAAAATCATGTTCTTATTATATTAAAAATACTTGTTAATATATATTACTAAATTTCAATGTTATTATTCTTCTTTTTAGAAAACACAGGAAACCAAAAAGGATTTTCTGGTGACTTTAGTTTGTTGTACAGATTTTCCTGTTTTTGTTACCGTCCCATATTGGAGCTAATTCAAGTGTACATACATGATTTGAAGAGTGAATTCAAATGCTTGTTCAGGCTGAAAGCTGTATGCATTTAGATAAGAGGGTACAAGTAGCAGGAGGAAAAATAACCTTGGAAATTGTCTTCTGTGTTTGCTAATTCAATATGATTAGCTCAATCAAATAACCACTATCATGAATTTTCAATTTCACTTTAATGTAAAAAGCCAAAGAGGAGATGTTTATAGAATTAATGTTTCAATTATTGATTTGCCTTATTTTTCTCATAATGCTTTCAATATACTCTATTAATGAAATGTGTGAAAAAAAAGACTTAACCCCAAAACTTTTTGCCCTTATATATCTACTTAAATGGCAAAATATATAAAACATTTTTTTTCTTTTTTAAGCTGAAAAATCTTCTTATAAAAAACAGTAATGTATTTTGTAAATAAGTGCCTGGAATTTGAATCAAGTTATCCGTTCTTTTCTCAGTGTTAAGGGCATTAGACATGACATTCTGTCTTCTCATTTTACATTTTCAATATGCAAAGCAAACATAGGGAGAATAAATTCATAATATATTTCAAAACAGACTGGAAACATTTTGATGTGGAACACTGTCCCATTAATTCTAAGCAATGGTTTATTCACAGGGTTGAATATGACCCTTCCTTTATTTGCTAAAGACTGAATAATACTCTATAGTTTTTAACAGTAACTATAGATAATTTCAGAACTTTTAATCTTAATTTAAAAAACAGCTTTAAAAATATAAACTAGCTCATTTTTAGAAATGCTGGCTTATTAATAGCAAATTAGAGTGTAATTATAACATAATCAGTAGTATTCCAAAATGATAATGAAAATTCTGAACAATAATTTGTTCATTACACATTGGTAAAAGGAGACCAGAATTCATAGAGCTGGTTTTTAATATCAAAGATGATATTAATTTAAAAATCATATTAATAAATATACACATAAAACCATCCAAGCCTAATTTCAGAATAACCATCATGAAAATAGATATTTTCCGTATAATCACTATTGGCTCACATATAATCTATGTTTGCAACAACCGAAATGGTAAAGTTTGGCTATAACAAGATACAGTATTTACACTATTTGCAAAGCCTTTCCAACGTAAAGGACACTGTTTTCTTTTTGGAATTGTAAAGGCTGACCAATTTTCATAGACAAAGCCTCTTGCTGCTCTCAATATTTTGCATAAATATGTAAAGCAAATAAATATTACCGCGACAGAAATAAATGATTCCAAAAGCCAGTTTCTCACCAATATTGGGCTTTAATTAAAAGTATGATCTTTATTTTCTTAAATTTGATGGCAGTTAGAAAATTCATAATGTATAATTCGATTTAAAAATAACATGCAATAATAGTTTGTGTTTAATTTTCAATCCCTCAAATATTTTAAAGATGGATGTGGAGAGACACTTGATAGAGACATAAATGATTAATGTTAATAAGCATTTTGCTATTATTCTCGACGTACTTTGTGGTTTTAGATGGATAAGTTATTTTCTATTATCTATGCCAATGTGCAATCTAAGGAACATTCAGAACATAATCAGTAACATAACCTGATAACCTATAATAATCATGTGCAGCATGGTATCACTTACAAAAATTCAGTTCAAATGCATCATTAAGCAGATACTTTATATAGCTGGTATTGTTCTTATTTATTCATTGTTAATGCATCAAATGGTTTACCAGCTCATATACAAAATTAAGAATAATTATGTTACATAGTAAATCAATACTTTTACCAAAAGTTAATTTTTAAAAAGCAACTCATATTTGTACAAGAAAGCATCAGGGGGAAGATCATGAGTTTCATTAATTGTTCGGTCCTGGAGATCAGAGAATATGCCACACTTTTATCCTTCATGCTCCTTATTATCTATCATTGCTACTTAAAATTCCTGGATTTAAAGGCCTCTCAAATCACTTATTTGATAATTCTAATTATTCTAATACATTCTTAAGTGATTGTAAATCCATAACTTTGAATATCTCTGGAAATGGTGAATTTAGTATTTGTTAAAACAGGATATTTTTATTCACATGAAGTAATAAATACCACAAAAGTCTTTTGAGATAAATGAAATCATTAAATATCAATAAATTAAATATCTTAGTCTATGGGAAAGAGAAAATTCATAAGATCCACAAATTCTTACATGTCCCCTTTTTAAGACTCCTTGTTTAAGATTTTTTTTACATGTTTTCACTAAATAAGTATTTCAGAAAGAAAGTAATAATTTGGTATTGTGTTATGACCTACTGATCTGACACAATTTATCAGGTAGGAATTTCAGCCCACAAAATTTTCTTTTAATGGCATTAATTACTTGAAAATGAGTTATCAAAGAGCTCAAGTACTTCCCCTTCTCTTTATGTTGGTGATACTGATGACATGGAATAATTAAATACTGTACATACCATTTTCTGAAAAATCAATAAATGTGTAGTTACCATAATAGAATATTACTATTAATGAGATAGCTAATTATTATTAAAAAGACACTTACAGGAATTTTACTGTTATGTACAAATGTTGGAAGACCAAAAAGGTAGATTGTGATTAGGGAATCCATTAACAATACCATTCTTCTGTTTTTTCTTGTGTGCTTGAAGCAGAAAACAATCTAGAAAAGTCATAACTATTGCCTCAGAAGACTGGGAAATGAAGACTTCACTGCTGTAATTATTATGTATAAGAACTGCATATTATTATTCTTATTTGTAATAGTAAAAAACTTAAAGCAAACTAATATGCCCGCAGATAAATAAATGGCAGTATAGAAAAACAGTGCTATCTATATGCATTGATGTGGAATAAAGACCCACATATCTGGTAATACAAATAGAAATTAGGAAGAGGTTTATAGGACTATTCTACTTCGGTACATATATGTGTGTGTAAATATTGGAAATGTAGAGAAGATTACATTAGGAGAGGTTTCAAGTGGGTCTTACCGAGTAGGTTGCCAATTCAGTGGGGTGTGGAAAACCTGGCAAGATTAGAGTAATGATTTTAATTATATATACCTCTGCATTGCTTAAATTATTTTGACTTAAACTGGTTATTGTATTCTAAATTAAAAATAATTCCTTTAAGGAAAAAATAGCACTGAATATTCACAGTAAGCCAGAAGATGTTCTAATGGAGAGGTAACACTATGGCTCAATTTTACCATAGAAAATCTTAAGAGTCAGCATTTACATTGGCTTTCCCATAAATTCTGCAAAATTAAAAGTTTGAAAAATAAATACATGTCTATGTCTCAATAAAATGAGTTAAACATCACTGTTTTCTGCTGAACAGTGAAGTGAACTTTTAATACAGAGTTTAACATAGCCTTTTAGGGAAATACCAGAGATGTCAAAAATTAAAGTAACAGCAGAATCCGATAGAACAATGAGCAATTATTCTAGTTTGTAATCCCAGAATTTTGGGAGACCAAAACAAGCAGATCTCTTGAGCCCAGGAGTCCGGGACCAGCCTGGCCAATATGGTGAAACCCCGTCTCTGCTAAAAATACAAACATTAGCTGGATTGGTGGTGCCTGCCTGTAGTCCCAGGTACTTGCTACTTCAGAGGCTAAGATCAGAGGATCCCCTTGAGGCCAGGAGCTCCAGGCTACAGTGAAAAGCCACCCTGCCACTGCAGGATAGGTGACAGAGCCAGATCCTGTCTCAAAACCAAACAAAACAAGAAAAACAGCACAATCTCACCCTTCCCCCACAAAAATTACTCTATTTTCGTATATGTACACTTACCAAAAGCAATGGGAGAAATTTCCTTTCTCTCTCAAGAGCATAACCATGGTATCAGGTCCTACATTTCTTGCCTTTCTTGACTTTTCAGGCATCAGGGAAGTGTTAAAATATTTTTCCCTAAAGTCTAAGCTAGAATTTTAAAACTTAAAAAATGTGTGTGTGTGTGTGGTGTGTGTGTGTGTGTAAATTCTGCAAAAACAATTTTTCACACAGATTTTAAATGCTGCTTGATAAAACTGAGTTCACAGCATTTCCTGATATATTATAGACTTGGTGACCCTGATGTGATGTGGAATCTTGATTGGTCAGTAGAAAATTGTATATCCTGTGAGGAAGATAAAGAAACAGAAAATAACGAGATAATCAAAATTCAGAAAAACAGAATTTCCAAATTGAGAGTGTTCAGGAGAAGCAGTGGCATACACGCCTTGCTTCCCCAGAGCGTTAGCTGGGTGTGTACCTAGACAGGGCACATTTTCAAGTCTGAGGGTCTTCACGACTGGCCGGGGCACGAAGGAGGTGATGTGGGAGTCAGTTTGCTGC
This sequence comes from Saimiri boliviensis, assembly GCF_048565385.1. NCBI lineage: Eukaryota > Metazoa > Chordata > Mammalia > Primates > Cebidae > Saimiri > Saimiri boliviensis. Next base: position 1,700,745 of record NC_133467.1, read on the forward strand.
TCCCTGTGGGGTCCGCGCAGGTGCTCACGCAGCTCCCCCGCGCTGCCCAGCCTGTGCCGCTTCCCTCTGCTTCCTGGTGTTCCCTCACCTCCACGGAGACCTCAGAAACCGCATGGTCCACAGAACAGAATCTCAAATTGAAGACAGGTTTCCTGATTCATATCAGGATTGACTTGACTCACAGTTAAAATGTCAGTGAGTAGAACCACCCATGTGTTAGCACTTGTTGTCATCCTGACGAGCATGCTTGTATTTGTATGGCACAGAGACTTGAACAATACTCATTTTGGCTTTGAACATGATGACAGGAAGTCCACTGTCCTTACCCCACATGTGATAGATTGGACAAGTTGAAGTTTTGATCTCCACGGACGGAAGAAATTCTCTTCCCCGATAGTGACACCATTGGTTTGATAAGTAAGATATATTCTGAATCTACACTAACATAACTTCGAACTTAGGGGAGAAATATTACTTAGAATTTGCAAACACCCCTTAGTTTAATAATTACGTTTGAAGAAATACCAGTCTTATAAAATGTGATGATATGTGTTTTAGAAATTATGCCTGCCTCGTATGAAGAGTTCAGCCATACCAGAGATACTTAGTAAAAATAATGTGACAGAAAAACCTCGTTGAAAAATTAATAGTATTCCATTTTTGTAGAGGTAGAATTTATCAGCAAAGAAAAGAAGTAGAGATAATTTATTTCTTTCTGAGCTGTAAAAATATATGGAAAAGTGAATAGTAATAAAAATTATTGTGAATCAATCAATAATTTGGCCAATAAATCTATATTCCTAAGGTGTGCATTATACCAAGATACACAGAATTGTTTTTCCTCTTACACTTAAAACATGACTAAAATGAACTATAACAAGTTTTCTGAACTAAGTTTTCTGGATTGAATAAATAGTTTGGTTTTTTTAAATTTTCAACTTAAAAAGATGGTGGTTGCAAATAAAAATAAGTAAAACCAAGCATGGGTGGGTTGAGTTTTACCTATTTTAAGTTCTTAATTAAGGGAATTCTAAACAGTAAAATGTACACATTTTAAGTGTATGATTCTGAGTTTTAACAAGTACATACATATTATGATCAATGAATCAGTCAAGATACAGCATATTTCCTCAGAGATATATGTGTGCATGTGTGCGTGTGTGTGTGTGTATGCCCATATGCATACACACATTTATAAAATTTTCTTGATATTACAAGGGTAATTAAAAATATTTTATTTTCCAATCATTTGCTCCTATTACATAGAAATAAAATAGATTCTTATAAATTGACCATATGTCCTATGATACTGCCAAATTAATTTATTAGTTTTAGTAAAAGTATTTTCTAATTTCTTCATGATTTTCTACATACACAATCATGTAATATGCAAAAAGAAGGTTTTACTTTTTCCATTGATAAATTGATGGCATCTTGCTTTATTTTATTTCATTTACTCATGTTTTGCCTTGCTGCACTGGCCTGGACTTTCAGTGCAATGTTAAATAAATCTTAGGAGAAAAGCCATTAATGTCTCAACACTGACGGTGACATTGGCTGCAGGTGTTGATATAAGCCATTTTTCAGATGGCAGTATCCCTTTCCATTCCTTTTACAGTGGGGAATTGGGTTGATTTTTAAGTGTTATTTCAGTATCTTATATTTTATTTTCCACTATTCATTAATATGGTAGATTATGCCTTTGTAGTTTTGAATGTTTAAATTTAAAGTAAATTTATATATCTAAAATAATTTCCAAGTGGGCAGAACATTTTTTTAAGATATGTCTGGGAAAACTAGAAACCTGCATTTAGAAGAATGAAACTGGATCACCATCCCTCACCTTATACAAAATAAATTCAAGATGAATCAAAGGTTTAAATCTCAGACCTAAAACCCTAAAAATTCTAGAAGATAGCATCAAAAAACTCTAGACATTGGCTTAGGCAAAGAAGTTTATGACTAAGACTGCAAAAGCAAAGGCAACAAAAACAAAAATAAATAAATGGGATGTAGTTAAACTAGAAAGCTTCTGTACAGGAAAAGGAATAATTAGCAAAGTAAACAGAAAACTCACAGATTAGTAGAAAATATTTGGAAACTATACATCCAACAAAGGACTAATATCCAGACTCGACAGGGAGTTCAAAGAATCAGCAAGAAAAAACAAATGATCCCATCAAAACTAAGACAAATGATATGAATAGGCGATTGTCAGAAGTACATAAAGAGTCAACAAACCTATGAAAAAACGTTCAGCATCACTAATCACCAGGGAAATGCAAATTAAAAACACAATGAGATAGCACCTTATTATTGCAAGAATGGCCATAATTAAAAAGTCAAAAAACAAAAGATGTTGATCTGGGTGTGGTGAACAGGGAACATTTCACACTGCGGTGAGAATGTAAATGAGCACAATTACTGTGGAAAACAGTATGCAGATTCCTTGAGGAACTCAAAGTAGAACTGCCTTTGGATGCAGTAATCTCACCACTGGGTATTGATTCAAAGGAAAAGAAGTTGGAAGCAAACTAAGTCCGCATCAACAAATGAATAAATAAAATGGCTTCCAACTTCATCCAAGTAGCTGTGAATTTCAGTATTCTGTTCCATGTCAAACGTTATAAATACCTCCTCTTTGTATTTTTACAAATACAAAGATAGTTGTTATTTGATTTGGATAATTATATTGAGTCACCGAACTTAGAAGACAGTTTCCAAGTTTCTTTGCCTTCTGCTACTTGTCTCTTTTTTAATGTGTGATAAGGATTTGGACTGTGACAGAAAGAAAGAGTAAATATTCACATTGTTTGATTGAGATTCATCTACAGATCCATCTACTGATAGACAGTCATAAAAGTATACATAAAACGGTAGCTTTATCTCATGACAGGGATTAATAGCTTGATACTCCAGTGTCAATAAGGAAAACTAAGGCCACATCTTGATTTCTAATTAACATTCCTCGTTTAAAGAAACCAAGACTGCTGTGTGACGTAACCCATTTCAGGGATAGGACAGAACAATTAGAGAACGAACCTAAACATGGTTTGAGCAGAAAGTAAGTAAGGGCTCCGAGAATCGTCAAGATACGTCAACAGGACGGGGAAGTCATCCGGGAAGTGCTTTAATTGGTAAATCTGTGACACTTTGATATAAAAATAAATAAGGTAGTTATAAATTGTAACTCTTTGAATAAAGTAAGAATTAATCATTTTAAAGTACACCTATGTATAATGAATAATGAAAGAATAAATGAGATCAACACAAAACGGCTATTAGTTAATAGAGAAAACATAAAGAATAATGTATTAAAAATTATAATGCATAATAAACCTAATGAGTTAAAGTTTGAAAATTAACAAAACATTACATAGACACAAAGTATCTCCCAGCACATTACTTATTAATTATAAATTGAAAGGCAGTGACTTTTCAGGGTAGAAAAGTGGTTGTCAGTACCTAAACAAATCATCAAAACTAACATTATTAGGGTAAGTCAACATCACATACTTCCACACAGGATATACTGTGAAGGATAAATCAGTTTACCGACATTTTTGAAAATCACATCACCTGAATGTAATTAAGAAGAATCTCTGTGCAATTCCAACTGGAGAGGCATTCTATAAAATAACTTGCCTCTGCTCTTCCTAAATTTCAATTAAAATACAGAAAAATAGTGTAAGACACTGCTACAAATTACAAGAGAATAAAAAGTGTTTACATCTAAATAAAATGCTTAATGTGGGATTGGAATGAGGACTGGGGATATTAGCAGCTTCAATGAAAAATAGTAGGAGAATTGACTCTGTCTTGGATTGTATCATGTATCTCCTTAAATAAAATCAGAATTAATGATTCTATACTGAGACATAGTATAGATAGATCGATGTGTAGATATAAAAGAATAAATAAATGGGACAGGAGGTCAGTGACAACTAATAAAGAAGGAACAATATACTTATAAGTTAAATGGATGCTGAAATAAGGAAAATTTGGTAAGGAACATAGTAATTACATAGATAGACATGCATCTGTGTTTATTAATAGATATACCTTTGTGAATGTCAACAATTTACATACAAACATCCATATGTATCTGTGACTTGATGGGCTATTCCAATTGATCCATTACCTACCTATACATTATAAATGAAGAAAAGCAACTTCTCTCTACTAATTATCTAGACCATTTATTCACTGATATGAGAATACATATATTTGGTATGAGATGAGATTGTGTATTATTATTTGTTTTGATAATTTTCTTCATAATGAATAAAAATCTTGCCAGATATGAACCTTTGAGCTTAGTTACATCTGAGTCATGCCAATCAGAAAGGCAATCTGGAAACTGCAGATTCCACGAGGATAGCATTAATTTTACTGCCAAATAATGTAAATGTAGATACACAGATATTCCTCAAATCTCAAAATGATATAAACCACGAATATTCTCTTGTAACTTGCAAATCTATGCTCACAGATAATTTAGAAAAAGTTTTAGGATTAGAGAATGAGAATAAAAAGGAGGTAGCATTAAATATTGAGATTTGGAATCATGCAGGGTATGGTTAGCATCTTCATCCAAAAAGATATTTGTAATGAGAAAAAAGATTATTCAGGACACACTCATTTGAGCTGCTGTGTGTAAGGATAACTGATCACATGCTTTTCAAGTAGTTTGAGAGAAAAGTGATTTTTCTGAATTAAACAATTATTATAAATTCTTTTTGCTTATGTGAACAAAGTTGAAAGCTATATGGACAATATAGCCAGATTATTCAAACTGTGTAGATATTCAGAATAATGTAATCCAAATATGTTTTATTTTTTTCATACATCTTAATTTTAATCTCAACATATAAATTCATTTCCTATTTTTACATAACAAATGACACACAGTAATTTGGGAATGATTTCACTGAATCTTCTCACAATCTCACAGGCGGCAATCAAGATGTGTGCTGAACGATATTCTCTTGTGGAGATCAGGCTCCTTTTTAAAGTTCGTATGGTTGTTAACAGAATTGAATTCATTTTGTTTTGCTGGCTCGCAGGGTGGACTGTTCTCAGCTGCCAGATCTGAACACACGACTTTCTCACGCTGTCTCAAACAGGGCTGCTTACAGTAGAAAAATGCTTTTTCTGTCTGAAGGAGTCTCTCTTTTTAGAATCTCAGTTGATTAATTCTGGCCCACCTGGCTTTTGTGTAATTCAAAACCAACAAATTTAGAAACTTGTTATCATCTGGAAATTCTCTTCATCCTTCCCATGTTCTCAAAAAGGTGATCTCCATCTATTCATAGGTTCCATTCACCCTCAAAAGGAGAAATTGTATGGGGTGTATACAAACACACACACACACACACACACACACACACACACACGTATATATACACCCCAAAAGCATTTCTAAATAAATGAACAAATTTTAAAAGTTAAGAAATTATTTTCTGGCACATTTTTAATATTTAAAAATGTGTAATTTACGTGATTTGTATCTCATTCTGAAAAATAATAATAATGAATACATATGTAATACAAAGGAACACACTTATATGAAAGAAAAATAACTTCATTTTTCTTTTAAAAATAGTTTCATTTTTCATTTTTATAGGTACATAGTAGGTATATATATTTATGGATTATATGAGATATTTTGATACAGGCATACCATGTGTAATAATCACATAAGGATTTTTTTTTCAATTTAAAGCTGTGCTATAATGACTTTATGTGTACTTTTTCTGTATAAGCATTTTAAAAACTAGTGATACAAATACAAATTAAAGTAAATTAAAACAATGATTTTACTTTAATCAGATCAGTAAGAGGCACATATATTTTTTCCTGGTGTAACAGGTTAAAGGATTCTGGAAAATCTCAGATGATTTCATACTAGATATCCATTATTATTTAGTATTAAGCTTTAAATTAGAGTTATTGTATTATTACCATTAAATTTTAGTATTAGGCCATTTATTTCAGACATCTTGAAATAAGCATCTCTGAACTCTTAGTTTCACACAAAATGAAAATTGAGATCAGAAAAATACATGGAGAGAAGTTCAAAACTGTAGCACTGAAGAACCGCATGCCTGGGACAACCCTTCAGTAAGAAATGTAAAACTTGTTATCTTTCATCCCGCCCCAGACAATTGACTCTAGAGTTATGACACTACAAGGGAAACTTCAAAAGCAAACCTAAGACACCACAAGCGCGAACATATTTCTGAATGGTTCACAGTGCATTGTGCCCCTAAATAGTTCTGGAAATATTTGTTCATTTTCTTTTCTGAATACATTATCCATTAAAGAGCACCTTCTAATTCTTGGATTCCCTAGTCTTGGTTTACCAACAATTTGATCTGTTAGAGGTTATCCCCCAACCCCCTGCTATCCCTCCCGTAGCTCCCTCAACCCCCAACAGGCCCCAGTGTGGGACATTCCCCTCCCTGCATCCATGTGTTCTCATTGTTCAACACCCATTTATGAGTGACAACATGTGGTGTTTGGTTTTCTGTTGTGTCAGTTTGCTGAGTATGATGGTTTCCAGCTTCATCCCTGTAAAGTGGATGAACTCATCGTTTTTTATGGCTGCATAATATTCCATGGTGTATATGTGCCACACTTTCTTTATCCAGTCTATCCTTGATGGGCATTTGGGTTAGTTCCAGGTCTTTTTTATTGTAAACAGTATCACAGTAAGCATACGTTTTCATGTGTTCATATACTTACGTTCTGATACGTCTCTCCTTGTGTCGAGGAGTCAGCCGATTGGGACTAAAATCTTGATTTTAGCCCTGGATAGACTCTTCCCCACCATTCCCAACCCTTTCACAACTCTAGATTCAGATTTCCAAGAGAAGGAATACTGAGATCACTAGATACTTTCTCAAGTATCTTCTCAGAAGCTCCAATGTTACAAGGATAAGTGCTGAAAAGTGGGTAGAAGAATACTATCAAGCTTAAAAAAAACACACAAGAGAAAATTGTCTCTAAATATATTGGGTTCACTTGAGAATAAGAAATGAGGATTACAGTCTGGAACGCCTGGAATGATAAAATCCCCAGTGTATTCAGTGAGGGAAGGGTAAGACGTGCTTTTATTAGCAAAGAGATTTACATACGTTCTTTAGAAATAGATTTCATTGGTCCCAGAGGCTGAAAGCCAGAGATGTTGTCAGTTCATTGGTGGAGATGCTGTTCCTGGGACAGTGTTTTTCTGAGAACATCTTACCTGAATGACTGCAAGCCTAAAGAATGTCTAGTGCTAACTTTTATCAACACAGGAGTTATGTGAAGGACATAAAAAAGATTTGAAAAGTCCTTAGAAACAGTTCTCATCTCAAACACATAACCGTGAGCCTCCTCTCCTTCAGAGATTTCCGAACTCTATTTTGTTTGGGAAGGCAAAAGTGATTTTATCCTGGTATCTGCAACTTTCACAGTAGAAACATACTTTTTATGTTTTGCCATGCTTTTGGGGTAAATCTTGACTACACATGGGATAATCTGGTGAGGTAAGTTTTTCTCTGACAAAGTCACTACCAAGGTCCATTGTCTTCATGGAGGCATAAAACACTGTGCTACTGATGGAACACCTAAATTAACAAAAATACTAAAAGGATAATCAAATAAGCCGTAAAATGTATAGCTTCAAAATTATATGTGATGTTATATTTGTTACATAAACTTAACAATAAAATTTTCAAAATATTTTGCTTAGTAATATATACAGAGATGTAACTTGCATTTAATGCTTTTTAAAGCATTTTAGCTTAATTATGATGTAATGAAATGTCTTGAGTTCTTTGACTTTAGAAATAGACCTTTTTCAAAAGTCAAAATTTGGGCTCATTCTCTACAATGCTATCCTTTCTAAATGTGCTTGTCTCTATGACCATTATTTTAATTGTCATAGAGAATAAAACATACTTTCAGAAAGAAAAGTCAACGTTTTCTCTTTAGCAGAAACCTATGGACAGCTATTTGCCTTTATTGTAAAACAAAATTATTCTAATGCAAATGTCTCTTAATGCCAACAAGCAGATCAGTGTTCGTAAGTGTTACACTGCTTCTTTTAACTGCCCTTTTTTTAATTGGTAAATATCCTGACTCAGTTAATACATTTTCTCTTGATGCAAATTATGTAATAATCTAGGCCTCAGTTTCCTCACTATAAAAGGAGTTTGAAAAGACAGGAATAGAAGTTACTTTCTGCAACAAGATTTTTTAGTCTGACCTTGCCTGCCCCTTCTGGATTCAGTGTTATTCTCCTTTGGCTCACTCTTTATCATGAATGAAATGTCCACAGGTTAAAGCTTAGCTATCCTCTAATTGCTGAGTGTTGTTCTCTTTCATGAATTACTGTTAAAGATATGGTATGTAAAAATAGAACTTTTATTATTTGCCTTATTTTTTACTACATAACATAATTTATATCATTCAGGTCACAATATCCTCAGGCGTTGAGAAATTTTTTTTAATAGCTTAGACTTGTAATATAATGTGAGTTGTCTAGAAAAAAAATATGTTTCAGGCTTCAAGTTGCTTTTTGTTAAATACAAATGAGGAGGGGGGAAGATGTTGAGGAGAATGCCTGAGAAAATTCCTGTTTTCTTTCCATGCACTATAGATTGGACATCAGTTATAGCTCTCTGGCAAAAGAGAAGGGAAACACCATCCTATCATTTTTGTACTTAAACTGAGCTATCAGTGAACTATTATCCATTTTAAAATGGAACACAAGTACTTCTTACAGTTTTTAACATCAGTAAGAAGTATAAGGCTAACACACTATGCAATAGCTTGATGTCTTTTTATGTTTGGAATCTTGCCCATGCCTTTCCAGAAAGCATGAGCTACCTGATGTTTATCCCATGGCTGCCTAAGTAGATGGCCAGCCATTTACTAAATGATGTCCAAGAGAAGGCACAGAGTGAAACAGGGTAAACGTGAATAAGGGCCCAGCAGGATAAAGGAAAAAAACATAAGAAGGTCCTAAGAGCAGATACTTAGAACCTCAGAACCAATGAAATAAAGAGGTAGGAAAGCAAAAGCAGGAAGAAAGGACTGAAACAGGTCGATGGGAATGCCTTCTGTCCTTTTGTGAAGGCTCGTCTCTTCTTAAAGATGAGTTTATAGAAATTAGAGATATTAAACTCGAATGTGTGTTTTAGTTAATTCAATATAATTCTCTTCAAAGATTTCTATGAGCATTTATTATAGGTTGTTAAACAAGTGCTACGTTACCTGAATATATTCAAAGATAGATGAAGCAAATTAAAGTATATTTATTCTCATTTCCATTTGTTGAAAATGTAGAGAAAAATTTGAGAATCTCTATATAGTGTATATTTAATAAAAATCTACCACTGTTTTCATAAAAAATCCAACTGCTTTTAGAGATCAAGTATATTTAAACTATTTTTTCCCTCTGAATTAATAGTTACAAGCAATACGTGGATGATGCAGGTTACATTCAGACAGCAGTGATCTGCCCTAAAACTGTTAACATATGGTAATGAATCTTTCTTTACCTTTTTTTTTTTTCTTTTGAGACAGAGTTTCGCTCTGAGTAGCTGGGATTACAGGCACGCGCCACCATGCCCAGCTAATTTTTTGTATTTTTTTTTGTAGAGACGGGGTTTCACCGTGTTGACCAGGATGGTCTTGATCTCTTTACCTCGTGATCCACCCGTCTCTGCCTCCCAAAGTGCTGGGATTATAGGCATGAGCCACCGTGCCCAGCCTCTTTACCTTTTATAAAGATAAAACATATCTTTTATATGTTCTACATTTTCTTCCAAAAGAAAATTATGTAAAGGTCACCACTGTTTGTGGGGAAAACATAAAATTTTACTACTATGCTGTAGTAAATCCAACAGGGTAAGCTCAAGTTAATTAAAATATTTACCCCCTTAGCTGTTATGAAATCACCTGCACACAGTAAAAGTATAAAATAGTCTTACCTGATTTAAATGCTTGACAAAACGTATTGTAGATTTGTGTGACTGACAAAACTGGTATCCAAGGAGGAAATACATATATATAATATACATACATATGTGTGTGTGTGTATGCATGCATTTTCATTTTTAATGTTTTTAGCATGTAAATTATCTTAGCTTTCTTATTAATAAGAAACTAAGTTTTCTGTAAAAGACGTAGAGGGAAATTAGTTCATTTTTTAAATCAAATAAAAAATTTCTTGTGGTTGCTGTCTTATTCTCTTAACACATATTTTAAGTTACTATGCCAGTATTTTAGGAGCAAATATAAAAGGAACCTCAAAATTGTAAATAAAGCTGTGGTGAGCAAGATATGCCAAGGCAATATTAGAATACAAAGGTCATCATAACTTTAGCTATGAAGGTTATTGGGTCTTGGGTGAGGAGGAGAAAACTCACTGGCTTATTGATGGAATAGTAAGAGATTGCAAGATAAAAATGGAAGCCAAAGCCCAAATGAGGGATAACAAAATGTTCTACAATTACCATGGAAAAATCTGGGTTTTTAAAGGAAATGGCAATGCCAGGGAGCTATAGCTGAGTGAATGGAAAAGGTTATACATAACTCGAGGTTGAACTAGTAGGTAGAGAAAGACTTTAGAGTTAATTCTAAATCTAATGGACACTCTATTAACGTTTGGGAAATACTAGTCATGATTCTGTGTGGAAAATTGGGTAGAAACAAAGAAAAAAATGCAAGAGAAAGAGAAATAAATGTATCAATTATTTTGGAGAAGAGTTAGAGAAAGTTGGGTTATGAAGGTGACAGCAGAGAATGAAGGAATAGAAGGAAGTAAGACAGATCCTGTTGTAATTCACAGGACTTGGTGATGAGTTATATGTGTGTTGGGAAGAAAACACAATCGGTAAAGGATGAGACGCACGTGGTTTGTAGTGAGTGACTGCATGCATTAAAACTTGATTTACTGTGCCTTGTTGATAGAGCCAAGCATTGCAAAAAATTCTGATTCTTACGAAGCAAATATTGAAGATGTTAAGTAGGTTTATGTGGATACATAAATATGTATAAATCAAAATTAACCATAATTACATTATACATAAATAAATTAGGGCAATTTTAGGTTCAGTTTTTCAATATCCTAATATCCAATATTATGAAATATTAATTAATGACCCCTTTAAATTGTTTAAAGATTATTACAACCACTGAAGACATGAAAGAAGAAATACGAACAACAAAGGACTTGTATATAGATATTTAAAGAACTGTAAACCAATATTAAAATAGGACTGATCCAGTTTTAACCTGGATAATTAAATGCTGGAAAAGATGCAGAGCCAGTGTGAATGCAAATATAAAATAGTACCAAAGCTGGGGAGTTTCTTATGAAATCGTATTTATTCTGATCATACGACCCAACATTTTGTCTTGCTATCTGCCCAAGAAAAATGAAATATGTGTCCACATAGTAATCTGAATGCAAATTTATAGTTGTTTAAATATAAAATGAAAAAATCAAAATGTCTTTTTTTAAACAATATTAAGCAGATATATTTTCATAAAATTCTTCCATCTTTACTTGGCTACTGTGCTGATAAATCTCCAAGAGTTGTGTATAGTCCACAGTAATATCCAACTTGACTTCACTTTATTACTTTAATATAGAGAACTGGAGCTAAACGGTCATAGATCCCACTTTGGAAACAAGTGTATGGGAACATTTTGGGGTCCAAATAATTCAGTTCTATAAGTCTGCGCTAAGTAAGTTATCCAAAATATGGAGAATTGTATACCGTAAAATATATTGTCTATTATTTAAAAATATATAAATAATTAAAATGTTCAACAATGGAAGAATGGTTAAGAAAATTATGTTAGTCAATAAAATATCACATAACCAGTGTGATAGATGTGGATACCGTGGTAATGAGTAAAAAAAAAATATATATATATATATATATATATATGTATAAAATCTGGAATAAAGATGTTTCACAATTATTGCAGCTATCTAAAGACAGAGAAAGGAAGCATATCAAAATGTTGACATTAATTATATTAGAATTACAGGGTTGTGAATGTTTTTTTAAATATATTTTTTTGTTTTAAAATAGTTTCTGAGAGACTTTGGCACCAGATCAGCCAATTCTATCTCATCAACTAGAAGGGCAGAGAGAAGGTGTAAGCATATTTTGAATCATCTCAGGAAGTGTAGTTCTAATAGATTCTCCCAGAGAGCGTTATTTCTGGACAGTGGGTGAGGGACTGGAAATTCAGTAAAAATTCCCTTAGGAATAAGTGACTGGTTAGCTAAGCGGCCTTCAGCTTTGGTGAACTGTGTTCCTTTCTTTAAAAAAAATTGTTTATATAATTGACACACAACAAGTGCACATAACACTGCATGTTCTCACTCACATGGAATCTTAACGAGTTGATTTCACAGAAGTAGAGAGTAGAGATTGGTTACCAGAGGCTGTTTGGGGTTGGAATTCAAAGCAGATGATGATCAGAGATCTGCAACATAGACTCAAATGTAAGACAATAGGGAATATTAAAATTTAACACAAATAGGAACATGTAACCCAGATTAAAAGAATATTAATTCCTAATGCTAAAGCAAAGTGTTGGACCCCAAATATCAATCTACTGACTGTATTTGCTTCTAAATCCAAATGTTTCTGACCCTTTGATCCCATATTATATACCATTAGATATAAAGGTATTTTACCCTATATTACATGCCAAAGTATATAATTGGCACTATATTATATACCAAAATATATAATTATTGAATGTCAGTGTTTAAATTTTATTTTATACTTTTATCATTATATTTTACAATACAAGGTCTCACTCAATCACCTAAGCTAGAATTCAGCTCTGGGATTACAGCTTATTATGACCTCCAAATTCTGGCCTCAAGCTGTCCTCCCATCTTGGCCTCTCACGGAGCTGGGACTACCAGTGTGTGCCACTATGTTTAGCTAATTAAAAAAAAAAAATGTAAGGGGTATTTCTTAGTTGAGCAGGCTGATCTGGCACAGCTGACTTTAAAAGATCCTCTTGCCTTAGCCTCCCAAAGCACTGGGATTACAGACATGAGCCATGTCACCTGGTACTACTATTACCGTTATTAATAGCAACAACAGCGTGATAGAAACACAAATCTAACAAGGTATTTTAGGCATGTATTATCAAAGATAAACAGTTGTTTATTCTTTGCAAACCTGTATAATTATAAACATCAATATGCCTTTTAAATTGTGAATATATTGCAAAAAGAATGATATTCATGGTAAATAATATTTTTCCATTAATTTGTAACTAAAATTATGCTTGTATGCTAATACGCATTAATTTGGTAAGAGTTTGTAAACTTCCATAATAATCAGAAGTACTCTTACGTAAGATGTATTAATTTTATATTATACTCAAGACATTAGATATTATCTTAATTGAAAGGGCAGTTGTTAGACATGTATTTATGACCAACTGTCAACTTTTTAGCTTTTCAGCCCCATATGCCACATAACATTATGTTGTTTACTATATATTGATTGTACGATTTATTTTCTAAGCCTGCAAACAATAATTGTCTTCTCCTTTAGGAAATTTAATTTCAAATTTTCTAGTTTATCTACCAGAAAATACCTCCAGTCAACTCTGACATTGAAAATATGTTTGAAACATTCTAGAAGGGCAGTTACCTTTCTGAACGGTCAAATTGTTATTTAAGAACCAAATCCCTTGCATCCAAAATAAACCAGTACAAGACTAGAAAGGCAGTTTCCCTGTTAGTCCCCACAGTCTAATATCTGGCATTGAAATCTCTATAGCTTGATATCAAACACATTTGTAAGTAATCAATTCAATCACTTTCCAGACACAGACATTGCTGTTGTTTTCTATTTACTATCATTGCCACTGACAATAAAAACTTTTAAAATGTTCCTATGCAATATTTTATATATCCCCAAACAAATGATATTTATTTGAGAATGTTATTGAGAAAGCTCTTACTTCAGCAGGGTAATGGGTATTTGTAAGAGGTATAGCATTTATTAAGGAAAGAATGCCGTTTGTTACCTGCTTACTGTGGTTTTATTTTTTGCTTTGGATGTATTTCTTCCAGGATAGTGGCATAAAGAAAGAACAAGAGTGAGAGTGTGCCTGTGTGTTTGTGTGTGTGTGAGAAGAGAGACAGAGACAGAGACAAACAACAGCAACAACAACAACAAAAGCCACAAAGACAGAGGGAGCCAGATAATAGGTAGAGCAGTTATTAGATAATTTGAGAAGATCCATTGTTAGAGGAATATACCTAAGATCATTGTAGATGAATGTGCCAGAATGGTTTAACCATTGTAACTGGTCAAACATGCCCAGAAGTTCTCTTTCACATATTAAACTCACATTCCGTGTATCTCAGTAGGTTTACAAGATGCAACACTGATTCCTAAATGACATTGGCTACTTGTGTAAGATGTCCATATTCTGAATGATATGGAACACTGATAATGGAATGCTCTGAAAGATGTTTTGGAAAGTAAATGAAACGTTTCTTTAAAAAACACCAAAAAAGTGGGTTAATTAACATGTGCATTAAGGGTAAATAATATGTAAGTAACATAACATATGCATATGCTGAAGTAATGTTTTATCTTTGTGTAAGTTGGTATAACATACATATGTAGATATGAAGTCTAAAAATCTTACAAATGCCATTTTTTGAATATCAGCATATATTTCTTTTTCTTAGTTTTTTATATTTAATTATGGATACAGAATGGGTATACATTTTCATGGGAGTACATGTGATGTTTTTATACAAGCATGCAATGTTAATAGCATATCAGAATAATTGAGGTGTCCATCACCTCAAGCATTTATCATTTCTTTGTTTTGGAAACATTTTGATTCCAGATTTTCAGTTATTTTTATGTATGCCAATAAACTTCGTTGACCATAATCACGTTGCTGTACTATCAAATACCAGATCTTATTCATTCTATTGAACTGTATTTTGGCACTCAGGAGCCATCCCCTTTCTTTTCCCCTACTTACTACCCTACTTAGCCTCTGGTAACCATCATTCTTTTCTATATTTTTATAAATTTCATTGTTTTAATTTTTAGCTCCCACATACAAGTGAGAACATAAGAAATCTGTCTTTTATGTCTGGCTTATTTTACTAAACATAACATCCTCCAGTTCTGTCTATGTTGTTGCAAATGATGGGATTTCATAGTTTTACATGGATGAATATTATTTCATTTTGTATATGAATCACATTTTCCTTATTCATTAATCTGCTATGGACACTTAGATTCATTTCAAATCTTGGCTACTGAGAATAATTCTGCAATAAACATGGGAGTGCGGACATCTCCTTGATACACTCATACCCTTTTTTTTGGATAACTACCTAGTAGTGTGGTTGCTGGATTATACGGTTTTCCATTTTTAGGTTTGGAGGAACTTTTATACTGTTTTCCATAGTGGCTACACTAATTTACATTCCCACCAACAGTGTACAAGTGTTCTCCTTTCTTTATATCCTTACCAGCTTTCACTATTGTTTGTCTTTTAGATGAAAGCCATTTTTAAGTGGGATGAGATGAGATCTCATTGTAGTTTTGATCTGCATTTTTCTGACAATTACTGACAATTAATAATGATGTTTTCTGACAACATTTTTTTCACATCCCTTCTTGCCCATTTATTTGTATATCTTCTTTTGAGAAATGTCTATTCAGATCTTTCATCTGTTTTTAAATCAGATTATTTTATTATTTCCTATCAAGTTGTTTGAGCTCCTTATATATTCTGGTTACTAATCTCTTGTCAGCTGGGTAGTTTGCAAGTATTTTCTCCCATTCTCCAGCTTATCTCTTGACTTTGTTGATTGTTCTTCTTGCTGTGCAGAAGCATTTTAACTTAATGTAATCCCTTTTGCCCATTTGTATTTTGATTGCCTGTGATCCTGGGGTATTGCTCAAGAAGTCTTTGGCCAGACCAACATCCTGGAAATTTTCCCTGATGTTTTCTTTTAGTTATTTGATAGTTTGAGATCTTACATTTAAGTCTTTAATCCATTTTGATTTTTGTATATGGCAAGAGATAGAGTTCTAGTTTCAATCTCTGCAATCCAGTTTTGTCAGCACTATTTATTGAAGAGATTGTCTATTTTACAATGTATCTTCTTGGTGTTTGTGTCAAAAATGAATCACTTTAGGTATATGGATTTATTTCTCGGTTCTTCATTCCATTTCACTGCTCTTTGTGTTTATTTTTATGGGAATACCATTCTGGTTTGGTTACTACAGCTTTGCCGTATAATTTGAAGTCAGGTCATGTGATTCCTCTATTTTTTTTATTTGTTTCCTCAGGATGGATATATATTTTCTTTAATTCCTTCTTATAGTGTTTCCAAAAATATATATATTTTGTTAACATTAATTAATAATTTATAATTATTTTCTTTGAATTTCACACATATTTATTACTGCTTGCATCTCAAAAAGAAAAAAACAATTATTTTACGTTAAAAATTACTATTTTATTTTTAATCGACAGTCACTTCATCTGTGAAAAGAAAAATGGACATTATCACTGAATATTTTCTAGAGAAAACTTGTCCAACCTGCAGACCATGGGCCCCATGCATCCTAGGATGGCTTTGAATATGGCCCAACACAAATTCATAAAGTTTCTTAAAACATTATGAGGTTATTTTGCAAAAAATTTTTTAAGCTCATCAGCTATCATTAATATTAGTGTATGTTAACTAACACTAGTGTATGTTAATTAAAACTAAGAAGACAATTCTTCTTCTAGTGTGGCCCAGGAAAGCCAAAAGATTGGATACCACTGCTCTAGATCTTCTTTGATTTATCCTGTATATTCTCTTGCTATCATTAGTGCTATGAGAATAAGATATTACTGGTGTTTCTGCATCTACCACCTGTGTTATTCATAGTTTTGCATATCTTTTGAACCTTTAAAATAACAAGATAAAGGAATCTACTATCCTTAGGGTCATAATAATTGTATCTCTAAATCACTCACATTTAATTTGGTGAAAATGTATATACAAGAATCAAGGAAGAATAAATAAACTATGCAATAATTCCCAATTGAAATATATCTTAATATTTTATATACATTTTAGATGTTAATTAAGACACCCTAAGAAATTGAGTTATCAAAAACAATACTTTTCATTGTATTATTTTCACAGTTAGTCAAACATTAAAGTTGTCTAATATATTACCAAATCATACACAGTTTTTTTTTAACTTTAACCAAATTCTTTTACCCTCTCAACTATAGTTTAAAATAGTATGTTTTAATAGTTTTATTCCATATCTTGTGTATAGTAAATTACCTCAAATCCATTTTGGAAGTAGGTTGAACATATATCACAAAGAAGCAGCAAATCGCTTCCTAGTCTCAGGTCCACCTTCAATTATCCATATTATTTTATGAAGATCCATTTGGATAATTGAAAACTAATATGCTCCTTTTAATCTTATTCAGGGAGGATTTCACATTTTTCACAGATGGGCAGTTTCAAGGGCCTGAAAGTAAGAAGACAAATAAGAAGAAAAAAATAAAAAGAATAAGAAAAAAATTATTCTCATAAAATCTTATGGTCAATGAAGAAATATTTCCTCAAAAAACAAATGGAAAATAATCATACAAGTACAAACTTTTTATGCATAGTTCAATACCTTTCCTGTTTATTAGAATTAATTTAGAACAGATTGTTGAAAAGTGTGCCATAGAAACATATCATAAAAGAATAAAGAATTTAATGACAGTACTGAGATTATATTTTAAAACAATAATTTTATTTAATGGTTTCAAAACATCTAACAGATAAGATTGGGGAGGAAATACTCTGGTCTTCAGTAGAAGGTACATAATACTAAATAATATCCATTTAAATTGTCTTCTAATAAATATGTAGATTAATATAGTTCCAAATAGAAATTAGCTCAGTTTTTTTTTCAAATTTAGACATACTGTTGTAAAAATTTTCTGTTGAATTTACTAATGCTTTTCAGAATCATTAGAATCTTGACAATGGTTATTATTTACTAATTAATATGAAGCCTATGATTTTAAATAGTATATTATTAGGGCATTAGAGTGTTTAATTTCTTGGTACAATTTTTACCTAAGAAGCGTAATTAGTAATTTGTAATTGTTTTTAATATGATTATACATCCACTTGCTTGATGTACCTGTTTTTCTTGACATATAATCAGTGTTCACAAGTTTTTCAAGGACACTTAAAGATATGTTCATAATAGAAAGTTCCTAACTAGGCCCACACAAATATAGTCAAGTGATTTTTGACAAAGTAGCAAGTCCATTCAGTGGAGAAAAGGTAACCTTTTCCACAAATATTGCTGGAACAATTAGGCATCCATATGTAAGAAAAGGAATCTACATATGAAACTTACACCTTTAACAATAAGTAAACTCAAAATGAATCACGGATCAAATATAAAATACAAATCTACAACATTTCTACAAGATAACATAGAAAACCTAGATAAATAGAAAACCTAGATAATCTTGGATCTGCTGATGAGTTTTTAGACGCAATGATGGACGCATACTCTATTACAGAAACAGTTGATAAGTTGGAGTTCACTAAAATTAAAAACTATCTTTCTGTGAAAGGCATTGTGAAGACAGGCTATCAATTGGAAAGATCTATCTGCCAATCACCTATCTGATAAAGGACTCCTATGTAAAATACTTGAATAATTTTTTTATTATACTTTAAGTTCTGAGACACATGTGCATAATGTGCAGATTTGTTACATAGGTATACACATGCCATGGTGGCTTGCTGCACACATCAACCCTCATCTACATTAGATATTTCTCCTAATGCTATCCCTCCCCTAGCCACCTACCCCCATCGTCCCATTCTGTAGGTTGCCTGTCCATTCTGATGATAGTTTCTTTTGCCGTGCAGAAGCTCTTTAGATTAATTAGATCCCATTTGTCAACTTTGGTTTTTGTTTCCATTGCTTTTGGTGTTTTAATCATAAAGTCTTTGCCATGCCTATGTCCTGAATAATATTGCCTAGGTTTTCTTCTAGGGTTTTTATGATTTTAGGTTTTACCTGTTAGTATTAATCCGTCTTGTGTTAATTTTTGTAAAGGTGTAGGGAAGGGGTGTGGTTTCAGTTTTTGGCTTATGGCCAGCCAGCTTTCCCAACACCATTTATTAAATAGGGAATACTTTCCCCATTGCTTGTTTTTGTCAGGTTTGTCAAAGAGCAGATGGTTGTAGATATGTGGCAATACTTCTGAGGCCTATGTTCTGTTCCATTGCTCAAGATACCTGATCTGGTACCACTACCATGCTGTTTTGATTACTGTAGCCTTGTGGTATAGTTTGAAGTCAGGTCGCATTTTGTCTTCATCTTTGTTCTTTTTGTTTAGGATTATCTTGGCTATATGGACTCTTTTTTGGTTCTATATGAAATTTAAAGTGGATTTTTCTAATTCTGTGAATAAAACCAATGGTAGCTTGATGAGGATAGCATTCAATCTATAAATTACTTTGGGCAGTATGGCCATTTTCATGATATTGATTCCTCCTATCCATGTGCAAGAAAAGTTTTTCATTTGTTTGTGTCCTCTTATTTCCTTTAGCATTGGTTTGTAGTTCTCCTTGAAGAGGTCCTTCACATCCCTTGTAAGTTGTATTCCTAGGTATTTTATTCTCTTTGAAGCCATTGTAAATGGGTGTTCAGTCGTGATTTGCCTCTCTGTCTATTATTGGTGTATAGGAATGCTTGCGATTTTGTACATTAGTTTGTATTCTGAGACTTTGCTGGAGTTGCTTAATAGCTTAAGGAGATTTGGGGCCAAGACGATGGGGTTTTCTAAATATACAATCATGTCATATAGAAACAAAAAAAATTTGATTTCTTCTCTTCCTATTTGAATATCCTTTATTTCTTTCTCTTGCCTGATTGCCCTGGCCAGAACTTCCAATACTATATTGAATAGGAGTGGTGAGAAAAGACATACTTCTCTTGTGCTGGTTTTCAAAGGGAATGCTTCCAGCTTTTAACCATTGAGTATGATATTAGCTGTGGGTTTTTCATAAATTGCTCTTATTATTTTGAAATATGTTCTATCAATAAATAGTTTGTTGAGAGTTTTTAGCATGAAGTGGTGTTGAATTTTACCAAAGGTTTTTTTTGCATCTATTAAGATAATCCTGTGGTTTCGTCATTGATTTCGTTTATGTGATGGATCATGTTTATTGATTTGCATATGTTGAACGAGCCTTGCATCCCAGGGATAAAGACCCCTTGATGTACTGTTGGATTCCATTTGCCGGTATTTTGTTGAGGATTTTCACATCGATGTTCAGGGATCAGCAATCATAGATATTGGCCTGAAATTTTCTTTTTTTGTTGTGTCTCTGCCAGGTTTTGGTATCAGGATGATGCTGGCCTCATAAAATGAGTTATGGCGGAGTCCCTTTTTTATATTGTTTGGAATAGTTTCATAAAGGATGGCACCAGCTCCTCTTTGTACCTCTGGTAGAATTCAGCTGTGAATCCATGTGGTCCTGGGTTTTCTTTTTTTTTTTTTTTTTCTTTTTTTGGTTGATAGGCTATTAATTACTGCTCAGTTTCCAAACTTGTTATTGGTGTATTCAGGGATTCGACTTCTTCCTGGTTTAGTCTTGGGAGCATGGATGTGACCAGGATTTCCCATT
The DNA here is from genome assembly GCF_048565385.1 of Saimiri boliviensis. NCBI lineage: Eukaryota > Metazoa > Chordata > Mammalia > Primates > Cebidae > Saimiri > Saimiri boliviensis. The sequence continues at coordinate 1,721,491 of NC_133467.1, forward strand.
TCTTCTAGACTTTCTAGTTTATTTATGTAGAGTTGTTTATTGTATCCTCTGATGGTAGTTTATATTTCTGTGGGGTCAGTGGTGATATCTTCCTTCTCATTTTTATTGTGTCATTTGATTCTTCTCTCTTTATTAGTCTGGCTGGGGTCTATCTATTGTGTTAATCTTCAAAAAACGAGTTCCAGGATTCATTGGATTTTTTTTTTTTTGAAACTTTTTTTGTATGTCTCTATCTCCTTCAGTTCTGCTCTGATCTTAGTTATTTCTTGTCTTTTGCTAACTTTGTTTGTTCTTGCTTCTATAGCTCTTTGAATTGTGATGTTAGGGTGTCAATTTTTTTAATTTTTATTTTTTATTTTTTATTTTTTTTTTTGAGACGGAGTTTCGCTGTTGTTACCCAGGCTGGAGTGCAATGGCACGATCTCGGCTCACTGCAACCTCCGCCTCCTGGGTTCAAGCAATTCTCCTGCCTCAGCCTCCCAAGTAGCTGGGACTACAGGTGTGCACCACCACGCCCAGCTAATTTTTGTATTTTTAGTAGAGACGGGGTTTCACCTTGTTGACCAAGGTGGTCTCAATCTCTTGACCAATTTTTTTATGTTTCCTGCTTCTCCTGTGAGCATGTAGTGCTATAAATCTCCCTCTAAACACTGCTTTAGCTGTGTCCCAGAGGTTCTGATACATTGTGTCTTTGTTCTCATCGGTTTCAAAGAACTTTTCTGCCTTCATTTTGTTATTTACCCTGCAGTGATTCAGGGTCAGGTTGTTTCATTTCCACATAGTTGTGTGGTTCTGAATGAGTTTCTTAATCCTCAGGTCTAATTTGATTGCACTGTGGTTTGAGAGACAGCATATTATGATTTTCCTTCTTTTGCATTTGTTGAGGAATGTTTTACTTTCAATTATGTGGTCAATTTTAGAGTAAGTGTGATGTGGAGCTGAGAAGAATGTATATTCTGTTGATTTGTGGTACAGAGTTCTGTAGATGTCTATTATGTTCTCTTGGTCCAGAGCTGGGTTCAAGTCCTGAATATCCTTGTTAATTTTCTGTCTCAATGATCTTTCTAATATTAACAGTGGAGTGTTAAAAGTCTCCCACTATTATGGTGTGGTGGTCTAAGTCTCTTTTTAGGTCTGTAAGAATTTGCTTTATGAATCTGGGTGCTCCTATATTGGTTGCATACATATTTAGGATAGTTATCTCTGCTTGTTGCCTTGACCCCTTTACCATTAGTTAATGTCCTTGTCTTTTTTGATCTTTGTTGGTTTCAAGTCTTTTTTATCAGAGACTAGGGTTGCAACACCAGCCTTTTGTTATTATTATTATTATTTGTTTTGTTTTCTTGGTAAATAGTTCTCTGTTTCTTTATTTTGAGCCTTTGCGTGCCTTTGCACATGAAATGGGTCTCCTGAACACAACACATTGATGAGTCTTGACTATCCAATTTTTCAGTCTGTGTCTTTTAATTAGGGTATTTAGCCCATTTACATTTAAGGTTAATATTGTTATGTGTAAATTTGATCCTCTCATTATAGTGCTAGCTAGTTATTTTAGCTTTCAGTTGATGCAGTTTCTTCATAGTATCAATGGTCTTTACAATTTGTTTGGTACCGGTTTTTCCTTTCATGTTTAGTCCTTCCTTAAGGAGCTCTTGTAAGGCAGGCTTGGTGTTAAAATCTTTCAGCATTTGCTTGTCTTTAAAGGATTTTATTTCACCTTCACTTATAAAGCTTAGTTTGCCTGGACGTGAAATTCTGAGTTAAAAATTCTTCTGCTTTTTTTTTTTTTTTTTTTTTTTGGACAGCATCTCACCCTGTCACTCAGACTGGAGTGTAGTGGCACAATCTTGGCTCACTGCAACCTTCACTTCCTTGATTCAAGTGATTCTCCTACCTCGGCTTCCTCAGTGGCTGGGACTACAGGTACGCCCCACCATGCCCAGCTAATTTTTGTGTTTTTAGTAGAGATGAGGTGCCACCATATTGGAGAGGCTGCTCTCGAACTCCTGACCAAGTGTGATCCACCCTCCTCAGCCTCCCAAAGTACTGGGATTAAAGGGATGAGCCACCTCGCCTGGCTGAAAATTCTTTTCTTTTCTTTTCTTTTCTTTTCTTTTTTTTTTTTTTTTTTCTGAGACGGAGTTTCACTCTTGTTACCCAGGCTGGAGTGCAATGGCACGATCTCGGCTCACTCCAACCTCCGCCTCCTGGGTTCAGGCAATTCTCCTGCCTCAGCCTCCTGAGTAGCTGGGATTACAGGCACGTGCCACCATGGCCAGCTAATTTTTTGTATTTTGAGTAGAGACGGGGTTTCACCATGTTGACCAGGATGGTCTCGATCTCTTGACCTCGTGATCCACCCGCCTCGGCCTCCCAAAGTGCTGGGATTACAGGCTTGAGCCACCGCGCCCGGCTGAAAATTCTGTTCTTTAAGAATGTTGAATATTGGCCCCCACTCTCTTTTGGCTTGTAGAGTTTTTGCAGAGAGATCTGCTGTTAGTCTGATGGGCTTCCCTTTGTGGGCCACCCAACCTTTCTCTCCAGCTGCCCTTAGCATTTTTTCCTTAATTTAAACCTTGGCGAATCTGATGATTATGTGTCTTGGGGTTGCTCTTCTCAAGGAGTATCTTTATGGTGTTCTCTGTATTTCCTGAATTTGAATGTTGGCCTCTCCTGGTAGGTTAGGGAAGTTCTCCTGGATAATATCCTAAAGTGTTTTCCAACTTGGTTCCATTCTCCCCATCACTTTCAGGTACACCAGTCAAACATAGGTTTGGTCTTTTCACATAGTTCCATATTTTTTGGAGGCTTTGTCCATTCCTTTTCCTTCTTTGTTTCTGATCTTGTCTTCACACTTTATTTAACTAAGCTGATCTTCAAACTCTAATATCCTTTCTTCTGCTTGATCAATTCAGCTATTTATACTTGTGCATGCTTCACAAAATTCTCATGTTGTTTTTCAGCTCCATCAGGTCATTTATGTTCTTCTCTAAACTGATTATTCTAGTTAAGAATTACTCTAACCTTTTTTTCAAAGTTCTTAGTTCCTTGCATTAGGTTAGAACATGCTCCTTTACCTCTGAGGAGTTTGTTATTACCCACCTTCTGAAGCCTCCTTCTGTCAATTCGTCAGACTCATTCTCATCCACTTTGTTCCTTGCAGGTGAGGAGGTGTGATATTTTGGAGGAGAAGAGGCGTTCTGGTTTTTGGAATTCTTAGCCTTTTGGCCCGTTTTATTTGTTTTTGTTGTTGTTGTTGTTGTTGTTGTTGTTGTATTTTCTCATCTTTGTGGATTTATCTATTTTTGGTCTTTGATGTTGGTGACCTTCAGATGGGGTTTCTGTGTGGTCATCCTTTTTGTTGATGTTGATGGTCTTCCTTTCTGTTTGTGAGTTTTCCTTCTAATAGGCAGGCCCCTATGCTACAGTTCTGTAATTTTTAACACTCAACAAAAAAAAAGACAAAAGATCAGTTTAAAAATTGGGCAGATGATCTGATGAGGTATCTCACCACAGAAGATATACAGGTGGCAAATAAACCTATGAAAATATGCTCAACTTCAGATGTAATCAGGGGATTGCAAATTAAAACAATGAGAAAGCACTATACATCTATTAATGGCTAAAATAAATAACAGCAATGATAACAACCACTAGGGAGCATGTGGAGCAACAGGAACTCTCATTGATTATTGGTGGGAATACAGAATAGTATAGCCACTTGGAAAAGTTTCCTTTGTTTATTTATTTATTTATTTATTTATTTATTTATTTATTTATTATACTTTAAGTTCTGGATTACATTTGCAGATCATGCAGGTTTGTTACATAGGTATACATGTGCATGGTAGTGGTTTGCTGCATCCATCTCCCTGTCACCTACATTAGGTATTTCTCCCAATGCTATCCCTCCCTAATCCTCCCACCCCCTGCTATTCCTCCCCTAGACCCCACTCCCAAGGCCCAGATGTGTGATGTTCCCCTCCCTGTGTCCATGTGTTATTGTTCCAACACCTGCCTGTGAGTTAGAACATGCAGTGTTTGGTTTTCTGTTCTTGTGTCATTTTGCTCGGAATGATGGGTTCCATTTTCATCCATGTCCTTGAAAAGGACATGAACTCATCCTTTTTTATGGCTGCATAGTATTCCATGGTGTATATGTGCCACATTTTCTTTGTCCAGTCTATCTTTGATGGGCATTTGGGTTCGTTGCAAATCTTTGCTATTGTGAACAGTGCTGAAATAAACGTATGTGTGCATGTGTCTTCATAATAGAATAATTTATAATCCTTTGGGTGTATACCCAGTAATGGGATTGCTGGGTCAAATGGATTTTTTAGTTCTTGGTCCTTGAGGAATCGCTGCACTGTCTTCCACAATAGTTGAACTAATTTACACTCCTACCAACAGTGTAAAAGTGTTCCTGTTTCTCCACATCCTCTCCAGCATCTGTTGTCTCCTGTTTTTTAATGATTGCCATTCTTACTGGTGTGAGGTGGTGTCTCAATGTGGTTTTGATTTGCATTTCTCTAATGAACAGTGATTATGAGCTTTTTTTTCATGTTTGTTGGCTGCATAAATGTCTTCTTTTGAAAAGTGTCTGTTCATATCCTTTGCCCACTTTTTGACGGAGTTGTTTGTTTTTTTCTTGTAAATTTGTGTAAGTTATCTGTAGATTCTGGATAGTAGCTCTTTGTCTGACAGGTAGATAGCAAATTTTTTTTCCATTCTGTTGGTTTCCAGTTCACTCTATCGGTAGTGTCTTTTCCTGTGCAGCAGCTCTGGAATTTACTTAGATCCCACTTGTCTACTTTGGCTTTTGTTATCAATGCTTTCGGTGTTTTAATTAAAATAGCATGGTACTGGTACCAAAACAGAGTTAGAGAGCAACAAGAACAGAGGCCTCAGAAGGAACACCGCACAACTACAACCATCTGATGTTTGACAAACCTGACAAAAACAAGCAATGGGGAAAGGATCCCCTGTTTCATAAATGGTGTTGGGAAAACTGGCTAGCCATATGCAGAAAGCTGAAACTCGATCCCTTCCTTATACCTTATACAAAAATTAACTCTAGATGGATTAAAAATTTAAACATAAGTCTAACATCATAAAAACTCTGGAAGAAAACCTAGGCAATACCATCCAGGACATAGGCATGGGCAAGGACTTCATGACTAAAACACCAAGAGTTTCTTATAAAACTAAATATAGTCTTACCATATGAACTAGCAATCCTGCTTCCAGGAATTTAATCAAATAAGTTGAAAATTAATGTCCACATGAATCCTGCATGCAAATGTTTGTAACAGCTTTTTTTCTAACTGCTAAAACTCAAAAGCAAACAAAATGTCATTCGCTAGATGAATGAATAAACATACTGTGATATATCCACTCAATGGAATATTATTCAGGCATTCAAAAATGAGCTATCAAGCTACAAAAACACTTGAAAGAACATTTAATGCATATTGCAAAGTTAAAGAAGATAGTTTAAATATTTACATGCTATATGATTATAGGTATGAGATAGTCTGGAAAAGGAAAAACTATGAAGTCAGTGAAAAGGTCAGTGTTGGCCACGGTTCTGGGAGAATCAGTGGAACAGAGAGAAGTTTTAGGACAGTGAAACCATTTTTTAGGATATGTAATGGCAGAAACGTGACATCATATATCTGTGATTAGTCACAGAACATATAATAATAGAGTGCATGCTATTGTAAATGATAGAATTTGGTTAGTAATAACAGATCAATATTGGATTGATTATCAATAACTACTATAATGTGTACCACAACAATGGAATATTTAATAATAGTGGAATCTATGAAGTTGGGCAGAGGGATTATTTGGGAACTCTGTATTTTCTACTCAGTTTTTCTGTAAAACTGAAACTACTCTAAGAAATAATCTATTAATGTTTTTAAAAAGCTGCTAAAAATTGGAGAGGGTAAAGACAATTCCCTGCTGTTACTTCATGCCCATTTTATTAATTGTGTTGTTCAACTATTTGAATTGCATTTTTGTCTGTTATGTTCCTGAGCTGATTGTGTTATGCTTAAATCTCATTATATTTGCATCACTTTTTCGGTTTTTTTTAGCAGGTAAGAGTTTAGTTCTGTTAATTTTTATATTCTCAGCACATGTTATCTGTGTGGTAACAGCATTTAATAATTTCTTAGGCTTTTAATAACAGAAACAGTGAAAAATTTAATGATAATTATTAATTTAGTTAGTTTTGTCAAATTTATTTGGAATCTTACTCTCAAGGCATTCATTTTAACATGCCCAATAAATGTGCTCACATTCACATCGTGCTTACAGGTTGTGGTATGGTGAGTCACCGCCACATTTGCTATCTATGACGTTCACAGAGTTTTCAGGCTGTATCATAAGGTATCCTGAACTGAGAGTCATACCAAATATGTGAGGTCAATGTTTCATATACCTCCAGAAATAACAAGAATTATTTCTTAGGCTCTGGGTAACTTTCATCCCTCATCATTTAAACCGAGGTATCTGTATATTAGTTTTATATTGTTGCAAAAAAAAATGACTATACATGTCGAGGATTAAAACACCTGTTTATTACCTGAAAGTTTCTGTGATGAGTCTGGGCACAGCTTAGCTTATAATGCTATACTAAAGGTCTTACAAGGCTGCAAGACATGTCTGTCAGTTTGTGGTTTTACCAGAGTTTTGCCTGGGGTAAGTCCTTGGCTACGCTCCCACAGCTTGTTAGGCAGAATTCATCTCCTTGTGGTTCTAAGAATTAAGTCTGCATTTTGTTGCTGGGTGTTGACTGAGTGCAACACTTAGGTCCTAGGGATGGCCGGCAGTCTGCTGTGACACATCCTCTCCACAGGCATGCACAGCCTGGCTGCTTGCTTCTTCACGGCCAGCCGGAGAATCTCACCCTCTAATCTGCTGAGAAGGAGTCTGCTCTTACAAAGCATAATCAAGGTAGAGGTAGCCTACCGCCTTTGCCATCCAAATGTAGCTTGATCATTACTCTAGATTTTGTTCACCACAGGAGATTTAGAACAATGTATTTTATGCTTTTCATTTTGCTGCTGATCTCTGTTTGCATTTGAGACACACTGTTCAGACAAAGCCTTTGTAATCAACATTTTTTTTTTTGAGGAGTCTCACTCTGTTGCCCAAGCTCGAGTGCAGTGTTGCGAACTTGCCTCACTGCAACTTCCCCCTCTGGCATTTAGGGGATTCTCCTGCCTCAGCCTCCTGAGTAACTGGAATTATAGGCACACACTACCATGCCCAGCTAATTTTTGTATTTTTAGTAGAGACAGGGTTTTACCATGTTGGTCAGGCTGCTCTTGAACTCCTGACCTCATGATATGCCAGGCTCAGCCTCCCAAAGTGCTGGGATTACGGGTGTGAGCCACCACTGAGCCCAGCCGTAATAAACACATTTTTGAAACTGCATATTAAAATACTTTAGTAAAAAGCTGTTAATAATCATATCTCCTTCTAATAATCATCCTCTTTAGTACTTTTCACCTGGGAGGCAATTGATAAATATTAATTTTTTTAAAGATGACATTATATTGAATGCCAAAATCAAGGTGATTAACTAATATGTCTTTTAATGATAGCACAAATTTTTAATCACATAGTCTTTACCATAGCTCAACTCTGCTTTCATACATGTAATTAAATGACTGCAATTACATAGAAGGAATAAAAGAGATAAGTACATTAAAACATTGTAAAAACGTATTTTAGTTTCTACGCAGGGTATTTTCACTATACCTTTGTTCATTGCTTCTCTTTGGATCAAATGACATGCAATTGACAAAACTAGGATTTTTAAATTATATATAAAATCACTGTTGTTTCTTATAATGTTTTTCACTAGAAAGTCTTTGTCATTTGCTACTAGATTGATGCCTTGGCTTTATTTTGGTTCATATTTGCCTAATACATTTATTTTTATTTTTTAGTTGGCTTCCTTTATTGTTATTTTAAGGATACATCTGTTAAACTATAGATTGTTGTATTTTGTAGATTGCTGAAAATCTGATCTGAGTGTCTCTGTGTTTGCCTGGCCGCTGCATGGTATCTTGGCTGTCACCCACACACGGTGTTCCACTCTTACCTCACCACCAGCCTTTTCTCTCCCTGCCCGTGTCACCATCTCGTTTTAATTTCTGTATTGCATATATGGTCAATAGAGTTAAAGAAATTTGTTTGTTTAGATGGCCTATTAACTACTAAAAAGCAATTAACTCCAAATTCAGGATAATTCTTGGATGAGATAAGGGAAAACTTTATTCTTACATTTATCATTTGCAGGACAAGCCCAGTTGCTTATGCCTATAATCCCAGTACTTTGGAAGGTCAAGGTGGGAGTATCACTTGAAGCCAGGAGCTCAAGACCAGCCTGGGCAACATAGGGAGACCCAATCTACAAAAAACAGAAAATAAAAATGACAACTAGCTTGCAGGATAGCTTAAGCCCAGGAGTTGAAGGTTATCATGAGCCACAACCATGCCATTGCACTCCAGCCTGGGTGACAGAGCAAGACCCTGTCTCTAAAAACAAAACAAAACAAATTGTCCTCGTAAAAGATTTAAGAATCTCTAGATCCAGCTCTACTAACATTAGAATTCTATAATTTTATCAGTTTAATGTCATTTTCCTCTTTATATGATTTTAAAATACTTAAAAGACTCTCTATCTTCTCTCAATTATCCTAAAATATCTTCTCAATCATACTATCATTTTCACAAAATTTATGCTGGAATTGGCTAAAGAGAAATCTGAATAGATTAGCAATTAGAACATGTTTGTATTCTACACAATGCCCTCTTAGCTATGTAAGGCTTAAATTTAAAACATATTCCCACACAGTTTTTTATTATTTTTGTTTTATTTTATGTTCTAAAAGTATAGAACTTGGATATTTGCATATAAAAACATAATTTTTATTTGTGGACCCTGTTCTATATTCAATATATGTCATATCAATTATTTTATATCATTGAAGAAGAATTTTTTTCCTTCTAACTAGGGGCTCATACTTACCTTTAGCTTTTGCTTCTGTATTAAACATTTTTGACAATTAGTTCTGAGATTAACAGTTAGTCAGGAAAGGGTGTGGGAAGTGTGGGGAGAGCCCAAACTGCATGGTTAAGCTCTTACCGCTGTGCCAGTCCCCTGCCTGGGTGAGGTCTTGAAACTCAGAATTAAAAATAAAAACTTTGCTGTCTGTGCCAGATAGAATAATGTCCCCACCCTCAAAAGTTCATTCTTTAAGGCCTGGAGCCTGTGAATATCCCGTATTACATAGCAAAGCTAAATTTAGTTTGCAGATGGAAGTAAATCTGCTAATCAGAGGATGTTAAAATAGGAAGAGTAGCCTGGATTATCCAGGTAAACACAATGTAATCACGAGTCCTTAAAAGAGCTAGATGAAGCTGTGACTATAAAGAACTAGACAGATGGCAATGTAAGAACTTAGAAAACAGTTATTGGCTTTGAAGATAGAGGAATGGGGCCACAAGCCAAGGAATATGAGCAGCTTCTAGAAACTGAGACAGGTGAGGGAATGGATCATCCAGCAGGGTTTTCCAAAATAAATGCAGTTTTGTGAAGTTTGATTATAACCTGATGGCATCTGTTTTAGACTTCCAACATCCGGAACTGGACGGTAATACATTTGTGTTGCTTGAAGCCACTAATTTGTGCAGTTTGTTACAGTAGGGAGAGGAAATTAATGCAATGTCATATTAACCATGGGCTGAGCTCTCAGCTCTGATGCTTAGTAATTTAACAGCATGATGTGCTCATCTTAAAACCTCTGTGCACGAGTTTCTTCAGCTGTAAAGCAGACACAAAGTCTTCCGTCCACAACTATTATAACAAATGAAGTGATACAGTAAGCACTCTTCAAAAACAAGCTATCGGTTTTCTTAGTTTCTATTGTAACTAGTTAACATTATTGGTCTTGAATGTATTGGCAAATCTCCACGCTTCAGAATCTGTGTGTGAAGAGCAGTTTTCCTTCTAGACTCTGGAACTCCTACCTAGCTCAGTTTTAATAACTGCCAGAATCTTCAAGATGTGCCTGCTATGAACATACTGGTTGCCCTGATTTACGAATTCCTTATGTCTTATTTGTTCATTAGAAAACCTCTTTAATATAATAACTGCTGTGCTCTTCTCAGCCTGTGTTGTGATTCTGTGTTTTTAACCCCAGTTCTGTTCTGTGCCTTACGGAAGCCGACGATTCTGGGTAGTCGCTTCCCCTTCCCAACACAGCCCCTGTCCAGTGTCTCTCTTTTTCCTCTTCTGGTTTCTGGCCTTTCACCTTTCCCAGAATTTGTTGCTACACTTTTAGACACTATGTTGTGTGTGTGAAGAAAAACAGAAGTTAAAATAACACAGTCAGTGATCTGTTCAAAAGCTAACGGTGTTGAATAAGTTCAGTGATAATGTAATGATTTTAAAACCTTGCTGCCAAGCCTGAAAATTGGATCAGGACTCTCAAGTTGGAATTTAGAGTTAGGAGAAAGTTACTTTAGTTTTCAAAATGCTCGCAGCACATTTAGATCAAAGGGAAACTTTCTAATAATACTTTTAAATAATATATTTTAGTATATGTAGAATTCTAGAAAGACACATATATAACATATATGTCTATGAAGTGATCTTATTCCGTATGGTTTAGGTATTCTACATATGCAAATATCTTTAAAACCTGAAGGGAAAAATAATAGTAGGGGAAAAATATGTACCCAGGCCCTTACTGAGAAGTTTTACATGACTGGGCAGTATGCTTCAAATTGTCCTATCTAGGCTAAGTATAAGACTTTTAAATGTTCTTGAACCTAGAAAACGTAATTGAGTAGAAATGAGGCATTCATAATATAGTGTTTTGTTTATAAATATCCCACTGCCCTGTAGTACAAATCTGTCACCTTTTGTAAAATTAATCAATGTGATGTCTTTATTTCCTTCTACTTATCACTATAAATTCTCATCATTTACTTGCCTCTTCATTGAATAAAAGATTTTCCCTATTTTAAAAAGTTTTCTAAAAAGTTCCTGAAATATAAGGCTTATATTTGAAACATAAAATTAAGAAATGACAGTGAAAATCAGTAGTTCACATTTGTTGAAATCATATATTTAACTTGAGATATTTCGAACTGTAATGCAGAATTTGCAATCTGGTGGTCCATAGGTGAGATCTGGCTTTTAGATAGAGTTAGTTCAGCTATTTAAAAACTTCTTGGTGGGTTTTCTGCTTGCTTTCATTTTTAATGGAAAGATATCTCACAAGTACCTGGAAATGTTTTTTGTTTGTCCGACTTTGGTGTTTGCTTTTGTCTCACATTCTGATTTATTGATTATTGGGAGTGGATGGAAGTTTTCTCTGTGTGGGCCAGTTACCCCTGAATGGCCACTTTCCTTGCCGCTTCTCTTGTATTATGCATGGCCTATTTTTTCCTGTATCTTATTTGATCAAACAGTTAATTGGTTACGTAAACTTATAAGAAGTAATTGTGGAACTATTCCAGATTTTAATATTGTCTACTATTTATGAGTAAAAGCCAGCTAATTACCTACACAGTTTCTTACATAGCTATACGCATTCAAATGCTAAAGATGATCTAGTCTTGGCCCTTAAAATAACTTGTTCAGCATTGTCTATAATTTCTTGTTTTACTATAGCATGGTCAAATAATAAAAGACATTTTCTCATTCAACCGGTCTTTAAGACTCTGAATTAGTAAATTAAATGAGTACTACTATGGCCGATACTTAATACATTAATATTTAGATGATCCAAGGTATAGAAGATTCATGGACTAAAAAATATAATGAATTATGAAAGGAAATTAAAACTATAAAGTAGGACTTGTTTAAAAACACAGTTTCTAACATTTGCAAATTCAGCAGTTACTGCATGATATCCTGTAATTTATAAAAGAGCAAGAAGGTTTGTAGAAATAAAATATTGATTCAGATCTAAGCTTTGTCCCTTAAAATAACTGGGCAAATCTTTTTGAGCAAATGACTTAACATGTATAATCCTTTTCTGTAAAATGAAGTATAAAAACTGCCTCTCAAAATGGAAAATATGAAATGACATATAATTATATTCTAGATGTAAAATATGAAAATAATGAATTTATTTGTCATATTTATGTTTGCTTTCATGTAACACACATATTGTGAGATATCTTTATTTTATTTTATTTATTTTTAGGATGGAGTCTAGCTTTGTCACCCAAGCTGGAGTGCAGTGGTGTGATCTTGGATCACTGCAACCACTGAATCTTGGGTTCAAGAGATTCTCTTGCCTCAGCCTCCTGAGTAGCTGAGATTACAAGCGCCCACCAGTATGCCAGCTAATTTCTGTATTTTTAGTAGGATGGGGTTTCACCGCGGTGGCCTGGCTGGCCTTGAACTCCTGACCCCAAGTGATCTGCCTTGGCCTCTCAAAGTGCCATGATTACAGGCGTGAGCCACAGCACCCAACAGTAAGCTTTAAACAAAATACAGAGCTGAAACATCACATTTCTTCATCTTCTTCTTCTTTTTTTTTTTTTTCCTTTTTTTAAAATTAGAGACAGCATCTCACTACCTTGCCCAAACTGGAACTCCTCGGTTCCTACAATCCTCCTGCTTCAATCTCCCTAGTGTTAATAGCGGGCACTAGAGGCACACAACAGGAAACTCAGCACTTAACTTTTCTAATTAGGCCAACGTTTTCTAGAATGCAGACATAAAGATTGACATACGCTGTTTCTATAATGAGACCAAAAATGGAATTATAATTCAATTGTTTCATTAAGCATTCAAAATTTGTTCAATATCTACCAAAGCTAGGCAATGTGCTCGGTACTGATTTGAAACTGGTATTTATTTTTAATCATTCATATTTTATTTGACCTACAAAATTGAAAGTAAGACAGAAAAATGCCAGTATATAATGTTAACAAAGCAAAATATTCAGCAGAGTAATGAAGCATGAAAGGGGGTAATTCCTGTTTTATATAAAATGTATGACACATTTCTTCAGCTTGATGAAAATGCTTACTGTGAATTTACACATTTTCTTAACATTTGCATATTCAGCAGTTTCTGCATGACATCCTCTAATTTATAAAAAGAATCTAGTCATGACAATGAATTGATCTAATTTACTCATTGTAAGTTGCTCATTTTCAGGTAGTAGTATGTATTTTTAATGCTAACATGTCATTTGAAGTAATTCCTGTAAGTCAAAATCTTTAAGACACTTTTATATTCTCAATGTAAAACAATTTTCAGACAAATGTATTTTGCTTCTCAAGAAATCCTGCTTGTGTTTTGATTTATATCAGTTTCTCTCTCTCTCACTCTCTCTCTCTCTCTCTCTCTCTCTCTCTCTCTATATATATATATATATATATGTATATATATATATATATATATATCAGTTTCTCTCTCTCTCTCATATGTAATTGCACTTTAGGTTCTGGGGTACATGTGAAGAACATGCAGGACTGTTGCATAGGTACATACATGGCAATGTGGTTTGCTGCCTCCATCCCTGTCACCTATATCTAGCATTTCTCCCCATGTTATCCATCCCCAACTCTCCACCCCCCACTGCTATCCCTCCCCTAGTCCCTCCCACAGATCCCAGTGTGTGATGCTCCCCTCCCTGTGTCCATGTGTTCTCATTGTTCAGCACCCGCCTATGAGTGAGAACATGCGGTGTTTGATTTTCATGATTAGTCATCCCAACAGTATTCTTAAGAAAGATTCCCCAAATACCTACTGTGTGCCATACTCTAAAGTACTAAGTTACAAAGGTGCCGTAGTACATTTGTGCTGCTATACCAGAATACCTGAGACTGGGTTATTATAAAGAATATAGGTTTATTTCTCATCGTTGTAGAGCCTGGGAAGTGCAAGGTCAAGGCACCAGCAGTGTCGGTTGGCTGGTAAGGGCTGCAGCCTCAGAGAGGAGGAACATTGTGTCCTCACCTCATGGAAGAGCAAGAAGCCTTTTTTAAAGGACCTTATCCCATTCATGAGGGAGGAGCCCTCACAGCCGGATCATGCCTCACAGGGCCCACCTCTTCATACTGTCTCACTGGCAACACCCGAATTTTGGAGGCAACACAGTCAAACCATAGCCAAAGATAACTTAAATATCTGCAATTAGAAGGACTATTAGTTTAATTATGAGAGGCATCTTGATGAGTAAAGTGCAGTTATCATTAAACATGCAATCAGAAAACTCCTGCGTTTATTGCTGAAAATTGAGATCTTCAATGGTTTAATAGTTCCACAAAGTACCTTAGTGCTGATCAATAAATACCCCATTTCACGTAGGATTTTATGAGGAAAATATCATTCATCATAAATAATGTAAAATGTCTTTCCTCTTACACCTGTTGGAGAGAGCACATATTCTCAATGTTCTGTATTCAGATTAGAAATTGAAGTGGAGAGAAGTAACATCATACAGACATTTCTTCTGAAAATAGATCTAATAGCTGATGTCTGGCAAAGCAAATTTTAAAAAGCAATGTTTTGAAGTTAAATAAGTAAAGTTTCAACAATCTTATATAGTATTTGAAGAAATACATTGAAAAATGTGAGAAAACTATAGAAATAACAATAGATAGAATTTTCTTAGCTCCTTGCATGTGTTTTATACGAATCTAGTTCAAAAGAAATGAGAACATTTACTAATATCCTAGCCAAAATTGCTTTGAGTTTATGCTCTTTCACTAATACTGAAGAGACACAAGTTGGTATTAGTATCAAATTTCAGACTATAATGATAATTTTAATGTCTTGAAGCACAATATTCTTCCTTTATTCCTTCAATCCGGGAAAACTTAGCAGCTAAAAATTTTACTTAAGTTTCATTTTTCAAATCTAAAAATTATTTTAAGTCTTGTAATTTTGCCTTATTGTAGCTTGTCATATAGTCATGAAATTATAGTCACTAAAATCAGTTATGAATTTTAGTTAAAAATGACAGAAACCCAAGTAATAAGTGAAGGCAAAAGGAGAATTTGTTGCTTGTATAAATAAACCATGGCAAGGGCACATGAAACTCAGATTTAAGTTTGGCATCAGAATCTCAATTATGACTTGAACTTTATCGTATTAATCTCTTACCTTGGATTCTTTGTTCTTGTTTCAGTCTCATTTTAAACTATACTCACCATGTTATTGGAAATAGAGCTACGAATGTTCAGCAACTTTGCATCTGACCCTCTTTCCATCATAGGACTCAGTGGCCCTTTTTTATAAGTAGGATGAGGAAAACCTTGCAAAGCCTTTAAAAGATTCATATGACGTCTTTAAAACTAAAATGTGATTCGTGTGTATGCAATTTTCACATTCATTTAATCATTTGAAAATATTAGTTAAGCCCCTATCACATCCATTGCAGTCCTCCTCTCACTGGGGTAAAGCAGCTAATGAAGCAGACAGTCACTGCTCTTATTTAAAATTTCGTGTCATACAGAGACAATGAGCAAATAGAATTAATATGTCAAGTTGGGATATGTTATCTTAAAAATAAAGCCTAAAAAAATCATGAAGAAGGATGGAGTGATGTGATGTGTAGTACAGGGTGGTCAGGGAAGGCTTCCCTGATAAGGTGACATTTAACAAATATCTGAAGAAAATTAGAACCATATGGCTCCCCGTATGGCTGGAGTGAAAAGGAGCAGGGACAGTCTTTCAAACAACAAGTACCATTCCAATTTCTGCTGGGCTGATTCTGAAATAATAGATTCACTACACCAAATTATATTGCTTCTGGTTTTCCTTTCCTTTGCAATTGCCTCTTTTAGAATGTCGTGATCATTTTTTATGTTTAAATTTGTGCTTTGTATGTGCAACATAAGAATTATTTGTCCTCTGAAAGTTTGAAAAAAGATACAGGACAAGTAATTTTGACATGGCACTTAAATTCAAAAACATACAAAAAGCAATGCCTATTTTATTTCCAATATTTTAAGAAAAAATATCTACTAGTCATAGGCAATTATGTAAAATAGAGAAAAGACCCCCAGGATATAATATTATTACAATTTTTATTATAACTTAGCAATATTTTGTCTAATAAAGAGGATACATGTTTACCTACTATCTCCTTTTTCGCCTAATTATATGCCTGGTATGTTTTAATCACGAGATTCTGTCTCACCACAAGAGCTTACAAAAGCTACTTATATGCATTTCCTTTCCTTTGGGTGTATGTTCTTTTTTTGCACTTAAGTATTTGATGCATTTGACATAGTTTGAGTAAGGACAGACAGATATGATTGACACTCTAGGCTTCTCTCCTCCCTCTTTCTGGTAATGAACTGGCTGTGCTGCCGAAATTAAGTCAATCCTGCTTCTAGACTCAAGTCTCCTTATTTTAATGAAGTCACTTCTCTACTTCAACTGTTACACATGGCAGCTGTCTCCAGGCCTCCCCCACCCTGAGCACTTCCTATGGAACACTGGCCAGTATGCAAAGCAAAATCTAAGTTGTAGAAAGAGAGTTTTAGGGACTGTCTGTATGCAATTATTACTTGACTTCACAGTTTTTCTATAAACAAACAAAAAAATCCTATTTCAAATACACACATGTGACACTAGTGGTGCTTATCTTTAATCATTTTGCACAATTTTGATTGTAAAGTTTTCAGTTAAACATCAAGTATTGAATAACGTAACTTTTTCCTAAATCATTATATAACATTCTCATACATATTTCACGTGGATATTTGATGTCGCCTCGTATAATTTGGATTTTCACTCCCATAAAATCCAGTTATAAATGATTTAAACAGGAAGGGTATAACTTTGAGGTAGAGAAGGGTGGGAAAAAGCTGGTAAGGTTTTTTTCAACAAATACTGGTAAGGTTCTGCTTAAAAACGGAATCACCATAAAGTCTGTCAAATTAGAAGAGTTAAAGCTAATCATCCATTTATGCTATATTATTTATATATGCATTTCACATGTTTGTGAGGCTCTAGATTTAGATACTTTTTTTTCTACCCACATATAAAAATATCTGACCTAGTGTGGGTACTAAAGAGCAGAAGGAGAATCAGAAGAGCAAAAGGGAGGCCGTATGATCCAACAACGTTTTTATATCAAGCTTCTGTTGTTAGGTAATTTGTTCTAATGGGTGACGTTTCTTCATGACTCTCTTTCTTTTTTTAATTATTTTGAGTTCCTGGGTACATGCGTAAGATGTGCAGATTTGTTACATAGGTGAACATCTGTCATGGTGGTTTGTCGCACTTATCAACCCATCACCTAAATATTAAGCCCAGTATGCATTAGCTATTCTTCCTGAGGCTCTCCCTTTCCCTGACCTCTGCCAAAAGTCCCTGCTTTGTATTGTTGCACTCCCTGTGTCCATGTGTTCTCAGTGTTCAACTCCCACTTATGAGTGAGAACATGCGGTGTTTGGTTTGCTGTTCCTGTGTTATTTTGCTGAGAATGATGGCTTCCAGCTCCATCCATGTCCCTGCAAAGAACACGATGTCTTTCTTTTTATGGCTGCACAGTATCCCATGGTGTGTATGTACCACATTTTCTTTACCCAGTCTATTATTGATGGGTATTTAGGTTGATTCCATGTCTTTGCTATTATGAATAATGCTATGATGAACATACACATGCATGCATCTTTATAATAGAATAATATATATTCCTCTGGGTATATACCCACTAATGGGATTGCTGGGTCAAATGGAATTTCTGAATCTAGGTCTTTGAGGAATGGTCATGGTGTGTTCAACAATGGTTGAATTAATTTTATTCCCACCAAAAGTGTAAAAGCATTCCTGTCTCTCCACTGCCTCACCAGGGTCTGTTGTTTCTTGAATTTTTAATACTTGCCATTCTGACTGATGTGAGATGGTATCTCACTGTGGTTTTGACTTGCATTTCTCTAATGATCAGTGATGTTGAGCTTTTTCATATGATTTTTGGCCACGAAAATATCTTCTTTTGAGACGTGTCTGTTCATGTCCTTAATCCATTTTTAATGGAGTTGTTCTTTTTGTTTGTGTGTGTGTTTTATGTAAATTTATTTAAGTTCCTTGAAGACTCTGCATATTAGACCTTTGTCATAAGGATAGGTTGAAAAAATTTTCTCCCATTCTGTAGTTTGCCGGTTCACTCTGATGATAGTTTCTTTTGCTATGTCAAAGCTGTTTAGTTTAATTAGATCTCATTTGTCAATTTTTGCTTTTGTTGCAATTGTTTTTGACGTTTTCACTACGACATCTTTGTCTGTGCCTATGTCTTGAATGTTGTCGCCTAGATTACATGATAGGATTTTTATGATTTGGGATTTTACATTTAAATCTGTAATCCATCATTCCATATAAGGTGTAAGAAAGGTGTCCCCTTTCAGCTTTCTGCATATGGCTAGCCACTTCTTCCAGCATCATTTAATAAATAGGAAATCTTTTCCCCATTTCTTGTTTTTGTCAGGTTTGTCAGAGATCAGATGGTTGTAGATGTGCAGTATTTTTTTCTGAATCCTCTACTCTCTTCCATTGGTCTATGTGTCTATTTTTATATTAGGACCATGCTAGTTTGGTTACTGTAGCCTTGTAGTATAGTCTGAAGTCGGGTAGCATGATGCCTCCAGCTTTGTTCTTTCTGCTTTTGTTTGTCTTGACTATAAGGGCTCTTTTTTGGTTCCATATGAATTTTAGATTAGTTTTTTTTTCTAATTCTTTGACGATGTCACTGGTAGTTGAATGAGAATAGCACTGAATCTATAAATTACTTTGGGCAGTATGGCTCTTTTCACAATATTAATTCTTCCTATCCATGAGCATGGGCTGTTTTTCCGTTTGTTTGTATCCTCTGATTTCATTAAACAGTGGTTTGTAGTTCTCTTCAAAGAGTTTTCTCACTTCCCTTGCTAGCCGTATTTCTAGGTATTTTGTTTTCTTTGTAGCAATTGTGAATGAAGTTCATTCATGATTTGACTCTTTGTTTATGTGTTGTTGGTGTATAGAAATGCTTGTGATTTTTGTACATCAATTTTTGCTTATAAGCTTAGGAAACTTTTGGGCTCAGATGATGGGGTTTTCTAGATATAGGAACATGTCATCTGCAAACAAAGACAATTTAACTTTCTCTCTTCTTATTTGAATATGCTTTATTTCTTTCTCTTTCCTGATTGCCCTGGCCAGAACTTCTAGGACTGTGTTAAACAGCAGTGGTGAGAGAGGGCATCCTTGTCTTATGCCTGTTTTCAAGGGGAATGCTTCCAGCTTCTGCACATTCAGTTTGATATCACCTTTGGGTCTGTCATAAATGGCTCTTATTAATTTGAGGTATGTTCCATTAATACCTAATTTATTGGGATTATTTAGCATGAAGGGATGTTGAATTTTATGGAAGTTCTTTTCTGCATCTATTGAGATAATCATGTTTTTGTCTTTAGACCTGTTATGTGATGAGTTATGTTTGTTGATTTGCATATGCTGAGCCAGGCTTGCATCCTGGGAATGAGGCTGTCTTGATTGTGGTGAATGAGCTTTTTCATGTGCTGCTGGATTCAGTTTGCCAGAAGTTTATTGAGGATTTTTGCAATGATATTCATCATGAAAATTGGCCTGAAGTTTTCTTTTGTTGTATTTGTGCCGGGTTTTGGTATCAAGATGATGTAGGCTTCATAAAATTCATTAAGGAAGAGTCCCTCCTTTTGCATTGTTTAATAGTTTTAGAAGAAATAGTACCAGCTCCTCTTTGTACCTCTGGTAAATTTTAGCTATAAATTAATCTGATCCTGGGCTTTTTTTGGTTGTTAGGATATTTATTACTGCCTCAGTTTCAAAATGTGTTAGTCATCTATTCAGGGATTCAACTTCTTCCTGGTTCTCTCTTGGGATGGGGTATATGTCCATGAATTTATCCATTTCTTCTGTTTTTTCTAGTTTATGTGCATAGAGGTGTTTATAGTATTGCTGATAGTTGTCTGTATTGTCTGTGCTTTTGTGGGGTCAGTGGTAATGTCCCCTTTAACCTATATCATTTTAATTGTGCCTACTTGATTCTTCTCTCCCTTCTTCTTTACTAATCTAGCTAAAAGTCTATCTGTTTTATTATTTTTTTCAAAAAACAGCTTTTGTATTCACTGATTTTTTTCTCAAGGTTTTTCCTGTCTCTATCTTCTTCAGTTCTGGTTATTTCTTGTCTTCTTTTTGCTTTGGGGTTTGTTTGCTCTTGGTTCTGTCATTCTTTTAGTTATGTTGGGTTGTCCATTTGAGATCTTTCTAGCTTTTTGGGCATTTAGTGCTGTAAATTTCTTTCTGATCACTGCTTTATACACATCCTAGAGATTCTGGTACATTGTCTCTGTTCTCCTTGCTTTCAAAGAACTTCTTGATTTCTACCTTAATTGTATTATTTACCCTCAAGTAATTCAGGAGCAGGTTATTCAGTTTCCATGTATGTGTGTGGTTTTGAGTGAATGTCTTAATACTGAGTTTAATTTGATTGTGCTGTGGTTTCAGAGACCATTTGTCATGATTTCAGTTCTTTTGCATTTGCTGAGGAGTGTATTACATCCAATTATGTGATCGATTTTAGAGTAAGTGCCATGTGCTGCTGAGAAAAATGGATATTCTATTGTTTTGGGGTTGAGAGTTCTGTAGATGTATATTAGGCCCACTTGCCCACTTCATCCAGAGTGGAGTTCAAGTCCTGAATATCTGTTAATTTTCTGTCTTGATGATCTGTCTAACATTTACAGTGAGGTGTTAAAGTCTCCCACCATTATTGTATGGGAGTCTAACTCTCTTTGTCCAACTCTAAGAACTTGTTTTATGAATCTTCTTGCTCCTGTATTGGGTGCATATATATATATATATATATATATATATATATATATATAGAGAGAGAGAGAGAGAGAGAGAGAGAGAGAAGATTTTATACATATATATATATATATATATATATATAGAGAGAGAGAGAGAGAGAGAGAGAGAGAGAGAGAATAGTTAGTTCTTCTTGTTGAGTTGAATCCTTTACCATTATTTAATGCCCTTCTTTCTCTTTTTTAATCTGTATTGGTGTTAAGTCTGTTTTGTCAGAAACTAGGATTTTAACTCCTGCTTTTTTCTGCTTTCTATTTGCTTGGTAAATATTCCTTCATCCTTTTATTTTGAACCTATGTGTATCTTTGCATGTAGGATGGATGTCTTGAATACAGTACACCAATGGGTCTTGCCTCTTTATCCAGCTTGTCATTCTGTGTCTTTTACTTGGGGCATTTAGCCCATTTCCACTTAAGGCTAATATTGTTGTGTATGAATCTAATCCTGTCATGATGCTGGCCATTCTGGGGGCTTGTTATTGTAGTTGCTTCATAGTGTCATTGGTCTCAGTACTTCAGTGTGTTTTTGTCATGGCTGGTAATGGTTTTTCCTTTCCATATTCAGTGCTTCCTTCTGGTGCTCTTGTAAGGAAGATCTGGTGATGATGAATTCCCTCAGCTTTTGCTCATCAGAAAAGGGGTTCATTTCTCCTTCGCTTATGAAGCTTGGTTTGGCTGGATATGAAATTCTGGGTTGAAAATTGTTTTCTTTATGATTGTTGAATATTGATCCCCAATCTCTTCTGACTTGAAGCGTTTCCACTGACAGTTCTGCTATTAGTCTGATAATCTTTCGTAAGCAACCTGGCCTTTATCTCTGGCTGTCCTTAACATTTTTTCCTTCATTTTGACGTTTGAAAATCTGATGATTATGTGTCTTGAGGTTAATCTACTCATGGAGTAACTTCCTGGATTACTCTGCATTGCCTGAATTTGAATGTTCCTGTTTTGTTGAGTTGGGGAAGTTCTCCTAGATGATATTCTGAAGTATGTTTTCCTGTTTTGTTAGGTTGGGGAAGTTCTCCTAGATGGTATTCTGAAGTATGTTTTCCAACTTGGTTCCATTCTCTCCGTCTCTTTCGGGTGCTCTGATCAGTCATAGGTTCAGTCTTTTTACATAATACCATAGTTTCCGAGGTTTTCTTCATTCCTTTCATTCTTTTTTCTCTAATTTTGTCTGCCTTTCTTATTTCAGCAAGATGGTTTTCAAGCTCTGAGCTTCTCTCCTCCACTTGGTCTGTTTGGCTATTGATAATTTCTGTTGCATTACAAAGTTCTCACCTTGTGTCTTTCAGCTCCATCAAGTTATTTATGTTCCTCTCTAAACTGGTTATTCTGGTTCACAACTCATGTAATGTTCTGTCATGGTTCTTAGCTTCTCTGCATTGAGCTGGAGCATACTCCTTGAGCTCAGTGAAGTTCGTTATTACCTACCTTCTGAAGCCTACTTCTGTCAATTCTTCTTCACAGTTGTGTGCCCTTGCAGGAAAGGTGTTGTCATCATTTGATGGAGAAGCAACACTCCGAATTTTGAATTTTTAGCATTTTTTTTGCACTGATTTTTTCTCATCTTCATGGGTTTATCAACCTTGGCCTTTGCAGCTTGCTGACATTTGGATAGAGTTTGCGTGGGTCTTTTTTTGTGGATGTTGCTGTTGTTGTTGCTTTACATTTGTTTTTCTTTTAAGAGTCAGGTCCCTCTTCTGCAGGGTTGCTGGGGTTTGCTGGGGGTCCACTCTAGACCTTATTTGCCAGGGTCCTTCCTGCACCTGGAGGTGTCACAAGTGGAGGCTGCAGAACAGCAAACATGGTTGCCTGCTCCTTCCTCTTGGAGTTCCATCCCAGAGGGGCACCAAGAGGCATCACCAAGGTGATGACTTTAGACACTCCCGTGAGTGAGGTATCTGGTGACTCCTGTTGCAGCCTCTCACCCAGTCAGGAGGCACAGGATCAGGGACCTGCTTGGAGAAGTAGTCTGGCTGCCCTTGGCAGAGCAGGTGCACTGTGCTGTGGGGAATCCCACTCACTGGACTTCCTACACTCCTCAGAGTCAGCAAGCGGGCTGAACTGGACACTGCAGCTGCCCCACCCCCAACCCTGCCAGGTCTCCATCCCAGGGAGATCAGAGTTCTGTCCCTAAACCCCTGGCTGGAATTGCTGAAATTCCTGCAGGGAAGCATCACCCAATGAAGAGGAATGTATCCAGGTCCCACCTAAGGAAGCAGTCTGCCTGTAATTCCAGCACTTTGGGAGGCTGGGGCCGGTGTATCAGGAGGTCAGGAGTTTGAGACCAGACTGGCAAATATGGTGAAACCCTGTCTCTACTAAAAGCACAACAAAATGAGCAGAGTGTAGTGGCATGAGCCTGTAGTCCCAGCTGCTTGGGAGGCTGATGCAGAAGAATCGCTTGAACCCCGGGAGGTGGAGGTTGCAGTGAGCCAAGATCGTGCCACTGCACTCCAGCCTGGGCAACAGAGCGAAACTCCACCTAAAAAAAAAAAAGAAAAGAAAAGAAAAATGCAGTCTGGCCATGATCTTATGATCTGCCCATTTGTTGTGAGCAATGAAGAATTCCCTCTGGTCAAAACCAGTCTTTCTCCCCGCACCAGCAGGGGAAAACAACGCTTATAATTATATTCTCAAATCTCCTATTTTATGCTTTCTTTGATATACACAAGTATTTTCCATGATGTCATTTTGAATGTAGTGGATACAATCAATTTATAAACCTCTGGTGTAACACTTAAATATCTAGAACAACATGGGAAATAAAATTACAAATGCTATAAGCAAATTATCTTAACTTTGCAGCTACTCACCTACTTTTTTGTTTATTAGTTGCCAAGTAATATGCTTCTTGTGAATTATGTGAATTTTGTGTGCAAAATGAACTTCATTATTTTGAGATCCATGAGAAGAAATCAAATCTTTATGAGTAGACTTCCACAACCTTTTCAAGATCTGAAATAAAAATTAAAATGAGTTTCTGTTCAGCTTTTGTTAACAATACATAATTAATATAATGAAATAGTCTTTAAATGCAAGATTTTATTTGAATTTATTTATTCTCGTAGATTTAACCTTACATTTTTTAGCTTAAGTTAATTAATGTTTACAACAGTTTGCCCTTTACTTAAATGCTGTCATATCAGATAGCTTAATAATTTTCAAAGAGCAATACCATTTTGAGATATGAACTTGAGGGGCTTTAATATTAATATAATTTTGCATGAGCCTGTATTTATTTTGACATTATCCAAAGCACTGTTATCCTTTTGGAAGAGATAAGAAATAAAAATCAAAATAGTAGAAGTAAAGCAAAAATTAAATACTACAGAATAAGCATCTTATGACATTTTTAATACTAAATTTTATGACATCTCTGTGTGGTCTCATCTCTTGGAATTCAAGCTCTTGAGAGGTTTAATTGCTCATCATAACAAAGACTATTCATGCAACTACATTACAACCTGCATTCGTCTTTTGAGTTTTTATTAGATATTGAGATCTCGAGTTCTTTTAGAACACTTAAGTAAATGAAAGTGTTTCCTAAGGAATTTAATGTGTACAAAATATACTGATATGTATGTATATTTTTTCATATTTTATATTTCATTTATACATTTTCCTCAAGTCTATTAAATATTTTTGAAATATCTTAATTACCTGAAATATTGTTCCACTTGGTTGCATTCATCTTTGTCCAAAGATCCTGACAGTAACTCTATACCCACAGACAGACCCAAAATAACACATCCTGCCTGATACAACAATTCATCAAGCTTACATTTTTATTTATGTTTAAGTTAATGCAAAAGGTTTTTTAGAATCCTTTCTATTCTCTTCAGCAGGACAAGAGAGTTCCCATTTTTTAAATTTTCCTCAGTATTTGATAACATTCAATTTATATTTTGCTAATCTGATAAATACAAAGTTGTCTTTATTGTTATCTATTTGATGTACAAGTTTTGTATGTACAAAATAATAAAGTATCTGTAAAATTGTTGTTAGGATTCTGGAGTTAAACTCCTTCCAAATCTAGAATGCTAATTTACAAGATCCCTAAAACATTTTGGCCTTATCTGGTGGAAATTCTGTTACTAATATTACGTATTTGTGTAGCGTTAACTATAAAACAATTGTATATCCAAAGAGAAATAAATGAAAACATAAATAAAGAGAAGCTCAAAAATAAGGCAAAATAAAAGTATTTTCTTAGAAATGAAATTGGAATAAATCCGTTGATAAAGTGAAACTCAAAGAGCAAGATTTTTCATTTTGTTTTCCTTTATAAGCATGGGTCATTAAACCTACCAAATCAGTAAAAAGAATCTCTTATTTTACAGCCCCTGGACCAATATTGCTGGAAATTGACTAAGTATTTTCTTATTTGTGTTGGAAATTACAATATAAGTTGAATTTTCTCCCTTTTTAAAGTCTCTCGTAGGAAAGTTAGAGCACTGATTTGGAAGAAACTAGACTTTTGTTTCATTAGAAGTCACATTTGTCACTAAAAACAGCCTTCCTTTATTCTACCCATTCTCAGGACACAGTTTCTTTTACTTAAAGCCTCTACGATAACTTTACTGTGAGCAATTGTCTTCCAAGGGAAAGTCTGTTACCTTCAAGACAAACTCCAACCATTCCTTGTTGACAAAATGACAGAGTCAGGTATTAGCACGTCTGCGGTGGTGGGAAGGTGCAAGATTTTGTGAATTTATATCATCAGAATCCTGACGAGTAAGTGTGGAATGTATTCTAAGACCCCAAAGATGATGGAATATAGCATCAAATCTAATTAAATTTATTAATATAGATACACATCTTATTGGTGATTCTGGATATAAAGTGTTTTCTCATGAAGTACCTGGAGTCATAATGGTTTACTTAGCTGGTTGCCTAAATCATGGATTCAATGGATGCAAATGGTGTATAGATGCCACAATTTTCCTGGTATCATGTGAAGGAGTAGACCAAAGGCTTGGGAAGATAGGAATGTTGAAGTGGATTTATAATGTAACTTACAGACCCAATCCTCTATACTAAATCTATCTAGAGAACCCACAGAACACTTTCTTCATTAAGACATTTATAAATAAATCAGTAAGAGGACCACCAGCGTTATTTAGAAGCTAGCTGGTACAGTGTAAAAGTGTTCCTATTTCTCCACATCCTCTGCAGCATCTGTTGCCTCCTGACAGTTTAATGATTGCCATTCTAACTGGCATGAGATGGTATCTCATTGTGGTTTTGATCTGCATTTCTCTAATGACTAGTGATGATGAGCTTTTTTTCAAATGTTTGTTGGCTGCATAAATGTCTCCTTTTGAGAAGTGTCTGTTCATATCCTTTGGTCACTTTCTGATTGGGTTATTTGTTTGTTTTCTGTAAATTTGTTTAAGTTCCTTGTAGATTCTGGATAGTAGCCCTTTGTTAGAAGGGTGGATTGCAAAAATTTTCTCCCATTCTGTAGGTTGCCTGTTCACTCTGATGATAGTTTCTTTTGCTGTGCAGAAGCTCTGTAGTTTAATTAGATCCCATTTGTCTATTTTCACTATAAGTCTTTTGGAATCCTGAGAGTTTTCTGTTTCTGTGCAAAACCTATTGAAAAAATTACTACTGAATATTTTATTTAGACAGATACTGAAATACATTGCTTATTGCATACTTTCATGTGCATGAATGCTGTGTCTATTTTTGCTTCACTTATGTTCAAATACGCATGTACACAACTGATTTTTGTATTTAGTATAAACATTAGAATGTATATTTTTATTCTAAAAGTTTAAAATATTTTTCTAATTAATTTTAAGAAAATATACAGATCATGCAGATAAGACAATTTTTTGAAACAATCTGATTTTATTTCATGAATTGCTTTCAGATTTGTTCTTTATATTTAAAAAATAGCATTATCCTTTCTATATTTTTATGTGTGTTTCTCTTTTTGAGTAAATATTTTAAGACCAATGTAAATGCTCCGATTTTACATTGAGATAATCAACTGTTCAATCTCCTCTTATTTTGACAAATGTATTCTTTCAGGTTTTAATTTCTAATATGTTCCATATCAATTACATTTTTTTATTGTTCCTTTCTTTTTTTTCCAGTTTTTGGAGAAAGCCCTCAATTTTTGCTTCTTTCTCACTGTTATAATTTCCTCCGAGACAAATTGGCTATAAATGATAGCTATCACAATTGTGTAATTATGCATTTTATTTCTGTACAATCCTCACATGTCAGCTTGTTATTTATGTTATCTTAGAATATATCCTTCCATCAATGTCAAAATATGTTAAATATTGATGTAAATCATGATCAGTGAATTTCTAAAACTTATTTTTCCATTTCTTTAAATAGTGGTTGAAAGATTTAACATGGAAATTGTCTTATCTTTATTTTCAATTTAAGAATATATCTATAAATATAATCAGTCTGCTTGCAATACTCAGCATTGTAAAAATTTTGCTTAATCAGTAATGTATAATCTACTAAATGTTGAGTGACGTTTTGTTCTGCCTGTGGGTCAGTAGCAGTAGAATTTTCAAGGCAAGGTTATATGACAAGAACATGAAGTACTAAAAATGCCACGGTGGGGGGTCAGGCATGGTGGCTCCTGGCTGTAATCCCAGCATTTTGAGAAGATTGCTTGAGCTCCGGAGTTCAAGACCAGCCTGATCAAAATAGTGAAACCCTATCTCTACAGAAAATGCAAAAAGTAGGCAAGTATGATGGCACAGGACTGTAGTCCCAGCTACTAGGGAGGCTGAGCCTGGAGAATCACTTGAGCCTGGAAAGCAGAGGTTACAGTGAGCCCAGATCACACCACTGCACTCTAGCCTGGGTGACAGAGTGAGACCCTGTCTCAATAGAAATAATTAAATACATAAAAATGCCACTGTGTCATTCACAGGGTAATACAACCAGCAACAAAAATTTCTCCTAGGTTGATTTCATATTTTACTCAATCATTTATAGTGGAGTGAAACTCAGATTCTTGCCACTACAACATATAAGTCTGCTTGCATATGTTATTTGTACCAAAAGTAAACTTGAGCTACCTTACAGCCTACTGTTGGCACGTGGGTGTTTTGCTGAGGAGACATTTAAGAAGGTGAATAAAATGGCATTCAATAATTTTCATCTCAATCATATATCTGGGATTCATTTCATGAGGGCCAAAATGTGACAGCAGAAATTATCTGAAGAGCATTTCTCATTTTCTTTTGCCTATTAGTGTATGATTATTTACTGAAGGGTTTCTGTTAGCCTGCCACAATTCACTGAGCTATTACGACTTTATACTATTCTTATACATCAGAAATCTAAATGTTAATTTGCTGTAAGTCATAAAAGTTTTTGAGACTAAAACTTGTATTTTCACATAACCAGAGCTTTTAATATGAATATAATTAAATGTATTAATCATTTCCTTTGTCATTTTCACTTTGTGTGCTGTTAAAAACATCTCTGCTTTCAGATAATTTGTCAAGCAACTTTATAAATGTGTGTGTGTGTGTGTGTATATAAATAATTTGACTTTTATATTTAAGCTTTAAATGCTAGAACTGTTTCTAATATGTAGGATAAACAGTTGTGAATACAGTCATTTGTCTTAAATTATTTGTTGAATGATTCTTCAAGATCTGAAATGTTAACTTTTTAATATGTTGTTTCTATATATGTACTAGGATGTCCCTGGGATCCCTATTATTTACAATTATGCTTATGAAACTACATTCTGATAGATCTGTTTCTTAGTACTTTTGTCCTTTGTTACTGTTATAAACATATTTTATATAATAACATTTCAGAGTTATCTCATGCTAGTACCTCGTAATGAAGTGTATATTTGTATATGGTCTTATATCCAGTAATGTGGCTAATCCAGAAAACAATGTGCCTATATTCTCTTATATTTCATATAAAAAAGAAAGATAACCTGAAATAATCGTGGAATTGTTTCAGACTTATTAATCTTCCTGCTCTTTTTGTCTTACGGTTCTAGGAAGAACAGTAATGAATAGAAATGATAATCTAAACATCCCAAGTAATTTATGTTTTTAAAGAAAATGGTTTTTGTTTTTGGACATTATATATGGAGTATCTATAAACTCTCAGCCAACAGCTCTTTTACTAATTGGGGATTTCCTTGCTTAATCAAATATATATATGTATATATTTTTATTTTCCAGATTATATTTTTTAAACAAATTAAAATAGACTGGACAGATATTTATAAACTGAGGAGATCTATTGTATAGCATAGTAACTAGAGTTAATCACAGTGTATTATATAGTTGAAAATAGATGAGAGATTTTAAGTGTTCTCACCAAAAAAACAGTGATAAGTATGTGAGGTTACTGATATGTTAATTAGCATAATTTAGCCATGCTACAATATATACTTATGTAAAAACATCATGTACACTATAAATATGTAAATTTCTTATTTGTCAATTAAAAATAAATAAAAATGGAAAAAAACATTGTTTGGGAAAGATATATTAGCTTCTAGAGACAAATCATGCTAGTTTTGGCAATGATAAAATGGGAAAAATGTATTATAACAGACTTAGTAACTGTTAACCAAAGGCTTGATTCCACAATTCTAAGTATTTAGTCACCGTAAACAGACCCTTTCAAGATCCTTCTAATCTTGAGGCACTTAGAAGAAGAATCTTTACAGTGACTTAAAATACTTATTGAATAAATCTTAACATTTATTCAATTTAAACAGAATAATGCAAAAATTGTACTGTGTATTGTTGGCATTTCAACTAGAATTTTAAAAACGAAAGAATGGGAATATAAAATAGTACTGTAAATTATCTTGAATTAAAGTACTACTGTGTAAGATAGACTTCTATGAAGAAATTTAATTTACCTAAGTTGTCATTTATTATTTATGTTGGAATGGTTAGTCTGATGGACTCACAAACAAGTATTTATGTAACCATTTTTATATATTCACATTTGTTCAGCTACTTATCCATTTTCAGTAACTCTTCTTTAAAAATCATTTTTTAACACAACAGACGATGGTAAGTGTTTGCATTGTAGAGAGCCATACAAAACCCAAAGAGGAATTTTTAAAAATCTGTTTAAGGATATATGAGTAGGTTCTTGAAGACTGAGCTATAGTTTCCAGTGACAATGTAATACATACATTCAAGAAAAGATATAGTACAGAAATTTCAGATAGACACGGAGATGTATATTCTGAAAACATGTGTAGATGACTCAGGAAGTGCCTCCAGTGATGGTAAGGGTGTCCTCGGTATATTCTGAACACTAGTGTGCTTTCAGGGTCCCAAGAGAGCTGCTGTCCAAGACTGTGCGTCTTTTAAGACAAGCACATCACTCATCTCCACAGCTCTTCCTGATCATGCCCAACAGAATTTCTGTTTTTTCTAAGTTCCCATAAGCAGATGGGACCCACCACTCGTTATCCTGCATCCCAGCTACCTGGGTGCCACCGTGTGTCAGCTTCTGGGAGTAAGCACTGGACGTTCTCTGCTTTCATCCACACAACAACCCTATGCAGTTCTCAGAGAACTTTGTTTCTAGCCTCTAGGAATTTTTTCTGAGCCTCTTTCAGGACCCACTTGACTACAAGTGGATCAGTAGCTAATGACTCCCAGTCATGTTTTTAAATGGTAAATGACTTCAATTTTATTAAATTATTTACTACATCTATTTAGATGAATTTTTTTCATTTTATTATGTTAATGTAATAAATTATATCGACAGAGTTTTAAGTGTCAAATCAGTCTTTTACTTGTTTAAACAACCAAACTTGATCAATATAGACTGTTTTCTCATACTTTAGTTTGATTTATATTGCTTTTGTTTTACTTAACCTATTGATAAATCTGCTAAGTTAAAATGGCTACAATTTGCGTCTTTACATCTTCCTAGGTAGTTTTGCAGTCAAAGTTATACAATCATAATAAAATTGGCGTATGTCACATTGAGGAGTTAATATGAGTAAACTAATATTTCCACAGAATGTTTAATAAAGCCTACTATAAAATTGTAGTCATTTATTTTTGCATATTTTTATCGTTGCTTGTTATTACTGCATCATTTTATAATTATTCTATGTTCATTTAGGATTCCTATTCCTTTGAATCATTCCTGTTAACTACAGATTTTCTATAAAATTGTTGAATTGTGAGATTTAACTCAGTATGTCTATCTATTGTTTACATTTGTTCATATTCTGCTCTATTTCTTTAAATTTCATCATACCATTTATTTTTTTCTTCTGTTTCTTTTTCTCCAAACTTGACAGAGAACTTTCTATTCAACTTTACAAAGAACCAATTTTTACTTGTGTCGACTCTTTCAAGTTATGTCCCACTTATTAATTTTTGCCTTAGAACTCTGTTTCTCTTTTCCCACTCCCTTTAGATTACAGTAGTTCTATTTATCCTTTTGTTACTTCCTCTGTCTATGTTTAGCTCATTAATTTTCAACCTTGCTGTTTGAATATATGCATTTGCTAAACATTCTATTCTAACTTCTGTTTTAATTCTACCTCATGTTTGTTTTGTATAATTATATAATTTACTTTGAACATTGTCTAATATGTATTGTGTTTGTAACATTATTATGCGGTGTTTAAAATGCAGGCTTTTTGTTGCAGAGACTGACAGCAGGAGCTTAAATTTCAACTCATCCCTTTTTTCCAGTGCTTTCTTTGTTTCTAGCCTCTAGGACTTTTTTCTCATATTCCTGTAAACTCAGTTACACATTTAAAATGATACATGTTTTATTGTGCACAATATTGCTTGGTGTTTTAAGGTGGAAACTTTTTAAGGGTTTCGTAGGTTACAAAATTGCTAGAAATAATGGAATTATGGTATTTACTTTTACTCCCTTCGTTTCTGTTCTGTACCATAATTCTAATGGCAAAATTCCATAACTCCATGCCCAGTTGGTCCATTTCTGGATTCATCTTACTCAAATGTATAAGTTGTTTTTCACTATTGAATATTCTCCCTTTCTTGATATATTTTTCTCCTTTTAGATTTTAGAGCAAAACATTATCTGGATTTTATTCTTTTCTCTTTGTTTGCTCCTAGTATTTTCTTTTTCAGCAATGTTCCTCTCACTGAACTCTGAATTTTGCAGTTCCACAGAGCATTTTTCTAGATCTTCTTTTTTTTCCCTCCAAAGCTGTATTCCTATTAGAACTTACCCATTTTGCTGGATTTAATAATCAACTCAAATCTACAACATAAAAAAATCATTGAACAATCAAATTGTGTCTCCAAATGCCATCTGAGTTTGTATTCGTGTATCCTCTTGATATCTCAAATTCATCTTCTTCAAGACAGAATTGGTTATAAATTCTTCCTATTACATATTTTTCTATCACAGTGAAGTTTATAACCAAAAACCTAGGTGATAAATATAATATTTCTGCTTTTAGTAATATATAAAAATGTTAACATATGACTAAATTTGATATATTCTGGAGAATAAAGTTCAGTTTATCACATAAAAATCAAATAATATTATTCATCCCACTAATAGAATTTCAAAAACAATTTCACAAGATGCAGAAGCAGTAATTTGTTAAAATCAATACCTATTCATATAAGAATGCTTAATAAACTAGTAATAGACAGGGATCTCATAATTTAATCAAGTGCATCTATATAATTCCACCTAATACTTAAGAGTCGTCATGAGTGTTTTATAAATGTATATATATTTTGAGTAAGTAATCTAATTTTCACTTTTCAATGGGTCAATTGCTAATATATGGCTCAAACTGAATTATTATTCTATTCCTTCTCCCACTTGATTTAGCCGTATTTACTCAAGTGCAAACTTCAGCATAGTGCAAAAGATTTAAGGATTCTAGTTTAGTCAACGGTTTTCCACTAAACAAATATATCGCTGTGGAAAATAAAAATTACCATCTATTACTTCAGGTTTAGTAACTTTAAAATGCAAATAATATTGAGTCTTAATCAAGTTCCTAGCTTCTTATAAAATAGCATAATAAAATATCTGTATTTATTTCCAAGAAAGATTAAAGTAACATAAATCATAATGAAATATTTTAACTTAGTAATGCTTTAGTAAATTAGGGTCTGTGAAATATAAGGACTTCTATATCTAAATTTGTTTCTTCTCTGTGATTTTACTTTATGAATTAATGTAGTTTATAATGTACATCATCATAGGCCTAAGATACTGATTTTGAAGGAGACATAAAATCTGTGGTCATAAAGCTTTTATTCCATTTAAAAAGGTAGACATTAATCAAATAATTATTTAAATTACAATGATGGTTGTCTTTAAAAGCATAATATAATGAATCCTTTGATTTTATGGATATATTAAAAATTAATAAATCTTCTTTGAAGCTATTCTGGAATTAACCTACATCAGGATGAAAGATTTTTGTATCTTGTCCATATATGTAGAAGTTATATTCTGATCATGAGTGAAGACAGCAAAATTCCTCTGAGGTTATTAATCCGTGAAACATCTACATTTTCCAATGTATTTTTCGTTTTCATAATAAAAAATAAAATTTAAAATGTCCCATAGATAATATGTGTCACATGCTGAAAATGTATTTAGTTAACTAGCTATAGTTATATGCTAGGGACATTTTTATTAAAATTTTATCATTAAATATATAAAAAACCCTACAATACCAAAATTGTAGACAATCTTGTTGATTTAGCTTATACTTATAATAAAAATTAAACCATGAAATATAAAATGCACATAGACAGAATAAGCCTTATTCATTACATAATGTCTCTTTTTCTTCTTACTTCACAAACATTAGAACAAGAAACTCGATTTACAGAGTGAAATAATAAACAATTAGGCCAGGACATTTTGTATAATACATCTTATGGGACTCTTCACCTTAGGACATTATGCAAGCAACACAAAGTTTTGTTGAAAACACCTGAATCTATAGGGTACACATATTGAACAATCTCTAATAACAGTCAGAGGTATGACAGCAAACTTAATTCCTAGAAAGTAAGGAGCAGTTAATAATTCTTAATTTTGTAACTATAGTAATAATTCTGTCTTTCTCAATTTCTTAGGTTCTTGAAATGTAATGTGCTCTGGTTTTGGACTTCTTAATGTCAAAATGTTAGGTTTTGTATTTTTGGGGGGTATGATCTTAAAATATCACTTGTGTTTTCCAAGTCTTCAGTTCAGGAGAGACTTTGCTCCCATTAATGGTGTGTAATGCATGAAGGTAGAATAAATCCTTTGAGTTTAATGATTTATATTTACATGAAATGTTAGTTTCTGAGTTTACTTGATTAAAAATATCAAACCCTTTAGAAACCCTAAACATTTATTGGTCCTGCATTTTTACCATACTGTTAGAGTATATTTTCATTGGAATAAGCACCATGAAAGGAAATCTTATATAAAAGAAGAAATATTTTAAATCCTTCTCCATGGGGAGAGATATGTCTCCTTTGAGGCATAAAATGAAACTAATTTCTCATACCAGGATATCTTAATCTCTCTTATTTGATTTATTAACCAGAACCTCCTGTTCAAATAGCAGTAGTAGGGCTGTAGGAAGCCTGATATCATGCGTAATTAACTGCTGCATCCTTCCCCGGGGTTACATGAACATAGAGCAGGCTGAATTGGTTCCTGTAAAATTATAACTAAATATTAAAAATAATGCAAATAATTATACATTTTACAATTTATTTTGATATTCTGAAATATTTCAATCTTATACATTCCTTAAAATTATTAGTAGAAGTAAGTGCAAAAGGGGTAGTTGTGTATATTTATAATCATCATGAAATATGTATTATGTGTTTCCAAACTAATATTCTTCATACTTAGACTGTATTGTAAAGACAGAGACACAGATGTTTCTTTTTAAAGTATTTTTTCTAATACACGTGAAAACTGCTGACTATTCTATTTCCTTTGAAATTCAGAATCGTTTCCTATATATCGAAGTATGATAAGTTGTTGAATAAAGAAATGTGTTTAAGCCTGAGCAATATGGAGAAGCCTTGTCTCTACAAAGAATTAAAAAGGTAGCCAAGCATGGTGGCACATGCCTGTCATCCCAGCTGCTTGGGAGGCTGAGGTGGGAGGATGTCCTGAGCTGGGTGGTGGAGGCCGCAGTAAGCCACTATTGTGCCACTGCACTGCAGCTTGGGCGACAGACTCTGAGAAAGAAAGAAAAGAAAGAAAAAGGAGAAAGAGAGAGAGGGAAGGAAGGAAGGAGGGAGGGAGGGAAGGAAGGAGGGAGGGAGGGAGGGAAGGAGGGAAGGAGGGAGGGAAGGAAGGAGGGAGGGAGGGAATAAAGAAGTAAAGAGAAAAAGAGAAAGAACTAGGACAGAAAGAAAAGGAGAGAGAAAGGAAGGAAAGAGGGAGGGAGGGAAGAAGAAGGGAAAGGGAAGGAAGGAATGAAAGCGGGGGAAGAAAGAGAGAAAGAAAGAGAAACTAGGAAAGAAAGAAAAAGAAGAAGGGAGAGAGGGAAGAAAGAAAGAGAAGGAAAGAAAGAACAAATGAACTAGGAAAGAGAATGAAAAGGAAACGAACTAGGAAAGAAAGAACGAACTATGACAGAGAGAGAAAGAAAGAAAGAGAGGAGGGAGGGAGGGAAGAAGGGAAGAAGGCAGGAGGACAGGCAGGCGGGAGGGCAGGCGGGATGAGGGGAGGGGACAGGAAAGAAAGAGTGTCGAGATGTGTTTAACGCAAGGCTTTCTGAAGACTCTTGGCAGGGGCCTCTCCGGACCGAGAGCAGGAGGCGCGCTTTCGGCGTGTGCGCCTTTGGGCTTCTCGGGCAGCGCTTTGTCCCGTCTCCCGTGTTGGGACGGAGGCTGGGTCCCCGGTACCAGCAAAGTCGTTTTTACCGGCTCGGCCTGTGGACTTAGACGCGCTTTGCGTGCTGGCCGCGGGGAGCCGTGGGTCGCACAGAGCTGGAACCGGCCCTGATGCGGCGGGTTCCCGGAGTCTGCCACGAAAGGAGCCTTATTCCGGCCGAGGGGTTTTCGCTCAAAGCGTTTCCTGAGTTTAATGCACGTCGCAATGTTGAAGCACCCAGAGCATTTTTTTTTTTGATATTCTGGTATCTAGGTGCCATGGAAGAGCGATCATTAGCCTTGGGGACGGAAAGTGGCATTAGCGTTTTTTAAAAGCCCCAGATGATTCTAATACCACACTCAGGGTTGGAAACCACAACTCAAGAGCTTCGTTTTTAAATGAGCTGAACAACTCTCCACAAATCTGCTTTTCTCTTTTCTCTGTTTCCATGATTGTTAATCTTATTACAAATGTAAGATTTCATTGTATTCTCCATTGAAATTCCAAAGAAATAAAATCTGAATGACCTAGAAAATTAATTCTATCCCTGTTTTGCAGGTAGTTCAAGTGCTGTTTGTTACATAATTTTTAAATGTTGTTGTTTGTGTTTTTACACTAGGTTTTGACACTAGGCTTCACCTCCTAATTTGCTGTCCAGCACACAGGGTCTTTTTGGGGGTTCAGGAAACTACATGTCACCCATCACCTATGTCCATTGAAATCAGAGTCACAAAATAATAAAAAATTTAAAAAGAAAAGATCAAAAATTTTAATCATATTCAAACAACAGAGGCAACGAGTTAGAAATTATTCAGTATGGCTTATGTAAAGCGGTTATTCTTAGTATTTTATGCATCGTACACATAGTTGGTTAGAAACACACATATATGGTCGGGCGTCGTGGCTCACGCCTGTAATCCAAGCACTTTGGAGGCCAAGGTAGGAGGATCACCTAAGGTCAGGAGTTCAAGACCAGCCTGACCAACATGGTGAAACCTGTCTTTAAAAAAAAAGAAACACACGTATATATAGTTTTATTTAGATCACATTATTTCTAATATCCCACTAATATGAAATAATAATCAGAAGTACCAACAGGCCCACTCATTTAATCCCTATCCAGGCAGTAATTCAATATCATTTCAAAAAAATTCAATCTAGCTGTTCATAATGCTGAAATTACTTTTTTTATTAGCCTCAGAATTCACAGCTTCTAGTTTTCCATTTCTCTTTTAGTTTTATTTCTAATCCAACCTAAATATTATTTCTTAGCATGCTTCTCTCTAGAAAATAAAAGTTACATTTCCCAAATATTGACATAGCTTATGTACGATCTGTGGGTACAGACGGAACATCGGCGATATCATCTGTAAGTTTCTAAAGGGGAAAATATTCTGAGATTTTTGTATCCACTAATTTGCTTTTGCCTCATATGGAAGAAATGGCCTAAAATAGAAGCACATTTTCACGGTGTGTCCTGCAAGGCAAAAGTGCATACACTTAATGTGGCCACTGTGGAGAGTATGACTGGCATTTTAAAATGACACACTCCTATACAATAAGCCAGGCCCACAGGGCAAATATCACGTGGTATCACTCACTCGTGTGAGCTACAACAGATGATCTTATGGAGACAGAGAATGGAGTGTATACCAGAGGCTGAGGAGGGTGTGTGGGTGGGAAAGGAGGGATAATGAGAGGTTGGTTAATAGGTACACAGGTAGATAGATGGAGTAAGTTCCCATGTCAATAGCAGAGTAAAGTGAC
Source organism: Saimiri boliviensis (assembly GCF_048565385.1). Lineage (NCBI taxonomy): Eukaryota > Metazoa > Chordata > Mammalia > Primates > Cebidae > Saimiri > Saimiri boliviensis. The sequence goes on from NC_133467.1 coordinate 1,758,988, forward strand.
TAGTTAATAGCAGTGTGTGGTACATTTCAAAATAACTGGATTAAAGGACTTGAATGATCCTAATACAAAGAAATTATAAATACTAGAGGTGATAAAAAAATGGATACTAATCCTGCACACATTTCCTGGATTCATTTTCCGCTTTAGACATCCAAGAGAAAATAGCATGGTAAATTTGGAGGACACAGCAAGTAGATCAAGATGTCCTACCATGATATTCTTCAAAAGTATCTTGGCCATTCTTGGCCCTTTCCACTTGCGTATACATTAGAACACCTGCTTGTCGATGTTCACACACAGAGACATGCACACACATGTACATGCACTCACATACAGAAAATTGACATTGAAGTATATTCAATCTGTAGATTAATTTGGAAAAATAAATGTATTTATGATACTCTATATTTCAACTAGACAGTAGGTTGTATATTTATTTTAGGCTTATTCAATTTCTCTCAATAATATATTATTTTCTCCTTAAAATTCATATTGGTAAATTTATTCCCAAATCATTGCATTTTGATGTCTTTCTAAAATGCATTTTTAAGTAAGCTTATGTTTTCTAACAATTGATTGCTTGTAGAATGCTGATTTTTGTATTCTGATAGATTATTTTGTACCACCAATTTTGCTGCACTTCTTCTTAATTGTAATGATGTGTCCATAGATATTTTCATTTAACTTTTTTCAATTTTTTCTTATTACTTCAATCAGAAAATGTATTTAACACAGCGCTAATACTTACTAATATTCAAATTGAGACAGCAAAGGCAAAATCAGAGTCTTTTCCAGCTAAGAGTAACAACACTATGTTTATGATTAAGTAACACATTAAAAATGGCTTATTTCTTATTGATTGCCATGCAGTAGAGTTTTAAATTACTTATATTAATACAAAGACAGTTTCTTACAGGAAAAAAAAAGTTAGGCATTTAACAGTAGCAACAGTGATTATACTGGATGCAAATACTGATATTTGAGACCCTTAGTACCTAGAGGACATGTACTGGTTCTTAATTTTAAAAGATGCACAAATTAGTGTGGAATTTTGAATTTTAACTTTATAATACATTATAGTGGGCTGGGTGCAGTGGCTTATGCCTGTAATCCCAGCACTTTGGGAGGCTGAGGCAGGTGGATCACCCGAAGTCAGGAGTTTGAGATCAGCCTGGCCAACATGGTGAAATGCTGTCTCTACTACAAATACAAAAATTAGCTGGGCATGGTGGTGGGCACCCATATTCCCAGCTACTTGGGAGGTTGAGGCATGAGAATTGCTTGCACTCAAGAGAGGAGTTTGTGGTGAGCCGAGATCGCACCACCGCACTCTAACCTGCATGACAAACTGAGACTCTGTCTCAAAAAAAAAAAAAAAAAATATATATATATGTATATGTATATGTATAATAAGTAAATAAATAGAATGGCATTTTAACAAAGTATAATTCTATTAGAAGGTATTCAGGGAAGATATTGCAGACACATTTTCTAACCTGGGTGACTAAGTGGATGGTGTAGCTACGTCACAGAAATATGGAAAGATGAGGCTTGATCTGGCTGTTAAAATTAAATAATTTTATTTTTGAGATGCTTTTCAAATTGTTTTTGTGAAAATCTCCCCCAAAATTGTTTTTACTTTTCTCTATCAGTTTCAATATTGTGTGTATGTGCGTGTGTGTGTGTGTGTGTGTGTGTGTCTGCAGATATATACACATATACATGTGTGGATATACACACACGCATGTATTAAAGATTTGGTAGCATGTTTTTTACACCAAAATACAAAGGAAGAGCAAGGACAAATGTTACAGCTTTCCTACTGCTCTGTCAGGGCAACAGACTCCTTTGCATTGCTTCTGCCTGATCGTCCCTGGTGTGAGATGAGACAGGAGTCTCCTGGGTTGTGACAGCCGCATTCTGATTTCAGGCCCAGACGAAGCAGTCAAAGGAACCCAGTCAGCACAAAGGAGGAAAGTGTGATAAATGTGAGGCTGATGCGAGAATGGCAGGGAACAGGATCTCCGGCTGGAATCAGCTTGCTAAGCAGGGCTCACGTCTGTGAAAAACAGCCTTCCAGAAGTTCTAAGGCAAAAGCTTTGTTTGTGAGCCTTAGCTCTTGTCAGAAGAAAGTATCTGATCAAACGGCTCATGTATCATGTAGCTAGAGAAACTTGTTTTATTAGGTGGAGTTATTAATAACAAAATATAAAAGAGAATTTTGAAATGTTTTAACGATCCATTTGAATTTTGCCTTGGAGTTTTAGCTGTATAATAAATATGCCTTTATTTTCTTCTATTTTTTTAAAATCATTATTATCTTAAGCCTAGTAGAAAATTTGAAACGCTAATTAAAATGGTAATAACATACAGTCATACTTTTATGTTTGTTATTTATTATATTTAAATTAAAAATGCAAAATTATATGACTTTAACTTCTTTCAGTTTTCATATTAGTTCATTTATAAAATATATTTTCTTTTATGTTTTGATTATAAGTTAAAATATATTTCATTAGTTATTCCTGACTCTTTTATAGTCTTCACAAGATATGCTGTGTAGAAGTCTTAATAATCAAATGTTTTAAAATGTTATGTTCTAGTCTTCCATTTCTATTTAGAGAATAAATAAATAATCAAATATTTAATTAGTTTCTCTTATATTTCAGAATTTATGATCCCATATAAGTAAAGATCAGCCTACATTGATACTAACAGCTTGGAAGAACTTTCATACTTGGGACATCTGCTTTCTTCAAAGTGAAAATCAGGTACGCTGTTTATTCCCTTGGGTTTGTTTTTTTTTTACTTAAAATGTAATTAATTGAACTTACTTGAGTTCAATACTTTTTTATTGTCAAGCCTACTGCTATTAAACATACAGTGATGAATAAAATGAACTTCTTGACCATTCTCCTGATGCACATGAAATAGTAAGTTTGCAGTAAAAATATGTTTTAAAAAAGTACTTGCATGGTATAATCTAAAAACAAATGAGAAGGTTTTTACGTTAAATATGCTTTATTTTAAATTGTTTTTATAAAACCCACTGGGAAAATTATCATGAATCTAAAAAAATTCATAAAATGCAGGCAACTGCTATTTTCACAAAATTCAAAGAGAAGGGCAAAGATCTAAGTGTTTTCTTGGTTTGAAGAAATTATGCATACTTTTACTAGGGGTAGGTGTTTTCTGTCTTGAGTATGATTCAAGATTGGATCAAAAATGTTTTTCCTTTTTGTAAAAATTTTGACATAGTTTCCGGTTGTTAAACACACTATTTTTTATAGGAGTATTCAACTGACTGTATAACATAAGGAAAATGCTCTTTCATTTGATGTTATCTAAAATCATTAATTTTATTAAAATATATCTTTACAGGGCATACACACACACACACACACAGTGAATGAGTTCATAAAATGTCTTTGTCTAAATTTCATCCAATTCTCTATCTCAGGCCTGATACATTTGAGTCTTCCTCAGATAGAGCTTTTCTTGACAACCCTAGACGATATGGTTAGGAGAATGCCACAATGTATCTGTTTCTTCCGATACATTTATGTCTCATATTTTCAGGTATATTGTCTACATTTATATTGGCATCTACAGATTTATGAATATCTAAAGAAAATTAGTGTATATTGATAGTTTACAGCAGGTTTCTGAAGGCAAACGGCCACTTCCAAAATAATAATTCGAACACAAATTAGCTGTTTTCATCTGTGAAGATAAAACAACTTCTTTGCAATTCAGTTTTCTCATCTTTAAAATAAAGATAATAAAAGTACCTATTCCGTATATTTGTAATGAAAATTAAATGTGAGAAACTATACATTTATGTATATATGTATATATTTGACAAAGGTACTTAACAAATGTAGTCAGTATATAAACATTAGCTACCATTATTAATGCATTTGCGCTGTCCAAATATATTATATCCAAGTGTGTTCTACAAATCATTCATTCTATGTGTAATGGCGTCAGGTGTAGAGCCTGGTATGTAACCAGGACCTACTTTCACTTCTCTGTATTGGATTATTGTCAGACCACCATCGACTCTTTGAGGAGGTAATATTGAACCTTCTTATTTGACCGCCTCACACACAAGGATCCATTCACAATGTGCGTTACATAACTAAAACATATGGAGACAAATACGACACAGAGTATGCTTTTATGACTACGACCAAACTTTTCCATGAGAAATTACTCTGTTTTCATATCACTACTTTCATAGAAATAATAGTAATTTTCTGAAAGCATTTTTACATGCTTTTGGATTAGAAAACATTCTCATTTAATACAAATAATTAATTCTCAAAGTCGACCTAGGAAAAAGGAAAAGCAATGAGAAGAGCATTGAATTGTGACCCTATGTGAGGCGTTCACAAGTGTTTAACACCTGCCTACTCAGAGTACGCGTGCCTGTTAATCAGAAACAAGAGTCTGCAACATGAAGGCCCCGGTTCTCGGCCAGAAGTTAATTTGCCAGTTGTGAGGACACAGCATCGCTCTTCCTCTTGACCTCATTGACGAAGTTCTGCTTGTCATTTTTGTATTAATTGCTCCGGTTTTTGATGAAACACTTTTCAATACCTGGCTTAAGGGTCTTTCCCGTCTCTATATTAAATTGTCCTGGGTCAGGTGCGGTGGCTCTCGTCCCTCATCCAGCGCTTTGGGAGACCAAGGAGGGTGGAGCACTTGAGGTCAGCAGTTCGAGACCATCCTCGCCAACATGGCGAAACCTCTTGTCTACTAAAAATACAAGAAAATTACCCAGGGTTGGTGGTGCGGGACTGTGATCCCAGCTACTCAGGAGGCTGAGGTATGAGTATCACTTGAGCCCGGGAGGTGGAGATTGCAGTGAGCCGAGATCATGCCACTGTGCTCCATATATATATATATATATATATATTTTAAAAACTTCAAGTCCATTGTCCTGGCTTAGCTTTGCTAGCCAGTTCCTGTGCCCAGCCATCCTAAATTCCCTGCACTCCCATTTCATTCTTAGGAGTACCACCTGGATGAATGAGTACTATGTGCTGCCATCTCTGTCTCTGTCTCTCTCTGGCCCCACTGACCCCCAGCCCCGCTCCATCCATGGCCCCTCCCCTCCCTCCTGCCCTTGGGCCACAGTCTTCCTTCACTCTTGGCCTCTCCCAGGCTCTCTCTGCTTCTGCTGCTCTCCAGTAGCTAAATCACTTACATGTATGGGAGCAGACTGCAGGCAGCCAACACTGAAACCTTGATCAGGCCCAGTGGTTAAGCAGAAAATAAACTGAGAATGTGTAAGCATACACAGAATGGAAGTTCATTTATGGCAGTAAGGTAGAGCTGGAGGGCTGGCAGAGCCCAGCCAACTGAGATCACTGTCAAAGTCCCTGGGCTGGGGACACTGTGCTCTTCTGACCACCGCATTTCTCACTTTTTGTGGCTGCGGAGATACTGAGGGTTTAATGATCTAAAGGATGACACAATATAGATTCATTTGCTCCAACCTCATCCGTTGCTGATCGTGTACATGTTTTTTTTACTGCTTTCTTGTTGGCTTGTAGTAAAATTAAGTCTAAATAAACTCAGCTGACTGTAAGTAATCATTCTCACAAATGTTCAAATTTGGACTCACCTTAGGGGTATGGTTGAAGTCATGTTCTTCTCACAATGAGGTTGTTACGTAGTTCAGTCTCGTTCTCTGAGGAATTTATGAGAAATTTATGAGCAAAAGGTGGTAAGATTTATATTCATAATGTATTACGATAACATAATTATACGTAACTGCCATGTTCCTTAGTCTATAGACTTCAGACAACTAAAAACTTTTTTCACAGCAGACTAAGGGGAGAATCGTTTTTAATAAGAAATACTACTCAGAGAAGTTATAATTTGTCTGAGAATATTTGCCTAATAAAAAGCAATACCAGACCAGCACTCCAGTGATTGTTTTGAGATCACCCCACTTAATACCTATCTCACACACAGTAAGTGTGGAATTGATGTCATGTTTTTTAGACTTGTCGAAGGGAGTCATCGTTAGTGATCCTTAGCTTAGTGGGCTTTCTCCTCGCAGGTGAGGTTAAATGTTCAAATTCAGTATCTGTGTCTGCCTAATTTTGTACATCCTGGCATGAGGTCAAGCATGCTTGAGACACTGAATATACATTTGTTGAATGAGAAAATAAATAAGTGATCTGATGATAGGCAATCTATTAGATTCAAATAACACAGAGAATATGATTTTTACAGAAATTCAAAGAAGGTGTCATATAGCTAAGATGAAGAAAAATCCGAAAATACGTAATTGGCTAAATTAGAGAATCTCTCTCCTTTTCAGTAAAAAAATTCTCTAAATTTTGAGACACTCCTTAGAAACTACTTGGGAGCAAATATTTTTGATTTCTAAACACAACTCTAAAATAATATTAGTGAGAATGTGTACCAGAATATCTGTAATATATAGACCAATCTGATAGTGTTCTTTTTGACATCACTTCTAATATTTTAATTCATTTTACTCATTAAGTTTTACATGTCCTGCCTTGTAAATGCAAAATATTAAAGAATTAAAAGCTGTAATGTAAAGTGCTTTTTTAATCTCTAAGAAGCTGTTATAATTAATTCATAAAATTTTCTAATGCTCCACTCAAAACACTGATAAATATGCAAAATCAATATTCAGTAGATAACTTTTGTATACAAAAAGTTTTAATACAGTTCAAATATAATACAATTTGAACATGTACAATAAAACAAACTATTAATACAGTAATCACGTATACTCTACAAATATGAAATTATTGTGATAAGATGTATTATCTGGGCCACTGATTTAACTTCTCTGGTTTGGATAGATAAAAATCAGAAAGCTAAAATCAGTCTGTCCTGCCAGCCTTTGTCATTGAAATATTGCATGCAAAATACTTACTAAACCTTATGCAAATACCTTGAGTTTATTTTAAATAACCATGGAAGTATTAATGTAACTATAACATCTACTTTTACTAATATATATTTTACTTATTAAATTGGAAATTTTAATGTAAACTATGCAGAACAGAATGAAATAAACTAACATTTGGGAGATAATGATGTGTATGTTAGAGATTGATAATGACATTTTCTCAAAAAAATTTATACTCGTTTTTCAGGTTATTTTTCCCATTTTTAGAACTGATGGCTACATATCATTCTTCTCTCCTTTTTATCCACAGTACCATATTGAAACTGACATATTGAAACTGGCATACACAAAGACCATTTTTGAAAACTGCTGTTTTTAATCTTGACATAATCGTGAAATAATTCCTCTGGTGCTTTACTTTATAGCACATCAGTTGGTTTGGTGAATGCATCTCAGAGTGTCAGTTTGAAACAGAAGGGAAACAAGTTTTCAAAGAAGTCCAACGTATTTTTTCCCTCTGTATTTGAGCTTTTCTCTGCCAGTACAAGTTCTCATTTATGAGCTTTCTCTCTTTGACTCTCTTTTTTGGCAAGCTACTTCAGTTGTTTCTTTTCTCTTTGTTGACAGAACTAATGTTTAACAAAGAGGTAAATTTGTAAGTTCATTATGTGTTAACATGTAGAATATCTTATTAATTACTAGGAAAATTATTATCATTCATTCTAATTTATTTGTTACTGCAAGCTTCCCCTATAGAATATATTTTTGTTACAGTAATAGAATAATTTTCAAAAATGATTGCAAAAACAGTCCTGACAAATGACTCAACTTTCACTTCTTTCTTTTGTTCTGATGAATAAACCCTCGCCTATTCCCACGTATGTTTCTTAGAGAAATGCAGTTATCGGTACATTTCCAAATATTTTTCTTCTTTCTTTTATATTCTGGTTAACAAATCCTCACCGATTCACAAGTATTTTTCTTAGAAAAATGCATAGTTACATGAACATTTCCAAATATTTATTTAGTAAGTATCTTTTTCTAATTATATCAACACATATAAAGTAAATTGCATTGGAATATTAATAAAGTTTAGTTTCCTCTTAATTATTATTGTATTTGTATATTAAAACTAGCATTATCTTTGTTGTTTATATCACAGCTAGAATAATGGAGCTTTACAAATGCATCTAGTTCACAACTTAAATGACTTTTGTCAAGAAAACTTTTCATATTTTCATATAAAGTACAAATATGCCACATGCCACACACATATGCATATACACACATGTAAATTGATCAAATCTTTTTTTCTTAAGTCTTTATTCTACTATTACATGGGTCACCCCAAGCAGAAAAAATTCATCCTCTATTATTAATGAAAGTTACAGATTATAATCATGATGACCACCCGAATCTTGGCTGACAATGTAATTTGGGATTTCAATAGCTCAGGTTTTAAATAGAACTGGTATACTAAAAGTAGAAATTTATTATTACCTTTGCCTATAATAGAAAAGTACATATTTTGTGTATACTCATTACATATTCTATAACTATTAAATCCCGAATCGTTTCATGCAATAATGTTTACTTTTCTTTTAAACATGCTTTGAAATTACATCTACTATACATGCCTAAAATGACTTCTCTCTCTGTGCTATTTTGAAGTAGAACATATGTATTAATCTGAAATGAATTTATGAAAGAGGAGAATAATTTTTGTGTTGAAGACACACTAAATTATTTTTCCAGAATATTCAAAATTATTCCTACTATGCAATATTGAATAATCTTCTTTACTTCAGGATCAGAGATTTTGGTGTTCAATTTTTTCACACCTACATAAATATAATCTGTGTTTGCATAATATATTCAAGTTAATAATCTTACTTATTCTGGCATGGCTTGATGTTAAGAAAGAGAAAGATGCCTAAAATCCATCACCAGAGGACTTCATTGACAGTGAAAATAAATTCAAGTTTCATGTATCTGTAAAAATAGTTTTTCTTCTTGTTGTTTTCAAAATAGTGTGGCAATTCTATTTCTAGCAATATTTAAAATGAGCTCTCCTGTAAAACAAAAAAGTTGTGCTATTTAACAAGTAGAAATGTAGTATATAATATGACAAGGAAATATAAGAGCAACACAAAAATATAAAATATAACAAATATAAGAATTTCTCTTTATATATATATATGAATTGTTCTTACATTTGAATGAAATACAAGAATTTCTCCTTCAATTCTTGAATAGAAGGATTGTTGAATAGAATTGAAAGAAAAATTAAAATTTATCAAACTGTACCATAACTTACAAAACATTAAATTAAACCAAATCATAAAATGCATGACAATTCTTAAACTAGTTTAAGCATTCTAAGCCATATTTCTAGAATGACACAGGCAAACTGATCTAATAGTAATTTCCAGCTGCCTGATGGATTCTACTTACCATTTAAGCAATGATTTGTAGAGTTTTACGCTGCCAGGACTATTCATTGACTGACTCTAGTTCACAAAATACTGCTTGAATAAGCAAAAACTAACGGTTTCAATAGAGGTATGTTCCAGTAGCAGTTAGCTGGTGGGCTTTCAAAGCAATGAAGATGCTATTAAATTTACGTGATATCTTTACTACCACAGGCTCAGTAATAAGATTTGTGTCTGCAAGTCCCAGCCTATCCAAACCAACCTATCCATCTCAAGTATTTTGCTGAATCAGAGCTTTGGATATTTCATTGAGACCTTCAAGCCTGTGTTTATTTACTTTGTCTTACAAATAAAGGCCCCAGTGGCATGTTGGTAGCATATCAGATCTCTACTTATTTTCTTTACTGAATGTCTACAGAAATACTCCTTTGCCATTTGCTGTTCTCTCTGCCTGCGTATTGGCTACGTTGAAAGAAACTTTCTTCGTTATATATTACCATCAACAGAAAATCTAGTAAAATCTATTTTATGTATAATAAAAGAGCCATAAATATTATTCGAGTGAAATGATTTTTTATCAAATATTTACTTTTGAGTTATCAAGTATTTGATCCAAGAAAAAAAGTGTATGATCAGGGTCAGTTCTTGCTTACCTCTTAAAGGTACATACACCATAATAATATGGAAATCACTGAATTTTTACATGTATTGATTATATATTTTGTGTTGAATGACATTTTATTTGGTGATAATAAGAACAAAGCATTATAAAACCACTTGAACTTAAAAGTGCAGTTGAAAAAGAGAACGCAAGAACAAAGCATGCTTTATGTTTTGTTAAAGGTTCTACAAGAATCTCAGATTTTCAGAGAATAACTAACAATGTTTAGGCTGAAACCACTGAACAAATTAATACTTGGAACATTGCAGATTGTTAGAACTAGCCAGAGAAAGTGAGCCTGTTTTACATTGAGACCTTCAAGGATACCATCAGTAAAATTTGTTCACTTTTGCCCTAATCAAAATATTCAATATTTTTGTAAAAGTAATTTTATTTAATAGCACCAGCCATAGCACCATTCACATTGTGAAGCTCAGTGTGGTGATATTCAACACAACCTATTAAGCTCAAACAGATTTCAGAGCTTTTGTCAGAGAAAAAGAAATATTTATATTAATCCATCTAATTATCATGTTATTCAAAAGAGTGCAATTAATTCCCCTTCAAAAATGCCACATTACTTTAGAAAGCCTTTCATATTCTGGGGCCCTATTCAGAAGTTACTTCCGTCTAATCTTCACTGATTTCCCAGTTCAATAATGAACAATTTTGTCTCTGTATGCTTAGTGCAGTTAGGTCTACATCTGAGTGTTTTTCACATTTATCTTACACAAAAGTTGTTGCTATTTATATATCCCAACTCTCTACACTACAACTTACATGCTTGTGAGTTTTTTTGTGTGTTTAAATGTAAAAGAAGGTTTTAATTATGCAGTATCTAATTATTAGAGAGTGAAGGGATTTTGAAAACGTTCTTTTATTACTGACAGAAGAGTCACAATGTATTTAGTATCATTTGCATTATATTACATATTAGAGTAAGTCTAGAAGACATTTAAGAATAGGAACTGAAACATAAAGATGTCTGTATAATATTCACCTTCATAAAGTTTACTTAAAATAGATATTAACAAATACAAATTTTGTACATACATTCAGTGGATTTAAAGGAAATTTTATTTATTTATTTATTTATACAATAATTATACATGTTTACAGGGTACTATGTAATTTTCTTTTTTTTTTCGAAATGGAATTTCGCTCTTGTAACCCAGGCTGGAGTGCAATGGCAAGATCTTGGCTCACTGCAACCTCCACCTCTCAAGTTCAAGTGACTCTCCTGTGTCAGCCTCCCAAGTGGCTGGAATTACAGGCATGCACCAGTACACCTGGCTAACTTTGTATATTTAGTAGAGACGGGGTTTATCCTTGTTGATCAGGCTGTTCTAGAACTTCTGACCTCAGGTGATCCACCCACCTTGGCCTCCCAAAGTGCTGGGATTGCAGGCGTGAGCCACAGCGCCCAGTCTATGTAATGTTTTAATACGTGTAAACATAGTATAATAATCAAATAGAGGTAATTATCATATTCATTACTTGAAACATATCGTTCTTTCTGGTGACAACATTCTAATTGTTCTCTTCTAGCTATCTTGAAATATGAACATTATTTGCTAAAGTCACCCTACTGCGTAGTGGAACACCGAAACTTACTCTTTCTGGCTGTAACTTTGTACTAATTGACTACCCTCGCTCAGTCTTCCTACTCCCTCCCTCACTCTGGTAACAACCACACTACTCTGTACTTCTGTGAATGCAACGTTTTTAGATTCCACATATGACTGAGAAATGTGGTGTTTGTCTTTCTATGCCTGGCTTATTTCAATTACCACAGTGTCTTCCAAGTTCATCCATGTTGCTGCAAATGACAGCGTTTTAGTCTTTTTTATAAGGTTGACTAGTATTCCATTATGTGTGCGTACGTTTTATTTATTCATTTATCTGTTGATGGACACTTAGGTTGATTCCATGTCTTGGGTAATGTGAATAGTCCTGAAAAAACATGAGTATCAATGTCTCTTTGAATACTGATTTCATTACCTTTGTATATATCTTCAGTAATGGAATTGCTATACCCTAAGTAGTTCTGTTTGCAATTTTTGGAGGGAACTCTACACCATTTTCCATAGTGGCCATACTAATTTACATTCTCACCAAAAGCATATAAGGTTACTCTTTCCTGCATCCTCACCAGCATTTTATTTTTGTCTTTATGATAATAGCCATTCGAACTGCAGTGAGGTTATATCTCATTGTGGTTTTGATTTGCATTTTTCTGATGATTAATGATGTTGAGCAGTTTTTCTTATACTGGCTGGCCACTAGTGTATCTCCTTTTGAGAGATGTCTACTCAGATGTAATCTGCCTACTATTTTTTGCTATTGAGTTGTTTGAGTTCCTTATCTATTTTGGGGGTAAAATAACCTTGTAAAATCTAGCCACTCAAAAAATAAATAAATTCCTTGATGCAATATCCAAATATCCATGAGCTCAATCTCATTGTTGCTATCAATTCTGAAATTTTTCATTGTTCTCTGGAGTTTATAATGCACTGTAGTCTGGAATTTTGTCAACTAAGATGATATAAAATTAACACCTCCTATCTTATTTTCTGAGTTCTTCCACTCTGCATTTAGCTTATTCCTATGTATTTTTTAAGTTTCTCTTTTAAAAGACAAGTTATCTGGGATTTTAATTCTTCTTTTCTTCTCTATTGTAATGCCTTTCTATATTAAGATAAAAGACTTAGAAAGATACGCTAAAGGAAATTGGATGAAACTTTAGTAAAGAAATATGTTCTAAAACAGCATTGGAGAAACCACAAAGAAATGAAGAGACTATTTGGTGGGAGAAGCAGCAGAGAAAAGGGGCGAATTCAGATAGCAGCTCCTGCAAGGAGGCAGGTTATGAGAAGTCCCTCTCAGCGTGTGGCTTTGCTAGCTCTCCCACTCCTGCAGTTTATGTGGCTTATTCAGAGGGTTGATAAAAGAGGTAACAGACTGTAAGTGGTGATGTAGGAGGCCTAATGTGCAAACCTGAGTGCAAAATAGGAGGCAATAGCAGGAAGTTGCAGAGAAAAACTGCCAGTTAATTTGAAGCTGAGTTAAAAGGAAAATGTTACCTCTTCCCAACATTTGACCTGTACCAAAATGGAGTTCCACCAATGCCAGAGTGCTTAACACAGAACTGAATACATCTCAGGTAGCGACCCTTCCAAGGAATAACCTGTCAGTCAAGTGCTGTGCAGATGCAAGAAACTCATTAATTGTGATTTCTGAGGATTTCTGTTTTGCAGTGTAATATTTCCTCTGACACTTTAAATCTGATCAAAATAATGTCTCTGTTAATTAATCATGTTAACACAACTTTGTGGCACATATATTTGTTTGGCATTTTAATTATCTGCATTAGTAATGGTATGGGAAATTTTGTCTCTATTTTGTAAAATCCTATCAAGAAAACCAGTCATGGAAACATGAATGCATTATAGATAATATGTTTGAGTGACTAAATTAATATACTATTCTTCAAAATTGTTATCTAATAGCCTCTAATTTTATAGTATATTCACAGTTATATATGTTATATTCACATCTAACTCTCTTTGAATATTGTTATAAAAACAGTAAAAGCTAAGTAATAACTAAACAAGGAATTGAGAATGCTAATGATAATAACCAGAGAAAAGTGCCTGAATTCCATGTGTGGCTGCTAGCAGATCCTAAGGATATTTGTTGGGGAGTGTTATTTTATTTTTTTAGGAGGACAGTTTTACTTGCTGCTACTTGTCAGCAAGTACATTTTCTGAAAAGATTCCAAGGATAGCAAACAGTAATGACAAATTATCTTGAAGAAAAATATGTGATACCTATTAATATATCAGATTTTTCATAATTCTAAGAACAACCAACATACACAAAGAGTACAAGAAAGCAAATTAGTGGGAAGAGAAAACATCGTCAATTGCCTGAAAATAAATTTTAAAATTTTTAGAAAAAAATTGAGTTGAAAATGAGAAATAATATGCAATAATACAAATTATTCCATAGTATATTATTCCTATATTCCAAATGTTCCTAGGCTGATGTTGCATTATTTTTCTTACACGTGGAGATTGGAATAATCCTAAGCGTTTTCAATTTCCCTCTCACATAAATTACTTAGGCTTTTGTTTGAATTACATTAATTTGTAAGCATATTGGGAGAAAATTTAAGTTAATTTTTGAGAAATATGCTTGAGATATATATTGTTTCCTTAAAAGAGTTTTAGTTAGACAAGAGAGTAAGCTTTAGTGATCTATTGCACAGAATGGTGATTATAATAAGTAATAATGCATATATATTTCATAATTGTTTTAAAAAGTAGATTTTAAATGTTTTACCAAAAAAATAAGTATATACAAGGATGAATTTGTTAATTAGCCTGATTTAATCATTCTTCATTATAACATATGTCAAGACATTATATTGTATGCTGTAAATATATACAATTATTATTCATTCATAAATAAGAAAATTAAAAAGTAATTACAGCTGAAAAAATAATTAAGATATATAGGGCCTCTTTGTGCTCTCTGTGATGTGTTGTGATAGTATTCATATGAATTTGTATAATTGTCCTGCATTCATGTGTTAAAATATAATTTGTTGTATGTTTTGGATACATTTGTATCATATCACTCATGCTATTTGGTTATTTCGTCCTTGTGTGGATAATCATGCTTCAGTAATATGATAGGTAATTTGTCTAAGATAATTTTGTGTTGTGTTTAGAAACTAAACTAAAGATGAATATGGGAAGGTTTAACCAAAACTTCCATAAATTATAAAGCGATCTAGAATAAAGTCTAAAACATCATTCAAACTGTCAACCAAACAGCTGCTGTACTAATGAGGAAAGGGGAGTTTGATGTAGAGTACATCTGCATTCGTTTTTCTGATTGTAACTCATTAGAGAGTTTATCTGTTGACATCAAAAACTATTTCTATAAACTATGATAGATGTAGTTGAAATAAAATCCTAGCCATGTAGTTGTCTGTAAATAAAACAAAAAGGTTATACAGGGCTTTATTAATACGTGTTAAGATGCTATGACATTTGTTTATTGATGGGCTTAATGAATTGCAGTTTAGTCCATTTGAAGTTATGTAATCATATAATAATTATTTTAATTTTACAAGTAATTATTCAGATGTTGCTTGTATTTGGTTAATTGGGTTTCCATTTACAAATGAAGCATTATTATGCTTCTTTCATCGTAATTGAAAACATAGTTCATCCATTTTATAATTTTTAAAAATGACACAGCTAGGTGAGGTGGCTCATGACTGTAATCCCAGCATTTTGGAAGGCCGAGGCAGGCAGACCACATGAAGTCAGGAGTTCGAGACCAACCTGGGCTACATGGTGAAATCCCATCTCTACTAAAAATCCAAAAATTAGCCAGGCTTGGTGGTGTGCACCTGTAATCTCAGCTTCTCAGGAGGCTGAGGCAGGAGAACCAGTTGAACCCAGGAGGCTGAGGTTGCAGTGAGCCAGGGTCCCACCACTGCACTCCAGCCTGCACAGCAGTGAGCCCCTGCTGGAAAAAACAAAACACAAGAAGCTACACTGATACTTCAAGCCATTAAGCAAGACATTACTATAGTTCAATGCATAGGATGTCATGAAATAAAGGCCATGGTTTCAACCATCCCAGGTATGTGTCTTTAAGTGAAATATTTATTATGCTCTTGTGAAAGTTGCAAATACCAAGATGAAATTATCTTTTTTAGACCCAGATAAAATAAGGCCAGGAAGTTTTGAAAGAGAGGATGATAGGTTTACAGGTATGGATAAGAACTGTTTCTTAAGAACTGTTTCCAAGGATTTCCTAAAATCCTCCTGATCTGATAATGTTTATCAGTAGACATTCTTTAGGAGTGCAGTAATTCAGGTAAAATGTCCTCTGAAGAGCACTTGCCTGTTAATGGTATCTTCGTTGATAAAGTGACAACACCTCTGGCTTTGAACCTCTGGAACTGATGAACTCTGTGTCTAAGCAGCTTATGTAAATCTCTTTTTTCCTAAGGAAAACTCATCATAGTCCTTGCCTCACCAAATGCACTGGTGGCTTGCCATCTCATGCATTCTAGATTATAATTCTTATTTTCTATTCCTGAGTAAAGCCAACATATTTAGAAATAATTTTCTCTAGTGTCTTGTTTACATTGATACTATGATCTGATGTTATTAGTCATAGTCCATTGTGAGCATTGACATGGTCAATTACCTGACATCATAGCAGAAAGTCCAGCTATGCTGCTTCTGTCCTATAGAACACAAATCACATTATGTGTGGTGAACACATTACATGTGGAAGATCGCTCAGAAAATTTCTTCATATGATTAAATGCTGATGTTGACTGTATTATACTTAAAGTATTAATCTGTCTTAGTCCGTTGGGATTGCTATAACAAAATGCCATAAACTGGGTGGCTTTCAAAAACCCACTCACAGCCTGAGGCTTCATCGTGGTCAGGTTGTGGGGCAGGGTCTTCTTCCTCCCTTGTAGACATTGTCTCCTTTCCACATCCTTGCAGGGCAGGGAGAGAAAGCTCTGGTGTTGCTTTCATTCCTATCTTATCGCCTTTGGAGCCTTAGGCCCTTACCTCCATCTAGCCTTAATCACCTCCCAAAGGCCTTACTTACTAATCCTATTACATTGGAAGTAATGTACCGACACAGGAATTTTAGGGAGGCACATTTTGTTCATAACATCATCTATGCATTTTCTTTCTACATTTTCACCACATTCTGTTCTCTCATCCGTAATCCAAGGTCAGTATTTTACATCTCCTAATCTCCATCTGGATCAAAATAAGGAAAAAGTAATGCAATATAATAAAGTCTCTACAGCAATAAAAACTCAGTGAAATCAAGATTCAGACTTCACCATGTGCAATACAGAAAGATTTCTGTAAGAGTTCTCAGAATTTATGTTTTTACTTTCATTTTATAGATGATGGTTATTTTCTTTCTTTTCTTTTTCTATTGTTGAAACTAAATCATACTAGATTTATGTGAGGCTGAAGGGAAATTAGTGTGGAACACTCACGTTAAAAAGTGGAGAGACTTGAGGCCTAAATAAAAAGAACGATGTTCAACCTCTAGGATTAAACAATAAAATAGACATGATTTAGCACCTAACTGTTTTCCCGTGTGGCCTCCTTAGCACGTCATTGCCCACTCACAACTTAACACTCTGCTTTATAACTTAGATGAGTCAAAATGTCTTCTCTTCCATTTATTCAGTGGGGTTTTAGAGCAATTAGAACATTGTCGTCGGTTGAACTGTGCAATCCCAGAGTTCATGTGGGGAAGCCCCAGTGGCCAAATATATAAACATGTGTTCTTATTTGGAATTACAGCTGTTGCTGGTGTAAATGGTTAGTATGAGGTCACACTGGAGTAGAAGAGGCCCCAGATCTAATATGACTGGTGACCTTATACAAATGAAACACCTGGGCTCAGGCACACACATGGGGAGAACATCATGTGGAGGTGAAGGCAGAAACTGGGAAGAGGCAGATAAAAATAAGGAACACTCCGGTGGCCAGCAAGCAGCAAAATCTAGGAGAGGCAGAGGGAGCACACTCCCTCCCTCACAGCAAAAGTACCCAGCTTTTCCATCACCTTGACCTTGGATTTCCAGCATCCAGAACTGCTAGGCGGTAGATTTTTGTTGTTTAAAGCACCCAACCTGTGGTTCTTTGTAATGGCATCCCTAGGAAACTAACAGAAACTTTGTTTTAAGAAGTATTGAATCAACTGGAAAATTAGCCCACTTGTGGAATACTGAGACGTTCTCGGGACTCATCCAGAACTAACTCCAGTTTTTTGTTCTTTGTTATGAGAATGTCTTCACAATGGACTGACACTAGATTAATAATATCTTCACTTATTTTAACTTTTTTAAAGAGTTGTGAAAACTGTTTTAATGCCACGCCTCATCAGCAAGTGTAGAAAATATCCTTCATGATTGATAATGTAATTGCATTCCTTTTAACTCTATATATCTCTCTGCCATGAACTGACCATGTTGGTCACTTTCGCTAAGTACCACAGTTAGCTCAATAATGACCAAACATTTTTAGTATGGAGTGAGCAGAGGAATTCATATATATCTGCATGTGTGATATCTCAGTGTTGCACATAAAACATTGGTCTGTTGCATAACAGTGATTTATGTTAGGATAAGTCAAAGTACTATAATTTTTACCAATATTTAAAAACTACTCAGTGACTGAAACCTTTCCTAAAGATTTTTAAAAGAATGCAGCAATCCTTAGAAATTTTGAAATTCAACATAAATTAAGATCTGCTTTCCTTATAAAATTCTGTCATTAGAAACAAGATTTGTATTATGCAGTCGAATTTACTCTCGCTCCAATGAAATTGAAAAGTAATAACATATGTATTTTAAAATCAGTTTAAATTTAAAATCTTCACTCAACATTGTAACATGTATCACGTAGTAAGTCTGGCAGCTTTTAAATTCCTGACATTTTTGACCTCATAAGCTTCCTATCTGACATATTGTTTTAAAATTTTATGACATTTTGAAAGCTGTTATCATAATACCCTTCTGGGTTGCTTTAAAGCAACAGCATAAACACTGAAAAAAATCTGTCTTTCAAGGGTAATTCAGGATAAAAAACACTCATAAAAATAAATTTGGAAGCACAGAATCATCCTAAATCACAATTAGTGTTTCTTTTTTTTAACTTTGATGCTACGTGATGGTCTTCCTAATGACTTCCATGTGTTAGTGTAGCTTTAGAAAGAGACTGATTTAGCTATTGCCTGTGTAACTGACCCCCCAAAATGACACATAAAATATATACAAATTAAATCTTTTTACTTTTATTATTAACAATAAACAAAAAATGCATTCTGAAATGGATTATTATAGCCATTTTCATGTTTTTTAAAAACTAGAAATAAAGAGAACTTAAGAATACTGTAACTATTTCTAATTTAGTTATTGCTTTCATGTGAAAAAAGCCTAGCTCCTGGTGAAGTTCTATAAAATTGAATAACCATACAACAATAAAAACAACATGCGATATTTAAAATGGTTTAGGAGAATCGAGAAAAATTAAGAACAGAGTCAATTCACTGCAGTATTCAGAATTGAATTTAGAATAGGTATGCTACACAATACCATCTATTGACATGATTGATTTGAATAATTACTTTGACTTTAAAAAGTGTCATTTTTACCTTTGTTATTCTGTGGAACTCACTCCTGAAATTGCATATTCTGTTAAAGCATTAAATTTCTATCGGCAGCATCCTTTAGTAAGGATTAATTCAGTAACTGTGTATTCTCATAGATTCCTCAAACCCAACATAAAAGACTGGGACGATTACTTAGTTGGAGAGTAGAAGAATATAAGTAAATAAAATACTTTATTTTAACCTAGTGTTGTGGAAAAATCATCTAAAATGTAGCAGGTCAAAATAACCAGCATCCTTTGCTCATGATTTTTGTTAAATGGGAAACCAGACATAGTTTAGCTAGACGTCTCTTACCCAAGTTTTCTCATGAAATTTCAGGCAAGCTGTCAGCTAAGGCTTTGGTCTTTTCGGAAGAGTTCACTGATGGTGTGAACCTAGCTCGTTCATGTGGCTACTGGCAGGCCCCGATTTACCATCATATGTGCATCTCCAGGGGTTGCCTGATGACGGGCCAGTGACTTTCCCTCAGACAGGCAAGGCAAGGGAAAGAAGAGAAAACACCCAAGACAGAAAGTGCCATTTTTTAAAAATAACCTAAATTCAGAATGATATCCCTTAATCTCTGCCATGTTTTATTTGTTAGAAATGAATAAACGAGGCTAGGTGCTGTGGCGTATGCCTGTAATCCCAGCACTTTGGGAGGCCGAGGTGGGTGGATTACTTGAGGTCAGAGTTCGAGACCAACCTGGCCAACCTGGCGAAACCCCATCTCTACTAAAAGTCCAAAAATTAGCCAGGCCTGGTGGCACGCACCTGTAATCCCAGATATTTGGGAAGCTGAGTCAGGAGAATCACTTGATCCAGCAGGCAGATGCTGCAATGAGCCAAGATGTCACCACTGCACTGCAGCCTGGGCGACAGAGTGAGACTCCATTTCAAAAAAAAAGAAGTGAATCAAGGAGTCTAGCCCACACTAAGGGCATGGGGGAATAGGAGGGTCCCAGTAAAAGAGGATCATTGGGGGCAACCTTACAGTCTGCCTCATACGAACACTAGGGTCCACGAATAGGCCCAGTACCTACTTCAGCAACATAAAGGGTACAGAGGTGTTTGAAAAATAAAATTTTGTATGCACACCTGCATATGTATAGCATTCTACAGCTGTTTTAAAATATCATTTATTTTATAACACTTTTCACATATTAAATTAGACAATATACTGAATGCTAGCAAAATAAGTGACATTTGGATCGTGATAGAAGGAAAGAAGACTCCTGCTTTAGGAATTCACAATAGCAGGGCAGCGCGGTAAGGTCATACTTGCATAAAGCTCAAGGCTACATAGAATTCATTCAAGAGAGACCTCATTTATAGGCCCTAAAAGTAAAACAGCAACAACAAAAAATGTTAGAGATAGAATTTAACCTCTGCCTTTGTGATGGAAACAGTTCAAGTTAAGTATTCACCATGAAGAAGGAGAGGGAAATTCTCTGAGTCTCATTGTCCTTTGTTCTGAGATCACTTCATTTTCAGCATTTAATACTGTTTCTTGAATTCTTCTAACTAGGTCTATCATTACTGCAAATATATTTATGAGGATGCTGTAAAAATAAAGAGTAAATCTGACTCTCAAGAGAATAGCTATCAAAATTAATTGCTGTAATTTTCACATTTATATCTGACAAAAGTGATTCTCCTAATTAGAGATTAAAAGTGTTGAAATTAAAATAGACAAAAATTCATTCAACCATAATTGCGTGGAAAGAGAATTACTGAAAATTTTAAAAATTAGATACTTCAAAACGTCTAAATATTAAATATCGGAAAATGCTGATATAGAGTGATTGGAAAAAAGATTTGTGATCTGTAGATTTTAAACTCAACCAGATGTCATTCATATGTAATAAAGCAAAAGATATATATGATAATAGATTTAATAATTGAAGAAACATAGCCCCATGTATATTTCTTGAGGGAAAAATAAAGATTTGATCCATCTATTTCTAACAGTAGGCAATACTAAAGAATTCTAGAATAGAAAATATAGTATAAAAATACAGTAACGATTGAAAGGAAGGACATTGTAGTATATCCAAATACATGTTATTAATGTGCAAACAAAGCATAATAGAAAAGCCACACATTATTTTTTTTTTTTTTTTTTTTTTTTGAGGCGGAGTTTCGCTCTTGTTACCCAGGCTGGAGTGCAATGGCGCGATCTCGGCTCACCGCAACCTCCGCCTCCTGGGTTCAGGCAATTCTCCTGCCTCAGCCTCCTGAGTAGCTGGGATTACAAGCACGTGCCACCATGCCCAGCTATTTTTTTTGTATTTTTAGTAGAGACGGGGTTTCACCATGTTGACCAGGATGGTCTCGATTTCTTGACCTCGTGATCCACCCGCCTCGGCCTCCCAAAGTCCTGGGATGACAGGCGTGAGCCACCGCGCCCAGCCCCATACATAATTTTTGAATAAAAATATGTCAAACCAAGTAAAAATTTTAATATTACAATGTGTTTTTGAAGTCTCACATGTTGCCAACTAGTAAGTTTCAGAAAGGCATAGGAAATAAAGAACTTACAGGTTTTGAAAATGCATATGTGACTGCCTATAGATACTCTTTTCTTGCCATTAGAAAATTATGTAATTAAAAGTACAATAATTTAAATTGTAAATCTACTACTTGAAATATAGAAATGTGATTTTCTTTTTTTTTATATAATTATACTTTAACTTCTGGGGTCCATGTGCAGAACATGCAGGTTTGTGACATAGCTATACTCGTGCTGTGGTGGTTTGCTGCATCCCTCCGCCCGTCATCAACATTAGGTGTTTCTCCTAACGTGAGTCCTCCCCAATCCCCCCACCCCCTGCTTTCCCTCCCCCAGCCCCCAATGCCCCACCAGGCCCGGGTGTGATGTTCCCCTTCCTGTGTCCACGTGTGATTGTTCAACACTCACTTATGAGTGAGATCAGGCAAAGATTTAAACATGAAACCTAACACCATAAAAACCCTAGAAGAAAACCTAGGCAATACCATTCAGGACATAGGCGTAGGCAAGGACTTCATGACTAAGACACCAAAAGCAATGGGGACAGAAGCCAAAATAGACGAGTGGGATCTAATTAAACTTAAGAGCTTCTGCTCAGCAAAGGAAACTATCCTTAGAGTGAACCGGCAACTTACAGAATGAGAAATGTGATTTTCAATCGCTAGTCTTCAGTAACATTCCTATACCCCAGCCCGGTGAGGTCCTTCTGGTTCTTACCATATCTATATATTCGTAGTGTTTGATGCTATTAAAATTTCCTTTCTTGTAGGAAATATCTTTGGCTTCCAAAATGCCGTGTCCTCTAGCTTCTCCTACCTCTCATTCTCACTTTTCTTCCTTGGAACCAATTATCTTTGAACACTTCTGAAATGTTGATGTTTCCTAATGGTTCTCCCTTTGCCTGGTTCTCAGATTTTAGCCATCTGGGTAAATTCAAACTTATGTTGTATCTACTTAGGATATGTTAATGACTCTGAAGTAGTATGCTTAGATCTGATTTTTGCCTACAATCCATATGCAACAGGTGAGACATCACTGTCAGTATTTTCCTTTAGTACTTGAAACTGAACATATTCCCAACCAAAACGATTTAAAAATATATATATATGTATATATACATACATATACATATATATATACACATACATATACGTATATATATATATATATACATACACACACACACATACATATACATATATATATTCCCTATGACTGGAGTATATATATTCCATATTACTTGATAAATACAATAGAAAATAATTTTAAAAAATAAAAACTGTGATCTTCTGTTTTGCCAATATGTTTGCATTTCATTTTTTGCATTGTTAATAAATTTCAAGTGTGTTTTTAATTTTTACTGTCATTAAATGTAAATAAAATAAAGTGTAAAAATATGCTGAATACTTCCTAAATTTTTACATTTTTTAATTAAATTGATTATTGAGCATGTTATAAATGATAAAAGAAAAGCAAATTTTACAAAACATAAAAATGCACCAAAAGCTTATGATGTGCAAGTAATATATATGCTTTGCAAACAGATTAAAATAAAGTTACCTGTTACAATAAAATAGTTTTAATATAAGTAAAATTTAAAATAAAGCTCTATGATTTCAATAATAAATACATCTGTAATATAATGATCTAGAATGCATAGAGCCAAGAGTAGTAGAGAAGGTTTTCAATTCTGCCTATAATGGACAACATTACATTGTACCAGCCCACTTACCAATAAAAATAGGAAAACTTACCAAAAAAATAACATTTTTCTTTGCAGTCATCAATAAACCACCTGCAGAACAAGTATTTCAGGGATCAAAATTTTGAAGACAAAGGAAAGACATTGAGATACGAAAAATATTTGGTTTCAGTTTATCTTCATGGTATTTGCTCATTATGTAAAGATTGAGGAGAGTGTAAGCAGTTGAGCCAAATTTATGACGGTTCTGTAAGTTCATAGGAACAAAACTGGCGTTCAGGACCCACTAAGGAACCTGGTAAACACTGCAGGATTATTAATTGGACCATAAAGGGCAGAGCAACATAGGCCAACTCATCCTAAAACTAAAACCATTTTTAACAAATTCATTTAGAAATTTGATTAAGTATTACTTGTCTCGAATTGAATTGTTTTTCTAAAATCAAAAGAAACTCTGATCTAGTTGAAGACACCGTAATTCAAAAATGATGTACGCTTCAAATTTTCCTTAAAGATTTTGTACATGATAGAAAACATGTTTCATCCTACATGTCTAATCAAAACTAATCAGATTTCTAAAAATGCATGAGTTAATAAAAAAGGAAAAACAGGATATAATCCCACATAAAATTTAGATATTTGAATTATATGCAGTGATTAAAATAATTGTGACTACGTTGTTCTAGTAAATGGAGAATAAAATTGAAAACTTGAGAAGAAATTTGGAAGTTGTATAAAGTAATTAAATAAAATAACTGAAGTTATAAACCCAGTAGATTGATATATTATATTACATGTAGCTAAAGAAAACTTTAATGAACTAAAAGGCAGGTTAAGAAAAAAGTAGGTCGATGGTAATGTATATATCCAAAGAAACTGGAAATAGTGAAAAAAGCATAAAAGCATGAGATGTGTCTGAAACACGACAAATCGCAATCATACGTATGATCAAAGTCTACAAATACAGAAGGAAGAGAATGAAACAGAAGCCCTTCGTGGATTAAAAAATGCAGGCAGCCGGGCGCGGTGGCTGAAGCCTGTAATCCCAGCACTTTGGGAGGCCGAGGCGGGTGGATCACGAGGTCGAGAGATCGAGACCATCCTGGTCAACATGGTGAAACCCCGTCTCTACTAAAAATACAAAAAATTAGCTGGGCGTGGTGGCACATGCCTGTAATCCCAGCTACTCAGGAGGCTGAGGCAGGAGAATTGCCTGAGCCCAGGAGGCGGAGGTTGCGGTGAGCTGAGATCGCGCCATTGCACTCCAGCCTGGGTAACAAGAGCAAAACTCCATCTCAAAAAAAAAAAAATGAAAAAAATGCAGGCAGATTTTTCAAAACTGATGCACATTGTAATGATTCTTGAAACTAAAGTTTCAAGTTAATAGGAAAAATATTGAAAAAGTATACATATATAAATAATTATTAATAATAAACAATAAATCTAAAATTTTTTTAATGGAATCTAGAAACAGGAGAAATATAAACAAGTAGCTAATATTAAACTATAAAAAATAGCAAACTAAGCCTAAAAATATGAAATTAATAAAAATGTTTTTTTACATTAAATACAGAGTAAACATTCTAATTAAAAGACAATGCCTTCCAGAATAGATACAAAAGTAAAATAAAACAAGTCTGTGTTGTTTTCAGGGTACATACTTTTAATATGAGAAAGTTCAAAACCAAAAAATCTGAAAATATATGACGTAAAAACATAAAACACAGAAAAGCTATTGTAGCCATATTAATGTGAAACAAAGTCAACATTAAGGTGAAGGCATCCCTTACAATAAAAAAAGGAGTAATTCTAAGAGTCAGTTCTCTAGAAGGCAAAACACCTAGAAATCTGATGCATCCTATATCATAATCTCAAATATATATATATATAAAGTAATAAATACAAATGGAAGCACAGCCCATGCTTATGGATTGGAAGCACCAGTCTTGTTAAAATGACCAACCTGCCCTAAGCAATCTACAGATTCAATGCAATTACTGTCAAATTACCAATGTTAGTTTTCACAGAATTTAAAAGGCAATCCTAAAATTCATATGGAATGAGAAAAGAGCCCAGATAGACAAAGTCAAAAAAATATAGAATGGGGTAATGATATCTTATTTAATAAATGGTGCTAAGACAATTAAATAGCCATATGAACTGTATTACAAGGCTACAGTAATCAAAACAGCATGGTACTGGTACCAAAACAGAGATATAGACCAATAAAACTGGAACAGAACAGAGGCCTCAGAAAGAATGCCACACATCTACAACCATCTGATCTTTGACAAACCTGAGAAAAACGAGCAATGTTAAGGATTCCCTATTTAATAAATGGTGTTGGGAAAACTGGCTAGCTATATGCAGAAAGCTGAAACTGGATCCCTTCCTTATACCTTATACAAAAATTAACTCTAGGTAGATTAAAGATTTAAACATGAGGCCTACCACCGTAAAAACTCTAGAAGGAAACCTAAGCAGTACTATTCAGGACATAGGCATGGGCAAGGATTTCATGACTAATCATGAAGTGGACTTCATGATTGATGGGTAGACTTCATGTCTACCCATAATAGACAAGGGGCTATTATCCAGAATCTATGGAGACCTTAAACAAATTGGCAAGCGAAAACAACCCCGTCAAAAAGTGGGCAAAGTATATGAACAGACACTTTTCAAAAGAAGACAACCATGCAGCCAACAAACATATTGAAAAAAAGCTCATCCTCGCTGGTCATTAGAGAAATGCAAATCAAAACCACATTGAGATACCACCTCACCAGTTAGAATGGCACCACATGTTCTCACTCTTAAGTGGGAGTTGAACAATGAGCACACATGGACGTGGGGAACATCACACACCTGGGCCTGTCGGGGTGGGGAGCCGGGAAGGGAGAGCATTCGGACAAATACCTAATGCATGCTGGGCTTAAAACCTATATGACGGGTTGATGGGTGCAGCAAACCACCATGGCACATGTATACCTATGTGACAATCCTGCACCTTCAGCACATGTATCCCAGTACTTAGAGTGAAAAAAAAAAAAAAAGACTTAGGGTCTAATAATGCCAGCTAACTATCAGTGTGCAATCTGGTGGGGTTTTTTTTTTTGTTTTTTTGTTTTTTTGTTTTTTTGACCTAGAGCCAAGAGTATTTCTGCTTATATACATGAAGGAGGACATGGTAGATGCTCCAGAACCTCAAATTATATGCATCAGTATTTACATCTGATTTTATTTATTAGTCAAGAAATATTTATTGGGAACTTCTCTATTGTGGACACTTTGTTTATGCTGAAGACAACGTTTTTTCACAGTTCCTGAACTGATAAGATTACTGGGTGGTCCCTTTTTACAGAGATGACTCAGAACGTATAATCATTCTACCTACTTTTCATGAACCACTATTGAACTTGACTATCTCCAACTCCAAAAATCATTAACAAACTATTAGGGAATAGTTAGGTATAATGTCTAATTATATATTAATAATCTAATGGCCATGACCAGGTGAGTTGCATTAAAAATGTGTAATTGAGAATATATTATTATTCCTTAAAAATAGGTAAATGGAAACAATATGATTATTTAAATAAAGGTAGAAAAATTTTAAAATATAATAGATGTTATTTATAAAACATATTTTAAAAGATAAACAATGCATTATCTGGTTAAAAATTATCTTCAGTGAACTAACAGGCTTTTGCTTTATGATGAGATATGTGAAACAGTTTCATTAAAGATATGGTCAAGAATACATTTTATCAACAATAAGAAATCAGCATTCCTAGTATTTGTGATTAATATCATTTATTAATGTTTACCATGCACCATTTTTAATGTCTTTAGATGTCACCTCCTTCAATTTATTTGAAATCCTAATAGACTTATTCAGATTTTATAAATCATGTGCCTGAGACTTAGAATGCAGAAGCAAAGATAGACCCAGGATTTAAACCTACGTATGTCTCACTTTACATACTGTGTTTCTAGTCAACATAACGCACAGGGTGATCCAAATATTTGCTATCCCCATTATTTAACTTATTGCTTGTCAATACAATAAGACTAAAATTCATCATATTATAAGGAGTTCTAATTCTGGAGTAGACCCAATTAGCATTAATTTTTGACGCATCACACTGTTTAAATACAATTAAAATGTGTAATTGTCTGTTCTATATGAATAAACTATCTCCAGTTACACACAGAAAGAATTGGTAACAGGAGCTGACTTTGAAAAAGGGAACAGTATGATGAGTTCTAGGAGCACAATGAAGATTCACTTTAGCTATATAACCTCTGGAGTTTTTGAATTTCGATGTTTTTACGTATTGAGAAATACAGTATCAAAAAGGAGAAAAATATTATAAGTAACTGACATAACTTTTTCTAATGGTTTCATAATGCATATTGCTAACATGGTTCCATTAAATTTTTGAGTTTGTCAGAAATATCGAGAAAACGAGGAGCAGTTTTGTATCCTGGAAAACTTCGGGTCATAGGAATAGGTCTGAATCCTCAGCTAATAGTTTGAGCCTTAGGTGTCGGCAGTATTTACTAGGGAAAGTAATTTAAATCCCAAACTTGTTTTATGTTTATGGTTTTAATCTGCAAAATGGAGATAATAAGTCCTACCTTTAGAATTATTATTTATTTCAGTGATAGAATGTCATATGAGATATTAGATGCTTGTTATGGCTTATAATGGGAATTAAAAAAAAAACTGGTTTCCTTTGGATTGTGGTAACATGAGATTCATTACTATGGTAGTTTGATCAAATGTCAAGTCAAAATAGTTAATTATGAAAAAATCGGTATAAAATATTTGTAATTATCTAGAATAATGCTGCAAAGCCAAATGTATTTCTTTTACTTCTAAAGATAAAATCAAATTATATTGCTTGAATTTTAATATTTATTTTTATTAGAACTAACACCGTGAAATAAACATATGAAGCAAAATTCTGTCATTTGTTTTTCACAACTCTCAATAATATGTATATACGTTTTTTGCTTTGTACTGAAGGAAAATTAAGGCCTTTGACTTTTGCAAGAAAATCAGTTATGTAGCTAAAATAATGCTGCAAACACAAGTCATAGAAATATGCAACAATGAATTTGCCTGAAATTGTTATTTTTTCTACTCTCAATGAAAATCCAATTTCCATTTTAATGAAGTTTTCTGCAAACACCGTATATACAAATATGCATATTTTAATAATAATATCTGCGCTAGTTCTACTCTTTAAGAAAAATAAGTATTTTTATTTGTGCCGTATCAATCCTATCTGTATTTTAAAGATTGGTCTTTGTATAGAAACATGACATTATTTATCAGCCATAAACTGGGCAAGCACACTTAGTTGTTTTGTTAGTAAAAGTTAACATTTTTCCTTGAGCAGTCTTTATCCACACATCCATATTCTTTAGTAACAAATAGAATACTTTTGTGAGATATGAATATTTGCAGGTCTATGACTAGAGAAAGCAATCGTTATGTTTGTGATTTAATCAGGACTTCATATCAGAAAAGAAAATAATGGAGTAGTTTATATAACTGCATTATTTTAAACTTTGACAATGGAGCTAACACTCTTTTATACAAACAAATAATACTTTTACACCACGAAAAAAACAAGAGGTAAATAAACATAAAGCATTAACTTCCGATTTGTTGAAAAATACTTGTTTGCCATTTGCAGTGTTTCTTAAAAACAGTTCACTTCACATAGACCAGTATAATTATTCTTAACACGCCCTGCTGTTTTTCAGGATGTCAAAATCTTAGAAGAGGGGTTAATAGCATATTAAATAACAAAGAAACATGATGATTTGATGTCATTCTCTATCTTTATTTCAGAGTTATTATGTCACTTATTCATTCATTTAGCAGAAAATTGGACCTTATTAATTGCAAAAAATGTAAATATGAAGGTAGACGTTGCAGGTCTGAGACTACAGGGGGATTTGCATCCCTGTGTATGTTCATAGTTATGTGAGTCTATCTATTTTTATATTTATATAAGTAATTAAGTTAATAAAGATCCCATCAAGGCAAGAAATGGTAACATAGGAAGAATTACCGTTAATAGAAGCAAATAAACAAACAAAAAGCAAGTAAGGCTAAAATGCTATGACGGCACTGTATTGTGGAAATGCAATTTCTTATTTCTTCAGTCTGGCTACAAACGCAAAAATTCTTGAAATAATTTTAGAAAGCACACAGTCAAATACAAAAAATGATCAATAATACTTGAGTGCAAAACAAAAACA
Organism: Saimiri boliviensis; assembly: GCF_048565385.1. Classification (NCBI taxonomy): domain Eukaryota; kingdom Metazoa; phylum Chordata; class Mammalia; order Primates; family Cebidae; genus Saimiri; species Saimiri boliviensis. Next base: position 1,788,703 of record NC_133467.1, read on the forward strand.
AAATAATATTTGAAATAAACGTACAGTAAAATACAAGTAGTAAACATTAATAAATATATCCAGGAATTGCAATTGCTTACATGGCTTCGGTGAAAATTTCTAACAAGGCTTACTTAACTGGAAAATAGAACCCACTAATATAGTTGCTGGGAATCAAGATTGAGAAAATTAAAATTTAAATATTTATTTGAAAATATTCAAAATTCTGCTGTGTTAGTAGTATTATTCTAGAAAATGGAGTTGTTTGGGTGAATTAAAGTGGAAAAAGACCCCACTTCATCGATATTACTTTCTATTATAACCCAATATTAAAATAAATAATTTAACACCTGAATGTGACCACCTGACACAGAGGAAAAACAGAAGAGGGTACATCGTTATATTTCTCAGATGTTTTGAATACCAATTTCCCCATGCTATAATTAACTCACCTCCTTTCAAGAATTTTAAAAGATTATATTAATATTTTTGTGGGAAATATCATTTAACTTCAAATGTTAATAAAGCTGCTCTTCAGTGAAGTGTTTTATGCACTTTTGAATCAGTGAATATTTTACTGGTACTTAAATAATGGGCTTACTGTTTCCTGAGTTGGTATGTCCGACTCGACTACTGTGTGGAAAGAAAGATATTTTGCAAAACTAGAGAGCAAAAGTTTATGTAGCACCACTGGAGGTGAAGTAATAGACAAATCATATACGCATGCATATGGTTAACAGTTTTCAAGTGAACAGATCCGTGGCATTAAGTATAATCACACTGTTGTGTGACCATCACTACCATCATCCAACTCCAGGCCTTTCTCCTCTTCCCCTTCAGACACTGCACCCATTGCACAATCACTCCCCATTCTCTTATTCCCCCTTCCCTTAGCACCCAGCCTTCTCCTTCCTGTTACTATAAACTTCACTGGAAATAGCTCATGCAACTGGAACCCTGTAATATGTATTCTTTTATGCATACTATATGTAGGGCATTTCACTTCATCTCTTTAAGGTTCATTTATTTTATAGCACTCTTGTTGCCCAGGCTGGAGTGCAATGGCATCATCTCGGCTCACTGCAACCTCCACTTCCCAGGTTCAAGGGATTCTCCTGCCTCAGCCTCCCAAGTAGCTGGGATTATAGGTGTCTGCCACCACACCCAGCTAATTTTATGTTTTTAGTAGAGACAGAGTTTCTCCATGTTGGCCAGGCTGCTCTAGAACTTCCAGCCACAGGTGATCTGCCTGCTTTCGACTCCCAAACTGCTGGGATTACAGGAGTGAGCCACCGCACCTGGCCTCATTTTTTAATCAGGTTGTTTTGGGGTTTTTTGTTGTTGAGTTGAAGAAGCTCTTTACTTTTTTAAAAAAAATTTTTACTTTAAGTTCAGGGGTAAAAATGCAGGTTTGTTAAATAGACAAACTTGTGTCATGGGGGGTTGTTGTGCACATTATTTCATCACCCAGGAATTAAAGCTAGTACCAACTAGTTATGTTTTTATCCTTCCCCTCCTCCCACCCTCCAGCCTCTGATAGACCCCAGTGTGTGTTGTTCTGCTATATGTGTCCATGTGTTTTCGTTATTTAGCTCCCACTTATAAGTGAGAACATGCAGTATTTGGTTTCTGTTTCCATGTTAGTTTGCTAAGGATAATGTCTTCCAGCTCCATCCATGTCCCTGCAAAAGTCATGATCTTGTGTTTTTTATGGTCCCATAGTACTTCATGGTGTATATGCACCACATTTTCTGTATCTAGTCTATAATTCATGGGCATTTAGGCTGATTCTTTTTCTTTGCTATTGTGAATGGTGCTGCAGTGAGCATACACATGCCTGGGTCTTTATAATAGACTGATTTATATTTCTTTGGGTATATTGTCAGTAATGATATTGCTAGGTTGAATGGTGATTCTGTCTTTAGGTCTTTGAGGAATTGCCACGCTCTCTTCCATAATGGTTGAACAAACTCACATTCACACTAACAGTATATAAGCAGTCCTGTTTCCCCACAACCTGATCAACATCATTTATTTTTCAAAACTTTAATAATAGACATTTTGTCTGGTGTTAGAGAAGGAGCTCTTTATGCATTGATATGTATGTTGGAAATATATATTTTGAGGCTTTTAAATATGAAAAGCCTTTACTTCTGGATAGTAATTTGGATTTTTTTTTACTTTCTTAATTTTTTTAAGTGGCACATGATAATTACACACATTTGTAAGGTACATGGTGATGTTTTGATACATCCAATGAATAGTGCTTAAATCAAGGTAATTAGAAGATCTCTGATTACTTTGTGCTGAGAACATTCAAAATCCTCTCTTTATATTTTCTCCCATTCATAGGTTGCTTTTTCACTCTATTGATGATATCCTTTGATGCACAAAAGTCTTTTTTAAAAATTCTGAGGCCGAGCGCGGTGGCTCAAGCCTGTAATCCCAGCACTTTGAGAGGCCGAGGCGGGTGGATCACGAGATCGAGAGATCGAGACCATCCTGGTCAACATGGTGAAACCCCGTCTCTACTAAAGGTGCAAAAAATTAGCTGGGCATGGTGGCGCATGCCTGTAATCCCAGCTACTTAGGAGGCTGAGGCAGGAGAATTGCCTGAGCCCAGGAGGCGGAGGTTGCGGTGAGCCGAGATGCGCTCCAGCCTGGGTAACAAGAGCGAAACTCCGTCTCAAACAAAAAAAAAAAAAAAAAAATTGAACCACAATTTATCTGTTATTTTTGTCTCCTGTACATGATTTTTATGTGGGGAGATACTGTCATTTTATAAAAATGTAGATATTAGTGTCTTCCTTTCTCATTCTGCAAAATATTTTGTATATTAGCACTTTATGGAAATTATTAGATTTGGCTGAATATGTTGATTGATTGTGTTTCTCACTTTCAGCATTGCATGCTCCTTAGCAATCTTGTACTCATAATCAATTGCTAAATAATAAACCATAGCAAAACTTATTGACTGAAGAAAACAACTGTTGTATTTGTTCATGGATGTACAGTTCAGCAAGTTGACCTGAGGTCAGCTAGGCAGGTCTTTAACTAGTTTTGTATGGGTCACCTGAGTGCCTAGACTGTGGCTGGAAGGTCTAAGATAACCTCACTCACCTATGGGGCCTGACTACAGTGATTTGTGGAGATGATTGGTAGAATACAGAGAACCTAAAGACAAAATCAATGCTAAGTCAACAAGGGCACTACTCAACTTGCAAGAAGAATGATTCGAGGCCAGACACGTCAGTAATATTTTAGGTATCTGGTGGTCAAGGCCATGCCAGGACATCTCATCATAAGCAGCCCTGGTAGTCAAAGCCAAAAGACATAATCTCTTGGTAATTCTATGTACCTGCCCACTGCCCGAGAAACTTATTCAGGTGACCCTAGGGCAAGTCTCTATCCTTGCTGTATGACCACATCTAATGCTCTCTTGAGAGTGTCACCTTCTGACTGGAAACAAACAAACACAAAACCAGCAAACTAAACACAGATACAGCCAAGGACCCTCACAGAGTTCACTTTTCTCCCTTGATACCTCCACTGAAGCAGGTGCTGGTATCCACAGCTGAGAGACCTGAAGACAGTTTGCATCACAGGACCCTTTGCAGACACTCCCCAGTACCAGCCCAGAGCTGGGTAATTTTGCTGGGTGGCTAGATCCAGAAAAGAAATAACAATCACTGAAGTTTGGCTCGGGAAGTCACATCCCTAGGGGAAGAGGGAGAGCAGCACATCAAGGAAGCACACCGTGGGACCGAAGAATCAGAATGGGAACCTGGAGCCGCAGATCTTCCCTCTGACATAGTCTACCCAAATGAGAAGGAACCAGAACAACAATTCAATTAATATTACAAAACAAGGTTCCTGTACACTCCCAAAAGGTCACACTAGTTCACTAGCAACGGATCCAAGAAAAAAAGGAAAATCACTGAGTTGCCAGAATAGAATTTAGAAAATGATTATTAGGTTACTTAAGGAGGCACCAGAGAAAGGTGAATATCAACTTAAATAAGTTTAAAAAAATTTGGCAAAATGTGCAGGAAAAAATATCCAGATAAATAAATAACATAAATAAAAAACAATAACAACTTCTGGAAATGAAGGACATACTCTGAGATATGCAAAAAAACATTGGAAACTATCAGCAATAGAACAAAACAAGTAGAAGAAACAACTTCAGATCTGGAAGTCAAGGCTTCTGAATTAACCGAATCCAACAAAGACAAGAAAAAAGAATTCAGATAAATGAACAAAACCTCCAGGAAGTTTGGGATTGTGTTAAAAGACCAAACCTAAGAATAACTGGTGTTCCTGAGAAAGAAGAGGAATATAAGAGTCTAGAAAACATATTTCAAGGAATAATCAAAGAAAACTTTCTTCAGCTTGCTATAGATGTAGACTTTTAATACAAGCAGTTTAAAGAATGCCTGAGAAATTCTTCACAAAAAGATCATTGCCTAGGCACATAGTCATTAGGTTATCTAAAGTCAAGGCGAAGGAAAGAATCTTAAGAGCTGTGAGGCAAAAGCATCAGGTAACGGATATAAGAAAACCTATTAGATTAACAGATGATCTCTCAGCATAAACCCTACAATTTAGAAGGGAACTGGGTCCTATCTTTAGCATCCTTAAAAAGACAATTATCAGCCAATAATTTTGTATCCAGTAAAACTAAGCTTCAGAGAAGTGAATTTTTTACTTCTGTATGCACATATAATTATTGATCTGCTTTTATGAACCACAGAATAATAGGATATTGATCTAATGAACACTTTACCTGTGAATACATCTGGATCAAAATATAACTCAACTGACATAATTTCTAAAAAGCCTATGGAATTTTTTCATGATTCTCGTAATACACATGATGCAAATTTATGGGCATTGCAAATTCTTCATGGTAAAATAAAAGATTAAACAGATCTAATAGAAATGCAATGTTAACTTTAAAACATATTTTTAAAGTGAACATTCCACTGCCATTTATGAAGCATGAAATAGTCTCAGTAACATCAACGTAAATGAGACCTCACAGGAGTTAAAGCTATAAATTATTTTTCTAACATTTATGAAACTAAATAAATAGAAGCCACAGTTTGAGAAAGTTGAAAGTTGTTGCGTAATAAGAATGTTTGATTGTTTTGTGGTCTCTAATAAATTATACTGAAAGTGAAATAAGAAGTCTGTTGTTCAATTCTTACCTCAAAGGGAAACAAAATTTCTGTCAATATGAAAATATATCTATGATGCTTCATTCACATAATTTAATAGTTGTATGAATATTTTAAAAAGTACCTAACACCAATCTTTGAAATCCTGTGAAAGTTCATTCTTAAATGTTTAAAGTCTTACTTATGTATTTGATCATTATTTATAAGACTTTACAGTAAAACATAATGTGTTTTGGTGGCTCTAGTTCTAAAAAGATTGACAATTAATCTCATTTGTTGTATACTGAAAACATATGTTTGACTAAAAACAGAATTTTTTTTTGCCTACAACTTTTAGAATTAGGAACTAAGGAAAATAAGTTTTCTTTGGAGAAATATCTAATCGAGTTGTTAGCCCATTTTTAATTTAAGATGATACTTTTTTTAAATTATTGAGTTTTAAGGGTTCCTTACATATTTTAGAGATTAACCTCAGTTGATATATGGCTTGCAGATATTTTTTTTCTCATTCTGTTGGTTGCCTTTTCACTGATGGTTGTTTCCTTTGCTGTGCATTTTAGTTTGATGTAGTTCCACTTGTCTATTTTTGCTTTTGTTGTTTGTGTTTTTAGTGTTCCGTCCATTAAATTATTGCAAACTATAATACTCTGCAGTTGTTTTCTCCACGTTGTTTGCTAAGAGTTGTGCAGTTTTAGGTTAAATACTTAAGTCTTAAATCTCGTTTGCTTTAATATTTGTGCGTGGTAAATGATAAGGGTCCAACCTCATTCTTTTGCATGCATACATCCAGTTTTTCCACCGCTACAGGAGACACACAAATGGCCAACTATACTATGAGACAAGCCTCAATGTCACTGATCATCAAGGAAATGCAACTCAAAACCACAGTTGAGTTATCACCTCGTGTCTGTTTGAATGGCTTTTATCAAAGAGACAAAAGACAACAAACGTTAGAGGAGGTGGGTAAATCAGATCCTTGTGTACTGTCAGCAGGAAAGCAAATGGTCCAGCTGCCATGAAAAGCATTATGGAGCTTTCTCAATGTTCCTAAAAATAAGACTACCATATAATCTAGCAACCAAACTTTTGGTTACTTATCAAAAAAATCTAAAATCAGGACCTTGAGAAGATTACTATTACTCTCATGTTTATGGTAGCACTATTTAAAATGGTTAAGGTGTGGAAACAACCTACCTGTCCATTGACAGATGAATTACTAAAGAAAACGTGGTATGTACATACTGTAGTGCATTGTTTAGCTTAAAAAAGAAAAACAGTCTTGTCATATGCAACATGGATGAACCTTGAGGACAATATAAAAAGTAAAATAAGTCAGAGGGTATAGGTTAAGTGTTAGATGATTATGCTTTTTTAAGGTATCTAAAATGGCCAAATTCATAGAAGCAGACAGCAGGAAGATGGTTTCCAGGGGCACTGGGAAGGGTAAAATAGGGAGTTTCTTATAAATGGGTATAAAGTTCTGTTATGCAACTTGAGTACATTCTAGAACCTGCTGTACAACACTATGCGTATTATCAGTATTATTGTATTGTACTCTTAAAAGGTTTAAGAGTGTATATATGAGGCTAAGTGTTCTTACCACAATAAAATAAATAAAATTTCTTAAAAAGTTATAAAGTCTTCTGAAAATCAGTTCTTACTTTAAAGTATAGGATGATTTGAATTTTATTAAGGAAATCCTATCCACATTACTCTACTTTAAAAAATATTTCTATGTTCATGCCTTCATTAACTCAAGTGAATAAAATGATCTCATTATCAGTTACATTGAAGAATTACATTAATTTGTTAAGGATGAAAATCTTCAAAATCTTTTTAAAAGATGTTTCATTTTTCCATTGACTTGGGTCTTATTTTATGTCTTCAGTGATATGTGATCTTACTATAATCATTATTTATTTGTTGTTAATTTATTCTGAAATATTCTGTCAACTGTATTGTTATATTTAAAAGCAGTTTTCTCATTCTATCTTGTAATAAGGTTTTTTAATTATGAAAATTGGTGCTGATTAATATACATTTATTTAATTTCTTGTATTTGGCAACCTTACTAACTTCTTTTTTATTTTAATAGTTTTCTTTCTGGTTCTTTTTCTTGGACTTTCCAAGTAAAACTTAGAAATTCTGAAAGCAGCAAAATGTTTATGTTTAATTCCTCTCTGTCCTCTTGAAGAAATGTGTTTTCTTTTTGGGTCCACAGGGGGTGTAGTTTTAAGGGCAAGAACTTCCCAGTGCCATGCCCCCTCCCATTTCCCTTTCTCCGGGAGATTTAACGGTTCATGTTTAAATTCTGCGGGCACGGGAAGAAACTAAGAGTCCGTCACCCCAGCAGAAGTTCTAAGGATCTCCTTTCATTGGCCAGAGGAACTTGGAGAGGTAGAATTTCTCCCAGGATAAAGTCCCCTGCTTCCCCACCCACACGGGTTTCCAGCTCTCCGGAATCCCCTCCTACATAGTGGGGGCTCCCTTTCCCCTCCTGGTTTTCCCCGCTGGGGTCCCCTTCCACCCAGTGTGGAAACCGCTTTTCCTCTCCCAGATTCCATCTTTCTGGATTCTCTAACTCAGTGTGAGGGGAGTTTTCCTTCTCTGGTTTTCTCCATCTGGGAACCCTTCTCACTCCGTGTGAGCGTGGCTTTCCTTCCCCCGCTCAGTGTCAGAGTCAGCTGTGTCTTTCTCCCTCCTTCTCCTGTTTCTCTTTCTCTATTTAAATAAGTCGCTTTCTACAAACGCTTTTGAGTCTGGCATTTACTGCTCACTGCACCGTGGTCTCCTCTCCCATTCTTGGGGAGTGACAGACCAAGAACCGGAACGTGGAGAAACATCCTCTCAGGGGAACCGAGAGCTCCCCTGAACCCTTGAACCCCAACACAACACTCTCACTTGCTTTCTCTGTGTGCACACATATGTATATACCCATGTATATATGTGTATGTGTGTGTGAGTGTGTGTGCATGCATATATATATGTAGTATCTAAAATGGCCAAACTCATAGAAGCAGATATATTTAGATACGTATATACACATACATATATATACACACATACGTATACACATATATACATTTGTATATACAGATGAGTGTGTATAGAGAAAGCAAGAGAGGGAGGAGAGATTTATATATAAAATATTTAATATATAAACATATTTATAAATAAGACAGTAAATATATATATTTGGATATATATAAGACAATAAATACATACATATTGGTTGTCTCATATTTGAATGATAGAACAATTTCCAATAAGATTAACAAATGCTGTCATATTTCTGACTTTATGATGATGTTCTTATTATTCATTGTTCCATAAAAATGTTGCCCAAGAAGACATACAGGAGGCCAACAAACATATGAAAAAATGCTCATCATCACTGGTCATCAGAGAAATGCAATTCAAAACCACATTGAGATACCATCTCACACCAGTTAGAATGGCGATCATTAAAAAATCTGGAAACAACAGATGCTGGAGAGGATGTGGAAAAATAGGAACACGTTTACACTGTTGGTGGGAAGGTAAATTAATTCAACCATTGTGGAAGACAGTGTGGCAATTCCTCAAGGACCTAAAAATAGAAATCCCATTTGACCCAGCAATCCCATTACTGGGTATATATCCAAAGGATTATAAATCATTCTACTGCAAGGACACGTGCACACAATTGTTCATTGCAGCACTGTTTACAATAGCAAAGACCTGGAACCAACCCAAATGCCCATCGATGACAGACTGGATAGGGAAAATGTGGTACATATACACCATGGAATATTACGCAGCCATCAAAAACGATGAGTTCACGTCCTTTGTAGGGACATGGATGAACCTGGAAACCATCATTCTCAGCAAACTGACACAAGAGCAGAAAATCAAACACCGTGTATTCTCAGTCTTAGGCGGGTGTTGAACAATGAGAACACACGGACACAGGGAGGGGAGCACTACACACTGGGGTCCGTTGGGGGGAAGTGGGGGAGGGGCGGGGGTGTGGGGAGGTGGGAAGAGATAGCATGGGGAGAAATGACAGATACAGGTGAGGGGATGGAAGGCAGCAAACCACACTGCCATGTGTGTACCTATGCAACAATCTTGCATGTTCTTCACATGTACCCCAAAACCTAAAGTGCAATAAAAAAAAATGTTGCCCAAAACTTAGTGGTGTAAAATTATAAAAATTATTTTATTATTTCTCCCAGTCTTTATGGGTCAGAAATTTAAGAAAGGTTTGTGTAGATATTTCTGACTTGAGGGCTCTAATGCAGTCAGTGCATTAGTCAGTGTTGGCTCCTGCAGCAGGAGTGGTGGCGGTGAAGGGCATTTACCTGGAGGCTGGCCAGATTCCTCTCTCTCTTCTTGTACCCTGTCCACGTGATGTCTCCACATGAGGAAGTTTGTTTTCCTGCTGGAAGAGCATCCTTAGAACATTTAGTTTGCTTATTTGTCATCTGAAGACTTCAAGGGTAAATATTACAGGCAGCAAGTGGAAGGCTTCATTACCTTTTATTACCTACCCACAAAAGCCAGTTCACCTCACTTCCAAAGTACACTATTTGTGACCAATAAAAAGTTCATTCTCATTCATAGGAAGGATGGTTGTTCAAATAATATCTCAATATTTTTATTTCCTTTAATTACAATAAATTTTTAAAATTTCTATCAGTATCTATCAATATGATAAATAAGTTTCCCTCCCTTTCAAAAAAAATGCTGTCTGATCATCTATGTTTCACTGAGCAATTTTATTTCAGACTCGGTTGATTTGCACCGTTTTCTCTTCCCTCAAACCTCTAGAGTTGGAGGCCCAACTTTAAGCTGACAATTGCATTGACGATTTTAGCTGACAATTACATTCCTTTTACATTGAATAAAACAAACGCTACAAGAAGGGATGTACAGTATCATTTTATCACATAATTTACCCATTCGTACAAGCCCTTCCCGTATATTCTGTCTTTCCTCCAGTTAAAATGGGTTAAATCTTTCTACTACTCTTTTCTCCCTTAATTCTGCACTAGAGCCCATCCTTTGCACCAATTCCAGGATTGTGCTTCTCCAATTAATTGTACTCTTTTCCTAGATTATGCTTTTCTTTTCTACAGCATCTTTTCTTTCAGAAAAGAAATAAATATCCTATATCTCCTTTAAAATAAGCAAACAAAAGGAAACAACAACGACAAAAACACAAAAAACAGAGATGGGGTCTCGCTGTTGAGCAGGATGGTCTCAGACTTGGCTTCACGTGATCCACCTGCCTCAGCCTTTCAAAGCGCTGGGATTACAGGTTTGAGCCACTACGCTCAGCCTGTAGCTCCCACTTTAAAATAAAATTCTATAAATTTTCATGTTCTTCCATTTACTGCCCAATTCTCATTACAGCAAAACAGCTGGAAGTCTTTACTAAACTAAGGGCGATGACTTCCTCTGCACACTTTGGGTCTGTAGATACGTGTATATCCCCCTGACTCCCAGGTCTGCTGAAGCTGTTTTGTCTCAATCAGCACTATGTTGCCAAATTCAGTAATTCTTAGTCCTCATCTTATCTTATTGCAGCACTTGACACAGTGATCAACCAAAAGACTCCATTTACAATTTTAAATCAGAAAAGTAGATTCATTTCTCATTAACTTATTTTATGCCATAATCTACTAAAAAATGTAGAAGCTTCGATTTTCTTAAGTCCTGTAAATTATTTTGGTTAAAAAAATGAATACCAGGAATAAAACATATACTTAATAACAAATGCGTTTAAAACAAAACAATTTATACCTAAACCAGACTGTAACTAAGATTATTCAGAATCCTATTTTTTAAGCTATACATACTTAGAATATATCTTCTGTAGGAAAAGCTCTGTACATAGGCTGACAATTTTCTCTATATCTGTTTATCTCTCAAATAAAGTTAATCACAACATGATTTAATTAACATTTATGCAAACTGGAATGCTGTATAAACACAAATAATGCATAAAACATGTACACATAAAGACATATGTATCTGTTGAGTAGTTTCATTTATGTAATATTTGTGTCCGGAGTTGGTATCACATAGAAGACCACCTCAAAAAGTCCCTTAGTAAGCTTTCCATCAATATCTCTAATCTTGATTCGTTTAATTAACATAGGAATTCCCTGTTCTTAAAGATCAGCTAGTATTCTTTCAACTTACCTTACGCCTGGGAGCAAAAGCGTTCAGGGTGGCGCTGCAATCCATTCTCTCCCTTATCAGGGACAAGCAGGAGAAAGTAAGAAAGATGATCCAGTCAATCCGTTTATTAGATGCTAATGATACATCTCCTGGAAAACGCATAATGCTATTTACTCTAGAGTGTCCTTATCCGTTGTATCTAGGTTAGATTACATTAAACCCACTCAGCGGCTGTGGATTTATGGGACATAGCTCCCTGAAATTTTCATGAAAGCACTGAAAATTATTGGAGTGAAAATAGGAGGTGTTTCATAAGTGAGATCGTTCCCTTTTGTGTCGTGGGGACTGTGTGTCTCACTCAGGAACTCCCTATGTTAAATCTGTGCCAGAAACCACTGAAACGTTGCAAGAAAGGATCTGAGAGAATGAATTAATATCCTAGACTGTGCCTTTCCTGCGTCTTGCAATCACTTGTATACATGACATTATTAGAATGCTTAAAATGGTTAAGATTCCTGATTTTTGTTCGATTTTACAATCTGACAGTTTTTAATATATTTTTTTAATATTTTAATATTAAGGCCTGATGTAAATTTTTAATCTTTCAAAGCAGAAGAGTTTAACAATTTCTCTAATACCAAGATAAAATTTCCAAGATGACTATAAAGAGGAAATAATAAAGAATAATATTCAAAGATTCAAAAAGAAAAAACAATACCATACATTAGAAATTAGTTTTTAATTTTGAGTGACTAAGTGGTGAATTACGAACTTACCACTGGAAATGGGAAGAAAAATAATAGAGAAAAATAGAAACAAACCCAACACGTGTTGTGGGGAAGCATGCAGATTAAAAAAAGATAAAATTTGAGTGTATAGAAAAGCAATTGATTCCAGTACAAATTAGTGGCAAGGTACACAATTTGATCTGAGAATTGTTTGCTACTTTTTCACATTTATAATATGTATTTACATAGTATATATAGAAAGTGAAACTAAGGAACTTACGTAACATGCAAAATATGTGTGATACATAAAATACAAACGTTATAAAAAGAGCCAATTTAAATTTTAAACAGTAATACGTCTGTTTTCCCCTTTGTTGATTATGCATGAAAAGTCTAGCCACAGTAACTGTACTTAATGAACAATCATTAATCACCTAGTGGTAGACAATAGCAATAAAATTAGAGTACATGGGAGGAATCACAAAGTAACTGTAAGAATTGCGCTGAAACTTCAGGTTCTTTGTAGTGATGCAAAGGTTCATAAAGACACCAAATGCAAAAATAAAAGAGCAACTTTAAAGTGCAACCCAGTCATAAAAAGAAATGTGGTTTTTTTATCTTTTTGGCTCTTCCAAGCTCTTACTTTAATGGGCTCTATATTTGGCGCAGCTTTGTTTGAATTGGAGTCTCTGTGAAAAAGCTGAATTTTTTTCCTCCTGACCAACACCTGCTTAAGGACAGAGATTATGTCATCTATTCTACATGTATTTACTCTAGTGCCCATCAGAGCACCTGGAACTTAAAAGGTGTTGAATAAAGTTTTACAGAATGTGTGTGCGATAATAAAAGAAGAGGCAGAATAGCTATACTTACAAGCTCATTTCTGAAATGATGTATTTTTAAAGGGTAGATTTAATTTATCCACAAGACAACTGTACATTCTTGATTGTTGGTCTATTTAGTTGTTGCTAGAGCCCATCACAGAATACTGTAAATTAATTTAAGTCACACTTTGATACTTACATAAATTCGGCAAGAATATTTCCTTCATGAAAACATGGTTTACAAAAGTATTGAAATTTTTAATTCAACAAGCTTATTAAAAGAATATTTAATGGTATAGCTCATATTTAAAAATTAATATATTGCTAATTAGGATTAACAGAAGGGAGGCAAGTCCTCTAATATAATTTCAGAGGCAAAAATTACAATGCTTAGGATTAAAAAAAAAAGAAAAGGTAATTAGTAGTGCATGGCCCCAATAAACTTTGGAAATGACTTTCATGAAATCGGTGCAGTGGCATACATAGCTTGAGCATAATATTTCTCTTACATTTTATTTTTTTAATTTTTATGTATGTATTTAGAGACAAGGTCTTTGTTCTGTTGTTTGGGCTGGCCTCAAGCTCCTGGGCTCAAGTGATCCTCCTGCCTCAACCTTTTCAATAGCTAGGAACACATGTGTGCATCACTGCACACAATCTCTTACCTTCCAACATTTTAAAATATTTTGGAAAATGTCTATTTAAATAGATGTCTGTTGCATTTTTAATATGCCCAAGAAAAATGATTTTAAACTAGATAGTATAGGGAAGACACATCAAATAAGAATTTAAACTCAAGATTCATCCAGTGCTTTACTCCTGTGTTAAATATATAGTGAAAGTCATTGTTAAGATGTTAAGAAATATCTAGCCACTTAAAATGAGTTCAACTATGCTACCTAAAAAAAAAAAAAAACCGATATCTTAAGATATGGAAAATTTAAATATAAATGCTGAGGAGATTTAGTCATACTGATGAAATACACGAAGTTTTGGGAAGAGTTGAGTGTGAGTATAGGGCGGGGCAGGATTGAGGCAGAGGCGACGCTCGCTGGGTGCTGGGCACCTGTTCATGTGGCTGTCCTCCTTTGCAGGTGGGCTTGGGTGTGATTCTAGTTATCAGGCTCTCCTACTTCTGAGATAGGTCACTTAATACATTTTTTTCATTTTTCGTATATTTAAGCGGTACAGATTCAGGTTTCTTACATGCATAGGTTTTAGTGTACCCTTCACCCAACGGTGAGCGCTGTGCCCAACAGATGATGTTGCAGCATTTGAACCCTCATCCTCCCACCATCTGCACTCTCCAGTATTGATTATCCCACTCTGTGTCCACCTGTTTCCACTGTGTAGCTCCCACTGATGAGTGAGAACATGTGTGTTTGACTTTCTGTTTCTGAGTTATCTCACTTAGGTTAAAGGCCTCCGGTTCATGTTGCAAAAGATATCATGCGTTCCTTTTTATTTCTGAGCACCACTTCATGCTGTGTGTGTGTGTGTGTGTGTGTGTGTGTGTGTGTGTACGTATAACAGTTTCTTTATCCAGTCCTCCACTGGTAGACACTGAGGTTGGTCCATATCTTTGCTATTAAGAATGATGCTGTGATAAATATATGCCACTTTTGCTTGAAATCAGTCAACAACTGTGTCTGTTGGTCAATGGCTGTTCCAAGGTGAGAGACGAGCATTCTGTTTGGAAGGCTGCTACTCTGATTGTGAAGTATACTCTTGGAGCAGAATTTACTTTTCTCTCTAGGTGAATTCTCTAAAATTTGGAAAATATTCATGAGTATTCTTCTTTGAATTTTTCTTAAATTTCAGTAGCTTTAGAGGTACAAGTACTTATTGGTTACATGGATAAATGGAATAGTAGTGGTGTCTGGGATTTTAGTGTACCTGTTATCAGAGCAGTGTTATTGTACCCCATTATACCACTCTGTCAGCCTTTGTATACCTGTAGCTTAGCTCACATTTAATGAGTGAGAACACGAGGTATTTGGTATTCCATTCCTGAGCTACTTCATGTAGAATAATGACCCCCAGCTCCAGTGAAGTTGCTACCAAAGACATTATTTTGTACTTTTTAATAGCTGAGTAGTATTCCATGGTGTGTGTGTGTCTGTGTAACATTTTATTTTATTCCTTCATCAGGTGATGTGCACTTAGTCTGATGCCGTATTTTTGCAATTCCTTACTTTATAGTAATATGGTTAATTGTGTGTATATCTGTATGGTATGTAGTTATTTGTATAAATTCAGTAAGAATCTCTTTTCTTTTGAAACAGGACACACTTGGAGATGGTGCTGATTTTATCAAGGCTTTTACTAGAAGAACATAACTTCAGGTAAAATTCCAGCCCAGCCAGCTTAAAAAAAGAACCCATATGGCCCATCAACTCTTACTGCATTTTATGCAAATAATCAGGCCAACTACAATGTGCCTAAAACTTATTTTGTACAGAAATTGGTTATAATATAGTTTTTCTTTGGTAGCAAAAGAGGACTAATGAGAGAGAAATTACGTTTCAAAGGAAAACGGTAACATACTTGTGACTAGATTCCAGCCCTGATCTTTGTGTTTGTGTTTAGGTTGAGTCGTACGTTGGTTACAATCAGTCTCTAAAGAAGAGCTGGGTTATAATTTTCTTCATGATGTTTGTAGTTTGTGCCCCAATGGAATAGGTTTATGTTTGTGTTATGACACAGGTGTCTTTTTTTTTTTTTTTCAAAAATTTCTATGGTCAAATTGTTAGCTTCATTTATCATTTATTGTTTTACTTCTGAAAAAAAACAGAATCATGGTGTTGTGAAGACTGGAGATGATGTGAGGAAGCCTGTGAATCTCCCTCATTTAAAACCCCACTGGGCCTGATCTGTTTTACATTGCCAACACCGTGCTGCTAAAACTATACAAACACATTCCTGACTGACCCGGGGAATATCACAAAATAAGTGGGCATTTGAGTGGGATAATTTTGAGGGGTAGAATTGTTTAGACACTCCAAGTCAAGAATGAGCACACAGATACCTAAATAGCTGGCAAACGGAGGAACTTTGCCTCCTGGGCCGTTCTGTGGCCCCTTTCCATCCATCCCAACTATTAAACATTTGCTGCTTCCTGTAGATGATTTTATAGAATTACTGAGAGGATATCAAGATACCTGTTGACAGAGCCTTTTCGTAAAGTTGTTCCTAGTTATAGAGTTTATGCAAATGAGATACAATTTTAAAAATTGGCCACCTTAGGACAAATTCCTAAAGAAACTACGAAGAACATTGTGGCGTAAGAAAATTCTCAAATTTCTTATCTTAAATGGTTTTAGAAAATGCTTATTTTTCATATAGCGAATGGCTATAAGTCTGAAACCAAGGCCAAGATTGCAGTAGCTTATTTGTAGGACTTACGGGTAAGTCAATCTTGTAACCTTGCTTTTTGACTTTGGTGTTTTGGATCTTATGTTGCTTTAGGTTTTAAGGGTTGACGAGTGCCCAACCACCTCCATTCCTGTCTGGACTAGAATGTTTAACTGGTTCTGTAGGTTTTTCAGCTCTATGTCCCTTGGCCAGAGGGATCCCACTGAGGGACAGGATGAGCTCAGGGCAGGTTGTCCCACAACTTCCCTGATGATATGTGACAAAATAAAACTCTGGCCATGGATGCTGCGTCTGGCACATCTTAGATAAAAGGGGAAGAATGTAAACTAAGAGTAAAATGATAAGCCCCCCAAATGACTGAGCATACCACCTCTTGGCCAAGGGGCCACCAGAGTAACCTTGAAACCTGCCTCCTCAGCCATCATGGAATGGGAGGTCAAACATACCTCACTATACCCCTCCCTCGATAACCACCGTTAGGCTTTCTGCTCTGAGAGCTAAACCGAAAGAGGCCCTTTCAAAGCACTCCACCCCAGATGTGAGCCCACTGCTGATGCCGCCCTTCCTTTCATGCCTGGACCTCCGGCCAGCCATGAGGTCCTTCTGGACAGTCTGGGGAATGTGCAGTAAGAGTTTTCGTGTGGTGTGCTTCCCATTTCGATGTCAGAGTGCCTAAGACTCCACCCTGGTGGTGCTGATGCTGCCATTTTTATACATGAGACCCACGAAGGGGCATGAAGCTCCATCGTGCATGTGAGTATTTCCCTTTCGTAAGTATTCGTGACTCCTCCTATTGCTTGTTAAATATGTGTATTCAGCCACTGTGTTCAGCATAAACTCCTGATCCCTTTGCCTTTCCCTCTACGTTTCCAATGGGTGCCTGTGAAAATGGCCACCCTGCAGGCTGCAACCCTTTACCAAAAATAAAGCACTCTCTCCAAGTAATAAAAAAGATACTTTTCCCCAATTTCATCTTCAGATTCAACCCAATTCAAATCCAGATCTAAGCAGGGTTTATGGAGGCAGGGGATTTTGTCCAAAACTGCAAACTGAATATAACATTTACATGAAATTAAACAAGGGTAATCCTGAAAACAATAAATAAGTAAATAAGCTACAAGAATTAAACTACCAAAATGAAGCCCTATTATAAAGCGTTAATAACAAGGCAAAGTTGTGCTGGCACAAGGATATAGAAATTGATCAATGGAATAGAATCGAGATTAAAAACAGAGCCACACATACGTATCACCTGATTAGTGACAAGTGCAAGCTCAGGCAGTCAGGAGAGCAGAGGGTGGGTGGAGTATAATGTCCTCCTAAATAAACAGCACCGAGTGAATTAGATAAATGTATGAAAAAATGTAGATGACCCCTAGTTTACATAATGTCGCTTGCATATCTAAAAGTGAAAAGCAAAAATATAGCTTTTAGGATAATGTGTAGGAAAATATCTTTTGACTTTGAAGTATGCAACGTTAAATGAACACAAAAGTTCCTATTATAGCAATATTACAAATTAAATTATATTAAAATACATATAATTGTATTAAAGTAAATATAATCATATTGAAATAAAACAGTTCTTCAAGAAGACACTGCTTAAAGAGGAAAGAAAATGCAACTAAAGATGTATGAGGCAAAAATTCCCAGGACATTCACTAACAAAATAATGAATCTTGAAAATAGAGTGGATTTCCACAGATCCATGTGAAAAAGGCAGATGGCATCATAGAAAAATCGTCAAAATACTTTAAAAAGTCTTCACAAAAATAATACTTAAATTGCTAGCAAACATATGACTAGGTGCTTTTCCAGGTAATGGAATGACCACAGTGTACTTTCACGCCAGAAAGGCAATAGCTAACTGACAAAATAAATACACTTCCAAGGGTGGATAAGAATAGGAAGCATCTGAAACTTTGCTTTCACTCATGGAGGGAGGTTAAATTTGTAAAA
Source organism: Saimiri boliviensis (assembly GCF_048565385.1). Lineage (NCBI taxonomy): Eukaryota > Metazoa > Chordata > Mammalia > Primates > Cebidae > Saimiri > Saimiri boliviensis. The sequence continues at coordinate 1,806,916 of NC_133467.1, forward strand.
CCACGTTGGAAAACTGGCCATATCTACTAAAGCTTAACATTAGTATAAGTTATGACACAGACTCTATTTCACTGTATAGCCTACAGAAATAGATACATATTCATTTAAATACTGATGTTTGCTTGTCCCTTGCAGTAATTTTCATAATAGCCCCAAACTGCAAACTAACCTAATATCCATCAACAGTAACATGAAAATAATATATACTTTAAGGTACTACAGAGCGTTAGGGATGGATAATCTGCAACTACATGTCACCTGAGGGATATTTCTCACAAATACAATGAGCGAAAAAAAAGTCCAAACAGCATAGTATGTTCTACATAATTTCATTCACACAAGGTACATAGTAAAAACTAGTCTATGCTTCCAGAAATAGGGACAGTGATGATCAGTAGGAGCAGTGACCAGAAGGGAGAAGAGGAGGGTTCTCATTTGCTGGTAATGTGCTGATTTAGGTTCTGGTTGATAAACAGATTTGTTTAGTATATAAAAATGTTTATCCTGTACACTTATAATGGATATAGTGTTCTTCCCTCCTCATCAGAACCAAATTCTTCAAACACTTTCCTTCTTGTTTACCTTTTAATGCACTCAGTTTTTCAATGCATTCTAATCTGTATTTGAAGCCTGTTGCCAAGTCCAACTGAAATGTTGCTACCTCATTTCAGTTTATGTCTGCCTCAGTATTAACTGTGTAATAATCCAGTATTGTTGACTGTCCCTTCATTTTTTAAAAAAACTTTCTCAAATTGTGCTTCCGTTAAGCCAGCCATCTTCTCGTTTATTCTTATACATTTTACTTAGTTATTAAAAATTCATATTTGATAGAGACATCTTCAAGGTTTTCTTCATGTCTCTATGACTCACAAATGCAACCCATATTCAGATACATCACTTCTGTTGTCATTGACTAAGTCAGTGACTTGTAAGGTTTATCCTAAGCCCTGAACTGGAACTTATCAAATCCTACATACTACTTATAATCACCCTGTGGATGCACAAAAGTTACTTCAATCTCAGCGTGCCCAGATATTCTCATGACTTTCCCACCAAACCTGTCTTTCTTGCAGTATTCGAAATCTCAAGGAATGGTTCAGTCACTCCAGAACTGTGCAGGCCAGAAACCACGATTTTCTTTGATCTTCCTTTCTCTCTCATGCTCTATACCTGCTATATTCCCAAACCCAACAATTGAACCTTCAAATCAATCTCTCAAAGAGACTTTATTACTGAGATTATCCTAATTCAAATTTCAGTTAGCTTTGATTGGAACCATTGTATTTCCTCTTCTATTTTTTTTTTTTTTGTTTCCATCTTTGATTACTACAAATCCATCTTCTACAACACAACCAAAATAATTTCATCAAAACACTAATCAATCTATTTGGTGGTAATCTTCCCAAATACCTTCTAGTTAGATGAAACAGCTATGAGATATTCCCAGTCTCAGAATGCCTCCTGCTTTTGGCACAGAGCTGGGTCCCACACAGAAAGTGACTTTTGTTCTAAGTGAAGTGCCTCCCTAACTGGGGAGCACCTCCCCGGAAACAAGCCCTGTCTCAGAAAGAAAGCCCTGAGCAGTGACTGGTTGATACGATCCTCAAAGACTCTTTTCTCTTGCGAGAATGTAGTACAGCTCTCCATCCCAGACTGCAGGTTTCTTGTAAAATAGGCTGTGACTCAGTTGGAATTTCATGGTAATTCAACTTCTCTTTGTGCCTAATCCTGCCTTTGTCTTTTCTTAGAGTAGACCAGGGAAAAAAAAAAAAAACAAAAACCTTTCTTCTTTTATCCCCCAGCTGTGTGTGCATTCCCAGAAAGCCATTAGAACACACCCTTATTTTACAGTATTGAAAATCATCAGATTCATCTGTTGTTTTAAGTAAAAACAGAAACAGAATCCATCTCTATGGTCCATGGTGTTCATGGCACGGATTCTCCCAAGTTTATGTCTCTTGCCTTAAACTCTAGCCTCATTCGTGTTTTTTCCATTTCTCAAATCAAAATGGCCAGCTGCAGTACATGGTCTGTGGTTTCTATTGCCTCTGCCTGAAATGTCCCTTCTCCCTCAACACATTGCTAAGTCCTCATTCTTCAGATCTCTGTCTTCTTAGAGAGGATCGTTCTCCCTGGCTTTCTCTGCTGTGGCTAGTTAGGTGATTTCCTCCCCATCCATTTCTCTTATGGCTGCATGCCCATTGCAGGCTGTGTCCTAGATGTCAGCAAACTCTAGCCCACAGGCCACACCAGTATGACATTTGGTTTTGTAAATTAGCATTTTCCTGGGTTTTTTTCCCCCAAAAGAAAGACATACCTATAGGTTTTGTCTATGACTGCTTTTATGATGACAGCACAGTTGAGTCATTTCTAGGATTTTATTGTATTTTAGCATATATAAACATATACATGCTCAAGTATATTTCTTTGACTTTAATGGTATTAATTAATTTTTATGGTCACATACATAATTATAAGAATAACAAGGAATGTGTACACTATGTACCTGTAAAAACTTTTAATTTAACCCCATATTATTGACAGGATTACTGCTACCATCATGATAGTCTATGCTTTTGCATATTTAAAATAATTAGACCATACTATGTATATTATAAATAGGCTTTTGGTCATTTATTTTGTTTGGTTTTACACAGAATTCTGTGTTGAGCATTTTGAGGACATTAAAATTTTTATAAAACCTTGTTCATAATAGCAGTGTTAACTGCTAACTTTATTGAATGGACTGCATACCTTAACAAGCACATGAATCCTCTCAGCAAACCTGTGAGTGAGGAATTATTATGAATCACACTTACAGATGACAAAAGCAAGGATACATACAGTAAGGAATTTCCCCAGATTAATGAGGAGGCCAGGGTTTGAACCTTGTCCGCAGCCTCAGCTATAGTAGTTGTTTAATTTTTGTGTGTGTAATGATAAATAAACACTCTTTGCGAAAAAGAGAAAACTTTATATTAGGTTATTATGTAAATATTTTTATTATTCAATTTTAAAGAATCTTTTACCCATTGCGAGCCTTTCTCATATAAACTGAAACTTTCTTACACATAGATGGTCATATCCATGCTAGTAAATGGAATGTTTTTTGCTTTGTTTTGTTTTGTTTTGTTTTTTTCCCAATGTCTTTTCTGGTGCTATAAGTAGAACAATAGCCTCAGGTCTAACTCCTCAGGACACGTGTAGTTGCACCTACATTAATCAACTGCACAAAAGTACATCCAACTTTTAATCTGATAAAGCCTGTTCCGGAGGCACTTACCACCCGCCAAACAACATTCTCCCTTGCCTTTTGCTGTCACGGTGACCAAGACAAGGCATCAAGTTGCATTCTATGACTCTGTTCAGCTTTGTTGACAGTGTTGTAGAGGCTACTCTTGGCCTGTTCTCGAACAGTGATGTCTGAAGTGTACGCATATTTCACTGGGGCATCCACACATTTAATTTTTTATTTTTTGAGACAGGGTCTTCCTCTGCTGCCTAGGCTGGAGTGCGGTAGCACAATCATGGGTCACGGCATCCTCAGCCTCCTGGGCTCAAGAGATCTTCCCACCTCAGCTTCTTGAGGAGCTGAGACTACAGGTGCACACCACCATGCCCAGTTAAATTTATATTTTGTAGAGACAGGATCTTACTATATTTCCCAAGCTAGTCTCAAAGTTTGGGCCATAAACCATCCTCCCTCCTTGTGCTCTTAAAGGGCTGGGATTACAGATATGAACTACTCGACCCAGCCATGCATTTTTGTAATCCTCACAGTTATTATACGTCTTGTCACTACAATTTCATCTCTCTTTGACTCATAAAGGAAAGTTTGTATCATAATTACCATCTTTTCTGCTAATTTTGATGTACCTGTGACTTTATGAATTTCTACTCCAAAATAATCTGCTTTCTTTCTGAATATTCTGTATGTTGTTGGTTTGCTTATTTCAGAAGCACATAGGTGTGTTAAGAAGTTACGGGATGGAGAAAATTCTGCTCACATTAGGCATGGTCCAAGAAGATAACACAATCTTGATCACAGGAATGAGTTTTCTTTACACTTTTGTTGGTTCATGAGGCAATTTATTCTCTACATCTGCATGTGTGTTTTCTTTTTTCTTTTCTTTTTTTTTTTTTTTTTTGAGACTGAGTTTCGCTCTTGTTACCCAGGCTGGAGTGCAATGGCGCGATCTCGGCTCACCGCAACCTCCGCCTCCTGGGTTCAGGCAATTCTCCTGCCTCAGCCTCCTGAGTAGCGGGGATTACAGGCATGCGCCACCATGCCCAGCTAATTTTTTGTATTTTTAGTAGAGACGGAGTTTCACCATGTTGACCAGGATGGTCTCGATCTCTTGACCTTGTGATCCACCCGTCTCAGCCTCCAAAAGTGCTGGGATTACAGGCTTGAGCCACCACGCCCGGCCTCATGTGTGTTTTCTTAGCTTTTTCTGTCTTCTGTGAGCTAAGCCCAGCATTGCAGGAAATGTCAGTGTGATAGCCTTGCTGGAAACCTACTACCATTACCCTCAAATGGATCACTTGAGCTGTTTACAGTTCCTTTCCTTTTCCAAGTAGTAAGATTTTTAATTTCATTTTGTGTCTCAGGATGCGAGAAACTGTGCACTTAAGAGTTGCCAGTTTCTTCATTTCTATGCAAGTTATTTTCCAAAAGGGAAATATACAGGACAGCTTCCTGAACTTCTGTTTCTGGCACATCAAGAAACACTTTGGGTTTCAGGATCCCAACTGACTCAATGAATATACTTCATTAATTTTGAAGAAAGAGGCTGGAGATCAAGGAAATCAATATGTAATCTAAAATATAGTTTAAAATTATTGACATGCCTTTTTATTTGTGTCTTTAAAAAATCATTATTTTCAGTTTAACTTGTTTTAAGTGAAAAAAAACAAGCATTTCTTCTCCCTCAATAGTTGAATTACTTGGAAAATGAGTGATGGGACAAAATTTGTTATATCTGTGTTTTAGCTTGGCAAAGTAATTCTGCCTTGTCTGGAATTGTTATGCTATTGGCTAAAGAATAGCCACTCTGAATTTAAATTAAAGCTCAGGTAGTGAAATTCAGGATTCTGGATTCTTAGTTCCCAGTCCTTGAGGGCTCATAACTTCATAAAAGGCAATTTTCTATATTTGTAATGAGATATTAGTCATTTAATATGAGACAACTTTTCAACGGTGACGATATGAACATTATTTATTTAAGTCAGAGCATTAGTCACATTAATGTGATGTGCAAGTCAAAAAATGACAGAAATTATAAACAGACTAAACTTGTTCTGATTTACTACTGACAGGAAGTTTCTCATACTCCCATAATGAGACTTTTCAATCTGAGAGATACAATATGTCAGACAGGGAAGTTGGGTACTGAATGAAAATTTGTAATGCTAAGGAGAAGAAAAGTAGGAGAATTGAAAGTCATTCATCATTGTAACACTTCCCTGTAGACTAAGCAGAGATAAAGGATTCTGTTCACACAAGAATTTCCAGTTTCTAAAAAGCTGTATCACTCCTTTTCTACTACAATACTATATTGGAATTCATGGTGTTGCATACATGTGATAGAGTTTAGGAGTTTAAGAAAAAGAATTTCTGTGATCATCACAAGTGTATTCTGCATTCTAAAGATGAAAAAAAAAACAAGAAAATATTTTAAGTAACAACAAATATTTAACCTGCAACAGATCTATCAGGCTACAAGAAACTGGGTGAAGACCATGAAATAATGTTAGTCTGGTTAGCAGATTTTAAAAGTAAACATCATTTATATAGCAACTTGTAATTTTATCTTCTTATTTCATAAGTTTATTTGTTATACTTTAAATTCATGTTTTTGTTTCTCATGGAATAGGTGTTTTTATATTAGCTTAAACTTCTTAAACTTTACATTTTTGAGTAACTTGTCTGTACAAATGTTCTATATAAGTCATAGGTGTCACCAAATTCTTATTGAAACTGGCAATTTAGAATTACTTGGATGTGATTAACTTAGACATATCTTCAAAATAATTAACACATAAAAAAGTTAGAACTCAACTAGTTCACAAAAAGTAGATAACAAAGATTCCTTAGATGAATTCTGACTTTCAAAAATATTTATTTATTTATTTATTATTTTTGAGACAGGGTCTCACTCTGTTGCCTAGAGTGAGAAGTACAGTAGTGTAATCATGATTCACTGCAGCCTCAACCTCCAAGGCTCAAGTGATCTGCTCACCTCAGCCTTCTGAGTAGCTGAGAGCATAGGCACACACCATCACACCTGACTAATTTTTTTTAAATTTCTTGAACATTTTATAGAGTCACGGTCTCACCATGTTGCCCAGGTTAGTCTGGTACTTCTGGGCTCAAGCATTCCTCCTACCTTGGCCTCCCAAAGTACTGGGATTAAAGCTATGCATCACTATGCTCACTTAAAAATTATTTTAATTAATAAATAATAGTTGTATATATTTATGGGGCACAAGATGATATTTTTATTTATGTATGTAATGTAGAAAAATTCAGTCAAGCTAAATAACATATCCATTCACCTCACCAATTTATTTGAGCTTAAAGTATATTTTTAATGCTAATTAAAACAAAGTTCTCCTCATTTCTTGGAGTTTGCATTATACCTCTTTATTCCATATGAAGAGTGTCGTTAGGCTCCAATATGGAGGCAATTCTTGCCTGGGCCTTTGGGTCAAGTAAACTCTGAGTAAGGGGTAGAAAAAGAGAATAAGAGCTTGGGATGCACATTCTTAGCCTTAAGTGATTCAATTAAAATTTCCCTTGGTTTCTCCTCTTTAAAAAATTTTCTTGAATCTTCTTTGGATTCTGTATAAGAATGAAACTTAAGTTATCCATATCCATTAAATGGCTATATTTACCCAATGGTCTGCAAAGCACAGTATTGCAGTGCAATCTAGTGAAAGCGAAAGAAAAATAATCTGAACATCTATTTCTATTTCTTCCAGTCGAGAGAGAGGAATAGATACAGATAGAAATATAGATAGATATGAAGTTTATCTATCTCTATTATGTATGTCTATCCATGTCACTGTCTATCAAGAGAGATGAAGACTAATATACAGTAGGAAGGCAAATCCACAGAACATGTAGGCAAAGTAAAACTTTGTGATGTGCTTTTTATTTTTACACTTAAGATCAACAATCAAAACATAGTATTAATGTATGATGCCTAGAAATACTTCTTGACTAGACCCCAAACTACCCTTAGAAGTCAAACAAGACCTGAATATTGGCTTAAATAAGAGCACATTAAGAGGAGAAAGAAAGAATATACGAAACCAAATCAGCAGCTGTAAGATACACTATGGGTAAAGCACTTAGTACAATACATTGTACACTCATGAAAACATCTTACGTATGAAGGTGACATACAAGTAAAAGTAAGAGAATGAAATATACAAGTAAATGTCTCTTGGTTTGAAACTCACTAGTAATTTTGTTATAGCTAATCAAAAACTACATTATAAATTTAGAACTTTTATCAAAGAATTAAATAGCTATTAGCTGAGGTAATGGATCTACATATATACAACAGAACACACTACCAAAGTATTAATTTACAAATGCTGTCATTTAATGATTCAGAAATTGTACTTTAAATGGATTTGATCCGATTAAATTGTGTACAAAATGTCTTTTGGGATGGATCATCAAGAATTATCAAAATTCTTCAAGTGTAAAATAATTTAAATATCATCTTGAGGAAAGTTTAAAAGCATAAACACTAACAAAAGGAAAGCATAGATCATTTGTGAAATAGTGAGGAGGAAAATTTAAAAGCGTAAGCACTGAGGAAAGGAAAGCATAGAACATTTGAGAAATAGTGAGTATTTCATTTTGAAATGAGCAGACGATTTATAAAGGTGAATATGGGGCATATGGAGATATGGTGAAAAGACTGCAGAGGAAGTCAACCAAAAATGCTACACTGTGACGTACAGGCAAGAAGAAGACAAGAACACTGAACATTTTGAGCAGTCATTGAATTTCTCAGACACATGCTTCAGGAAATTAAAGCCAATTTATATATCAGAGAATTTGTCAAAGAAACAGCCTTTCTTTCCTTTTTAAACACCAATCTTTATGTATTTGCTCACACATTTGATTAAACTGCCACCTTTAAGAATGAAATCACTACAACAATATAAGTAACTCACAGGCAGACCCCAGGTGCAGTCAAATTGCCGTAGGTCAGAACATGGAACAGGCACAACTCCTTACCACCTGTGCATGCACCCACAGAGAAACCCTTGTGCACATACTCATCCACACCCCAACAACTGCAGGCACTCAGTTCAGACATAGCCAGCGACGACTCCACCTGTTCACTCTGCCGCTCTGTATTGTTTACGTTCTTAGGCCATACATAAAGTTTGGCATACCATTAGGGAAGTATCAGGAATGCTCAATCCACCACTCCACTCTGCCACAAGTGTTATATGACTTCTCTTAGTCAAGTGTCATGTAGGTTATTCTACAATGCCAGTTCTTTCAGAAAGCCCTCTATAACTTTCTTCACCTACCCACAAGAGTTTTCATGCTTTTTCCCATTCTCTAACATCATATAATGCACATTTTATTATCCTGTTTATTTTAATCGTTATTCTATATGTTTACTTCTTCCAGTTGATATTTATTGTCCCTGGAAAAAAAAGATAATTTTATGTATTGTTTAAGTTATTATACCGTACATAAAGTTTGGCATACAATTAGGGAAATATCAGGAATAAGTGACATAAGATTTATACATAAATCAGAAAGAATGAAGCAATCGGTATTCACTCCATCTGCTCAAAATCATCCCTTTGATTTCTCAGGCATTACTTTTCTCTCCATGGATGAAGCAAATTCCTAAATTACCTTTTCTTTCTGCTTTCTTCTTTAACATTAGGATGACTGATAACTCTATTCATAATGTGACTGATGTCAGCTCAATGTTTAAATGATTTTTTTCAAATTTAGAACAGCTATAATTATGAGTATTTTTAACTGTTGTAATACACTGCAGGTTTTATAAAGAGAGTATTAGTAACACACATGATCACCTACTTGTATAATCATATGAGTTAGTGTCATTATATTTTAGATTTTTAAGCAAGATATTGTTTCTACTAACTCTATAAGCTAAAGCACAGTTGGGTTTATAGAGTCGATACCTAGACAAGTGGTAGGAGTGCAGCATTCAATTTGGCACCCCAAATTACCAGTCATTACTTAAGTGATAAACTACAACATATGAAAAACATATACAGTTTTAGATATTTGATATACAATACGATTTGTAGAATGTCATGACCTTGTGATCTTTTGTTCAGGATTTAAAATGCTCAGTGTGCTTGGTAGTGTGTAATTAGTACTTAGATTCCTTATTTATTCAAGCAATATTTATTAGATGTTTATCATAGACCAGACACTGCCCAGTGCTAGAGTTAAAACAATAAACAAAACATGAAAGGTTTTAGGCCTCAGGAAGTTTATACAGTAGCAGGAGAGATAAACAAATAAATAAGAAGTGATCGCAAAGCATAATGAGACTTGTGACAAAGGTAGCAGAGACTGATCCAGATGTGCACGTCGGGGAGGATAAGACGGATTGTGAGCCAAATCTGTAGTAACTGCAAATACGTAGATTAGAAACAAAGCTGTTTATTTTATTATATTATTACAATACCTTCTGCATTAATCATGTAGAATGTAGAGGCAAAATTAATGATGTAATTTTTAAAATGTTTTTAGTAAATGTTTGTTTTTTTTTTGTATTCCTTAAAAACAAAACAAAAATCACAAGTTTAATATTAGTCCTTGAAAATATTGTACACAAAATAAGCCTCCTTACTCACACAGCAAGTTGCTCTACGTTCTCTTTACTTCTATTTGCCAGATGATCCTCAATGATTTCTTCAAACAGCTTCCTCTTCAAAAGTTTATAAGCAAGAGGTAAAAAACGACCAGCAACGTTATGAAAATAATGTGAGCCATAGCAAAGGAGGTCCATTCCCAATTCAAGCCCCATGCCATAATCAAATCCATCATTAGCAAACTGCACAAAAGTCCATAGAACTGCTAGAGACTTCTAAGACTTCTAAGAAGTATTAAAAACCTATTTTCAATAATATTGCATGATCCACTAACAAGTGCTTAGCAAATCTGATAATTTTAGCCTTAGAGCCTATATTAGTCTATTTCCATGCTGCTATAAAGATACTACTTGTACTTGAGCCAGGGTAATTTTAAAAAGTCAAAAAAGAGGTTTAATTGACTCATAGTTCTGAATGCCTGGGGAAGCCTCAGAAAACTTACAATCATGGTGGAAGGTGAAGGGGAAGAAAAGCACACCTTATGGTGGCAACAGAAAGAGAAAGTACAGAGAAAATGACCACATTTAAACCAACAGATCTCTTGAGAACTCCCTCACTATCATAAGAACAGTGACAGACTCAACCCCTCAATTCAATCATCTACCACCAGGTTCTGTTTTTGACCCATGAGGATTACAATTCAAGATGAAATTTCAGTGGGAATACAGAGCCAAACCATATGATTCTGTCCCTGTCTCCTCCCAAATCTTATGTCCTTTTTACATTTCAAAGCAAATCATGCCTTCCCAATGGTTCCTCGCTCAGTCTTGACTCATTCCAGCATTAATTTAAAAGTTGAAATTCAAAGTCTCATCCATAAAACTTGTCTCTTCTGCATATGAACCTGTAAAATAAAAAACAGGTTACCTACTTCCAAGAAACAATGTGGGTATATGCATTGGTGAAATAGGAGGTGTAGGCAAAAACTAAGGGGCTACAGGCCCCATGCAGTCTGAAACCTGAGAGGGCACTCATTAAATCTCAAAGTCCAAAATAATCTCCTTTAATTCCATGTCTCACATCTACTGCACACTGATGGAAGGAGTGGGCTCCCATGGCCCTGGGTAGCTCTACCACTGTGGGTCTGCAGTGTACAGCCCTGCAGCTGCTTTCACAGGTGGCTGATGTTGAGTGCCTGCAACTTTTTCAAGCACACGGTACAAGCTGTCAGTGGATCTGCCATTCTGGCATAGTCTAAAGAAAAATGGCACTCTTCTCACAGCTCTCCTAGGCAATGCCCCACTGGGGACTCTGTGTGGGTGCTCAAACCCACATTTCCCCTCTGCACTGTCCTAGCAGAAGTCTGCCATGAGGGCTCCACCCACATAGCAGACTTCTGATTGGATATCCAGGTATTTAAATACAGCCACTAAAATTTAGACAGAGGCTCCCAAAGCTCAATCTTGTCTGAGTACATACGAGCCCAACACCTTATGGAAGCCACTAAGCTTGGGGCTTGCACCCTCTGAAGCAGTGCCCTGAGCTGTACTTTGGTTTCTTTTAGACGTGCTGGAACTGGAGTGGCTGGGACACAGGGCACCAAGTCAAGGCTGCACAGAGCAGCTGGGCCCTGGGCCTGGCCCACTAAATCGTCTTTTCCTCCTAGGCATCCGGGCCTGTTACCTGAGAGGCTGCCTTGAAGATCTCTAAAATTCCCTGGAGATTTTTCCCTATTGTCTTGGTGATTAACATTTGGCTCACTACTTACGCAAATTTCTGCAGCTGACTTGAATTCCTCCCCTTAAAATAGATTTTTCTTTTCTACCGCATAATCAGGCTGCAAGTTTTCTAAACCTTTACACTCTGTTTCCGCTTTAAACATAAGTTCTAATTTCAAACCGTCTCTTTGTGAATGCCTATAACTATACGCTTTCAGGGAAATCCAAGTCACATCTTGAATGCTTTGGTGCTTAATTTCTTCCACCAGATACCCTAAATCATTTCTCTTAAGTTCAAAGTCCCGTAGATCTCCAGGGCAGAAGCCAAATGCTACCAGTGTCTTTGCTAAAGCATAGCATATGTGACCTTTACTCCAGTTCCCAATAAATTCCTTAGCTCCACTTGAGACTGCCTCAGCCTGCAGTTGATTGTTCAAATCACTGTCAGCATTTTGGTCAAAACCATTTAATGAGTCTCTAGGAAGTTCCAGACTTTCCCATATCTTCCTGTCTTCTTCTGCACCCTCCAAACTATTCCAACCTCTGTTACCCAGTTACAAAGTCATTTTTCTAATTTCATGTTATCTTTATAGCAGTACCCCATTCTCCTGGTACCAATTATCTGTGTTTGTCAATTTTCACCCTGCTATATACTACTTGAGACTGGGTATTTTATGAGGAAAGAGGTTTAATTGACTCACAGTTCCAAATGGCTGGGGTGGCCTCAGGAAACTTGACAATCAGGGCAGAAGGCAAAGGGGAAGCAAGGCAGCAGATGAGAGAGGGTGCCCAGGGGAAACCGTCACTCTAAACCATTGGATTTCCTGAGAACATCCCCACTGTCACGAGATTGGCACAGGAAATACCACCATTCTGATCCAGTCACCTGCCACCAGGTCCCTCCCTTGAAACATGGGGATTACAACTCAAGATGAGATTTGCATGGGGACACAGAGACAAACCGTATCAGTGCCTAATGAAAAAAATCAGGGGTATAATGCATGCTGCTTTTACCTGGCTATTTCATTCATTCTTCAATGCCCATGATTAATTCAGGACAGCAAAGAAGAGAGAAGGTGCTCAGTACCCACTAGTTGATTGATTACATTTTTCAGGACTCAGAATATTGACAGTCTTGTGGTTAGCATGCATTTTCCCCCTTCCATAGAACTGCTAGAGACTAGACACTAGACTTGTAAGAAGTATTAAAAACATATTTTCAGTAATATTGCATGTCCCACTAACAAGTGTTAAATTTATACATGGAAAAAAGAGTCCATTGATGAATTTTAAGCAAACCTGATATATGTATAAGGAAGAGAAATGGCCACCATGAAGCACACACTGCTTATTATTTACCTAGGACAGATATATCACGGATCAAACTAAAGCAGTAGAAATGGAAATCAGGAGGAGGGTGTAAAATTGAAAGATATTTATAAGAAGGCATTGGCACAGTGAGATTTCTAATTTGATGCGATAGCTGAATTGTTACATTCAAAGAAAATACTGTTGTAAGTACATTCAGAAATTAATACAATCCCTATGGAAAAGTGTTCATTGCAAGTTAAGACAAATAGATTTAACATAATCTCTAAAGAAGTCAATGTGCCTTAGTCATTTAGAACATGGTATTTGATTTAATTTTTCCTTGGTCTTATGTAATCTGCTTACCATCTATCATAATGTCAGGATTAAAGACTATGAGTGTTATGGTGCTTTCAGTTTATAATTAACAGCATGAAAAAGAACACTATATAACATATTTTGTGATTCTAGGAAGACTTTTGAAGAGTAAAAATTTAGCAAAAGGACAATGCATATTTAAAATAGAAACTGCAACACTATAATATAATAATTATGTGAAAATTCTTCACATTATGCGATATATATATGTGGGTGCTCAAACTCATATATATATATATATATATATATATATATATATATATATATAGAGAGAGAGAGAGAGAGAGAGAGAGAGAGAGAGAGAGAGAGAAAGGGAGAAAGACTGAGTCTTGCTCTGTCTCCCAGGCTGGAGAGCAGAGATGTGACCTCAGCTCACTTCAACCTCCGCCTTGCCAGTTCAAGCAATTCTTCTGCCTCTGCCTCCTGATTATCTGTGATTATAGGATTTCACCACCACACCCAGTTAATTTTTGTAGTTTTTAGTAGGGATGCGGTTTCACCATGTTGTCTGGGCTGGTCTCAAACTCCTGACCTCAGGTGATCTGCCTGCCTTGGCCTTCCAAAGTTCTGGAATTACAGGCATGAGATATGGTGTCCAGCCAGAAATATCTTTAACACTATGTAATTCTTCCTTTAAAAAATGACTGAGTAGGGAAGATACTCTGCTTTACTGCTCTTACGAAGAAAAGGAATTATTTGAATTTCAATTGGAGACACTTTTGTGAAAACCTTTTATTCTGTTGAAATAAATCATTAGGATATAATTTAAAGTAATTGTTCTCCTGTTATTCATAAACCACTTATGCTCAACTTATATAGTTAATGATGTCAGCAAAATTAAATTATAGCCTTGTGTTCAGTTGGAACCCATTTTTTAAAAAATAATCTGACATGTACAAGTAAAAATCTTTTTCTAATATAGGATAATTGCAGTTCATTATGAAAATAAAACAAACTGCTGACATTCTCATTTTAAGGAAAAAAAAACAGTATGTGAAAGTCTGATAATTCAATAAAATAATGAGTTTGAAAGAGAAAATTTCTATAACCTTCTTACATCCAGCAAAATCATAAATAATCAAATCAAATGAGCTTAAAAATATATATAGTTCCACTGTGGCTAACAAACATCCAAAAATCATTCAAATATATCAAAATATTATTAGATTGCCTTTGAAAATATGTAAAAAGTATTCTTCTTTGTTTCTAGATGAAGAATTTCACAGCTTAATTTATGTGTGTAAAATTCTGTAAATATAACCCAAGTACCCAATCTTTCATTTTAAATTTAGCATTTGCACATTTCCTTCAGTGATTCTGAAGGCAAAATCAACACGTTGTTATTAAGCTTGAGTGAATTTACAGCCCGCTTTTGAAAATAATTCAAGACATTTGTGGTCATATACCCTTTTTTTCAGTCTGGATATGATCAATTCTTCTGTTGCTTGCACAGAAGATGCTATGTTGCACTGTTTTGAATATGATTAATATGAGTGTATTTTATCAATAAAAACATTATAGATCAAAACTTTGGAGACATCATGCTGTCAAAAAAGTGCATTTCTCTTTGTAAAACATAACACAGATTTTGATTACAAATCAATGTGTATTATATTACTTCCTACTGGGTACTTACCTGGACCAAACCTGCTACAGTGAGATGTAGACATGACCCATAGCTCAAAGTATATCTCCATATTCTGAATAAGTCTGACAGTTTACTGCATTTAATAAATTGTAAGGAGATCATATAAAACATGTATTTGGAAATATGGTTATACTATATTTTTATTCATTCCATTATGTTGCTAGAAATTATGAATTTTTTTATTAGGCCTAATTTTAATCACTATTATTATTTAATCAGAA
Source organism: Saimiri boliviensis (assembly GCF_048565385.1). Taxonomy (NCBI): domain Eukaryota; kingdom Metazoa; phylum Chordata; class Mammalia; order Primates; family Cebidae; genus Saimiri; species Saimiri boliviensis. The sequence continues at coordinate 1,822,026 of NC_133467.1, forward strand.
TATGCTTGAAATTTGACATCCAATTTTGTTACTGATATGCAGTTTTTCTAGAGTTGTAATTTCTATTGAATTTTTATACTCACAAAATACATTACTATTTTATGGCAGTATTTAGATATAAAAATATGTAAAAATTTGAAGTTTTGCTTCAAGAAGACATCTTAGTGTTGATGGTAACCTCTTGTGATTTTTGTTTATTTAAATATGTTTTTAGCAGCACATTGCTATTGTCTTTTTTCTGTAATAGCAAAAATTTGGAAACAATAGAATCATCCAGAAACAGAGATAAATATTTTAATTTGTAGTCTTGGGGTAAACATCAATTGATTGCAAAGAAAAAAAATCTCAAAAAATAACTTGTGAATTAAATGCAAAATATCAAATAATAGTTATATGTATGCAGAAAGTTTCTCATTTTTTCATCCTTAAAAGTACAGTTAAGAGTATATGTAACATAAAGATGAGCATTTAAAACGAATAGCATACAGCATTTTCTAAATTTTTACAATGATAAATATGTCATTCTAAAAAATGCAATATACTACCCTTTGATTTAAAGATGATATGTATTTGGTTTCTGTGAATATATTAGAACATTAGCTCAAATTTGTATACTTGTAAATTAATATTATCTAAAGAAGTAAAACAATAACAGTCTTACAGAACTTTCAGTTATTCTTATGAATGTCATAATATTAAAACATGTATTGTCCCAATAATTCTGCATATTTCTTATTTTCTAAAGCAGTTTCAGTATAGCACCATAATTTCACTCTTCAAAACAAGATAGCTAAAATATCCTAGATTGATCCTTTAAGTAATGTTAATTATATGGCCATTAGTATATTTTTTTCAACAACTGATGATACGATATATTTACCTTTACTTTTCTCCACATAATTAAGGCCCTAATTATAATATGCATAGAAATATTATTAAAAGCCATGTGTCTTCTAAAAATGTTTAAACTGTTCATGCAAAAATAATTTCAAATATCTATAAAAGGGACCATTTGAAAATTGGCAAAGAGCAATAAAAATGAGCTACAGAATGCAATCATGTTGTAACTACCATTGTGTGTGATAGAGTCTGTATGCTTTCCAAAATTTTTCTGAGCTTCCAGGCCTGCCAGACTTATTTGCCGGAATTTGGAAAGGAAATCTACCATGTTCTCTATTCTTGGCATGGGCATCAAGAAAGTTTAAAAGAATAAAATTTGATCTACTGCTATACATTTGAATTCAGCAATAACAATTTCAAGCAAAAACTTAACTTTACATTTCAGCAATCACAACTTCAAGAAAACCTAACTATAAGTAACAAAACTTTTATATTTATTTGAATTTCAGTATTATTTTCAAAGTTATCTTTTTGAAAACTTCCTTGGAAATTATTTATTAATATTATAATTTTGTCAAGTCGTATACTCAACGAATCTCTGTGTTTAAAATATTGTACGTTTTAAACCAGGTTGTATGGTAGATATGGCATACAAAGCAGCTCTCGTGCTGAAATTACTAATGAATACAATATAAATTATTATAACTTTTAATAATTATATTGGCTTATTATTCCCAATGTGCCCCACTGATTCTGAATAAATTTTTAAAATCCAAATGATGACTAATAAACTATGGTAAGTAAAATTATTCACATAAAATACTTGATTAAAAAGTCATAGACAAAAATTATACAGTGTAGAATTACAGAAATAATTAACCATTTAATCATTTTGCCTAATATGGCTGAGCCACAAAGTATAATATATAGAAGACAAAAATCTATGATTCCTGAGTGTTAAAAACTGTCTAACATTCTTCTTTCATAAAAGATAAAATGAATTGCGTAAGAGAACTCCATGGAAGGTCAAAATCACACATTTTGAGGAACTAAAACCAATTTTAACTTAAGTGATATTATCACCAACTGGATACTCAAATCTGTCCTTCACATACACATCTACATTTTTATTTCTACTTATGCTTTGATATAAGTCTATCACTTTTAGCAAGAATGACCAAATTCATTAATGTGGCCATCTCTTATAGAACCATTCACCTAAAAAAAAAAAATACCAAGACAGCATTTGTCTATACTTTTTTAAAAAAATTAATGAATTACATGAGTAGTATGGTCCACTGAGGAATAATCTAGAGATTTCTATTTTATTAAACAAGAATGAATTTTTGTAATTTAATTTTATTCTTAAATTAGATAGCTAGTGCAATAATAATTTGATAACTGTCTTTCTAGCTATATAGCTATTGATAGATGTATCTACTTATCTATCATCTGTTCCATTTTCCCAGCTTAGGAAGTATTGCTGGCAGATAGCCCTTACTTCTCAAAATCCTTTAGGAATTGCCTCTGTTGGAAAGCACATCCTCATTCAAGGGCATGTTCCTTTCTTGGGTTGACCTTTATCCAGTAGCTGATCTATGTGAGGTAAACATTTCTTGATTTTTTTCCCAATTTGGCACAACTTTGAAGAGTCATTGCTGCTTCAGAGTTTCTTGTAGGATTGGCTGAAGCTTTCACTGGGAATTCCATCTCAGAGTTCCCAGGGAAATCAGACAGAAACCAAAACTTGCAATGTAGACTGGTAATTGTCACAGTGCATACTAAGTTCTCAGTGACTCTCTGCAAATCACCAATTAAGAGTTCTCACCATGTGCCTAAGAATAAACACACTAGTGCCTGATTTCTGTCATACAGTTTTTTGCATACTAGATACACATTGAAATAATCAGCTAAACATTTTAAGAGACAAGAGTGTTAGGGAATATTGCGTAGAGCAGTGGTGTATATTTCTTCTTGAATAGCACTGAAGCTATTGCCATAAAATAGGAGGCTGTAATGTTTTGATTAATTTTCATTTAACTTGAAAGCATAGATTTTTTTTAGCACATGTCATCAGTCAGATAGTTCCTTTTAAAAAGCACTTTAACAATGGCATAGTGACACGCAAGCGTGCTTCAGAGAAAAGGGCAAATTTTATTTTAGCAACTTTATTATTGTAACTTTTCTCTGAGCACTCAAAATACGACTTGGCTGAGTCATTAAAGTGGTGTCAAGTTTTTATTATTCTGAAAAGAAGCTCTTCATCCCATTTATGAAAAGAACTTATAAAGTAAAAAGCACAGTCTTTGACAAACTCCAGACTATTCTAATGAATATTTAAGGCTGCATCTGAGTAGATAATTTCAATTTCTATAGTATGAGTGCTACAGATGCTATTATTTGTTAATGTAAAGCGAACCTTTTTTTGAGCTGGTTAAATATGTTTTACATATAAGTATTAAATGTGTACTTGAAATCTGAAAAACATATGAAGGTCCTTAATTTTTTCACATCTTACTGGATGTGGGGAATAAAGATGAATAGAATATACTACCTGTCTTCCAGAATCTCAGTTCAGGAGGTGAAATTCTCCTCATTAGTATACTGAGATCAAATGAGACTTTTCTGCTTCCCACTTCCTCCTTGTTTTGAGGGTCCTCAGATAAATTGAGGTTCCAGTGCAAAAGTACAAGAGTGGCTAGCAACCCTGTCCCAAGGAGAGATTAAGGGGACCCGGACATGGCGCTTTCCGGCGTGCCTTCATGGAACAATTCTTTACCTGGCAGGTGGATTCATGTCCGGCTGTCTGACCTGTGACCAGGGCACCGCTCATCGGGAAACTTTATGCTGGTAAATGCCCCTGTGGCTCTTCTGACCCGTGTCACTTTACAGGTGCTTGATCATTGCACCAGTGCTGGGGGCCTGACCTTGTGGTCCCCTGCATTCCGGAAAAGGGCAGCCTGGGGCAGTTCCTTGTTCTGTAAATAAAGGGTGCACATTCAACACATCACCACAATAGGAAGCAAGTGAAAAGATACTTACTTTCAAATCCTGGGCAAGTGGGACATCATCAGGAGGGCAGTCTCCATCTTGGGCCACGAGAGGAAAGAATAAAGAATGAGCAGATGGAGAGAGATGCAGGTAGCACCCGGCAGTATCCGTGTGTGTCCACACATCTACTCAGATCTGTCTGTCGTCTATCCTTCTAGATAGGGTGAATATATAGGAGGATAGATAGATATAGGTAGATGATAGATAGTAGATAGATGATAGATAGATAATAGATAGATAGATGATAGATATAGATAGATGATAGATAGATAGATGGATGACAGATAGATATAGATAAAGAGATAGATTAGAGTTGGGTGTGGGAACTTTAAATGCCAGGAGCAAATGCCTAAAGTGTCCATTTAAGAGAAGGGTCAGGGAAGCAGGGAATCATGTCTGCTGGTGGGAAACATGCTTCTAAGTTCTTATCTCTGGCCACTGGCTTGAGCTATCAGGGTGTGCTGCAAACCTGGAAACTGTCTTCAGAGTGACTAAGCCGGTGTCTTGTCTTAGTAACTTAAACTTATATTCCAAATAGATTCCAAGGCAATATAAAATTATAAAAATTCACTACGCTTCTTCTCTGTAGTCAAGCAGAAATCAAATTAAGGTGAGTTCTAGATACTTTTAGCATAAAAAAAATACTAAATATGCTGAAAGGATTGCTAAGCAAGGTAGAATTTTTAAAAATCTGATTATCTTGAGGTCTTGACCAAAGAGAGGTAAACTAGTGGAAGTGATGCTGATAGAAAAGGGCAGGCAAATCAATATTGATTATTTAAGTGTTCTCATTGTCTCTTCAAAGGATTGTAATGCACATCTCAAACCCAAACTAACCAGAGTTTCTAACTGTTCTTCCAGATGCTCAATTTTTGCTTAACCTAAGGAAATTCTGTGTGGGGCACTGAATATACCACCCTCATCCTACCCATAATAATGTATTACTTTGTGGTGTTATCAAATAACTTATAAGTTTTATTTATCTAGGTAATATAAAGTGATAAGAGAACACATAAGAAATGTCTTCAACTTGAAGGTTTTGAGCAGGTCACTGAAAGGAAAAAATCATCATAAAGTTAGGCCTTCAAGGAGGGCTCTCTCTATTTGGAATAGGCGATAAACTTATTTCTGAGTCAGAGGCTCTAACATAAACAGGAAGGTCAGAAAATGCTTTCCAGAAATACCGACTGTCAGGATTGTAAGGCAGATAGATACGTTATTATTCTAAGGCCGCATATCTGAGGATGAATCTCAAATGACAGTTTGGTGACGGATTGCCAAGGGTGGACATCTTCCATGACTTAGGCCTGGAGCATTTGCCAGAAGCCCCATACCAGGGCTTTTCATCTGAAGCTCCCTGCTGGGAGGAAGGTTTGAAATCCGGTCTGATGGCAGATTGCTTGAGCTAGCACAGACATGGATTTCAACGAGCAGGATTAATTCACTTTTCCAAGGCAGCAAGTAGAGAGCAAGGGTAAGGAGTGTGGAAAGCTTCGGAGGAACCCTCCGGCCATCATGGACATGGATCATGGTTGCCACCAGAGGCACTTATGTTTTAAGTGTCAGAGGAACGCTGTACAGCCGCCAGGGTAACACTCAGTGGTGGGCTGGGAGGGAGGGGAGATGCTTTGGAAGGACAGCTTTGGGAGCAGCCCTGATCCCCAGCTTCACGTTCTGCAGCTGGCCCGCCGCAGCTCACTGTGCTTACCACATTGCCTGGTCTTCCTTGGGATCCTTCTGATTTGACTCTGGCTTTTTAAAGCCTTTTTCTTTTTTTCTTTTCATTTCTCTTTTATAGACTTGTTTCATAAAGAAAACCATCTCCTTAAGTTAAATTTTAATTCCTGTAAAAATAATGATCACAATTGTTATCTCTTCTGTGGCAGCAATTTTCAGTCTTGCTGCTCTTTCCCCCACCCTTGTTCCCTTCTGTTGTTACATTTCTGCCTGGATGCTTCAACGGTCCTTATTATTGTTCGTCATGGAGAAGGATCTTCAGTGAACAGCAGTTTGCACGAGGTGTGTGTGAGGCCGGCAGGGTGAGGGAGAGGTCCAGGCAGGTGACGCACTCCGAATGTCCTCTTCTTTCTGGCTGTCCTAGAACGTGGCTATTTGTGTGCGTCTTCTTTTCCCTGCCCTCACGCATGTCGCAGGAGCAAAGTGCACAAAAGGACTTTTGCCCCGGCTAGTCCCCCAGGTTGTATGCCTGCTGTAAACAAAATATACCGTTTTTGATCCACAAAATGTGTCCATCGCCGTTAGGAAATCCACGTTTCGTGAACCCTTGCCGAAATGTGCTGCTGAACTCTCCAAAGACATCTCTGGCATCTGCTCTACCCCTCCTCAGCTGCTATTGTCAACCCTTAGATTTACTTCATACCCGGTGGGTTATAGGTTTTTCTTAGTCTGACTCAAAGTTAGACTCTGTGTTTAATGTTTCGTTTTCTTTTTTGCTTTAGGGTGGCTTTCAGGAGAAAAAAGGGAAAGTGATGATTTTTTAGTTATGTTATCATTGGAAGTCCCTACTTAAAATTTTTGTTGGCTTGATCTCTTTATCCTGATAATTATATGCTTAAGCTTTTCGCTGTGATTGTAGATTTGTTTATGTTTTCATTTTTTCAAATTTTGTGTATCTACTGTGAGGCTACATTATTAGATACGTAGAGATTCATGACTATCTTCTTTGATGATTAAAATGAATTCATTTGATTTCTTATCTATATGTCAAATCATTGATTGATACTTTTATTAAACCATGAATGCTTTTTTGGTTTTGTCTATTTTACCTTAGATGTCTATTCCCACACCAGTATGCATTTGCTAGTTTTGATTGTCTAACTTTTGGTTTTGTTGTCTTTAAACCAATAAATCCATTCATTTTATTTTTATGAAAAGAGTTGCTATGTTTGGGTTTATGTAAACATATTATCTTTTGTGTTTTTCTGCAACTTACTATTTTTTTCTTTTTTCTACACTTCTTTTCCCCCTCCTGTTCTTCCCTCTATCACCACTGGGCTAATTAAAACTCAAGTCTCAAAACATTGAGATTTATATCTGGATCCAGCACTTCCCAAGGCATTACAATTTTCACTTGGTTGTTCACCTTTGCATGTTCATGTCTCTCTTCTTATTCACAACAGGGAAATTCTCCTGTTTCACTGGAACTTGTGAATATATATTCACATTTAATTTCATTGTCATTTTTGTCCAGAATTTAAGACATGACCCAGAGGTACCTAAGTAGAAGAGAGGTGATAGATAGATGTGTACATAAATATGTACATACATGTATACATAGATAGGAAGTGAAGAGAATATGAGCTAGAAGAAAATCTAAATCTTAATTCATATTTTTTAAAAGTTAGAAAGAAACTTTATAAATTATTATTGAATTTTGAAACAGTCACAAAAGTTTTAACAGTTAATTAATTAATGGTAACAGTTAAATGCCACGTAATTCTACAAACATTTTAATCTCAAATCTATTCAATCTTCCAGACTTCTAAACTACTTTTATATTAGAATGCTGAGTCAAACTTTTTCTGTGACCACTAAGGTCTAAAGTTGTACCCAAATTTTAAAAATGGCCACACACAACTAGGCAAGCCGCCTCATCCAAAGGTTTCAGCACCGTTGATCACCATCTTTCTGCTTAGGCCATTTTTGTGTAAAGAAGACTGAAACGTAAAGCTGAAGACAAGGTCAGAGCAGCGAGATGTCTTACGGCTCTCGGGGCTGGGGTAACGCTAAGCAAACCGGCTTATCTAGATTCTAATTAGTCTAAACACCTACAGATTGATCCTTGGGAGCATATTTTATTACATTCATGATCAGTTCTAGCACCACCGACTTTTTACCTCACTTCTCTGCGTACTTATGAGCTTCCTATAATTTCATGTATTTCACTTTCACTGTCAGATATGCCACATGCAGATCTGCTGGGTTCAGAGAATCCCTGTAAGGGCTAATGGTGGCACATTCCAAGACAGAAACTTCTCAGGATGAAAACCTCAGTCACCCCACAGGTGACTTTCAAATGTCTTATCTTCCTGATTAATCTCACTGAATTTTCATCTGTTACTCTATCAGAGATTTAGAGAAGTGTTTACACATAATTTCAGATAATACTCAACAACAGAATATGTTTTGTATCCCTAGGCAATGATCAGGGAAAATGAAATTTTTAAAACGATTTTTAGCTTTTAATTGTAATCCTTTATCATGTTTCTACCTTTCAATTGACTGTAAAAAAAAAAATATTTAAACAACCTACTTAAATGGATCACTTAGCTGCGTAAAAGTTAATGTGTGTATTAGATTCCTATTGCTGCCATAACAAATTCTTAAGCAATAGTAAAAATAAGAGCATTGGGGAAAACATGCTTTCTGATGTATTAGAAATGCAAATGCAGCTTGACTTGGAAACCTAGTGCTGTTTTGTTTGCATGCAGTTTATTTAAAACGTATGGCAACACAGTTGTTTACAAACTTCTTTCTCTTAACAAACTGGATAAAAGGGGCCAGAGGCAAACCCAACACGGATATGTTTAGAAGAAAACCATACAACTGAACGTATGTCAGGAAGTTAAATTTAGTAATCTGATACATGTTCTGTGCTGTAGAAAAATCACCTAGAGTTGAACCAGAGTAGATGCCCATTTTTCCCCCTCCTGTAAAATATGAGACCACTCTGAATACTGCAAGCAACGTAGTCACAGGAAAGTAAATGCCTATTATGCCTGAGGTCCGGCACTCAGGTGGGTGAGGGAAACTGAGTGATTGATTGAGACAATAAGACAAGTAAGAGGAGGAAAAAGTTCAGGAAAGCAGAGGCTATGGACACGCTAGAAATAAAGTTTAGTGAGGCCATGTCAGGTAGAAGGCCAGGCACCACCCATGGTCTACATTACAGTGTACTTTACCAATGAATTGTTTAACATGCGTTGAAGAAAAGAGAGATGTCACTCTCAAATTCTCATCCCCTGGCCCTAAATAGGTTGTACTAGAGACTTAAACCCAAAGAACTATTTATGTACTCAGATCAGAAGTGACCTACCAACAGTAAGAACCTTTTTAGTTTTGTCATAGGTTTACCGTATAATCCTTCCACAATTAAAAGAGCAGAATTTACACATATAAACCAGCTCTTATTTTCTTATTGCAATGCAATCACTGTTAATCAGGTAGAAATTTTCTTAGAAGGTCTAAATAATAGGACAGCTCCCTCTGTAAGAAGATTGACTGCTCGAGTGGATTAAAAGCTTTCAGAGAAATCCTCTGCTCATTTATATTAGAATGGGAGAATCTGGTTTTCCTTCCAACGGAAATTGCTGTTTTATCTAGTTGCGTTTCTAAAGGGCATCCTAAAATACCGTTGACTTTATGCCATTCAAATGTTATGAAACATTTATTCATCTTAATTTTATAGCTTACTTTCTGATGTTCTCAAACATTATTTTCCATTTCAAATTGTAACAAAAGTCTTTTACTTAAATTTTGTTATCATAAGTCTATAAACTATATTTTACATGAACTATTCATATATTAATTATCTTATTCAAATTATGTCTCTTTGGAAACTGATTTCATAAAACAGGAAGCGACATGTGTCTTCCTCTCAAGAATTCAGATTTTGTCATTATTCAGAAATCTTAAGCATACTAAAGTCATCTTAATACTTATGTCATTATCACACTTGTTTTCTTCGGCCCACCTTCAAACTTTAGAAAGTAGTAAAAGTTTGGAGATAGGACCAGGACACAGGCCTCCATCAAGTAGTTTGACATAAAGATAACTCATAAGTGAATTGAGCAGATACCAAATAACTCTGAAACGGACGTGAGGATAAAGGAAGTTGTATTTTTTGCCTGTCTTCTGTGTTCTGTGTACAGAATGTAATGCAATCGTATGTAATCATAACTGCATTTATTCTTCTTCTGTTTTTTAGTTTGGGTTGGAAGTGGGGGTGAGGAGTTGAGTGCTAAGGAGTGTGTAAGCACCGTGGACACGCTAAAGTATCTAAGCCAAAAACCTCTGTTTCACATCCCAAAGGTGAGTCCCAAGGGGAAGAGGCCGGTTCGTTTTCAGTCCTATAAGAAAATCTTGCTGTGTTTGTGGAGAGTCATAGGTGAAATGGGTAACCCAGGAGGTTCCAGATTGGAAATGAAGCTTAATTATGTCCTTTGTTTATTGATTGTTTCCCAATTTGGGGAGGTTACTCCTCTATTCCTAGTCCTGAGTCTGTAGTGTCTCAGTAAATATTTATTAACTGAATAAATAATGTCTCCATTTTAGGCACTATCAAAGAGATTGGGTATTGATAAACTATCATTGTAATTAGATGTCCACTGTGACAAAAAATTGATTTTTTGGATGTGCTGTTCCTACTTGAGTATATTGTAGAGTCACTGGCAGTTCTTATGCAACCTTTGCTAAGTGCATTGCATTAGAAATCAGGCCCAGTAAGCGGAGAAAGTAGCAGGGACTGTAACATAGCGTCATCCTATTGCTTGAGATTTACATCAGTTCTTCAATTCTCACCACAACTTCGTCTGCTGGAACGCTGATATCTCACCAGCACCCACAGGACATCAGAATGGTTCACCACCTTAATGGAATTGCTCTCATGGAACTCTCAGAGAAGAGAATTGATGCATACTTGGTAACTATCTTAGTAAGAGGCGCTTCTAGGATGGAAAATTACTCTTGGCTTGTTGCCAGACAGTGATGGAAACTACATGCCATCCTGAGGTGACATATGTGGCAGTGAACCCTAATCCTCCCATTAGGAATTGGGAATAAGTTAATCCACAAAGCTATAAAGTAAGATATTCATGGCATCATTTCCTCATCAAGTAGGACTGGTCTATATAGACGTAGGGTAAGAAGGTGCACAATCCAAGACAGTTACATGAACAGTTTGCTCCCATTTCCAAAATACCTAATAATGCCAAACTGCTCTCACTTCCTCAGCCCACAGATACGGTCTCTTACAAGGCTGTGGGTTCACTTTGATGGTTTAACATGTAATATGACCAGTTTTTTCCTGTTTTGTGATTCAGTACATCCAACAGTGTTCAGTCTCTATGGGAGGTCATGTTTTCTGTTGAGCTTGAGTGAGGTCTGAAAAAAAAAAGGGGCATGGAGGAAGCCACTACAGTTTTACCGCAATGTTATGTACTTTAAACAAATACTGTGGGACAGGTATCCTGGCTTCACAGTGAATTTTCCCTCACCGATGTTCATCTGTCCACTACCACTAACAAGTAGCCAATATGTTAGGACAGCAACTAAAAATAATGCCTATCTTAAAGAAAGAAAGAAAACATTCATTGCTTTGAAGTAATAGGTTAGATGTAGAATTAGCAACATGGATAGACCTTAAGAAAATTCTTACTGCATAGAAGCTGTTCCACTCTACATCTCATAGTGTGACATACATAACAAAACAAATTTTAGTGAAATAGCAATAAAAATATGTACAAAAATAAATATCCTTCTTTTTAAGAGTATAGACATAAAATGCATATTAAATACCTAAAATTTGTTACTTTCATGTGGGGAGAAGATAGTGGGAGATGGCTAAAGGTTGAGTGGAATGAATAAATGAATGAATGAATCAGATAAATACTAAAAATCAAACACAGACGTTGCATGGATTCCAGTGATTAAAAGGTGCTATGAACCCAGAAGGGTGTTTGTCTCAATTTGTGTGTCTGATGACTACAGGAAAAAAAAATCATTAAGATATAATTTGTTTTTAATAAAGAAAAAGGGCCAGTTTAGCAATGAAATAGTCAATACGAGGGAAGGAGGTAGGATATGACCTCAGAGAGATAGACAGTGTTCCATTTATGTAGGTTATGGTAACAAATTTGAATTTTATTTTTAAAGTATAATTTCAGTGTGGTCTGCTGGAGTTTTTTAAGCATGGGAGAAATATTATCAGACTTAGAATGAAACACTACAATATAGAAATTAGACTGTAGAATGAAAGTAAAACTGAGACAACTGCTAGGAAGCTTTTGATTTTTCTGATGAGATTGTCAAGGGTGGCAGCAGGGCTGCAGAACACAGAGAAGTTGGTAAAGTGATCCTGTCCCATTCTGGACTAAGGTGTGTCAATCACATCCAATGGTTTTCCCATGAAAACCCCAAATCCTTGGAATGACATCCTTAGAACATCAGAGTTCTGACTGTGCCTACCACGCTTCTTCACTAAGTCTTCTGAAATGTTGTTCTTACTGGAAGAGGTGCTGCTTTCTCTTAAAGCTTCCTGCCTGTTCACAGGCTGCTGGGTTTTTAGCTGGGGAAAACTCTGTTTCCTCTTTTCTTGACCATCATCTCTCTGATTCAGCTAACATTCATTTTACCTGAGGATTCCTCTTAAACTGTCTGCGTACCATGAACAATTTAATTTCTGAGCCTAGTACTCTATTATTAATATGTGATTTTCTTTGTAATAATGCTTTTCTATTAATGTCATTTTCACTGTGTGCCATTTTTACTTGTCTGATACTCTAAGTGGACTGAATAATTAGCAAAGACATGACTGTATCTTTATGTAATCACCACTTAACCAAACACCTTAATATGGACGGTGCCTAATAAATATTTGGTTTTGACAGTACTACTGCCTTTCTTCTTTTGTTTTGCTTTAAACCTACATGTCTCTTTGGGAGATTTTCTGTAAAGTAAAACAATGTATGGATGTAAATATGTTCTGATAGTTTGTTATAAAAATTAAATATATTAACTCGGTTGACTAAATCGTATATTCAAATATTCACTCACTTCATTTGTTCATTAAGAATAACATTTATTTACGAAGAGCTATACACATGAAACTATTAAGTAATCACAGAAGATATAAATAAAATGTCTGCTGTAATGGGATAGCACTTTTGTGGGTTGAGTAGAGATGCAATTTAAAACATAAAGTACAGTGATCTCAGAATAATAATAAAATATGACACTACTCCACAAAACAGCTTAGAAATGAGAAGAGACACCATGTTTAACCTTTTCTGGCCGGCTTGTCTATTATCATGTTTTTTATTATAAAACTCAACCAAGAGTATGAAGCATTGTATCCGTCAGAGCAGCAGAATAGCACAAGCTGTATAGATGTGCGTGGAGGTTCAATTATTTCATTCAGGAGATTGTTTTTCCCCAGTCACCTAAATTCTTGTTGCGAGTGATTGTGGGTGCTGGAGGGAGAATGGGGTCAGGAAACTCACGCCTGTACCCAGAGAGGGGTGCTGTGACACGGCGCAGCCACTAGATGGCGGATGAGAGCAAGTGGCAGTGCTTCCGGGTCAGGCCTGGTGGTGCTTCCGGGTCAGGCCCGGAAATGGCGCACGGGGTCACCCGATGACAAACCTAAGGGCTTGGTGGGTTTTCCAGTGCTGCCAAAGGACATTTGAAGAGCATTGACATAAGACTAATGTAAACAAAATATAGGTGAACGAGGAGTACAGCAAATAGAAAATTTCGGGGTCAAGTTGATGTTCTTCCAACTTAGAAGAAATAAGAGAACGCAATTCTAAATATGGGTTATAATCAACCGCAAAGCAGCTCTTGTTCAAATACACATGAAAATATGCATGAGAGAAAAGATTCGATCAATATTTGGTACATTAAATAGATCTGATTGTGTTTCTTTAAATCCATATTCAAGGTATTAGAAAAAATATGGCTTGATATGTTTCTGTCTCTGCTCTTTTATTCTAGTTCTAATAATTTTGTGACACTCAGCCCCAAAACTGAAGGACATCACAAATTGTTAGTAGATTTTAAATGCCTATTATATGATAACTGCAGTTCCAAATCATCAATCTGATGACCTGACAGTATTATATAAAAAGTGACAAAACTAGATAAAATGATCAATTCTTTAATAAATTATTAGACACTACTTCAATGGAGACACTCAGTATTAAAAACTATTTGATATGCAAATCTAAGATGTTCTTTTTTTTCTATCTTTTTTCTTTGTTCCACTATGAATAATTTTATTAATTTGTCTTCTAGCTTACTGATTCTTTCCTTTTCTATGCCCAGTTTCCTGATTGCACATAAAACACTTTTTTTCAGTTACCATCTATTTCCAGCATTTCTATTTGTTTTTTTCAAACAATTTCAAATTCTAAAATCATCTATTTATTCATGCTAACTCTCTACATTTTCCATTACCTCATGAACAATTTTAATAGTTACTTTAAAAATGCTTTCGAATAATTCCAAATTTTCAGCTGTCTCTACATGTTTCTGTTAATGGTTTCCACTCTTGTCCGTGGGTATCCTTGCTTCTTTGCATTTCTCTATTGCATATCACACATTGTGTGTGAAAAAAAAAACGTAGAAATAGAAGTAAATGACATTTTTCCCAGAATGTTGCTCATTGAGTCACTATAGCTGGGTGAATCTAGTCTGTAGCTGAGAAGTCTCTAGGCTTCTTAATTCATCATCTGCTTCCAGGGATCTCACCCTTCAAAAGGATGAGGTGACTTTTCCTTTAGCATAGCTTCTAGTCTGAACACTGTTGAGCCTCTCGGAGGTCCCTTTACGAAGTACAACCCAACCACCAGCTTTTTAACTGTTTGAGTGATTATTTATATTTTGCATTTGAGTTTATATTTTGGTGCCCCTGTGGGTTGTTTTTTTCTGTAGTCCTGCCCCTGCAATTCTACACCTCAGGAGATCACCCCTCACCTGGTTGCTCTGACTGCAGCCTTTGGGGAGCTACTGCAAGTGCCTTAAAAAAGGTCCAGAGTGTCTCACAAGAACGCATTTCTCTGAGCAAGTTGGCCATGCTCGGGTACAGAAAGGTCACTGCAGTAAGTGTGGAGAAGTACTGGGGGACTTAGCATTGTGTTATGCATGCTATCATGAAAAGTTCATTAAAATCAACTTGTATTTTCCTATTTCTCTTTATGATCATTTTTTTCTTCATTCTACCAGCGATGAAAGCAGCCATGGTCTCCTCCTTCATAGGAAGGGATTGTAATGAGATGTCAGGATCCTTAGCACTCTGGTAGTTACAAAACACTATGATTTTGTAATCTGCTTGTACATCTTCAGTACTTAAAAAATAACCTGAACTGCTTGAGGAGTTAGATACCTCATTCTCCATGATATGTTTATTTCGCATTGCATGCCTGTATCAAAACATCTCATATAACACATAAATGTATACACCTACTGTGTACCCACAACAATTTTTTAAAAGATTCCAAGAGGAATTTTGATTGATTAAGCAATTTTAAGAAATTAAGTTAACTAAATGGGCCATAGAATAAAAATCAGTAATTCTGTAAGCATAACTAACCCGTGAGATTTTATATTTTATTATTTTTACGCATTTACTTGTAAGCTACAAAACTGAACTTGCATTTTTACCTTTCTCTTCATAGTTCAATTAAAAGTGGCTACTAGAGTGTCTTATTTCATGAAGTATCTGAAAGTATTATCTAGCCATGGTTAGAGAAAATGTTATTTACACTAGATGACTGAATTTGAAAAGTATCACTATGCCAACAATTATTTCATTATAGATTTAATATATGCAGTGAAGACTACTGAAGTCTTCAGACCTAAATAATCAGTTCTCCATTTTGGAAGAAGTACACACTTTTCTAAAATTAAAGTAAAAATATAATTTTATTTGTATTAATTTCTGTGCCAAGAATCACATCTATGGTTTTATCTTTTGCCAACACTTATCCCTATACATTATAATTTAAAGGAAATGCTGACAATGACCTCAAGTCCACAGGGTCCAATAGCATTCAACACCATCCTTTTAAGATTTCATGGAATGTCAGCCTTAGGTTTATAAAACAGCAGAGAGAGTAATCTACATTATCACTCTTCATAATAGACATAAAGAGAAGACCTCTCACCTTAGAGACTGATTCAAATGAAGCTTAAATTTCACCAATTGGCTTCAGTATTCCCCAGAATATTTTCCCTATTCATATACAGAATCAATTAGATTCCATCAAAGTGTCAGTAGACACTTTAAAGTGATTTTAAAATAGCTTTTTAATTGAAGTGGGGAGGACATCATGGACATGAATCTCCTCTTGCGTCACAGCACCATGTCATCCGAGTAAAATAAAGCTGCTTCGATAGAATTGCTGTGCACCCCAACATACATCACAGGACTCTTCACTCCATGCTGCAACGGCCGACGACAGGCAAGTTCCCTTAAACATACAGCTGCCAATGTTTTTTAAAAAAAGGAAAAAAAAAAAAAAACTGTCCTAGGAAATCCACATCCCCACTGACACTTAAAACCTATGCTTCGGCGCTTAATTCATGGTTTCAAGTTTGTATTTATTCTTTGTAGGGGAAGAACACTGGAGGAGAAAGGAAATATCTGAACATTGGTCTTTGAAGCTAAAATCTGAAACGCAAAAGTAAAAAATTATATAGGAAAAGCTTGTCTTCCTCATGTCTTCCAGAGAAGTTGTAGAGCCATTTTAGAAATTTGGAAAATAATAACATTCAGAATAAAAGTCAAATTAGGATTTTTTAAAACCCTCATTCCCAAGATAATATCATTGTTTATATTTCCTCGTATTTTCTTTCAGTCATTTTCTCTGTAAATTTTAAATTAATGTGATTATCTGTTTCTTTTTATTCCTTTCTGTATATGATATATATGTAGCATGACATTTTTTGCATAATTTCGATTCTTTTAATATTATGAGCACATTTCTCTGTCATTATTTTTCCCACAAAGGTTTCTTATAGTCACATAATATGTATCCAGTGATTATGCATTATTCTATTTTGAAAAAATTAGTCTATTGCCAATTTGCTAATTTTAATACAAAAAAATAAAAAATTATATTTTGTACATATAATTCACTTAATAAAATAACTCTTCTATAAAAGTCATGGTTATATATTTATTTTTTCCCTGGGAAAAAATAAGCAAATAAAGTTACCAATTCAGAACCAAATAATATGGATATTTTAAAACATTTTATTACCGTCTATATGTACAATTCCCAAAAGATTAGACCAACATAATTTTATGCAATATAAGTGTGTCTAACTCATTATACTTTGGTAATTTTTATCATCACTTTATAACATTTCATTATTTTAAAAAGGATATTATAGATTATGTTATTATTAAATGTTTACTAATTTGTTTTTATTTTGTTTTTTTAACACTACTCACCTTTTTGTTTTCAGATGCCTTATGTGTCCCTGAAATGCTCAAGCTAGTAATAATAATAATACTACAGTCTTAAATTTCCAAGCCCTTCTCTCCCAAAACTATATTAAAATCTGTATCTGCTTAGTGTTTCATTTTCTCAGGACCCTGATCTTTAATAGATTGCAGTTGGTTGATGTGATATGTGGATATGTGCTCGTGAGATAGAAAAATTTTCAAGTGAACTCTTGCAATTCAAAAGGAGAGGACAGGTACCACAAGGAAGACCTAGCGGTCCATCTGTCAGAAGAACATGCTGGGTGTCCCGCCAGTCCCTGAATCCTTCTGAACCTTGGGGTTCACCTAATCTCTTAAGAATCAGTTTCCTTATAAACTAAGTGGTCATAATATCTGATTTACGTATATCAGAAGAAAATTACAGTAACAGTATCTCTCAAATGTAATAGTTTTTCTAAGAGAATTTTAAAAACAAACTATCTCTATATTACATTTCAGCTAAGGGAATCTCTTTGCATACTGTGTATCTGTTTCACCTATACTTTACACTGTACAAGTGGATGATTCCAATAGTGATTAATTTAGGACTCCAGAGAGACGACTTTTGGAGAGATTATACCCATAGATAATGGTGGTGAGACAACTGCCAGTCGTGGGATCAGGCCACAGAGAAATAAAAAGTAATGTAATTATTTTGTTTTAAAAAATCGATATAATACTAGCACAATGCATTTGTAGAAGTAAGAAATTGATTCAACAGAATATTTTTTAAAAATAGGCTCTTTTATGGTCAGTCTACTTTTAATTTCACAGGCTTCTTTCCCAGGAGACTAAGGTGATCTATATGTATCTTTCCGAAAACGACAGGTCAAGGTCGAGACGTTTTACTCTGACAGTGACCATGAGGAGCAACATGAAACCAAACACTTGAAAAACCCAGTAGTGTGAAGTGAACCACTGTCCTGCCTCATACAAGGCAATCCGAACAGCTGATGAGGGAACACGTCAGATTCATTAACACCCACAATTGTATTCATTAGGAAATGTTTGCGCATGTGTGTTTCCAGAATATAAAATAGGTGTCTGTCATTATCTTTGTTGTTATTTATTTCATTATATAGTTCATCGTGTATTCTCTCTATAATACAAATGTTGCCATTGGACATTTAGAACTTGAGTACTTTCTAAATGTCTTCCTCTAATTCTTTTATTGTAAGTGAAGGCTAGAAAATTACCAGGACACCACATCTAAGAAGTCCATTTGGTGAAGATTAATTTTTAGTGTTGTAAATTTTGTGTATTGAGACCCGAAACTAGAAAATATGACACCTCTTAGGATTTTTTCTATTTCTCCCCCCTCACTCTCCTCCTCCTCCCATTAGAGAAAGCAGAACTTGTACTCTTACGTTCAGAAATGTACGCTACCCTCTTGCGTCCACAAAATAGGGGTTTACTTAGTTCCTCTCTGCTGTCCAGTTCTGCTGGGCTCACGTGGTAACTGTGAAGAATACCAACCTGTGGGAAGTCTAACTCTGGGGCTGCACTTTTCAAATTATCCTGTAGGAGATCAGGCACTTAGAAAACTGGGGTCCGTTGGGGGGAAATGGGGGAGAGGCGGGGGGTGGGGAGGTGGGAAGAGATAGCATGGGGAGAAATGACAGATACAGGTGAGGGGACGGAAGGCAGCAAACCACACTGCCAGGTGTGTACCTATGCAACAATCTTGCATGTTCATCACATGTACCCCAAAACCTAAAATGCAATAAAAAAAAAAAAAAAAGAAATCCTCAAACTTCAAACTAAGCGTGAGTGCACCTTGCGCTGCGTTTGACACCAGTGAGCCAGTCAGTCTTGTCTCCTGACAGAATTTCTTTTTGATTTTTTTTTTTGACTTTATCGTCAGTAAAACGGGTACTAAACACTGGAATAAAACAATTCATATTGCAAGAAACTGCACTTCATTTAAAATTATCTATCTGTACTCAGTGTTTATGCTGAACGTGGGCCGTTATGAATTAAAACATGAGCATTATATGGTGAAATTATGTTTAATGTAGAAATTGAAGATGAAGCCATCTTTTGTAATAATGCTATCTGTGATACATCCTAAATAAATCACAGAATGCTATTTACCTCTATAGTTATGTTTATTGATAATAAATCATTGTTGAATTCAGCTTCCGTTAAGCTGAATTTCATACATTTACCGCTTCTGTGTAATGACATAAAACCATTTCATAGTCATTGTTAAATAAAATGCTCCTTTTGGTCACGTAATAATGACAAAACTAATCAATATTACTACCAGAGATATTATTAAGTGGGCTGAAACAGAATGTTTAAATCATGAGAATTTTAATGTTCTGAGAATTGATGGTGAAAATATTTTTGAAGATAAGCCATAATTAAAATCAGGAAAATGATCCTTCATCTGTCTTATTCACCTAGTTATCTGAAAATACTATTAGATGGGTTCTCATTTCAATTGTTATTGCATAGATTTTTGTATGCACTTACATGATACTATAATATACCAAAAAGTTGCTCATTCATTACATGACGACCTTTAAGAAGTAGGTTCTTAAAATTGATCACTAGGATTAAAAATGTGAGACTATATGAACAACGCCAGAATGAATCTAGAACATATGAAACATTTTAGGAAGATAAGAATCAGAGATAATCCCATTGAAGAATATCGCACTCAAATCTCCTTCAGGATCACCTACTGCAGACGTTGAATATGGAATATGGGCACAAGATTACCTCACTCCCAGACGCAGAGACACAGAGGAGCTTTGTGGCAGCAGTAACATCTGTCTCCAGAGAGGGTCCTTATGTCCTATGGTTATGGTACAGAGAAGCAAAGCTTCACACTACTGGTGATACCTAAGGTGAATGGAAATTGCCAGGTCACAAACTGTCTACCAAAAGCTCTTTCATGATGTATACCATCCCCGCTCTATCTTTCAAAAAACAGGCTAAAATGCAAGTGGTAGAAAGCCAGCACTGGCTTTTCTTTCTCTAAGTAGGATTTTAAATACATAAGGAAGAAATTTCACAGATACTCTCAACCAAAAAAATAAAATAAAATAGACATATCTTGGTTAAAAAAAAATAGAAAAATATGCATATGGGTAACAAATAAGTATTAAACAATCTGAATCAACTTAAGTAACTATTGAGATAAACTCTTATTTTCTAAGAATAGTAAAAGCTTAGGGACTACGGTTTGAATGTGTCCCCTTCAAAATCCAAATATTATGAAAGAGTGAAGCCTTGAAGGGGTGCTTAGGTCATAAGATGTCCTCCCTCATGAATGGGAATAGCTAAGCTTTCAAAAAGGTTTGATGAAGTGTGTTCACCCTTTAGGCTCTTTCATCTTCTGCCACGTGAGGACATAGTATTCCTCCCCTTTCAAGAATGCTGCATTCCAAGTGCCGTCTTTGAAGCAGAGACTGGAACTGACCAGACAAGAAACCTACCAGCACCTTGACCTTGGACTTCCCAGCCTCCAGAATTGTGAGAACATCAGTTTCTATTCTTTATAAACTACCCAGTTTGTGTCTTTTGTTGTTGTTGTAGCAGCAAAAAATGGATTATGACGAGGACTGGGAATAGGCTGATTAGGACCAAATTCAGTCTTCCCCAGCACCTTCCAGTGTCTGGGGACTATGTCACAGTGGAGGGGGAAACAGAGCCAGTGTGAATATTTTTTGTGAACTTGATCCTGGAACCCAATCCAGTGTTAGCAGTCCATTTTACTGGCAGGTCCTGGTTGGTAGAAAGAGTTTTATCATTATCGTTAGCAGAAACCGGTATGGCTGATAGCTCTATTTTTGGTAGATACTGGGATGCCCAGCGTCTCAACAGGCAGAGATGCTTCTTTAGAACTGTCATTGTGCCTGACATGTACCCTGGCTAAGCACCCTGGGAAAGGCCTGTGTTTTTGCCCGGTTGCCGACAGCATCTGGAATTCAACAAAGTCTTGTGCCAGGTGATTTGTACCCATCTGCATGTACATAAGAATGCACGTGCTAGCAGAGGGGCCACGCACCTAGGTGTCTGACCCTGAAGCGAAGGTCATATAGGGAAGGGTATAGTGTACACCTTCCAATATGATTGAAAACCAAACACCAATGAAACAGCAGCATTTCTCCAGCGGGGTAAGCACTCCCCCTTGGTTTGGGCTACAAACCAGGCTTCCTGATCATGTTTAGGTCTTGCTGGAGGAATAAAAATAAAGTGCATGAAAAGATATAAAAAAAAGCCTAGGTTTCGTCCCAAATACTTTAACTGTATCACTCTGGACACCCCATTTCACCTGACGTCTGAGTCAAGAGAAAAAGCTAAAACAAGATGAATCCTTGTTAGGGCAGTTGTCTTTGGGTCATGTGTAGCATTACACAACTGGTCTGGCCAGACTGCTAGCAGGAGGTGAGTGAGTGACAGACTGGCATAATTTGTGTTTGAATCACACATTTCAGAATTTTATTTTCTCCATATTTTGTGTAAAGCAAGGAATGTTGAGTATCTACTGGATTCAATGCTATGGCTGTTGGGCTTGTGCCACAAACAACATTCTGTTGTCCAGTGATGGTGCTTGTGTGTCCCAACAGTATTCAGGGCTGTCCCTCTAATATTTGAATTATGCATTGGAGGGTAAGTTAAGATGAAGGGAGTGTTCAGTGAGACGGATAGCTAATGCTCCGTTTCAGCATCCAGGGACTGTAAGGGCAACTTATGGATCAGCCCAGCACACTGATTATAGCAATCAGCTATACAGCGAAGTTTTGGGGTCATCTTTATTCTCATTTTGAGGGTAACTGATGCCATTCCCTAATGTTATAGTATCTTCTTTGCTATATTATTTTTTCAGTGTACCCGTCCTTTCACCTACTGTGAGGACTTCTCATATCCTACTATCTGTTTTATCAATTTTATCACACTGTCAATTTTATCACATTTGGCCCCTAAATTAAAAAGCTTAACAACAGCATGTCTTTCCAAAAGATAGCCCATTTAGAGATGCTTTCTCAGCAGTTCTCTTGATTTCCTCTATCTTTTTGGGTGAATCTTCTATACAATGTAAATGGTTGTTAGTATTAGAAGTTACTACCCAAAAGATGATAGGTGGTTCATATTTGATTTTAGTGTACAGGCTCTCTTTTTATTTGTAAATGGGTTTAAAAACACAATTTAATATTGTAAGAAATAAAAATATCATGTGTAGAAGCCCTATCACAATTATTAACAATTCAGCAATTCCAAATCATCTTCAAAAAGACTTCTTTGTACCTGCTTGCCTAAACATACGTTATACTATTTTTTTTTCTCAGAGCAACACATCACAATACCTTCCAACAGGTTATCTCCTGATCAGTGCTTTGCTGATGATATTTCATCTACTAGGATGTTGTTCCCCACACATGACTTGCTTATTCTAGAACTTCAGGTATCAGCCATGTTTCAGAAAACCCCCTCCCTATTATCTGGCATAAAGTATCCTGCCTTCCCCATCGTAGTTCCTCATTCCTCATTCCTCAAAATAATCAATACACTTTGTAAGGAAATAAGATACTTGTTTGGGACCATCTTACTCTATCAAATTGGAAAGTTCTTCTTGTATAAAATATTAATATTAATAATACTAATTCTTTTTTTAATGGCTGTAGTAAAGATGATGAAGAAGGCATGGTCTGAGAAATTAAGGTAAAATTTTTAATATGCTCTGGCACATAATTTAAATAATGTGGTGATCGATTGTGTCAACTGTTGGAGAATTTAAGTAGGAAAGAATATAGAATCTCATGTGTCCATTGAGAAACAAGCAGTAAAAACAAGAAATTAAGAGTTTCCAAGTAGTGAAAACAGAATATTTTTCACAAATCTTGGCAATAAAGAAAAGCTTAAATATACAAAAAATAAAGGAAAAATCAGGTTTGTGTGAAGATTTTGTTTTATAGTAAGGCAGACTCCCAAGTCAGGTGATAAGCCAAGAGAATGGACTATAGAAATGAAATGACTAAAACCAAAGAGTATTCATAGACATATTAGTGAGTGTTTGAGCAGGTAAGGCATATAAATTTTTTATATGTATCACATATGTGCCCTATTTATTTATCCTAAGTCTGTAAGATAGGTGGTATCATAATTCCTAATTCTAGACAGAAAAACAGAAGTACAGATTGGTGAATAATCGGTGCCCATGGTCACAAAGCTACAAATTCTAACACAGAGTTAGAAACTGAACACAAGTAGAAAGCTATTAAATGTTGTTTCTCAAAAAAATTATGGTGATGAACCAAGATAAACCAAGAACCTAGCTGAGACTGAAGATTATGAGACAAAAATACTAATCTTGCAAAACATACTTATTTCTAAAGGCTGGTGAGGAGACATATACAAAACGTTTATAATTCTAACCAAACATAAGACATGTATTAAATCTTGGAAGTACATTAATAACAAAAATAGAAGCTGACACACAAAAATAGAAGCATGTTTTCCCTTTGACTCAGGAGAGAAGTAGAAAGGAATAATTAAAATATGAAGAAATAGTGCTGCAGAGTAGATGAAAATACTAGTTTTACAAAAACTAGCTTCAAGTATCTGATTGAAAGGAGGACAAGGACACTGCTTAGAGAAGTCAGAGTCAGCCTCAGAAGTAGGACTAACTTTGCCTTAATTAAGTTCTTATTAAGCCTCATAGTTTGCATTTTTGCTGTCCAGGGTCATTTTGCAGTCCGTGGCTAAGAATCGACAGAGAGATGACTGATTACCTGAAAAATGAAGGTTAAGTTAATGGCATGCCTCCGTTAATATTGTCAGTGAAACAGATGAGTTAAACTACAAATAAGAATCCAATACTACCACAAAGTACATTTTTTTTTTTCTGCTAGAATATGTTGAGAGAAGGGAAGTCTTGGTTTAAATGTAAATTCCTTCTCTCAGGATAAAAACATGTATATTTTTGACCAACCAGTTAAGTAGATAAACGATTTCATCAAGTGACACCTCTGGGTGTAGCACATGAGAGTCAGAATTTCAGTTCAGGCTTGTGGTTTTAAGACCTTCTGCATCATTAAGGATGCTCCAGATTTTTAAATGAGGCAATTGAACTTTAAAGACATTCTTAATAGTTTAATTGTAACATGGAGAATTAAGACACTTTAGGTTTGATCTTCTAGTCATTTGCCCTCCAAGTTATTAAAATAGCAGTAGGTCTATCAAATACTGACTTTCTGTTTAGACAAATAGCCACTATATCCCATCATACAACTATAAACTGACTTTTTTTGATCCGGTAAACTTGTACTAAATTTTTTAAATTATTAGTTTGTGGAAAATTTCATTAGCAAAGAACTTATCATTGAGGATATGAATTACAAAATGTTGAAATTTTATAAAGAGTATATTAACATTTAATTTATTAGGATATATATTCATATGAGTTAATTATCATTTCTAGTCATGTGAGACTCTCTTAGGCTACGAATAAATGTGAGTATATAGAGAAAACTAACATACTAAGCGATCAATAAAAATAAATCTAAGACATAGAATTATATTGTGTCATTAACTCAGTGAGCCCATTTTTCTCATTTACAACTATAATTTAAAATTATCTATGATAAAAAAATATCTGTTTGGGATATGAAGAAAATGTGCAGTTCCAGCTGAGACAGCTTGTGGGATGGCTGAAAACTGGGGGAAGGCTGTTAGAATGTTAGTTGCTCTTTTAAAAAGGACTAGAAAAGGGCAGATGGAAGGAAACTATTTTTAGCAACAACTTCCAATCCATATTTACCTTAAATATAAACATATTCTTATTTAATGTTCATTCCTCTTCAAATGAAGCCTATGGTTGAGATTGTG
Source organism: Saimiri boliviensis (assembly GCF_048565385.1). Classification (NCBI taxonomy): domain Eukaryota; kingdom Metazoa; phylum Chordata; class Mammalia; order Primates; family Cebidae; genus Saimiri; species Saimiri boliviensis. Next base: position 1,846,984 of record NC_133467.1, read on the forward strand.
GCAGTTGAAAGGTGAGAGCTAGGATTTTATATGTGGGAAAATCTTCAAAAACAAATTAGGGAAGAGAGTAATTCCAAATGGAGGTATGAGGATCTCTGTCTCAGGAAAACAAACATAATGTGAAAACTGTTTTTAAATGACCATTTAAAATTTTGTAAATTGCCCTTAGAATATATAGCTAACGTATAAGCCTTTACTCACCAAAATCCACTAAGTCTCTTAAACAACAATGAAAATCAGTGTCACTGGAACCAAACTATCTTCTTTCTCACCCACAAACAAGCTCTATGTGACAGAAGCCGTATTCCAGGAAGGTCCAACCCAGAGGAAGGGGGATCCCTACCGCTCACCCTTCCAGTCTGAGACAAGCGGAAGGGGGATCCCGACCGCTCACCCTTCCAGTCTAAGACTGCTCCCAGAGTGGCAGACCACCAGCATTTCTCATCGAAACCAACTTTTTCTGAAGGCTGTTTGAGGCAAGAGCAGTCAAGTGTTCTCAAGTGCTCTTTTCTTAATCAGCACCCACTTAAAGGGTGAAAGCTTTAGCTGAGAATACTGGGTCCCAATCACCTAATCACACACACCCAGCTCACTTATAAGTTAGAATTTCCACAACCAGAAGAGAAAAGAAAACATACAAACAAACAAAACCAGGAACTATCAAACTGCCCAGATCTCTGCTTTTTAAGCAGGGGTATCACCCCAAGAGAAGTAGGTTGCTGTTTCAACATTCATTTCTCAAGCAGTAGCACTAAGGTTCTTGCAGGGTTGATGCAGTTCATAAAAGCATAGTTCTCTGTAGTAATCCACCAAAAACTAGTGGAGCCTAACAACTAGGTATGAAACCAACAGAGGAAGGAAGCTTAACAAAGAGATCAGAGAAAGATGAATAAAACGCTGCTAAAATCATTGTCATCATATACAAAATTCAATTGCACTTCTACAAACTAGCAAGGAATAAACCAAAAAATAAAATTAAGGAAATAATTTTCATATGATATGAAATAATAAAATACCTAAGAATATATTTAAGAAAAGACGTACAAGACCTGTACTCTGAAAACTACAAAACATTGTTGAAAGTAATTAAAGACAACATAAATAAATGGGAAAAACAATTCTAGATTCATGAAGACTTGATATTAATAATATACCATTGCATTTGAAATTTATCTGGAGATTCTTCATCAGTCTTTCAAAATTCCATGTGCTTTTTTCCCCTGAAATTGATGTTGATTCTGAAGTTCATGTGCAATGAAACAAGACACTGAATAGCCTAAACAAACTTGACAAAGAAGAACAAGAATGGAAGACTCCTTTACCAATTTGAAAACACTGTAAGATAACATCAATCACTATGGTGTAACACTAGCAAGAGAACAGAAAAATATGGCATGAAATTAAAATTCCATAAATATAGTCTCACATTTGTGATCAATTCATTTTGATAATACTTCCAGCACAATTCAATGGGGGAAAGAATCGTATTTTCAAATATTGATGTCGATACAATTGGATATCCACAGGCAAAAGAATGAAGCCAGACCCCTCCTTAACACACTAAATAGACATTAACTTAAAAGGAATCATAGACCTACATGTAAAAGCTATAATTGTAAAAAATCTTAGAAGAAAATGTGAGATTATATTATTGTAATCTTGATTTTGGCAAAATTTAGATATCAAAAGCTCAATTTGCCAAAAAATAAATAAATTGGACTTCATTGAATTTAAAAACCTGAGCTTTAGAGTGGGTGTGGTGGCTCACACCTGTAATCCTGGCAGTTTGGGAAGCTGAGGCTGGTGGACCACCTGAGGTCAGGAGTTTGAGAACAGCCTGGCGAACATGGCAAATCCTTATCTCTACTAAAAATACAAAAATTAGTCAGTTGTGTCAGGTGCTTGTAATCCAAGCTACCCAGGAGGCTAAGGCAGGAGAATTGCTTGAACCCAGGAGGCGGAGACTGCAGTGACCCGAGATGGCACCTCTGCACTCTAGCCTGGGTGACAAGAGCGAAACTCCATCTGAAACAAACAAACAAACAAACAAACAAACAAAAACTTGAGCTTTAAAGGATGCCTTAAGAAAATACAAATGAGATCATCCATACAATGAAAGAACATATTTGAAAGAAGCAGATGAAAACATGTTGACAACATCAGCCAACATCAAAATGCAAATCAAGCCCATGACAAACTATTCCACCTCCACTAGAAAGCTTATAATAAATAAGACTTAACAAGAATTTGTGAGGATGTGGATAAATTTAAAGTCTCACACACTGTTGGTAAAAATGTAAAATGGTGCAGCCACTTTGGAAAATATTTTGATATTTTCTCAAAAAAAAAAAATTCAAACATAAAATTACCATATGATCAAGCAATTCCACTGCTAGATATATATATCTATCACATGAAACATACAAGATAAAAGAAAACCAACATATACCAAAAAAGCTTGTATACAAATGTTCATACCAGTATTACTTGTAACAGCCAAAATGTGGGAACAATCTAAATACCTTTCAACAGACAAATAGAGAAACAAAAAGTCGTACAATAGAATCATGCTGACCAATAGAAATGAATGAAGTACTGAGACATGGGTGAAACTTGCAGTTATTACGTTAAGCATAAACAGAACCACGAAGGCTCCCAAGTTGTACTTTTGCATGTGTATGAACAGTTGTGAGTAGGCAAATCTTTAAAGACAAAAAGTCTATTAGTAGCCTAAGCAAGGAATTAGGAGGCTGAGGTGGAATGAGGAGTGTCTGTAATGTCTATTAGATTTCTTTTGCAGTTGGTGGTTGAAGAACTCTGTGAATATACTAAAAAGTAATCTATTGTACACTTCAATTGTATGGTATCAAATATACACCTAATAAAGGTGTTAAAATAATTAGAATATCGAATTTGTCTGTAAAAAGTCAGACCAATTCTGACCAAAGCGAAATGTCATAGAAAAATATATTTCATTTCATTGCCATAATATAATCAAATATATTAAACATCTATATTATCATATTTTTTCTGTCACATTTTAGACAGCTCTAATTCAAGGCTTTGGGTGTAATACATTAATTCCCTTACAAAAATGACATTATATAGATGATTTCTTTGTGTACAACCCATAATCTTCAAAAGCTTATTTATGTACACATAAGAAGCCCATAGCTGTCATGAAAGTGTGTAATTTTTGTTGGAAAATGGAGAGGTTAGATATAGTAAAATTATCAAATGTATATCAGTCTCTAATACAGCCTCAGTGAAAAAAGAGAAGCTAAAGATAAGATTGCTTTTCCACTCACTGGTTTTGACTGTGTAATGAAAAACAAATCCTCTTCTTTCTTATGCCAAAATGAATATTCCACTAGATTTGGACTTGGTAGAAAGGGGATTGAGCCGAGGCATCCTGCTGGGCACCACGTGAGTGCCTGTGCTGTAAGTTAACCCTTCAGCTATTGATTTGTATAAAGTGACTAATATATTCAGAAAAGAAAGTACATGTGCTTTCTCCTGAATTTTTTAGAAGAGCAAATATTTTTTTTTTACTCATTACTTAATGCATAGACACCCCAAAGTGCATTATGTAACAAAATGCAAAATTTTGCAGAAAAAATACTAACTGATGAAGTAGATACTCTTGTATTTAACTTCCAGAATGCATCATTGGCACGGTTCTCACTTTTATCATTTGGGTCACATATGCTGTTCCCACATGAATAGTCCTAAGAATGGTTATGCCAGTTCTGGCATCACAATTCTCTTTTATACAGGCTTCCTTGGCTTCTGTAGATTTGCTTAAGGCTTTTTACATGGAAAGGATACGTTTCTCAGAAGAGAGTCCCCGCCGCAGCCTCGTGCACATTTCCAGTGACAGCAGCTGGCTTCTGATTTCTAAAGTACCACATTTTGCTCTTGAATAGCAGTAGCATGAAACTACTACAATAAAAAGGAAAAGGAAAAGCTACAGGTAAATATAGATACAAATATGATATATTTCTTAGCAAAACCATCTTTGGAAACATTAAAGACTCGCCAATTCTGATTCAGTGATAAAGAGATAATTATACCTGTCCCAAAGGCCACTGGAACTAGGGTATTAATATAAACTGCATTTTAATGTCTTATTTTCTGCCCTTAACCACGTTAAGAATCTTAGAAAGTGAAAGTGCTACTTTCCCTTTCAAATATCATTACATTTTCTATATGAGTTAACAGTTTAACATACAGACTTGAGACTCAATTAATGTCTCATAACGGAATGAAATTACCAAGCTAGTGAAGCTCTTCTCAGTGAATACATACACACTTGCCAGTTAGAAGTGCTTAAAGGCAAAAAGTGAATGCAGATGTTCAAACTACCACTCTACATCTATAATAAACTGAATATATTTAACTTGGCAATATGTTAATAATAAATATGTTGTTTATTATTAATATATTTCCAAGTTAACTATATTGTTATTTATTATTTACATAATAATAACATATTGCCTTTATTTATTATACTTTAAGTTCTGGGGTCCATGTGCAGAACATACAGGTTTGTTACGTAGGTATATATGTGCCGTGGTGGTTTGCTGCATCCGTGCCCCCATCATCTACACCAGGTGTTTCTCCTAATGCTGCCCGTCCGCAAAGCCCCTACACCCTGCTATCCCTCTCCTAGTCCCTCACCCCCCAACAGGCCCTGATGTCGGATGTTCCCCTCCCTGTGTATTGACACCTGACACCTATTTTTCTTAAAGGAAAATAAGGTAAATCATGTGATTTAAGACCATACACCTCTGCATAAAACGAAATAGATGTGTAATGCAGTCATCCAAGTGATACGCCACATAAAAATTGAAGAAAAGTTATCTGCATTACTCAGATTATTTTTCTTTCAGTATCTCCATACATATCATATTTTATATGTGTGTATATATCTACAAATATTTATGTATAGCTATTGTATTTGCAATATGTATACAGTATTTTACTTAACAAATTGCATAAAATATACTATAAAAATGAATTATTTTATTTTACTAACGAATTTACTTTTTAAATACTTATTACAGTTGCTGGAGTATATTTTCTTCATTTTTATTTTCAAGTTTATTTTTAACTTTTAAATTCAGGGCTACATGTGGAGGTTTGTTGTATAGGCAAAATTATGACATGGGATTGTTGTACAGTATTTCATCATCCAGGTATTAAGCATAGTATCTCTTAGCTATTTTTCCTATCCTCTTCCTTCTTCCAACCTCCACCCTCTGATAGGCCCCAGTGTGTGTTTCTCCTCTGTATATCCATGAGTTCTCATCATTTAGCTCCCACTTATAAATAAGAACGTGTGGTATTTGGTTTTCTGTTTCTGCATTAGGTTGCTAAGGCTAATGGTCTCCAGCTTCACCTGTGTGCCCGAAAAGGACATGAGCTTGTTCTTTTTTATGGCTGCATAATATTCTGTGGTGTAGATGTACCACATTTTCTTTATCTCGTCAATGACTGATGGGCATTTAGATTGATTCCATGCCTTTGCTATTGTGAATAGTGCTGCAATGAACATAAGTGTGCGTGTGTCTCCATAATAGAATGACTTGTATTCCTGTGGGTACATACCCAGTAATGTGATTGCTAGGTCAAATGGTATTTCTGTCTTTAGGTCTTTGAGGAATTGCCACACTGTCTTCCACAACACTCCGACCGACACTATTTAAACGTTCCCCTTTCTCCATAACTTCAGCAGAATCTGTCATTTTTTTACTTTTTAATGTTGGTCTTTCTGACGGGTGTGAGATGGTATCTCATTGTGGTTTCCATTTGCATTTCTCTAATGATGAGTGATGTTGAGCTTTTTTCCACGATTGTCATTTCTGATTGTGTTTATTTAAATTTTCTTTTTTCTCTTCTTTGTCTAGCCAGCAGTCTATTTTATTAATTTTTCAAAACCCAGCTCCTGAATTCATTAATCTTTTGAATGGCTTTTCATGTCTCAACCTCCTTCAGTTCAGCTCTGATTTTGGTTATTTCTTGTCTTCTGCTAGATTTTGAATTTGTTTGTTCTTGGTTCTCCAGTTATTTGAGTTGTGATGTTAGGTTGTTAACTTCAGGTATTTTTAACTTTCTGATGTAATCATTTAATACCATAAATTTGCCTCTTAACACTACCATAGCCATGTCCTCGAGATTCTGTTATGTTGTATCTTTGTCCTCATTAGTTTCAAAGAAGGTCTTAATTTTGCCTTAATTTCATTATTTACCCAAGAGTCATTCAGGAACAGGTTATTCAATGTCCATGTAATTGTATGGTTTGAGTGAACTTCTTAGTCCTGATTTCTAATTTGTTTGTGTTGTGGTCTGAGATATTAGTTGTTGTTATTTCAGTTCTTTTGCATTTGCTGAGGAATGTTTTACTTCCAAGTGTGTGATCAGGTTTAGAGTATGTGCCATGTGGTAATGAGAAGAATGTGTATTTTCTGTTGCTTTTGGGTGGAGAGTTCTGTGGATATATGTCAGGTCCATTTGATCCAGTGATGAGTTGCTGAGTTCAAGTCCTAAATATCTTTGTTAATTTTCTGTCCTGTCATGACGACTTGTCTAACATTGTCATCAATGTGGTGGTAAAGTCTCCCACTTTTTTTTTTTTTTTTGAGACTAAGTCTCACTCTATCGCCAGGCTGGAGTGCAGTGACGTGATCCCAGCTCACTGCAAGTTTCATTTTCTGGTTTCAAGCAATTCTCCTGCCTCAAACTCCCGAGTTGCTGGAACTACAGGCATGCACCACCATGCCTGGCTAATTTTTTGTACTTTTAGTAGAGATGGAGTTGTATCATGTTGGCCAGGATGGTCTCGATCTCTTGACCTCATGATCCGCCTCCCTCAGCCTCCCAAAGTGCTCAGATTACAGGCATGAGGCACTGCACCCAACCAAGTCCCCCACTCTTAATGTGCTGGAGTCTCTTTGAAGTTCTCTAAGAACTTGCTTTAAGAATCTGGGTGCTTCTGTATTGGGTGCATACATATTTAGGAGAGTTTTATCTTCTCATTGAATTGAACCTTTCACAATTACGTAATGATCTTCTTTGGCTTTTTTGATGTTTGTTGCTTTAAAGCCTGCTGTGTCAGAAACTAGGGTGGCAACCCCTGCTTTTTTCCATTTTACATTTGCTTGGTAGATTTTCTCCATCCCTTTATTTCGAGCCTATGTGTGTCATTGCATATGAGTTGGATCTCTTGCAGACAGCATGCCAATTGATCATTCTTTATCCAGCTTGTCACTTTGTGTCTTTTAATTGGAATATTTAGCCCGTGTACATTTAAGGTTAGTGTTGCTGTGTGTGAATTAATTTTGCCCTGTCATACTGAATGCTGTAACTCTGGGGGACTTGCATTGGGACCCAACTGTTCTTTGGCTTCTGCTTCTTGAGGTTTGGAATCCACTGTGTTGGTTGGACCAAAATGTAGCAGCTGTGGCAGAGAGCTGGTGAGTGCTGGGGTGCCTGCTTCCCTGTGGGCTCCCACCACAGTGGCAGGGGCAGCACAGCTGGGGTGGCAGTGTGGGGCAGGGAGCCCACTGCTGGAGACTGTGCCAGGTTGCACTGGCGGTGGTGTTGGCTCCATGACCGGGTGCCAAAGGGCTCAGATTAGGTGTTTCTCTGTGCCCTGGAAGCCGGAGTAATTGCCTAGGTTGAAAGAGGGCTCACTGTTCTCTGCCTAGTGTTGGCACAAGAGCAGGTCCTGGCTGGGCCAGGCTTGCTGGCTCTGTTCCCCCCAAGGCTCCATCTCCATGGAATAATGGTTGGAGGTGGGACGGAGGCAAAGTGCACTCCTGCATGCAAGTGTGGCGAGGAAGGCAAACCCCGCCTGGGCAGACATACCAGCAATGTGATGTGGGGAGTTGTGGGGAGTTGCCATGAACCCCCGAGAGGCTGCAATATGGGGAGGGAGTGGGCAACCTAGCTGCAGTGAGACCCCCAAGGCATGGCTGCACTGGGGCCGCAAGAGAGGCCCGGAGACAGAGGGCTGCTCAGGTGAGAACAGTCCGGTCTGATGTGCAAGACTGTCCTGCAGAGATCAACTTCCACGGTCCCTAGGGCTAAAGTATCTCATGGGAGCAAGTCAGCCAGGAGGGTGGCCCTCCCTGAACATGCTCTGCTCCGGACGCTCTCACAGCAGACTGTCTTGCTTGCTGCCCCTTCCACTTCTCCAGGCAGCCCTCCCCGCCAATGCCAGTGTCTGTGCTGGTCCAGGGGTCCCATTGTCCTGGGGCTCCAGAAGTCTGCGGTGAGCGTGTGTTGCTCTTTGCTGGTTTAACTCACACATTTCCCTGGAGCTGCTGTGGTCCAAAACTGAGTCCAGTGTGCAGTAGCCCCTGCAGGGCCCCAGCTGTCTCCTCCTTCAGCCGGCCTCCGTCCACGTGTGGCCTTCCCGCTAAGGATACCTTCTGTCCTCCCGCTGTGGGAGCTGTTCTGCCTGGCTGGGTCTACTTGGCCATCTCGCCCTCTCCTCCCATTTTATTTCATCTATAAATATACAGAATAGGCATTTTTCACAGATGTCCTTCAAAGAAGAGATGAAAGACTCTAGCATAATATACCAGTCATTCTTTGTATGTACATATGCACATTCTTTTCTCACTGAGGTGCTATAAATTTCATCAGATACCTAAAGGTCCCGTTACACAAAATGTGTCCAGTCATGGGGCAGAGGTCTAGTCTATAGGATTGCTAAAAATATCATTGAATTTTTGTTTAAAAGAATATACATTAACAAAGTGGCTGCAAAGGAGTTAGTTTCCTGGACGCCAGTCTATGCAGGTGGCAAAAAAAGTGCTCGTCAGATATTTTAATGGTCGTTTGCTCTAGTACTATCTTTATATTTGTTAAACGTAAGTACACATGAAGGCAAGTTGTTTCACCATGTATTTATTTATTTTGTCAAGAATCCGGTGAATATAGCTTACATTGCCTCCCGCAGCAGTGAATTTCAAGACCCCATTGTTGAAAATTGTATTTATGTACTTACTCCATAAAACACAGGAATTTAGAGTTATGTGGGATGAAGATAGGAGAGAAAAAGAGGGAGAAAGACTTCGCATCTCTAAAATATCAAAATGACTGCAAGTCTGGATATTAAGACTTTGGTGACAATTATTATTATACTCCCTGATTTTCATAAATAAAACATTACATGATAAATAATACCACGAAGTAATGCTTATTTTTATTCATTTTTCTATATGCCATATGTAAGATTATAATGAGGAATAAATTTACTTATAGTATAAATGTAGGTACTGTCAGATATAATCTCAAGAGGAAGATACTATTGTGTTTTTATTTTATAGATGAAAACAGTGAGGTCCAGAGAGTTTAGGTGATGTGCTCAAGGCCATACAGTAGTGCTGAACTTTAATCTCAGGCTATATGGGTAAAGCATGTCTATCTTTAATATCTATGCTATTATTGTCTCTCAGTATTAAACCATCTTAACTAAAAATATTAACCCAGGTTAATTATGTAACCAATTATTATAGCTGTCTGCTGTAAAATTAATAAGTAGTTCAGATCTTGAAGAGTTAGAGGCAGAAAATGAAATTAGTCTCAGAATTTTTCTTCATTGAACAGAGGTGAACAGCCATTTGAATTTTAGCAACATACAACATTCCTTTTTAGATAAAGGCTCAAAAATGAAAAACATTTGTCAACTTGGTCTCCTTTTACACATTAATATAAGCAAAAAAAATACTCTTGTTATTGTTTTAGGAGGAGTTTTCTTTTCTTTTTTTCTTTTTTTTTTCTTTTTTTTTGCATCACCAAAACTAAGTTAACTTCTGTACATAAATTTGAACACAGAGCATCATTCTGTTCTTACTCCAATGGAGTGAAAGTCAATTGATGGTTGTAAGCTCAATGGCAGGTCATTAAAAACCTGTTTGTAGCCTTTGGTCATTCATATGTGCATCCACGATTAATGACACAGAGAACTACCTGGAGACTATGGTTTAAACTGCAACCACTTACTCTGGCATGGAAGTGCAGGTTCCTTGAGGCAGCTCTGTGCTCTTTGTTCAGTATCTCTGCTTTACACGTTGGTAAACATTTTTAATGCAACCCTGGGCTTAACTCCAGTGATCCAGAAATCCTCCATTACTGTTACATGTTGAATTTTCATATACCAAAATATCGTACACTCGCTGTATGAAATGTAAATGTGTCGCTCTTTGACAGGAATATTTTAATCAACAATTTGCTTGAACTTTTATATCCTTAGGCAAGAGGAATTTTAAAATGTGTAATAAAAGATCAAAGGAAATGTTCAATGGTAGTTCTGGAATTAATAAGTGTAAAATCAGTGAGGTATGTTAGAAGTTACACCCAGAGTAAGAAAAATTAATTGATGTCTATTCCAGTCGTCAATATTCGGAATCCTATATTCACTTTTGATCGCTCGTCACTTGCATCTTCTATGTTCAGGCGAATTTCAGCAAATTTTGCCTTTTCGTATGTCTGAAACTATGCCCGGTTTCTATAATCCCATCACCAGCATCCTAATTCTGTTTGAAGTCAGTTTGTATCTTGGACTTCATAGCAGAATCCATTTAACAGGTTTCCTCAATGGTAGTTTTTAGATGCTCCTCCTTGAGCAGAGTATAGTCAGTTTTTCAGTCCTTTTAAATCACAGGCATTTTCGAGCCTAAAATAAAATACTAATAAGTTATAGTTAAACTTTTAATCCTGTTGTTTATATACCTTAGAAATTTCCTTGAATTTTATTTTTCCCTGTTGTTAGACATAAGCCACTCATTCTAGTAATCCCTTAGATCAGCACCCTCACTGGGGTCACTGTTTGTCATGTACACCCCTGTCTTTACTATTATTTCTTGCTTTAATCTTGTCTAACCACTCCCTATTATTCTGGTTATTTAAATCCTTACATTCTCAATCTTTTTTGTTTCAGGACTCCTAAAACCTTTTGTTTATAGAGATTTTACCTAATGATATTTATAATTTTTGAAGTTAAAGATAAAAAATATTTATTAATGAAATTATACAAAATAGTATTAACCTACTATATGTTTCATAAATAAAATAATTCTATAAAAATAAGTATATATTAAATACAAAAAAAGTAGCAGAAGGAGTGTCGGTGTTTTATGTTTGCAAACCTTCTTAATTTTTGGCTTCATAGCAGACAGATAGGATAACCCATTTACTTCTACTTCTACATTTGATCTGTTACAATCTGCTGCTTTTGTTGAGTATATGAAGAAAATCAGTTTAACACATAAATGCAGCAGGAAAAGAGAGAACCACGTATATTCCCTGAAATATTTTGGCACCCCAGGGGTCTTCAAATTATACTTCAAATTTGCTTCTTGAAGTTTCTAGTTAAGACTCTTTATGACTTGGTACTTCCTTCTGAGTTGTTAAAAACATTAATGCATGCCTTTTATGCGATCTCATAGAACAAATGTTTAATCTTTTTACTTTCTTATAATTTAGGCCTTGATTTTCTACATTGTAGATTGTATTTCATTTATAGTTCCATGTGAAGTGGTAGACTATACTGCTTCAGAACCAAGTGTCTGTAGATTTCCAAGGTTCCATTTCAGTCCATGCTCAACTGTCAACTAGCTGTAGGGCCGGTTTCCTCACCTGTTTGTGCCTTAAGTTGTTCGTCTTTGTAAGATAAATAATAATAGTACTCACAGGATCGTTTTGAGTTATAAACTATTGTTTGTGTGTGCACAAATAAACACATTCAAATATGTATAACTGAATTGCTTTTCCCTACTGTTACTACTTATTTTTTTTCTCAGTGTGGTAAGGAAATTACAGCATGCTTTTCAGCAGTAAAATAACAACTACATTATCTTTTAATTTATATTTATAGTAATATTTCAAATATGAAAATCAGAAGTTATTATTCATAGCATGTGAGATTCAGAAGAGAGACAGAGTTTTGAAAAATACCAATCTTGCAAAAATGTTAAAAAAAATAGAGTCCTTTCTGCACAATTACACACAATTAAGTGATCATCTCTTTTAGCTTAATCATAGTCAAATAGTTAATTTTAATGAGCCTTTCCTTAATGAGGTCTACACTTCCTGTTCCTTCTGTCATACTCATCTGTCATTATGTGTCAGATTCCTAAGGTAATTAAGAAGTTGCCTAAAAAAGGAAAAATAATATTTAGACAGAGTATGTATACATTTAAAAATATGTTTATTACACTATACTGCAAAAAATTAAACTTTGAAAAGAGCAAATAGCTACTCAAATATCTCACATATCAATGTGATTTCAAAAATATTGTTTGGAAATTAAAATTTTGGAAATGAAAAGTTACAGCTTTACTACTATTTTGGAAGTGGTGTTGTAGAAGTGTCCTGCGATTTCTCCCACAACATACACACACACATACACACCACACACACATCACCGTTCTTTACCCTATTTTATTTCCAGCAAGCCTATTCCATTTGAATTATATTCATGTACTCCAAAGTCGCTGTTGTCTGGTTAGACTTCAGCAATGAAAACATCCTCCAGGATACCGGAGGACGTGAGGCTGGGAAGGTCGGAGGACTTGCCACACTTTGCCCTTCCCTGTGTAATCACCCGTTTAACTGCATTCCTCCATTGAATTACTGGCCAAACTAATCTCTCCTGAGTTCGGTAACTGTTTCTGTCCCTTTATTCTTCAGACTCACTGCTGTTACTTGTTCTGGGAAAATACCTGTGATTATTTTTCCTTGCCTTCTAACCAATATGTTAAAAAGAAGCCAATGGTACACGTTGAGATTTCCTAACATTTATTTCTTGTTGCATCAGGTTCAGTTTCTAATACATTTAGCAACTCTTCAGGTTACACTTATTAAAAGGAAAAAAATTAACAGGATTTTAATAATTAAATATGTCAGGCACTGAACTAGATGTCAGGGGATACAAATTAGATGCTGTATCTGTATTTGAATAGCTCATGATTTTTAGGTTCTATTAATAGACTGATACTATCAAAATGTAGTACATGAAACACTTTGAAGCGTAACGGACTTCAGAGTTCATCTATCCCAATATTTTACTTTTCTGGATAGAAAAGCTGACGCCCAGAGAGTTCATTTTACTGAATATAGTGGTCTTTTCAGTAGTGTTTAATGTTAGTCTTTTCTACATTTTACTAAAGATAATCTCAGTAATTGTTGAACCTACAAATCCATATATTTTGTTTTCATTTTTATACTTTCGTTGACATTTTACTTAGGAGCTTACAGAAACAAAGACTTAAAAGCTATAAAACCAACCAAAGAAAATATAGGATGTTTATTTCACCATTGTTATGTAAAGTATTTTCTTAGAAAAATTCATAATAATACATCCAAAGGAAAAAACTGATAGGTTTTGTTTTTCCTGTGAGAAGTAATAAAATTTGTTATGCAGTAAATATAGAGATGTATGCAGTAAATATCAATATTTCAATGAGAAAGAATGCTGCAAACTGGAAAATAATATGTATAACACATGCAATAAGCAATAGCTTAATATGTCAAACAATAGACAACTCTTCCTGAGAAAGCCCAGAAACAACGGAGATAAATAGCCTATCAGGTTTACAAAGACTTCCAGAAATGATCATCTACAGTGTTTGAGACTCTCTGTTCACAAGATTTCATAACTATTGAAACAGACTCTCTTTTTCTCCGAAATTCATACACACACAGAATGAGGAAGACTGTGACTTCACAAATAATACATTAGAAAATCTTTGTGTTTCAGTAATCAAGTTAATATTTCAGCAGAATATGAACAACTTGGTAATTAAACTCATTTAACTGTCATAATATTCATGCTGTTTACTAATATGGACATATCTTACTTTTTTTTTTTTTTTTTGAGATGGAGTCTCATTCTGCCTGTCACCCATGCTGGAGTGCAGTGGCGCAATCTCAGCTCACTGCAACCTCCTCCTCCCAGGTCCAAGCAATTCTTCTGCCTCAACCTCCTGAGTAGCTGGGATTACAGGCACGTGTTACCAAGTCCAGCTAATTTTTGTATTTTTAGTAAAAAAGGAGTTTCACCATGTTGGCTAGGCTGGTCTTGAACTCCTGACCTCAAGTGATTCACCCACGTTGGCCTCCCAAAATGTTGGGATTACAGGCCAATATATCTTACTTTTATAGTAAGAAACAATCAGTTTTCTTTTTGTTTATGACAGAAAAGTGTTGGAAGAAAATTTCATGCACACACATATGTATTTATATTTCCAAACATGAAAAGTCATCTTTAACCATATGCTCCTAGAAACTAATATTCAATGTACTCATTTTCAAACTTAAAAAAATATTGAAAAAAATCACCTCTATGAAGGTAATATCAAATTGTCTCCTGCCAATAGTGTTTGTATCAATCTCCGTTTAACCTGCACAACACCAGGCTAAAAATAGTCTTCTTATTTTATGAGGCTGATTATATTTCATTTATAAAACATGGCTTTTGGACAGTTAAATTTATTACTGAATGAGTTCACCATAATAATATTTGTTTATTTTCTATTGAACTGTTCATTTTTTGTTTGTTTATTTTTAGCGTTACAGAAGGAAGTGATTGGAAACTGAAAATACCAGTGCTTAAGATGTTTTCAAAAGATTTGACTTCTCAGCCTGGTCAGCTGGATCAACAGGAAAAAGAGGTCCTAAACTCCATCTAAGTAAGAACTACATGAAAGCTTTGGTAAGTGGACTTTGGCATTTTAGAAACAAAGAAGCTAGTACTATCTCTTATTCAGGAAAAATATTAGTGCCAGGGAATGATTATACTGTCACTGTTTGGTGACAGCAAGAAATGAGAAGTATGTGACGGAAATGGTGTGTTTTTTTTTTTTAAAAAAAAAAAAAGAAAGAAAAAAGAAAAGCTTAATAGGCCTGTGGGTGTATATGAGTGTGCGTGTATATGAGTCCGCAGCTGCGGACCTGGAATGCCTGCACCCTCAGGGGCAGAAAGCTCCCCTGCCCCTATAGGCTCAGAATTGCCTGCTTCCCTGCTTGGCCTCCCCACAATCCCAGTGCCTGCTCTGATTTTGGAGCAAAGTGTAGTATAAGCCCAGGTGCTGTTGTGACCCTGCTGGGTGTGTGCACATTTGGGTCAGCACTGACATGTCAGCCCCTTGCCACCTTGGCCTCTGAACTTTGGGTGACAACAGCAGGGGAGGGAGGCAGAGGTTACTGAGGCTAGCTCTTTGCAGGCCTAGGAACAGCCCGGGTGCCGTGCATGACATGATTGATGGTGCCAGGAGACAGACAGGCACCTGGGCAAAAAAGGACAGGCCTCTCGTGAAGCCTCACCTTTAAACCTGGGATGACCAGAAGCATGGGGACTGGGCTGGCAGCTCTGGGTAGAGTTCACCGCCAGGAATGACAACTTATGGTGCTTTTTCTGGGCCTGCCTATGGCCACCCATGGACCAATCAGAATGCACTTCCTCCCTTCTGAAGCCTAGAAAATCCCCAGGCACTCAGCCAGACTCAGAGATGTAAGAACTATGAGCTGTGGGAAGGAGCTTCCACTTTGGGTCTCCTCCACTCATCAGACCACCTGTCTGCAGTTGAGAGCTACCCCACTCCAGTTCTCCTCTCCGTTGAGGGCTGCACTTGCCAGGACTACCTGCCTGCAGAAAGGAGCTACCCAGACAGGGCATCCTCTCCATTGAGAACTAAATGCCCATGGGATGACACGTCTGCAGAAAGGAGCTACCCACTTCAGATTTCCTAGAATTGTTCTGTCACTCAATGAAGCCCCCCTCTACCTTGCTGACCTTCCAGTTGTCTGTGTGTTTTATTCTTCCTGGTTGTGGGACAGGACCCTGGGACTCCCTGAATGGTGGGACTGAAAGAGCTGTAACATGAACAGGGCTGAAGCACGCCCCTACGTTGCCCCATTGTGGGCATGAGTCTGCCAGGTTGAGTGAGAGGAACAAGCACAGGTGCCTCAGCAAAACTCAGGCAAAGGCACCACTGGACACAAAGATTTCCAGGTGGAAAAGTGACACCCTAAGGATCCTGTGACAATTAGGTTATCTTTAAAAAACTGGGTTAAGAATACCAAAAGAATGAGGCAAGTTCAACTGAAAGTGTAGACAAAAATTGCCTTTGGTCAGAGCACACAAGAAGATTCTATATTTAGGTGGCTTTTACTCAGCTTCCAGCACTATTATACAGATTTAAAGCCAACACTGCCAAAGCTGCAGAGCTATTTTATTTCCATATATCTATAACAGAAATTAATAAATTATGATCAAGTAAGGTTTTATTGAAAAATGTATATATTTAAACACATATATACATTTTCAATCTAAAGCCTTAATATTGAATTTCATAATTTTACAATTAAAAAAGAATATCGATAATTTTCTTTAATAGATTGAAGCTCAAAATGTATCTTTAATAAAATTAGAATGTTTTATAATAATTATATTACTATTGGTTGTTACTATTTATAAATATATGCCTTAATATTATTTAACAAAATAGTGTTAATATAAAAATGTGCAAAAAGCTTTACAATTTAAAATGGGAGCTACTTAAATAAACTTTTATAGTAAAATACTGCTTTCTAAATTTTATTTTACGGTTCATTTGGAATTTTTTAATTTAGTTGAACTTAAAATCATGTTTTAAGGTCTCCAATTAAAAAAAATCGATCTGATATTTTTAACTTAAAAAACATAGCAGAGAGTCTGAGCATGTTGGCTCACACCTGTAATCCCAGCACTTTGGGTGGCATGGATCATGAGGTCAGAAGATTGAGACCATATTGTCCAACATGGTGAAACCCAATCTCTACTAAAAATACAAAAATATTACCTGGGAGTGGTTGTGTGCGCCTGCTAGTCCCAGCTACTTGGGAGGCGGAGGCAGGGGAATGGTTTGAACCCAGGAGCTGGAGATTGCGGTGAGCCAAGATCTTACCACTGCACTCCAGCCTTGTGACAGAGCAAGACTCCGTCTAGAGGAAAAAACATACAGCAAAGAAGGAGATTTTATGAGAAGAGAGTACTTCCTGAGTCATGGCTTTAATTTTTAGTATTAGGATAACTGTTTTTGCCTCTTTGCCATATGAAGAAAGTCTCTTTCATATATTTGAGAGTTTCTTTTCTTTTTCTTTTTCTTTTTTCCTAATTATACTTTCAGTTCTGGGGTACAAGTGCAGATTTTGCAGGATTGATACATAGGTATACACATGCCATGGTTGCTTGCTGCATCCATCCCCCCTCACCAAAATTAGGTATTTCTCCTAGCATTATCCCTCCCCAAATTCTCCACCCCCTGCTATTGCTCCCCTAGACCCCACCCCCAAACAGACCCTAGTGTGTGATGTTCTCCTTTCTGTGTCCATGTGTTCTCACTGATCAACGTCTACTTATGAGTGAGAACATGCAGTTTTTGGTTTTCTGTTCTGTGTCAGTTTGCTGAGAATGATAGTTTCCAGTTTCATCCATGTCCCTGCAAAGGACATGAACTCATCCTTTTATGTGGCTGCATAGTATTCCATGGTGTATATGTGCCAGTCTATCCTTGATGGGCATTTGGGTTGGTTACAAGTCTTTGCTATCATAAACAGTGCTGCAATGAACATATGTGTGCATGTGTCTTTATAATAGAATAATTTATAATCCTTTGGGTATATACCCAGTAATGGGATCGCTGAGTCCAATTGAATTTCTATTTCTAGATCCTTGAGGAAGTGCCACACTGTCTTCCACAATGGTTCAACTAATTTACACTCCCACCAACAGCGTAAAAGCATTCCTGTTTCTCCACATCGTCTCCAGCATCTGTTGTCTAGAGATTTTTTTAATGATTGCCCTTCTAAGTGGTGTGAGATGCTATCTCAATGTGGTTTTGATTTGCATTTCTCTAATGGCCAGTGATGATGAGCATTTTTTCATATGTTTTTGCCCTCATATACGTCTTCTTTTGATAAGGGCCTGTTCACATACTTTGCCCGCTTTTTGATGGGATTATTTGCTTTTTTCTTGTAAACTTGTTTTAGTTCTTTGTAGATTCTGGATATTAGCCCTTTGTCAAATGGATAGATTGCAAAAATTTTTTCCCATTCTGTTGGTTGCTGGTACACGCTAATGATTGTTTCTTTTGCTGTGCAGAAGCTCTGGAGTTTAATTAGATCCCATTTGTCTATTTTGGCTTTTGATGCCTTTGCTTTTGGTGTCTTAGTCAAGAAGTCCTTGCCTATGCCTATGTCCTGAATGGTATTGCCTAGGTTTTCTTCTAGGGTTTTTATGGTGATAGGCCTCATGTTTAAATCTTTAATCCATCTGGAGTTAATTTCTGTATCAGATGTAAGAAAGAGATCCGGTTTCAGCTTTCTGCATTTGGCTAGCCAGTTTTCCCAGCACCATTTATTAAATAGGAAATCCTTTTGCCATTGTTTGTTTTTGTCAGGTTTGTCAAAGATCAGATGGTTGTAGATGTGTGGCATTACTTCTGAGGCCTCTGTTCTGTTCCATTGGTCTATATCTCTGTTTTGGTACCGGTACCATGCTATTTTGATTACTGTAGCATTGTACTATAGTTTGAAGTCAGGTAGCAGGATACTTCCAGCTTTCTTCTTTTGGCTTAGAATTGTCTTGGCTATGCAGCTCTCTTTTGGTTCCATATGAAGTTTAAGGTGGTTTTTTTCCAGTTCTGTGAAGAAGGTCAATGGTAGCTTGATGGGGATAGAATTGAATCTATAAATTACTTTGGGTAATATGACCATTTTCACAATATTAATTCTTCCTAACCATGAGCATGGAATGTTTTTTCATCTGTTTGTGTCCTCTGTCACTTCCTTGAGCAGTGATTTGTAGTTCTCCTTAAAGAGGTCCTTCATGTCCTTTGTTAATTGTATTCCTAGGTATTTTATTCTCTTCATAGTAATTGTGAATGGGAGTTCACTCACAATTTGGCTCTCTGTTTGTCTGTTACTGGTGTACAGGAAAGCCTGTGATTTTTGCACATTGATTTTGTATCCTGAGACTGCATCTTAAGGAGATTTGGGGCTGAGACAGTGGGGTCTTCTAGATATACAATCATGTCGTCTGCAAATAGAGACAATTTGGCTTCCTCTTTTCCTAATTGAATATGCTTTATTTCTTTTTTTTTTTTTTTTGCCTGATTGCTCTGGATAGAACTTCCAATACTATGTTGAATAGGAGTGGTGAGAGAGGGCATCTTTGTCTAGTGCCAGTTTTCAAAAGGAATGCTTCCAGTTTTTGCCCATTCAGTATGATTTTGGCCGTGGGTTTGTAATAGATAGCTTTTATTATTTTGAGATATGTTCCATCAATACCTAGTTTATTGAGAATTTTTAGCATAAATGGCTGCTGAATTTTGTGGAAGACCTTCTCTGCATCTGTTGAGATAATCACGTGGTTTTTGTCTTTGGTTCTGTTTATGTGGTGGATATTACATTTATAGATTGGTGTAAGTTGAACCAAACTTGCGTCCTGGGGATGAAGCCTTCTTGATCATGATAGATAAGGTTTTCGATGTGTTCTTAGATTCGGTTTGCCAGTATTTTATTGAAGATTTTTGCATAGAGGTTCATCATGGATATTAGACTGAAATCTTCTTTTTTAGTTGTGTCTCTCCCAGGTTTTGGTATCAGGATGATGTTTGTCTCATAAAACGAGTTAGGGAGTATTTCCTCTTTTTGTATTGTTTGGAATAGTTTCAGAAGGAATGGTACCAGCTCCTCTTTGTACATTTGGTAGAATTCGGCTGTGAACCCATCTGGTCCTGGACTTTTTTTTTGGTCGGTAGGCTATTAATTGCTGCCTTAAATATGCAACCAATACAGGAGCACCCGAATACATAAAGCAAGTACTTAACGACCTACAAAGAGACCCACACAATGATAGTGGGAGACTTTAACACTCCACTGTCAATATTAGACAGATCGATAAGACAGAAAATTAACAAGGATATTCAGGACTTGAACTCAGATCTGGACCAAGCAGACCTAATAGACATATACAGAACTCTCCACCCCAAATCCACAGAATATACATTCTTCTCAGCACCACATTGCACTTACTCTGAAATTGGCCACATAATTGGAAGTCAAACATTCCTAAGCAAATGCAAAAGAACAGAAAGCTTATTAGTCTCTCAGAGCACAGTGTCATCAAATTAAAACTCAGGTCTAAGAAACTCACTCAAAACTGCACAACTACATGGAAACTGAACAACCTGCTCCTGAATGACAACTGGATAAATAATTAAATGAAGGCAGAAATAAAGATGTTCTTCAAAACCAATGAGAACAAAGATACAATGTACCAGAATCTCTGGGACACATTTAAAGCAGTGTCTAGAGGGAAATTTATAGCACTAAATGCACATGAAAAGCAAGGAAAGATCTAAAATTGACACCCTGTCATCAAAATTAAAAGAACTAGAGGAGCAAGATCAAATAAATTCAAAAGCTAGCAGAAGACAAGAAATACCTAAGATCAGAGCAGAACTGAAGGAGATGGAGACACAAAAACCCTTCAGAAAAAAATCAGTAAATCAAGGAGCTGGTTTTTTTAAAAAGATCAACAAAATAGGTCGCTTGCCAGACTAATAAAAAAGAAAGGAGAGAAAAATCAAATAGATGAAATAAAAAATGATAAAGGAGATATCACCACTGATCCCACAGAAATATGAACTACCATCAGATATGACTACAAATAACTCTATGCACATAAACCAGTAAACCTAGAAGAAATGGATGAGTTCTTGGACACTTACACCCTCCCAAGACTAAACCAGGAAGAAGCTGAATCCCCTGAATAGACTATTTCAGAGTTTCTATTCAGCAAATCACTTTCTACCTTAAAAATGTTCACAAAAAGAGGCAAAGCATCAACAAAAAGTGGCATGATGAGATTCCCAGTTTAACAACTTTAGGAGAACACAGGACTTATGTAGTATTCAAGCCCAAAAGCATAATCTCAGTCTGTTCATGAGGAAACATCAAGGAAATGCACATTCAAGATTGTTCTATAAAATATCTGGCCTGTATTTTTTAATGAAAGGCACTGGTAGGCCAAGGAGCTCTAAAGAGACTTAGCAATGTATACCTATATGACAAGCCTGCACGTTCTGCACATGTATCCCAGAACTTAAAGTAAAATTTTTAAAAAGAGCCATAACACTTACATGCAGTATGTAATTCTGAACTGGATATTACTGGCGCCATAGATGCAATTGGAATACCACCTATAGACAAGGTAACAGGGATGTTTGGTGTTAAATTTTCTGTAGTCTATTACAGTGCTGTGATTGTGCAAATAAATATCCTCCTTCATAAGAAATATATACAGAAGTTTTAATGGGTAAGTAGCCTGGTTTCCTTATGCATGTAACCTATTCTGAAAAGATTCAAAAAAATATATTGTATGTAATGTACAGATAAATGATAGTTCAGTGAAAAAAATGTTCATTATATATAACTTGATGGTTTATAGTCACAGTTATAATTTTACTTTAAATTTGGAATACATTGAAAGTATGGAGTATTCTGGAAATATTAAATCTGAATATATAAATGTTAAATATGCAAATGAAATTTTTTTTTTTCCTCTGAAACTGAGTCTTGCTGTGTCACCCAGGCTGGAGTGCAGTGACGCTATCTACGTTCACTGCAATCTCTACTTCCTGGGTTCAAGCAATTCTCCTGCCTCAGCCTCCCAGGTGGGATTACAGACGCCTGCCATCACACCCAGCTAATTTTTGCATTTTTAGTAGAGACAGAGTTTCACTATGTTGGCCAGGCTGGTTTTGAACTCCTGACCTCAGGTGATACACCTGCCTCGGCCTCCCAAAGTGCTGGGATTACAGGTGTGAGCCACTGTGCCCAGCAAAATGGAATTTTAAGAAACACACACACCTTATATGGCCACCATCCAGAACAATAAATCTAACAGTGCCTCAGAAATCTCCCTACTGTCTCTTCTCAGTTATTACCTCCAAAGGTAAACATTATCTGACCTCTAGATTAATTTTATCTATGTTTGTGTCTCATATGAATAGAATTATACTATGATTGCTCTTTTATATATGGCGTTATTCCCTAAGCATTATTTCTGTGAGATTCCTTCGTGTCACTACTTACATCAATTGCCTGTTCTTTTTCATTGCTATATGATACTGTATTGTTTGAATAAGCAATTATGTGTTTATTCATTCTGCAATTGTTGGACATTGCAGTTTGGGCAATCTTGAAAAAGTTTGCCATGAAAATTGATGTATTTTAGTGAAGAGTTATGCATTTTTATTAGATATATTACTAAAAATGGAATTTCTGCACCTACATATGATACATTCAGCTTAATTAGAAACCTCCCAACACTTTTCCAAACCTCATTGCATTCATTAAAATTTCTACCGACAAACAGTGTATCAGAGTTCCAGTTCTTTCAGATCTTCTCAATATACTTTAAAACATATTTTAATTTTAGCTGTTATAAAAAGCATGGCTATATTTTAATTTTATAATTAAAACATTTTAAACTTGTTTTCTTTTAAGTCCCAGGATGCGTGTGCAGGACCCGCCGTTTCTGACATAGGTAGCCTGTGCCGTAGTGGCTTACCGCACCGTCTTTTTTGCTGCCTGACTCTTTTCTGAAGGAGCTACAGCATTTTGCATTACCACTAGCAGTGTATAAGTTTCCCATGTATCCAAATCTTTGCTAACACTTGTCCCTATTTTTCGTTTTAATTTATAGACATTCAGATAGGTTTTATTTGCAATTCTGTGATGACTAATGATGATGAACATGTTTTCATGAACTTATTGGCCATTTACATGCCTTATTTGGAAAAAATGTCTATTTAGATTTTTGCCCATTTTTAATATTTTTTATTCCCGAGTATCAGTTCTTTATATTTTAATATAAGTTTTTTATCAGATACTTAATTTTCACGTTTTCTTCTAGTCTGTGGGTTGTCTCTCCACTTTCTTCGTGGTGTCCACAGACTTGCAAACATTTTTAATTTTAATGAAGGCCAATTTACCTACATTTTATTTATTTATTAATTTATTTAGAAAGGGAGTCTTGGTCTGTTGCCCCAGCTTGAGTGCAGTGGCACAATCTTGGCTCACTGCAACCTCCGCCTCCTGGGTTCCTCCTGCCACAGCCTCCTGGGTAGCTGGGACTATAGTCGTGTGCCCCTATGCCCAGCTAATTTTTGTGTTTCTTAGTAGAGATGGGGTTTTGCCACGTTTCCAGCCTGGTCTCAAACTCCTGACATCAGGTAATCTGCCCACCTCAGCCTCCCAATACGCTGGGATTACAGGTGTGAGCCACCACACCCTGCCTTTATTTTTTGCTTCTATTTTTTGGCTGTTATATGTAAGAAGGCTTTGTCTAAATCAAAGTCACAAGGACTTAATCTTATCTTTTATTTGAAAAGCTTAAAAAATAGTCTATACATTTAGTTCTATGATTCCTTTTGAGTTAAGATTTACATTGTAAGGAAAGAGTCCATCTTCATTCCTTTGTCTCTGGGTATCTAGTCCTCCCAGCTCTAAGTGTTGAAAATACTGTTTTTCTCCATTGAATTGTCTTTGCACCCTTGTTAAAAACCAACTGACCACAAATGTAAGGGTTTATTTGTGATATTAGTACCATAGTGTCTTCATTATGTAGCTTCATAGTAAATTTTGAAACTGTGAATTATTTTATTCTTCTTGATGCAATTGTAAATAAAGTAGTCTTAATTTCATTTTTGGATTGTTCATTGCTTTCATATAGAAATATAATTAGTTCTTATAATAATATTGTACACTTCAACCTTGTTAAACTCATTTTTTAGTTATAATAGGTTTTTTGTGGAATCCTTAAGAGTTTATACAAGAGCACATGAGATGCAAATAGAGATAATTTAACTTCTTCCTTTCTAATCGCAGTGCTTTAAATTTCATTTTCTTTCCTAATAGTCTTAGCTAGAACCTTGAGTATTCAACAAGTATAACGTTGAATAGAAGTAGCAAATCTGGCATCTTGGCATTCTGGCAGCCAATTTCTGTTGTATGCTTCTTTTCCCATGTGATTTGTCACATTTTTTAAAATTCAGATTCATAAATTTGTGTTGAAAATTGAACATTTTAGATTAAGTATTTCATTAACTCTGAATATTTTCCGTTCTTTATTTATGGAGCTTATGTTGCTGCCGGTGTTGTTGTTGCTGATTTGGTGACTCCGCTTGACGGTTTTAGTAATGTCTTCCCCATGCAGTGTGAAGGTTCTGATGTTGCTGCTTAGAGGTCGCAGCCCTGGGCACATCCACAGACCCTGAGATGACAGTGGTTTTAACGGTGGTTTTAACACTTTCCTTGTTGTTTTCCCTCATTTCTCGTACTATCATTCCAATTTCTTAGATTCCATTTATCTTCAGACAGTTGCCTTACTGTACAATCTGACACATAATTTCCTTCACAGTCTGATCCAACTAAACCTGAGTCCCTTTTCCTGGATAGTTTTCAGGTTATATTTTGGTTTGTTTGATTCCAGGAGAGCTCCTTTTGGCTCTTTCATATCTTGAATTTTCTTGGTAAATTAACTTCCTGGCATATGGATTAGCTTATTCTTCTGATGACACTATCATCCTCCTCTAAATAAGTTACCACCATATCTCAATTGGTTTTAAAAGTGCTCTTTGGCTAAAACTACTTCACATGCTGTTATAAGCAAAGTCAGCTCCTGCTAGGAGAACTCTGGAGCCCTCTGCTGTGTGGCCTCCCTTTTTGGTCATAGTATCTGAGCCACTGCTCTAGAACTCAGAAGTCATCTCTCTTGGAGTGACACTCCTTCTTTATGAGATGGGAGTTGGCTGACTATGGTAGAGTCTGTTTTTAGCTTGCCTCTCCTGACATGGAAACTTCAACTGTCTGGCAAGTTTGGGTAAAAATGATCAAGTATCAGTATTCTCAGTCTGCCATGTCTGGGGCAGATTTTTATTTAAGTGCTGGGTGGAGAACAGGAGCTCCCAAACTTCCCAGCCTCATTTAACTGGATATATATATGTGTCTTCAACAAAGAGCTGTACAGAATGAGAAATGTTGCATCCCTTGGCCAAGGGCAAGATAAGAGAGACCTATTTTCTCGGCTGTCATTGTCTGGAGTGAAGCTTCCGTTGTGTTGACCTGGAAAGGAATAAGAGAGTAAATGGCGGCTCAGTTGCTACACGTTCTAGCTCTTTTATTTTTTCTGATAGTTAGTAGATTAAATGAATAAATGTTCCTTCATTTGCTGCCCTTAGGACAATTTCCAATCTCGATCTAACTACATGTTACTCTGTGTGTGTGTGAGTGTGTGCGTGTGTGTGTCTGTGTGTGTGTGTGTGGTATAATTATTTAATAACTTCGACCAATAACATTATTTTCACTGAAGAGTGGGTCAGTAGAGCTCTTCCTATCCTTTTTCTGGAAACGAGTCTGTTACAAGATAAATAATTTAAATATGCACAATCATTAAAAATCTTTATGTGGAAGCCTCAAACATACATATACATATACATGCCAAGGTTTATATCTGGTTCTTGCAAATTTTCCACCAATAATTACTTTCCACTTCTCAAATGTAAATATTACATTCTACGATTTGGTGAAAAAAATTTTCAAGTACAACTTTTGTAGGAGTTGATTCACAGTCATATGCATTTGACAAAAATTTATTTAATTGTATATATAAATCATTCAATAATGTTTCTATAAATACGGGGGGTTAAACTGATTTATTTACTTAAGCCACTTTCTCTAGCTATCTATATTTATACATAATCTATATTGATTTAAGTACAATATACAGTAACTATAAAGTTCTACTTTTGGTTTCTTATATAACATCCCAAATTTTATTCAGGAAAAATCTTCTGATAAGCAATGATAAAATAAAAATTTTAAACAGAAAGACACTTTAAGTTTTCTCCCAATTTGTAGCTCTCTTCATTCTTGCCATGTCTCTCAGTTCTGCAAATTCACGTGTGTGTGAATATACTCATAATATTTGATGCTGTTATTGCCATTTTTATTGGAAGGTCTTGAGACTTATTATTACTATATGATGTGGTTTGGCTGTGTCCCCACCCAGAATCTCATCTCAAATTATAATTCCCATTATCTCCACATACTAATGGCAGGAGCAGGAGAAGGTTACTAGATCATGGGGGCTGTTTTCCCCATGCTGTTCTCATGATATCGAGTGAGTCTCACGAGATCTGATGGTTTTAGAAGCACCTGGAATTTCCCCTGCTTTAACTCACTCTGTCCTGCTGTCCTGTGACAAAGGTGCTTGCTTCTCCTTTGCCTTCCACCAGGATTCTAAGTTTCCCAAGCCTCCCAAGCAATGCAGAACTATGGATCAATTAAACCTCTTTTCCTTATAAGTTACCCAGTCTTGGGGTTTTTCTTCATAGCAGCATGAGAACAAACTACTACACTATATTTTCATCAACAAATTTGAAGATTCATTGTAAATTAAACACTTTATAATATATAAAAAATTATAACTTCAATACAAATTTATAAAAATCATTCCAAAACTGAAAATACACATTAATGGTTAACCCATAAAAGCTTTTTTTTCTTTATCTATTCTCAGAGCTCTTGTTTGTATTATACTTTTGTCTGAAAAAAGTAATTTTTTCACCTATTCAACTGTATGTTCTACTAGGGTGAAGAGGATTTTTGCATGTGATTCCTTTTGCAGAAAAGAAAAATTTACTGGTTGATATTTATACTGAACATTAATTTTCCATTGTACCATATGATTAATCGTTCTATAAAAGAGCATCATTTCCACATGATGCTAGCTAACAAATGTTACTCTTTATCAATTTCATGTCACTTTCAAATCAAAGTGCTGCTATATCCACGAGAACTGGCAGTTGTTATAACTGAGAAATGACTATAAAATGTCAGGGAAAATATAGAGACATGGAAAATTATAAAATATGAAAAAAAACTCCCTAAGTATAATTAATTAGATCAGATCTTGCACACAGGTCAATCAGTTTTTTTTAATACCATTTAGTGCTTCACACCATACAGAAAAGCCTTTATCATGATATGTTTTGATGGGTAAATAGCAGCATTCATGAACTAATGTTGTCAGTGTTATTGTATGTGCCTACACAGAATATATCTTGGTGTTGTGCAACAAGAGACTGACTTTCATTACAGGATATGAATAAAAGTGACTTGGGCCATTAAGTAAACTGTAAACCAAGCCCTTTGATCCAACCAGGCACAGGAAATATGACAGGCCAGGCAATTTCTTCCAGGGGAATAATTTATTCTAACAGTAAAAGTCCTACTTAGCTTACATAACCTTCAAACTCCAATCTACTCAAAGAGAATGCTGCCGTTATTTGATAAATTTTAAATTAGTAAACAGGTCTTGTCCATGTATATATTTTCAAAGGTACCTTCTCAATTAGAGCTTGTAATTCCAGAATGCTTATTTCACTTCTCTCAAGGCTGTCTGTGTTTTAACTGAATTAATTGCTTTTGGTAGTTGGTGCATTAAAAAAGGCTTATATTTTAGAAATGGTAGGCTTAAAAGAAAAGACAGACATGGTACCGAGGATTAAAATTATTTACTGTGATATTGTTAGCAGTAAACAAACAGGAATACATTTAAACTTTTTCTCACCCATTCAAAATAATAAAAGATTCTGAAGTGCAACTGAAAATGTTTTTTCAATTAAAAAGTACCTTAAGATTTTTATGTTTTAGTTATATGTAAGAACTTACTTATCAGGAATAATTAATACTCTAAAGCATTGTGTTAAAGAGAATGACCTCATTCAGTTATGTTATTTAAAATAAAACAAGGCAATTTGATGATTAAAACTTTAGCTTATCCATCCATACATCAAACAGAAGTATTGAGATATTTTTACTGTTAATTTTTTTATAACATCTTTATCATTGAGAAGAATATGAAGAACATCTGATTCAACCTTATGCAAAACACAATTTTTTTTCTGCAGTGTCCTCAGAGAAGAAGAGGAATTATTTCACCAAATCTTACCTTGTTCTCGTTGATTCAAGTACTGGTCTTTGGGGTGAGACAGAGTGAGCCAAGCTCCCTTTCGACATATTGAGGAAAATGCACTAATTATAGCAAAATAGACATAGGTTTTGCATATCAATTTTAAAAAGAATTTATGTTACATCTATGTAAGAATGACTTGTTTTAAACTACATGTGTTGCACCGTTTTCAAAAGTGTATTATTATGTATAACCAAATACATCCTACATGTGCCAATAATTTATTAGATACGGTGTTCACACTCAGGTGGGATTTGTAACACTGTATTTATCCAAAAACAATGGCTGGGCTCAGTGGCTCACACTTGTAATCCCAGCACTTTGGGAGGTCAAGGTAGGCAGATTATTTGAGGTCAGGAGTTTGATGCCAGCCAGAGCAACATGGTGAAACCCCATCACTATTATAAATATCAAGAATTATCTGGGCGTGGTGGTATGTGCCTGTAATCTCAGCCATTTGGGAGGCTGAGACAAGAGAATTTCTTGAACTTGGGAGGCAGAGATTGCAATGAGCCGAGATCACACACCATTGCCCTGCAGCCTGGGAGAAAGAACGAGACTAAATCTCCACAAAAAAAAAAAAAAAAAAAAAAAAAAAAATTTCACGTGATTAAAAAGGTTCCATGATTTTTTCTCCTACCTTAAACAATATATCCCAGTGTGGTTTTCAATTTGCTTTGTGCATCACCTGTATATGAATCTCTAAATTCCCTGCCTCACTCCTTTCTGAAAGGCACTGCAGATGTTACCTGTGATTGTCAGAGATGTCCTTCTCATTTTCAGTTCTGTTCACTTCCCTCGCCCACTCTCAGCTTTTCCTGAAGCTTTCTTAGTATCCTTATCTGCTCACTCTGACAGTCGCAGATAGGTGATGAAGATTCTTATCTATATTACTGAAGCGTCCTTAGTTTCTGTACACATTTAGAAAATTAAATTCTCAATCATGATTTCATGAAGCTTTAACTTCTTCAACAACTTACTTTTTAAATTTTTTTCTTTCCTTGTTAGAAAAATATGTTTCACACCTAGTATGAAAATATTCTAAGAATATCTGTAGAGAATAAGAATAAGAATAAGGAGAGCCACAGAGCCCACTGGCAGTTTTATCAGTTCTCTGAAGTTGTACAGCACCAGCAAAATATTAGGCTCTTGCAACGTCTGAGAAACTGCAATAGCAAATTACTTTCTACTCCAAAATCACTCAGCAGCAACTTCAAGATTCCAAAGAGCCATCATAGTATTGCTTCAGAACTGTATATTTTTATTCAAGTAAACATAAAACTCCAAACTGTTCCTCACACCTAATATGTATATAGACAAGTGAAGCAAACAGCTATACTATTATCCATTAAAGAGTAGCTACCGAACATTCAAAGGGGCCTTTCCAAGTTTTTCTTTTTTTTTTTTTAATTGTCCCACTTTTGTTCCAAGTTTTCTGGATAAAATTCCATGGATTTAAATCCATCCTACAAAAACAAAAAGGAAAAAGAAAGTCAAAATCAGAGGCAGAGACAGGCATTTGTGAAGCCAAGTGTGAAACGAATATAAGAATTTAGGAGTCTGGGAACTTGCAGGGTTAATTAAGGGAAGGGTTGAGAAACGCGCAGGAATATGAATTCAAAACACGGTTCTAAACAGTAAGTCAGGCAGTGAGGACGGGAGAGCAGTAGGAAAGATCTGGGTCATGAAATAGATGGGACCAACAGGAGCTGAAGGAATTCAAAGAGCTGCTGGGCTTGAACTTCCAAGTCACCTCAGAGGCAAAACCTCCGCCCTGTGAAACTGGTTGAAAGAAGATGAAAGGTTTGAGGGGAGTTTAAGAAAAAGTAATTGGCACTCCAGAAAACGTGAAAA
The DNA here is from genome assembly GCF_048565385.1 of Saimiri boliviensis. NCBI lineage: Eukaryota > Metazoa > Chordata > Mammalia > Primates > Cebidae > Saimiri > Saimiri boliviensis. Next base: position 1,876,934 of record NC_133467.1, read on the forward strand.
GAAGCCAATTAAGGATAAATAAAAAGATTGCTGAGTAGGGCTGAATATCCAGCCAAGGTTGGAAATCATAAATTTTGATGAGGCAATTAACACTGTTATGAGATTTCTCTCTATTAAGCCTTGACTGCCCAGGGGCGGGGGACATTAACCTGATGAAGGGGCATTCAGTCATAATGAGAGAATGCAAAAAGGGAAAGCGTGAGAGGCTGTTTTAAGGTACACTATTAGTGTCTAAATTGTTCTTCAAGCAATTTTGAGGGTCCTTACATTAATATTAACAACTATGATTTTTTTAAAAGTGTCCACTTTATGTTAGGCTTATGTTCCACATGTAAAGGGTTAGTTAACAGTTAGCATCCCTCTGGCTCTGTCACCCAGGCTGGAGTGCAGTGGCACTGTCTTTGCTCACTGCAACCTCTGCCTCCTGGGTTCAAGCAATTCTTCTGCCTCAGCCTCCCGAGTAGCTAGGAATACAGATGCATGCCACCACACCCTGCTAATTTCTGTATTTTCAGGAGAGATAGGGTTTCACCATGTTGGCCAGGCTGGTCTCGAACTCCTGACCTCGTGATCCACCCACCTTGGCCTCCCAAAGTGCTGGGATTACAGGTGTGAGCCACTGTGCTCAGTCAACGCCCCTCTGTTAAAATTGGCTACTCAGAGCTGGAAAAGATTGATCAACATTCCAGTGTGACACAGTCGCAATTATTATGTCCTGATTCAACGGCAAGCTTGTTTATGTTCTTTTGCTCTTCTGTAAGCTTTATTAGTTGACAGTCTCAAGATTTGACTTTAACATTCAGGACATACAATGAAATGAGAGAATGCTTTCTTATACAAGTGTATTCAGTTTGTGACAGTTTATCTACACAATTCTGATACGTACACTTGCTTGAATGTATTTTATATGTTAGTATGAAGCTTTAAAAACTGAATGAGAACACTGAGGTTGAGTAAATCTGCCTAAGAAGTTCTGAAACAAACCAGAAGATCATTTTTATTGGCAAATATGATACATAACAATATTTTGCCTGTATTCCCAAAGTCTTCTCCAAGGTTTTACTTTGTACTAAATACATTATTTGGGGTGAAACAGTTCATCTCTAGGGTCTCAGATTACATCATCTCTAATCATTTGTTTTGTGCTGCTATAACAGAATACCCAGGACTGAGCAATTTACATACTTATATAGATAATAAATGTGCTTGGCCCACAATTCTGGAGGCAGGGAGGCAGCTGCTGGGCACCTAGTGAAGGTCTTCTTGTTGTATCTTCCCATAGTGCAAGGCAAGAGGGTGAGAGAGAAAGAGCCAAACTCATCGTTTTGTCAAGAACTAACCCTCTCTCATGATAATCCACTTATGGAGGTAAAGTCTTCAGGACCTAATCACCTTTTAAAGGTTCTACTTCAACACTGTTGTACTGGAGATTAATTTTCCAACATGTAAACTTTGGGGCAGACGTTCAGACCTGTCTGTAGAATAAATTTAGAATTGAATTATAAGGAGTCTTTTTTTTTTTTTATTTACTTGCATTTAAATTTCAGGAGCACATGTGTAGGTTTGTTACACAGGTAAACCTGGGTCATCGGGGTTTATTGTACAGATTATTTCATCACCCAGATGTTAACCCCAGTACCCATTAGTAATTTTTTTTCATTTTTTTCATTGCTATACTTTAAGTTCTGGAATATATGTGCAGAATTTGCAGGTTTATTACATATGTTCCATGGTAGTTTGCTGCACCCATCAACCCATCATCTACATTAGGTATTTCTCCAAATGCTATCCCTCCCCTAGCACCCCACCCCCTGACAGGCACTGTTGTGTGATGTTCCCTTCCCTGTGTCCATGTGTTCTCATTGTTCATCTCCCATTTATGAGTGAGAATATGGGATGTTTGGTTTTCTGTTCCTGTGTTAGTTTGCTGAGACTGATGACTTCCAACTTCATCCATGTCCCTGCAAAGGACATGAACTCATTCTTTTTTATGGCTGCGTAGTATTCCATGCTGTATATGTGCCACATTTTCTTTATCTGTCTATCATTGATGGACATTTGGGTTAGTTCCAAGCCTCTGCTATTGTGAACAGTGCTGCAATAAACATACATGTTCATGTTCCTATTAGTAATTTTTTTCTTATCCTCTCTCTCCTCCCACCTTCTACTCTCTGAAAAGCCTTAGTATGTGTTGTTCCCCTCTATGTGTCCATGTGTTTTCATCATTTAGCTCCCACTTATAAGTAAGAAGATGCAGTATTTGGCTTACTGTTCCTGTATTAGTTCACTAAGAATAATGGCCTCTAACTCCATCCATGTCCTGCAAAAAACATTATTTCATTCTTTTTTATGGCTGCATAGTATTCCAAGATGTATATGTACCAACTTGTGTGGCATAGTTCTAATCCATCTATTTAAGTTTTTCTTTGTTGTTTCTTTCCCTCCATTTTGATTTGAGGTTTGTAAAGTTTGGATAAGAGCATGCTTGAGCTCTATGATATATTCAAGGATAAAGTATTATTACAGGAATTCGTTCTGGAAACTAATTCTATCACATATATTAAAACACAGTCATGGAAACCTTCAAAAATAAAATGTAGATTTTAAAAGAAAGTTCAGTCAAGACTTAATCTATTCATTTAAGTTAAACTGAATCAATGATAGTACTTTCAGATTAAAAAAAATCCAAAGCTACTGAGGAGAGATGCTGTTCACAAGGATTTCTTGCAGTGTGAAAAACTGACTACTGTCATAGGGGAAGGGGAACTATTTCAGTAGGGGGGGTTCTCTGACTATAAAAGCATCGAAAGTTTCAAGCATTAGGCAAAAAAGGGATGGGGGTTTACTTTATAGGGCTGAGTAAATAAGCTTAAAATCCTTTTTGGGGAAGTGGAAAGAAAGGGCAGTGTGAAGAGATGGTGGTTCCGGGGATGTTTACCCTAAAGCCAGCCATTTTTCAGAAGAGGCTGTTGCGAAGGGGTTGTATGATGGCTCAAGATGAGGGTGGCCAGAGGTTCAAGAACTTAGAAGACAGAGAATAACTTAATCAAAGTTTACTTAGCATGTGTGCCAGCTGATCAATGGGATCCAGCAGCTCAGCTTACCATTTAGGAAAGAAAGAGTGAAAATTTAGAGGGCCTTTGTCTGAACTTGCCATAGGGAAACAAAGGGCACATCCATCTTAATAAGACCTGCAGGCAAAAGTGTTTGTTAGAAATAAGCTATTTTCCAGTATATGAGGGTTGGGAGATTTCTTAATCTTGGCTGTTTTTCAGGATCACTGGGCTGAGGTAGAAGTCAAAATTTTCGGAACTGTGCTATACTTAGTACACATTTAAAAAGTTTCATTGAAAGAATATAATCACAATATATAGGGAAACTCTAAAAATATATTTTATTATTTAATTCCTATGTTGTACTGACTCAATAGGAAACTCAGATTCAGCAGGTTTTCTTATATAACAATGACAATGATGTGAAATGCCTCAGTGCATCCAAGTAGAAGCTGGTATATAGTACTAGAATCTACAGTATAAAATGAGCTCTATATTCAGAAAAAAATAACAAATATAATTAGAATCCATTTTTTTCTGTTGACTAAAATATTTGTATTAAAAACAATTAGAAAAATATACTCCAGCATTACACAACCTGAAAATAATTTGTATCTCTGATTTAAAGGAGTAAAAAGAAAGTAATCTAGAAGGGCAGATTTGTACTCGTATTTTTCAAAAGATGTATATATTTTTTATTATATATTCCAGTAATTATGCTCTATAATGTCCATCTACATAAGATCTATTTATACCTATTTCTCAAAGGTGATTAAATATCTTTCCTGTTATTTTAAAGCTGAATTAAGATAAAAAGGTACAGTGGTGACAAGAAGCTTATCCATATTCACACTGTGTAGTTCTCATATCTAACATCTATTTTCATGTTTCCTTTGCTTTTGTAGCTCTAATTTTCTTAATAAATTGACATTTTACTTCTGCATTTATAAAGTAATTTTTAGTTCTGATCTTCCTGTCAAATGTGGCCAATATGTTACTGACCCATTCAGCAATGTTATATTCACAATTCTTCCTTGAGAAACCTGATGCTGGGTCTCTCGCCTCAAGATCCTGAAAATATCATGAAATATAGAGGATAAACAAAGTGGATCTACTGTGTGAGTATATTTATTCCACTTACTGTCTGCTGGAGTGTATGAATCTATGCCATCAACTTTTAAAGCTAAATCAAATGTATTTGTTTAGAAAAACCTAATGCCCATAAAGAGAGATATCAAAGGGAGATATTTAACATATAATTACATTTGTTAAGCTCCAATATTGCTTTATTGTGTTTTTGAATGTAACAGAAGAGATTCTTCAATTATCAATTTTTATGCTAACCATTCTTTAAATTAACTGTATGGGACTTGAATAATCAGTTTTATTAAAACATGGGAATATTGAGGGTAGGAGGGATTAATTAACTTTAGTGACATTGCACACTCTGGAGTCCTAGTAGGAACTGAAATCTGGAGCACTTCCATACATGAAACACGTACATTACCTTTTTTCTTCCTCTACATTGTAGCTTCAAATAGATTTATCAGCTAATAAATGTGGTAATATCCACAGTAATATACAGGCATACATAATTTTATTTCAATTTGCTTTCTTTTGCTTTGGAGATGTTACATGTTTTGCAATGTTATAATGTTATTAACATTCCAATTAGACCTTTCAGTTATTTTTAAATGAATTATCATAGACTGTAGTCACCTTGTCGTACTGTCAAATACCAGATCTTACTCGTTCTAGCTGACCACACCCTCTTCCACCCTCTCCTCACTACCCTTCCCAGCCTCTACTCACCATCCTGTTGTCTCCATGAACTTAATTGTTTTAAATTTTAGCTCTTGCAAATGAGTGATAACAATGAAAGTTTGTCTTTCTGTACTTGGTTTATTTCATTTAACATAATGTCCGTTATTTCCATCCACATTGTTGCAAATGACAGGATCTCATCATGGCTGGATAGTACTCCATTTTGAATATGTACTTTTCTTAATCCATTCTTCTGTTGATGACCCTTACGTTGCTTCGAAATCTTGACTCCTGTAATGAACAGGGAAGTATAGATGTGTCTTTGCTATAGAAATTTCATTTCTTTTGGGTCTGTACATAGCAGTGACATACTAAATCATGTGGTGGTTCTCTTTTTAGTTTTTAGAAAAACCTCCACACTGTTCTCCACAGCAGCTGTACTAATTTATATTTCTACCAACAGCGTACAGGTATGCAGTATTCCCTCTTCTCTACATCCCCACCACATTAGCTATTGCCTGACTTTTGGATAAAAGCCATTGTAACTGGGCTGACATGATATCTCATGGTACTTTTGATTTGCATTTGTCTGACAATCAGTCATGTGGAGCACCTTTTCATATGCCTTTTTGCCATTTGTCTTTTCTTCTTTTGAGAAACGTCTATTCAGATGTTTTGCCTAGATTTTAATTGAATTATCACACTATTTCCTATTGATGTATTTGAGCTCCTTACATATTCTGGTTATAAATTTCTTGTCAGAGTAATAATTTGCAAATATTTTCTTCCATACCGTGGACTGGCTCTTCACTTTATTCATTGCTTCCTTTGTTGTGTTTCTTTTTTTTTAATTGTGCTTTAGGTTCTGGGGTACATGTGCAGATCACGCAAGATTGTGGCATAGGGACATGTATGGCAAAGTGACTGCGCAGAAGCTTTTTAACTTGATGTGATGACGTTTGTCTGTTTTTGTTTTGGCTCCCTGTGATTGCGGACTATTAACTCGAGAAATATTTGCCCAGACTCTTGTCCTGGAGAGTTTTCACAATGTTTTCTTGCAGCACTTTGATAGTTTGAGGTCTTAGGTGTAAGTCTTTTTTCATTTTGATTTGATTTTTGTATATGGCAAAAGATAGGGGGTCTAAGCCCATGGCGGCTCACGCCTGTAATCCCAATGCTTTGGGAAGCTGAGGAGGGAAGACCAAGACCGGGAGTTCAAGACCAGCCTGACCAACGTGGAGAAACCCTGTCTCTACTAAAAATACAAAATTAGCCGGGCATGGTGGCACATGCCTGCGATCCCAGCTACTCCACAGGCTGAGGCAGGAGAATTCCCTTGAACCCGGGAGGTGGAAGTTGTGGTGAGCCGAGATTGCACCACTGCACTCCAGCCTGGGAGACAGGGCAAGACTCCATCTCAAAAACCAAAAAAACAAACAAACCACCCCCCCCCAAACAATATAGGGGTATAGTTTTATTCTTCTGCATATGAATATGCAATTTCCAGAACCATTTATTGAAGAGATTATTCTTTCCCTAATGTGTGTTCTTGGCACCTTTGTCAAAAATAAGTTCACTGTACACGTGTGGATTTGTTTCTGAGTTCTCTATGATGTTCCATTGGTCTAAGTGTCTGCTTTTATGCCAATATGATGCTATTTTGGCTACTATTAATATAACTTCACAGTTTAATTTGAAGCCGGGTAATGCGATTTCTCCAGTTTTGTTCTTTTTGCTCAAGATATCTTTGGCTTTCGGGATCTTAAATTCCTACAAATTTTAGCATTCTGTTTTCTCTGAAGAATGTCATTGGTATTTTGGAAGAGATTGCATGGAATCTTTGGATTGCCTTAAGGCGTATGGACATTTTGACAATTTTGACTCTTCCAATTCATGAACATAAAATATTTTTCCAGGTTTTTCTGGTGTCCTCTTCAACTTGTTGCATCAATGTTTGATAGTTTACATTGTAGAGATCTTTCACTTTTTTGTTTAAGTAAATTCCCAGGTATTTTATTTTGTTTGTAGCTATTGTAAATGCAATTGCTTTCTTGATTTCTTCTTCAAATTGTTCCTGCTGACATATAGAAATATTCCTGATTTTTGCATGTTGATTTTGTATTTCGTATCCTGCAAATTTACCGATTTTTTTTTTATCAGTTTTAATAGTTTTTTGGTGAAGTCATTAGGTTTTGGAAAATATAAGATCATATTATCTGCAATAAAGAATAATTGGACTTCTTTCTTTCCAGTGTAGATGCTCTTTAGTTCTTTCTGTTGTCTGATTGCACTGGCCAGGACTTCCAGTACTGTGTGGAATAACAGTGATGAAAGTAACATTCTTATCTTATTCCAGATGTTACAGGAAAGGCTTTCCATTCTTCCCATTATGTATGATACCAGCTATGGGTCTATAGTATGTGACTTTTATTATGTTGAGCTATGTTCATTCTATATCCAGTTTTTGAGAGTTTTTATCTTGATAGGCTGTTAAATTTTATCCAAGGCTCTTTCAGTATTAATTGAAATGATCATGTAATTTTTTTGCCTTTCACTCTATTAATACCATGTATCACATTGGTTTGAGTATTTTGAACCATATTTGCATCCCTGGCATAAATCCTACTTGGTAATAATGACTGACCTTTGTAATACGTTGTTGAATTTCATTTCTTAGTATTTTGTTGAAGTTTTTCTCACCAGTGTTCACCAGGGATATTGGCCTATAGTTCTCTTTTCTTGCTCTATCTTTGTCTGATTTTGGTATCAAGGTAATACTGGCCTCATAGAATGAATTTAAAAGTATTCCCTCCTCCTTTATTTCCTGGGCTGGTTTTAATAGAATTTACATTCTTTAAATGGTTGGTAAAATTAAGCAGTAAAGTCATGAGGTTTTGTGCTTTTCTTCGCTGGGAGATGGCTTTTCTGGCTGTTATGTCATTTTTTATTGATCTGTGCAGAATTTGTATTTCTTCATGGTTCAGTCTTGGTAGACTGATAATGTCAGGAATTTATCCATGTCTTCTAGGTTTTCCAATCTATTGGATAAAGTTGCTCATAATAGAATCTAATGATCCTTGGAATTTCTGCAGTATCCATTGTAATGCCTATTTGTTCATTTCTAACTGTATCTACTTGAGCCTTCTCTGTTTTTTTCTAGTATGGCTAGAGACTTGTCAATTTTGTCTCTTTTCAAAAAAAAACTTGATTTCACTGATCTTTTATATAATATGTTCAATTTCAGCTTTGTTTCTTTCAGCTCTGATTTTTATTATTTATTTTATTCAAACAATTTTAGGTTTGATTTACTCTCACTGTTTTAAGTCTTTACGATGCATATTAGGTTGTTTATTTAAAGTTTTTCTGTTTTTCAATGTAGGCACTTACTGCTGTAAACTCTCCTCTTAGTACTGCTTTTCCTGTATCCCATTGATTTTGGTATTTTGTGTTTCTCTTATGATTTGTTTCAAGAAATTTTAAAATTTCCTTCTTAATTTCTTCATCGACTCACTGGTCATTCAGGAACATATTGTTTAATTTCTAAGAAATAAGTTTTTTAAGTAAATAGATGCCATAGATTGTGATTCCTCTGATGGGTCTGGGCAAAGTAAATTGAAAACCTTTTGGAAAACCTTCACCATTCCAGATGCCATTGAGAGTATTTGCGATTCATGAGGAAGTAAAAATATCAACATTAACAGGAATTTGGAAGAAGTGGATTCCAACCTTCGCGGGTGACTTGGAGGGATTTAAGACTTCAGTAGAGGAATAACTGCACTTGTGGCAACAATAGCAAGAACACTGTAATTAGGAGTGAAGCCTGGGGATGTGACTGAATTGGTTCGATCTAATTATAAAACTTGAACGAATTAGGAGTTGCTTCTTATAAATGAGCAAATAAAGTGGCTTCTTTAGATAAAACTATTCCTGGTGAAGATGCTGTGAACATTGTTAAAATGACAACAAAGGATTTATAACATAATGTAACCTGAGTTGGCAATCCAGTGACAGGATTTGAGAGGAATGGCTCTAATTTTGAAAGAAGTTTTGATGTGGGTAAAATGCTATCCAACAGTATCACAAGCTACAGAGAAACTGTTTGTGAAAAGAAGAATCAACTGATGATGTGAATTTCACTATTGTTTTATTTTACCAAATTTATACAGCCACCTCAGCCTTCAGCAACCACTATCCTGATCATTCAGTGGCCATTAAGATCCAGGCAGGACCCTCCACCAACAAAAAGATTGAGACGTACTAAAGTCTCAGATAATCATTAGCGTTTTATTACAAGAAATTGCTTTAAATTAAGGCATGTACATACTTTAGACATAACTCTACTGCCCGCTTAATAGACACAGTATAATATGAACATAGCTTTTCACTGGGAAACCAAAAAGTTCTGTGTGATTCTCACTACTGCAGTGTTTGCTTTATTGTGGTGGTCTGGAACCAAACCTGGAATATCTCTAAGACGTGTGGATATTATATCGAGCGTTAACTAAGGGCAGCATTGCTCTCAATCAATTAAGTTTGACTTAGATCCTATGCAGAATTACTGTTTAATAAAATTATAATACATATGATGATCAGTAATGATTAGGGTAAATTGTATGAAGAACAAATATATGTTGAAGCCAGAAAATAATCTGAGAAACAAACAAGAACCATGCAGAACCATGACGGAGAAGCCACTTTGGTCTAGGTTGAACTGAGAATATGTTCCTCTATTTCATCCAATCTTTCGTAATTATTTTGCTGTGAACCTTCATATACCCATTTTTGGTGCACATCTGTTTACATTTCTGACTAATAATATATACCTAAGATTGGAATTGCTGAAACATGACTATCTGTAGCTTTGGCCTTAGTATATTTATAGAACAGTGTTATAACATTATAAATCATTTGGCAGACTGCATTTGCTAAGGTTTTCTGATTCTCACATTTTCAATTGGTTATTTACCATTACACTATAGTGACTTGACTGCAATAGAATGCTGACAGCCAAAACATTCAAATAGCAACTGAAACATTCTCAGCAAGTTACCCTATCTGTTGAGATTCTGTTGACAATAGAAAGTTTCCTTTTTAATAATGTAAATAAATATAGCAATCTGACTTCATGGGTAGGAATTATAATTGAATTTGTGTAGATTTGATCATTGTGAAATTTAGGTTTACCACAAGATAATCGCTGTGTAACACATTTTTATAAACGTGTTCTTTATCCTCAGCACTATGTAAGGAGCAGAAGGAACAGTAGTAAAAAAAAAAAAAAAAAAAAAAAAAAACCCTATAACTCTTCTCCAAAAACTTGAAGGTCAGTGAGGTAGACAAGCATTTATAATTAAATATACTATTTGTATCCATGTAGGTAATTATATTAACTATTAAAAGAATATAGAGAATTTCGGACACAATGAAACAGTGGGGGAGGGGCGGGGTAATTAACCTGGGAGGATAATTTACTGGAAAAATTATCTCTCACCTTGTCTGTGAAATATCATCCCTTTGATTTTGTAAAAGAGCTTGAAATACATATTTTTGGATCTCGTCCAATATAACCCCTTCCGTTCGGAGAAATAAAGGAAACGTAATAAAACCTCCCGTCTGAAACATGTCTTGTGTTTGTGTCCTTATTTGGGTGGTGAAATAAGCAATAGATTTGAAACCTGAAAGTTCTTCATTATTTCAACTCTGCATTATATTTATTTCAGAGGCCTATTAAGTTATATTAGATTGTCTCAGATTTCTATTAAATCTGAGATTTAAATGTTTTATTAAACTTCTGGGTTTGTGTTTGCAGGTATTTTCTCTTCTTGGCTGTTGGCTCCTTCATTTCAATTTATTTTCTTGTATTTGGCAGTTGTCTGTAGAATAGCATACTACACTTCTAATGTTCCAATTCAGATTTATGAGAGACTGGAAACCACATCAAAGTTTCATTTATTTGTTCCTTTTTTTAAAAAAACAAGTACTGAGCATCTTTCTTCCGTTAGGTACTATGTTAAATGCTGTTGGGTCAGAAATCAAAATACCATGACCCATGAAGAAATTTCATGGAATTCAAAACACAATTATCAACACTAATAAAATAAATAAAATTAAATACAGATGGGAAGTTTTTGACAGATGCATAGGTTGGCATTAGTGAATATATTAAGATTGTAATCAATATGTTGTTAATAATATATAAACAGAAATTATCACAAATCATATTGAAGGGCTGTGCTATGGAAGCTTCACTTCCTGGGTCCATGAGGGGTGTGGTTTCAAATGCAGGGATTTCTTTTGAGCACCCCCTCCAGGCCTTCATCCCGGAGCCAGAGGGTTTCCAAGGTAAAGTTCTCTGTCTGACTTTCCCACGTGGGGCCCAGGTAGGAGCAGGTGGGGCTCCTTTGTCCCAAAATCCTGCCACAGCCCTGGGAGGAGGGGGCTCTGCAGCTCAGGACTGTGAACCAAGCAGCCAATCCGGTATCAGAGTCAAAGATCAATCACTGCCGAGGAAGTTTGAAAGAACTCCCCTCATTGGATGAGAACGGGAATGGGGCGGGACTAACTCAAGGGTTTAAATTCCAGCGGCTCCCACCTGTGCGGCTTTCCGTCTGTGGGGTCCCCTCCCATGAAGGCTGGGAGCTGTCTTCTTTCTCTCTTTCTGTCTAGTGAATCGCCTCTCCACAAATCTCTTCAGGTACAGATATTTATTCGAATGGCAAACAGCCTCCAAGGCCCCTTTCCCCATGCTTTGGGGTTACCCAGGCCAAAGCCTCCCACGTCTGGGAGCTGGATATGCTCCCCCAGTTACATCTTTCGGCGAGCCAGGAGACATCAGACTTCAGAGTGGTGAGTGATATTGGACCCCCTTCACTTGCTGAGCTCTCCTTTCCCTCCTTTTAAATTTGTTAAGGAGTTAAAAACCAGGCACCTGCCGGCCATCTAGGTGTGACCAGAGACACAGGTGTCAGGCTTTCTGGGAATGAGCTCTTCAACAACCCCTGGCCCTTCAGAACTGGGGGCCTTGGCTAGCCCTGAACCGGCTTCCCTTTCTTACTGTTTTTCTTTCTCTGGGCCAAGCCAAGGGCCCGCTGGAGGAAAGAGCAGCAGGCCCACGCTCCCGGTTCAATTCAGTTGAGGTTGTGGCCCTGCTTAGACCTCCTAAGAAAAAGCTGCCTATGCGAGCCACGCCCAGCCTTTCCCATCCCAACCTTCTGGGGTCACATATCCGTGAGGCAAACTTCTTCCCGGCCCTTGCCTCTAAGATACGTCCTACACTTGAGGCTCTGACCCTTCTTGCTAGGACTTTGAGGCTCTTGGGGTGGCAGACCAGGGACCCTTGACCATGGTGCCCTCAGGCTTATGCCTATGAGGACCTCCTACAGTATAAATACCCAGGGCCGGTTCCCTTCGTCCTAACAGAGCCAGAGTCTATTTCGTTTTTGGTCACCTGCAATTTCCGCATCCAACTGAGTGGTGCCAAAATCCGATGACGTTCAAATTGTCTCGCCTAGGATTGGCTCTCCATACGGCAGAACTTCTCCATCTAGGGTACCACAGTCAGACCTGGTCGGAGGCTCAAATTGTTAATTACAGGCCCACAACCCCAGGGCATATTCTATGATGGACAGTAGGGTGGGGGAGGAGGCCGGGAGGAGAGGGCATGTTCCAGGCTCAGCCAGGCCGCCAGCCATTAACTTCTTTAAGACTGTTGTGCTTAGAGGCCCTTCTCAAGGACTTTCTCTTCCTAGGGCGGTTTTATGGTCAGGCCTGTGTTAATTGAACTTTTTTTTTTTTTTTTTTTTTTTTTTTGAGATGGAGTTTCGCTCTTGTTACCCAGGCTGGAGTGCAATGGCGCGATCTCGGCTCACTGCAACCTCCGCCTCCTGGGCTCAGGCAATTCTCCTGCCCCAGCCTCCTGAGTAGCTGGGATTACAGGCACGCACCACCACGCCCAGCTATTTTTTTTGTATTTTTAGTAGAGACAGGGTTTCACCACGTTGACCAGGATGGTCTCGATCTCTCGACCTCGTGATCCACCCGCCTCGGCCTCCCAAAGTGCTGGGATTACAGGCTTGAGCCACCGCGCCCGGCCTTAATTGAACTTTTGCTAGGAGTATTGGCACTCATATTGGTGCCTCACTGGCCTAGTTCTTCAAGGACGAGGACGCACTGGTACAGGGCCAGTAATCCTGGCAGTCCCCATGTCCTAAAGGTGGACAATGAGGACATTTAGACAGTGAGGGTGTGCCCATGATGCTGGTAAGCGTGATTCAACCTGGCACGTGGGGGCGCCTAGAAGATGATCACACATCTAGGGTGCAAGGAAACCACTAGGTGCTGTAACTGGGACACAGGGACCTCAATCCTTTGCCTTCTCTCTTAAACAACAGGTCTAACTGTAGAAGGGTGTTATGATTTAGACTTCCCTTAGGGGGCCAGGATTCTCCACTCAGCAGAGGGTATTGAGGCTATGCTGTTTGGCAGAGGAAAATGAGCCACTTCTTCTTCAAAGATCATGGGTCAAATTGGTCCCAGTTATCCAGGATACACTTTAAGGGTGATTTTGCCTTGGGAAGAGTAGCACCCATCTGAAATCAAACACAAGGATGCCGGCATCCCTGGTTATTCCTTGCAGCTGCTAGCCTGGGGCATCCCCCAGTTATAGAGTAATGTTATGACATTGCACATTATTTGGCAGACTGAAGATAACTACGGTTTTCTAATATACACTATGCTCTATGTGAAGAAAAAAAAATATATGTTCATACATTGCAGGGTCTTTCAATTCTCATAGTTACAGAACTCCTACAGGCTAAAGAAAATGACCTAATACCTTGTCTAAGAAGCGTTTATGTAAATACTTTATAATGTGTTTAATTACTTGCCTGCCTGGCCTTTCATGGATTATCTAAATATGTATTTGATCATTTTATTAAAGATGTATTAGATCATAGGTTTAGTATTAGATCATTAATTTTTACCATAGAGAACGTCTGGAGGCAAAGAATTTTATCACAGAGAAAATGATATTACATACACAATAGCACTTTTGTTTTGTTATAAACTAGCCAAAGATCAAATCATATAGTATTCCTAGAATCAGAGAAAAGAGTAGAGCCCTTCCCCTTTCCTCACCTCACTCTGGCATGTAAAATAATTCACTATCTCACATTATGCATACAAACCCTACACTGTAGTTCAGCAGAGGAATAGAGAAAAATAACAGCTATCGCTGAAGCTAGAAAGAAACCGTAAGAAGGCAGCAATGCAATTACTCAATTTGGAGTCTGACTAGGAGAATGGAAGTAATTCTTTTTTTTTCCACTTAAGTTTTAGACAGTTTTAATGAAGAAATGTTCTTTGCTGTTGTTTCCTTCATCTCATTCTTGCAAAAACAAAACAAGAACACAACCAACACTTCCCTTCATTTAGTTCTCCACAACAGTAGTCCTTTGATTTAAAACTGAGAGTACCTATACGTACCAAGTACCAGAATTATTCTGGTAGCTTTTCAAAAGCAGTCTCAAAAGACAAAACAAAACCCACTTTCAAATTAAAATGATTCACACAATTTTTCTACAATGAAAATCCTAAAAAGTAGTTAAATTGAATTAAAAGCCTCAGATAATCCCTTATATAACGCATTTGTGGGTTAGGATATTATCTAACAGATTACAGTTTCTTTTCACTAACAGAGTTTATGAATTAAAAACTCATAAGGAACATGGAGCAATCCCAAAAATATTTTTCTTAAGTTAACTATAAACCATAATAGACTGGCTGATACACACACACACACACACACGCACACACACACACACACACACACACACACACACACATATTCAGCTCATCAAGCCAAAATATATGGGTCAATATGTTTTTTTGTAATTTGTGTTTTGTAAAAATTATTTAATTTGGCAGCAAAACGGTTTTAAGATCTATGATTTCATAGATCTTAAAACCTATGATTTCATTATCTTTAAAATACATTTTAAAAAATAAATTTGAATGACATTGGTGCTAAAATGTTTAATGACTTTAAACAAGTCACTAGGAGAATCTAAGATTGTTCTGTAGGCAGAAATGTCAATGTTTCTACCTTGTGAGCAGACATGACCTCCATTCACTGCTTCACCTCCTGGCATGGACAACGACTAAATCAGTCAAAAAAATAAAAAAATGCTTCAAATTTTCCTTTTGTGTCCTTATCCCTTTGGTATAAATTCTTCCCAAACTCTTCTTTAAATATTGCCATGAGGTGTCACTTCCAGAAATACTAGTTATTTCATCTGTAATGTGCCTTCCTCAGCATGAAATGACTACTTTAAGCCTGATGGCTTCATGCTAGGGAATCCATACTGGAACATGCTCAGTTTCTCTTTTTAGTCAAACCCTAACTGGATACTTCTCCCCTGTCCCCAGTGGCCAAAAGAACTCAGGCAATTCGCACTTAGGTCAACACGGTCCCTTTGAGCTGTCTCTCCATAAAGCCACAGCAGTCTGTTTGTTTAAGCCTATTACTCACTTTACTCTTTCATAGTTACTAACTTGGACACACTTCTCTTTGCTCATAAGATAGAGCCCCTTGCATGGCTGCTGCAGATTATTTTTGCCCACTCCACACATGGGAGGTGAAAGGAATAATTATATTTGTCAGAAGTATGTAACTTACAGTGGAAAAAATATCTAGCAGATTTTTTTTTTAACCTGGTAGAGTTACTTGGTAGAGATACATTGCCTTTTCATGGTAAAACATTTTTTATGGCTTTCATAAATGGAACTAACCCCCTCAGTTGCTCAAGCCAGAAATGTAGTTATCTTTTGCCATTTGCTCCCCTTCAATTCTCAGCTCCAATTAACAAGTACTATATTAGCTTCCTAAATACTTCTCACAACTGTCTAATCAACCTAGTTTTCTCCATCAATCTTTAATCTCAATATAAATCACATCTTTTTTGAATTACTACCTCATAGATCTTCTCACATCCTTTCTCAACACAGATTGCATAATCTTTCTCCTTACAGAATGTTCTAAAAGTGACCTGTGCTGGTTTCTTGGTCTACATATCCTACCATGGCTGATCTTAAGCTAGCAATGTGACCGTGTACTTGGGAAATGACATCCACCGTCACAAACCAGTTCTAGCCCAAGCCAAGGCCAATCGCCACAGAAAGTCTGATTCAGATACTGACTTAAAGAATTTCCATGGCTTTGTCAGTGCGCTCTTCTAGTTGAATGAGAAATTCTTCCACCTACAATTCTAGTAATGTCTAATAATTTCAGGTCAGAGATTAAAATGTATTTCCCTAAAGGCCTTTTTTTTTCTCACTTTTAAGATTAGCTCAGTGTTTTGTTCAAGACTAAGTGACACAGCGTGTCCATGCTGCAACGTGCTTGAGTGGGCCTTGTGGTCAGCATCAATCTTTTAGCCACTTTACGTGTCCTACAGTCAGATGTCTTCTCTATGCTCTTATAGTGTCTTGCAACTTATTATAATAACAATTAAGGAAAAATATTTTTCGTTCATTATGTTTATTTACCTATACTTTATTGCTGTATAATAGCAGTCAACCTTCTATGCTCATAGCTGTTATTTCTTTGCTAAATACCATGGCTATTACTTAGTGAGTATTAAGTAGTATCTTTTGATTATTAAATTATTTTTATAAATATATATTCATATATTTGAATGAAAATTAAACACTTGTATTAAGCTAAGTCCTTCCTAGGCTGGTGGTTTCCAACACCACAAAAATGTACCTCACAGCTAAATACCCTACTCAGCTGCCAAGTCAGTTGGGCTGGTCCACTAAATACCTAGATTACCCTTCGCCCTGGTCAACTGGAAGTGCATGCATTTCCTAAAGTAGATTAGAAAAAATCAAGAATAATTAATAGTTGATTAACTGAACAACACTATAGTTTGATTGAGGGACAATGTGGAGAAGAAAGAGATTTTCACTAACTTGGTTCTTGCTAAATGTCTCTCACTTTGTAGCTGTGGTACCATGAACAGTCTCTCTGATACACAGTCTCAGTCACAGTCTTAGGCTAGCTTTATTGCTACAATTAAGATAATATACATAACTATGATACATGAGCTATAAAATGCTGTGAATGCATCTTAATGCCATCATTCTCATCTCAGTTTTAAGCACGGGGCACAGAAAACAAAAGTGAAAACTCCACGTTATATATGATACCAAAACATAACAGAGACAAGTATCATAAAATTAAATTAATATTTTAAACTGTTGTATAATATGGAAATAGCTACATATGTCTTATATACTGTCAGGATTTTTACTTGTGAAGGATATGTCTTCCTCAACATTATAATAACATTTAACTAAGCAGTAGATGCTCACTTTGAGGAAGTTATTATTGTAACATAGATTGTTAAGGTTAGTAGCAACAAAACCACATACCGCTTGCAGCCACAAGTCCTTCTTCTCCCAGGAGCGCTTTAGTTTAAATTTATCTTTCTTTGACCTAAATGCAATAAGAGGGAGAAAGAGAATCTCTGTGTCTTTAACATGCTGTTAAACCACCACAGCTCAGTAATTTATTTGACTTCAGCCTTTGCAAGCTGACTGTCTGTAGTTGCAACCTTCCAGATTTTATGTATTCAGTTTGCTTTTTTTTTTTTTTTTCCAAATGCAGCTAGCTGTTAACCGAATGAAGAGAAAAACAAGATTTATCTTATCCATCTCCATCCAAAACAAGGTGCTCTGCTTTCTGTAATTTCAGTTTGACAAGTAAAGCCCTGGGCAGGCATGCAGTATCACTGCTTGTCACTATAAGGCAACAGACTGTAAAAGACATGAGATAGTGTAGGAATAAGCAAGGGTAGCAGGTAACTAATTAAGATTAGGAGTGCACACTGAAAGGTTTTCTAAATCCAGGACACCCAATCCTTCCATATCTACCATAACACAAAACATCCATAACTGCCATGCAGCCACCTCATCTTGGAAAATGTATGCTTTCTGCCTTGTAAAACTTAAAGTAAAAAATGGTAGAGGCAATGAAAATCCACAAGTGAGGCAAAATCTGTGTTAACTGCCTTTATTGTTGAAGTATCTCTCATTCTGAAATAAATATTGATTGATTCCAAATTAGGAGATTAAACATTTCAGTTTCCAATTTAAAAGTAATTCCTTCTGGTAGTCTCTGGCAGTAAATAATATGTGTATAAGCATATATTCACCTTAACATATAATATATGAATACCAAAATATCACATAGAATTATGTGTAGTCTTGCTTCACCACTGTTCGTTTTTTCTCATGTTTAATTCTCCATGAAATTTTCCCTCATTTTTTTAGTGTTGCTTGTATCACTTTACTTTAGTCATTTCATTCTTTATTTTCTTATATTTTTCCATTGCCCTTCAGTTATTTGGGGCCTTCTTTCTGTATCAAGATCTTTTTACACAGAATATATTGCATGGGAAGTTGGCATGCAAGAGTAATTATATGCAAGGTGATTTTTAAAATCAAATATGACAACTGTTGAAAAAGAATGTCTTCTCTATTACTCATTGTATTTTGCGTTTTTATAATGTATGGAATCATTAGAATAAGTCGGTTGACAATATACTCAGAACGAAGAAAACAGTGCAATCCCTGTCTTGCAGGAAATTATAAGAGATTAGGGAAAAGTCACAAAGTGCTTCACCGCATTGTTTTTTCTCATGTGTTATTCATCATTATTTCCATGAACTTCCTCAGGTTACTTAGGATCCAAGGTAGCACTATACTTACCTCATTTACAGCAGTTGAAGCTCAGAGCAAACAGATGTGACACTGAAAATGAATCACCTGAATAGCAGCAGTTACGTTGAGAATTCTTCACACTTAGCATACACAGTGACCTCCTAAGAGAAAAGGGGAATTTTCAGCTGATTGATCACACTCATTTTCCTTTTTCTGAAAGTATTCTTCTGAAGGAATAATGCTGACTGATTTATTTTGGCTCTGTTTTTCATTGTGTCTCCATTGTATTTCCACATAAAGTTACCTTGAGTTTATGGAATTGTCCCTGTTGCAACTCAGAAGTCATGGTTCAGCTATTGAGTGCAGAAGTTCTGGATGGTTTAGAGTCACTTGAGACTCTTTAAGTCTTAGAGTGAGTTTGGATGGAACTGGAGGCTACTACCCTTGCACACTAATGCAGGGTCAAAACTGCTCACTTGTAAGTGGGAGCTAATTGATGAGCAACCCGGACATGAAGAGACAAACAGGCACAGGGGTCTACGTTAGGGTGGAGGGTACGATGAAGCCAAAGAGCAGAAAAAAACTATTGGGTACTGGTCTTAGTACCTGCGTGACAAAATAGTCTGTACAAGAATCCCCAGTAACATGAGCTTACCTGTACAACAAACTGCACACATACCCCTGAACCTAAAATGAAAGTTTAAAAACAAACAAAAACCATGACGACGCCAGCTTGTGTCCATTTTTTATGGGATTCCACCAAGTTGAGTATATCTTGTCAGGTGGCAACCTCTCAACTAGCTGGTGAGCATTTGTCAAGTATTTTTGTAATTTCTTTCAGCTCCATTATTTTGCCAATTTAATTTTGTAAACTAAATGGTAAAGGCATTATCACAATAAAAACTGCTTAGGAAATATAAAAGCTGGCAGCAGATATTATTGTAATTTCCACATATTACACTTACAAAAAGAAAGAAAACTGCAGCAAATGTAAGCTAACAATTTAATATTTTACAGAGCTTGTAATCTAATACTTTCCTCCTTCATTACTATTTCTTGGTTTATCTTGCCTTTTTCCAGATTTGTATATATTTTAACTCCCCTTGTCTAGTCGAAAAAAAAAAAAAAAAACCTCCATCTTCATAGTTTCTGAGCGGTGCACTATGTATATAATTGAAAGAGTTTTCCTTTAACTAATACTTTTCCTATGTATATAATTGAAATACTTTGCCATATGGAGCACTGCAGCACAATGTGGAAACAGAGCCTGTGGGTCACTGCACATGCATCCTATGACCTCAAGGAGGCTATACTTCTCTTTTGTTACTATTCCTCTAATGACATAAGGAGCTTGAAATATCCACCTGATGGCATTCCTACTGGCACACATAAAACCTCCAGGCCGTCAAAGCTCATGATGGTGGTGAAGTTACCATTTTATTTTTTGTTTATTATTTATTTATTTATTTATTTTTAAAGATGGGGTTTCACCAGGATGTCCAGGCTGGTCTTGAACTCTTGAACCACCCACATCGGCCTCCCATAGTGCTAGGATTACAGGCGTGAGCCACTGCACCCAGCTCCATTTTATTTTATTTTTAGCTGACATATAATTATACACATTTATGATGTATATAGTGATGTCTTGATTTGTATAATCTACAGTAATCAGACCAAGAAAATTAGCATCCCCATTATTTCAGACATTTATCATTTCTTTGTGTTGGAAACAGTCAGTATCCTTCTAGCTATTTGAAACTATATATTATTGTTGAATATGATTATATAAGAAACTCATTTTAAAAATGAGTCTTGTATGTGATTGTGTGTTACTCATTTCGACCACTCATGCTCAGCTGTATATTTTGATTACAACACAGTAGATATGAGAGTGTCATTGTGCGGAGACTATGCACTCTTTCAAGAGAATGCTTGTGATGCAAAACAAATAAATGAAAAGAAATTGAATTCTTCATCACATCAACAATCTCTGAATCGGTATAGTAGATGACAGGCTATACCACTTCAATGTGTAATGTTTACAATGACAAAACTTTTCTCCTTATGGGAGAGTGTGCCTATTCCAGCACATTCCTAAGATTTAATACCAACCTGAGCCACTATATTATATAAAACCACACATAAAGCAAGATCATGTAGTTTTATCCATAGTAACTAGTTGAGAAAATAAAAGACACTTTCAAATAAATGTCATTATATCAAAAACTTGAGAAATCTGATCATTGACCTTACTTGTGCTGTCAGATTTCTACAGTGATTTACTTATATATCATTTGTGTTTAATGATGCTGAATTTCTCCTACTACTTCAGGAAATTACAGAAATCCATTTCCACTTCTAGGAGCATACTCTTCCACCAAAATTAAACATTCACTCTAATCTTCTGTTAATATCTGCTGTAATTTCATGCCGATTTAAACTAGTCTGTTATAAACATTTTATTTTTTAAATTTACATATATATATATATATATATATATATATATATATATATATATATGATTGCACTTCAGGTCTGGGGTACATGTGCAGAACATGCAGGATTGTGGATAGGTAGATATATGGCAATGTAGTTTGCTGCTTCCATGCCAGTCACCTGTATCTGGCATTTCTCCCGTGTTATCCCTCCACAACTCCCTACCCGCTACTGTTCCTACCCTAGGCTCCCCACAACAGACCCCAGTGTGTCATGCTCCCCTCTCTGTGACCATGTGTTCTCATTGTTCAACACCTGCCTATGAGTGAGAATATGCGGTGTTTGATTTTTTAGTTCTTGTGTCAGTTTGCTGAGAATGATGGTTTCCAGATTTGTCCATGTCCCTACAAAGGACATGAATTCCTCATTTTTTATGGCTGCATAGTATTCCATGGTGTATATGTGTCACATTTTCCCTGTCCAGTCTATCATCAATGGGTATTTGGGTTGGTTCCAGGTCTTTGCTATTGTAAACAGTGCTGCAATGAACATATGTGTGAATGTGTCTTTACAGTAGAATGATTTATAAGCCTTTGGAGATATACCCAGTAATGGGATCTCTGGGTCAAATGCAATTTCTATTTCTAGGTCCTTAAGGAATCACCACACTGTCTTCCACAATGGTTGAACTAATTTACACTCCCACCAACAGTGTAAAAATGTTCCTATTTCTCCACCCTCCAGCATCTGTTGTCTCCAGATTTGTTAATGATCGCCATTTTAGCTGGTGTTGATGGTATCTCAATGAGGTTTTGATTTGCATTTCTCTGATGACCAGTGATGATGAGCATTTTTTCATATGTTCGTTGGCCTCATAGACGTCTTCTTTTGAAAAGTGTCTGTTCATATCCTTCACCCAGTGTTGAATGGGTTTGTTTGTTTTTTCCTTGTAAATCTGTTTCAGTTCTTTTCAGATTCTGGATATTAGCTCTTTGTCAGATGGTAGATTGCAAAATGTTTTTCCCATTCTGTTGGTTGCTGGTTCACTCTAATGATTGTTTCTTTTGCTGTGCAGAAGCTGTGGAGTTTAATTTGGTCCCATTTGTCTATTTTGGCTTTTGTTGCCAGTGTGTTTGTTGTTTTAGTCATGAAGTCCTTGCCTGTGCCTATGTCCTGAGTGGTATTGCCTAGGTTTTTTTCTAGGGTTTTTATGGTGTTAGGTCTTATATTTAATTGTTTAATCCATCTGGAGTTAATTTTAGTGTAAGGTGTCAGGATCTTTGACAAACCTGACAAAAACAAGCAATGGGGAAAGGATTCCCTGTTTAATAAACGGTGTTGGGAAAACTGGCTAGCAGTGTGCAGAAAGCAGAAACTGGACCCCTTCCTGTTAGACACATTTTAACAACAATCATTTCTGAAATAAGAGAGATTGAGTCATTGGGAAACCTTGCTAAAAAGATGTCACTGACTTGGATTTCTTTAAAAGTGAGCAGTTTTTCTAGGAACACTGTAAATGGGTCAAATAAATACAATGGCTCCATAATCAAGAGTTTTACAGCACACCGACTCTTTCTTATTGATATACAGTATCATAAATTACTCCCAGTCAGCGGATATCCAGAATGCCAGGCCTTCTGTCTGCAGAAATTGCTTCCGAGTCCCCCGCCACACGTGTTCTTTCAGTGGGTCTAAAGGCGTGCCCACAAACTACTGGCGGCCAAGGATTGTTGTGGAATCTTTGGGGCGTCGATTTTCTTCCCAGAAACTTGGTGGTGGTCAGTGGCACTTTCTTGAGTCTAGAAGAATGAAGTAAGCGGCCGTGTGAAGGGCGAGCAAAGTGAAGTGTTAGAGCAGCGGGAGGAGGCCGCCGTGGGCAGCTGCTCTCTGCAGCAGGTCAGCCTGGGCCGCCAGCCGAGGGCACCTGGGTTCTCGGCCCGGGAGGCGCTGGCGCCTGCAGCTCTTGGCGGGACGGGGGCTCGTCTCCGCTGAGGGCGGCTCCCGCGACGCCCCGGCTCTCAGCAGACGGGCACTCCTCTCCCCACAGGCGTCCCAGCGCCTCTCTACCTCTCATTCTCCGGCCCTCCTCCGCCGTACTCTGGCTGAGCCCAGGGCTTTTTTTTTTTTTTTTTTTTTGAGACGGAGTTTCGCTCCTGTTACCCAGGCTGGAGTGCAATGGCGCGATCTCGGCTCACCGCAACCTCCGCCTCCTGGGTTCAGGCAATTCTCCTGCCTCAGCCTCCCGAGTAGCTGGGATTACAGACACGCGCCACCACGCCCAGCTAATTTTTTGTATTTTTAGTAGAGACGGGGTTTCACCATGTTGACCAGGATGGTCTCGATCTCTCGACCTCGTGATCCACCCGCCTCGGCCCCCCAAAGTGCTGGGATGACAGGCGTGAGCCACCGCGCCCGGCCTGAGCCCAGGGCTTTTATGGAGCTCAGAGGGGAGGCAGTGCGAGGGCCCGTGGACCCCATGCGCAGGCCGGAAGAGGCGCCGCCAGTCCCCACTCCGGTCTGGGTCCCGCCGGGCTGCCGCCTCCATCCCCTGCCTGGCCTGAGGTGGGACCTTGCTGGGGCCCCGCCCCTTCCGCCCGGGCCCCGCCCCTTCCGCCCGGGCCCCGCCCCTTCCGCCCGGGGACCCGCCCCTTCCGCCCTGGATCCGCCCGTCTGCCTCCCCTCCCTCTGCCTGCCGTCGGTTCGCGGCCCCTGGGGCTGTCGAGTCCCGCGGCCCGAGGCTGCGGCGGCCGGGAGGGAAGAGAGCCCGGCGGCGGAGCACGCCGAGCGTGTGAGCCGTGCGAGCACATTTCGTGCTGTAGAGCTGTGCACTGTGTTCTGTGATAACGCGGGCCACAGAAAAGCAGCTGTGATTAAGGCAGTAGGGAGGGGAGCCCCGGGCGGAGGGTCCTGGGACGGCGGGGCCCGCGGGGTCCGGTCGCCGCCCGGCGCTCGGGCTCCGCGCAGCCGCAGTGGGTTCCTGCCCGCGAGGCGGGGCCCTGGCGGGTCCGTGCGGAGCAGAGCCCTGGGGCTGTCGCCGCGGGTTGCGCCCACCTGCTCGGTGCCGCCCGCAGGACGGCAGCGCTCACTGCCACCGGGGCCGGCTGGTCGTTGTGACTGTTTTCTCTAACAGGTGGTGGGATCACGTTTTATACACAGTAAACACCAGGAGTGGTGAGGAACGCCAAGTACACGCACGGGGTGAACCTGCCTTCTGTCTGCAGATCGGAGCCCTGGTCATTCTGCAGCTGCACCTGCAGCTGGCTGGGGAAACAGCTCTGCCTGGTACAGGCTCGTAGGCACACTCTGACGCTTGGGATCGGCAGCCACTTTTACTTTAGCTACTCGACTGGGTGGGTGTGTAGTGGTTTCTCGAAATGATTTGAATTTTTCATTTATATCTTCACATTTTTAAGGCATAGCATATGCTGTGGCAAGATAGTAGATATACGAAATATATTAATCACATGAGGAAGATAGGCTTTCTAACATTAAAATGTATTGCTTTTCTCTTTCATAGTGCTCTAATATAATTTGTTTTCAAAATTAGCAGTAGCTGTATCATTTCTATAAAATGAGGGTTGTTAAAATGAATCAATACGTTTGTACCATGCATAATTCATGAATGAAATTATCAATTACAAAATATTAATTATAGGCCCAACTCATAAATTTTATAATTGTTGCATTTTAATTTCTATAATAATATAATAAACATATTTTCTCCAATTTTATGACATTACTACTTATCTCCGTTGTGTTCTAAGGTTCCGAAAAATAGGATATACAATTGGCCTTTGAACAACATGGATGTTAGGGTCACTGAACCCCATTTGTAACTAAAAATCTTGTGTATTAATAACATTTGACTTTCCAGAAACATAACTATGAGTAATCTATTGACCTGAAGCCTTACTGATAACAAACCATAGTAACACAATAGTATAAACAATATTGATTCATATCAGCCTTACTGATAACATGAACAATATTAACACGTACTATGTATGCTATATAGATGATATAGTCTATTCATATGAAAAAGTGAGCTGCAGAAAAGAAAATGTTATTAAGAAAATCGTAAGGAAGGGCAAATGTATTTACTATTCATTAAGTGGAAGTGGATCATCATAAAGGTGCTCATTCTTGTCTTCATGTTGAGGAGGAGAAAGAGGAAGGATTGGTCTTGTTGCCTAAAGGGTGGCAGAAGTGAAGAAAATTCATGTATAAGTGGACCCACATAGATCAAACCCATGTTGTTCAACAGTCAACTGTAATTAAGGAATTTCTTGCTGTTCTCTATGAGCCACGTTAGAGAAACTAAAAACATTTCAATGACTAAAATGTGAGACACACTGTGATAATGCTATAATGCAGGAACCAAATTCTGAAGGAGATTATGGAAAGATCCCGTACTGTCTGATGAAATAATCTTTATATCATGTTGTGCCAATGGACAGGTTACTTATATTTAAATGTAGTTGGAGGGATGAAATTGATAGAAATCAAAGTTATATAATCTTATTCTCATACTTTTTTAGACTAGAATTTCCTGTTTATGCGATTGAGAATAAAAGTGTTTGGATAGAATTAAGTTTAAAAAGTTAATTAAGTTTAAAAATGGGCTTAAAAAATATTTCCTGTGTAGAGCTGTATACAAGAAAAATCAGAACTTTAGAAATTTTAAAGCTTACCATGAAAAAATAACTCTTAAAGGAATCGTTATTTATTCCAATGTGTGTTAATTATAATTTCTAGAAATCAGTTAAAATATCTAATGAAATAGGGAGCTCTAAGACTATATGTGCAAAAGCATACATACTAAGATTTAATGCTGTCTGTAGTACAAAGAACAGTTTTAATTCCTTAAATCATTAATCAACTTTTTTAGGTTTCCAGTAAAAATATGTTCTTTTCATCCCTTAATAAATTAAAAAATTATTTTTAAAGATAAAAACACCTAATTTACCCCAGTTTTTCTTTATAAAGATAATTATTGCTAATAATTTTGTCTCATTTTCTAAAAATGTATAAAATAGATCAAGATACATAGATCATAAATACTTAACCAGATAGATTTGTTATTTTTACTTAAGAAAGTAATATATACACTTCCTTGAACCTTCTATTTGAATGTTATTCCATTCATGAAAGAAGTAAAATTATATGATAAAAATGATAAATAAAAATATATGCTTTTCAAATATAACTATACTTATATTTTAAATATTAAGTTCAATTAATGTTGATTATCAAAAACAATATCATTTTTCAACTCTTTTAGATTTATCATTTAAATAACTAATACCTCTGGTCAGTTTTTATATGACACACTATTTTTCATTAGGCATTTATTACCAAATTATAATGTGTTCTAATTTATCTCACTATTTTATTGTATAATAATGCTTGAAATATTATATCACAGGAGTGAGTCAATGTAAATTTCTTTATTTAAATTGTCAAACAATTTTCATTTCGGGAAATTTATGTAGTAAATAATAAAATTGTTTATGAAGGGATTTATTTAATTATTAAAACCTTTGTTGTTTTTATATAGGAAAAATATGTCCTCATCACTTTAAGTTCTTTTTGAACCTGGATTTTCCTTCACATCCCTTGGCTAATAGTCAATATCCAATATAGTCTTTATATTTTACTTGATGATATATATCCAGTAAAATGCTATGTGGATACAAAAAGCAAAAATAGGGGATGTGTGGTATATAAATCAGTGGAGAGTACCAGTGAGTAATAATTCCCTTTAAATCTCATATGTGAACACGGTTCACCTGACGGTAAGCATCATGATAAACTATACTTTATTCATGTTTGTAGTCTCAGTGTCTTGAATAGTATTTAATAAGATCTATGTAGCTCTTGAGAGTTCATTGATAAGAAAATTCATAAATTAATAAGTAAATAGTGATCAAATAGTCAGATAAAGTAATGCTTCATGAAGAAATAGCATTGAGTTAGCATTTGGGTGTTCCTATGATTTGGCAACCTAAGACTAGAAATGATTATATCTTTCAGACCTACATATTTTCTTATATTTAATAATTATTTGTTCTGTTGGTATGTTTATTTAGAAATCTCACCATTATAAATAAATATGTATTAAATTTGAGTTGAAAATATTGTTATAAGAAAAGGAAAAAAATTCTCATTGAAGTTAATTTAATTTTTATTTAATATCTTTCACATATTTCATAGGTTTATGTTATTACTTCTATTATTTAAATTTCAAATATATACAGAAAACTCACAGAAAATATATTCTAAGTTTTTAATCATAGGTAGTTTTTTATAGATGGCAATAAGATACCAAAAGACATTGTTCTAGTGCTGGAACTGAAAGCTGTTAAAACACAGACCTGTTTCCTCATCAGTTGATAAACGTCCTCATCAGATGATAAAGCACCTGCCTATATACTTAAGAAAAAATACCCAATAATACAGAGAAATGAACAAAACTTATAATTATGTATAATCTGTAGTTCACAGTTTTAAAAACAAATGTATCTGTACAAATAGTTATTAACAAGTTACTGTTTATATTCAGTTTCCTTATCTTGACCACGTGTAAAGAAAAACAAACAAAAAAAAATCATGCTTACCTTTCTCAGTTTAGAGAAATAAACTTATTAGCCACAATTTAACAAAATGAAGTCTATTGTACCATTTTTAGTTTTGGGAATATCTTTTGGAAAAGACTCTAAAATAATCTTCAGAAAATCATCTTCAAATGTCCCAAAAAACTTCTAAGTAACATTTCCTTGTAATTCTGTAAAAAGGCTTAAAATCTAGGCAATAATTTTCAAAAGAGTCCTTCTGTGACACTCTTGCCTTTAGCCATTGGTCAATTCCTTATATGTAAGCATTCTACAACTCTAGTTATATAGCCTTCTCTGTATATTTCTAATTTTCACTAGGCCCTGGTTTTTTATATCTATATTCATCCCAATTCTTTTCTGTGACCACATGTTTTCTTAAATATTCAACCATTTCATAAACTGCTCTTTCTACTTCTAAGCCCTAAACTGAGGATCATCACCTTTACTCCAAATCTCTTCCCTCAAAGAAGAGACCACCTGTTCACAATCTTAGCTCATAGATCCTGATGGAAGTAGGTCGAATTGTGTTCCCATAAAACATATGTCTAATTTGAATAACATAATGTGACCTTTATGAAGTTAAGGGATTTGCAGTTGTAATCAAGTTTGGGATTATAAAATGGAATGACTCCTGATTAGAATGAACCCTAAATCCACTAACAAGTTGTCAAGTCTGACCAGCAGACTCTAGCCAAGCAACAGATGAAAAATTACATTGATACAGGCTTTGCCTGAGAGAACACAGCCAGGGGGCTAGAGCTGCTTTAACCCTGCTGAAGAGTGGGACCCGCTGTGCATCCTGATCAGCCACAGAGGCTCCGCGTTTGTTTAGCACAGATTTAATGACAAAGGTCTCAAGTAAACACCATTAGTGGATATTCAACATTACCAAACCCCCATGCAGAGATCAATTTTACATGAGGATGATGAAAGGTCAATCTTCCTAAACAAGGTGTGTAGATAAACTCCTCTACATTCCCTTGTTATCTGCTCTTTGCTGTTAGCTCAAGGTAAGATTAGGCTCCCTTCAGCCATAACTCTCCCAAGGCTTTTGCGAAACCGTCTGGCCTTCCAAGAAGGTTTGCATCTTTCTCTGTAATGTTTTCCCACCACCCTGACTGATGTCCTTCATCTTACCCTTTTCTGTTTTTGTGCGTCAGGGTTTGTTGATTGCAGATGTGTGGACAGTTTTGTCAGGTGCAGTAGTTATAAGTCACGTTCCAGCTTTGCATCTTCAGATTAGTAAATAACATGAGACAGACATGAGTTTAATTAGTAACATTATTTTCCAATAAAGGAGTGACATGTAGGGTTACTTGGCACCTCAGACTACTGTGTGCCCTTGATGATAGACCCCACTAGGGGTGTGTCAATTCCTCCTA
Source organism: Saimiri boliviensis (assembly GCF_048565385.1). Lineage (NCBI taxonomy): Eukaryota > Metazoa > Chordata > Mammalia > Primates > Cebidae > Saimiri > Saimiri boliviensis. The sequence continues at coordinate 1,905,905 of NC_133467.1, forward strand.
GCCAAGCAGTAGAGCTCTTCACAGCTGGGAAGAGAGTGTCCGCCTAAGTAACAGGCCGGGGAAAAAGGCAGATTTAGAAGGTGGGCTCAATGCAGTGTAGCAGGTACAGGTTGCAGGCAAAGTGAGAGAATAAAAAAGGAACAACTTATCTGGAGTGAATGGTGTTTGTGTTTGGAGCAGGATTCGCTTAGCCTTCTGGGTGATGGAAGGCTAGGGGGTTCATTCAGGACGGTGGCCAGAACTGATTATAGGGCTGGAGTTTTTAGCCCCACACTGGAGCCTCAGAGGAAGAGGAGTTAAAAGTTGAGTTGATTAGTAATGACCAATGATTTAGGCAATCATTCCTAAGTAATGAATCCTCCATTAATGCCGAAAAGAGGATTGAGAGAGGTTCTGGTTGCTGTACATATGGAGGTGGTGGCGGAAATGTGTCCAGAGAGAATACGGAAGCTCTGTGCCTGTTACCCAGTACTTGTCCTATGCACCTCTTTATCTAGCTGTTCATTTGTACCCTTTGTAATACCCTTTATAAAATCAGTAAATATAATTGTTTCTCTGAGTTCTGTGAGTTACTCTAGCAATAAGAGCACCACCCAAAGAGGGGATCCTGGGAACCTTCAGTTTATAGCTGGTTGGTCTTGAGCACAGGTAATAACCTGGGGTTTGCAATTGGCAGCACACGTGGTGGGGGGCAAGTCTTGTGGGACAAATCTCTTAAACTGTGGTGTTTGTGCTAACTGATTAGATTCAGAATTGAATTAAATTGAATTATAGGACACCCCAGATGGTAGATACAGTAGAATTGCTCAGTGTGGGGAAAAGCCTCCATGCATCTGATCACAAAGGTCTTTCGTGTTAAGTCTAGAGCATAATAAAGATAATTTGCTTTATCCTATTACATACAAAGATGGATAAGTCCTCAGAATCTATTGTGCACTGTACAGCCTGGTGACTATAGTTAACAATACTGTACTGCGTATTTGAAATTAGCTAAGAGAGTAGATCTTAAATGTTCTCACCTAACCACACACACACACACACACAGACGCACGCACACACATACATAAATATTAATATGAGGAGATACGTTAATTAGCTTGATTGTGGTGATCATTTCACAATCTATGCACCAAAACACCAAGTTGCATACCTTAAAAATATATAATTTTATTCTTTAATCATACCCCAGTACAGCTCAATTCAAGGATATCAAATAAATATAAATTTCCAGCAATACTGCAAGGAAGAAAGGGTGCTTTTCGAAGAGACTGCTAAAATATCTCCACAAAACAGCCTGATACTGTACTCAGACGTGTGGCTAAGAGTACTCACTAGATTTGGGTGGCAGAACAGGGAAGTATTAAAATGTTGCTGAAAAGCAGTGTTTCAGTTCAGAGCACTGAGTAAGGATGCCAATGTCTGCCCTGAGGCTGGGGCTGACAATAGCAGCTCATTCAGGTGGGATATTTGTGAGGCACGTGGCGAGGTGGCAAGGCGGCCCTTGATCACATCAAGAAACTCTCTGGTGCTGCTTCTGCCATCTCTGTACAGCTACCGTGGCCAGGGCTGTAACAAATGTGCACAAACCACCACTAGTTTGGTGATACGCATTCTAGCTACCAATACTTTCAAGTCCAATGACTTAATATTTCCAGAGAACTAGAAACCATTCTTTAATTATGACTTTAGTTTAAAAGTGGAAAGTTTTTCATGACAATTGAAGACTAACAAATAACAGATATAGGTGAATGGGAGGAAGGCAGCAAATCACACTGCCACGTGTGTACCTATGCAACAATCTTGCATGTTCTTCACATGTACCCCAAAACCTAAAATGCAATAAAAATAAATAAACACAAATAAACAAAAAATTATGTATATACAAAAATATGTTGATTTATACTGTATTATCCATAATCAAAGTAGAAGCTTTGATACTTTTTTAAATTAAAAGAGGTTTTTGAGATATGCAAGTACACAGTTTTAAAACTCAGTTTTTGAATTTAATTGCAGAAAACCACAGCTACAGTTTGAATCATGGAGAGCAAGTTTGAAACAAACACATTTTAAAAGTCAAGTGTCATAGATAATAGAATCAGAAGTCTCAAAATTTGACTTACAGTAGTTTAGAAATTCAAGTACAAAGAAAAGACAAGCATACATTATCAAACCAATAACAGCATTTTAAAAATGAGATATTTGTTTGACATATAGTGAAAATAATAAGTATATCATATGCTTAAATACAAAATAATAAAGTATCCTACATTTTAAATTAGCTAGAAGTAGAAGCACTAAAGTAATTTAAAAATTTTTTAAGAGAACCAAATAATAAAAACACCAAATAGGTAAATTCTTAAATGAACATCTTTTATATTGGCCTCCAATCTGGGCAAAATTGAGATAATAAAGCAAAATCCTCATAGCTCTGCAGGAAAAAAAATAATCTTGAACCTAGGACTATGTCTACAGTAAAGAAATAAAACTGCTCAAGTTAAAGAAAAAAGAAAAGAGGTTATCATAAATGCAAGAAGTATTGATAAGATAGAGTATATTCACATGAGGCAGCATTAACTAATCACTAATAATACAAATTAAAAATAAAACTGTACAAGTTATTGTTTTTGCAGCTTAGAGATAAAATATTTACAAGGTTTTTAAATGATTTCACAACATATGGAAGATTACAGGGGAAAACGGATGCAGTGAATGCTTCCTATGAGTGGGAAGAGATTGCAAGAATTTTGTTCTCATCATTGGTAAAAAAAAAAAAAAGCAGTTAAATATTTGTCTTAAAGCATATGACTTTAGCTTTATTTCCTCTTTATCCTCCCAGAATTTCAATGAAAATGATAAAGAGCTTAAATCAACAAAATAATTAAGTCTATCCCAAGCCTGAGCATGAGGAATGTGAAACATCAGCAATCATTTTAGACCCATTTGGGATGTGGAGAGTTAGGCTGAAAAACAAGCAGATCTTCACACCAAAACTTTAACAATAAAAGACCAGAGCAAAAATGCAAGGGGTTCTTCTCACCATGACTGATTAATTTCTAAGATCATTGCAAGTGCAGAGAGCAAGCATGCGTCTACACACAGGGATCATGTCATTTGAGGATGCACATGGAATTAAATCCAATTTTAGCACCATCTTCACAAAAGACAGGAATAAGAACATTGAATGCCGAGATAAAACCAGTATAGTGTTTTCTCTAAAGAAATTAAATAGCATGATGGAGGATGCTAGGGATTTTAGTGAAGATCGGTGCCTCTGGGCTGACTGGGCTAGGAGCACTCTCATGGCCTGCTTGGTGATGGTAAACTTAAACCCTCTAACATGAAACTTGCAAGTAGATACATTCTCCCTGCATGTAATTAACCTACCAGTTCTGGGTGAGGACTATGGAAATAAACCAGTACTACAGCAAAAGAAACCTGTATTAATTACAAACATAAATGGACTTTTTCATGAATGTAAATTGACAGCCAAGAAGAAAATGAAAATGTTAGAGGAATAAATGAATCCCATATGTTTCAAAAATATTATAGGGATTATAAAATGATATAAGAATATTTACAATTAGTGGATATGATGATTAATTTTATGTGTCAACTTGACTGGGCCACTGGATGCCCAGGTATCTGGTTAAACATGATCATTTCTGCATAGGTCTGTGAGCTGAGAGTGTTCCCAGAAGAGATGAGCATTTGAACTGGGAGTCAGTGACACAGTGGCCCTCTCCACTTCCAGTGGGCATCGCCCGATCCATGAGGGCCTGAAGAGAACAGAACGGTGAAGGAAGGCTGGATTCACCCTCCTTCTATTTTGGCTGTTTGAGCTTGAACATTGGTCCTCTCCAGCCCTTTCATTGGGATTTAAATTATTAATATCAGCCCTCTGCTTTGGACCGGAACTGGGACTTAGCCCATTGGTTCTCCTAGTTCTCAGCCTTTTAGTTTTGGACTGAAAATATACCACAGGCTTTCCTGTTTACAGACAGCAGTTTACAGACAGCAGATCTTGGAACTTCTCATCCTTCATAATTGCATGAATGAATTCTTCATAATACATCCCTTTATATATCTCCTACGATTTCTGTTTCTCTGCAGAACCCTGACTAGTACAGGATTATCATGAATAATTTCAAGACAATAGAGTATTTTTAAGAAAATAAAGGCACATTAGCAAAAAATGAGCTTTTAAAAATAAAAAATTGAAAAATCAATTAATCAAAAATACCTTAGAATACAGATATAAAAGCTCAAAATAACAAAATAAAAGAGAAAAGTCATAATACCACAGAGGAGACATCCAGGAGATCCGAGTTATTAATTCAGAGAAGCAGTAAGTGCATGGGGAGGGGCAAATATTCAGCAATATGATAAGAATGTATCAGAGAAAAAGAAAGAATGATTAGAAGTTAAAGAGATTTGATAAGATGTTTTAAAGCATTAAAGGTGTAAGAAAAATAATTTGAATTATCTTTGTGACAAAGTGTAAATATTTGGAAAAGATATAAACTGAAGGCAAGTTGAATCCCTAGGAGAAGAATAAATAGCTGTAGAAAGAATCCTTAGGAGGAATAAGAGGCAAGCTAAAACATGCTGTAATTTTGAACAAAGGATAAAATTTTAAAAAGGAAAACAATTTCAACTTGAATTGTATAACATTTTCTGTTGAGTAGTGATATCTAGTGAAATAGAATCACATTTTTATTTCTATGAGTGACAGTTAATTATTACTGTCTTATAATAAATACTTTTTTATTTGTTGCCCCAACTTATAAACTAATCATGTGATTTAATTATAATTGGAAAGAGTTTGTAATATAACAAATGTAAATAAAAACCATATTCAATCAATAGAAGCATGTAGATTGAAGACAAAATGTAGTGAGGAAAATTTAATTTGTACGTTTATTTTTTTCTAGTTTTGCTAGGAATTAAATCAAACATTATTTACTGCAAGACTTATAGTTAGTTAAACTTTGGAAGTATTTTTATTTCAATCAGAATTTTAAACTAATGCTGCTTTGACTACTAAATTGAACATGGTTTTGAAGGGCCTATTACTAAAATAAAGCAAGTCAATAGGACACGTAATAAGTAAAAGGAAAAATAAGTAAAAATTATTTGAAAATGATAAATTTCTATGTAGTAAATGTAAACAAGCCACACAAGAAAATACCTGTTATCACGAGTAATATTTAATTATAGAGTCTGTTGCATTTTTATTTGCAAATGAGCAATAATTGTCATTTCTACACTACTATAGTGTCTAACAAAAAACTCATGAGAGTATATTGTCGTTTTCCATACTGCGTATATTTTCATCTTTATGTGAGCTCATCAAAAGGTATACTTTTAAAAACCTTGTTTCTAGTATTAAGATACACAGATGAATGAAATTCTGTGCTGTGATAGGAATATATTACTTATGACTATCCGATAGAATACCTGGTATCCATAGGTGGCTATTAAGTACTTGAAATGTGACTACTTCAACTGAGAAGGCACAATATTAATTTTAATTATTTTTATCAATTTAAATTCAAATAGTTGTATGTGACTGTGCCCATTGAATTAGACCTATCAAGAAGAATGATAAATCTTTTAGGAATATACAATAAAGAGGAGGAAATTGAAAAACAGGAATAAAATTGCTATAGTATGCGATAAAGGCACTGATAGAGCTATGAACAGAGAATTGTTGAAAGACAAAAAGTAGCTGAGGATGTCAGGAAAATCATTTCAGAAATAGTGGTGCCTGAACTGAATCATAAAGGAAGTGGAAAAGGAGGACTGAAATGATAGAAACTTGGAGAAACTCAGGGGAATACACGGAAGCAAGATACAACATAATATGTGTGGGTTACTGCAAACAGGTTTTGTTAGCGTATAAACAATGATGCAGGGATGGTGATGAAAGGGTGGTTAGGGGCAGTTTGTGTATATCCTGCAAACATGTTATAATACTGGAGCATGATATTTCTCTTTTGAGCTCCTACATTAGAATCATATGAGTTGCTAGTTGAGCATGCAATTCTCGAATCTGATATGGAGATAGTAAACAAGAATTTCAGAGGATTTGAGTCTGTGGGTATACATATGTAACAACATGGTTGTGTAGTTTTCATCTGTGCGTGAGTGTGGACACATCAGACCTAAGATAAGGCTAAAAGATAGCAAAGAAGAGGCAAAGACTGGAATCGTGGAGCTCAAACAATAGCCCAACTGTGAAATGTTGATACTGAGGAACTAAAGCACTGGCAATTGAAATGGAGATTTAATGGCAGAGGGAGTATGAAGTTTACATGAGAAAAGTCAAGGAAATTCTAGTTTTAGAACAAAATTTCTGAGAATCTGTTTCTAGTATGCTTTTGGAATTACGTGAGGGAAAGGGCTCTTAGCAATTATTAGTTCAATTTCAACTAAGATCCTCAAAAAATTGAGTTTCTATAAATTGTATTTATAGAAACCATGTTTAGATGGAACCGTGAAAAGATGATCATCAAGGAAAAATCTCTAAAGAGATTGTAAAATTCTAAAAATGGTCCAGGTAAATACTTTTCAAACATGCCATGCTGTTCTTTGAGCGGAAACAGATTGGAAAATAAAACAGGAGAGTAATGCATCTTGTAGAGAAGGACTTTGAAACAGTAGCATTTTAAGCAGTCAATAAATCAAAAGCTGGGCAAATGTAATTTAGGCAGAATGCCAGAACTTTAGACCCAGGTAGGCAAGCAAATGGATCTCGATCTGAGCAAGGTCAGTGAGGTCCTGTAAAGATTAAGAAGAGCAAGTAGCTAACATCTACTAAGTTAGGCTTGAAAAACTCAATGTTGAAAAATACCCAAAGGGAAAGAAATCGTTATGTCAAAAAGATGCCTGAACTAGTATGTTTATAGCAGCACTATTCACAATAGCCAAAACATGGAATCTAAGTGTCCATCAATGAATGATTGGATAAAGAAAATGTGATGTGTGCACGCGGACACACACACATGCACACACACACACACACACACACCATGAAATACTACTCAGCCATAAAAAATAATGAAATAATATATTTTGCAATAACATGTATGGAACTGGAGGCCATTGTCCTAAGTGAAATAAACTCAGAAACAGAAAGTCGAATACTAGATGTTCTCGCTTATAAGTGGGAGCTAAATAGTGTGTACACATGTACAGAGAGTGTGGGATAATAGATAATGGAGGCTGTTAGAGCAGGCAAGGGATGAGAAGTTACTTAACGAGCACTATGTGCAATATTTGGATGATGGTTATACTAAAAGCCCAGATTATGCCACTAGACAATACATTTCTACAAGAAAACTGTATTGTACCCCCTAAATTTACACAAATAAAAAAAATCATAAAATAAGTTCTTATACAACAGGAAAGAAATGCTGGTTTTAAAATAAACTTTGATGCTCACTGTAACTCAATGAATAAATAAATAAGCCAAAGGCAGAGAAGAGAAATGATAACAGCAGCGCTTTAACTTCTGATTGTAAAGCAGAGTCTACTTTATTTTAGATTTGACTCTCTGACCTTTGATGGATGTAAGGGTTTAAAAATCATACATGGTTTGCATGTGTGGCAGAGTCCGAGGTTGTCAATGGCTACACTGGAAACTGAGTCTGGTGCATCAGTGCAGATAGGGATCATACAAAAATGACAGTTTCATACTGTTAAATTTAGGGATTCAAGAACGATCCCTGACTTACTTTCAAAAACAGATTTTGTACTGCTACTTCCTAGTCTTCCTACACTGACAAAACAAGATTAGTGAAAAATAAAGCCTAAGAGTACTTTGCCAGATAAGAAAAAAAAAAAAAAAAAAAAACATGTAGCTTATAATTCTATTTGCACATCCTACTTTCTATTCAAAACAATCTAATTTACTCAATAAAACCAAAAAAGGTAGGACGTTCAATAGAAGCTCACAGTCTGATGAGGGGAGGGCAGCCACAGTAATGGCACTGAGATGACTGTGAAACACCGTTATTTTCACCTATGGATACAACAGAAATGTCCTCTGGGGAACACGTATCTTTGTTCCATACATAAGTGGTTTCCAAAAGTCAGGTAAACACTAGCTTTAAACTTAGAGGTTTTGCTTTTTCTTGCTACTCTGGGCCGCACATCGAATACACCGGCAATGAGAAACTTATTTAAGCCTCCCCCCCGCCCCCCACCCCCAGCTCTGTTTCTTTGTCTATGCTGGCTATTCTCTGTGGAATGTCCTCTCTTTTTGCTTCATTGACAACTTCTTCTGTGCTAAGACTTAACTCAAGGCTCTGCTCCTGGGGCTCTTTTCTGAGTTAAACACGCTGAATGGGAGGCCCTGCTTTTGAGTTCACAAAGCCCTGTACGTGTCTTTAACTTTGTCCTTGATTGTGTTTGACTTCCCTGTCAACGCGGGTCTCTGCACTGTGAGTTCTTTGAGGGCAGAGGCTGTCTTGCTCCCCTTTGTACCCTTCGCTCCAAACCTTGTACCCAGAAACATACTAGGTGTTTTCTTAAGCACTTTATCTACATTATGCTGTCTGATTTTCACAGTATCATGATAAAGCTGGTATTGGCATTTCAATTTTATTAGCAAAGAAACAGATTTAGAGAGAAAAATCTGTTGTCCGGAGGAGCCATGGCATGGCAAAGCCTGCTCTCCTCTGTCTTGTTTCTAAGCCAGACCACTGGTCAGATCTTTGTTCTGCTTCTCACATATCATTTCAAATTAATTGTTGAAGCCCTTTATCAGTGATTTCAGTAGTTCTACCTATAGATAGACTCCTTTGCCATCTGAAACTAAGTCTTTGCTGGATTCTGTTTTAACTTTATCTGTGCCTTCTCTCTCCTTCGTTTCTTAATGGATATCAGTATGGAATCCCTGCTTCTTCCAGCCATTGTCATTTACTTCTCTCTCTGATTAGTCTAATTTATCGGTGATCAAAATTGTGAAATCTGATAGCTCTTGTCAAGACAGCTTTGAACATACACCTGAAAGTTCCTTTGCCAGCAATGCCCTTTTCTTTCCGTTATTCTAGAAAAATCTTCACACAACTCAAATACTACCTTTTCCATAAAACTTTTTTGGAAACTCCAAGGTCCTTAGTCCATAAGTGATAGTCCTATTGGTAAGTTATGACTGAATGACCATTTTTAGAACACTGCATTAAAATTGTCTTTCTTCCACCTGTATTGGGAAGCTTTAATGAGGATGACAGTGGGCTCTAGGTTAATCCTCTTTGCATGAGGCCCGCAGTTCTGAAATGTGGCAGTTACTCCAAATGGATGTAGAAAAAATATAAAACATAAAGGTGATGCTGAGCCTTGATACATAAAAATATGTGGAAAAGTAAGCCTAACATTAGTTTGGTCCATATACTTTATATAATTTTATATATAATATATAACCTTATAATTATATAATAATTAAAGATCTAACTAATTTATTTAATAATAGTGTTTTATAATCTCCAACTTAAAATTAGATTCATCAAGGAAAGTGCCTGTGTCATGTATGTGTCCTAGTCAGGTTTAGAGTGGTATTACTTTGGAAATACCATATAAATTTTGGATGATAAGTTAAAAATTTATTGGCATCTTGGTCTGTATTGCCCTGAAAAGTTTGGATATTACAGTAGTTCAATTAAATAGAATTTAATAAAATTAATATTTAACTTTATGAATTTAAAATATTAGAGTATTTCAATTAAATGTTGTATTGTTGAGTTAAAGGCTACAAAATTAAACTAAATTGAATTTAAAGTATTGACAAATTGTTGATATTAAAAAGTTATATATTTGATTATTGATTTCCTTTTTGTTCTTTAATTTTATAATCTTTAATTTTATGGGTACATAATAGTTGTACATATTTATGCGATACATGTGACTTTTGCATATTAGTATGCAATGTGTAGTGATTAAATCGGAGTAACCGATGACACTCTTAAACAAGATTACTTGAATATAAATGTACTTTTCAATGTAAACAATGTATTACCTAACTGGGTGGCCACAATTCTGCACAACAATGCTGAGCTATTTAATATTTTGTGAAGAGTACATTTTACTTTGTTTTGCGTTTAATATAAACTATAGGCTAAGCAGTTTTAGATCTGGTCATGTTTTGAATCTTGGAAGAAATGCAGTCACAAATCACATCACCACCCTAACACAGGACTGATGTTGTTACAGCATATACTGGGGCCAAGCAGTCCAGGTTGAGAATCTTGAGCTGCCTGCAGAAAGCATCCAGGAAATTTGAGAAGATGCAAGCAAAGGATCATGGTGAAAAGGTAGGCTCAGTGTTTATCTGCCTTCATACAGGTGCTCATTCCCCCTTGCCTCTTGAAGTCCAGACGCTTCTCTCTTCCTCCCAGTTTTTCAGGCCTTGTATCTTCCTATTATAAGGTAAGCAATTCATAGATGAAATCCCAAAACGATTAACTATGCCCTCCAACAGCATGACTATAAAGTAACGAGGGGTCCTGATTTTTAATTTAATAAAGCCTGTATATTGGTTTAGAAAATCAGCTTTAATACTTACTGTTTTAGTTATAACTGTAGGTTAATATTGCTTAGAAAGTGTAATTACACAAGATCTTAGAGGTAGCTATCAGTTACCTCTTATAGAAGAGATAGTAAAAAAGGCTGAAATCTGAAGTTTGTTTGTTATCACTAATAAGATTGTTCAAAGAAAAAAACTGGTGCCAAAGGGAACTGAATTCAAATGTTCGTTGTTCTGGTAAATCCACTGTGGAGACCTGCAGCTTTCTTATGCTTCCATCTTTGTGTTGATAACACTACTTGGTAGGTGATATTTGTGTGTTGTTGACAGTATGTCAATATTACACTGATTCCTTGAAAAACAAGTTTCATTGAGTCATCTAGGGAAAGGTATATTCATATTTATGCCACAGGTTATTGTTATAATTAAATTAGATACAATACAGAAAACGTCTAACAATATTCCTTCCTCATACAATGAGTATCCTCAATGGAAGTCTGTATTCTCTGGTAAGGAAGTATCCTTATCCAGAAATCTTTCTCTTTCATTATGAGAGAAACTGTATTTCTAGACCCAAATCACAATTTTCTTATTGCCTGTGTTATCTTTGGCAAGTAATAACCTAGAGAAAAAATTGTTTTGAGAAGTTGAGAAGTTGTGTAGTCAGAAGATTAAGTGATTCGCATATTGTTCTACCCAGGAATTTTATTTCAATTTGCATTTTGCTGGAAGGAGAAAGGAGAAGGTAAGTCAATTGAAGATGAAGTGGATTAGTAATTTTTTAAAAATGTGATTATCAGAGGTATCTGTCAGTCAAAAAAAGATTGGATACCACTATTGTTAAACCACCGCAGTGTATCTAGTCTTGCTTTTTACTATTAGCTTCACTATATATCAGCACATTTTTGCAGGCAGAAAATTGCCTTCAACCATTAAACATATTTTTTCCCCTCTGTGCCTGGTTCTGTGGGAAAAAAAAGGCAATGATACCTATTCTTCCATCTGCTTTTGTAAGTACTTAAGTTAAAGTCAACTAAAGAATAATGAAACACTAAGATATCTTTAAGAATGAATATTTGTATGTTAAATGCAAATAGAAATTATTTGTATTTGCTCTAAAACAATTCTATTAATCATGGCCTAATCAGCTGGCCATGATTTAACAATATTTATAATCCCTTACAAAGATTCTTTATTTTAATAAAATTTCATTGTTTATGAAAATTCTCAGACAAGTTCATGTAACCACATTTAGTGCCTCATAATGCTTTGCTCAAATTGGCTTCTTCTTTGTAAGATGTTGGCAAGCCACCATATAAACAACATGTCCATGTAGGCATTCAGAGGATGAAGATAATACAATTCTGGTTTAACGTACTAATTAGAAATCTACTGGGGCTGTCCAATTCAATTGTAATAGTCTAGCTGGTAGGTCACACAGACAAAGTGTGCATATTTACATTAAAATAATTTCTATTATTAATTTATATGCAGTGATTTTACTGAGCCTACTGGTTTACAGGCTCAAATGAGAACCCATGGCAAGATTAAATAAAAAAAGTATCATATTAATATAAAAAATTATAAGAATTTAAATAAAAATTAAATTATTGCTAAATTATTGCCAGTTCCTTCTACATTATTGTGTTAATCATGAAGTAATTTGCAATAATTATCATTTTATTCCATTTTAATATGATGCCATGTGCAACATTGTCTTGTAATTCAACAGTGATTTAAAAGATTATTATTTTCAAAACTCCAAATTTTTCAAAGAAAATGATGACAAAATTGTTGATGTTTTCTATTCTAACAAAAGGGTAATTTAGTCACTCATTAAAATAACAACGAAAACTTATCATTTATGCATCCCTGACTGATATGACCATCATATTGTCTATTTTTTTTTTTTTTTTGATAATGACACTAATTCTGAGAATTTGGTACTTCAATGGACTCATCATGTCCATCAAATTGCAAAGGATGTGACTAGATCCTCTTAGCACTCTGGCTTCACTTCTGAGAGCTACACCCAAGTAATCCACTGAACCATTGACAGTGCCCCAAACATGAGCATGCACTTACACACATGTACACGTATACAGTAAAGTTTTTTCTTTGGCATGCAAAAATATCTCATACAGTCTTTTGTATTTGTCATAGTCTTTTTAAAAAAATATGATTTAAAATTAGGTTTAGTGACTGGTAATAATAACAGAAATCAGCTTATATTTTTAGCAACTTAAAATATTTTCTAGGACAAATAGAAAAAGACAAAAATCTTTGTAGGACAGAGAGTATAATGTCATATAATGAAATGAAGTTCAGGAATTTAGAGTAGAAAGAAAATTTAGAGATATTCTAGACTTCAGTCAACTGATTTACTGAAGAATAGATAGCTGTCTAAAAGGCCACCTTTCTTTCAGTTTCATATTATTTTAAAAATTGTTTCTCTCCTGTGACTTAATCATTTTTGTAGTTTGTGATGGTTAATTTTATGTGCCAACATGATCACGGTAAGAGATTCCCACACAGCTGGTAAAACATTATTTCTGGCTGGGTGTGGTGGCTCACTCCTGTAATCCCAGCATTTTGGGAGGCCGATGCAGGTTGATCACCCGCGGTCAGGAGTTTGAGGTCAGCCTGGCCAATATGGTGAAAACCTGTCTTTACTAAAAATACGAAATATTAGCCACAGCATCATGGTGGGTGCCTGTAAGCCCAGCTATTCAGGAAGCTGAGGCAGTAGAATCTATTGAAACCAGGAGGCAGAAGTTGGAGTGAGTTGAGATTATGCCATTGTACAGCCTGGACAACAAGAGCAAAATTCGTCTCAAAAAAAAAAAAAAAATCTGGGTGCATCTGTAAGGATTTTTCCAGAAGAGATTAGCATTAGAATCAGTAGTCAGAATAAACATCTGTCCTCACCAACCTGAGCATGCATAGTAAATTCATTTAGGGTACAAGTAGAATAACAAGGTAGAGGATAGAAAAAATCTCTCTCTGTTCCTGAACTGGGACATCCATCTTTTTAAGTTAGAACACTGGTTTTCCTGAGTCTCCAGCTTGCAGATGACAGATGGTAGGACTTCTCAGCCTCCAAAATCGTTTAAGCCTATCCTTCTAATAAATTTTGCATACACACACACACACATGTGTACGCGCATGCTATTGGCTCTGCCTCTCTAAGGAATACTGACTAATACCAAGCACTAACCCCAAATATTATGTCCAGTCATTTATCCATTCATTTATTCATTGATTATGTGCCGATTTCTACCAGAATATAAGTTCTGTGAGGGCAGAATCTTGATCACTGTATTATCGGGGCTTGGATAGTGTTCAGCAAAAATCTGTGTATCTGTATTCAATAAATGAATGTTCAATGAATGAATGAATTTATAATAACTACTTGGCATTCACGCCTGAAATGATTGTATTCTGACTTCTGTCCAAACCACCCTAGAGATAGAGCTCTGGTAAATTTTACAGTTAAACTTTATTTCAAAATGTAAAAATGTTTTCTTAGATCTTTTCCCAAATCTTTGCATTATGTATTTTTTTGAACTACAATTTGAATACAATAAAAATGCATGGGTTTTGACTATCTCTGAGTGACCTCTATAACCACCTCATTCAAAGTACAGAACATTTCCATTACCTTAGCAGTTTTCCTTTTGCTTATTTTCAGTCATTCTTCCTGAGAAATAACCACTGCTGTGATTTCTATCATCACAGATAGTTCCATTTGTTCTTGAACTTTATTTAAATTAAATCATTGCATAGTACACTTTTGTATCTGGATTATTTTAATCACATCAATATTTTTTGAGCTACCTCTATAGTGTGTCATGATCTGTCATTTTTTTCCTTTTTACTGAAGTGTAATATATGATTGCATGAAAATATCAAAATTTGTTTATTCATATTTTAAGTCTTGTGTTATGCACATTCTGATACAAATTTTTTGTGTATATTGTATATGTTTTTATTTGGTGTTGGGAGCAAATGTATAAACAAACAGTTGCTGAAGTATAAAGTAGTCATATTTATTTGCTTGTTTATTTTTGTTTATTCAAATATTTGCCTTTTATTGCTGGAATTCTCAATGGATCTTCATAGGACTCGATGGAGAAGGAAACATGTTCTAATAACATATCTTCAAGTTAGTTTACAAGGGTGTTTGCTTGTTAAAATCTTTCATTCCCTAAAATAAAACAGTTTGTGATGCATCTGAAAAAAGGCATGCCTATATTTTCTATATTTGCTGGGTATCTCAACTTGTCTTAAAATGGGCCAATCAAGAATCACGTTCCAATAACATATTCTCAAGGTGAGCTTACAAAGGGAATTTTTTTCAAACACTTTCATTCATTCAGAAGCAACCGGTCGCGATGAATCTTTAACATAGCATGTTTACATTTGCTGTTTGTTTGCTTCGTGTGTAAATTCATGTGATATGAACCAATGTAGAAAGTCACAGGTTTTGATATAATATTATCAGTGTTTTCTTAAAAGGGTTTCTCCCTGCCAAACACTTCCATTTACTGGACGATATGAGTTTATGATGCCTTTTAAAGAAAGCCTGCTTACATTTGTCTTTTATAGCTTGAATATATAAACCTGTGTAATAGGAACAAATGGAAGAAAAAAACCCTGTTTTAATGACCTATTTACAATGTTTGCTTGCACATCTTTTTCTCGTAAAAATTTTCCATTCACTATTAGAAAAGAGTTTATTATGTTTTATTATGCATTTCAGAAACAGATTTTATGATGGAATCAAGAGGTACATGTGCAGACTTTGTAACATGGATATATTGCTTAATGCTGATGTTTGAGCTTCTGGTATACCCAACACCCAAAAAGTGAATATTGTACCTAACAGGTTGTTTTACAACCCTCAACCCCCTCTCAACTTCCCTCCTTTTGGTGTCCCCAGTGTCTATTATTTCTTTATTTTTATGTATATCTGTTGTTTAACTTCCACTTATAAGTGAGAATATGTGGTACAGTATTTGATTTTCTGTTTCTGAGTTATTTCACTTAGGCTAATGGCCTTCAGCCCCACTCACGTTTCTGCAAAGAACGTGATTTCCTTTCTTTAATGGCTGTATAATAGTCCATGAAATATATAAAATATATATAGCATGTATTTCACATCACATATCATACATAATACATATATAAATATATAATACATATATTTCATAAAGGTGAAATAAGTATTTCATATAATTATTTATACATAAATATATATTTTATAATATATAATTTGATTATATATTTATATATAATACCTATCTATTATATAGTTATATATATATATGAAATACTTGTATATTTTTATATGTATTCATGGAATGCTATACTATAATACCATTCCATATTATACTATGATACTATGCTATACTAAAGTATACATATAGGACACATATTTCATATACGTATTTCATATTTCATATATATATGAAATTTATGTATCCTATATACCACATTTTTAAAACTCAATAATCTGTTGATGGAAATGTAGGTTGATTTTGTGACTTTGCTATTAGGAATAGTGTTACAGTAAACATACAGGTGTAGATGTCTTTTTTATGTAAAAATTTCTTTTGCTTTGGATAGATACCCAGTAGTGGAATTGCTGCGTCAAATGACAGTTCTATTTTTAGCTCTTTGAGGAATCTCCACATTGCTTGCCTTAGGGATTGTATTAAATTGTATTCCCATCAACAGTGTATAAGGATTTCCCTTTTCCAACATCCTCACCAACGTCTCTCATTTTTTGTCTTTAATATAGCAATTCTGACTGGCGGGCGATGGTATCTTGTTGGGGTTTTAGTTTTCACTTCCTTGATGGTTACTGATGATGAGCGGTTTTTCATATGTTTGTTGGACACTTGTATGTCTTCTTTTGAGAAATGTCTTTTCTTGTCCTTTGCCTACTTTTTAATATGGTTATTTGTTTTTTTTTCTTGTCGAGTTGTTTAAGAAACAACTTTTCATTTTAATCCTTTGTATCCTTTTTGGGCCCTCAATCTCATTTAATTCTGCTGTGCTCTAATCTTTGTTAATACATTTTGTGTGTGTGTGTGTGTGTGTGTGTGGTTCTGGGTTTGATTTGTTGTTGTTTTTCTAGTTACTTCAGATGTGACCTTAGGTTGCTAATTTGAGATCTATCTTTTGACATAGGTATTTAGCACTGAACATTTTTCTTTTACTATTGCTATTGTTGTATCCCAGAAAGATTGGTATGATGTCTCTATTTTTATTCATCTGAGAAAATTTTTTATTTCTTCCTTAATTTTCTTGTTTACCCAAAAATTACTCAGGAACAGCTATTTGTTTTCCATGTATTTGTGTAGTTTTGTGATTTCCTTGTGGTAGTGATTTTTAATTTTATTCCACTGTGGTCTGAAAATATACTTGATACGATTTTGATTTTTTTGAATTTATTGCTACTTCCTTTATGGCAAGGCATATGGTCTCTTTTTGAGAATATTCTGTGTGCAGATAAGAAAAATCTATATTCCATGGTAGTTGGGTTGAATGTTCTATAAATGTTTAATCAGTTCATTTAGTCCAATCCAATTTATGTTCAGAGTTTCTTTGTTGCTTTTCTGCTTCAGTGATCTATCTAGCAGTCCCTGGCCTAATGAAATTCCCTACTTCAATTATTCTGTTGCTCTCTATCTTTTTTTAGGTCTGGTAGTGTTTGTTTAATGAATCTTGATGTTCTGGTGTTTGGTGTGTATGTATTTAGGATAGCTATATCTTCTTGTTTAATTGAGCCCTTTATAATTATATTATTTCCTTCTTTGTCTTTTTTTTTTTAACTGTTATTGATTTCAGGTCTTTCTTATCTGATACAGGTATAGATACTCATACTCATTTTTGTTTTTTGCTTTCAGGGTGTATCTTTTTCCACCTCTTTACTCTGAGTCTTGAGACCCATTAGGTAGATTTCTTGAAGACAACAAAGAATTACATCATGTCGTTTAATGTTGTTTGCCAGTCTATATGCCTTAGATTGAGCATTTAGGCCATTCATATTTAAGGTTAATATTGATATATGGGCTTCTGTACCTATCGTAACGTTGTTAGCTAGTTAGTTGAATTCTGGTCTTAACTGTGTAATTGCCTTGCGGAATTTGTGAGCTTTGCACTAATGTGTGCTTTTTTAGGATGGTGAGTATTGTGCTTTCCTTTCCACCTTAGAAACTCATTTGAACATTTCTTGCATGTCCATTCTGATAGTGACAAATTCTCTTAGCATTTTTGGGTGAAATAATTTATTTTGCTTTCATTTATGAAGCTCAGTTTGACAGGATATCTAATTCTTGGCTGGAAATTTTTTCATTAAGAAGGTTTTAAATTGATCCCCAGTCTTTTCTAGCTTATAAGGTCTCTGCTGCTAAGTCCACTGTTTGTCTAATGAGATTTCCTTTATAGATGATTTGATGCTTCTCTCTAGCTGCTTTTAACATTTTTTTCTTTCACATTGACCATGGATAATCTGATAACTGTATGATTTAGTAATATTATTCTTATAAATTATCTTCCAGGTGTTCTCTGAACTTTTTGTAACTGTATGTCTGTATATCCAGCAAGATAGAGTAAATTTTTCTGAATTATTTCTTCAAATATATTTTTCAAACTTTTTACTTTCTCATCTTCTTCCTCAGGAATACCTATAATCTGTAGGTTAAGTCAGTTTACATAATTCTGTATTTCTCAAAGCCTTTGCTCATTTTGAAAATTCACTTTCTTCTTTGTTTTTGTCTGGGCTAATACCAAACTCTGGTCTTCAAGTTCTGTAATTTTTTCTTCCATTTAGTCTGGAGTATTATTATATCTTCCAGCTGTATTTTAAAAGTCCTTCAGTGAATTTTATTGCCAGAAGTCCTGTTTATTGTTGTCTTAAAAGCTATCTACTTTTTCATATCAAATTGTTTCTCTGATTTATTTGTATTGGTTTGCAGCCTTATTTTGGATGTCACTGAGCTTCCCTGCAGTCTGTATTTTGAATTCTTTGTCTGTCACTTAAGATTAGAATCCATTGTCAGATAGCTAGTCTGATCCTTTGGTGGTGTTACAACACACCGTTTCTTCGCGGTGCCAGAGTGCTTACACTGGTTCCTTCTCATCTGGAGAAACTGACACCTCTTATTTTTTGAATTTATTTTCATTTCAGCGGTATTTTTGCTCCCTTGAGGGTGTGACTGTAGTATATGTTGCTTAGAGTGTTTTGGCTTTGCCCTTACAGCCCGGTAATCTGCCAGCTCTTCAAGCTCCAGGCTACTAGGTGGCACCTACTGGTCTGTGCAAGCTGTGGTCAAGGCAGATGAGCATCGACTCCGTCCTTCTTCACTGGGATGTGCTCATTGTCCTTCCAGGTGATATAGACGGGGCTGTGGAACGCCCAGTTCCCTGAATTCCGTGTTCAGCTATGTGGTGTGGGCAGGCAGAGTTGAGCACAGCTGGACAACCAAGCTCTCCCATAACTGCCTCAATGACCAGTGCAGGCCTCTGCCCCAATGGGTTGACTGTGGGAGCTCCTGCTGAAATGCACCAAGCTCTCTACAGCGGGTGAGGGGCCGCACCAACCCATGTCCTAGACAGGCAGGAACACAGC
The DNA here is from genome assembly GCF_048565385.1 of Saimiri boliviensis. NCBI lineage: Eukaryota > Metazoa > Chordata > Mammalia > Primates > Cebidae > Saimiri > Saimiri boliviensis. The sequence goes on from NC_133467.1 coordinate 1,925,068, forward strand.
CTGTTTCCCTATCACACCCTCAGCTCATGACCCAGGGCTCATGACTGTCAGTTCAGACACACACCATCATCTGTCTTCAGTACAGGTGAGAGCCACAGAAAACACCTGCCTTCTGGCTCCCTGTGGGATGTCTGGTGTGGAGCCTCTTCACTCAAGCCAACACAGACATCTTTGTGTCTCGCCTGTTCTCTGATGTAGGATCACGGCTGCTTCATGTAGAGGTGGGGAGGAGCTCCGCCTTTCAACACATGCAGGTGGGTGTCAGCTGTGGTGGTGCCGGCTGGTTCGGTTGACCTGATAACAAACCCTTAAGAGAGTGCTTGGATGCTAGCAGTAGTGCACTGGGCCAGACAAATCCCCAATCCCCAGGTCCCTAGACAATGATGTTCCAGTCCAGGAGGGAATGGACCAGGAACAGGCAGCAGAGTTGCCTTCAGGTCCCAGGGCTGAGGTGCTGGTTGTGGTATGGAGGGTGTGCTGGTCCCAAGGTCACCAGCAGTGCTTTCAGGTGGGTATAGGCAGAATGCTTGTGCAGCAGAGACTGCTTGGGCAGTGGGAGCCCCACGGCAGATCACGGGCTCATGGGAGCTGGGCTTTTAGAAGGGCTCCCAGCCTCAGTTGAAATGATCATGCAGGAGCAGGTCAACTGCACTGTGGGCCTGTCAGTGGGGCAGGCAGGTGGCCTCCGTGGGAGCAGTGGAGGTGAGCAGCATTTGCTGCCTGGCTCACTTGCACGTCCATCCCACAGGAGCACTGGGGGTATCTTTCATGGGGCTGGTGAAGGTGCCCTGTTTTCCACTACTCCCCTGGCCTGAAAGCCATGGTGGTGGCAGCAGTGATGGCAGAGGCAGCCCCAGGAGAGAACACAGGCCTCTGGGGCTTGGGTTCTCAGAAGGGCACTGGGCTGTAGCCAGAGTGCTCAGGTGTGGGCAAGGTGGCTATGCTTCTGAGGAGGGCAGGCCCCCTCGGTAGGATCCGTGCAGGCTGAAGCTGTGAGTCCCTTGGGATACTTGTTCTTCCCTCCTGCAGAAGCAGGAGTGTATTCTGCTATTGGGGTACACAAAGGTGCCCAGTCTTTTTGTCCCTCTGTGGCCCAGTGGCAGCAATGGCGGCAGAAGCAGTGACTGCAGTGGGAGGGAGCCCAGGATAGACTGAAGGCCCCTGGGGACTCAGCTCTCAGAAGAAGGCTGAACTGCAGCCAAAATGCTTAGATGGGGTGGGGGGTGTGGTGGGGGCAGGATGTGCTGTGGACTCGATGCCAGGAAAGGTGGACTCTGTCTAGCGGGAGCCGCAGAGGCAGCAGAGCCATGGAGGGGGGCTGTCTGCCTACTCCCTGCAGCAGCGGCAGCAGCCCCGTTATCTGTCTTCGGGGTGAGTGAAAGTGTCTCCTCTTCCCATGTTTTCCTTGATAGTGGCAGTGGTGGTGGCAGCTGGCTCTGGGCTGTAGCTGCTCAGGGATCAGAATCCTGTAGGAGTCCACACGCACGCAGGCTGTGCCCCTGCACAGTCTCCAGGCAGCTCCCCGTGTTAGCTCAGAGGTCCAGGGCCACTGAGGGAGGGCTCCCAGGACTAGAACCACAGAGGACTGTGGCACGAGTGTGAGACCCCAGGGGTCTCTCCCCTGCTCATCCCTTCCCCTGTGAGGAAGCCTCTCGTGGACCTCACTGCTCCCAGCCCAGCAGGCTGCCCGGCTCATCTCTCCTCTGCTTTCTGTGATTCTTGTCACTTCTCTGTTAAATTCCAATGTCCTCTCTTAGATGACCTACCTGAAGTCCTAATATTTACTCACTGCTTGGATTCCTACCCACGAGAGCGGTGCTCACTAGCTGTGTCTAGTCAGCTTGCATCAGATCTTGTTTTATGTTTCAATTGAAATGATATTATCACAGAGTTTTCCAGAAAGGTTATGTCATCTTAACTACCACACAAACAATAGCATGGGAGGTATTCTGTATTTTCTCTATTTTCCTTAAAAGCCTTTTCATTTTAGCCATTTGATTTGGTGTTTAGGGGCATCTGGTAATTGTTTTCATTTGTGTTAGCGTAATGAGAAAGGCTGGAGAGCCAGTGTTCTTCTGCTTCTTGTTATTCCCCAGGCTTCCGTATTTGGCCTGTACTCTGCATATTTTCCATGGCTGTAAGAACCTCACTGCATAAGTATTTATTGCATCCAGATATCCTCCTTTTATCTCATTTCGTAATTTTTATGAAACAACTCTTTATATGAGTAGTCACAGTCATCTATTGGATACCTCTCCTGGATTTGTGGTCCCTCAAATTTTTCACTGTCTCTGGGATCAAAATCAGTGTCAAATAACCAGAAACGATTCTTTTGTTTCCTGTTCTCTGAAATGGAACCTTTGATTAGTAACTACTTCCAAGACACATTTCAAAATTTCTGTACTTTAAGGAGACAGGTGTGGGTTGGGAGGCATGTGTGGGATTTCTCTTTGGTCACAGAGATATCTTAGCCTATGTCTCTCTTCCTAGATTCCTTTATGATTTTTTCCAGAAGAATGAAATTCTAGACTCTTGAAGTCAGAGAAGATTGCAAATCCTAGGAAACAGGCTGTACTCAGTTTCGTTACCAGCTGTGGTAACGAATTCCACCAGCCGTGCATAGTGACACCTTCTCCAGATATTGTAGGATCCTATTTCTGTCCTACTCCTATTAGATACCTGTTGTGTTTGTTCATATCCGTAATCATTTCCTATAGCAGGTACTCAATGGGTGTTTCTCAGTATATTAGTTTGTTTAATTTATTTACTTCATTAACATTAAATATGTATTGTCTATATTGTATAGATACTTTGACTATAACAATGAGAAAAAGACAAAAATCCCTAATGAAATAAACATGCTTTTGTATATATATATATATATATATATATATATATATATATATATATATATCTGAATATACAGTTGAACCAGAGCTGCTTCTAAATTTTCAGTCACACTGGCCTGAGTGTTTCTGTCTCGAATCACAACTTCCTCTGAATCTGTGCCTAATCATTTGCCTAAAGAGATGCTTTTTACTCAAAAAAAAAAAAAAACCATAATGGTAACTTCACCATATCAAGCCATATGCATGTGATATTGCTAAATGCTACTGATAGAATAAACATAAAAGAATTGCTTTTACAGTTGGATTTCTCGCAACTCGCATTTTGAATATTGTTTTCCAATTGTTTTTGTGATCTATAGAATAAGATTTGAAAAAATAAAACAACATAAAACATTTAGAAATATGTTAGGCCACTCTGAAAATGGATAATAGCCCTTGAAAATAGATAGTTTTGATGTAGTACAATCTGTATGAGATTATATTTTGTAACAACACAGGTTAAAGAAACTGAGTTTTCCTAATTTAAAAAAGAGTTCTAAAAATTGATGACAAAGAATGGTAAGGCTAATTGAAAAGTCACATAATCAATAATCAAATATAGTCATTCCTTCAGAGTGAGGCAGCTTTAGACCCTTACAAGTTTAGCAGAATCTAAACTTGTAGATTTTTCCTACTTAGATCCTTTGCTACAACAACTTGCCATTGCTTTTTTAAAAGAAGGAATACCATGCTGGGGATGATGGCTCATGCCTGTAATCCCAGCCCTTTGGGAGGCCAAGGTGGGTGGCTCACTTGAGGCCAGGAGTTTGAGCCAGCTTGGCCAACATGGTGAAACGGTGTCTCTACTAAAAATATAGAAAATGGCCAGATGTGGTGACAGGCACCTGTAGTTCCAACTACTTGGGAGGCTGAGGCACGAGAATCATTTGAACCCAGGAAGCAAATGTTGCAGTGAACCGAGATTGCACCACTGCACTCCAGCCTGGGCAACAGAGCAAGACTCTGTCTCAAAAGAGAGAGAGAGAAAAAAGAAGGAACACCAGTACAATTTGTTAAGTCAAAAGAAAAAAGCATGATAATAACTAATATTGTCAAGCACTTCCAGTAAATTAAGAAAATTTCATGTTTTTCTTACTTTGCTAGTGTTTTAGAGAATGGGGTTTTGAGGGAAAAAAAATCTCAGATTAAGATCTTTACTCTGCTCCTTCCTAATTGTGTGACTTTGGGCAAGTTTCACTGGTAAAGTACAGTTATTGATGCTTTTGAAGAATAGTTTTGACGGTTCTGTTGAATGTCTGCAAGGCACAGTGCTATACACATAGTTGGCACTCAATAAGTTTTTAGTTTCTTACAGCATGAACTATACTGAAGTATGGTGTTATTTATCCTCACTGTAGATGAAAAGACTGAAGTTCAGATACGTTAGGTAATGGAAACAAGCATATACATCTGTTAGGTCACAGAGTTGAAATTTACTCTGAATATTTCCACTCCTCAAAGCCGCCTTCAATAAAATGCAGTCATGTTTTTTACTACCTAATGTGAAAGGTGGAAATACTCGTAGAGGAATGGGGCGACATTTAGATTTAACTAGTCTGATTTGAAACGGTAAGTTCTTGGTGACCAGTGAATTCAAGCCTGGCCTAACACTGAAATCTCAGAGTCTGAAAATAAGCTTGCCATTGATGAGTTTTGGCATATGAATTGTGCATACACCCAGACACATGTATATATTTAATGTGGGTCTCCATATGTGATTAACAACTTAATTTCTTTCATTACATTTATAAAAAGTATTTTTCCACATCATCTTGAAATTGGAATGTAAAGTTCACTTAGTTCCACAATCGTATTGTAGACTGATAACTTCAGAAATTACGTTTTTTATGCCTTCATTAAATCCTTTAATTTCAGTTAAATTGATTAATATTCAGAATACATTATGTCTTATTTATAATACACTGAATGTGAAAAATAATAATTTTTCTCTACAGGTTATTGCAGGCATTTTAGAGATCTCTTTTGGTTTTACCCCATGTCAACAAAAGGAAGTCTATGATGCCACTATTTCCTACTGATTTTTAATAGAAAATACAAGTAAGAAACCTCACCACTCTTCCCGTCCCGACAGTTCATGGTAATACTTTTCTGTTTGGTTCATGAGTGGCCCCATGTATTCGTTTTTAAATTGCGAGTTGGATCCTTCATACTAAATCATTTTGGTAGCATATTTTTTTCCCCTTTGGAGATTAAAGAACACAAGTCTTGACTCAGTGTGAAGCAAATAATCTTCTTAATAAGAAGATGAACTCAGCCACAGTGGCTCTTTGATTCTTTTTGGTGCAAGTGTGTTAATTAGAAATCAATCAATGGTAGCAGGACTGGTTAATACCCAATTTAATTACATTTCCTTGAAATAATAGAAGTGGGTAATTGATACATTATATTTCTCAAATATGCAGTAAGAAAAGGTCAGGATTATAAGTAAAAATTTAAGATAGTGTAAGTAATAGTTTAACTTGCATTAGATTTATCTTTCTAAGTTTACTTTTAATTGAAGTATGGTAAGAATAACATTCTTTCAGAATTTGTCTGATATCTTCAGAACTTTTTCAGAAAATGAGGATGTGTTTGGTTAAAACTACAAGGAATTTAACACAGAACACATAGATTAATAAATAGAGAGCTGTCTTATTTTAGCCCTAATTAGAATAATAATCTTGAAACATTTTGAAAGTCTTAAGGTGACCCATTTATGAGCTTTTTATACACGGCTTAAATAGGTGCTGAAATAATTGTGTTTTCATGTGTCCAAATATTACGTATACTCTGAATTACATTTAGATTGCATTGGAGGAAATAATGTAAGGTTTAATATCGGCTTTGAGAGGTTTTCTTTTTTAAAAACTATTTAAAACCTGTTGGAATATATCTGACTCTCTATCCCTAATTTGATTTTGTCAGCATCTATAGACCCTCTATACTATGGTTATGGAAGCAAAATTTTGGGCAGTTAACACAAAATCTGTTTCTCTAGTATACTGCCACTCAAATTCTAAGGATATAATTCCATGAAATGAATTACTTCCCTTTCTGATTAAATGGTCTAGGATAGATTTTATCATCTCTAAACATCCACCCTTGATATAAATGTAAATACCTCCTGATACAGGAATACTTAAACTATAGTATAATTGGCATATGATACAGTATTAACAATAATGTATTAAATTTATATGTTTAAGATGAATTTAAAAATATATTATTATGTTAACAATTTGCAGAACAATAATGCATTGTCTTTTTTACATAAAAAAGCAATGTTCAACAAAATAGAGAGCTCTGTGTGTGTATGTATAAATGTTTGAAAAGACTTTCTTTCTTGCTTTTTTTTAAATATTTTTCGAGACAGGGTCTCGCTGTTTCCTAGGATGGAGTGCAGCAGCAGAATCATAGCTCACTGCAGCCTCGACCTCCCGGGCTCAAGCAGTCCTCCCTGCCCAGCCTCCTGAGTCGCTGGGACTATAGGCATGCCCCATCATGCCGAGCTCACTTTTTACAGTGTTTTGTCGAGACAGGGTTTCACTTTGCCGCCCGTTCTTGTCTTCAACTCCTGGGCTCAGGCAATCGTCCTCCCTCTCAAAATGCTGGGATTGCAGGTGTAAGCCTTCTGTTTGTTCATTCGTTTTGTTTGTTTGTTTTTGAATAGTGAATACTTGTGGATTTTGAGGGTTTTGAGAAAAGAGCATGAGAAATTTTGTGTTTTTTCCCTCTAAACTTTTACATTAGTTTTTTAAGTAAATTCACCAAAACATTTGTGTTTAGTAACTTAGACATTTAATACGTCATGAGAGATGCCACATTGTACACAACTTCTTGCCGTCTTTCCAGTTTTTCCTTAGTATTGGTCTCTCAAACAATTTATTTCATGTATTACATTGTTAAATAGTTTTACCTCGTTTTTGAACTCCTTGTAACCTGGCAACCTCACCAATCCCATAAAGACTTAACTAATAAGCGTAGGCTAGACCTGTAACTCTTGAAACCACCCATGAAGAGACTAGACCTCCTTCAATGGATGAGGATGGAAGGTAAACTCACTTACAAATTATATGTTTGGTTCAATATACATAGAATTTCAGTACATTCTCTAGATCAAGGTAAAGTTATTTTAGTGTATATTGATTATTGTCAGGGATTTCTTCAAGGCCCAACTATTCACAGCTGTATTTTGAGCATATTGAAGAATTCTTGGCACATGATAGGTTACTAATAAATATCAAATAATAAATTTCTGAAGGACTTAAGCTGCCCTTTCTTTTCTGTCAAGATACTTACTTTCAGATCAAACACTCTCAGTGAGATGTCTCACCTACTAACTAATTAGACACCCAGAGTTTTCCACAGAGTACAGTGCTTGAAGCATGGTAGTGCCTTTAACTAGATAGTACATGAATTAATGAATTGATGGACAAACAGATGCAGAATAGATCACTGAATTTTTTTTATAATCAAGACATTATATTGCTCTATTTAAACCAATGTAAAACTATCAAAAAGAATGCTTCTGCTGACAAATGACTAACCTCATGTCATATTTATTTCAACCTTATTACTAATTGAAGCAAAGTTAATTTGTTTTATTAGAAAATATTTTTGCTAAAATGCCTTATTCTCCTATAACACTGACAAAATACAGTACTTCTCTTGATCTGTAATGATGATGGCAGGTATGGCTTATTTCACTGTTGAATAAGACTCACTAGAGACAGTATCATTGAAGTGACTCATACGTTCCTGTTACTTTTGAATCTTAGAAAATGCTGGGACTACAATGTAGAAAAGTTACTTTTTCAATAAAAATGTACATTTTATAAAAGAGTCAAAAATGTATTGAAGTTTTAAAAATATTATTTTGCCTTTTATCATAGGGGACCCATAATTTCTTTACTTTCAAAGGCATCTATATGTCTCTAAGGAATTACTGGATGGTTATTGGAAGTTTGAAATTGCAAAATTTAGTGTTCAGGGATTTGGAATCTGCATAGACATACTGTGGAAAGTTTGATTTTGGTAAAACTATTCACATTTTTTTTTACCCCTAAAAAATATAAAGCGACATTTAATGTCATAATAATCTTGAAAAAGATTCTGATTATGAATCCAGATATAATGGATGGAAAATCTCTTCTGGAAAAGGAGGGGGAATATGTGAATCACTCTTAGATACTGCAGACCATAGGAAGAAGAAAGGTACTGGAGGCAGGATAAGCAGGAGGTGACCCATGTCAGTAATCGCCTGTCTTTCTGTGTCAGCATCCTCTATGGCTGGAACTGTTAGACACATGGAAGGGAAAACCAGATGCAGAAGTAAAGTGCCATGGTGCCATCTCGGCTCACTGCAACCTTGGCCTCCCGGGTTCAAGCCATTCTCCTGCCTCAGCCTGCCTAGCTGGGATTACAGGCACCTGCCGCCACACCCGGCGAATTTCTTTTGTATTTTTAGTAGAGATGGGGTTTCACCGTATTGGCCTGGCTGGTTTTGAACTCCTGATCTCATGCTATCCGCCCACCTCGGCCTCCCAGCGTGCTCGGATTACAGGTGTGATCCACAGCACCTGGCCCACTTGCTCTTTTGAACCCTGGGTGGAGAGGATTGTACAAGGAGTAACTTAGGAAAACCCAGCAGCGTGGAGATACTGAATGCATCCACAGTGGTGGGATATGATCATTCAGATGAAATGTAATCACTTCCATGTGACATTGAAGGGGCTAAAAAGTTTCTGCTAATTTATTGTGAAGCTGCAAAGGAGAGATTATATTAAATGCTACTGAGAATCTGGCTACAGAACTTTACAGTGTTGCCAAAGAGGGCACACAATGTCCTTGCCATCAAATACTTCAAGGAAGACGGTCTAGCCTAGAAAGTCACAATCAAACCTCAGAGGATCCTGGAAGTGCTGAGATCAAAGCAGACTGAGGTTTGCAGCTGCGTGCTTACAATTCCCAGAGACAGGGGTATGCTGACCACACCTCAGGGAACACCAGCTGGCCCGCGCCTTGAAAACTGAACAGCCACAGCAGAATCCAGCAAACTGCCCCCATGACCTGGAAATTGTACAAAACAGTGGAGTATGATTCCTGTGCTTTCACGTTATCTTTGTGTATCTTTAATGAGAATATATGTCAAAGCGGGAAGAAGCTGAGATATGATTAATAAATGTACACCGTAGTATAATTAGTCACTTACAAAAATGAAATACCACGTCCTTATACATCTGGGTAGGACTATAAGAAAGTTTCCAATTCCTGCTTCAAAATGATAATAGAAATATGTTGCTTTAAATACGTGTTTGGTTTTACAGTCACAGTTTGTTGTCTGTTTATGTGTTTAAATGGACCATAAATAAAACCTTGTGCATAACCAAATTAAAATTCTTTAATGTCAAGTAAACTTAAAACAGAACAAAATAGAAAAATCTCTTAGATTTTAAATTTTTCAAAATAGAAAAATTTCTAGCAGCAAAACTACCATTTAAACATAACCAAAATCTTATAAAATGTCAGTTTTAATTCATAACTTAAAGATTTAGTTTTGCTCTGTAATTTTGCTACCTGTGCTTGAGACAGACAAGAATAATGGAAAACACAGACTCTGTATCTAAAGCAAGTGAGTACATTTTTTACTAGTTATGTGAACTTGGCCATTGATTAAATTTTTATTTTCAATTTCCCCATATGTACAATGGTAACAGTACCTACCCCACTGAATTGTTTTGTGGGCTAAAATTGGAAATTATTCTAGGCTAAGTAAAGTGATTAGAATCATGCCTGGCATATTGAAAGGCCTGCCTGAGGCTTGACTTCATGTCTTCAACCTGTGGCCAGCAGAAAGAACTGTTAGCAAGCATTAGATAATTCGAACATCTGAAATATAAATGTCAGAATCAAATGTATTTAAATATTCTCTTTCTCGTGTCTAACCTTAAAAATCTTTAATTACAATTTTATATGTATAATCACTGGGCCTGAGCATCAGTGTTCTAATTAAAATTTTCCTTCTGAGTGCTTTTAGCTGTGATTTTTGAAGCAGCTTATAAAAATAAAAAGTTACAAGTATTTTTGATAAGCTGTAATACATGTTTCCAGAATTGTTGTTAAGTATTACTTGGAAATTCTCAAGAAGATTGTGAAATATTTTCATGCATATAGTGTTAATTAAAAGGTAACATAAAAGTATCTTTAGGGCAGAGGTTTTACAAATTTGGTTTCATAGTAATGGGCAGAATCTGGAAACTGATAGTCATAAAGGCTTATTTCAGCATCTGTAAGCTTAGATCTCTCTGATAATTAAAAATCAACAAATTCACATTTTAAAAATTATGCAGCAAAGACTGCTTGATTTTGGTGGTAAGGAAATGCTTTTCTTTCCTTCAATAGACCTGCTATGTTTGGTTAAAATACCTTAAAAATTTTAGGTATTTTTAATTTTTTTACACTTTGAAAGCTTCTACTTCTGCTAAGGAAGAAGAGAATGTAAGAGAACACCAGTCTTACTGTCAATCAGAGAAGTAAGGTAACTTACAAAATCAGAAGTTCTTAAAAAGTCCTCGGAGAGCTGAGGCCATGAAAAGGCGTAAATAAACAAAACTCAGTAAGTGAGAAGCCTTTCTAGGAGTTAAGAGACCCAAAGCTGCTCTGAACAGTGGGAGAGCACAGGGAGGAGAAAAAAGCCTCCATTGGTGAGGGAAAGAAAACTGTGATGTAGAATCTCTAGGGGATACTGGCCACAGAGCCTGTACCCAACCACCAGCCCTTTCCCTGGGACCATCAGGTTTCCACCTGTGGGGACAGGGCAAGAAGCTCTCCCGGCCTGGGTAGTCCAGCCCTTATGGCAGCAGCCACCCTGCCTGGCGTTAAGACCAGGAGAGCTCACAGTGGCCCTGGCTGGGGTGCAGCCACCCTGGGCCAGCTGAAGGCAGGGCTGCAGAGAGGAAACTTCGGAGGCCACCACAGCTGCGCTGCGGCCGGAGTGCGGAGAAGAATCCCTGAGTTAGAGGCACAGGGGCCTCTGCTGAACCCTGAGTGCAGACAGAAATGAGAAAACCCTTGAGGCAGTCAGATTCCACTGTGTAGTGACAGCCACTGCTGGTGGCTGGGCAAGGAGCAGAGGAGGTGCAGGCGTGCAGGGCTGCCCAGGGCTGAAGTGGGCCTGGAGAATGGAGAAAGGTCCTTCAGGCTCTCGAGGTCTGCGTACAAGAATCACGGGGTCAGGAGGACAGACGGAGACTCCTAAATGCACACTTGAAGCGTAGGTTCTCTGGGCCTGCTGGAGTCCGAGGACGCAGCGGGAAAGCTGAGATCACCTGCCCAGACACTCAGTTATTGAACCTTGCTGAAGGCTCTGATGCATGATCTCTGAATGCGTTTGGAGGCTCTGATCATGTACATCACACCGTAGGCACCAGAAGTCCAGATCCAGCTCCTTTAGCAGGTTAGACTGACTCGGCGTATGCACTAGCAGCCTTAAAGGAGAGTTTTCTTTTGGGTGCAACTAGAATTTTCTTCAGTCTCCGCTTACACTCCCATGATGGCCCATTCATCTATTAACCCATTAATCATTAATCTATGAATGGATTAGTCAATTCACGAGGGCAAAGCCTTTCTGATCCTGTCAGTTCTTAAAGATGTCACCTTTTAATATTGCCATGGACCAGTTCTGAGCCAGGAACTGTAATCAGTCTTGGTGATAATACAATTTGAAAACAAAGTTGTCTCCCTCAGTGGAATTGAAATCTAGGTTAATTGTGTTTTGTGTGTTTTTAAATTCTCATTTACTTCTTTTTAAAATACAGTTTGATAATTTTTAGGATTTTAAAATAAGTTATTCATTGACTAATATTTTGTAACGATGCTACATAGATTATATTTTTTGAAGGTGGAATGATATTAATCACTTGAGCATCTTCATATTCTCCCTATTTTTTCTGGATATTTATCCATTCATATGTGAATGTTCTACCTGAAAGGTACCCAACATAACCACAAGGTTCATGACAGGAGAAAAAGCATACACACACACACACACACACACACGTGCACATGCACGCACACACACAATTTTATGGGTTTCTACACAGAAGTGCTGGATTTGTCTTTCAGGATTTTCTTTCACATACACTACTCTGGCCTAGCCTGTCTTTTGGGACTTGGCCTATCCCAATTCTCAAAATTGTAATGAATGAGTAAAACAAAAAGTGAATTTAAGGAACTTGTAGGTTACTGGGACAATTTTGTTCCATATTGTACATAAATGTATGCTGTCTGTTAAATGTGCAAATAAAGAATCCTAAACACAGTAAGTTTTGAAAATCAGAAAATCAACATAAAAATAAAATGAAATTTTACATATTGATACATTCCACTGTGACATGCGGATTTCTTTATTATTGATAGTAAGCTTTTTTTCTCATATAAATTGTATTTTTATTACATTTTCAACTGTACTTTTCTTTCTCAAACAAGTGGGAATTGAATAGAAAAGGACAAACAGAAGTGGGTTGTTATACTCTCAGAAATTACCTAAATATTCAAGAAAGCAAAGAAATTTTTAATAAATGAATCTTTAGCTCATATTTCCCAGTTTGTCACTAGATTAACCTCTGCGTGTTGGTTCAAATCTCAGTTCAGTCCCCAAAGACTTGGCCATGTTGATTTGGTCCTGTCTTATGTGTGAGGTTCAGACATTAGGATGAGATTTTGCAGATGGTTCAAATGTCAGTTCGGTTCTCAAAGCCCATGCTATACGACTTCAATTTGTGCAAAGAACGCGTGATTTGCACACTAGGCTGGGACTTTCATGACATTCTACACAGAAATACTGAATTTGCCTTTTCCGTCTCTCCCGCCTGTAGGGTTTCTTTCACGTGCGGTGCTCAGGCCTATCCTGTCTCTTTTTCATTGTTCTTTCTCACAGATTCAAACTATATGTCAAAGTTTTAACTGTAAATATTGAGCCCCTGTTTAACTGGTATCCAGCTACAGTTCAAATGAAACAGGAAAAGTTTCCTTGTTCCTCTCTCAGGGCAGTGATGGGGGCATGGCTAGCTTCCTAGGTGCCCTGGTGCTCAGAAGCCCTCAGGGAGCAGGCAGATGGGCAGCACGTGGAGAGTGTGGGCTCCGACCTGACTGCAGTGTCTAGGGCTGACTGTTTACAGTTCCTGAGGCCAGCAGGCTATGTTCCAGTGTGGCTCTCAGTTTTGCCATCTGCAGGAGGCTTGTGTTCACCGGCCCGGTGATACCTGCTGCCTGATCACAAGGACAGAGGGCTTTCTGTATCCTGGGTCCTTGCCTTAGTGTTGTGGAAAAATCAGATCACACACGGGCTTGGAGAATGTGTGTGAGGTTTTTTATGGAGGGTTGGTAGCTCTCAGTGAGGTGGACAGGAAGTAAGAAGGGAGATGGAGTTGGAAGGGTTTTCTCCTGGAATGTGCCTCTCAGCTGCTGTGTTCTCCTCTGGTGGGATGGCCCCAGCCAAACTCAGCATCATTCAGCAGGTGGATGGCCTGCTGGCATCGGCCGTTCCTGTCGGTGTGCTCTCCCACATCCAGCTGCTTGGATTTCTGCCCGCTGGGGTTGCAGGGTTTTATAGGCACAGGATGGGGGCATGGAGGGCCAGGGTGGTCCTGGGAAATGGAACATTTGGGCACGAGAACAGAAATGCCTGTCCTCACCTAGGTCAGTCGGCACAGGTCCCTAGCCAGGGACATGCCCTTCTCCACCCAGCACTTCCCTGCCCCTCCCATAGGACACAGCTAAGAGACAGGAAGAAACAAAAATGAAAACAGGCCACGCCCTGGGACTGGCTGCTCCAGCTTGTGAAGATGGTCATCTCCACGACTCACGAGCTTCCAGTTACTTTTCAGGGTTCTCAGTGGTTTTTGTTGTTGTTGTTGTTGTTTGTTTTCTTTGTAATTTATCCAAATTTTAGAATTGTAATCAGTAAGAGGGATGGGTATCAGAAGCTTACATCATCATAGGCAGGATTGGTATTCCCATACCATACATTGTTTGAAAAGTACGCATTTCCTTTCTATAGTGAGCTGTTAAAAGTATTATCACCTACGTTTTGAAAGCTGATATGTTCGCAGCAATCTTTAAGTTGTGTGTGATCAGTCGGTGAATGGTATAAGCTTCTGAACCTATTCTGGGTTTGGTACCAGCTTGAATACGCATGGCAGTTAATTGCCACTGGTTAGGTTGGTACGCCGTCTGGCTGCCCAGTTCTTTGGCAGAAAGTAAGGTTGGGAAATCAATTTTCATGTTTGCTATTTAAAACTACTCGTATCTATTATTTTTGAATTAGAGCTGCTACTATCTGTTCTCAAAATTGAAGAAACACATCTGCCTAAGTAAGCTGCTAGATTTAAACAATAAAAAAGGTTTCTGGTAAACGAACGTTTAAAAGGTGAAATCTTGCTGCTGCAGCTCTTTCAGGTACTCTCATCCAACTTCTTAAACTAGAAAATAATTTTACCCAAATTACATGCACTCTTATGCTTAGTAATTTATTGCTAAAGGTAGGCCAAAAGCATACAATTATTTATTAATTTTCTAATTCTTAGATGGTAATTGCCATAGCCACATACATATTAATTATTAGATTTCTTTAAAAATTTTTTCTCTTCTTGCCGATGGCAGTAGGTCTGGCATCCTGGACGTGGATCCTGTTGTTAAACATTGCGTGCCAGCAAAATGTGTTAAAACACACAGCAGTCATGCTTAGTATTGATTGAATTATTCATGTTCATTCCCAGGATAAAGATGGGGAGAGAATCTGGTATCAATGAATACAGGATATGATTCTATTTTAGTAATCCTCTGAAGATTATCCGGCAAGTTTGCAGCAATTTTCTGGTTAATTCTGCCTTTATTTATCTGTTATATCCCTTGTGTTGGGTAAATCGACATGTAATTGATTTTAGTTTAATGCTGTAACACCGCACATTTACTTCTCTTTTCTCATTCGGAGAATTTTTATCTTCATTTATTTTATACTTTATTGACACTCATGCTCTTAAATATATTGCATATAATCATTTACAACTTTTAGAATTAAAATGGCACTTGCCATTTTTATTTACCAGAATGAGATGATAAAATGGAAGAATTATCTTTTTTTCTATGAAAGCAACACTATTTTCATAAAAAGAAACTGAAAATAGAAATAGTTTAAACCTACAAATAAGCTTTAGTGTAAACTGCAAAAGCAGAGAAATGAAGTTGGAATTTATAGCTAAAAAGGAAGCCCAACGTAAAGAACTGGAAAATTCTCAGCTTAGACATGGAAAGAATCAAGTCATGTTTGGAAGAGAATACAAAAGGGGTGGCCAAGTCAAGTTTAACAAGGAGATTCCTGTGGATGGAAGGAAGTCAGATGCTATTCATCAAGATGAAAGGGTGACCTCAAGGACATTTTTGACATCACTGAGGCTGCCACTTCCATCAGCTCAGAACGCCAAAGCCTGGAGGACAGAGCAGCTTCAAAGAAGGGACTGAGGCACATCTAGGACTGCAGGAATCACTTCTCAGGCCACCTCAAGTCTCTGTGCCCCAAAGTCTGTTGCAGCGCTTCTTTGGCATGCCAGCTGTGGCTCAAGTCAGCCCAGGCATAGCTTGGGCTGCCCTTCCCAAGGGCACTACACTACAAGCAGCAAACCTTGGCAGCCTCCACGTGGTGATAACTTTGCAGTTATATTAGCAGAGTGCCGGAGCTGTGGAAGCATGACTACCTCTAGGTAGATTGCAAATGATGTCTCAGAGAGTCTTGGGACCCAGGCATAGAACTGTCACAGGAACACGGCTGCTGCAGAGAGTCCCCACTAGGGCAGTGAAGCCACGAGGACAGCTTCACCCATAAGACCTCAGAACTCTATAGCCACCAACATGGAACTCCAGCCTGAGAGACTAACAGGCACTAGACTTCACCCCGTGAGAGCTCTGGTGTGGGCTTTGCCCCACAAAGCCATGAAGGTAGGATCCCCTGGAGCTCTGGAGATCCAGCCACCATGCCCGTGTGTGAAGGCAGGACATGGAATCCGATTATTCTCAATAATTAAGACTTAATGTTGTTTGCCATGTTTGGCTTTAGATTCATTTGGGACCTGTTACCACTGTCTTCTTGCCCTTTTCTTCCTTTGGGAGTAGGAATGTCTATTCTGTGTTTGCCCCACCTTTGTATTCTGGAAGCACATAATTGTTTCATTTCAAATGCTCACAGCTAAAAGGGAATTTGCTTCAGGATGAATCATGTCTTCATTCTCACCTGTATCTGGTGGAGATGATATTTAAGTGAAACTTTGGACTTTAGACTTTGGAGTTGATGCTGGAATGAATTAAGACTTTTGAGCCTCGTTGTATGAAATGAATGTATTTTGCAAATGAGAAGGGCATAAATTTGGGGGGCAGAATGTTGTGGCTTGAATACATTCCCTCTCAAATTAATATATCGAAACCTAATCCCAATCGTGGTGGTACGGGGAAGTGGTGCCTTTTGGGAAGTGATTCATGTCATAAGGCCTCCAGTTTCATACATAAATTAGTGTCTTGCAAAAGGGCTACAAAGAATAACTCAGGCCTTTATTGCCCTTCTGTTTTTTGTACTACATGAGAGTACACCATTCTTCCTCTTCAAAGGATGCAGAAACAAGACACCATCTTGGAAACAGAGAAACTAGGCCCTCGCCAGCCAGTGTTTTGATCTTAGGCTTCTCAGCCTTGAGAACCATGAGGAAATAGTTTTGCTGTTTATAAAGTACCCAGGGCGACATTTTGTTGTAGCAGTACCAAGAGACTAAGACAGCTCCTTTGCCCATTTTTAAATGTGTTTATGTGTATGTTTTGCTACTGAATTGTATGAGTTCTTTCTTAGTCCATTTTCTGTTACTACAGTAGAATATTACAAACTGAGTAATTTATGAAGAAATGTATTTCTTATAGTTCTGGATGCTGAAAAGTCCAAGAGCATAGTGCTGACACCTGGTGAAGACCTTCTTGCTGTGTTACGCAGCCCATGGCGAAGCGGTGAAAGGACACAGAAGCACCAAAGGCACAGAGGGCAACGAGCTGAAATCCTCCTTTCTATCAGGAATCCATTCCTGACATAACTCACCCACTCCTGAGATTATGGCATTAATCCCCTAATGAAGGAGGAAACCTCATGGCCTGATCACTCTTAAAGGCCTTGCTTGTTAACACCACCGTAATGGCAACCAAGTTCCCAGCAAGTAAATTTCGGGTGAACACTTCCAAACCATAGCAAGTCCCTTACATGTTTTGGATATTTTGTATATTAAATCGTTACCACATGTATAGTTTTCAAACATTTTCTCTTAATCTATTGGTAGTCTTTTCTTTTCTCTTTTTATTTTTTTTGTTTGCTTTGCAGAAGCTTTTTAGTTTAATGTAATCCCACTTGTGTATTTTTGCTTTTATTTTCTGTGCTTTTGTTGTCATATAAAAAATTGTTACCAGGACCAAGGGCAAGAAAATGTTTCCTATGTTTTCTCCTAGGAGTATAATGGTCTCAGGTCTTAAATTTAATTATTGAAGTTGTTTTCTGTATATGGTTTAAGATAAAGGTCCCACTTCATTGTTTTTCATGTGAATACTCAGTTTTTCCAACACTGTTTGTTATAGAGACTAATCACCCCAATGTGTGTTCTTTGTGCCCTTCCCAAAAATTAGTGGACTTTTTGTGTATGAGTTTATTTCTTGGCTCTTCATTCTGTTCCATTGGTCTGTGTGACTGTTTTTAAGTCAGTATCATACTATTTTGAATACAATAGGTTTGTAGTATAATTTGAAATCAGAAAGTTAATTCCTTTAACATTCTTTTTCTTTCTTAAGATTGCTTGTATGGTTTTTTTTTTTTTCATTTCATATGCATATAGTTTTTTTTCCTAATTTGGTAAAAGATGTCTTTGAAATTTTGATGGGGATTTTATTGAATGTATAATTCACTTTTGGTAATATGGCCTTTTTCAATATTAATTTTTCCAATTCATAAATATGGGGTATCATTCTCTTGATTTGTATCTTGGGGCCTTACAGGTTTTCTACAAATAGAATCATGTCATCTGCCAAAAAAAAAAAAAAAAAAAAAAGATAAATTTACTTTTTCCTTTATATTTATTTCTCATGTCTAATTGCTCTGACTAGGAATTTCAGTACAATATTACACAGAAGTGGCAAGAGTAGGCAATTGTGTTGTATCTGATTATAGAGTTAAAGTTTTCAGTGTTTTCCCATGGATTATGATGTGAACTGTCAGCTTTTCATAAATGGTCCTTATTGTATTGAGGTAAGTTCCTTCGATACCAATTTTGTTTAGAATTTTTATCATGAACATATGTTGAACATGTCATTGTCGAATGTTTTGTTTACATTTATATAAGGATAGAAAAATGTAATCCATTTATGTTTAAGGTAATTATTAATAGGTAAAGACTACTGCCATTTTGTTGTTTTCTGACTGTTTTGTAGTTTAATCTTTGTTTTATTATTTCTTTCTTGTCTTCTTTTTTAATGTGATTTTTTTTTGTAGTGGTGTGCTTTAATTCCTTTATCTTTTTTGTATGTGGTACAGGCTTTGCCTTGGTATGTTGTCGTTACTATGAGGCTTACATAAAGTATCTCTTAGTTATGTTGTTCTCTTTTAAGTTGATAGCAATCTAACTTTTACTGCATATGAACACTCTACATTTTAACTTCTCCTCCACCAACATTTTATGTTATTGATGGTACAATTTACCTTTTACATGTTAAGTATCCATTGCCAAATTATTGTAGCTGGTTCTTTTGAATACATTTGTCTTTTTACTTTAATAATAGAGTTAAAAGTTATGCATGCACCATCATTACAATATTAGATTATTCAAATTTAAATATAGTTTTACCAATATAGTGAGTTGCATTCTTTAATATGCATTTATTTTGTTAGTTGGCATCCTTTTGTTTTGACTTGAAGAACTCCTTTATCATTGCTTGTAAGGCAGACCTAATTGTGATGAGCTATCCTAGCTGATTTGTCTGAGACCACAGAATTACGCATTCACTAAGATAGACTGCATGTTTGGTCATAAAATAGATCTTCATAAATCTAAAAGGATTGAAAACCTGTGACTATGTTTTCTGAACAAAAAATATTCAATTAGAAATCAGCAATAAAACATCTAGGAAAATCCAAGTATTTAGAAATTAGACTACACATGTTTAAACAATTCACAAGTCAAAGATGGAATAAAGAGTGATATTAGCAGTTTTTTAAAGTGAATGTCAAAAAAAACTCACACTTCAGAATTTGTCAAATATGGGCAAAGATAGCAAATCGTGAAGAGAAAGTTTAAATACCATCTTGAATCTTTTAAAGCCAGTGACTTAAGGATCTAAGTTAAGAAGCTACTAAAAAGAAACAAAGTGAGCCCACATAAGTGAGAGGAAGAAAATAATTGTAAGAACAGAAATCAATTTTTTAAAAAGCAGGTAAACAATAGAGAAACTTAAACACAAAAACCTGTTCTTTAAAACAATGATCAAAATTTACACATTCCTCAAAACATTTACCAGCAATAAACGAAGCGAACACAAATCAGTAATATTATACATAAAAAAAAACAAGGTTATCACAACAGAAAGAATATGTACAATGTCATTATAAAAGTAGTTTTGACCTCAAGGGCTCGATATTTTTAGGTGTGATACACCCCAAACATATTTAGTCTTTATCATATTACCAGTTTTAAAATACCATTTTCTTTCTCATGTCTTCTTAAAAATATTATTTTTAGATTAAACAAATCAATGTTTATCTTGATATTTAAAACGTTTATTGCCATTTTTCTTTCTACAGACTGATTCAGTATACTTTTAAATTTACATGTTATTTTACAACTCCCAACTGCCCACTTTAAATAGTTTGCTAGTTTAAAATATAAGTAATGTACATTCAAAACATTTTACTTTTGCCCTAAAAAAAAGAAAACACCTATTAAAAATAATGTAGGCCAGGCGCGGTGGCTCAAGCCTGTAATCCCAGCACTTTGGGAGGCCGAGGCGGGTGGATCACGAGGTCGAGAGATCGAGACCATCCTGGTCAACATGGTGAAACCCCGTCTCCACTAAACATACAAAAAATTAGCTGGGCATGGTGGCGTGTGCCTGTAATCCCAGCTACTCAGGAGGCTGAGGCAGGAGAATTGCCTGAACCCAGGAGGCGGAGGTTGTGGTGAGCCGAGATCGCGCCATTGCACTCCAGCCTGGGTAACAAGAGCGAAACTCCATCTCAAAATAAAATAAAATAATAATAATAATAATAATGTCAACATTGAAGTAGGATTAAGCTTTTGTAATGCCTCATCTCTTCTCCATTATATTCACTCATTTAATTACTTCTGAGACCTATCTAAAACTAAGATGTTTTCAAAACCTTAATATTTTTTTCCTGGAGATAAATCTATTAAGAATCTCTATCTCTACTCCCTCTCTGGGAAAAATGAATGGTCTATATCCAGATGTAAATATTATGGATTTTTAAAAATCTGTTCTTCAAGCAAAAGGCAGAGCTCTTGAAAAAGATTAATATTGGCAAATTGAGGTATCACCAGTAGGAAATAAATAAAATTCCTTTTAGTTTATTCATGTGTTTGCAAATAAATAGAATTCTTTTTAGTTTATACCTGTATTTGAAGAGCAGTGTTTAGAGAGTGTTTGGTGAAGTAAAATCTTTTAATTTGTAAAGCAAACATGAATCAGTCAATCCTTAAACGTTTACTATGTCTGTGATCATTTCATTGTATAACAAATATAGCTCCTCTTTGCTTACGGCTCCTCCATGATAGTGTGGTAACAACCCAAATTGCCCGTAACCCAAAAGATGAAAGTTCATATTGTCCCATCTTGTACTCTTTTTTGAAGTTGAAACCAACCCTGTGACTCTATCCACAGATGACTGGGTCAATTATTCGTGAAGGTGTCAAGATAATTACATGAGACCTAGCCGAAAGACAGAGACCAACCAAGTCAAATCTGTAAAGCGCGTACTCACGTATGTGTTAGCCCACGGTGAGTACTGCAACTATAAATTGGAAGTGAAGAAAGAGAGTCTGCAATTTAAGAATACTCCTTTGCACATTAACTTTATATTTTAGGTCTCTATGATGCAAACAATAATCTCAGAACGTGTCAAACCCAAGAAGTCTGGGTGAGTGAGAAAATGACTTTCTATACTACCTTTGTGTTACCTTATTCCGTTAAGCCAGAACTCCTGAAGGTATTACTATTTTCCTGTACTTAATAAATTTTGGGTTATCTGTCCATCTCACGGTAACTTTCTCACTGGGTAGAACTGCTCCTTGCCCATGACAATGTGTTTTACTCAGAGTCAAAATTTGACTTAATAATTATGAGTGTTTATATTAAAACATCTTAAGTTTATCACTGTTATTAAAACTGAAGTCACAATCAGAAATCCTTGGAATAACTAAAAACACCTGAGGCTAAGAGGCCTTATAAGAAACTCAGATTCTGATAACTTAACTGAATTGTGTGGGGAATCTCGGTAGATAGGTAAGGGTAGTTGAATAGGCATCAAAAAGTAAATAATGTTGCAAGATAACGTTTATTAAATATTTACATATATGGGAGTAACTGTGTTAAATGCTTCATATTCAATTCATGTAATTCCCACAACGAAATCTGGAGGTGGTTCTATTTTTACTTGAAAGAGTCATTTATCAACTTGCCCATGGTTATAATTACAGAAACATTGGAATAAGTGTGCTAATACTCATACAGACTGACTTCAATGTTTGTAATTCCAAAGCCTGTTTTAGTATGTCCATGCATTATTTTCTTTTTCTTTTCTTTCTTTCTTTTTTTTTTTTTTTTTTTTTTTTTTTTGAGACAGTCTCGCTGGGTCACCAGGCCCCAGGCTGGAGTGCAGTGGCAAGATCTTGGCTCACTGTAACCTCCTGGGTTCAAGCAATTCTCCTGCCTCAGCCTCCCAAGTAGCTGGGACTACAGGCACACACCACCACACCCAGCTAATTTTTGTATTTTTAGTAGAGACGAGGTTTCACCGTTTTGGCCAGAATGGTCTCGATCTCTTGACCTCGTGATCCGCCCACCTTTGCCTCCCAAAGTGCTGGGATTAAAGACGTGACCCACCGCGCCCGGCCTGTCCATGCATTATTTTCACCGAAAGTAACTGAAGAGCTCATTAAACATACAGACACCTAGGATCCATATCAGACATTAAGAATTGTAGTCTCTGAATTCCCATTAAGAAGTATAAATACTTAATAGATAATAAGAATTCTAGGTGATTTTGTTACTGAGATTTATAGTAAGATAGATAGGTTCTAGATAATGAGGCACAGAATTGAAAACAAGAAGGGAAGGTTAAATGGAAACAGCTGGATAAGCCTGAGAAATAAAAACAAGTGACTTTTTTTTTTTTTTTTTTTTTTGAGACAGAGTTTCGCTCTTGTTACCCAGGCTGGAGTGCAATGGCGCGATCTCGGCTCACCGCAACCTCCACCTCCTGGGTTCAGGCAATTCTCCTGCCTCAGCCTCCTGAGTAGCTGGGATTACAGGCACGTGCCACCATGCCCAGCTAATTTTTTTGTATTTTTAGTAGAGACGAGGTTTCACCATGTTGACCAGGATGGTCTCGATCTCTTGACCTCGTGATCCACCCGCCTCGGCCTCCCAAAGTGCTGGGATTACAGGCTTGAGCCACCGCGCCCGACCAAACAAGTGACATTTTCATCCGAGTGCAGCTGCACAAGAGAATCACTTAGGAAACTTTAAAAAACATTCAAGTCTTAGCTCTACCCCAGACCCATGGCATCTGGGACCTTCACATCAGTACTTCAAAAATGTTCGCGGATGATTTTAAATAAAAAACCAGATTGTTTACTAACATAAAACTCAAACTGATTTTGAAAGAATTTCTTCTATTAAATGTGACAATTGAACAAATTAAAGCAGCCTCTCTGATCTCTGTTATATATAACAGCAGATCGTTGGAGGTCTTTGGAGAGTGTCATCTAACTGACTATCCTTATTTATGGCACTTTGCAAAGCATGGGCAATATACACATATCTAATAATCTTATTGGTATTTGGCAAAATAATGGTTAATGATGATAAACTTTGTTTTTCTATTCGAGTTTTGTGTTTATAAGAATAAATGATTTTAATTCGTGTGACATCACAAAGATTCCCACTGTAATTCCTTGGCATTGCTCGAATTCCTGCTTGATAAAATAGTATATGTTACACCTGAAAATTTAAATTAGAACCAAAGGTTGATACAGGAATTTTAAGAGGTACCAAGCTTAATTATCAGAGTAAAACCACTCTATGCTCTCAAATCAATTTATATGCCTAGATCTAGGAAATACACCAAAATATTCTCTTTCCTTTCCATAGAATTTATAAACAACATTTATCCTTTAGTTAGAAAGATTCTGTATCACCATCAGGATGGAGGCTGGTGGAAGTAGGAAAAAGTAAACTAAAGTAGCAAAATATACTTTAGAAACAAGTTTATTTAGAAACTGACTAGTAAGGCATATGAAATAAGTGAACAGAATATGTTACCTATGATTCAAAATAATTTGGCTCTACCATAGTTGAAATTCTGTTGTATATTCAGTTTCATTGATTCCTTCTTAGAAAACTGCTATAACTCTTAAGAAAATTAAAATGCCCTTTTAGATAAACATATTTTTACCTACCTAATGTGACATGATTATGACTAGAAGAGTGTAATAGCCTTTCTTTTAACTCCAAAGATTTGGTGTATTTTAACTTTATTTTTCTAAGTGTGTTTTATTACCTGAAATTAGCTGCAAATTATTAAATTTAGAAAGTAGATAATAAAAGAATGTGGAATTTTAAACTATTGCTATTTTAAAATAATCAGAATCTAGAAAACTCATACATTATGATACTTTATTAACTATTATAACATCGTGGACTTCTTTTATAGAAGGACTGTGTCTAGAGAATCCCTAGAGAAAAATTTTTCTCTCTACACAATCGTCATCACAGAGAGACTACTCATAACAAATGCTTTTCTCAATCCAATTGGTAACTTTGCTCTTGATATAGATCAAGGACCAACGACACCAAAGTTATCTGCTGACTTGCATTTTTTTTTTTTTACCAGAAATATGTGAAATTCTCTGTGATTACAGATGAAATTGCTTTCACATAAATTCTTAGCGGTTATTTTACAATGGTAAAGGTGGTAACAAACCTCATATTTTCAAATTTGAAGATGATATCAAAAATAACTTTTAAAATTTGTAACAGAAAAGTTTAAAGGACAATTTTTTAAAAAACTGGGTTAAAAAACAAATACATAAAACAGTCTAGCAAATTCTTACTAGAAAAATATTTTTTAGTTAAGATATCCAAATATTTTTCTCCATATTCCATAATGCTATTTATAGTTTAGATTCCCTTGGCTAATTTTCAAAATAAATTAACCACTGTTTGGCTTCTTCAATATGTTGCACATTGCATATTTTCAAGTGACTTTAGTTCTTTGGATGAATTCCAAGAGAAATAAGCCAATATTAATTGATCTGTCTATAACTGATTTAGCAGTGCCTTTTTGATGTTCAATCTATCTTTATAACATTCTATACTAGAATACACAAATGTATAACTCTTTTTTAAAAAAATAATCATTTGCAACTTGATGTTCAGGTGGCCTAGATTTGTGGGATCCTTAACTTTTGTAAGTAGGAAGCTGGCTTTAGGAAAGCATTGACTCTGATTTGTGATTCAGTGAGCTTAAACTGTGAAATTGAAAATAATGTATAATTGAGACTAGTTATATTGGCTGTTAAATGGGTGAGCCTACCACAACAAAACCTGACTTTAAATACATGCAAGCATTCATAAAATGTAGTTCACATTTATTCACTTCCTATATGCCAGGAACAAATGTAAATACATTGTTTACAGTAGTTGATTTTTTCACAACGTTACATAATGGTGCAAGTAATTAATTTTGCTCTTATTTTAGTTTTATTTTAGTTTAGGTATATGTATATGTAATGATTAATACCAAGTGGTAGTACAAAATGTTTAAAGCATGAAAAAATATACAGAGACTACAGTGCTTTTTGTCTGTAGAATTGGTTTTGTTTTCCTGCTTGGACACTAAAAAACTCTTAATTTATATTTAACATACAAGGCCTTTAGTAGAGTATCTGCATGTTAACTCTTAAAGCTCAAAATTTCCTGTTACATTGTGTTACCTTTCTGTATTTAGAGTTCAGTAATGTTTTATTTTAGCTAAATGTGTTGAATTACAGCTTTATTTTTAAATTTAGAACTGTTTTTTTGCATATGGTGGTCTTCTTTTGTGATTTCCCTACTAAATTTTTTAGCTCTTTATTTTAAATTTCTATTTATTCTATTTCTTTCTTTGATTCTATGATTCTTTGTTTCTATGTTCTTTCTTTATTTGTTATTTCACTTTTTCTTTCTATTTATAATTTTATGTCCCTTGCTCTCATTTCCACACTGACAATCATTCTTTCCTTTCTTTTCAGTTTGATGTTTCTGTGACTATTTTAACTATATTTATTAGTTCTCTCAGTTTACATTTTATCGGCTTTTTTTCTTACCCTACGGTTAGTACCCAGAGAATCTGGCTCCAGAAACCATACTCAGGAACATATACAACATATCTGAGAAATTTAAATATGATAATAGTTCTAGGTTAAGAAAAAGATACTAATTAAAGCAAAATATTTTTTCTCAGATGAAATGGAAGATAGTCACACAAAAACCAGAATTAATTGTCTTATTGCTCTTACCTGGAAATCGAACTAATAGTCATTGAATGCTACACACACAGACATAGACACACACCTATATACATATCCAGACACACATACACATACTATAGCATTAAAATATATATGTGACTAGATATATGTAAATAAATATTTCTATTTATATTTTAATTAAATTTAAATAATTGTTGACGATCTTAAACTGAAACAAGTGTGTATATCTTTCGGATATGCATAAACATTGTTTAAGTGTTTCCAAATGAAGTACATTTTTCTTTTACTCAGGTATTGTTTTGTACCCTTAAAAATATACTAGTTTTAAAAATTTTGCTTATGCTTTCATAAAACAAAAATTGTCACTAACGTTTTTCTCTCTGTTTTATATGTTCTATATGTTATATTCTCCCTCTGTTCTATTATTCAATTTATTTTTCAAGTTTTCTCTTCTATGTGCTCTAAAAATTTGATGGAGAATTCTTTCACAAGTTTATGCTATTTTTTAAATGCGCTCTTTTTTACTGTTTACATTTATAGCTACTAGGAGAATGTGTTTCCATTTATTGCCTCTGATATTAAAAAATACAACTTTTGTTTATTTCACTTTACTGTTACCTCTTTCTTCTTTGTGTTTATCTTTATTACTTCTGAATGGATATCACCTATGAGTTCTGTGATGTGGTTTTACATTAATTTATGTCCTACATCTCACTCTGCTATGACAGTTTATTCTCTTAAGGTTTGCAGTATAACTCATCATCATCATCAAACACAGAATAAGTTGAAAACACTATTTTATGTTTTTTAAGATAAATAGGAATTTAGTATTTGAAATTTTCTAAATTTCTTACACTCATGGTGTGGTTTACCTTTCTTTGGCTAATATTATTAGTTGATCAGTTAAAATAACTTGTTCTTTAATCTAATTTTTAAACAAAGATTTTTTACAAGATAAAAGGTGAAGATGTAAATTTTAAATTTAATTTTGCCACTAAAAGGATTATTCGCTGTGACTAAGTGAGGTTTATTCCTGGGATGCAAGGATGGTTAAACATACACAAATTAATAAATGTGATTAATCATATTAACAGAATAATGACAAAACTGTATAATACTCTCAACAGATGCAATTAAAAACATTCAACAAAATTTAACATATTTCCATTATAAACACTCTCAGCAAATTAGGTGCAGAAGTAATATTTCTCAATACAATAAAGGCCAGATATTACAAGCCCATAGCTAACATGATACTCATCAGTGACAAAATTAAGTTTTGTTTTGTTTCTTTTTCTAAAATCATGAGCCAGACAAGGGTTACCACTCTCGCCACTTCTATTGACATAGTACTGGAATTCCTAGCATGAGAAAATAGTAAAGAAAAAAAAATTAAAAGCATCCAATAGTAAAGAAAAAGTGAAAATGTCTCTGTTTGCTAACATATTGTAAACAAAATCTTAAAGATGCCACAAAAAAAACTGTTAGAATTGATAAAGAATTTCAGTAGTTTCAGGAGACAGAATCAACTGACAAAAATTAATAGTGTCTTTATACATTAACAGTGCACCATCTGAAAAAGAAATTAAGAAAATAATCCCATTTACATTAGTGTCAAAAAGTTACTTAGGAATAAATTTAACCAAGGATATGAGAGATTTGTATACTTGAAAGTATAAAATATTGAAAGGGAAATTGAAGAAGACACAAGTAAATGGAAACATATCCTATATTCGTGGATTGAAAGAATTAATATTGTTAAAATTCTGTACTAAACAAAGTGATTTGTAGACTCAGTGCAGTCCTTATCAAAATTTCCATGTTTTTTTATTAACAGCAATAGAAAGAAAAACATCTCAAAATGTGCATGGAACTATAAAGATCCCAAATATTTATAGTTACCTTAACCAAAAAGAACAAAGTTGTAGGCATTATACATTACACAGATTTTAAAATATATTACAAAGCTATAGTAACCCAAACACTGTGGTACTGGCATCAAAATAGGTACACCAACCAATGGATTATAATAAAGAGGTGCAAAGTAAATCTGCACACCTATAGTCAATTGACTTCTGACAAAGATGCCAAGAACACATAATGGGGAAAAGACATTTGTTTTCAATAAATGGTGCTTAGAACACTGGATATTCACTTGCAGAAAAATAAAAATGGACCCATCTTACCCTTTGAGATCAACTCAAAATGGATTAAAAACTTAGATGTAAGAACTAATAATGTAAAACTACCAGAAGAAAACATGCGGGAAACTCCTGACACACAAGTCTGAGCAGTGAATTCTTGAGTATGACCCCAAAAGCACAGTCGACAAAAACAAAAATAGACAAATGAGATTGAAGCAAACCAAAAAATTTCTGTACAGCAAAGTATACAATTAACCAAGTAAGTTTATTTACCATTTTGATTTATCTTTTTGTGAAATGCTGGTTCATTTCACAAAATGTTGTCATTTTTGTGTGACAACATTTGTGAAATGTTGTCATTTTTCTGTTTTTTTCTTAGGAGTTTATTATATACCTGTATGGTTATATATACATATAAGTACATGAATGTAATTTTATTTTCTCCCTACTTTCTCTTTCTCCCCAGTCATCTAATTTATGTATTTGTTGCAGATGTTATTTCCAGGTTGTAATTATAGTTTTGATACTAACACATCTTTTGTGAAGCAGTCTTACAAAATTTTAAAATAGTGGAATTTATCACTGTTTTTCATTTTAGTTTGCATGTTTTGTGTTTTACCTAAAGAATAATTCATTATGCACATAATGATGCAGTAACTGAGAATTCTAAGCCAGTCAAATTGGCTTGCTTCCTCACTCATCCTGTTCATGAAAGGGAAGATTACTTGAATAGGGCTGAACTAATCGTGTGAGTCCTTAAAATAGATTGAGTCCTTCCTGAAATTAGAGAGAATGGAAGTGTGGGGACGCTTACGCCTATAGCGGGGTCCTTAAGTCAGATGATTGAAAGTATGGGATGGCCTATGAAGAGGATCAGGGAGCGAGATCCTGAAGGTGGTTCAATTGCTAGCAAGAAGTTGGGGACTTCAGTTATACACACCTAAGCAACCTGATTCTTCCAACAACCTGACGGTCTTGGGGCAGTTCTTCCCTATTTGGTACTCCAGATGAAGACACAGCCAGCCGACACATTGATTTCAGCCTCAGGAGTCCCTTAGCAAGAAAACTCATCTAAAGTGTGCTGCCTTCCTGACCCACAGACACAGATAACAAACTGGTGTTTTAAGCGGATGAACTGGTGATTTATTAGGCAATGGAAAGTAAATACCTCCTCTATAGCTTCTTCACTTGTAAAATGAGGATAATATTAGTATCTTACTCATAAAGTAGATTTTTGAGAAGATTGAATAAGTAAATCAATATAAACTTTGGAAGTGCCTAGTAGTACACAATGCTTGATTGAGTAAACACTATATAAATAATATATATATATATATTTTAATTTTTTTAGTTTTTAATCACTTATAATTTTTTTAAATATTTATTTATTTATTTATTTTAATTGCATTTTAGGTTTTGGGGTACATGTGATGAACATGCAAGATTGTTGCATAGGTAATAAATATTTTATTATGAAGAATATCATCCTCCATATTTTATTCTAAAGCTTTTATTTTTTTAACTTTATGATACACTTGATAATAAAATCTATTTCGCATCTGAAGTGGAGATTCTCCCTCCCTCCCTGTCTCCCTCTCTCCCTCCCTCCCTCCCTTCCTACCTTCCTGCCTTCCTGCCTTCCTGCCTTCCTGCCTTCCTTCCTTCCTTCCTTCCCTCCCTCCCTCCTTCCTTCCCTCCCTCCCTCCCTCCCTCCCTCCCTCCTTCCTTCCTTCCTTCCTTCCTTCCTTCCTTCCTTCCTGAAATGGCGGAGCTATTGTCCAAGTTCTATTCTTTATTCAATGACCTAAAATACCGTATTCAGAGCTAAAGTATTGATCTATGTATTGAGTTGTTTCTCTACTCTGTCTTGTGTTCCATTGTTTTATTTCTTTTTTTCTGATAGCAGTAACTCAGCTGTGAACACAAATTTTATTAGCTGAAAGAGAAAATTTTAATGTCTTACTCTTCATTAAATTTTCCCCCTTTTTATTTTTCTTTCAGAGAACAAGATACATATATTAACTTGTGTTAGTTAAGCTAACATAACTGTATGAATCAAATACGTTTTCACACGTGTATACGTCAGGGCAACCATCATCTAGACCAAGAGATAAAATAGTTTTGGTATCATGTAACTCATGCACATTCCAAGTTTGTAAAACCCCTTTTCATCACAGAGGTAGCCATTATTTAAATTTCTGAAGTGTGGATTTGTTTTGCCTGTTTTTGGACTTTGTATAAATAGGAGTATGTATATTTAGCTTTGTGTGTATGCTTGTAGTCTTTTACTTGTAATATTTTTGCAATCCATTAATTTGTGTATCAGGAATTATTTCAAGTTGTTGTGTGATAGTTCATTGTGTGACTATACTACAGTTTGTTAATCAGTTTTCCTGGTGATAAGTATTTAGTTTGTTTCCAGATTTTAAGTATCTAAATAATGCCTCTGTGAACATTCTCCTATGGGTATTTTTAATGGTTTATGCACTTATTTACTATGGGTTTATACAGAAAATGGGGAATCACTGGATCATAAAGTAGGCATATGTTTAATTAGAAACTGCTAAAGAGTTTAAAATTGTAGGATAATTTTATGCTCTTAGAAATGTATAAACATTCCAATTTCTTTACATTTTCATAAATATTTAGTATTAGAAATCATTTTATGTTTAACAATTGTATTTTGTTTTAACCAGTTGTTCTCTCATTACAGATTTTAATTTGCCTTTTCTTGAGAGCAACTTTTCATATACCTATTGGCCATTTTTGAATATCTTTTTGATGAAATGTCTCTTTAGGTGTTTTGCCCATTTTTAAATTGGGTTATTTGCTTTTTCCTTATTGACTTGTGATTTGGTACATATGTGCATATATATTTATATAATTTATGAGTATACAAATTAGAGTTTATAAATTTATATTGCTTAAAAATTATATATAAAACTATATTATATGTAATTTATAGTGCTACAAATGATGTTATTGAAGTAACGGCTTTCATGCAAAAAACTTTAGAAAGCCCTTGATATATTTATGAAGCATGTATTAAGTGGATAATGTTTGATGACATAAACATTTGTTGAGCACTGGCTGCCACTGCGCTAGAACTGAGAATACAGCAGAGAAGAACATAAGCCCTGTGTAATCTCTAATCTCAGGGAACATGAGCTAACAGACAGTAAAAAAGCAAACAGTTTAGTACTTAATTGCAATTAGCATATGTGCTTAAACAAACAAAAATGTATAGACCTTTCTTAGAGTAATTGTAACAGGCTAATTATCCTAATCAGGAAAAGTGACCCTGAAGACGGACATTTTAAGTTGAGGCATTAAGTGTGATCCCAACTTAAAAAAAAATATGGCACAGCACTCACGATTTTTATAGTGTAATGGAAAAGGAAAGTACTAAACAGCTAGTTACCATACTGTACGATTAAATGTTAGGATATTAGGAATCCATGTACTATGCAAACACATAGAAGGGACACCTAACTTAATTTGATTACAAGTCTTATCGGGGAAATGATACCACAACTATTCTATACATATATATGTGTGTGTGTGTGTGTGTGTGTGTGTCTGTGTGTGTGTGTGTGTGTGTGTGTGTGTATATATATATACACACACACATACTGTGAGTACTGGGGTACACGTGCAGATAGTGCAGTTTCGTTACACAGGTATACACTTGCCATGGTGGTTTGCTGCATCCATCTCCCCATCATCTACATTAGGTATTTCTTGTAATGTTATCCTTCCCCAATCCCTCCACCCCTGCTATTCGTTCCTTAGCCCCGACACCCACTGACAGGCCCTGATGTGTGATGTTCCCCTCCCTGTGTCCATGTGTTCTCATTGTTCAACACCCACCTATGGGCGATATGATGTTTGGTTTTCTGTACCAGAATCTACAAAGAACTTAAACAAATTTACAAGAAAAAACCCCATCAAAAGTGGGCAAAGGATGTAAACAGACACAGCTATCCTTAAAAGGATTTCAGACATTTTAATGGTAATTTCTGAATGTTGAATTTATACTCTTATCCTACAGTTTTACTTTGCTGATTTGTTTCCTCTTTATTTAGGAAATCTTATGGTACTTAAATGTTAGGGGTCTAGTATTATCTCTAGGGTGTATTAACACCCAACCAAAAAAATATGAAGCCTTGGGCTCAAGTACCTGGACTAAATTTAATGGATTTTGTGAGGGTTAACCTGCAACTTGATAGGCCAGTGTACCAGTGTAACAGACCATGGCAAAGCAATATAAACTGATCTAATATAAATTTAATGAAATCGATTGATTTACTTTACAGTTTTAACATAATTTATAGTGTATTTGTTATCAGTCTTAACACTGA
This sequence comes from Saimiri boliviensis, assembly GCF_048565385.1. NCBI lineage: Eukaryota > Metazoa > Chordata > Mammalia > Primates > Cebidae > Saimiri > Saimiri boliviensis. Next base: position 1,957,296 of record NC_133467.1, read on the forward strand.
TTTTTGAACAATTACAGCATTCTCATAAATAAGAGCCCCTCTTTGAATGCCACCAATCCCCAAAAAAACTGTATACTCATACAACATGTAATCTAAATTACTACCTCAATTAATCACCTGGGTACTCCACAACTATTACCTTTTTTCACACAAGGACGTATCATTAAAAACAGCCTCAATTTGCTTTTTTGATGTCTTGCATGATTAATTGCAGTCTTGTGACTTGAAAAGGCAAATTATTTGCTGTTACAGAAATGGACATTTTTGGAGTTGTAAGGCTGTGCTCTTTCCCTTCATGTGGAAATTCTTCAATTCGATAATAACACCTGAGAGTAGCTTTCAAAGAGGCCTTTTCTCCCTACTAAACATGTTTTACATCTAGAATAGTGCTTGTTTCTAAAAGTAATATTTTCATTATGTGAGATTTCAAATTATAAATGTGTTTTTATCTTATTATGTACCAGAATGGAGTTAAAGTAGAGTGAATATTAAATGAAGAGAAACTTAATGTTCAAAATGAGTAATACTACCTCTTCCATTTAACAACACTTTGAAAGATCAAATACTATTCTAATTTCTTGAAAGGTAAGATATTTTGTTCAAGTCCTATGAAGAAAGTTTAACTTTGGGGGGACTAAATAAAATCATTTTTTCTTAATTTTAAATGTCTGTTCTTCAATTTAAGCCAGTAAAGTATAACCAGTTTGCAACACAATTATTATTGCGTTGGTTACTCCTATTTTCAGTATGCATTACTTGAATTTTGACAGCTGATACTATTTTACTAGTTAAAGTTTATATATAAAGTCCTTCAACTATTTATAAACCCTTTGTTTTTATTACTCAATGTCAAATGATTTCTCATTATGCCAAAATCAGTGCTGATGTTTTATATTAATTTTGTTTGAGTTGAGTTAGCTACAAATGATGAGTAAGTATATGGAAACATCATTCCAGAAAATTGATCAGAATGAAAGCATTATTCTGCTTCCCATATTTAGGCCTACGTGATCCACACATCAATAAAGGTACCAGCTGCAAGAACCCACAAGAAGGATACTTTAAATTCTGATATCAGCAAACAGAGGGACACCTTAAAGTGTGCGAGCAGAAGACATCACCGAGGAAAGCATGTTTAAAGTGGAACGATACATTAACATGGACAACAAAATTCTTAATATTCAGTCCAGACTGAAATGTGTAATGAAAATAGTTGGATATTAAAGAATTCAAGCATGGGAAGTATCAGCAAGGAGGATCTCATCCTTATTATTGAAGTAAGGTAAATGCGTTTTTCTATCATAATAAATGAACGTTAAGCAAAGCAGAGAAAACAGTTGATGATCCACTACAGCCAGCAAAAGGGTTCAGGAGTTCAAGACCAGCCTGGCCAACATGGTGAAACCCCATCTCTACTAAAAATACAAAAATTAGCTGAGTGTTATGGCGCATGCCTGTAATCCCAGCTACTTGGGAGGCTGAGGTAGAAGAATGGCTTGAACCCGGGAGGCAGAGGTTACAGTGGGCCGAGATCACGCCACTGCACTCCAGCGCAGGCCACAGAGGGAGACTCCATCTCAAAAAAAATAGAAAAAAAGAAAGAAAGAAAGAAAGAAAGAAGGCAGGAAAGCAAGGAAGGAAGGAAGGAGGAAAGGAAGGATGGTTGTAATAAAAAATACAATGTAGGTTGCTGACTTCATATTTTACACCTTTTAATGAATGACTTTAAATCTTTGTACAGTCTAACTATGAATCATCAGTAGAGACATTTAAAAATCAGTTTTTTTTTTAACTCAAATGCATTTTTAGGCTGTTGTAATTTCAAATACACACTCAAAATCCGGGATGCTGTGGAGCCTCTAAAATATATTTATGTTCTTCTAGCTAGGACATTGTCCATGCCAGAATGATCTTTCAAACTTACCAAGAAAATTCACCCTTTTGCATATATTTATAAATACCTTATTCTAAAACTTAACATTCTGGCATTGCTTAGTCTCTCTTCCTCAGATAATTGAGCTAATTAATAAGTTAATATTATCCCTATTGTAACCTATGTATGAAGTAGAAGAGAGTCTCCAAAGTTAGACATTTTAAAAACAATAAATAATATTGGAAATGACTTTGATTAGATTACAGGACCATTTAGTAACTGCCATTTCAAAAGTACTGGCAATTTTTAAAGGCCTTAATGGAAATACAGAGCTAAAAGAACAATCATTGGTTTTTTTTCCCCCTTTGGCCATTGTGACCAATAAAATTTCTGTTTGTAATCAACCTAATATAAATCTAACACACGATTAAGATTTGGGAACGTGTAACACCTCAAAGCTATTAATATCAAAAGTCAAAACTATGTTTCCTCACATTATTTGACATTGTTTAAAAATTGGATTCTATCTCATTCTCTTGAGGACATTTTTGGGTAGTTTTAAGTTTAGACATATTTAATTCCTGGATATTTCACATTTATCTTTCCGATTTTCCTGACATCAGTGCATCCTTTTGAGTGTGTTTTCATATCTCTTAAGATTTCTGTTTCAGTCTTCACCTGGGGCTTTCTTTTTTAATGTCACTTTAAAAAAAAAATCTTGAGATAATTCTTGGCTTTGTCAAGGATACCAGTAGCAAAAGCATCAGCAAGCTGGTAAGTTCTGACCTTTTTTTGTACCTTATTTTTCACTCATTATTTACTTATTTTTTCTCTTGGTGATTTGTTTTTGAAAATTCAGATATTTCTACTTAAAGCAGCAGACTCCACAGGAGTCTTTCGATTTCTCCAAAATCTATTGTGATACTTTATGGAGCTCTTTTACAACATGCATGCATAAGATATTGCGTGATTTTATGTCTTAATGTGTACGGACTTTCCTATAAAATATCTTTAGCTTTTATCATTAGCTACTGCACTGTATCTCATAACGTTCAATAGCCATGCATACAACATCTGATGATTACACTGAAATCTAGCTTCAAAGATTGCAATTTAAGTAATTAGAAAATTGGTGGAATATTTTTCTTGCATGTCATTAAAAACTTTTTTTCCCCAAACTACAAAAACACAATTCTGAAAAGTAGTGTAATTGATTGCCACCAGCACATACCAAGTGTCACTTCTCATTCTATTAAAACAGAGATTTCTGTTAGTCACTGTAATAAAATATTCTTATGTGCACATTCTGTGCAAATGCAATGTTTACTTTGATAGAATAAGACAAGTGATATCCGTATATTGTCTATTGGATCTGATGTGTAATAAATCAGATGAAAGCTTAGCTCACATGCCATGCTGCAGAAAAATGACAACCAAATTTGGAGAGTCTTGAGTTTTATGAAAAATTCTATCAATAACATGAGTCAGCTTGGAAGTGGATTTTTCTCTCATCTCAGATGAAAATGTAGCAGGTTGATAGTTTGATTCCACTCTTATGAGACCCTGAACAGAGGACCCAGTTAATCTGTGGCAGATTCCAGACCCACAAACCTGAAATGATGAATTTATGTTGTTGTAAGCTGCCAGGTTTATTCCAGAAGTTTAAAAAAGAAAACCTGCCACAGGAACCAAGTGTTTGCTCTGTTCGTTAGAGTAAGAATTCGTTTAGACTTCTCATTATGCTTGACAGTTGTACAGCTGTAGTCAGTTACTTAATTTATAGGACTGATTTTAATAATTTTGAAAGTCAAAATTAAGAGCTGGGACCACAAATTCTTCTCTCAAAGAAGAATGTTGCACAAATTAGTTTACATACCAAATAGATACATCTAGGAGGAATACTTCCTACTTTGTGGTCCAATTCCAAAGCCACACGTACCACGTCATAAACAATGGTTGGGTCTTCCCTTTATATTTGTATTATGAAAGCATCTAATCAAAGTATCTAGAAGGTGGACATTGATTGTAAATTTCAGGATAGTAGTTTTTAGGTTCAAAATAGACGTATGTTTTATGTTGCTTGATTTCTTCTATCGGTTTTGGAAAAGCGTAAGATATCTTTTCAAACAGTCCTTGCCTCACTTTCCTTCCGCTCCATCGTTACTGCAGTTGTTTCTGAGAAGGTAGCATGGCATCGCCTCCATTGCCTACTCTTGTTTTCATGTTTTTACCTCATTTTTGTCTGTCTCTTTGTACTTCAGTCTCGTTATGTTCTTCCATTTATTAGCCATTTAATACTTTTTTTTTCAGCTGTAAACCCATACATTAAGCCCTTAATTTCAGTTTCATATTTTTTAGCTCTACTTTCAAATTGATTTAGTTTCCATTCTGTGGTCAAGCTTATAATTCTGTCTTTGATATTTCTGAACTGATTAAACATAACTTTTTTTTTCTTTTTGAGACAGTCTCTCTCTGTCCCCCAGGCTGGAGTGCAGTGGCACAATCTTGGCTCATGGCAACCTCCACCTCCCAGGTTCAAGCACTTCTGTGCCTCAGCCTCCCATGCAGCTGGGACTACAGATGTGTGTCATTATGACCAGCTAATTTTTGTATTTTCAGTAGAGACAGGGTTTTGCCATGTTGACCAGGCTGCTCTAAAACTCCTGGCCTCAAGTGATCTGCCCACCTTGGCCTCCCAAAGTGCTGGGATTACAGGTGTGAGCCAACACGCCCGGGCAAGAATTTGTATTCTCATAAGCTGGATCATCATAATCCAATTGTAGAGATTAAAATAAATCAAAGGTGGATTTACTTTTGTATTGACACGTCTGATGTTGGTTAACCTTGAACTGTAGCATCAACTGTTGATATACAAACTCAAAACCTAGGTAGAAAGGTTACCAGTCTATCAACATATATTTTGGCAGGCTATGAGCCCAGTTTGGATCTCCCTACTCACAGGAGGTTCTTCATCTCTTGAAACCTTTTCTCTGAGTCTTCCTCTTTAAGCTGTTTCTTTTTGAATTGACAGAGACCCTCTTAGAAATGCATTACAAATCTTATTATGACATCTCTGACTTTCTTCATACTCCTAGACTGGATCATGAGAGACATATTTTTGGGGCTTTTTACAGATTTTCCGGTTATCAAAAAGAGTATTACTTTAATTGCTTAGTCTGTCAATAATCAGAGCCAAAGTGGTCTAGTTGGTACATGCTGTCTCTTTCTGTCTTGTGTATATCTTTATATGCACTTATTTTATGTTTTTATGCTTATGAGATATCTTTATTCATGAGTTAAATGGAAGTTTAAAACATTACTGTTTGATGTTTACCTAAGTGGTAGGTTACGCTGAGCACTTGTGACAGAATGATACAATTTCACAGAGTTTCTTATTTGAAGTCTCTACTCTTTCTACACATCTCAGAGCCTTGGGATAGCTGGAGCAAATTGGAAAGAAATGGAACCCATTGAATTAGAAATCCTGGAGTTAATAATGGCTGATTGTTGTGTGTAAAGTTTATTTGCAGCTTAGACTGCATTTTGGTTTCACGTTTACTTGCTTATTTTTCAATATTTTCCCTTATTTTATTTCCAATAATACTCATTTTGCATTTCTAATTAAATTTGGGGTTCAACACATGTCAGGAAGAAAGGACAGAAGTTCATTTTTTAATTTAACAAAAGACATAGAATGTTTCGAATATTTACATTATCAAATAGAAAATAATGTTTACTCAATTTTTGTAGACCCAAATATGTGATCGATAGCTTTCTATAACAGTGGTGTTTTCTGATGCAAGTTTGGAAAGTAAAAACAAAAATGTGCATTCTTACAACAAACCCTTAGAATTTAAAAAAATCTCTCACAACTTTATTGACAATCAACAACTAAATCATATCCCTAATAGCATTATCTTATTTGAACAAGTAAGATTGCTTAGAAACATTTTTTTAAAAGAGTTTGTTGACAACAACAATATTGAGGAGATGAAAGGGGAAATTCTGTATGATGTTATAATTTTAAATTATGATTTTATGACTATAAGCAATTGCAATATATTCTTTTTGTAGAAATTTGAGTTCATATACCTTGAGATTTCTGACAGACCAAACCATGCCAAAAATGATCTTTTGCTAATAAATTCAGCATGTAGAATTTATAAGTTCATAAATATATATATCTAAAACACATTTTTCCAGGAATTATTCAGTGATATTATATTTTCTAAAACGTTAATACTAAAATTCTTTCTGAGATGTGGAAAAGAGCCACTTCTAAATTTATAGCAAACAATTATCATTTTATGTATAATTTTTAAATACTTGTATCTTAGAAGACAATAATACATATATAGGGTATATTTTATTTAAAATAAAAAAAAACCCATGGCATTTTAGCATTATTTTGGAATTTAAATGTAAATTGATGTGTTTATGTTGAACAACTTAAACTGACTAATAACATTGAAAGTGGGTTTTCTTTATTATTTTGTTGTTGGTCTATGAGAACAGATGGGATGATTATTGTTTGTTTTGTTTGTTGTGTTTTCAGCTTTTTGGCCATATGCTAGATATATATGTATATAATATATATAATATCTAAGTATAATATATTATGTATATAATATATATGTATATAATATATATAATATCTAAGTATAATATATAGTATATATCTAAGTATATAATGCTATATACTTAGAAAATAAAGTGTATATATATAATTGTAAGTTTTCAGTGTAGGTTTATTTAATAATATAATATATAATAATGATTTTCGTCTGGGCACAGTGGCTCATGCCTGTAATCCCAGCACTTTGGGAGGCCGAGGCCAGCTGATGACCTGAGGTCAGGAGTTCGAGACCAGCTTGGCTAAAATGGTAAAAACCCCCATCACTGCTAAACATAGAAAACTTAGCTGGGTGTAGTGACACACAACTGTCATCCCCTCCTTGGGAGGCTGAGGCACAAAAATCATATGATCCCGAGCAGAGGAGATGGCAGTGAGACAAGATCATGCTACTGCACTCCAGCCTGGGTGTGAGTAAGACCATCTAAGAAAAAAAAAAACAAAAGCCCTAAAATAAAGCCTCCTTTTTCACTCAAAAAAGTCATCATTTTGCAACAGCAACATTTTGTTTCCAAAATATTATGTATATTCCAAAAAAAACAAAAAACAAAAAACAAAACACTGACACAACAACTCTGGCTTTATAAGTGATAGAAGTGATGTCGTAGCATCAGACAGTTAAGAACAGTCAAATTCTTAGTCTTAATATTCAAGGTCATTTTGGAGTGAGGGAATACATGTATAGACAGATTCATTCAGCAAAAATATTTTTGCTTCTCTGATTCAGGCAAAGATAAGAACCGAAACATGATTATGTTTTAGATCATTTGTATTTTATTCAAATAAACACACCCTTTTCTCCTGAAAACAGGCTAATTTCAAAAAACAATTTTAGTATGGCTATAGGTAATTTACTGAGTTACTATTGAGTTAATACGTAGGAAAACGTTTTGATCCTTAGTGATGAATTATATTTCTGTAATGTGTAGTCTGGACTGACAATATCTCCCCTCAATCATCTTCCAAATGGAGTGCTTTTAATCAGAAAATGAACTGGTGACAGTGTGAATACCAGTGCATTGATGCAAATACATCACTGAGGAGAAAGCAAGTCATGGTAGAGCAAGATAGAACATTATGATGCTATATACTTAGAAAATAAAGCATATTCATTGTTTAGTTTATAGAATAATATTCCCTCTTCTTAGCTCCTATTTTACTGAAATATTAATTAGGAATCAACATCTTCAAATTGTCTGGAAAAAAATTAAAGGTCATAGGTTATAGATATCTTATTTTCTAAAAATTCAAGGTCAGTTGTATTTGTTATTTGAAAATCCTTTCTAGGAATGTTTTAATGAAAATGATAGCCATGAAATAAACATTTATGTGAATTACATATGGTGGTATTTCACTATCAGTAACTTCCATTAAGATCTGAATGCCTAATACGAACCAGCTTATCTTCCCTTTGAGAAGCAGTTTCTTAAATGGACTCATGTTATCCTGTGAACTTTGGTCAGCAGTGTTATAAATATTACTCTTTGTTTAAAAGAAAATGCCATTAGAAATACTAATAAAAGTGAGAATAATTCTGGTGGTATTGTTATATCTGTTGGTATTATGAAATATACAGAGCAAATTAAACTTGAAAACAGAAATGCATATAAAAATCGGCTTAATCAACCATAAAAAGATAATTTTGAAATTTCCCAAATATTTTATGCCATTAGATGGCTTAGAAATTTTATTCATTGGAAAAGCACAATTTTTGCTTAAAGAAGGTGGTATGTTCTGATTGACTTTATTTCAAAGTATTATAATATTTCATGTACTTACATATTAAAACTAATATAAAATTTATACTTCTATGAAATTGTATACACATAAAATGGTTTGCTTTTCCATTCAGAGTGGCATTAATTTTTAACAATTTTGTTTTTTGAGATGGAGTCTTGCTCTGTTGCCCAGGCTGGAGTGCAGTGGTGTGATCACTTGGCTTACTGCAACATCTACCTCCCAGGTTCAAGCAATTCTCCTGCCTCAGCCTCCCGAGTAGCTGGGTCTACAGGCTCATGCCACCACACCCAGCTAATTTTTGTATTTTTAGTAAAGATGGGGTTTTACCATATTGGCCAGACTGGTCTCAAAACTCCTGACATTGTGATCTGCCCCCCTCAGCCTCCCAAAATGCTGTACTTGCAGGCCTGAGCCACTGCAGCTGGCCCTAATTTTTTAACAATTTTATTGAGATATAATTGATTTACAAAGAACTGCACACATTTAGTATGTACAAATTGATGCATTTGAACATATGTAAACACCCTTGATACCATAATAAAGATAATAGACCTATCAATACTTCACAAAGTTTCTTTGCGTTCCCTCTTTTTTTCTTTAGCAAGAAAACTTCCCGTTTGAGAGCTACTCTCTTGACAAATTTTGAAGTGCACAGCACCACATGTCTAACTACAGGCAGTATGTTTAGAACAGATCTCTAGAGCTTGTTCTTTATGAATAACTGTCAATGTAGACCCATTGAACAGCTCCCCACTTCCCCCAGCGCACAGCGCCTGTCAACCACTGTTGTATTCTCTGCTTCTGTGAGTTTGACCATTATATAAGATTTACATACGAGGAAAGCAGTATCTGTCTTTCTGTGACGGGCGTATTTCACTTAGTATAATGTCCTCCAAGTTCATTCACGTTGTCACATTTGACAAGTTATTATTTGTTAAGGTTGAAAAATGTTCCATTGTGTATGTATACCATCATTTATCCGTTCGTCTGTTGATGGGCATTTAGGTTGATTTCATATCTTGGCTATTGTGAATAATGCTTCAATAAACATGATAATGCAAATATGGCTTCAAGATATGGTTTCCAATTATTTTGGATATATTCCTAAAAATGGGATTCCTGAATCATATAAAAGTCAAGTGTTTAATTCTTTGAGGCGCCTTAACACTGTTTTCCATAGTTGCTCCACAATTTCACATTGCCACTAACGTTGTACAAGGGTTCCAGTTTCTCCACATTCGAACACATCTTTTTAAAAATAAAATAATGGCTATCCTGACAGGTGCGAGGTGACATTTATTGTAGTTTTGATTTGCACTTCCTGAGTCATTAGTGACATTGAATATTTTTTATGTACCTGCTGGCCATTTATATTTCTTCTTTGCAGAAATATCTATTCAAGTTGCTTGTTTTTCGTTTTTGAGACAGAGTCTCCCTCTGTCTCTCAGGCTGGACTGCAGTGGCGTAATCTCTGCTCACTGCAGCCTCTGCGTCCCAGGTTCAAGCAATTCTCCTGCTTCAGCTTCCTGAGTAGCTGGGACTACAGGTGCCATTCTAATTCCTGGCTCATTTTTGTATTTTTAGTAGAGATGGAGTTTCACCATGTTGGCTGGCCAACATGACCTCAGGTGATCTACCCACCTCGGCCTCCCAAAGTGCTAGGATTACAGGTGTGAGTTTCCATGCCTGGCTTCCTTCATCCTTTTTTATTGGTCAGTTTGCATCTTTATGTTGGATCCTCCTCCCATTATTTATCCCAACATTTTAAAAAATTATCTTTGTTTTATAAATATTTTAAATTGATAAATTATAATTATATACATTTATGGGATACAATATGGTCTTTTGATAGATCTGTACCATGTGCAATGATTAAAAAAGGGTGTTAACATATCCATTAACTAACTTTTCATTTTTTGGTGGTTTTCATCTTTTTTTAATCAGGTTACTTGATTTTCAGCCACTGAGTTGTAGAAATTATGTTTATATTTTATTATTGAACCCATTATCAGATAAATGGTCTGTAAATACTTCTACCATTCTATAGGTTGCTTTCTTTTCCAGTTAGTTGTTTCCTTTGCCATGCAGAAGATTTTTAGTTTGATACAAACCCGTTTTTCTATTTTTGCTTTTGTCACACTTGCTATTGATGTTATATCCAGTAAGTCATTGCCAAAATTAAGTCATTAAGACTTTTTACTTTTTCTTCTATAAGTTTCACAGTTTTGGGTCTTACATTTAAGACTTTAATTTGAGTGGTTTTGTGTATGGTGTAAAATAAGGGTCCAATTTCATTAGTTTGCATGTAGATACCTAATTTTTTATTATTATACTTTAAGTTCTTAGATACATATGCAGAACGTTCGGGTTTGTTACATGGGTATATATGTGCCATGGTGGTTTGCTGCACCTGTCAACTGGTCACCCATCATCTACGTCAGGTGTTTCTCCTAATGCTATCACACCCCTAGTCCCCCACCCACCAAAAGGCCCCAGTGTGTGATGTTCCTCTCCCTGTGTCCATGTGTTCTCATTGTTCAAGTCCCACTAATGAGTGAGAACATGCTGTGTTTGGTTTTCTGTTCCTGTGTTAGTTTGCTGATAATAATGGTTTCCAACTTCATCCATGTCTCTGCAAAGGACATTAACTCATTCTTTTTTATTGCCGCACAGTATTCCATGGTATAAATGTGCCACATTTTCCTTATCCAGTCTATCATTGATGGGCATTTGGGTTGGTTCCAAATCTTTGCTATTGTGAATAGTACTGTAGCAAACATACATATGCATGCATTTTTATAGTAGAATGATTTATAATCTTTTGGGTATATAACTAGTAATGGGATTGCTGAGTCATCTGGTATTTCTGGTTCTAGATTCTTGAGGAATTGCCATTCTGTCTTCCACAATGGTTGAGCTAATTTACACTCCCACCAACAGTGTAAAAGCATTCCTATTTCTCCATATCTTCTCCAGCATCTGTTTCTTCCTGACTTTTTAAATGATCAGCATTCTAATTGGCATGAGATGATGTCTCATTGTGGTTTTGATTTGCATTTCTCTAATGACCAGTGGTGATGAGCTTTTCTTCATGTTTGTTGGCCACATAAATGTTTTCTTTTGAAAAGTGTCTATTTATATCCTTTGCCCACTTTTTGATGGGGTTGTTTGTTTTTTTTCTTGTAAATTTGTTTAAGTTCCTCGTAGATTCTGGATATTAGCCCTTTGTCAGATTAATAGATTGCAAAAATTTTCTCCCATTCTGTAGGTTGTCTGTTCACTCTGATGATTGAAGAAAGGTGTGTTTCTTGTTTTGCTTTGTTTTGTTTGGTTTTGGTTTTATTTTATTTATTTATTTTTTTTTTGCTGTGCAGAAGCTTTTTAGTTTAATTAGATCCCATTTTTCAATTTTGGCTTTTGTTGCCATAGACTTTGATGTTTTAATTGTGAAGTTTTTACCATGCCTATGTCCTGAATGGTATTGCCTAGGTTTTCTTCTATATTTTTTATGGTTTTAGGTTTTACAATAAAATATTTAACATGAAAACTAACAGACAGAAATGAACAGCATCAACATCAGCAAAAAGGACATCTACACAAAAACCTTACCCTAAGGTAACCAGCACCAAAGACCAAAGATAGATAAACATGAGAAAAAAACAGTGCAAAAGGGCTGAAAATTCCATGATACCTGATTTTCTTAATGCCATTTGTTGAGAAGAGTATTCTTTCCCCACTGTGTATTCTTGTCATCTGTGTCATAGGTCAGTTGTCCATATATGTGGATTTATTTCTGGGCTCTTCATTCTGTTCCACTTGTTTATATGTTTGTTTTTATGCCTGTACCATATTGTTTTAATTACTTTAGCTCTATAATATATTTTGAAATCAAGAAGTGTGACACCTTCAGCTTCGTTCTTCTTTCTCAAGATTTCTTTGGCTGATTTGGATCTTTTGTAGTTCCATATGAATATAAAATTGCTTTTATATTTAAAAAATGCCATTGGGAATTTGATGGCAATAGCTTCAAATCTGTAGATTACTTTGTTCAGTATGGACACCTGATCACTATTGTCTTTCAATCCATGAACATGGAGAATTTTTAAAATTTATTTGTGTCTTTAATTTTTTTCATCAATCTTTTTTTAGTTATCAAGAAGCAAGCCTTTCACTTTCTTGGTTATGTTTATTCCCAAGCATTTTATTGTTTCCGATGCCATTGTACATAAGACTGTTTTCTTAATTTCCCTTTCAGATGCTTTATTTTTAGTGAATAGAACTGCAATGGATTCGTGTATGTTGATTTGGCATCCTGAAACCTTACTGAATTTGTTTATTGTTCCAACACTTTTTATTTGAGGAACCTTTAGGGTGGTTGAACATCATATACAAATTAGCAAATGCTCTGTACCATATTAACAGATTGAAGGATAAAAATAACATGATCATGTAAATAAATACAAAAACAAAGGACAAAATTCAGTACCTTTTCAAGATTAAAAAAACACTCAACAACTAGGTTTAGAAGGCAAGTACTTCAACATAATAAAGTCTGTATATGACAAGCTCACAACAAACATCATCCTCAGTGGAGAAAATGGGAAAGATTTTCCTGTAAGATAATGAATAAGATGAGGATGTCTACTTTTACTTATTCTATTCAGCATGGTACTAAAGAAGTCCTAGAAAGAGCAATTAGGCAAGAAAAATAAATGAAAAGCATAAAAACCAGAAAGGATGAAATAACACTTTCTTCGTTTGCAGAATGCATGATCCTGTACGTAAAAAATGTTGCCATTCAAGCAAAAGAGAAGATATTCTAAAACTTTTACTCATTATTCTGGAAAGCACTGAATTTTGACTAATTCATTAAGTCTTTCTTTAATTTATAGAGGAGGTACTTTTCTCCCACTACCTGTGCTGGACTCTGTGACAGGCAATGGATGAATATAATAAATACGTAACCTCAAGGGTCTTCCATCTTTTTCAAAGACTTGGACAGAGAGAGAAATAAAAACATTGCTAAAGAATCCTAGAAATGTTATTCATACAGTTTAATCTGAGAGCTGAGAGGAGGGTCACTTAATTGAGCTGTGCCCATGGAGAAAATTTCACAAATAAAGTTATGGCTTGAGAGGGCTTGCAGAACTTACTTCATAAGAGGGCACACCCTGTGAAAGCTGGGGAGTGTGGAGCCCCGTAGTGAGAACAGCAGCCACGAGGAGGTCGCTCAAGCGGGATCTGGGAATGGTGGGAAATGAGGGAAGGCCGATATGTGGTCAGGGAAAGGTGTCTTTTATGACACACTGAGGAACAGGAACTATACGCTATAAACTGATAGACCCTGTTTTTGTTTTTGTTTTTGTTCTTGTTTTTTATTTCTCAAGCCAAATGTCAGGTAAAAGTAAAAAGTTCTGACATAATTTCATGTAGCAAAGGGACTATGAAATCACTGAAGGATTTTAAAACAATCACTGACATGGGTCCATTGACTATTCAGACACACCACTCTGTAAGTTATTACGAACGATAGCTTGAGGAAAGTAAGACAAAAGGCAGAAGGAGTAGAGTCCGTTGGCAGGCCCTGTAAATACAGACCTTACCTGTGGAAGTATTACAGTAACTCTCCGCATAACCGCAGCTATTACTAATAGCTGCATTGAAGTATATTCAGTATATGTTAGGTGCTGTGTTAATAGGTTAATATATTATCTCAATGCCAGGGGCAAACCTATGAAGATTATATTAATATTTACCACGTTAGTCCAGAACTTTGGCAGAGCAGACACCAAGCAAGGACCATATCTGTGATTTTTCACTCCTACCACAGGCAGAGTGCTCATGTAAGAGAAAACAGGAATGAATCCAATGGGGGATGAGAAGGACCATGATGTAAGATTAATCCAGAGGGAAGTAAAAGGGAGGGAAGAGTGGGTAGCAATGACTTAGACTGCAGTGGGGTCTAATGAAGCTTTGTCAAGGACAGGAGGGAGTGTTTGGTCCAAAATCAACAGTTAGAAGTGTCCCTCCTATCCCAAGAACAGGTGTTGCTCAGTATCTCTGCCCCTCGTTGATGCCTGCTGGGAGCAGCCCCCAGGAAGCATGGCCTCAGAGGGGATGTGGCAATAGGTTTTAGAGCACAATGAGTAGAGCCCTTCTTCCATTCTATGTCCCCTACTTGGACGCCTGTGGGAGTCATTCTCTTAGCAAGAAACAGCTGCATAATATGTGGAGCCTTGTGCAGAACGACAATGTGAAACCCTTTGTTAAACAGTGTTAAGTATTTCAATATGACAATAGAGCGTTAAACTGAGCGTGGGCTGCCTGAACACACGGCAGTGTGTGGCTGCACAGGGTTGCACACCCCCGAGTCAGCGCTGCTGGTGGCCACCCAGCCTCGATGAGACACAAATGTTAAACTCTCAGCATTGAAAAGCTAAGAAAGTGTTGTCGTTTTACAAATGTCATTAGTTGCACATGTCATTCTTCACATATTTTAGGAACAGTTTTTAAAAGGTGGGATAAGTTGAAAAGAGTTGAGTAGTTGAAATTGATTGAACTTGCTGAATGACTTTTGATAGGTTTAGGGATTTTTTATGTGTGTATAAAAAATCATATTGTGAGAGGGGATTCTTGCTGAACATGAATTGGTACCTACACCAGAGACAGATAATTCAAGAAGAGAAACAGGTTGAAGGCACGGATCCTCAGAATACTTTGGGACCAGCTGATTTTGAAGTGCACTGGGACGTCTAATTGAAGATTTGAAGGACACAGCTGGGTACATGAGTCAGAAGTTTGGGTGAGAGGCCTGGGCAGAAATGAAAAATGTGTATCGTCAGCACATTACCAGTTTATTGACCCATCTGAAATAAGTGATGTACAAATCCAAAATGGTTTTATTTTTATCCAATTATTTCCTTTGAAAGCAGCCCCTCAGCTGTCAGCTGAGAGCTGACCTTGCACTAAGAGCTGGCCCATGGCATTCTCCTGAGGAACTAAACCATTTCACAGAACACCAATATCAGACAAGGTCATTGTGTGACAGTGATGGAGTGAGATAGAAACAAGGCTGCTCCGTAATCATGGCTGAGCACAGACAAACAGAACACCGTCCATGCTACAGAAATGACCAGACATCCCCTCTCCAGGCTCACGCCAGTGCCTGCTTCTGGACTGATTACAACTTTTGCCCTGCTTTTTGTTCTCTGCATCCTTTTTTTTTCTTTTCTTCTTCTTCTATTTTTTCAAGAGACACAGACTTGCTCTGTCATTCATGCAAGAGTACACAATAGTGGCATGATCATGGTTCATTAAAGTCTGCAGCCTGGAACTCCTGGGCTCAAGATCTTCCTCCCTCAGCCTCCCAAGTGGCAGCTAGGACTATAAATGTGTGCCAGTGAGATCAGCTAATTTTTCTTTCTCCTTCTCCTTCTCCTTCTCCTTCTCCTTCTTCTTCTCCTTCTTCTTCTTTTCTATTTTTTATTTATTTATTTATTTTTGAGATGGGGTCTTGCTGGGTTACCCAGGCTGGTCTCAAACTCCTGGGCTCAAGTGATTCTCCTGCTTCAACCTCCTAAAATGCTGGGATTATGGGCAGAAGCCACCACACCCCAGCCTCTGCCTCCTTAAAAAATTACTAAGATACCCAAGGTCACAGAACATTTTGCACCATGTGACGTGATCTAATTCAGAGCAAAACTCTGCTGTTCTTGACATGTGAAGCATTCGCAGGTGCAGCCTGCAGCCTCCTGCTCTTGGTCGATTGTTACCGGCAAGTGCTGCTATTGTGTTGGGTTCCAACGATACGTTTCAGTTACGGTGACCTTGCAGTTGGCCCAAAGCACGTTTCTTCGTGGGTCATCATGTGAGGAAACGAACACTTGCGTGATGCTCCTCCCGTCCATTCTGTCATCATACGCCTTCCATGGCTGAGTCACTCTGCTCCAGCGGCAGAGCAGGCAGGTCCGCTGAGCTGCTGCCTAAGAAGTGGAGTGGAAGATTCCGCTGTTCTCTTCTTGTTAAACTCTCTCTGCGTGTGGCTTCATGTGTCACGTTTCTAAGAATGGAACCCCTTTGCTGATGTTAAGAGTGATGGAAGAAAAATTTGTATTTTCACCACATGGGGAAAGGAAGGGATAAATGCAATCATACTACACGTGCTCGGTAGGCCTTTAGCCATATTTATCAAAATAAACTTAAAAATTCATTTCCTCCATATGTGGACACAAGGGAGAAGAACACACGCTGGGGCCTGTCCGTCGGGGGTGAGAGCAGGGTGAGGGAAGCGCCATGATCAATAGCTAATCCATGCAGGGCTTCATACCTAGGTGATATGTTCGCAGATGCAGCAAAGCACAGTGGCACACATTTACACATGCCACAAACCTGCAAGTCCTGGATGCATATCCCAGAATTTAAATTTAATTCTAAAACATCCAGCTCCTCAGTCTCACAAGTTACGTTTCAAATGTTTAATGGCCATTTGTGGCTAGTGGCTACTGCATTGAATACCTCATATAGAAAACTTTTCCATGACCACAGAAGATTTTATTGGGCAGACGTTCTCAGAGAACGCAATGTGCTGAGTTGATAGAATAGAATAGCAGAGAATGTAAAATAGTGTAGTCATTTAACAATTGTGGTATAACACATTATAATAAATATATATATATAAATATAAATTTATTATATTTATAATAAATATATATAAATATAAATTTATTATATTTATAATAAATATAAATATAAATAACCACACATATTTGCTGTGTAACAAATTATCATACATTTTAGGAGCTTAAAACAAAACACATTCGCTATCTCACAGTTTTTATATGTCAGATGTCTGAGTACAGTTTAACTGAATCCCCTCCTCAGGGTCCAGTAGGCTGCAGTCAAGGTGTTGATCAATCTGTGTACTCGCCTAGGATTTAGGATCCATTTGAAGCCCATTCAGATGATTGACACAATTTTTTGCCATGATTATTCTCTTTCCAAATATCAGTCAAGGACTGCTCTTGGCTTCTAGAATCTGTTTGTATTTACTAACCCCATGGTTCCACAGGCAGTTCACAAGATAACTGTTGCATTATTCCAGGGCACCAGAAGCATGCCTCTGACTTCTGTGAGCAACTAGAGAAAACATGCTGCTTACAAGGGGTTCATCTGACTAGATCAGGGCCAGTCAGGTTAACCTTACTTTTCCCTGTAATTAACCCTGGACATGATGTCTCATGTTTACAGATTCCCCAAAACTCAGTAGGATTACACAAGGTATTTTTACCAGTAGAAAATAATCTTAGGGCTAGTTTAGAATCCATAAGTAACTTATTCATTCTTGAAGAAGTATCTTGGCCCTAAAGCATTGATGCTTCCTTTATGATATGAAATAGTTGAATCTAGATTCAGGTCTTATTTAGCAGATTCATAATGGGAAGCTCCCTTCAGTGTTTTTTAAAGGCATTAAAGTGCTCAAAAGTCAATGAGAGAGATCACATCACCTTTGAAGAGTAGAGAGAAAGAAAAATTAAACCACAAGGTCAGCAGGTATTTAAGGGATGGATAAACGTAGTGAAGTAAATAAAGGATAGTCAGAGAACTGGAAGACAGATAGAGAATGGTTCTCTCTCATGTCAAAAAAGTCAAAA
Source organism: Saimiri boliviensis (assembly GCF_048565385.1). NCBI lineage: Eukaryota > Metazoa > Chordata > Mammalia > Primates > Cebidae > Saimiri > Saimiri boliviensis. The sequence continues at coordinate 1,975,192 of NC_133467.1, forward strand.
GAACAAAAATTTTTTAAGATAGAACATCTTTATGACACAGTCGAATGCAATAAAAAGTTTGGATTTTTTGAAGAACCATTGACTTCATTAGTGGGTTAACAGAGAGATGAGTATAGTCATGTGATGGGGGCAAGATGTATTTTAAAAAGAGGAAGAAGGTACAACTGTACGATGACTATTTGAATGAAGATGTGGTAGGAGATAACGGAAAACAAGATCAAAATATTTTGTTTGTTTTTTGTTATTAAACTTTGCTACTTTTCATTTTAGTGTGAGGAAAAACTCGAGATTATTTATAGCCATTGGGAAAGGAGCCAGTTAATAATTAATAGGTTTGAAAATCCACTAGAGGAAGGGTATAATTAATGGAGTAGGAATCTGGAAGGAAAAAAAAGAGATAGAATGAAGGATGACAGTATAAATAAAACTCATCCTGGGATTCTTGCAGAAAGGGCGAAAAGATGGCTGTAAAAATACAAAGAGATACATTTTTAAAGTGGGTGGACAGGATATTGGAGGAGAAAGTAATCTAGTATTTTAAATGTTCTAAATGAAACAAGTTCAAAGATGCAACACCATTGGTTAGGGGCAAGAGTTCAGGCAATGAGTAAGAAACCTTACTAACCTGATGAGGGTTAACAGAATGCCTTACAATCACGAAATGACAGAAGCTACATTGAAGGAGGGGTACATGGGACCAATATACAGCTGGAGTTAGGGATCAAGGTTTTATTGGCATCAGTTTACACACTTACGTAACGTTCCAAAGCAACAGCTCATCAAATTTCATATATTAAAGAATGAAGTCTAACTGTCATTTTGAAAAGTGTTTATGCTTTGCTAGCATGTGTAGGATTTTAGAGAGCAGAGTTATAGAGAACAGAAATCCCTATCTGTTTATTCTTTATTGTCTAAACAATGAAAAGCAAGGGGGAAAAAAAAGAGTCAAGACTAGGACTGGTCCACAGAGAGAAAATACGAAGTTAAAAACTTGGGCAAAAGTCAGGTGTGAAGAGACAACCTTGAATTCATCAAAGATGAGAACATTACTTTTGTAGTAGTTTTTGTTAATAATTTTTATGTAAAGAGTTTTGTTTTGTTTATGATATATTTGATCCATACCACCTTTTTATTTTTAACTAAATAGCAATCTAGTTTCTTTCCTAATATGATTATAAAATCTGAAGAATTACTAAACATTCATTAAAATTTCCCAAGGAACTGAGATAATGTGTAATTTTTTTTTTTTTTTTTTTTGAGACAGAGTTTCGCTCTTGTTACCCAGGCTGGAGTGCAATGGCGCGACCTCGGCTCACTGCAACCTCCGCCTCCTGGGCTCAGGCAATTCTGCCTCAGCCTCCTAAGTAGCTGGGATTACAGGCACGTGCCACCACGTCCAGCTACTTTTTTTTGTATTTTTAGTAGAGACGGGGTTTCACCATGTTGACCAGGATGGTCTCGATCTTTCGACCTCGTGATCCACCCGCCTCGGCCTCCCAAAGTGCTGGGATTACAGGCTTGAGCCACCGCGCCCGGCTGATAATGTGTAATTATCTATGCTTTGTGACCTTGAATATGAAGAAGACATTTTAAAAAAATGCAAAGATGATAGCGTTTCTTTGCCAAGTGAATAATTAAGGGTGTAAAAATGACATTTTGTTCTCATTGTTCAACACCCACCATGTGTGAGAACTTGCAGTGTTTGATTTTCTGTTCTTGTGTCAGTTTGCTGAGAATTATGTTTTCCAGGTTCATCCATGTCCCTGCAAAGGACACGAACTCATCATTTTTGATGGCTGCATAGTATTCCATGGTGTATATGTGCCACATTTTCTTTGTTCAGTCTATCATTGATGGGTATTTGGGTTGGTTCCAGGTCTTTGCTATTGTAGACAGTGCTGCAATGAACATACATGTGCACGTGTCCTTATAGTAGAATGATTTATAATCCTTTGGATATATATGCAGTAATGGGATTGCTGGGTCAAATGGAATTTCTATGTCTAGATCCTTGAGGAATCGCCACACTGTCTTCCACAATGGTTGAACTAATTTACACTCCCACCAACAGTGTAAAAGTGTTCCTATTTCTCCACGTCCTCTCCAGCATCTGTTGTCTCCAGATTTTTTACACTAAGTTTTTTAAAGTATATTTTGTACTGCCTACTCTTTTGTGTTGTCTGTAGGTTAATTTTATAAATTAAAAGCAAAATAATAGTGTTAATAACATAAAGTAATTTTGACAGTAGATACACAAGGATCGACCTGATCCATAGGAAAATGTATTCTAGCATCACTAAACAGATTTGTTTCTGTGGGACAAATAATTGTCACGCAGAATGAGGTGGTGTTTGAGCCAGGCCATTTTATACATTAGCACAACAAAAGAGAGTCAGTATCAGGTTAAACTTCACACCACAGTCTGTGACTTCAGTCTATATAATGCACCATTTATTGCAACACAAACTGAATGAAATGGAAGCTGAACAAATATTTGTAGTTTTCCTTCAATAACAATCAAATTTTTGCAATTAGGACTTAATATTATTAAATATAAAATATTTCATATAATAAAGAAATCAGAATATTGGAAAAATTCCATTGATTTATAATTCACCTTTGAAAAATAATGCATCATAATGATCCCCCTCCCTCTAGTGAGATAACGCAGTCAACATATTTTGGTGTTTATTATTATTGTAGACCTCTATGTACATTTACCACATAAATTTCGTGAATATTAATAGCTTTAATATCTACAGTAGTTATCAAACTTTACTTAGTGACGTTTTTAGACCTTGCCAAAGTTTGAGGAAAAAGTATGAAACTTAATATTTCGATTTTTCCTCAAGCTTTATTTCTATTTATTTTATGTCTACACTTGTCGTTCATGAATATGTTTACAGAATATCCATGACATCTTCCCATTTGTGGTACTTTGTATTAATAGCCAAAATTATTAAAAACGTGTCATTTTTTATTTATTTTCATATATTAGATAAGTAAAGTCAGAATTTCAGAAGTTCTATAACTTCTGCAAGTTTCACAAGTAATTTAAATTGTGCTTAGATTTTCTACTCAAAAACTCTTACACTTAACCAACGAATTGCTGTTGCGTATTATATTGTAGTTATTTATGTATTACTGTATAACTTACTGTGTCTTTTAAGGAAGACTGACATTTCAGACAATCTTACATTCCTATGTCGCATATTGACTAGTCTGAATAGGTATTTCATAAATGTTACTTTCTTCCAACTGCTATTCACATGAATGAATGACCTTCTCAGCCTCTTTGTTCAAAGGCTAAAGAAATGAATGATGCTATTAATCACAATAGGACAGTCAAGTCACTCAAGAGTCCAAAATTGCTTGCTAATCGATGTAGAATGTGTTGTCTGATTTGAGCTGACAGACACTATACATGTTAACAGAGCTTAAGTCTTTGGAATGGGAGGAACACTGTACAGCCATTTTTAAGACACATTTTACAAATTTCAGATATGAAACAGGAATTGGTCTTTAAAAATGATTTTATCAAAAAGAAAACAGAACAGAAAACTAGTGTATAGAACCAAACCATAAGCTATGTCTATACAGTAAAGACATTAGTCAGAATATGAAATACCACATCTATCATAAAAGTTGAGTAGAATTATTTGACCAAAAGCCAGACAGGGAAAGACTTGAAACTTTATCTTTCAGAATAGAGAGTAATCAAGAGTGAGTGACTGTTTAAAAACATTGAGTCTTCACCCAGAAAAGTAACAGAATAGAAAGAACTTCAACTGTGTGAGATGAAAAGAAGGATGAATAGAATGATGTAAAAGTAGATGGATACCTAACGGATATTTACGTAAGCACTTTTAACTAATTGATCATGTTAAAAATATTTATTTTATGTAAACAGAATTTAATTTCATTTATGAAATTTTATTGAAAATGTGAAAGGTTATCATGAAATAATAATGACTATGTAGACGTTAGAGAGGTTGTATAACTTGTCCAATGTGCCCAAATCTTATATGGTGGATCAAGGATTTAAACACTAAAATTTGACCCTAAAACCTGGGCTCATAATTAATAGATTAATTACTACAAATATTTCTCTATTATCTTTTTCTTTTTTTTCTTTTTTTTTTTTTTTTTACTTTGGTCAAACACCTAATTATTTATTTTTCTAAGCAAGCACAGTGCATGATAAATATGGTTCGGCTGTGTCCCCACCAAATTTCAAATGGAATTGTAACTTCCACAGCTCCCACTTGCTGTGGGAGGAACTCAGGTAGAGGTAATGGAATCATGAGGGCAGTTCTTCCCCGTGCTATTCTTGTTACAGTGAGCAAGTCTCGCGAGATCTGGTGGGTTTATCAGGGTTTCCGCTTCCGCTGCTGCTCCATTTCCTCTTGCTGCTGCAGCGTGGGATGGGTCTTTCGTCGTCCTCCGTGATTCTCCCCAGCCATGTGGAAATGTAAGTCCTAGTAAACCTCTTTTTCTTCTCGGTCTCGGGTATGTCTATCAGCAGCATGGAAACAGACTCGTACAGTGCACGACTATCTACCAAGCCATAGAGGAAATAAAAGTTAGTAATTAATTCACCTTGTTTGGGCCCCTTCATATCCTCAGTCCTAATACAGTGGCGGAAACCGTCACGTGTATGCCTTTTGCCAAGTCAATTTTCTATTACACAGTGGTAAGCCTGCAGCACATTTAAGAAAGCAATTAATATTTTATGGACATTATCTAGAAAGCAACCTTGCTTTTGTTCTAAGGGAAGAAAACTGTGGCTTTTATTTATTTTTTGTATGGCAAATATCAAATCAGCAAATGCCATACTTGTTAGTTGAAGAAACTTAAATATCTAAATCTTTCGTGATACGATTTTTTTATTCTTCGTGTTAATGCATATTTTCTATTGAGTGACAAGAAGACAAAAGAAAAAAGTGACATGACACAGAGGCTGGGAATAAAGTAATATTTTGAAAATCAAGTTTTCTGGAATCTTAATGACCATCCAGTTTAAGTTACTAGATTGGACCCAGCCTAAACTAGTTACTGGGTGCAAACATTAGGATTGCTGTTTCTTTAAGCTGTGTATGGAAGAATCTACAGATCCCTTTTCCTCATGTCTGGTTTGTTAGCGGCCACTGTCATATCAGTAAAAAGCACCAAGAAGCATTCAATTATGTGGCTGCTTCTGGACGTTGGAACTGATACAAAGTTAGACTGTGGCTAGTACTCCATAATGAAAGTATCTGCGTCTTTCTGCAGTTAAACAAAAGCAGCTGTGGTTTTAACAACCCTTAGATCTCCTCTACTTAGGCATTGCCTGTTCCTGCAATTAGGGAATAAGTTACTCTGCCTGTGCTGATAGATTCTTTGTGGTGAATAAATCGCACTTTAGGGAAGTGAAATCAGGAAAAAAATTAAAAGCACAGACTCTCACTCTGATGTATAATTCTGATACTGGCCATGCCATTAACCCTTATATGGTCTGGATGTTTATATGCTTCATATATTAAGTCCCAAGGTGATAATATTAGGAGGTGGGACCTTTGGAAGGTGATTAGGTCATGAGGGCAGAGCCATCATATATGGAATTAGTACCCTTATAAAAGTGGCCTGAGAGAACTCACTTACCCCTTTGGCCACGTGAGGCTATAGTCAGAAGACGATTGTGGAAGAGGAAGTTTAGCCTCAGCAGACACTGAATCTGATAGCACCTTCATCTTGGACTTCACAGCCCGCTTCCACAACTGTAAGAAATAAAGTTCTTGTTTATATGCTGTGTAAGCTGCCAGCGTTATGATATTTTTTATAGCAGACCAAGTGGACAAAATAAATCCCACCAGAGAACTTTAAAGCATATCTTACCCAAAGCCCTGGTATAACTCTTCCTAAATGTAATGTTAAAGGGTTTTAACATATGAGATCCTATTTGTCATATAACCTTAATGTGATTTACAGAATATGCAGTCAAAATACGTTAGAGAAATTGAAAGACCATTGTTTAAATGCTATGAATATATATAAAATCTTCATTATAACAAATATTAACAATTTAGTGGCATTGTTAAAACTTAAACTTATGTGTACACACACACACACACACACACATACATACATACAGTTTCACTGAATTAATTTAAAACTAGTGTTCATTACTGAAAATATCAAAACCACAAATGAATGCATGCATGTTGAATGCATTTTCCTAAGTAATTATAACATTAACCTGCTAGGATATTGAAAACAAATATCATAGATCCTTGAGCTGAATTAATTTTTTGAAGTATCTTGACTCCATAAAGTGAAGAGTATCATTATCTCAAGAATAGAAAAAAACAGAAAAATCAGTTTAATTGCATGAGGTCGACTATGTTAATATGAATCACAGAACCTTACGCAGTTTAAGAACTAGAAAACCACATGGAGACCAATGAAAGCCTATCAACGAATTCAAGTCGAATTCCTAGAGAAACAGCTCATGCCGTTACACAAAAGCCAATGAGTACATCACTGTGGTTGACATTTGTTTAGCACAGTAATAACAGTGGTTTTCAAATTTAGCTGTCCATCAGAATCACTTGGAGGGCTATTTAACACCGGCCCCTACCCCAAAGTGTCTGATTGGGTAGGTTCATGCCGTCACCTGAGAATCTGGCAGTATTAAGTGGTTTACAGGTGATAGTCATACTGCTGGTCTGTTTTTCTTGTTTTCTATTTTTATAGATACAGGGGATATATGTGCTAGTTTGTTATGTGAATATATTGCATAGTGGTGAGGTTTGGATTTCTATCACCCAGATAGAAAACATTCTACCCAATAGGTAATTTTTTTAAACCTCACCCTCCTACCACCTTCCCTACTTTTGGCATCTTCAGTGTCTATTATTTCCTTCTGTATGTCCATTTATACCCATTGTTTAGCTTTCACTTACAAGTGAGAACACAAAGTATTTGATTTTCTTTCAGTTATTTTACTTAGGATAATGGCCTCCAACTCCATTTTGCTGCAAAAGACATTATTTCTTTTTTTTTTTTGACTATGTAGTATTCTAGGATGTATATACGCCACATTTTTAATCTTATGATTCACTTACAGACACATAGGTTGATTCCATGACTTTGCTATTGTAAAGAGAACTACAATAAATATACAAGTACAGACGTGTCTTTTGTATAACAATTTCTTTTCCTTTAGGTAGATGTCAAGTAGTGGGATTGCTGGGTCAAATGTTAGTACTATTTCTAGTTCTTTGTGAAATCTCCATACTGTTTCCCATAGATGTTGTGTTATGGTCTCAGAAAGAGTATATGAACATTACCTTTCCTTCGCATCTGTTGTTTTTTGACTTTTTAATAATAGCTGTTCTGAGTAGAGTGAGATGGTATCTCACTGTGGTTTTAATTTGCATTGCATTTCTCTGTTGGTTAATATTGCTGATCATTTTTTTTTTCATGTTTGTGAGCCACTTGTATGTCTTTTTAAGACAAATGTCTATTCACGTTCTTTGCCCCGTTTTGAATGTGGTTAATTTTCTTGTGTGTGTGTGCTGTTGTTGAGTTGTCAAGTTCTTGTGGATTCTGATATTGGTCCTTTGTCATATGCATAGTATCTTCTCCAGCTCTGTAGGTTGTCTGTTTACTCTGTTGATGATTTCTTTGCTCTGCAGAAGGTTTTTAGTTTAAGTAAGTCTTGTTTGTTTATTTTTTGTTTCAGTTGCATTTGCTTTTGAAGTCTTAGTCACAAGTTATTTGTCTAGGCCAATGTCCAGAAGAGTTTTTACTAGGTTCTCTACTAGAATTCTTGTAGTTTTGGGATGTGTATTTAAGTCTTTACTCAATTTTGAGTTAATTTTTATATATACTGGGTTATTAAGACCCAACTTCATTCTTCCACATATTTCTAGCCAGTTCGTTAGGCTTTTGGAATAATTTGAAGTTAGGTAATATGATACCTCTAGCTTTGTTCCTTTTACTTAGGTTTGCTTTGTCTGTTTTGGCTCAGTTTTGGTTCCATGTGGTTTTTAGAGTTGCTTTACTAATTCTATGGAAAACAACATTGGTAATTTGATAGGAATTGTGTTGAATCTCTGCATATTGCTTTTGGCAGTGTGGCCATTTCAATGTTTATTATTCCAATCCCTGAACATGAGATGATGAGATGTTTTTCTCTTTTCTTTTCCTTCCTTCCTCCTTACCTTCCTGCCTTCTTTCCTTCCTTCCGTCTTTTCTTGCTTGCTTGCTTTTTCAAGGTCTTGCTCTGTTGATCAGTTTGGAGTTCAGTGGCATGTTCATGTCTCACTGCAGCGTCACCCTCCCAGGCTCAAGTGCTCCAGTCACCTCAGTCTCCTTAGCAGCTAGAACCACAGGTATGTACCACTACACCTGGATAATTGTTAACATTTTTAATAGAGATGTCATATTATGTAGCAGATCTCATATGTTGCTAAGGCTTGTGTCAGACTCTTGAGATCAAGTGGTCCACCTGCCTCAACCTTCGAACATGGTGGGATTACAGGCGTGAGCCCCATGCCTGGCGTTTTTCCGTTTGTTTGTGTCATCTATGATTTATTATATCAGTGATTTGTAGTTCTTGTAGAAATCTTATGCCTCCTTTGGTTACTGTTTTCCTGGATATTTTATCTTTGTGTGTGCCTATTGTAAATGTGATTGATTGATTGATTGATTTAGTTCACAGTTTGAACTTTATTGGCATATGGTAATGCTACTGTTATTTTGTTGTGTCTATTGTAAATGTGATTGAGTTATAGATTTAGTTCTCAGCTGGAATATTATTGGGATATGGAAATGCTACTGACTTTTTATATTGCTTTTGTATCCTGAAACTTTTCTGAAGTCATTTATCAAGTCTAGGAGTCTTCTGGAGAAGTATTTAGGGTTTTCTAGATATAAGATTATATCATCAGGGAACAAAGATAATTTGACTTTGTGTTTTATAATTTGGTAGCTTTTATTTCTTTCTCTTCCTTTATTCTTCTGGCTAGGCCCTAAGGACTGTACTTTTTAGACCGCTGGTCAAAATTATTCTCCTCCAATTTACAGGAGGGCAAGAAACACTCATAGAACTTGTTTAATATGCTAAGCTCATAGCTTTTCCCCCTGTACAGTCTTCTTTTATTAAGTTTTCATTGTCCCAGCAATTTATGTTTTTTCCAAGCACTCCAAGTGATTCTTATGAATCATATTTTAAAAGAAAGTCAAAATACCTGGATGGAGAAGAGGAGAATAATAAAATGATTCACCCTATTTGTTATGACTGCTTATCTGAAAACATTGAAACACAGATGGCAACACTTCTGTGGTGCTGACACCTTTACAAATTGGACCACCATCACTTATCTTACAGGCTTGCATTTCTGTCATGATAGGGCTGTGGATTAATATTTGAAATGCTTGGATAAAAATTACTTAGGAATTCAGTCCTTGAACACTCAGCAATCAAAACAACGGCTGTATCTATTACTCATCTTTGAAGACAGAAGGTTCATGTTTTGGAAAAGGATGGTTAACTTTGATGTTTTTAATTAGAAATGTCTTTAGTTAATAAATTGGGATTTTATTTTCTTAGTGCAATTTTAATTATAAGAGTATTTCTTAGTGTATTTCTTTGTGCAATTTTAATTATAAGATACTCTTTAAGCATTAGCCGCAATTGTTTAAATTATTTTCAGGATTCACATCTTTCTATATCAATAGAACACCTTTAATCTTCTAATGCCATGCGCCTGCATAGTATGATTCCTAAATAGCAAGATTCTTATGTATTATTTTGTTTCTGATATGGATTGGTACAGCATATGATGAACAAAGATAATTTTGAAAATAATTCAAAGTTCAAAAGTAAAACTACACCTACCTATTATGTAACGTGAAAGCATATTTTATTTCCTCTTGATATGTGAGAACTGAATGCCAATTGAGGAAGAAAACTGCCCCAAAACTTTCACAGAAATGCAATAAGGGAGAGGACTTAAAATTGATCTTAGAAGACTTAGGGATCACAAATTGAAAAGAATAATGTACAATGTCACTAAATATTTCCTCTATCAAAATGCTTGGAATATATATTATTTATATTTCCTCTTAGAGAAACTGCTGAACTTTATGTGTCTAATGGCTAGTGTGTACTTTCTATATTTTCATCGTTCCTAAACTTCATAATCTGCAGTCTCTACGGCAATATCAAAGTGGACAAATGGTAAATCTAATCAGATGTGACTCTAATACAATGTTGTACAAAGTAAACTGTATTTTCTGTGTAAATGTAATATTTCCACAGCTCCTCCAAGAATAAGTAGTAGCCAATAGGATATAATACAATTTTGCTATGAAACAAGTGTTAGTTTCAGAAGGAAATTTTCCATAATTCTCAGGAATGTCATTAGGGTCAGCAAACAATTTCAAAAAAGGGTGACTATCCATGTCAAGTAAACTAGTGGAATTGCAGAAGCAGAGAAAAAGGGCTAAAAAGGCCATAAAGTAAATAATATAACCTAGAGCATTTTAAATACAAGATATTTTATATACATGTAAATGTTTCAGACAAAGTAGAGGCTTATTTATTGATATTTTAACCCAAGAAAAGCATGGGAAAAATGCCTAGATGTCAAATTAATTGATGTGAGAAGGTAACCTCTAATAAATTAGAATAAGATAGTGAATAAAAATAAAAAGTTAAGTATTTGGATGGATAATAAATCTTACTAAGCACCTAAAACATAACCCTTGATATACCAACACTTATTTGTTATTTTGATAGATTTTCACTAAAACTCAACAGTTGTGTTGCCTACATAAACAGTTTATAATGAATGCCATTCATACCTTTAAGAAAGTTTCGCTATGACCATTTTGTAGACATGTTAACAATGTTTCTCTGGACAGAGTACACAAGACTAGCATAGTCTCGGATTAAGTGAGAAAATGACCTGAAAGAGTAATATAATTAAAATTTATCTTTAGCCATAATTGATTTTTGGTACTGAAAACTGGACAAAATATATTAAATTTTTACTCAAGCAGAATAGAATTGCAATGTCTCAGAGTAGAGAAACTCACAAAGTGATGGCCATGATGCCTCTGTTTCCAGCCTATGGACAAACTGCACACAAAGAGGTGGCACCTGAGCAGAGAATGGTGGTTCTACTGAGCCGGGGAAGCAGAAATCAGAACTGCAGGATAGCTGCAGATTTGGGGTATTTTTTCCTCCCATCAGCAAGAATTAGGAAATTTTATACATCATCTATTAACATCCTACTCAACTAATATTGTTGGGAATGTGCAGTGGAAAATTTTGGTATCTGATCATCTTTCTGGGTGGATTTAATTTCACAGGATGCCCCAGTGTTAAGCAGTGGTTCTTCTCTATTGCCCTCTAAGGAGCAGTTTCCTCCTCTGTGTAGGCAAGTCTGTGTCTGCTTTGAATGCCACTGCCTCTTCTGTTATCATAACCGGTAGTCCGCTCTCAAACTCAGATTAATCAAGTTCAAAATTATCTCCATTTTTGGATCTCTAAGAATGGGTTACTTGTATTATTATTATCAATTTTCTCTTATTTATTGATAATTTTTCTTATTTTTGAGTGGTCTGAAACTAGAAATTTGTGAACTTTGGAACATTTTGAATTGCGCAATCAGCCACTGTTTATCATGGGTATCTTCTTAAACCTGTCTTAATTCCAGGGTATTTGTCTATTATTTGTGTAACATGACATAGTAGCGTATGTGAGTAAAGAATCACAAGATGTTACAACTCTTTCTCTTAGCTAGTTTATTTATTTATTTATTTTACTAATACTATATTAGTTTCCGTTCAGATCAATGATGGACAGCAGACGTAACACAGGCCCTTCTGTCTTCATGTTCTGTTACTTCCCTATGTTATCTTTATTTCTCTCATTATTCATTCCTTCTGCTTAAGCTTGAGATCCTCATTTTTGAAATAGATTTACCCATGTGTAGTAGACACAGAGGAGTTTTTTGTTAAGTGATTGGTAGAGAGCATGGCAGTGATGAACCTTGGAAACCACTCAGTCTATGAAGGAGAGATCCCTGGTTATGGCCGTGAGGTGTGAATGGGATCAGGAAGTGTCTGTTGTCATTACAGAGCTCGTCGGAGGTACAGACCTGCTTCACATTCACAGCTCGACACCCTCAGTCGCTCTCTGCCCCCACTTACTTCCCCTCTTAGAACTGCTCCCTGCCATCTGCTGTCATGGGTCCTCATCGCCCCATTGGAAATCTCCGTTAGCCCTTGAACCCCAAGAATGTCAGTGTTAAAGTGAAAAACTACTCATTTAGGTATCTTTGCAGGATAACTCAGCAGAAGGTGGATGAGTTTCAGAATGTCTGATAATCATGTAGTTACTAAATCTAGTTATGAAACAGAGAGATGAAAAATCCGTAGAGCAACTGATAGCAACTGCGATTTAGTCAGAAACTCCTCCAGACCGGGTGCACGGTGCCTTCTACTCGAGGTACCTAGTTCTCAGTAGTGTGCCACAAAATCGGATCCATTTTCCATGAAAGCTTTTTTATATTTCCTCCGTTCTGCATCAGATTTCTGACCACTAACATTTACAATGTAATAGTCTATAAAGCAAATTTCTATTTTGGACTTTTCCGCAAAATTTCTAATTTCATTTTTAAGTCTATACGTTCTGCTACTGTTTCCCTTACTGACACACATAGAGCCATAGAAAGAGTTAGGGGCAAGAGTAAAATTATTTGGATCACGTCTGTATTTCAGCCACTATTACCGTCTGTTGTTGGTAAAGATGTAGGATACGGGTTACCATATGTAGGGACAGACCACAGGACTAATACATGCTACAGAATAGACTATGCTTACCGGGAAACAGCCCTCTTTGTTGGTCAGGGCACAATCAGTGATCCATGATGTGGACACTGAAGGATTACGGAATATGACCAAAACATTAAAGCAGGCCGTCCACGAAGGGGAAATGGAAAGAGATGTGCTAACGACAGTGGGTCAGAAACAGCACCACGTGAAGCTCTGCGAATGGAGGAGCCTGGGAATACGGAAACAAAAGGGAGTTTACAAAGAAAGAAAGGAAAAAGGATGTGATTCCTCCCACATTCTTTGGCTCATGTGGCCTCTTTTCAGTCCTGTAGCTACAAAGAGGAATCTTTTAGTTTCTGCTGTGTTCACCCCGTGCAGTTCTGGGACTTGGTCCCCGCCTATGTCAAAACTGTAAGATAAAAGTGACAAAAAGAGTTGTGAAACTCAAACTTTATGGGTCATTATTTTATATTTCACTTTCCTCCACGATCTACCTGTTGTTAGCTTTTCATAGTCCTCTGGTGGTTGCTCCTCATGTTACGTTCTGATATTTTAGTTGGAATAACCGTGAGAAACAGGTGCTAGGGACCTTTCTCCTGGCAAAGCTGCCAGTCCTGAGATAAATGTATCAAATACCATAGCGTTTCCACAGACCAGCACTACAAATAAGAATATAAACACGTTTTGGTGTAATGACTTGGGAACAACTAAATGGAGAAAAACAAAACTAAATTTTGAATGCATGCCTTATATAAATATGAACTCCAGATGAAATAAGACTAATTGTGATTTACAAATCTGAAAATAGAATGAATAATAAGGGTGATACCATTGTATCATAGGGTAGGAAAGTATTTCTATATACCCCAAAAGTGCAAGCCCAAAACTGGCAACCAAAATAAACAGTAAATATGAATATATCAAAACTCAAATTTTATGGGTCATTATTTTCTATTTCACTTTCCTTCAAAAAATAAAACATAACAATTTTTTAAAATAAAAGCACATCATGGACAGAAATATCAGAAAGTAACACTTTCTGATAAAATATATTGATTGCTTAAAACTGAGAATGAATGAGAATATACCAGGGACTCCTGAAAAGTAACTAGAAAAATACTGGAACCACAAGAGGCAGGCAAAGAATATAATAGATGAGTTTTAGAAGAGAAACCCCAGAATGCTAAACATCATATCATCAGATGCTGAAATTCATTTATAATCAGAGCAAGGCAGGGTGAAATAATAATAGCTATTACTTAGGCTTATTAGACTAACAAAGATTAAAAATGTGATGAATTAAGTATGTAGGAGTCTTCGTGCCCTGATGGAGCAGCTCTCCTGGAAAGTAACCTGGCAGTATTTATTTAAATTAAGAGTATGCATGATTTATTTCATTACTCGGTATGTATTTCAAAGTAAATCTAACACTGGTCTACAAAAAGACCTGTTAAACAGTATTCAATGTGGCATTCTTTGTGACACTGGAAGTTACAGTGAGTCCAATTTTAGAAGAGTGTATCAGGTATACATAGAATGAAAAATGAATTATTATTAGGTAATTGGAAGAAACATATCCAATGTACTCATATAACATGATTGAAGCACAGAAATATATTTGAGAAAAAATGAGATACGTTTTATACATATATAAATTTTTATATAAAATACATATAACAAATACCATATACGTAAATTTGAAATTTAACACATTTGAGAATAACACACATGAATAAAATTTAATATATTTAAAATATTATAATTATTGCTATTGGGCTCATGAGGAGCATGGGAAAAATATGACACAGAATAAACAAATACATTTACAAATATCTTAATAACAGAAACTGCACATCATTTATAGTTTCTCTTGCATCCTGAAACCTAATTAGCTCAACCTTCAATACTGAAGATTTATAAATGCACAACAAACACAATTGTCATATGAATATATAGTATTTTGGAAGAGACGAGCAATAGTGGATGTTGACTTGACTTAGGGAACTCCTGCTACTCTTCCCTAGAGCATTTTTGATATGTGTTTTGGAAAAAAGAAAAAAAATGGTCATTGATGTGAGAAAAAATTTTCCAGCAAGAAATGCCTGAATGAATGATGTAGTAGTTTTATTTCGTTTTTGTAGCCTCTCCGTATTTCAGCCTAAATGGATGCTGGTGTTATGCTGGGTGGACAAGGTGAATAAAAATTAGCCACAATTCTACATGGATTGGTAAATCATTTGTTTGAATGAAGGTAGGAAATAAATCAAAGGAAGATTCAGAGGCTTGCCACCATAGTAAGCTTTCTGCAGATCCAGTGCTGAGGGGCTTGTGGAGATGCCTTTCTTGATGAAGAAGGAATTGTTGTATCTGGGCCCTTTTGTTTTATTTTTCCCTTTTTTTCTTCCCTTTCTGTGGGATACTGAACATTTGGCGGGGGTCGGCATCGGTCTTGATGTAGTGACAGTATTTTTGTGTGGATCTCTCTGTATACTTTCCATTACAGTTGCTTTATGTTTTATAATATCCATATGTGACCTGTAACATTCTATTGGTAATATTTACCACGTCGGGTGAAATGTGGAGACTTAATTTCTATTTAGGTACCTTTATTTTTTTCTGCTCTTAAATGTAACTGTCTCAGATTGCGTTAAAAATCTTTGTTTCAATTGTCAAATATAATGATAAAGTGAATGAGGAAAAGATGGTGTATTATATGTATTCATATTTCCAATCTTTCTATTGTCTTTTTTCCTTGCTTGATGTTCTAAGTTGATTTTTGGATCATATCATTCCTGAATACAGACCATCCTTTAGCCGATCTTTAAAATTAGGATCCCCAGGGACCAATGATTTTAGCTTTCCATAACCACAGAATGTAATTGCCACCTATGATAAGCCCATGGGCAATATGAGACTCAACAGTGAAAAGCTAAAAGATTCTTCTAAGACCAAAAATAAAACCAGAATGTCCACGTTCTCTACTTCTGTTCAGTCAGGTACTGAAAGTCCTAGCCAGAGCAATTTGGCAAGAAAAAGAAATAAGAAGCATCCAAATTGGAAAGAAAGAAACCAAAGTCTTTGTCTGCAGATGTCATAATCATATATTAAAAATCCTTAAAACTCCACAAAAAAACTTAGAATAAACAAAACTAGTAAATTTTCAGGATGCAAAATCAACATACAAAATCAGATGTATTTTTATATGCTAACAAAATATCAGAAAATGAGATGTTATAAATTCCATTTACAGTAGCATCAAAAAGAATACTATACTTAGGAATAAACTTAACCAAGGAGAAGAAAGACTTGTTCATCTGTTTATTTTTTTGTGACTTCTATTTTTCTGATAAGGTTTTCTATTGTTTTCATTTATTTCAAGAAAACATGCAATTGAATTTTGAAGTATTTTTATGATGACTGCTTTAAAATTCAGGGCAAATATTTCCAGTATCTGATTTTCTTCTTGTGTTTGTTGATTTCCTTTTCCCATTTAAGCCATGTTTTTGATTACTGGATGTCATAAGGGATTGTTTTATAGTGTGCTAGAAATGTTTTCCGTCATGTTAGGAGACTGGATTCTATTTAGATATTTTGTTTCGGCAAGAAGTCACACCTTTTAGTTTAGTATGTAGGTAGCTGGTATGTATGCTTTGCTGTGATGTGTTTCCAATGGGAGGCTTATTTTTAGTATTTGCAGTGTGGTTTTGGTCTTGTGGGTTCATCTGGTGCTGCAGATGCTCTTGCTGGTACTGCTAATACTGCCTTGGGAGGTGGAATGCGTTTCCCTGATCCTGCTGCCCGGTGACTCCAGGTAGGGAGCCGGGTGGAGAGGTCCCCTTATCATCGGTGCCCTCTGGCTTGTGCCTAGGCGTGTGAGGAGGCTCTCACACGAGGGAAGAGAGGTTGTCTGGATCATACTCTTAGCTGTCGTTGGGTCTCTTTCGCCTGTTCACTAACTTGTTAGGTATTTCTGGCAAGGTGAGGAGTTTGGTGAGCACATAAGTTTCAGAGGCTTCCTTGACAGGGCCACTCGCTGTAACTGGGTCCCTTTTTCTAGTTCTAAAAGGCCTCTGAGTGTCTCTGAATGAGGGAGGAGAGTCTTGGCATGTAAGGATGGATAAACCCTCACCCACAGCTCCAAAAATATCCAGTCTAGGCTAATTGAAAACACGAAGAAAACTATACCTAGTCTCATAGAAATAACTTCCTCAAAATCAAGGAGGAAATTTTGAAATGTTAGAAACTGGCTCTATGAGTTTTCCAGGGCTGCATTAATGGAGTAACACAGGCAATGTACTGACACAACATGACTGAAGCACAGAAATATATTTGAGAAAAAATAAGATCTATGTTTTACACATACGTATAAATATAGATGATATATACAACAAAGGCAAGAGAAAACTTCCAGGGGCCATGGGTGTGTCTGGCAGTAGATAATCCTTTCATGGGTATATGTGCCCAAGGCATACCAAAGAACACCTAAAATTAATGGAGTTCACAAAAACATAGTAGTTTGCTTTCAAGGAAAAAAAATGGAGCCTTACTTATCCACAAATGTCACTTGTACCAAATCTGCAGTGTTAAATATTATTTTTAAAATAATCTGTCTCCTATTTAAGAACTTTACACATTCTTAATCAGAAGCATCTGTGTGCAGGCATTTAGGTGGATAAGGTATCAGATATGATATATTTATTAAGCCCTGTGAGCAATGTTAACAATTATACTCTTCATTTAAATAGAATGTTTATGTTTGATGTTAAAATAATTTCATTATCAAGATGAATAATAGGATTGACTTTGACAACTTTCTTAATTACTGATTTTGACAGGAAGCCAACACTAATTAGAATTTCATTTTTTAAGAATGATTACACTGTTCGTAATCAGCCAAACATCCTCAATTAAATTAGAGTTCTAATATTGCCCAAGTTGTCATTTTAATTACAGCATAATATATATAGAAAATAAGTATTTATCTTGATTTTTAAAATATGACTTTTAAAGAATTGATAGGTGAATTTTTGGTAGTCTCTTGCAATTTCTGCTATATGGGATAGAGATAAAAAATGATTTTTAGAATTTAAATTTCTAAAAATTAAACTTTTTGAATTGTGTTTGAAATAGAAAAGGTTTTCTTTGCTGTGGGAGTAGGACATTACAGTAAGGACAAAAGAAACCAAAAGCTTTGGTTGTGATCCCCTGTGTCTGACCCGTGGGTCACAAGTCAACTATGTTTCCAAGTTTCACCCCTCCCCTGCCAACTTGTAGACCCCAGGGCTCCTAGTTCATTTCACATGGTGGAGTCTGGGCTTCCTTTCTGAAGAAACTACTAATTTCAATCTGTTCTCTTTGTACGTGACAACAGTTAATTGACAGGTTTCTTGCCCATGATCAAACTGAGAGTCGGGGTAGCTCCTGTTAGGGGTCTCCAACAATTGTAAGTTACCCTTTTCCCCCCCAGGGGTTCCTTTGCGTGCCGTTGGGACGGTATTTCTTATATTCAAAGCTAGGTATTAAGTTGCCTCCTCACCAAAAAATAGTGACTTTCACCTTAGGCTGGTTGTAAGACTCCTTCTAGTGTCTAAGGAAATACTGTGTTGGTTCTGGAAGCTACCCAGATTAGGCAGTACTGGAACTGTCCTTGCCGTCACCCATGGTGGAGTCTAGGCAATCTTTGATATAGCCCGCTGGACCTGTGTTAATGCTTTGGACTTGGTAGAAGAGTCAGTACGAAAACTACAATAGAATGCCACTGACCTTCTGAGGTAGACACATTAGCTCTCTGGGGTTTATTCAAGTGCCAGTGTGGAGCAGTTCATTTGGCTGTTGGGGATTCTGTTAATAGTAGCTTTAGATAAATGCTGCATCAGACACAGCAAACTGATTTAGCCTTAGCCCTCATCAGTCATATTAATCAGAGTCAAAGTGGCCGGCAGATGGTACACTTTGTGAGAAAATTCCTCAGTAGTTAAATGGTGTTGAAATGAGTGTTGGGTGTTAATGAGAGACAATTTTCTGTGAGTCTCTTTCGTTTGTGCATGGCTTTATCATACTGTGGTTTTGAACTGTCTTTTCAGTTGTATTTGTATAGTAAACAGCACTGGAAGATACAGTGGCTCATTACAGGGCACAGGATGCATGGATTTCCGGAGAAGCTTCATAAAGACATGTCACTCCAAGGCAAAGATGAGGCGGGGTTTCAGGCACCCTGATTTGAAAGATTGTTTTTCATACTGTGCCCTGAGTAATAAAGGTCTTTATGTGACCTAGGAGTTTCATGTCCTTTGCCAGAATTATGAAACTTTGTCAGGGTAACTATTTATTTTGCAAGCAGGGTAAAAATCTCAGACATTTCACATTTCTTAGCAACCTTCCCACGCTCTATAATCAAAGCGTTAATTCCTGAGGCCAGATTGGTGATTCTTTGCACAAGGAAACAAAAGTGACTGGAAAGCAGTCATAGCTATTTATGTTTAATTGTACATTTGTTGTGTCACTCCATGGAAACACTAACCTCTGGGGCTCAGCGTCTTTTTCTCAGATCCAAAGTTCTTGAAATGTCTGATACTGTCATTTCCTATGTATAACAGTCACTCTAGCAAATAGCCCTGAGGCCCCCGGGGAAGGATGGAAGGAGTCATCACAGTGTTTGTTTACCATGACTTCATAAGTCCTTTTCTCTAGGGACGTGGTCATTTTTTAGTCAGTCAATTTAAGGTATGAAAACTGTTTCAGATCTGAATTGCCACAAGCTTCTGACTTTAAATTGAGCTATCTATCAATTGTACGGTCTCTTCCTCTATATAGATTAAGCAAAGCCTTTTGTTAATTTCTTCCCTGTCTTGTCTCTAGGGAAGCCATATCACACTTACCGTCCGTGGCTACCTCTAAGGGTTCAGATACCTTTAGAGATGGACGTGACTAAGATCTCGCTATTCCTCGCGGCAGCTGCAGACAGCTTGCTTCTGATGGTTAAGCACTGTGGTTATTGCCTCTGCTGCGTCATGCCCTTTGCTGTCTGGATGGTCACTCCTGCAGCAGCATCTCCTTCCTAGAGGCCTGCAGAGGACACCCTTCACTTCTGAATAATGCCCGTACCTTTCTCACCCAGCTGTCTCCTGCCAACAATGATTTGTCTTCTGCAAATTGTCATCGTTTGGTAGGCTCTTGATGTTACATGGTATCCACTGAAACATGCTAAGTTTTTTAAGTGTTTTGGAATATTTCTTCAACTTGCCGCAAGAGTTCTATCGTTTCTGTTTACTTCGCGTGGATCATTACTTTCTCTGAGCTTAGCATAAAGGTGCTACCTTCTGGCAAGAGATTGCTCCCATGTTTACAAAATTCACCAGATTTGTGTTCTGCCCCTCTGATTCAAGCTCTTAACTGATCCATTCCTTCCCAGCTCCTACAAGCACCCGTGGACTTAGTCCTACAGATCCTTAACGATGGAGAACCATTCTTCCTTCAGGTACAAAGCAGTTTCTTTATCGACTTAGGTTGTGAACAGTCCTATCTGTTGATCTTCTGGCCCTGACGGGAAGCAGAGACATATGCGGGGAAGGCATGCTATGCTGAGAGGCAGAGGAGTGGCTGCTTCTGAAGGTCCTGTGAGGGAAAGCAGTCTAGGTTTTCATGATCTTCAAGTGCATCTACCCCAGTTTCCCAAGTTCACGTCTCAGGATCCCAGTCCTTCCAGATTAAAACCCTTACAGTGGCATAGCAGACTTGCCGTGTTTGAAAGTTCAGTGTTGTTTTTTCGCTCCACTGCTCAGAAGGCGGGCCGTAATAGAATGTGCAGGTCTGAGGTTTACCTGGCATCAAACAGGTACAATTTACAATACGGGCAGGAGATACAAGTCAAGGTCCCACCACACACTAGTAGGAAGTGCAGGAGTTGGAATTGGAGCTTAGGCTCCTGAGAAAGGTGCCTGGTAAACAGATTCCAAGATGA
This sequence comes from Saimiri boliviensis, assembly GCF_048565385.1. Lineage (NCBI taxonomy): Eukaryota > Metazoa > Chordata > Mammalia > Primates > Cebidae > Saimiri > Saimiri boliviensis. The sequence goes on from NC_133467.1 coordinate 1,995,980, forward strand.
ATAGGGTTCTAGCGAATAAATGTGTCTTCTCTCTAGATATTGTAGATGGAAAATTTAAGCAGGTGGGATCAGAGGTTATTTAGATTTTATTAGTAATTTGAGGAAGAGGGAAAGACTTCAGTGTTACTGATAGAGTCCGGTCAAATTTTCAGACACTGGGCTACTCATTTAAGTAATTTGTTCTGAAATAAAGAGAAACGGTAAGATACAATTAGGGCATCAGCCAGTTTCCAAACACTGGACCAGCAGGAGCAAAGCAGGAGCTCTTCCCTTTCCTTGTGGCTCCATTCCTCTTTTTTCCCCTACTGCTTGCAGATCCCTTTCTTTTTTTCTTTCTCTTTTAGCTTGTTTCTGCAGTATGCTTTGATGGATGAAACATTCAGTTCACAAGATACACAGGAATAGAAAAAGGGTAGCTGTATTACACGGAAGTTGTGACTGATTAATATTGGGCAGGTGAGGAATTAAAGACGTTACCTCTAATTCCTACAGAACTTCAACTTAGCAAATTGACATTTTTTGTATGTTTCCAGATGGCATCTCATTGGTTTGAGAAGAAGAATAGATTAGGCAGCCAGTGGCTGGTGAACGCCTATAAAAACCTGATGTAGGGCTAAAGTAGAACCAAGGCTAATATTCATTTATTAACCCCTGGAAAAATCTGCCTCCACATCGAGGAGAATGATGGCTATGAATATTTTTACTGAAACATATTATCAGTAGAAGAAAGTGGATGTGGACAATAGAAAACCGTATATATGGGAGGATTCCTGAGATGCTAAAGGAACAATAATTTAATTGATTATTTATTAGAATATTTAAGGTAACTTGATAGAATTAATTATTTGATCAAGAGTAAGATGTGAGGCGTGATGCTTTAACATGAAAGAGATGTATGTTTAAACAATATTAGTAGTTAAACAGAATGTTCATATTAAAACCAAGAGAGTTAGAAGTATGTTTCCTTTACTCCTTTATTGACTCTCCCTCAGGAATAAAGGAAGAGCCATAAACTCGGTAATTGCATGAACACTTCCGTTTAATATCGTAAGGGCTGCTGAGTTCTCAGCAACTGGATTACCTTTCTGAAACTTGGAGAATAATATGGATATAAAGATGACTGTTATTTCCTTATGGAGTATACACAAACTAACAATGTATTACTAATTTAGATGACTAATCTCATAAAGCAATTTCTTTTAAACTTTTTTTGGTAGTCAAAGCATCTCCTAATAAAAGGATCTTACTATCTGATACAAATTTAGAAAGAAGATTATATGACATTTTAGAAAAAATTATCAACTTTCTGAAAGAAGTCAGAGTCAATTATTTTCTTTGGGAATATAGCATCTTATTACAGAAAGAAATAAAAATGTTGTAAATTTCACATTACAGAAACAGAAATGATTCAAAAGGATGCGTGTCAGGCAACATTATCAGTATAAGTCTTTGGCGAATGCCTTTATATAGAACCTACTGCTGATGATGGAATTACAAATATACGAACCTCTCTCTGGAGAGAATTCATGTCGAGTTCTGTAAAAGCAACATCTGCTCAGTGTCAAGAGCAGGGAGCCAGTGTGGCTGGCACACAGCCATCCAGAAGAACAGCAGAGTCTGAGGCCTGAGAAGAACCCTGTGGCAGAACACGTGGGGCACTTTGGAACACAGTAAAGATTTCCGATTTCACATGAAGTGTAAAGATTGTAGACAGTGAAGAGATACCACCAATCTGCATTTTGAAATGGTTATTAGATTGCGTGTAGACCACAGATTGCGGGGGCATGGTGCTGTAAGATGTAATAAGAGAAACCAATATGGTGACTACCGTGTAGTCTGAAAAGTGACAGTGGTGCCTGGATTAAGAAAGGAGCAGTGGAACTGTTGACAGGTGATTAGACCCGGGCTGTCTCCTAAAGGCAGAAGGCCGGATATTCTGCTGAGTTATTAAAAAGACCAGTTAGGATGCTTGCAAAGTCTTTGTCCTGAGCGACTGTGTGATTGAGATTGACAAATAATGAGATAAGGAATTTGGGGATGGGGTATGATGGGGTTGGGATATCAGGATTTCTGTTTTGGACTTGAATTCTTAGTGAAAAGATACGAGCCTATAGCTTGGGGAGATATTAGAATGAGGTAAAAATTTGGATTCAGCAAGATGTCTGTGGCATTAGATGTAATAGCATTGTACCAATGACGGAAGTATTGCTGATTCCAGACAAATCACGGTATGAGGGTGTGATAGTGAGGGGAATAATTTGTAGAACTGAGCTTTAAAGCACTTCACCTTGCAGTGTTGATCTGGGAGAAGAGAGGATCCAGCAGAAAGACACAGGGAAAGCCACAAGAACCCAGCACAAACCCCACAACTCTCTATTGTATAGCAGAGCATAGAAACCATTGCAGAGTGTCCGCTGTGTAGACACTGTGGAATAGTGTTTGCTTTACCTTAATGTGTTTATACAATATTGATTATATATTTATTCATCTGTCTGTGTTCTTAATAGCTACATGAAAATATAAATTCTTTGATGGTAGGGAGCATGTCTCTTTTGCTTACTGCTTAATAGGGTCCCATTTCTACTGCAGCGTCCAGCATACCTAGGCTTAAAAAATAATTATTCCCGTTTTTCACAATGGGTTTGCTGCCAGAACACCGGTGTTGTGAAAACTACCCCGAAAAGCCAAAATTGGAAAGGAAAAGACTCCTGTCAACATTGTTGTTGTTGGACACGTAGATTGGGACAAGTTTTCCACTACGGGCCATCTGATCTACAAATGCAGTCGCGTCGACAAGAGAACTATTGGAAAATTGGAGAAGGAGGCTGCTGAGATGGGAAGGGCTTCTTCAAGTATGCCTGGGTCTTGGATAAACTGAAATCCGAGCGTGAATGTGGGATCATCACTGATGTCTTTTTGTGGAAATTTGAGACCAGGAAGTACTACGTGATTATTGTTGATGCCCAAGGACGCAGAGACTTCATCAAAAATATGGTTATGGGGACGTCTCAGGCTGACCGGGCTGTCCTGATTATTGCGGCTGGTGTTGGCGAATTTGAAGCTGGTATCTCTGAAAATGGGCAGACTGGAGAGCACACCCTTCTGGCTTACACACTGGGGGTGCAGCAGCTGATTGTTGGTGTTAGCAGAATGGATTCCACTGAGCCACCCAACAGCCAGAAGAGATATGAGGAAATCGTTATGGAAGCCACCACTTACCTTAAGAAAATCGGCTACAACTCCCACACGGGAGCATTCTTGCCAATTTCTAGTTGGAATGGTGACAATATGCTGGAGCTGAGCGCTAATGTGCCTTGGTTCAAGGGATGGAAATTCACCCACAAGGATGGCAAGTGGAACCCGCTGCCTGCGGCTCTGGACTGCAGCCTACCACCAACTTGTCCTACTAAGCCCTTGCACTTGCCTCTCCAGATGTCCACACAATGGTTGTGTTGGTATGTTCCTGTTGGCTGAGGAGAAACTGGTGTCCTCAAACCTGGTATGGTGGTCACCTCAGCTCCAGTTAACATTATAACTAAAATAAAATCTGTCAAATGCAGCATGGGGCTTTGAGTGAAGCGCTTCCTGGGGACACTGTGGACTTGAGTGTGAAGAGTGTGTTTGTTAGCGATGTTCATTGTGGCAACATTGTTGGTGACAGCAAAAATGACCCACCAGTGGAAGCAGCTGGCTTCACTGCTCAGGTGATTATCCTGAGCCATCCAGGCCAAATCAGCCTGGCTGTGCCTCTGTACTGGATTGCCACACGGCTCACGTTGCATGCAAGGTTTGCTGAGCTGAAAAAAAAGATTGATGACTGTTCTGGTAAAAAGCTGGAAGAGGGTCCTAAATTCTTGAAGTTTAGTGATGCTGCCATCCATGATATGGTCCCTGGCAAAGCCATCTGTGTTGAGAGCTTCTCGGACCACCCATCTCTGGGATGCGTTGCTGTTCCTGATATGAGACAGACAGTTGCTGTGAGTGTCATCAAAGCCGTGGACGAGAAGCCTGCTAGGGCCGCCAAGGTCACCAAGTCTGCTCAGGAAGCTCAGAAGGCTAAATGAGTATTACCCCTAATGCCTGCCACCCTGGTCTTAATCAGTGGTGGAGGAACGGCCTCAGAACTGTCTGTTTCAATTGGCCATTTAAGTTTAATAACCATGATAACCATGCGTCCTAAAACCTTCAGAAAAGAAGGAGAATATTTTCTGGACCACTTTGGTTTTCTTTTTTGCTTGTGGCAGCTTTTACGTTATTAGTTTTAAAAATCAGTACTTGTTTTTTCTCTAAATTACACTTTAAGTTCTGGGAAATATTTGCAGAACACGCAGGTTTTTTGCGTAGGTATATATGCACATTTTAGTGGAATCAACTTGACCAAAAATCTATCAGAGAATTTTGAGACCCATTAAAAAAATTTAATGAGAAAAAAGAAATTATCCATGATTAAATAAAATAGTAGTGTTTTTCATAAAAATATGTTTGTACTTTGAATGTTTCTAATATTTAACTTTATAATTTTTTTTTACAATGAATGAATATTTTATGTTAAAATATTTGTTCACACCTCCATTGCTTTCTTCAGTTCCATGCATTTTTTTGTATTTAAAATTTCATGTACCTTTATGATTTTCCGTATATTCTTAATTTTTCTTGATGAATTGTGTTTATTTTAAAAATTTACACAAATAACTGTCATATTGGGACTTTGTAAGTATTTTCCTTTTCATAGAGTTTTAATTATTTTACATTTATATAAATTGTGTTTCTGGAGTATATCCTGAAGACAATTGTGTTGTGAGAAGAAAAAAGTACTTTCATTTTTCCTTTCAAAAAGTCTTCAACACCTTTGATACTTCTTTCTTCTAAGATATGTATAACTTTAAACCCTGTGATAACATTTCCAGACGATAATTATTTCATAAAGGAATAGACTTGAAAGCATGTAAGAGTGTTGTGACAGGGAAAATGTGGCACATATACACCATGGAATATTACGCAGCCATCAAAAATGATGAGTTCGTGTCCTTTGTAGGGACATGGATGAATCTGGAAACCATTATTCTCAGCAAACTGACACAAGAACAGAAAATCAAACACCACATGTTCTCACTCATAGGCAGGTGTTGAACAATGAGAACACATGGACACAGGGAGGGGAGCACTACACACTGGGGTCCGTTGGGGGGAAATAGGGGAGGGGCAGCGGGGGGTGGAGAGTTGGGGAGAGACAGCATGGGGAGAGATGCCAGATACAGGTGAGGGAGAGCAAGGCAGCAAATCACACTGTCATGTGTGTCCCTTTGCAACAATCTTCCATGTTCTTCTCATATACCCCAAAACCTAAAATGTAATAATTAAAAAAAAATTAGAAATAAAATAATTATATAATAATTTTTTTAAAAAAAGATTTTTCTCACCAAAAAAAAAAAAAAAAAAAAGTGTCGTGAATCTTCTGGTTGTGCCTAGGCTAAAAAGCTTCTCAAATATATGTGCTTTTGTTTGTTGATGTTCATTGATTTGTGGTTGTTTTAACGTAGATTGACAGTAATATACTGTCTGTGTATATATTATATATATATATATGTATATAGATATACATTGTGTTTATCCGTTTTTATTTTAGTTTCAATGATGCAAATATCAAAATTAAGCAATATATTTTTAGAATATTTGGTATATGTAAAACATAGTGGCAGAACAATTATATTGATAATTTTAAAGCCATCTTTGTGCATTTTAGAGAAAATTAAAGTGTATTCTGCTTTAAAATATCTCTAAGAGTTTTCCACTTTTGATGGAAGAACATATAATTAAATATGATTTAGACTGTTTTAAGCAATTAGTTTATAGGTATTGCTACTATAAAGTTTATAAGTTAATGATTGAATTTAATGAGCACATCCTTTGACTGCATCAGATTTGGGACATTACAAAATTCAGGTAATGATAATTTATGCAGTGTGTGAAAAACACAAGTCACCTTTGCTTATTAATAGGTCGTTTTAATTTTTTTTAGATGAGCAAGAATAGCTTTAATAGATTTTCAAAATGCACAGTAGTTAGAGAAGCAGATTAGGTCATGATAAATAAATGATGATTCTGATACTCTTACGCTTTTGAAGATACAAATAATTCCATATCCAGGGTTTCAAGAGGAAATGCAGCTGTTGATGAGTATTTTTTGGAAGATGTTATTACATCATCACCATAATTATTAAAAGCCATGCAACGTAATAGTTAAGAGCCTAAAATCAAGGATGACATTGCCTTAGCTCAGTTCCCAGTTCTGTCATTAGCTAGCTGCATGATTTGCAAACATTAGTAAGTCTTAGTTTCCTCATCTCTACAGAAAGGGAAATAATAGTATCAGTTGATAGGGTTGATGCCTGGACTAAATTATTTTGCATGAGGGCCTTTAAATAGAACTATATAAATTTTGCTACCATTATAATCGAGACCAAATACTGAAATCATTTATGAAGAGGACAAGAGAATGTATTCACATTTAGATTCCATTTGGAAGAAATAACAAACTTGCTTTGATTGTTAGTGTGACTAAAAATTCATTTCCAAAAGTTTCTGAAAACAAATATTTGATAGAATCCATAGTGCCATCATGTTTGCCTTTTAAAATGTTAAGAGTAAATCATATTGTTACTTTATTTTTCTTTTTCTACTTAATTTTTTATATGACATATTCTATTAAATGGGTCGATGTCTTCACCATAAAATATGAATAGAATAGCTATCTTGTCATTTCTTTTTTCTTCCTTTAATTTTTAATTTTTATCATACACTGTGTAATAATCACATCATAAGAAATGGGATATTCATCAACTCAGTTTCTTAATGTTATGAACATTCCCATGGTTGTCTCTCAGTTAAGGTGCACAATGAAGTACTGTTCACTGAGGTCACCCTGTTGTCCTATCCAATACTAAATCTTATCTTATCTAACTATATTTTTGTCCCTATTAACCAAAATTCAAGCAGAGTCCTATAAATTGTTGTCCTGTCCCATATTTGAGTACTTTCTCATTTTTGCCATAGCAGGTATTTCAGGCTAATCTTTGACCACACCATGCTCTATCCCCTTGGAACAGCAGTTTCTCCAAGAAGCTCTGTTTCCTATCAGGAAAGAATAATACTTTAGAAACCCAGATCTGGGTATTTGTATTTTCTTTGCTACTGGGATGTCAATTCCTCTAGACCATCTCAGCAGACATGTAATTACATGTTTTTAAATGTTTTATTGATACATACTGTTTGTACATATTTATGGGGTACATGTAATATTTTGATACATGCAGAGAATGTGTAATGATAGAGTCGGGGTATTTAGGCTACTTGTCACCTCTAACACTTATTATTGTTTTGTGTTGTGAATATTTCAAATCCTCTCTTCTGTCTATTTTGAAATGTACAATATATTGTTGTTAACTTCAGTCACCCTACTGTGCTATTGAACATTAGAACTTATTCCTGCTATCTAATCATATATTTGTGCTCGTTAGCCTGCCTCACTTCATCCCCCAAACTTGCCACCAACACACCCTTCCCAGACTCTGGTATCTATCATTCTGCTCTCTACCTCCACGATCTATCTATATATGTATAGATAGATATAGATATAGATATAGATAAAGATAAAATTTTCCCCCTTCCACACTATATATATAGTGTGGAAGGGGGAAGATTGCCACACATGTTAAAACCATCAGATATGTGATCTACAGTGTTTAATGTATATGTATAAACAGCATAGATTACATATTAAAATTATCCATTTTCAGTAAAATAGTATGAAGATTCATTCCAGAAGTTTCCTTCTTCCATATTTTATTGTCCAACAGTGAGAAACATATCCCCCATTAGTTACAATACTTTTATTTAATATTATAATACAAATGAACTGCATGATTCAGATTCACTAACCCATGCTACTATGAGAAATGAACCTGCTGTCAGGAGTTAAACATAAGTTTACAGTTCTTTGATCGTTAGCCTAAAACACAAGCAATTTTCAAGTTGCTGTATTACATTTGCTGATTTCTGTTTGTCAGGGCAAGGCAAATCCAATGTAAATGGGAAGGGAATTGCACAGGTGCATGGATGCAGAGACACGTGATGCATTGAGTGGAGGCTTTGCTGCAACAATCCAGCACAGCGTGCCCCTGTACTCAGCAATTAATAACTCTCCATGAGGAATATATAGTCGCCCCCTCCGAAGATACCTAGAGATTTACTTAATCAAAGCGTAGTCTCACCAAGCGTGATTCTGTGAGTTCATTAAGTTTGGTTGTAGATGAGGCACTTCTGACGTAGCTGCTTGATGCAGTTTGGCTCTGTGTCCCCACCCAAATCTCATGTTGAATTGTCATCCCCACCTGTCAGGGGAGGGACCTGTGGGAGGTGGCAAGATCATGGTGGTGGTTCCTCCATGCTGTTTCCGTGATAGTGAATGGATTCTCACGAGATCTGATGTTTTAAAAGTGTGTGGCAGTTTTCCCCCTTTCACTCTCTTTCTCCTGCTCCACCACAGTCAGACGTGCCTTGCTTCCCTTCTGCCTTCTGCCATAATTGTACATTTCCCGAGGCCTCCCCAGCCATGCAAAACTGTGAGTCAATTAAACCTCTTTTCTTTATAAATTATCCAGGCTCAGGTGGTTCATTATAGCAGTGTGAAAATGAACTAATACACTACAATTTATTCAATGACACATGAAGTAAAGTCAAGTTACCCACCCACTATGCCCAAACAATGGCTTTGCTCTATGGTAAGAAGGATTCCAAGATGGCCACTAAGATTCCCACTACCTGGTATACATGCCCTAAATAATTCCCTCTCATTTCATGTAAATGGAACCTGTGATTATGATGAACTGTATCTCTTATGAATAAGTTACTCATCAGTTAACTTTTAGTTAATGGAAAGGAATGTTGCCCTGAGTGGATCTGGTCTGAAGGTGAAGCTTTTAAATGACAGTGGTGCTTGAAGTGTTGTGCTCCTGCTGACTTAGAAGGAAAAAAACTACATTTGTAAGAAGACCATGTGGCAGCAAATTATAATTGGCCTCTAGGAGTGAGGCCTTTTATCTTACGACCATGAGAAACTGAATTCTGCCAAGAAACAGTTATTGTGGAAGAGATACCTGACCCTCAGAAGAAACCCCAGCCCCGGCCAACACTTGAGTTTCACCTTGTGAGACTCTGAGCAGCGGCCTCAGCTAGGTGGCACTCAGACAACTAACCCACGGCAGTGTGAGATATAAACTGTTCTGTGTTAGGATGATGGGTCTGTGGTAACTTGTCCTGCAGCAATAGAATACTAACGCACTCTCCCATTCAAACATGGGAGTAACAGGATTGACAGGAGTCACTGGTGCGGAGGCATTTTGAAGTCGAGGCCTGTGTTTCTGGCCTCTCTGTTACAGGGTAGCAAGTGGTATTGTGTTAGACCCCAGTTTTGGTCCCTAGGAGTGGTGGCTTAGGCCATTGTCTGTGTCACTTTCGATTCTACCTTTGGGCTTTCTTTCATTTTTTATGATGTGATTCCTATTTTTTGGGAAACAATCCTCTGAGTCTACAGTGTGCATTTCAAAAGTAGGGCCAAGAGGCCTCATTTAATTTGAATTTCCTCAGCCCCTTGGAGTCCAAGCTGGAGGGAGTTTTAATATGACACTTATTAAAAATAACTGTGTTTGTTTTTCAGTGATTTTGGGGGAGGATCATTCTATGCTCTGAAAGTCACATCCATAATTCATTTTATGGCAAACCTCTCTCCTTTAAGAGTGTCAGCTTAACGTGTGCCAATATTCATGTGATTTTTTTTTAGAAGCCAGTTTGTTAAGCCGGGAAGATCTATCAGATGTAGCCTTACATGTTTTTGAGGTTTGAAGAAAAGGCCTTACTCTGACATCCTTGCTTTGACCTTCAACTTGAGACCACTTGTGAGTTCTAGAGATAGGCTCTTAAACATAGTGCCTGCACTTAGCATACAGTGCTGCGCACTTAATTTGGGAAGAGGGTATATCTCATGCTAAATGTTCTGACCACAAACAAGGAACATTTAGAGGTGATAGTGCTGTTTCGTTTGACCTTGGTTGTTGCGATGGCATGAGTTTCTGCGTATGTCCAAACTCAATTTGTATACATGAGATATATGTAGCTATTGGCACATCAGTCAGAGTCAGGTAAAGATGTTTTGACAGTCATTGCCAGGTTGAGAGACCAAAGATGAAGAGCTTTATTTTCCAAATCAACGAGTCATTGCGTAGCTAAAGGAAGCCATGCGTTACTTTACGTTTGTCCAGAATGTGTCCTTAGTCAGGTACACAGTCATTAGGAGCAGTTACTGCCATCCAAGTCCTGCTGCAGGAATGACGTTGGCCAGGTGTTCTGCCTCTGCACACACGGGTTCTCACCATTCCGGCCTCCGGCAGCGGCTGCCCCACAGCTCGGACCGAGACAGTAACAGTGTGTTGGGTCTCCTCCGGCTTTTCTTCCAGCCTCCTCCTGCCAGCCGACCTCAGCACAAAGAAGCGTATTTTAGCTTTTTGTCATGACAGCACACCAAGGCACGATTTCTATTTCAGATGTGCATTTGTAAACACACACATACACATAACATACACCAAAATTGGCAGAAAACACTCACAACATTATTGTCTCGTGACTCTATGGATCGGAAATTTGAGCTGGCCTCAGTTGGATGTTTCTACTGTTGCCCTGTACAGGAGGCTCTCACACGGCTGCAGCCATGTGGTGGCTCATTTGAGGACACATGGCCTGAGGTGGTCACACCTGCATAGTACTTGGTTAATGTTAGATGTTATCTGAGTAAAATGTCTGCAGCTTATTAGCCTGGACTTCTTCACATGTTGGAAATGTTTTTAGGGAATAAGTCCCAATGCAAACAGTGCTTTTAATATCTATTTTTGTATTACATTTGATTTTGTCCTATTGGACAAAGCAAGTCACATGGTCAAACTCAGGTTCACCGTGGAGGTGACTACGCAGGACATATGTGGATAGGTATAGGAAGGATCACTGGGTCGTTACTCTGATGGCTTTCAGAGTCGCTTTCAGAGTCTGCGAATAGTTAGGAACACCCTTTAACACTAAGACGATGGGTTGAAAATGCTGTGGCTCCTAGCCACACCATATAAAATTTCTGGTACCATGCCTGGATTTGTTATGTGTGTCCTTCATAGCAAATTGGACCATCTGGTTACCCTCATGGAGGTCACCTTTGTTACAAAATGTTTTTTTCTAGACCACCACCAGATCTGATCTAAATTTTTTTACTGTTTTTCTGTTAGCCTGCATTTTTGAGGTCCAGCAATTATATCATTTTATTCCATGTGAATTTCTAGAGTTACCTTCCTTTTATAGAATACTTTATTCCAAGGATGTCCTGATGTAAGTTTCTTCTGTTCCCCTCAGGTACAGAGTGCTTTCTCTACCAAAGAAGAGACACTGTGCTCTTTGGGGTTGTAATAATTACTGTGAATATTTTCCCCCAAATAATTTGTATTTTATTTTAGAAGAAAGATTTCTGAGCAACTTCATATACCAGTAAACCTAATTTAACTTAAAGAACCATATTTTTGAAGAAGTTGGCTTGAAAGTATCCTTTCCTGTTTCTGCTGTGATTTTCTAATAAAAATAGTGAGCTACTGACCTATTTATAAAAATTAATTTGTAACATAAATCAGTCCAACCAATTATTTGTCCTCAGTGTATTTCAAACTAAGTCAGAATAAAGGAGCTACTTTTGTCTTGAGTAGATATTAGAAAATAATCCTTGGAATTCCACTCATTATATCTTCTCCACACTGAGTGATGATGAGAGTTTGAGCACAGAGAACAAAAAATGAAGATAATCTAGAGAAAAGAAAATTCCAATGACTTTTGAGTTATTCTGTTCAATTCTAGGTGTTACTGTTTTTTTCTAGATGCATTTACCAATAATTACATTTTTATATATTTGGAAATGTATTTTTCTCTGTTGCTTGCAATGAATATTGTTCTTGATTAATATAAAGGTGCAATACAATTATTCCAGGGATAAAGGATTCTACTGGAGGGAGTGCAGCAAAGAAAGTTTAATTATAATTATATATTAATGAAAACAAATGACATTTTTACGGTCCTTAGGGTTGACGTTTTCACACGGGGTGTTCATTCTCAGTGCCTGCCCTTTTCGCAGAACTTTCCTCTCTGCCCTCCGCCATGCCGTCAGTCCTTCGTTTGGTCTCTCTCATGTTAGTCACAAATTCTGCTTATAAGGATTTGTGGCTTACTTTGATACAGGTTCTATACTCAGTGCTAGGGAACAATCATTGGCAAGATGTGTTTCCTTTACTCAGAGGTTTTTTTTTTTTTTTTTTTTTTTTTTTGGTGTACTTTAGGAAAGGAGATATACCGTCATTAGAATGCAGTATTGTGAAAGTTGACAAGGGACATTCTTGGGGTGATGGAAGTCTTCAATATCTTTATTGAGAAATGCAGATACATACATTTATTAAAACTCAGATCGTGATAAATGAATTTGTAGCATTTAGTTGTGTATAAATTATGTCTCAATCAAAGTTCATCGTAATGTGCTGCAGTAATAAGATTAAACGATAAAAAAGCATGTGTTTGCTGATGACGGTTTGGCCCCAATTCCTTTTCATTTTTACTTTTCCTCTCTTTAGCCTTCTTATTATATATAACCTCAAAAAATCCTAACTCCAGACTTAAATTTGATCAAACATTCTTCTAGTGGGTCATGAGTGTCAGAACAAAAAAAAATGTTCTCAGGTAATTTCATAATATGCCTGATAATATGCAAAAATATACTAAAAATTAAAACTAGAAAAAAATGTAAGACTAGTGGGTAATTTTGGGAGATAATACAGGAAATAATTGATAAATGGTAAATTGAGACTGAGGAAATAAGAGTCAGGAAAGCTTTACAGGTTTTCCTGAAAACTTTACCACCATCTGGAAAAGTGACCCTGTCTACGACCTCCACAGTTATATTTTACTGTGCTCCACGCTCTTTGATGTGGAGCTAGACCCTCACACCAGGAAGTGATTTATATGCAGGAAAGTGTTATGCATACATCTCTAGGGACCCATCTTCATTTATTCATTCACTGTGCATGTTTAATAAGCAGTTCAATAAAACAAGTGTACAATACTTACATATTTATTTTCCAAATAATTTTTAGATGCAGATTTCAACTTTCCAATTTGTAGCAAAATTTGTTTTAAGTGCCATAACTTCGATTTTAATTTTAAAGTATCGTTGACTTCTTCAACATTATATTTTAAAAGTACCTTATATTTTATTTTAATATTTCTTTAGCATGTTTTTTGAACTTATATTCATTTACAGATTATTACTTCAAAAAAACCCTATGCAGGGCTTGCTGCAACTTTAAAAATGTTACGTCTGTGGAAATAGATGTTTTTTAAATGGCCGCATTGAATTGGCAAAGCCAGGCTTTCCTGTTCTCCTTTGCCAATGCCTTCCTTTGCTTGGAACAACCACACGTGTCAGGCTGCCAAAATTTAGAACAATGACAAGGCAAACGAATCTGGATTTTCAGTTCACCCTACAAAGCAACTGCTTTTGGAAACATTTTATAGATTTAGTTGTGTAAGAATAGATCTTGAAAGATGCTTTTCTTTTTTATAAGAAATAATCCTGAAATTGAAACTTGTCCCCAAAGCACGGACACCTTCAATATTTCCTTTTCTGGATACTTTAAAATGAAATAAATTTAAATAAAACTACTATTTGTAAATTAGTATGAAGTAATCACCATACAGCTTTCATTTTCTTGTTTGTAATTTCTAATTGGAAAAATTTTGACTGATTTGAGAAATGTCTTGTATTTTAATTGAACTCACAAAATGTATATATTAATTGATTTATCAAATCAGTTTCTTATGAAATTACTGTTACAGTTTTGCAAAGTAATTAAATTAGCTTAAGAAAAATGCAAAGTAATAAAAATATAACAGAATTCCTCTTTCACATTATTGTCATATATGAAAAAATAGATTTTCAAAAAAGTAAGTAGTTCAGTTTACTTTATATCTAAAGTCTGTCCTCAGAAAGCTTTTCAAAATCAGTGCAACAGGGAGAATAAAATACAAAGTGTGAAACAGAATAATTTTATGTGACTGAATAGAACAATCATTTTTCAAGTGATTGGCTGAAAAATTTTTTCTATATGTTTAAATCAACACTATTAAAGAGTTAAGAGAAGGTTTATGGTGTTTTTATTTTACTTTAAAAGGGTAAATGATGTTTTTGGAATAGTCTTTTATAATTTTTCCAAGTGTTTTATTTGCAAATGTGTTGCTTGCATGCAATTCTAAGTTGTGTGTATATATATATATATATATATATATATATATATATATATTCTTCTATGATAGATAATGTTATGTTATAGCCAACAAATTTTGGTTGGTGTCACTCAATCTAGCTATTTTCTGGTGTTTGCAGTACCTGTCATTGTAACAAGCCACTCAAAAATTGAATGGTCTAGATCATTTTATTATTCTTATGGTATCTCTGAGTTAGGGATTCAGAAATGAAACAGTGAAGAGAGATCTCACCTTCACAAGGTCTGGAGCATCAGCCATCATAGCTGGTTAAAATACTTGTAGCTGGGCAATTCAATTCCATGTAGCTTGTTTACTTACGTGTTTGGCTCCTACTGGGATGGCTGAGGACAGGCGGTGTTGACTGGAGTATGCCAGCTAGGAACGTGGGTGCTGAGGGGTGGATATGACAGAGCTTCGTTACTCAGCTCCTGCAGTTCTTGCTGGAATACTTTCTCTGGGAACACTTCCTCTGGGAGCCCTGAGAGTGCCACAATGGAGAGGCCATATACAGACACTGCAGTCCATAGTCCCTGCTGTACGCATTCTGAAACCATCCCAGCTGATGATCCAAAGCACGACAGTGGGTGTGTCTTAAAAATGAAATGAAATCATCTATAACTGATAATGGTATCTGAACAAATTGTGTGTGTGTGTGTATAATTATCGAAAAGATACTTGAAAAACTCATGTCCTCTTTGTTAATTGTTGTCAACTGTGTTAAAGCCTTTAAAACATTGCCTATAATTCAATAATTATGATATTATTCCTTTTGATAAAGCAGATTATTTCTAAAATTGTGAGCCTACTAATTTTTTTAAATTTTGTATTTTGCCCACAAAATAATTAAGTCTTTCCCTATTTTATGCCATCTCTGTTCATTATTTGTGTGGCTTAGACATTGCAGTATTTTAGTACAGTTAGGCTTTCTTCTTTCCAAAAATATATTATCTTTGTTTTTGCTTTATCTTTCTTTTTAATTGTTGCTAGACATAAAGGTTTTCTGTGGAAATTGCTTTTGAAGAAAATACCTGTTTTCTTAATTTCTCTTAAAGGGTCCTTTTAAAGTTTATTTCATTTTACAATTATTATTTTCACTTAAATACAAATTTCCTTTCTGATAGGTAATGTTTGACTATTTTAATAAGAAAGATCTATGTATGGTATGGCTTCTCAGATGCTAAACTCAGAGATGAGGATATGCAAGACATGTCCCATTTCTGCAAAACTTGGTGATGGCAAATAGAAGCGAGGTAGATGTCCAAGATTCTTTTTTAGGAAGTATTCAGAGGTGGCATCTCATAAGCGTAGACAGGTTTTATTTCATGTTAATTGATAACTTATGGAAATAGTGTTTATAAGCCCATTCTAAAAAATGAAAATCACAAAATAGATCTCCGATGCATAGAAGGGAAATGCTGAAAAACTTCAAGTAGAAACAAAGTTATTAAAAAGAGTTTGTCGTTGTAAATATTAATAATTTACATGATTGTGTTTTGCACAATAGAACACATTCAAATATTATATGGTGCTAGTTAAGTTTCAGTGCCACATCAAGTCCAATTATTCAGTATTTTTTTAAAAATGATAAATGTAGATGTGATACTATCTTAAATAACCAACAATTTTGATGGGCATTGTGTTGAATTTGTAGACTGC
This sequence comes from Saimiri boliviensis, assembly GCF_048565385.1. Classification (NCBI taxonomy): domain Eukaryota; kingdom Metazoa; phylum Chordata; class Mammalia; order Primates; family Cebidae; genus Saimiri; species Saimiri boliviensis. Next base: position 2,012,030 of record NC_133467.1, read on the forward strand.
TTTTGGCAATATGGTCATTTTCACAATATTGATTCTACCCATCCATGAGTATGGGATGTGTATCCGTTTGATTGTGTCATCTGTGATTTCTTTCTGCAGTGTTTTGTAGTTTTCCTTGTAGAAGTCTTTCACCTCCTTGGTTCTGTATATTTCTAAAAACTTTCTTTCTTTCTTTCTTTTTTTTTTTTTTTTCGCATCTATTGTAAAGGGGTTGAGTTCTTGATTTGATTATCAACTTAGTTGTTGTTGGTGTATAGAAGAGCTATAGATTTGTGTACATTAATTTTGTGTCCAGAAACTTTGCTGAATTTGTTTATCCATTCTGGGAGCTTTCTGGAGGAGTCTTTAGGGTTTTCTAGGTAAATGATCATATCATCAGCAAAGAGTGACAGTTGGACTTCCTCTTTACAGATTGGGATGCCCTTTATTTCTTTCTCTTACGTGATTGTTCTGGCTAGGACTTCCAGGACTGTGTTGAAGAGGAGTGGTCAGAGCGGGCATCCTTGTTGGTTCTAGTTCTCAGAAGGAATGCTTTCAACTTTTCCCCATTCTGTATTATATTGGCTGTGGGTTTATCATAGATGGCTTTTATTATATTGAGCTATGTCTCTTGTATGCCAATTTTGCTGAGTATTTTCATCATAAAGGGAGGCTAGATTCTGTCAAGTGCTTTTTCTTTCCCATCAAAATATCACCATCATTCTTCACATTAGAAAAAAAAATTCTAAAGTTTATATGGAATCAAATTAGAAATTAGAAAAAAAATTAGAATTAGAATTATATGGAATCAAAAAAGAGCCTTCATAGCCAAAGCAAGACTAAGCCAAAAGAACAAATCTGGAGGCATCACATTACCTGATTTCACACTATACTATAAGGCCACAGTAACCAAAACAGCATAGTAGTAGTATAAAGATAGTCACAAAGACTAATGGAACAGAATAGATAACCTAGAAATAAACTGAAATACGTGGAGCCTACTGATCTTTGGCAACACAAACAAAAGCATAAAATGGGTTAATTGCACCCGTTTCAACAAATGTTGCTGGGATAATTTGCTAGCCACATGTAGGAGAATGAAACTAGATCCCCATCTCTCACCTTAAGAAAAGAATCAACTCAAGATGGATTAAAGACTTAAACGTAAGATCTGAAACCATAAAAACTCTAGAAGATAACATTGGGAAAAAACCCTTCTACACATTGGCCTAGGCAAGGATTTCATGACCAAAAATCCAAAAGCAAATTCTATAAAATCAAAGATAAATTGATGGGACTTATTAAACGTAAGCACTTTTGCACAGCAAAAGAAACAGTAAGCATAGTAAACAGACAACCCAAAGAGTGGGAAAAAATCTTTACAATCAATAAACCTGACAGAAGACTAATAACCAGAATCTGTAATGAACTCAAACATATCAACAAGAGAAAAAGAAAAAAATCAATCCCATCCAAAAGTGGGCTAAATAGAAAATTCTCAAAAGAAATATAGCCCAGGCGTGGTGGCTCATGCCTGTAATCTCAGCACTTTGGGAGGCTGAGGTGGGCGGATCACAAGGTCAAGAAATCAAGACCATCCTGGCTAACATGGTAAAACCTCATCTCTACTAAAAATACAAAAATTAGCTGGGTGTAGTGGTGCACACCTGTAGTCACAGCTAATCAGGAGGCTGAGGAGGCAGGAGAATCACTTGAACCTGGGAGGCGGAGGTTGCAGTGAGCCGAGACTGCATCACTGCAGTCCAGCCTGGGGGACATAGTGAGACTCTATCTGGAAAAAAAAAAAAAAAAAGATATACAAATGGCCAACAAACGTGAAAAAATGAAAATGCTCAACATCACTAGTGATCAGAGAAATTGAAATCAAAACCATAGTGAGATACAACCTTACTCCTGCAAAAATGGCCATCATCAAAATTTTTTTTAAAAAAATGGATGTTGGCATGGGTATGGTGAACAGGGAACACTTTTACACTGTAAACTAGTATAACCACTAGGAAAACAGTGTGGAGATTCCTTAAACAACTAAAGTAGAATACCACTTGATCCAGCAATCCCACCACTGGGTGTCTACCCAAAGGAAAAGAAGTCATTATATGAAAAAGATACTTGAAAATGCATGTTGATAGCTGCACAATTCACAATTGCAAAAATGTGGAACCAACCCAAATGCCCATCAATCACTGAGTGGATAAAGAAACTGTGGTGTATATATATACCCAATGGAATATTATTCAGCCATAAAAAGGAATCATGACATTCACAGCCACCTTGATGAGACTGGAGACTTTTATTCCAAGTGAAGTAACTCAGGAGTGGAAAACCAAACACCGTGTGTTCCCACTTGTAAATGGGAGCTAAGCTATGAGGATGCAGAAGTGTGAGAATGACAATGGACTTTGAGGACTCAGGGGAAAAGTGTGGAAGAGGGTGAGGGATAAAAGACTACAAATTCGAATCAGGGTAATCTCAGGTGATGGGCATGCCGCACTCTCACGAATCACCACTGACGGACTCATTTAACCAAACACTACCTGCTCCCCAATAACTTAGGGAAATAAACCCCAATCATTGGTTGTTACATATTTTCCACTAGAAATGAAGGAGCCAGAAAGGCATCTCACAGAGTAAGTTTCATTGGCTAGAGAAGCAAAGAAATAGCTGAGAAACTAATAATTTATTCAGTAGGTGAAACAACTGAAACCCTGCCGAACGAATAAGTAAAGCAAATCATAGCATCGCCACTTTTCAGTGCTACAGCAGCTTGTCAATTTAAAGATTGAGCTGCAAACAGCAAGTTAATATTTGATCTAGGGTTGGATTTACTGTTTTGCTTCCTTCTTTCCATTCGGTGTCAGACCCAAATCACCACTCCAGAAGATGTAAATGTGTGCTGGTGTGTGTGTGCCGGGGGAGGATGTGGCGCAACAGAAGAGTGCTGACGTCGTCAAATTCTAAGTCGTTTTTTAATCTCCCGATTTATCCGAGGACCGCTCTGTTCACACTTGCTCTGATGGTGATAAAGCAGTTGTGCAATAGTGGGGAAAACTGTTGATTCCTTCCCACAAAATGAGGCAGTAAAACTGAACTGTGTTAGTAGTCATTGTACTCATTACTGCCACACACTGGCTGACTAAAAGGAAAAAAAATCTAGTTTCAATTAGGAATGTCCTAAAAGAAAGTGAACATTACTAAATTTTACTAAATTTAGACGCTCGTTAGCATATGTCTTTTTTTAAATATGTCTACTGAGATTTAACTGCCATAGCATAATCTGCACATATTTATTGAAGGCAATTTAATAGCTTTTGACCTATGTATACACTCGTGAAACCATTACTACCATTTAGATGACGAGCAACCCTGTCAGCCATGAAACTGTCCTCATGCTCTTGAGTAATCATTCTCTCTCACCTTCCCACGCCACCTGTCCCTTTCCTGTCCCCTGGAAACCAACGGTCTGTTCACTATAGTTTAGTTGGTATTTTCTACAATTTCATGTAAAGGTGATTTTATAGTATATGCTTTTATCTTTTCTTACATGCATAGTTATTTTTATATTCATTCATGTTGTGTGTGTCAGCACTTCATTCCTTTTCACTGCTGAATACTCTTCCGTTGTATAATTATTTGGCGTATTGTATATCCATAAACCTGTAATGAGAATTTGCTCATTTTAATTTGTTTCTGTTATAAAGCTGTGAGGAAAGTTTGTATGCACAATCTAACTGGATATATGCTTTGAAGTTTTCCTGGGTAATACCTAGAAGTAGAATGGCTGAATCACATGGAAGGCGTATGGTTAACATTTAGGCAACTGAGGAGCTTTTTCCAGGGAACTGCATAGTCTTCCATTCTCTTTAATAACGTTTAAGGGCTCTCCTGCCTCTGTGTCCTCACCAGCACGTGGAAGTTCTTTAAAAATCAGACATTCAAGGCTGAGCATGGTGGCTCACGCCTGTAATCCAAGCACTTTGGAGGCCAAGGCAGGCAGATCACCTGAGATCAGGAGTTCAAGACCAGCCTGACCAACGTGGTGAAACCCCATCTTTAAAAAAAAAAAGAAAAGAAAAAATTAAACATTCAAGTAGGTGTTTAGGGGTTTCTCAAATAGTACTTTTAATTTGCATATTGCTAATGAAAAATTCTGATGTTGAGTATCATTTGCTTGTTTGCCATCTGTATATCTTCATCAGTGAAGTAAATGCTGAAATCACTATTATTTATTTGATGATTTTTTTATTGAGGTTTGAGAGCTCTGAATATATTTTATATATAAATCTTTCAGCAGATGGGTGACTTGAAAACATTTTCTTTTGGTATCTTTCCTTTTTATCTTATTAATAATGTATTTTGAAAAATGGACTTGTTAAAATTTTGGTCAAGACAAGTTTATCAATTCTCTTCTTTAAGAAACTGTCACTTGAGGGCAAAGGACATGGATAGACCCTTTTCAAAAAAGACATACACATAGCCACCAGGCACATAAGGGCACTAATCGTTAGAGAACTCAACAGTACTAATCATTAGAGAAATGCAAATCAAAACCACAGTGAGATACCATCTCACGTCAGTCAGAATGGATATTATTAAAAAGTTAAGAAGTGACAGATGCTGGTGAGGCTGTGGAGAAGAGGGAATGCTTATAAACTGCTGGTGGGAATGCAAATTGTGTCAGCTGTTATGGGAAGCAGTGTGATGATTTCTCAAAAAACCTAAAACACAGGTATCATTTAACTCAGCAATCCCACTATTGAGTATATACCTCCAGGGATATAAATTATTCTTCCAAAAAGACACATAAACATGCATGTTCACTGCACCACTATTCACAATAGCAAAGACCTGAAATCAACCTAAATGCCCACCACAGTAGATTGGACTAAGAAAAACATGGCGCTTATACACTATAGAATACTACATAGCCATAAAAAAGAAGAAGATCATACTCTTTGCAGCAACATGGATAGGGCTGAAGGCCATAATCCTAAGCATATTAATGCAGAAACAGAAAACCAAATACGACTTATAGAGGTGGCCGTTATGCTAGGCAAACTATCACAGGAACTGAAAACCAAATACCACATGTTCCATGTGTAAATGGAAGTTGAACATTTAGTACAGCAAACGTGGGTGCAGCAAAGGGGATGACAGATGTTGGGACCTGACTGAGGGTGGAAGGCGGGAGGAGGAGAGGACAGGAAAAGAGCTGTTAGGTGCTATGCTTATTACGTGGGTGACAATCTGTACACCAAATCCTTATGACACGCAGTCTAGTAGCTATATAATAAACCTGCACGTGTACCCCTGAACCTAAAATAAAAGTTAAAAAAAAAAGTCCATATATACTTTGGTATATAGCATCAAAAAAGAATATCTAGAATTATATAAAAAGACTATTAAATACTATAAGAAATTCTTTATATACTTCAAACACAGAAAAATGTTAAATGTAGAAGCAGATACAAAAAGTCAGCTGTCTTCTGTTAAGCTACATGTTAAAGAGACTTGCTAAAATGTAACTTAATGCCAGTCTTCTCACTATTGCTTTGGAAATCATAGTTGTTTTTTATAAAATATATCATATTAATACATGGTAAGTTTATTGTTGTTTTAAATAAATTAAGATGTAAATATTTAAAAAATTTTCTCAGTTCAAATTTCCAATATGGTAAATATTAATATATACATAGCCCATATAAATAATATTTCTTTTTTGATCTGAATTTTTAAATATGTAAAGGATATTAACATCAATAAGTTTAAGAAACACTAATTTAAGACAAAAACAACATGGGATAGAGAGATATCATTTGCCTTCTACTCATAAGGAAATTAATTACCAGATAAGAAATTTGTCTAGTGTCTTTCATCTAGAATATGACAGAGCTTGAATTTTGACCAAGACATTGATTTAGAAAAAAGTTTTGGAGGGTAATAAAAAATTAAACATAAAAGGAAAAAGAAAAATAGATTTAAAAAAAGAAATGGTACATTAAATTCTGACAGGGAGAAGGGGAATAATAATATCAAGCTATTAGACTATTTTTTTAGTGAAGGGAGCTTTCAGTAAATGTCTGTACTTTCTAATCCTAGCCTGTTTAGCTGCAATTTCTGGAAGATTTTATTTTTATTGTTTTGGTTTCAATATTGATTTGGGGATTACTCTTCACTTTATTGTATGTTATTTTTAGATTTCTCTGTCAAAATTTCATTGAGATAAGTTAAGACAGGAAATTTCCTTGAAGCTACCGAAGATTTCAGGAAATTCAAAGGGCCTTTTTCTTCACTGATGTTCTGTTACTTCTTTTCTTCCATCAGTTTCTCTTTCCTTTAAGCACAGTTCTTTCATCTGCTATGTTGAGTGCTCTTAGTTTTCTGAGGGCTTACTACAGCAATTGTCTGGAGCATTGCAAATTCTTTCTTCAAGCTTCACTTTTCAATGTCATTTCTTTTCCTTATGATTTAAATTTTGTTCTGCTGTCTCAATAGAACAGGTATAACTTGTCATTAAATTCGTTAAAGGATAAAACATGATAAAATGATTTCTGCCTCTTGCTAATATATATATTTTGATACAAATTATAGGTAATTTACATTTCTGAAATAAATACGATTTTTGGATGGCATTATAATTACCATAAATCTTGCCATTTACTAATGGATTCTAGCATTCATTATGCTTATTTTTTTGTAAAATTTTCATTAAATTTAAAATACATCTTTTTAAAATTGTGTACTGAATTCTTACTAATGCCAGACACCGATCAAACATTGAAGACACAGTAGTAAAAGCAGAATTTGATAGAGCTTATATTCACATAATCACACATAAAAACACATTAATTTTAAAAATTAACTAAATCTTATTGCAGCTAGTCATAATTGTAATAGCATCAGGAAAGTAAAACAGGAAAGGCCATGTGGCTAAATGACAGTTATTCTTTTGTAGACAGAGCAAAAAAAGGCCTTTCTGTGAAATTTTAACTGGAGAGTAAACAGAGTGAAGGAGCCAGTTGAAGGGGAGAGGACCACACTGCAAAGGTCTATTTGCAAAACTAACTTGGATGCTCAAAGGCAAAAGGAAGCTAATCCTGCCAGATCACAATTGCTAGAATCGGGATAAATTCAGTAGACAGGTAACAGCTAGATCATACAGGGCTTTGCTGACCAAAATAAGACATTTGGATTGTACCCTAAGTGCAATGGGAAGCCATGAGAGAGTTCAGAGAAAAAGTGACGTGATTTAATTTGAAGCTGTAAGGATTGCTCAAGCCTGTTTGTGGATAAGAGACTGTCAAAGAGGAAGAGGAAAAGCAGGAAGTACATTTAGGAGTGCAAACCAAAAGTTTCTGAGATAGGTCTCCATCAATTAGAAAGTTTATTTTGCCGTGGTTGAAGATGTGCCCAGGACACAGCCTCAGGAGATTCTGATGATAGGCGTGCAAGTTGGACGGGACAGGTTGGTATTACGCAGTTTAAGGAGACCTGAGACATCAATCAGTACATGTAAGACATACATGGATTTGGTCTGGGAAGGTGAAGCAACTCAAAGCAGGAGCTTCCAAATCATAGGTAGATTTGAAGATTTTCTAATTGGTAATTGATTTGAAAGAGTTGTTATCCATAAAAAAGGAATGTCTGGATTACAATAAGGGGTTGTGGAGACCAAGGGTTTATCATGCAGATGAAACCTCCAGGTAGCAGGCTTCAGAGAGAATAGATTATATTTACAACAGTAAATGTTTATTTGCAGATACAGAGAGTCTGTGGTAAAGTAATTCTGAAAGGGAGGAGGGAAAAATGAGGCATGTCTGGCTCCCCCTTCCCATCATGGCCTGAACTAGTTTTTCAGGTTAACTTTGGAATCCCCTTGTCAAGAGGAGGAGTCCATTCAGATGGTTGGAGGGCTTAGAATTTTATTTTTGGTTTACAGGAGGATATTACTTCACTCCAGAGAAGATCCACTGGTAGCTTGAATTAGGTTAGAAATAGAGTACCGTGGTGGAAATCAGGATATATTTTGTTGGAAGAAACTTGTTGAGAATAGATTCAGGCTGGCTACTCAGTGTTTCGACCCTATGTATCTAGGGGAATGGTGATGCCATTAAATGGAATGAGAGAAGTGGAGTTGCAGGCATCGAAAGCAGTGTTTTTGTTTATTAAGGCAGATATGACTATAGCAAGTACATTCAGAATTAACTCATAGAATCAATTTAAAATTTAAAAAAAAGCAGTGTAGTTCCAAGCATGTTCATGTGAGCCTCTGCTAATTTTTATGGTATATTGACATAACTTAGAATTTATGATAAATCATTTTACTTCTTGGAGATACAATTTTTGGTTAATTTTCAATAGAATATTCAACTATCAAAATATATATATTACTATTAGTACATTTCAATTCTTACCCTGTAATGAAATTAATTTATTTCCCTTTAGGAAGATAATGCCATTTAGAATTTGCAGTTCATTCAATGACACATTTCTTGAAATATTAAGCTTAAGCTTCAAGATATATTTGATTCCTCAGTGAGCGGGTGTGACCATTTTAAATGTACTTATCACTTGAAAACATTCCACATTTTCTTTTTATTTTTAATATAGTTACCATGGTAACCATAGCTATTTCTTGATATTTTGCCTCAAAAAAGGAGCCATGTCATTTTAGACAGATATGGTGGGAACAGCATTTTTCAATCTTTCTATGTCTTTTTCTCTTTATTATGATGATGATGTAATGATACTTTAAAAATTCTGACTATAAAATGTCAGCTATTCATGCTCTTGGGTTTGTGGCATGTCTTTGTTCTATTTGCTTCATGTTGCTATAATGTAATTATTAAATAACTCCTGTTTTTATCACTCAAGCAATAGTCATTCTATTAAGAGTTGTGTGGTGTGAAAATTGACTACAAGTGTGAGTTAGAAACCTTGGACCAAACCATGTCATGAGTAGTTATATAATTATTGGCAAAGCCTATTATAATGGTAACAGTTGTTGCCAAAATACTCTGAATATTGAATATTTAAGAGCTGAAGTGTGTAATGTGCTGTATATACAAGTCTAAACTTTGAAACTTTAAAATTTGTGTCCTGTTGCAAGATTTCCATTTTATATGAATAATTTTCTATTCAAGCTAATTTTAGCTAAGTTATTTATTTATTTATTTATTTATTTTGAGATAGAGTCTCACTCTGTCACCCAGGTTGGAGTGCAGTGGTGCAATCTTGGCTCACTGTAACTTCTGCCTCCCGAGTTCAAGAAATTCTCCTGCCTCAGCCTTCTGAGTAGCTGGAACTACAGGCATGTGCTGCCACGCTGGGGCAACTTCTCTATTTTTAGTAGAGATGGAATTTCACCATGTTGGCCAGGATGGTCTTGATGCCCTGACCATGTGATCGGCCCACCTCGGCCTCCCAAAGTGCTGGGATTGCAGGCATGAGACACCGTGCCAGGCCTAAACCCTTTTTTAAAAGAAAACCTGTTACAGAAATGATGTGCCACTTGATTATTCAGTATCTGTTTCACCTTTTAAATCTGAAAATTAATTTTATTTCAGGTAGCAATATCACAACCTCTTAGGAGACAAACATTGTTGAGCTATAAGAGGCTGAGTTGTCAGGACTTCCAGGAAATATTCATAAAAGCTCTCAACCCAACTTTGTGGTACTCATTTCTGCTATTTTCTCCTTCGTCTTACATACGTTTATGGTGGTGGTCTCATGCCTCAGTAGCAACATTGGGCATTGTGGTCCCTTGAGCATAGAAACCCTGAGCTACGTGGCGAGAAATAAAGATACACAGACTGAGCTCCTTATATAACTCTGGAGCTCACATAGCAGCTCCCTACTACCCACCTCTGGATTTCATGGGATATAGAATATATAAGCCTTTGTGGATTAAGTCCTGAAGATTTCTGTCATTAGGTTGATGCAAAAGTAATTGTGATTTTTGCCATTACCTGTAACATATGTTGCCAAATATAACTTGTGTACCTTGCGTAATGAATCCAGTAGTTTCGTGTATAAAATGTTTATATTCAGCATCTGGTGTTAATGTTAATAATTATCTGTGAGGCCAACTTTATTTTATTCAATATGAGCTACTTTGAATCTTTTCATTAAACCCAAACAACAAGTCCATGAAGCATGTTTTTATCTCAATTGTGGGGATGAAAAGAACAAAGCGAAATAGTGGCTGCAGATTCTTTTCCAGCTCACATGGCTTCCAGACTCCAGAGTTGTCATTTGAATCCACCTCGCTTGGCTAGCGGCCACATTCTCACCTAGTGCCTTTACTAATGCTGTTTTGGATTACATGTGTTACCTAAATTTCATGTGTTGGAAATTTAATCCCTAAATTTACATGTTGATTGGAAGTGGGGATTTGGGAAGTAATTATAATTAAAGACTACAGGGTGAGGTGCCCGTGGTAGGCCTGATGGCTGTAGGAGAAAAGGAAGAGAGACCTGAGATGACATACGTGTCTTTGCTCTCTGGCCATCTGACATACGTGTCTTTGCTCTCTGGCCATCTGACATACGTGTCTGCTCTCTGGCCATCTGACATACATGTCTGCTCTCTGGCCACCTGACATACGTGTCTTTGCTCTCTGGCCATCTGACATACGTGTCTTTGCTCTCTGGCCATCTGACATACGTGTCTGCTCTCTGGCCATCTGACATACATGTCTTTGCTCTGGCCATCTGACATATGTGTCTTTGCTCTGGCCATCTGACATACGTGTCTTTGCTCTCTGGCCATCTGACGTACGTGTCTGCTCTCTGGCCATCTGACATACGTGTCTGCTCTCTGGCCATCTGACATACGTGTCTTCTGCCCTTTTATGATATACCAAATAACAGCTTGTTGATCTTGAACTTCTCAGCCTCCCAAACTATAAGAAAAGAAATTATTTTCTCTATAAATTACCCAGTCTGTGATATTTTGCTGTGGCAAAGAAAATGGACTAAGATGTTTGCCTTCTGGACAGATTTAGATTTGGTTGAAATTCAGCCCCCAAATGAAGTTTGTAAAAGAGTATTTTCCTGCTAAAGAGAACTAACTAAAATTTAAATTAATAAGATCACAATCATATGTAATGTTACTTAACAGCTTATAATTATGTTAAATAGTTTAACAAACATTTTTCATTGTTTAAAATATTGTGGTTCAAGAAAAAAGCTGGTGAGAGACAAAGTTTTTTCTCTTAATAGGCTTATCCATAATTGTCTACAGATCTAACTAGCAAAGCAAAATTCAGTTACAAGAAGATTAAAGAAAATAATAGGAACATTTTAAATCATGAAATAAAATTCTTGCAAATTCTCTGACCATTGATGAGATTTAGCAAAATGGGTCCTGTAATCTCAGAAACATTAACACTTCCAGTAGAACTCAGTCTACTGGAAGATAGGCTAAGTTCAGTAGAGAAGTGTTTTTGTTTTTGATTCTTCTTGAGATGGTGTCTCACTCTGTCACCCAGGCTGGAGTGCAATGGCCCAATCCCGGCTCACTGCAATCTCCGCCTCCCAGATTCAAACGATTCTCCTGCCTCCGCCTCCTGAGTAGCTGGGATTACAGGCACGTGCCAAGACACCTGACTAATTTTTGTATTTTTAGTAGAGACAGGGTTTCACCATATTGGCCAGGCTGGTCTCGAACGCCTAACCTCATGATCCACCCACCTTGGCCTCCTCACGGTACTGGGATTACAGGCATGAGCCACCATGCCTGGCATGGTTTCTGTCTTCTTGCCCAGGCTGGAGTGCAATGGCACAATCTTGGCTCATGGCACACTCCGCCTACTGGTTCAAGTGATTCTCCTGCCTCAGCCTCCTGAGTAGTTGGGATTACAGGCACGCACCACCATACCCGGCTAATTTTGTATTTTCAGTAAAGATGAGCTTTCTCCATATTGGTCAGGCTGGTCTCAAATTTCTGACCTCAGCTGCCCCTCTCGGCCTTGCAAAGTGTTAGGATTACAGGCATGAGCCCCTGCACCCGGCCAGTATAGAAGTTTTTAATTCAGACAGCAACATTATGGTAGGTGCTCTGCTGCCTTCTTGTATAGACAGAGAAGTTGAGGCCTGATCGGATGTCAGGGGACTTCTCATATTCAAATGCAGATTCCAAAAGAATAGAAATACTATCTTGTTTTATGCTATATTGCTTATCCTAAAATAGTATTTGTCACACAGTAGATATTCAGTAGTGTCAGCTATAAATAAAAATCACATACCTGGGAAGAGATAGAGTTGGCTGTATAACTGGTTTGTCCGACTCCACAATGCAACTTCTAAATCATTATTCAATAGCTAAATTTGAGAGAAGTTAAAAACGGGATTCAGAAGAGAAAGATTAAAAATAGATACTAATATAATAGATAATTATTACACTTAGATATTTCTTCTTGGGTAGGAACCCTTGACAATTAAAGGAAAGCTAGGAATTTTAATGCCAAGTTAATGTTGAACATATTATGCACACACATAAACTAGTCCACAGGTATACACAGTGATGCACACACACACACACACACACACTCTCTCTCTCACATATATATCTACAGAGTTTCTGTGTTACTGTTTTAAAACAATTCAAAGAGAATAAGTATGAAGGTTAACTTTTAAGCTTGTGTTTCACCTATGACTCTGCCTTTTCTTGAATTTCCAAATTCAAAAAATGGAAATTATATCTACTGTCTTTTCTTACCATAATGGAATAAAACTAGAAATCAACCTTGATAAAAAAGCTAATATATGGAAATTAACATACTCCCAAATGACCAAAGGGTGAGTAAAGAAATTAAGAAGAAAACTCTTAAAATAGAAAAAAAATGAAATATAACATACCAAAATCGATATGTTATAGCAAAAGCAGTAGTAAGAAGTTTATAGCAATACACAACTATGTCAAAAAAGTAGAAAGACTTCAAATAAAAAGACTTAACAATGTTCCTCAAACAACTAGAAATGCAAGAAGAAATAAAATCCAAAATTAGCGGAGGGAAAAATAATAAATATCTGAGCAGACATAAGTGAAATTGAAAATGAAATCAGTAAGCTTAATGAAACAAAATGCTGTGGTTTTTTTTTTTTGAAAAAGCAAATAAAATTGACAGAACTTTAGCTAAACTAAGAAAAAATAGAAAAGAACCAAGTAGATAAAATCAGAAAGGACTCATACCTGAGACCTCATACATACAAAGAGTTTTTAGAGACCATTATGAATAACTATATACCAACAAATTGGAAAACCTAGAAGAAATAATAAGTTCCTGGAAACATGCAGCCTACATAGATTGAACCAAAAAGAAATAGAAGACCTCAACAAATTAATAATGGGTAACAAGATCTGAATGGTAATAAAAAAGGTTCCCATAAAAGTAAAGCTGAGGACCTGATGGCTTCACTGCTCAATTTAACCCAACATTTAAAGAACTAATCCCAACCCTACTCAACTCTACAATAAATTAAAGAGAAGAGAATACTTCCAAACTCATTTTATGAGCCCATTACTTTGACCTCAAAACCAGACAAGGATACAGCGAAAAGGAAAACTAAAGGCCAGTGACATTGATGAACACACATGCAAATTCCTCACCAAAATACTAGCAAACCAAATTCAACAACATATTTAAAAGATAATTCACCATGATTGAGATTTAGTCCAGAAATACAAGAATTGTTCAATATATGCCAATAATCTGTAAATGTGATATACCACATTAACAGAATTAACAAAAGTCCTATCATTATTTCAGTAGACATAGTGGATATAATTTAACACTGTTTTATTAAAAAAAAAATCCTAACCAAAATGGTTATAGAAGAAACATATCTCAAAATAATAAAGGCCATACATGACAAACCCGCAGCTAATATTCTGAGCAGGGAAAAACTGAAGTCCCATCCTCTAAGGACTGGAATAAGACAGGATGCCCACTTACCCCATTTTTATTTCACATAACACAGAAAGTCCTGGTTAGACCAACTAGGCCACAAAACGAAGTGACAGGAATCTCAGTAGGAAGGAAGACATCATATTAGTCTTGTTCACAGATGCCATGGTCTGTAACTTAGAAAAACCTAAAGACTCTATCACAAATTTTTTTTTTTAGAAATTGACAAATGAGTTTACTAACGTTGCAGGGTACAAATCGACATACAAAAATTAGTAACATTTGCGTGTATCAACAATAAACAATCTGAAAAGGAAACCAAGAAATCAATTCCTTTAGCTACAGAAATATAAAATACCTGTGAATCCTTCCAACTAAATAAGTGAAACTTCTATAAAAGAAAAACTATAAAATTCTAATGAAATAAATGGATGGGAACACAAAAACCTTGGCCAGATATCGGATGCTCAAGGGTCAGAAGAATTAATGTCCAAATGGCAGTATTACCAAAAGCGCTTTACAGACTCAGTGCAATCCCCATCATATTTTGCCACCAAGCCATCATAAGCAAAAAGAGACATACAGACCAATGGAACAGAAAATAAAACCCAGATATAAATTCACATTTTTTACAGGTAACTAATTTTCAACAAAGATACCAAGGACATACAAAAACTGGAGAACTATGTACTGAAGAATAAAACTAGGTCCCTGTCTCTCACCATACACAAAAATCCAATAAAAATGGATTAAGAATTTAAGACCTGGAACTATAAAACTGCTAGAGAAAACACCTGGGAGACATTCCAGGACACTGTTCTTGGCAAAGACTTTTTGAGTAAGACCTCAAACCGTAGGCAAGCAAGGCAAAAATAGGCAACTATATCAAGCTAAAAAATCCAGTTTTATTCTTCAGTACACAGTTATCCTGTTTTCCCACCACCATTTACTAAATAGCCTATCCTTTCTCCATTCTGTGTTCTTGATATCTTCGTTGATACCATGTAAGGATAAGACAGTGAACTTAAAAATGTGTTCTGAAATTAAAAGTTCTATTCCAGTGAACACATAAATGATAAGGAAATGAAGCAGTCTTATTGCTGATAAAAATAAAGTTTCAGTACCCTGGAGAGATCAAGTCAGCTACATTTTCTTAAGCCAGAACCGATTCAGGAGCAAGTCCCCTAGCCTTTAATTCTCTGAAGGTTGAGAGAGGTGAGGAAGCTACAAAAGAAAAATGCTGGAAGCTAGCAGACATTTGTTCATAAAGTTTAAGGGGAGAAGACACTTTCATAACATAAAAGTGCAAGGTGAAGCAGCCAGAACTACTGTATAAACTGCAGCAAGTTATCCAGAAGATCTAACAGATCATTAGTAAAGGCAGTTACACAAAACAACCGATATTCTGTGTAGATGAACAGCCTTCTATTGGAGGAAGATGCCATCTCCTTTGATAGCTAAAAAGGAGAAGTCAATGCCTGGCTTCATAGCTTCAAAGGGAAGGCTGACTTTCTTGTCGGAGATGATGAACCTGGTGACTTTAACTAACTTAATGCTCTGTTACCATTCTGAACATCCAAGGGCCCTTAAGAATTATGCTAAATCTACTTCACCTGATATCTACAGATGAAAAAATAAAGCCTGAAAAACAGTACATTTATTTATAGTTTACTGAATATTTTAAGCCCAAATTTGAGATCTGCTCAGGAAAAAAAAAAAAAAAAAAAAAAAAAAGATTCCTTTTAAAATAGTACTGCTCATTGCCCACACACCTAATCACCTAAGAACTCTGACATGGCCGGGCGCGGTGGCTCAAGCCTGTAATCCCAGCACTTTGGGAGGCCAAGGCGGGTGGATCACGAGGTTGAGAGATCGAGACCATCCTGGTCAACATGGTGAAACCCCTTCTCTACTAAAAATACAAAAAATTAGCTGGGCATGGTGGCACATGCCTGTAATCCCAGCTACTCAGGAGGCTGAGGCAGGAGAATTGCCTGAACCCAGGAGGCGGAGGTTGCGGTGAGCCGAGATCGTGCCATTGCACTCCAGCCTGGGTAATAAGAGCGAAACTCCGCCTCAAAAAAAAAAAAAAAAGAAAAGAAAAAGAGCTCTGACGTAATTGTGCACAGAGATTAATGTTGTTTTAGGCCAACTAACACACATTCATTTTTAGCCTATGGATCAAGGAGTAATTTCAACTGTCAAGTCTTACTATTTAATAAATACATTTTGTAAGGCTATAGCTGTAATAGATAGTGATTCCTCTGATGGATCTGGGAAAAGTAAACTGAAAGGCTTCTAGAAAGGAATCACCATTCTAGATACTATTAAGAACATTTGTAATTCATGGGAGGACATCAAAAGATCGACATTATAAGGACTTGGGAAGAAGTTGTTTCCAACCCTTGTCGATCACTTTGAGAGGTTTAAGACTTCAGTGGAGCCAGTAACTGCAGATGTATTGTTAATAGCAATAGAACTAAAATTAGAAGTGGAGCCTGAAGGTGGGACTGAATTGCTGCAATCTCAAGATAGAACCTGATCAGATGAAGGGTTGCTTTTATGGATGAACAAGCAACGTAGTTTCTTGAAATGGAATCTACCCCTGATGAGGATGCTGTGAACATCACATCATTGAAATGACAACATGTGACTCAATTTACATAAAGTCACTTGATAAGCAGCTGAAGGAGTTGAGAGGATTGTTGCTGTTTGACGGAAGTTCTAGTGTGGTAAATGCTAAGAAAAAGCATTGAATGCTACAGAGAAATAGTATGTGAATGGAAAGTCAATCAATGTGGCAAACTTTATTGTCGTGAACTTCCTGCAACATCCATTTCAACCTGCAGCAGCCACTGTCCTAATCAGTCTATAGCCCTGAAGTTTTAAGCCTAACCGTCCACCAGCAAAAGGATTATGATTCACTGAAGGATCACGATTATTAGCATTTTATAACAATAAAAAAATTTTACATAAAGGTATGTACATTGATTTTCAGAGACAATGCTATTGTATACTGAATAGACTATGCTATAGTATAAACATAACTTTTGAATTCCCTGGGAAACAAATTTGTGGACTCACTTTATTGTGATACTAGCTGTATCATCCAGGCTGGAGTGCAAATAGTGTGATCACAGCTCACTGCAACCTTGACTTCAGGGCCCAGGTGATTCTTCCACCTCAGTCTCACATGTAGGTGGGACTACTTGTGTGTGCCACCATGCCAGGCTAATTAGTTTTCATTTTTTACTTTTTGTAGGGACAGGGTTTTACCATGTTGCCCAGGCTGGTCTCAAACTCCTGAGCTCAAGTGATCTGCCCACCTTGCCCTCCGAAAGTGCTGGAATTAACAGGCATGAGCCACCACAACTGGCCTGGATGAACTTTTAATAACCAAAAAGTAATAAGGAGTTATCGGATCTTCCCAAGACTGAAAAATATCTGCAAGTAGGGGTAGAAGGAAAATGCTGCTTAGTGCAATTAAAGGAAGTAACTGGAGAAAAGTTAAAGTGTTTTGTATTCAAATATCTGGAATATTGAGATTTTCAATATGCTTGTCTTATGTTTCCTTAACTGGACAATAATTCTCAATCTTTTAAAAAACTGCATACGTCACCCAATGAAAACAGAAAACAGCATATTTCCATCAGCAGCATTGACTGATGTTAGCAGTGATTTTTTTAATCTATTGATGCTGGAAACCTGAAGCGTAAGCCAGTTACCTCAGAATATTTAAGACTATGTATAATCTGGAAATGTTTCCTGTGTGACTCTGTCAAGGCTGACTCTTGCTGAGAATCACATTTTATGCTGCAGAAGGACAAATATAGTAAGGAGACAGAGAGAGGAAATAGTCAATACTAGAGGATATAGAAAAATGTACAATATTGCTGTTCTAGGAGGGAAAATTTTTAAGTAGACCTGATAAAAATGTAAAAATACTGCAGATAAATCATGACAGAGGATCTTTGGATTAAGCATTTAGTAAGCCATTAAAGACAGTCAGAGGTAATGATTGCTGGGACATGATTTTCATAATAGCATAAATTCATGGAACTTAAACATTATAGAAATGTATTTTACCAAGACAATTTACTCAAGAAATTTGCCCAGGTAATATAAAGAAAGGGTCTAATAAATAATGGTAAAATGACAATAGGGTTAAGTATATCAGAGGACACTTATGCAAATAAAAAGATAAAGAAGGAGAGGATAAAGACTAAATATGCGTCAATAAAAGAGATTCTTTGGAGAAACAGTGGTGGGGAAGCAGGGCAAGACAGGGAATTTGTAATTAGTTCCTAAATATGCACCCCCAGCCCGCATTCCTTCACTCTTACTTCAGAAACAAGGGAAATAAAAATGAGTAAAGAGATCCGAGCATGCTGCAGTAAAACCCCAGAAAAGCTGGGCTCCTTATAAGAGCAGGGTGTCCCTGCATAGCTGAGTGTGGAATTCAACCTTATCCATGGATTACAGATGAAGTTGTAATGAATAAATTATTTTAGAAATGTAGTCAGTCCCTTGGTTTTTGGTAAAAGCCCAGTCATTTTCTTATTTTATACTTTTTTTTTTGTTCCTTTGAAAGTTAAATTACTTGAAAGAAATTGAAAGTCATTTCCCTTTACCCCAGAGTCAATGCAAATAATTCACTTGGCGTCGGCCTATTCAAAGCGGTTTTTTTAAGAATTGCTAAACTTCTGAAAAGCACAGCGAACAAGATTGTCAGCCAAATTCCTCTTTCTAGTATTGTATACAGATTGGTTTTATAAATTTTGAAAAATTAAATTGAAATCAATAAAAATCCCATGGGCCATGTATTGCTATGTTTACTTTTTATATTTGTGACAATAACGTACCTCCGAGGCACCACAAACAGCGGCATGCTGATGCTGTACAGAGTGTTCCCTTGTGACATGTGCTGCTGAGTGCAATGTGTCCTCTTAGAATAGCAGATTTTTGAGAAGCCATCATAATTCACAAAGGACATTCAGATTCCTTTTGCAAGGTTAAGTGGCATTGAATTTGCATTTTTACTCCAAGGCTGTTTTGTATGCTGGTGAGCATTCTGAAACTTCTAGAATCTTTTAAAATGAGAAATTCTCATTCAAGTCTGTCATCAACCCCTCCTTTATCATTACACTGGGAGTAATACACATTTTAACTCAGCATTTTCCGTTGGGGTGCCTGGCATTAGATTGTTTTTTCTTCATTTTACCTATCAAAGGCTAAATTTGTTCATTTTCCTACTCCTTTGCCTCACCTCTTTCAGTATTAAATTATTAAGAGTTTGTCTCAATAGCTGTGTTAAATATTAGTAACATTACAGGAAGTAGAAGTGACAATAGCTCCTCTTTTCATGAAGTTTACAAGCTGGATGATAAATTTAAACCATGAGATTTTAATTGAGATTGTGTACAGAATGTATTATGAAACATATAAGACAGTGCCTAGTGTAAATCAGGGAACTTGTTTGCAAAACAAACATTTTGACTTAAACAGAAAAGAATTTTTTTTTTTAACTTTTAAGCTCAGAGGTACATACATAGGTTTGTTACATAGGTAAACTCATTTTATGTGGGTTTGTTGTACAGATTATTTTGTCACCCAGGTATTAAGCCTAGTGCCCATCAGTTACTTTTCTGGAACCTCTCCCTCCTCCCAGTTTCTGCCCTCTAGCAGGCACCATTGTCTGTTGTTTCCTTCTTTGTGTCTATGTGTTTTCATCATTTAGCTCCCACTTAGAAATGAGAATATACAGTATTTGTAGTTCTATTCCTGCATTAGTTCTCTTAGGATAATGGCTTCCTGCTTCGTCCATGTTCCTGCAAAAGACATGACCACATTCTTTTTTTATGGCTGCATAGTGTTCCATGGTGTATATGTACCACATTTTCTGTATTTAGTCCACCCGTGATGGATATTAAGGTTGATTCCATACTGTTGCTACTGTGAACAGGGCTTCAATCAATGTACGTGCTCATGTGTCTTCATTATGCAACTATACAACCTCTTACATTATTTTGGGTACATACCCAGCAATGGGATTGCTGGGCCCAATTGTAAGTCTGTTTTTAGCTCTTTGAGGAATCACCACACTGCTTTCCACCATGACTGAACTAATTTACACTCCTTTTTCTTTGCAACTTCACCAGCATCTGTTATTTTCTGTCTTTTTAGTAATAGTCATTCTGACTGGTAAAACATGATAACTTATGGTGGTTTTGGTTTGCATTTTTCCAACAGTCAGTCACATTGAGTTTTTTTTTCCCATAGGTGTCTTGGCTGTAGAAATGTCGTCTTTGGAAAGCTCTGTTTATGTCCTTTGCCCAATTTTTAACGTTTTTTTTCCTTGAAAATTTGTTAAAGTTCCTTATAGATACTGGATATTAGACCTTTGTCAGATGCGTGGTTTGCAAATATTTTCTCCCATTCTGTAGGTTGTCCATTTCTTAATACTTTGTTTATTAGTGCAGAAGTTCTTTAGTTTAATTAGATCCTATTTGTTAATTTTTGCTTTTGTTGGAAATGCTTTTGGCATCATCATCATGAAATCTTTGTCCTTTCTTATGTCCGGAATAGTACTGCCTTCCAGGTTGTCTTCCAGGATTTTTATAGTTTGGGGTTTTACACTGAAGTCTTTAATCCATTTTGAGTTGATTTTTGTATGCGGTGTATGAAAGAGGTTCAGTGTAATTCTACTATCCAGTTATTTTGGCAACACTTATTGAATAGGAGATTTCTTTCCACATTGCTTGTTTTTGTCAGCTTTACCAAAGATCCGAAGGTTGTAGGTGTGCAACCTTGTGTCTGGAATCTCTTTTCTGTTCTATTGGCCACTGTGTCAGTTTTTATACCAGGACCATGCTGTTTTGGTTACAACACCCCTATAGTATAGTTCAAAGTTGGGCCATGTGATGCCTCCAGATTTGTTTTTGTTTTGTTTTTCTGTTTTGTTTGTTTTTGCTTAGGATTGCCTTGGCTATTCGGTTTCTTTTTTGATTCCATGTGAATTTAAAAAATAATTTTTCTAGGTCTGTGAAGAATGACATTGGTAGTTTGATAGGAATAGCATTGAATCTATAAATTGCTTTGGGTAGTATGGTCACTTTAATGATGTAGATTTTACGTATCCATGAGCATACAATATTATTTCCATTTGTTTGTTCTCCAATTTCTTTGACAGTATTTTGTAGTTCTTGTAGAGATCTCTCACCTCCCTGATTAGCTGTGTTCCTACGTATTCTTTTTGTGGCAATAGGGAATGGGATTGCATTCCTGACTTGACTCTTGGCTTGACTGATTGTAGTGTACAGGAATGCTCGTGATTTTTGTACACTGATTTTATGTCCTGACTTCACTTAAGTTGTTTATCCGATAAGGAAATTTTGGGCAGAGACTATGGGGTTTTCTAGATATATGGGGTTTTCAGGTCATCTGCAAACAGAGATAGTTTGACTTCCTCTCTTCCCCCTTTAAAGTTTTTTTTATTTATTTTTATTGCCTGATTGCTCTGGCCAGGACTTCCAATCGCATGTTGAATAGGAGTGCTGGGTGTGTCAGGCCGGTTTTCAAGGGGAATCTTTCAGGATTTTACCTATTCGGTGTAATATTGGCTGTGGGTCTGTCACAGATGGCTCTCAGTATTCTGATGTGTGTTCCTTTAATACCTAGTTTATTGAGAGTTTTTCACATGAAAGGGTGTTGAATTTTATCAAAAGCCATTTCTGCATCTGTTGAGATAATTATCTGGGTTTTGTCTGTAGTTCTGTTGATGTGATGAAGTACATTAATTGATTTGCGTGTTTAACCAAGCTTGCATCACAAGGATGAAGCCTACTTGATCACAGTGGATAAACTTACTGATATGCTACTGAATTCGGTTTGCCAATATTTTGTTGAAGATTTTTGCATCTATATTTATCGAGGATATTGACCTGAAGTTTTCTTTTTTTGTTGTGTCTCTGCCAGTTTGAGATAATTGACATGTATCTTTTGGATATTGACATGACATGTCAAATCCCAGTTTGAGATCAT
The DNA here is from genome assembly GCF_048565385.1 of Saimiri boliviensis. NCBI lineage: Eukaryota > Metazoa > Chordata > Mammalia > Primates > Cebidae > Saimiri > Saimiri boliviensis. The sequence goes on from NC_133467.1 coordinate 2,033,976, forward strand.
GGGAGCTGGCATCTGGAGGAGTCCCTGTGTGTCTCAGTAGTTAGTTAAATGTGTGTCTTCTGCCTCTACGGACACCCCCTTTCTTTATTTAGTGTTTATTCAGTTCTCCTGTGTGCCTCATATTTTGCAGTCTTTGGGAAGACTGTTCTCTAGATGAGAGAAGCTCCCTTTATATGTAATGGTTGTGCCCACAACTTAAATAGCATTATAACCTCTTTTATCATTACCTGGTCCCTGGTTTTCACATAAAACAAACAAACAAACAAAAAAATGAATGACTGGGCCAGGTCGCTCATGCCTGTAATCTCAGCACTTTGGGAGGCCAAGGCAGGTGGATCACCTGAGTTCGGGAGTTCGAGACCAGCCTGACCAAAATGGAGAAAACCAGTATCTACCAAAGATACAGAATTAGCCGAGAGTGGTGGTGCACGCCCCTAATCCCAGCTACTTGGGAGGCTGAGGGAGGAGAATTGCTTCAACCCAGGGGGTGGAGGTTGTGGTGAGCCAGATTATGTCATTGCACTCCAGCCTGGGCGACAAGAGTGAAACTCCGTCTCAAGAAAAGGAAAAAAAGGAGAAGAAGGAATGATGTCACTGGAGAGAAAAATCATCACATTATTTCATTCTTGACTTAGTTAGGAAATGCAGTTTTAACGTTTTTATGTACGTGATGATACTTGCTAATACAATACAAATAGGAAACATTACTTTTAAATAAGTAAAAAGTAAAAAATGCACCTCCATAAGATGAAGAATTGGAAGTAAAGTCATAAAATAAGATAATAGAAAAATTATATATATATATATATATATATATATATATATATATATATGTAAAAATACATTTTTAACTCATCGCATCTAGGAAAAGTAATGTGAGATTGAATAAAAAATTATTTTTAATGGGTAATATTAAGAATAGTACCTGGGGTAATATAGTAAGCCTTCAGTAAATATTTGATGAACAGACAAACTGTTTCCACTTGATATTTAGATAATAGGAGACCATAAGTCCCAAATAAAAAGATGATATAATACTGATTAGAAAAGTTAAAATAAAACAATGATAGAAATTAATAATGAAAACTGCCGTAACAATATTAATTTCATACAAACTAGAAAGCAAGGTAAAACCGAAACTTTTAAAAATTGTGAAATGAACATTAAAATTAAAAATATATAGGTCCGATTATTTCGGTTTGAAATGATATGTCATTGAACATAAAGGGAAAGCTGTTATGCTGTCTAGTTGGCTCCTTAGAACTCTTTCAGTTTAAAACATTTTCATGTTGCTTAACATAGGCCTGGAAAAATATACATACCAGAAAACACTGAATTATTGTCATTGCTTTTATCATTGCTATTATTACCATTTTATAATCTTTTAGTATTAAAAATATCAGTTGACATTAAAAAATAGCAAAAAAGTCAACGTATGAAGATTAATAATCACAAAATATCCGAGTGTCTGAATTTGTGGAAGACACAGCTGGTTTTCTGTCTTACTGCACTTCATCTTTTCTTGCTCTTGTTACCCCCCTTTGGAGGTGGTTTCCCGGTAATCACTGCGGGTAAATTTGGTTATGTGATTCTGATCTGACACATAGGTGTAAGCTGAACCTCTGAATACTTTGTGGATCACTCCTTAAAAGAGAAGGCAGGCGTGTTCTAGATAGCTAAGATGATCGCATCTACTGTCATACTGAATTCCTGGAATAAAGGTATGATAAGTGGATATTCAGCAACTGAATTTGGGCCATGCAGACAGAGACATGAATAGGGAAGCCACATGATAAGTATTGTGCAGGAAAGAAATAGAAGCTTAATTCTTGAACTGCAAGGTAAAGCCTTGTTGGCATGAAAAAAAACAACTTTTATCTTCTTTAATTCACCTTTATTTCTCAGTCCTCTTAATAGCAGCTGATTCTAATTCCTAAAGAAAACAGTATATTATAAAAATGTCAGTGAAATAGCTAGATAAAAATGCATAAAGTTTAGTAGATTTATTTTTGTGTAAGCAATGCCAGTTATAATAGGTAATGAAAAAATGGCCCATTCAGAAAAGTAATATAATTCTTCAAATGCATTGAAAAAAATATGATAATTATGCAATGCTTACATGAATATTACCATAACATTTACTGAGATTTGCACACATTAAAAAGAATATTATGTTAATGGTGAGGACAAAATAACATTGTAAATTCAATGTAGAGATATGTTTTCCTAACAATTTCTTGTGGAACTGAAAAAATTGATCCTTTGATATATATGTGCCACATTTTATTTATCCAGTCTATCACTAATGAGCATTTAAGTTGGTTCCAACAAACCACCATGGCCCATGTACAGCTATGTAACAAACCTGCACGTTCTGCACATGTATCCCAGAACTTAAAGTATAATAATAATTTAAAAAAATGTTTCCCTGAGGATGTAAAACAAACTCGTGGTGGCTTTTGGATGGCAGAGTATTCCAGAGTAGCCACAGCAAATCGTGAAAGGAAGCCTTCTGCATAACACTTAAAATTTTGTATTTGTACGTGAATTGTGTATTCTCAAAGAAATAATAAATACATAAATAAAAGAAGAAAATGATTCTTATCTTGAGTGATAAACATAAAAAAGTGAAATATAAGATTAAGAATCTCTTGGTTTGTATACACAAAGAAATCCTATTCAGGATTTTTTAAAAAAAGAAATCCTTTCATTTGCAACAACATGAATAAAATTGGAGGACATGATGTTAAGTGAAATAAGCCAGGCATAGAAAGACAAACATTGCGTGATCTCACCTTTATGTGGAATCTAAGAAAGCTGAACTCATAGAATGAGAGAGTAGAATGGTGGTTGGTAGAAGCTGTTTGGAGGTGGGGACAGGGAGCGGGAAAGGTGTTCATCTAAGGAGATGAATTTTCCATTAGGAGGAGTGAATGCAAGAGGGCTGTTGTGCAGCATGATCACTACAGTCAGTAACAATGTATTCTTAAACATTGCTGAGAGAGATTTTACATGTTCTAACCACAAAACAGTATGAGGCAGTGCATGTTCATTTGCTTGATTTAGCCACTCTGCAATGTGTACATGCTTCAAAATAACATGGTTTGCTTGGTGAATGTATGTGATGTTTGTCAAATTAACAAATAAATACATTAATTATATATATGTAATATGTATGTGTATATATAGTGTGTGTGTGTGTGTCTATGTGTGTGTGTGTGTGTGTGTGTGTATTCCTTCTGCACTGCTTTGCCTCAGACACAAATATTTTCTACATTTTTTATACTTAAAATATATCTGGGAAACCGCTGACTCTCGGTATATAGAACTGTAGAAATCTTATTTTTCTTTCAGTTGCATCGAGCTCTACTAATTTTATGTGCCAGAGCATATTTGTCACTTAGTTTTAAAAATCCACAATACCAAAATACCTTGCTTAGACCTGATCAGTTTGATCTGGGCATTCTAACTTTTCTATGCTATCCTGCACAACACAGTAATACTTGTATGACATATTTGGGTAAATTGAAGCGAGTTTTGAAGTGTACTCATAGGCTTATTTTAAAGAGATACATTCATCTTATAGAAGGTAATTACATAAAATAAAGAAGTTAATGACAATGCATTAAATGTTAAATGTATTGAAAATAGTTTATACAAAATTGTAATAAGATACTTAACAATAGTTTATATAGACTTTCATAGTTAAAATGGCCAACTAAAATTCTTGATCAAAATATTAAATCGTGCTCTCTAAAATTCTTGATGTTCCATTATCAATAAGAAATTTTACTCATACAGATGTGTAAGAGCAAATTCCAAAGGAGATTTTCCTGATGCTGCTTTTTTCCCACCATTTAACAAAATAAGTTCTCACAATTTAATAAAATTTCTGAAATAAAATTTAAAAACAATGTAATAAAATATTTATTTTTACCTTCTTCAGATATTAACTTGTATTCTTAACTATAATAATGCAAGTAATATGGGCATTTAACACAGTCTTTTTAGAAGATTTTGGTGTTTTGAGAGGATAACAAAATTGTTCTGTATCTTGACCATGCTGCATACATCTGTGAAACTCACATTCATGAACTTCACAAACATTTACAGACTGGAAAGTAGTGAATTTTACTATATGTAAATTATATCTTATGGTACTTTAAGTTCTGTGGTACTTGTGCAGAAAATGCAGGTTTGTTTCATAGGTATACTCTCAAATTCCCTGTGGCCTTCTGTATTCAGCCATCCTCAAATCCCAGATTCTGGAAACTGCTGATGTGTTGTCTGTTCCTAAAGTTTTGCTTTGGCAAGAATTTCATATAAATGGAATTATAAAGTGATATGGTTTGAAAAAAAAAGAAGAAAGATTTTGGTTAATATTTTCAATAGGATTTTACATTTGGCCTTCTTATTTGTTTTATATTTTACCTATAGCAAAATTGAGGTTTTCACAAAGCAACTTTGCCTCTGAAAGTTTCTTCTCTTTATAAAATGTAATATAAAAAATTATATAAAAATATATAAAATTATATTATATAAAATTATATAAAAAATAAATTCATGGCCGATTATTTAACTTTTACAAAGATCTTGCCTTTAGTTTTCTCCTTAGTACCAGATTAATATTCTTAGGTTTCATATGCCTGTGCAGAAAATTTTGTTTTGTAGAGACCAAAAGTATGTCTTTTTTTTTTTTTCCTTTTTTTTTTTTTTTGAGACAGAGTCTTGCTCTGTCCCCAGGCCTCAGGCTGGAGTGCAGTGGCGTGATCTCGACTCGCTGCAACCTCCAGCTTCTGGGTTCAAGCAATTCTCCTGCCTCAGCCTCCTGAGTACCTAGGACTACAGGTGTGTGCCATCCCGCCCAGCTAATTTTTGTATTTTAGTAGAGATGGGGTTTTACCGTGATGGCCAGGATGGTCTCGATCTCTTGACCTTGTGTTCCGCCTGCCTCGGCCTCCCAAAGTGCTGGATTACAGGCCTGAGCCACCACGCCCACCAAAGGTATGTCTTTGTATTGCTTTAATAGTCACCCGTAATTTGTCCTGGGAAGAGTCTGTCAGACTTCTCTGCCATTGGCTCTGCAACCAGCGTTTTTAAATCTTGGTGGCTTTGGGCACTAGTCACAGCCTTTGCCACGGGTGGGGAAGGGCCCTTTCCCATTTATGCTTTCTTGCTTTCTAAAGTGTGTAGCAGACTCTTAAATACACACAAAGCTCCTAAGATCAATATGTACATGTTTATGGTATTTAATGGAACCTTTAGGGAGAACACAATAATTAGAATGGCAATAATTGGCAATAATTAGAAGCATAGAGAGTAACTTCTAATTGCAAATCATTAGAAGCATAGAGAGTAACTCAGAAATGTGATACTAGATGAAGGTATTTCATATCTTTCTAGTTCAGAAGTTTTTGAGTTCTACGAATACATTCCATTGTTGTTTCTGACTTACCCCAATATAAAAAGTCTGAACTTTTTCACCACAGGAAGTTAATAGAACATAGATATATGTCAGTAAATACTGCAATGATATCCAGAGATGCTGAGAATTGTCTGTGTGTACTAGTTCAAGGCCTAGCTTTTGTCCCCAGAGCCTGGAGCACAGCTGAGGATTGGAAGGTCAGTGGAGTACAGGCCCTCCGAGATCCTTCACCCAGCATGCTCTTTGTAAGTGGTCCCTTTTCTGGTAATGACTTTCATGGTAATAAACAAACGATAGTTTTTTAGACTATGCAAACAATTCTAGTGAAGCCATTTGAAAATATGATTATGAAACGCTTAGAGAGGTTTAAGATGTTGTCTACTTTTTGTTTTTTTATATCAAATACTTACCTAGATCATGACTAGCAAAAGCCTCTCTCCTTCACTCAGCTATCAGAACTCAGTTAAGCGTGGGTGTTTTATATTCCTAGAATGGGTAAAAATTCAAATAGCCATCTTCTTCAGAATTGAATTTGGACTTGGGAGAAAATTCTTTTTTAAAAATTTTTATTTTAATTTTGTTATACTTTAAGTTCTGGGGTACATGTGCACATCGTTCAGGATTGTTACATAGGTGTACACATGCTGTGGTGGTTTGCTGCATCCACTCCCCCATAATCTACATTAGGTATTTCTACTAATGTTATCCCTCCCCAATCCCCCTGCCCCTGCTATCCCTCCCCTCATTCTCCCATCCCCAACAGGCCCCAATGTGTGATGCTCCCCTCCCTGTGTCCATGTGTTGGCATTGATAAACAGCCACTTAGGAGTGAGAACATGAGGCCTTTGGTTTTCTGTTCCTGTGTCAGTGTGCTGAGAATGATGGTGTCCAGCTTCATCTGTGTCCCTGCAAAGGACATGAACTCATCCTTTTTTATGGCTGTGTAGTATTCCATGGTGTATATGTGACACATTTTCCCTGTCCAGTCTATCATTGGTTGGCATTTGGGTTGCTTCCAGGTCTTTGATATTGTAAACAGTGCTGCAATAAACATATGTGTGCATGTGTCTTTATAATAGAATGATTTATAATCCTTTGGGTATATACCCAGTAATAGGATTGCTGGGTCAAATGGAATTTCTGTTTCTAGATCCTTGAGGAATCACCACACTGTCTTCCACAATAGTTGAACTAATTTACACTCCCACCAACAGTGTAAAAGTGTTCCTATTTCTCCACATCCTCTCCAGCATCTGTTGTCTCCAGATTTTTTAATGACCACCATTCTAACTGGCATGAGGTGGTATCTCAATGTGGTTTTGATTTGCAGTTCTCTAATGACCAGTGATGATGAGCATTTTTTCATATGTTTGTTGGCTGCGTGAATGTCTTCTTTTGAAAAATGTCTGTTCATATCCTTTGCCCGCTTTTTGATGGGGTTTTTTTTTCTTGTAAATTTGTTAGTGTTCTTTGTAGATTCTGGATATTAAACCTTTGTCAGATGGGTAGATTTAATTCTTTTGAGCCTGTATTCTTCATCAGTTTTCTAATGATGAATGAAAAATATTTCACTCAAAATATATGGAGTATGTATAAAATTGTTTGTGTAATAAAATGCAACTTTACAATGGAAACCTAAATTCCCCTGTAGTTCTCTGCCACGTAGCTTGTTTCTCTTGAAACTTTATTGCTCTTCCTCAACTGCCCTGTGGAAAAGCTGAAGCACAATTTTCCACTACCAGTTTATTTTTCAAAGTTTAGAATAATGAATATGAAAAACCCCACATCAGGTCAGGTGCAGTGGGACATGCCTGTAATCCCAGCACTTTGGGAAGCCAAGGTGGAGGATGATTCATCCTCAAGTGATTCACTTGAGGTTAAGAGTTCGAGACCAGCCTGGACGACATGGCAAAAACTACTAAAAATACAAAAATTATCTGCACATGGTGGCAGGTGCTTGTAATCCCAGCTACTCAGGAGGCTGAGCCTTGAGAATCCCTTGAACCCAGGAGGTAGAAATTGCAGTGAGTGGAGGGTGCACTCCAGCCTGGGCAACAGAGTGAGACTCTTTCTCAAAAAAAAAAAAACAAAGAACAGCAACAACAATAACAAGCGCATATTATTCTTGTCCAGGTTGAGCTTCTCAGTCTTTTTCATACCAACAGTGTCCTCCAAAATGAGCTGCAGTTTATGATTGCACATATTTTTAGTCATCTCCAAAAATACAAATGGAGAGGAACAACAGGTTTGACTCAAAACTAAAGGGTGCACAATTCTTAAATAATGTCTTCAAATAATTATGTGTGTATATAATTATGTATTTATTCAAAGATATTATTTAAAAATTGTGCACTTAGTTGGAAAAGAGGTGTTACTCTTTCTCTTTAGTATTTTTTTTTGTTTGTTTTGTTTTGTTTTGTTTTTTAAGAAAAACCTCTTTTCCAACTAAGTTTAAACTTTCTTTTGCTCTCCAGCAGTCCCACTGGCATTCGAGAAGATAAACTCAGTATAAAGAACAGAAGTCTCTCACCACACAGGTTTGTTTTGTTTTTAAATTTTTGGGGGGAGAGCAGGGGTTAGCTATGAAGAAATATTTTTCATTTCTTTGATTTTTTTTAATTAACACATAAAAATTGTATGTAGTAAATGTCATATTTCAGTACATGCATACAATGTGTAATGAACAAATTATAGTAATTAGCAATTTCATCACCTGATTTATCATTTATCATTTCCTTGTGTTGGGAACATTCAAAAGCTTCTCTTCTAGCTATTTAAAAATGTAAAATAAATTGTTAAGTTTAGTCACTCTATTGTGCTATAGAATACTATAGTTTATTCCTGCGACTTGTCTATAATTTTATATTCATTAACAAACCTCTTTCTATCCTCCTCCATCCTCTGCCCTTTCAGCCTTTAGTGACCATTGCTCTACTATGTACTTCCAGAAGATCAACAATTTTTAGCTTTCACATATGAGTAAGAGCAAATGGTATTTACCATTCTGTGCCTGGCTTATTTCACTTATTCTAATGGCTCATACTCCAGGCTCATAAATGTTGCTTTAGATGACGGGATTCTTTTTTAAGCTGAATAGTATTCCATTGTGTACATATACTCCAGTTTCCTTATATATTCATCCATGGATGGACTTGAGTTGATTCCATATCTTGGCTTTTGTGAATAATGCTGCAGTAAGTGTGGAATTGCAGAAATCTCTTAAACATACTGATTTCCTTTCCTTTGGATAAATACCCCAGTAGTGGGATTACTGGATCAAATGGTAGTTCTATATTTGTTTTTTTGAGGAACTTTCGTGCTGTTTTCCATAATGGCTATACTGGTTAACATTCTCACCAACAATGGACAAGAGTTCTCCTTTCTCCACATCCTCACCAGCATTTATTATTTTTATCTTTTTGATAATAGCCATTCTAACTGGGGTAAGATGATACTTCATTGTGGTTTGATTAGCATTTCCCTGATGACCAGTAATGTTGAGAATTTTTTCATGTACTTGTTGACCATTTGTGTGTCTTTTGAGAGATGTGCATTCAGCTCATTTTTCCATTTTTAAATCAGATTTTTTTTTTGCTGTTAAGTTTGTTTCCTGTATATTAATCCCTTGCCAAATGAATATTTACAAATAATTCCTCTCATTCTTCAAGTTGTCTTTTTACTATATTGTTTCCTTTACTCTGCAGAAACTTTTTTACTTGATATAATCTCATTTGTCTATTTTGGCTTTCGTTGCCTGTGCTTTTGAGTATTATAAATTTTTGACATGATTAATCTCCTGAAGTGCTTTCTCAATTTTTCCTATAGTTTTATAGTTTAGGGTTTTATCTTTGATTTTGGCCAGGTAGTGTAATATGTCCAACTTTATTCTTTTTGCTTAGGATTTTTTTGGCTTTTCAGGGTGTTTTGTGGTTTTAGACACATTTTAGAATTGCTCTATTTCTGTGAAGAATGCCATTGGAATTTTGATTGGAATTTTATTGATTGTATAAATTGCTTTGGATAGAATTGTCATTTTAGCAAGATTAATTCTTCCAATCCATGAACATGGAATGTCTTTCTATTTTTTGTATGTCTTCAGTTTGTTTCATCAGTCTATTAAAAGTTTGTAGAGTTCTTTTACGACGTTGGTTACATATATTTCTAGATATTCTGTTTTTTGATAACTATCATGAATGGGATTGATTTCTTCATTTCTTTTTCAGCTAGTTTATTGTTAGTGTATACATTACCGATTTTCATGGGTTACTTTTTGCGCATCCTGCAACATTATGGAATTTATCAGTTTTAAAAGTTTTTTGGTGAAGGGTTTAGGTTTTTCTACATAGGAGCTTATATTGTCTGCACATAAAAACAAAACGACTTGCTTCGTTTCAGTGTGGATGCACTTTATATCTTTCTCTTAGTTAATTACTCTGGCCAGGATGTCTAGTACTATGCTGAATAAAAGTGGTAGAAGTGGCCTTCTTTGTCTTGTTCTAGATCTTAGAGAAAAGGCTTTTCAGTTTTTCCTGTACAGTGTGGTATTAGTGGTCTGTGTGTCACATATGGCTTTTGTCATGTTGAGGTATGTTCCTTCTAAACCTAATTTGTTGAAAGTGAAGAATATGGAGTTATATCAAATGCTTTTCCTTTGTTTATTCAGATACTCATAGGGTTTTTGTCATTCATTCTGTTGATATGACATATCACATTTATTGATTTGCATATGTTGAATCATCCTTGCATGCCTGGGACAAATTTCACTTTGTTATGTTATATAATCTTTTTGATGTGCTCTTGGGTTTGGTTTGCTAAGAGTTTGTTGAGCATTTTTTGCGTCTGCTTTCATCAGGAACAAAGGCCTATAGTTTTCTTTTTGTTGTTGTGTGTCCTTCTTTGGTTTTGGTATCAGCGTAGTGCCAGACTCAAAATGAATATGAGCAATTTTTTATCTTAAGTTTTCGGTATAGTTTCAGACAAACTGATTTTAGATCTTTTTGAGCAGTTTGGTAGAATTTAGCAGTGAGGTCCTCTGGTCTTAGGCTTTTTCCTTGCTGGAGGCTTTTTTTAAATCACTGATTTGATTTTGTTACCTGTTTTTTTTTTCTTCAGGTTTTCTGTTTCTTCTTGGTTTAGACTTGGTAGGTTGCAGGTATTCAGAAATTTATTCAATTCCTCTAGGTTTTTCAATTATTGATTTGTAGTTGTTCATAATAGTCTGCAGTTATCTTTTGCATTTTTGTGGCATTAGCTATAATAATTGATTCTGATTTATTTTGTTGGGTCCTTTCTCTTTTTCCTGTTTAGCTAGTGGTTTTTCAACTTTATCTTTAAAAAAAACTTTTTCAATTGATTTTTTGTATGTTTTTGATCTCTATTTCTGCTCTGATTTTATAATGTTTTTCTACAAAATTTGTGTTTGGCATATTCTTGCTCTTCTACTTCCTTGAGGTACATAAATAAGTTGTTTATTTGAAGTCTTTCTGCATTTTGGATGTAGATCTTTAGTCCTATAAACTTTTATCTTAATACTGCTTTGTTTTATCCCATATATTTTGCTATGTTATATTGCCTTTTTCATTTGTTTTCAACAATTTTTAAACTTTATCCTAAATTTTTAATTGTTCTATTGGGTATTCAGAAGCATGTTTGATTTCCATGTATTTTCACAGTTTTGAAAGTTCTTTTTATTTACTTTTAGTGTTATTTTATTGTGGTCTGAATAGATGCTTGATATAATTTTGAGGTTTTAAAATTTATTAAGATTCTGTCTGTGACCTACCATATTCCATCCTAGAGAATGTTCCATGTGCTGTTGAAAAAAATGTATTCTGCAGCTATTGGATGAAATATTCTATAAATATTAGTTATGTTCATTTAGTCTGTAGTTCACTCTAACTCTAATGTTTCCATGTTGACTTTCTGTCTAGATGATCTCTCCATTGCTGCAAATGGAGCATGGAAGTCTCCTATCATTATTATAATTTAGTTTAATTCTTACTTTAGGGTATTAATATTTGCTTTATACATTTATACATTTGGATATGTTGGTGTTGGGTACATATAAATTTCAATTGCTGTATACTTTTGCTAAATTAATTTCTTTAACATCTCACAATGACGTTCTTTGTCCCTGAAACCCTCTCTTTCAACATTAAGCTCTCTGAGAGCTTTCTTGGCATTTGAGAAAGAGACTCGGGGCATAGAACAGAAGTCTCTCAGTCCAGAGGGGTTTTTTGTTTGTTTGCTTGTTTGTTTGAAATGGAGGAGGCCACTGTGAGGTAATGTCCTCCATTTCTTAGTTTTCTTTCTTTGCCTAAAAGCATTTGATTTTATTGTCATTGTTCTTTGGGAAAAAAACTTAAGTATTGCTTGAATTTCTATAAACTATGTTAAGATAAAATTAATCAAGGACTTTCCTTTTTGATAATTAATTTCATGTAGACAACTGCTTGTGAAACACCATATACATCTCACTAAAGAAGCAGTTTACAGACAGTGCATTCTGAAGCCATACAGGAAATATAATCACAAAAACTCTGCTGCCACCTAAATTACTATGAAGAGTACCACTAGGGTGAAAAATCCTATGACAACCACAAACACGTAACTATATCAGCAGTAAAGTATAAAATACATTAGTGAACCCAACATGTAGTACTGTAGACTTTATACAGAACATTGAGGATTTCTCTGAGACGAGTGGACCATTACGTGTTCAAATACTATGCCAGTAGTCTACTATCAATACTGTTTTGTGTATTTAATGTAATCAATTTTCAGTGGTTTTCCTCTCCTTAGATTGAGTACTTTCAACTGATTTATCTTCTAGTTTACATATTCTTTTCTTTCACATTTCTAGTCTACTATTGAGCCCACGATGACTTTTTTTTGGTCACTTTTTTTGGCTTTTACAAAATAGCTTATGTTTATTTGCTGAGGTTTTCTCATTTTAATTTGTTTCAAGAGAATTTGAAGTTGCTTGTTGAAGTATTTTTAGATCTTTGCTAGATAATTTCAACATGTGAATCATTTCAGTGTTGCAGTCTCTCATCTTTTCTCATTCAAGTTGTAATTTTCTTCATTGGCATGCCAAGAGGGTTTCAGTCATACTGCATTATGAGACATGGGGTTCTATCTAATCTTTTTCTCATGGAGTCCCTTTGTCAGGTATATTGCACAGATCCAAGTGGGAGTAAAAGTTTAGCTGACACTTCAGGGTAAAGAGAGATAATATTTTCATTAATATTTTCTTGAAGTAGGACAGACATTGAAAAAATTATTTTTTGTTCTGTTAGGTCACCTTTTCTATGAACCTTTGACTAGAAAAGCAGGCTTTCCTTGGGGTTTTCTATCCACCTAATGGTAGTTCCAGTTTACTAAATCTTTAGTGCCCTGTATAGAAAATATGGGAGGTAAAAAGAAAATATCTGTGGAACTCCTGTGTAATGATGCAGATAATTAATTAAAATATATTAAGAGAAATTTTATACTAATGATAAGAGCTTCAAAATAAATTACAAATGCATATTTTGATTAAAATAAAATTGCTATCTAAAATAGAGTTACACCCATTCCTCCCTAGTTCTTTCTGTGACAACTAAACATTACTTGACATAACTAAGCAAACAGTTAGAAAAACTCTGGAAGGTTGCGATAAGGAGGACTTCCTAGGGATTTTAGAGTGTGTATATTTGTGTTTATGGTAGAAGAATTTATTTTTCTTTGAGATTATACCTAGTAATGAAATTGATGAGTCAAATGCTAATTCAATTTTTAATTTTTTGAGAAATCGCTAAACTGCTTTCCACAGTGGCATCAACAGTGTATAGTGATTCCTTTTTTTCTACAGCCTTGTCAACATCCCTGTTTTTTTTTTTTTTTACTTTTGTTATCAGCTATTCTGATGGGCATGAAAAGGTGTCTCATTGTGATTTTGATTTGTATTTCTTGGATGATTAGTGATGTTGAGTGTTTGTTTATGTTTGTTTGTAGCGTGTATGTCTTCTTTTGAGAAATATCTGTTCATGTCCTTGGGTATACATGGAAATTAAAGCATATGGCTAAGTTTGGTAAATGGAAGTGTACTTGAAAAGAATGGGCACTCTGTTGTCTTTTGATACAGTATTCTATATATGTAATTTAGAAATAAAGAAGTCCTTAGAAATAAAAACAGAAACACAATATACCAAAATTTCTGGGATACAGCTAAAACATTGTTAAGAGGAAATTTTATAGCACTAATCACTACTTCAAGAAGATGGAAAGATCTCAAATTAACAATCAGGCATTGTACCTGAAGGAACCAGAAGAATAAGAATCAATCCCAAATCTAGAAGAGGAAAATATGAGAACAACTGAAAGAAATTGAGAGTCAAAATTCCATACAAAGGATTAATGAAATGAAATAATGGCTCTTTGAAAGGATAGACAAGATCAATATACCACTATTTAAAGAGACAGACAGACAGACAGACAGACAGACAGACAGAGAGAATGAGAGAATCCAAATAGGCACAATCAGAAACAATAAAGTTGGCATTACAACTCATCCCACAAAAATACAGAAGATTTTCAGAGACTAATATGAACACCTCTATGGAGACTCCTGTAGCTAGTATCCCAGAGGTCCGGTATGGAAGCGTGGTGTCCCAGGGCTTCTCCACCCGCCCCTTCATCAGGACTGCTTTGGGACCAGGATGTTGCACTTGGCGACTCTGCGAAGGTTTCTCAGCTTCCTCTCTTCAACCATAATGTATGTGTCACCTCTCTATCAATTTGTCATGTTTTCATGTAAAATATCTATTCAAAATATTCTGATTTACTCAATATTTTGGTTCTTCTTTTTGGAAAATGCATTTCTCTGCTGCCTCTAATTGGCATTTGCTCAGAAAAAAGAAAAATTGACTTTGGGGAATTTTCCATTTATCTTCCTTTAATTGATTTTCACTTTGATTTTATTGTTGCAAGAGCCTACTATGTATGATTTAAAATATTTGACATTCTTCATACTTGATTTATGGATAAGCATGTGGTCAAGTTTGGTAAATGGAGATGTACTTAAAGAAAATATGTACTCCATTGTCTTTTTATGTAGTATTCTATATGTAAAATTTAACTCAGTAATAAGATGTGTTATATTTTCTTACTAATTTTGTTTGTTTTGGTTGCTTGATTGATCTATAAAGCAAGATAGAGGTGTTAAAAATCTTATAGATTACTGACAGGTGTATTTCTCTTTTTTATTATGTGAAAATTTTAAAATTATATTGAAGCTATGTTACTAGGTGCATACATTCTTGAGATTATACATTTGTTCCTTTTGAATTGATTAGTAACTTTCTTTTATTATATTATGCCTTTTGTCATTTTATTTTCTTGTTCCTCTTAATATATAAATTTTTATTCCTCACATTGATTTATAATTATTACTCTTTGATTCTAATAATTCTTATCTTCAGTTATTCAAAGATTTTTTTAGTATGCATTCACGTTACATATTTTTTTTCTCATTTGCCTTTAACTTCTGTCTTATGCTAGTTTTATTTAAAATAAAGATTTATTAATTTTAATATTTGATTTGTTTCTTTTTATTTTCCATCTTGCCATTATTAGTATAAAGTGTTTATATGTTAAAATGATAATCTTAGTATTTTAAATGTTACACTTTATATACTTTAACGTATATGTTTATATATATATATACACATATGTGTGTGTGTGTGTGTGTGTGTGTGTGTGTGTATAAAACCATTGTTTTAAAGTCCCTACAAAATAGATTGAAAATACAAACTATCTGTGAATTTGTTTCTACTGCCTTCTTTTTCTATTGGTTTTAAGTCATTTGGTTTTTTTTTTTTCTGAACATGAAAAATTGCCATTGCTGTAGAAGATGATTTTTTCTTATAATAGAAATTTTCTTTTCATATGAAGAATAATAGCTCTCGTTTTTCTTCTTGAGTTTCTTGTAGTCTCACCCTTCAGGGTTGCGTTGTTAAGAAATTAGCTAATAACTTATAGAAATGTTTACCTAGATTTTGGGGCTCCTTCTTAGCAGCACCTTCCTTCCTGGTTTTGTGTCTCACAGCCAGCCTTAAACCTGACCATTTTCTCCTCGGCAGAGCAGCATAGTTTCTCCACCTCTTTTGTTCTATTTTCCTGTGAAAGGATTTGGATCATATTCTTTTGAAAAATCCACAGTCAATGTGTAACTAACTTCCTTTTCCCCTAAAGTTTTGCCTGCATCGGTTGATTTTTTTATTGCTGTTTTATATAATTTATTCGGTTTTATAATCATTTTAACTTTCCTCATTGTAAGAAGAGGTTACCTAATCACCAATATTAGATTTATTAGGAGAACTGAATGGATTAATAAGCATAAAGCACGTAGAAAACATCCAGAGCATAGTTGGAATGGTTAATTTTAGGTCCCACTTGACTGGGCTAAGTGATGCCGAGATATGTGGTAAAGCATTATTTTTATGTTTTTATGTGTCCATGAGGATGTCTCCGGAAGAAATTAGCATTGGAATCATTAGACTGAGTTAAAAATAGCAAACTCTTCTTGTGGGTAGGCACCAGCGAACGTATTGAGGGTCAGAACACAACCAGAATTTAGAGGAAGGAGCTCTCTTTTCTTGAGATGGAGTATTTATTTCTCTTCTATTTTGGACATTGGTGCTCTTGGTCCTCAGGCCTTCAGCCTTCAACTTGAACTGTAACTTACTAGGTACCCTGGTTCTCATGATATTGGACTTAGATTGGCAATACACTACTGACTCTCCTGGGACCCCAGCTTACAGATGGTAGATCCTGAGACGTCTCAGCCTCTATAATTACATGAGACAATTCCTCAGAATAAACCTTTTTTAGGTATCTATATATTTATTTCTCTATTATATATCTCTCTATCAATTTATCCATCTATTATCTGTCTTATTGGTTCTGCTTCTGGAAACATTATGAGTAGTACAGTTGTAAAACCCCCAACATATTATAATGATGATCTGTTTTGTATTCTCCTCTTAAATGGTTCTTAATAACCCTAGCCTTCTGGGATTCTGGTTGGACCTATTAGTTCATAATGAACAGAGTACTATAGTAGAGACAACACATTTTAAATAAATTAGGTGGCAAAAACAGCTAGGTTATTCCACTTGAGGAAGCCGCATGCCTCCATCCATCAGCAGCTCTGGGACTAGCAAGCTGCCATTTTGCAAGCAGCCTAGTGAAGAGGTCAGGGTGAAAAGGAACTAAGGTCACTCATCGACCACCAGAAAGAGCTTGGTATGTAAATAAACAACGTAAATAAGCTTGGCAGTGGATTCTCAGTTGACTCATGAACTGACTGCAACCCTGGCCGACACCTTAACTAGTTACGGCGAGGAACTTAGCTACAGCCACCCACCAAAGCTACTCCAGGATTCCTGACAAGTATGTGGGAAAATAATACTGTTGTTAGTCACTAAGTTTTGAGATGGTTTTTTATAAGCAGTAGATAATTACATTTTCCTGGTTATGGATCTATTATTACATCTTCTCTTATGCTAAGTATTCATACTTTCTTATCTATATAAAACAAATACATATTTGGAAAATGGGGAAGTAAAACTGTACAGCCAAGGGATTTTTTTTCACTGATTTTCATTGTTCAAAAGTTACTATTTTACACTTACTGGTTTTAGAAATACTGTGTTGTTCTAGCCCCAGCAGAACTGAAGGATTGTTCTAGCAAGCCAGGCTACACAATTTCCTTTTACTTTGAAACATTTTATTGGATTATTTTACTGCCGTCAGAAAAAGAATAAGAAAAACAAGATGAAGAGGATGAGGAAGATGAAGAAGAAAGAGAGTAAGGAAAAGGAAGAAGAAGGAAGAAGAAAACAGATGTGGTTCAGTTACACTTAGGCTGCGGGACAGAACTATACTGGGATTAACGTTTGTGTGCAATGCATGTGCGATTTCCCTTTTGTAAAACACAAACACACATCCTAACTACTTTAAATAGATTTTTAAAAATTGAATAAACTGTATGATCTGGAATCCTACAGGAAAATTACAAGCAGCAGCCAACATAAAGTGTTCCACAGCAAGCAATTTGGAAAAAAGAGTCCCTATGTGTAACCCACCAGCAGGGTCCTTAAAATAAAAAGCAACTATGAAGTATGAGATTTATGCAAAGCTCTAAACTATTTGGAAATCATTATCCCAGGACACCAAATGAATGATTATAAAGGAATTACCAGGTTCAGAAATTTAAACAGGGTATTTCAAGGAAACACCTGTTGCCTGAGCAACTCATCTTATTTCATGTGCCCCTGGGATTTATGTTGGTTCAATGACCTTTGGTATTTGCAGATTGGAAAATGAGAGAGAGAGAGAGAGAGAGAGAGAGAGAGAGAGAGAGAGCGCACGTGTTTGTGTGTGTGTGATATTCTAGTGTGTATATGTGTGCCTCTGTGTTCTGTATTCATTATACACTTGTGTTCATAGTCATTTAAAATATTCAGTCTTCCAAGTTAGTATTCTATGCATTAGGACGAGCAGAGTGGCAGTCATTAATTCCTTACTAAAATATTGTAGTTAATGGTTAAATGTTTACAAAAGTTTAAAATTATAGCTCAAATCATTTACTCCTAGTTTACTTTTATTTAAATTTTTACAAGAAGAAACTCATATTCCCCAATACCCTTGGATACATTCCTTTCACAAAATTCCTTTAGAACAAAAAATACTTTTACATATAATATTCCTAACTGTAATTTGAAAATTATTGCAGAGATTGGAAACACATTCTTAAAATTTAAAGATAAGCTGGAAACTGTCAATTTCTAGCCAGTGAACACATCATTTCTTAAAATGTATATATAGGGAAACAACATGGGTATTGGCATAAACAGCTTAATATTTTCTGTGATGATAAAGCCAAGCTACTGTTGCATTTTGTTCCATAATATAAAGAGGAAGTTGTTTTTAAAACCTCATTCTAAGAAATTAACTTTACTACTTAATTGAACTTGTGATGTTACAAACTCTGAAATATTCCATGTAATAGTCTCTAAATTCCATTGACTACTGTCTGTTAAAAATGAAGTATTTTTACACTAATCAGTAATGTAGTACTTCTACTTTTAGTTAAATCTTTCTATCTTCTCTGATTAATAGGACCCTCTAATAAGACATAGGTAATCTGAGTATTTGGGGTTGACAACGCCTTTAAGAAGATAGAAGTAGAGGTGCTTAATATAAAATTTAATTTTTTAAAAAGAGAGACAGAGAAATAAAACAAAAATAATCCCCCTTTTAAAATCTAACTTGATTATCTTGGTAATAGGCACTTAAACCCTGTTTAAATATCCTGAAAAATAACAAATAAACGGCATTTTTAAATGCAGCGTTCCCTCTGACCCTCAGCATTGAGTGTATTCTGAATGTGTGCTTGACCATTCACTGACTTTACATCTGTGAGGTTCATTCATGTCATTGACTTTGCTGACTTTTGTTGATGTTGTTTTTGCAAAACTGGTTCATTAGTTAAAACATAAACTCCTGAAGTCTGGGGTTTTCTTTCCTACCGTTCTCTGCGTAATTTCTGTCATAAAACTAGCTGTAGATACTGTTTCATTAATTGAATAAGCACTTAAGATCTACTCTTCACTATTTGATCTCTGGTGTATATTTTTGTGTAAAATGCTGAGGGCTTATGAGAATTGAGTTTCCGGATAGATTTGATTTAAAGGAACAATGTCTTTCTGACCAATGAGGAGATAGATTGTTTGTAAATAATGGATTATGTGCTTTCTTCTAGATTTGTCAAAAAATTTGCATTGTCACTCTGATGACATTCAACTGTCATCATAACACTGTAACAATGGAATTATAGTTTCTCAGACAGTTTGAAATAGAGTGAGACTTGAGTAAATTGTTACATCTTACTTGGCTCAACTTAACCAATGGGTGAACAAGTTATCCACAAATAATTTTTCTGATTTAAACCTTGCTACTTAGCTGTATGACTAAGGGCAGATATTTCCATTTAAGTTCAGAACCACATAAAATATTAGAGTTAATTTAATATTTTTAATTCTCCTTCTGTTTATTTATGGCAATGAATAATGGTGAAACAGATCATTTTCTTTTTTTTTTATTGTACTTTAGGTTCTAGGATATATGTGCAGATCATGCAGGATTGTTGCATAGGTACATATATGGCAAGGTGGTTTGCTGCCTCCATCCCCCCATCACCTATATCTGGTATTTCTCCCCTTGTTATCGCTCCCCTAGCACCCCCGCAACTGACCGCAGTGTGTGATGCTACCCTCCCTGTGTCCACATGTTCTAATTGTTCGACACCTGCCTATGAGTGAGAACATGTGGTGTCTGGTTTTCTGTTCTTGTGTCAGTTTTCTGAGATTGGTGGTTTCCAGATTCATCCATGTCCCTATGAAGGACACAAACTCATTGTTTTTTATGGCTGCATAGTATTCCATGGTGTGTATGTGCCTCACTTTCTATATCCAGTCTATCGTTGATGGACATTTGGATTGGTTCCAGGTCTTTGCTATTGTAAACAGTGCTGCAATGAACATATATTCACATGTGTCTTTATAATAGAACAATTTATAATTCTTTGGGTATATACCCAGTAATGGAATTGCTGGGTCAAATGGAATTTCTATTTCTAGGTCTTTGAGGAATCACCACACTGTCTTCCCCAATGGTTGAACTAATTTACACTCCCACCAACAGTGTAAAAGTGTTCCTATTTCTCCACATCCTCTCCAGCATCTGTTGCCTCCAGATTTCTTAATGATCGCCATTCTAACTGGTGTGAGATGGTATCTCAATGTGGTTTTGACTCGCATTTCTCTAATGACCACTGATGATGAGCATTTTTTCATATGTTTGTTGGTTCATAGATGTCTTCTTTTATAAAGTGTCTGTTCATAACCTTTGCCCACTTTTGAATGGGTTTGTCTGTCTTTTTCTTATAAATCTGTTTTAGTTCTTTGTAGATTCTGGATATCAGCCCTTTGTCAGATAGGTAGATTGCAAAAAAATTTTTCCCATTCTGTTGGTTGCCAGTTCACTCTAATGATTCGTTTCCTTTGCTGTACAGAAGCTGTGGAGTTTAATTAGATCCTATGTGTCTCTTTTGGGTTTTGTTGCCATTGCTTTTGGTGTTTTGGCCATGATGTCCTTGCCTATGCCTATGTCCTGAAAGGTTTTGCGAAACTGATCATTTTAAAGAATTATAGGAAAACTTGCTGATGGAAGCTCTGAGTTAAGATGTAGAAGATTAATATGGACCAGATACCTAAAATTGGAATTTAATAAGGGTGATGGCTTAAACTAGTAATGAAAATAATTTTGTAGATGAAAAAGGCTTTGGCAAAAAAAAAAAAATACATGTTTGGCAAGAAGGCAGTGAAAATAAGTTTTATTTGTGTCAGAATAATGACACATTCCTCCCTAACAATTAATTGAGACACAGTGTAAGACAATCTATTTTAAATATTTGATTTTTATTCCTTTTTAAGATTTTGGAGCTCAGATGATACCAACCCATGCCTATTCTGTATGAATTAAGTTAATCATGGGATAGAGTGAATCTCTCTTGCCTTTTGGGTAGCATATCAACATTTGAAACATTGCCTTTTTCAAAACCTAACTTTCAGTGCTTCCATTTCAAATTAGTATAAACTTCCCAATAATACATTTCTTGGACATAAATGTATATTTTAGTGGATTATCACAAACAAAATATTTATGTGAACCACCCGAGTCAATAAATTGAATATTAGACCATTTCTAAGCCCTGTTTATGTCACAACCCAGTCAATTATTCTTATCCTACCAAATGTGCTAACATGCTTTTTTTATACATATATAGAAATCTTTTCCTCACTTTTCTTAAGTAAAGTAATAACAAAAGCTGTATGAATGCTATATCCTTCTCAGACCTTAAGACGTGTAGAATAACCTGGTGGTCTTCTTAATGCATAGATTCTGGTTTAGATCATCTAGATTTGGGCCTGACAGTCTACATTTCTTAATATTCCCAGATGATCTTAATGTTCCTGTTCCAGACACTACATTTTGACAGTCAGCTTGCTAGAATAAAATAACATCAATGTGCCCTTTACTATTGATACCATTACGTTCCACTTGCATAGTTTTGATTTTTTCTTGTAAACAAATGAGTTTAAGAATGGTTTTCCAGTACCACGCTGTTTTGATTGTTGTAGTCTTGTAGTATGGTTTGAAGTCAGATAGTGTGATGCCACCAGCTTTGTTTTTTTTGTTCGTTTGTTTGTTTTTGCTTAGAATTGCCTTGGCTATGAGGGTTCTTTTTTGGTTCCATATGAAGTTTAAGGTAGTTTTTTCCAGTTCTGTGAAGAAAGTCAGTGGTAGCTTGATGGAGACAAAGCCATAAAAAAGGAGGATTTCATGTCCGTTGCAGGAACATGGATAAAGCTGGAAACCATGATTCTCAGCAAACTGCCACAAGAACAGAAAACCAAACACCACTTGTTTTCACTCACAAGTGGGTGTTGAACAATGAGAACACTTGGACACAGGGAGGGGAACATCACACACTGGGGCCTGCTGGGGTAGAGGGGGCTAAGGGATGGACTGTAGGGGGTGAGGGATTTGGGAGGGATAACATTAGGAAAAATACCTAACGTAGGTAAGGGGGGACGGGTGCAACAAACCACCATGGCACGTGTAAACCTATGTAACAATCCTGCACATTCTGCACATGTTCCCCAGAGCTTAAAGTATACTAAAAATAAAAATTAAAATAAAAAAATGATCTTCCAGAAGATAGCTTACTCAAATGTATGTTTTCTTCAGTTTTTTCAAGACATTTTACCTCTGTATTTATGAATGGAATGACATAAACTAAAGGCAATAAGCAACTTAAATAAGTCTTATTTCCACTTATCAGAAGGAAGATTTCACTGTGCCCTGGTCTTCTAAGCAGTATGCTGGAATACGCTAATCAGTTCCCCAAAAAGGCAGAGCAACAGGTTCTACTCCTGAGATACCATAAGTGTAAATAGCTGTTGTAATTAAGGCCCTGTTCTAATGAGTCCAAGAAAGTTCCCGCTGTTACTCCAAAATCTCAACACCTGCTTTGTGTGTCTGGATAAGTTTGAATCTGGCACATCTAGAAATTTCAATGAGAGAAAACAATTAGTTCAAATGATACTTCCAATAAAATCCAAACACCTGGCAGTGGTAAAACTAGAGTTTTTCTTTCTCAAGAGAATGAGAAAATTAAGACTGTCATTGGGGAAGCAGCAGGAAATAATTAAATTTGCTGTGAATTTCTTTCTTTTTCCCCCTTATTTTGGAGAATTAAAGAGTTGTCCAAGAAAATCACACTCAGTCTTTCTCTCCCTGAATTTTAAAAAGGAGAGTGAGGCAGTCAACAGCATTTACTATTTTGGAAGATAAGCCAAGTTTCTTGTCAGTAATATGGAACTCACTTCCACAGATCACATTCTTATTAACAGCTATGTAATTGTTTATTTGACTCATTCTCTCTACCACATAAGTGGCTATAATCTCAGGGATATTGCAATTATTAACATGATATCTTTAAGTTTTCCTAGTATATCCCAAAGCTCTGGCAGAGGAACTGGTTAACACATACATGCATTTTAAATGCTGAGTGATGTTAATAAATCGGCTTGATAGCATAGAAGGACATTTTAAATGCTGGATGATGTTAAGTTGACTTGATAACGTAGCAGGAAACAGCACACGCTGGGGTCCATGAGAGAGTCGAGGGTGGGAGGAGGGAGAAGATCAGGAAAAACCAACAAAAGTAAATAATGGGTGCTAGCCTTAACACCTGAGTGATAAAATAATCTCTACCCACACCCCTGGGACACAGTTTACCTACGTAACAAGCTTACACATGTACCCATGAACTTAATATAAAAGTTAAAAAAAATTTAAAGTTGGCTGGGCGCGGTGGCTCACGCCTGTAATCCCAGCACTTTGGGAGGCCAAGGCGGGTGGATCACGAGGTCAAGAGATTGAGACCATCTTGGTTAACAAGGTGAAACCCCGTCTCTACTAAAAATACAAAAATTAGCCAGGCGAGGTGGTGCGTGCCTGTAGTCCCAGCTACTCGGGAGGCTGAGGCAGGAGAATTGCCTGAACCCAGGAGGCGGAGGTTGCGGTGAGCCGAGATCGTGCCATTGCACTCCAGCCTGGGTAACAAGAGCGAAACTCCGTCTGAAAAAAAAAAAAAAAAAAAAAAATTTAAAGTTAATTTGCGCTGGATTTTATTGGCTATTATTTGAATAAAACCTTTAGTTTGATTACATATAATTGGCATAACTTGCATATTTATAAATATTCATATATAAAGGTACTCATGTAAATCCTTACATATGTATGTGTGTATGTATATGTACACACACATATAAAAATCATATATAAATCTAGTATTCTTTGAAAAGTATTTGCAAGCAGTCGAAGCTGACCTTTATTAAAGGCTATTTCTGTTTCTCTGGTATTTGTAAAAGGGCCTTTTTTTTAAGCTATTAATATATTCAACATGTACATGAGTATAAAATGTTTGATGCTACTTATTGTTATATTAATCTTGCTTACTATAACTGGAATGAATCTCTTTTCCATGATGTAATTTATAGTTCTGTATTGCTAGCTAAACTGAATTGATATTGGACTGCATTATTTTTGTACTCCTTAATTGAATTAGGGAATCCATAGGGTGGCATCAGTTTCATTTCATATCTATGATGGCTTTTTTCTCTTTTTTTCAATTGGAGTTTCACTCTTGTCGCCCAGGCTGGAGTGCAATGGCGCAATCTCAGCTCACTACAACCTCTGCCTCCTGGGTTCAAGCAATTCTCCTGTCTCAGCCTCCCAAGTAGCTGGGACTACAAACATGAGCCACCACCCACAGCCAATTTTGTATTTTTAGTAAACACAGGGTTTCACCATGTTGGTCTGACAGCTCTCAAACCAGTCAGGACCTCAGTGATCCACCAGCCTTGGCCTGCCAAAGTGCTGGGATTATGGACATGAGCCACCGCACCCAGCCCGGCTTTCTTATTTCCATTAAATTCCGCAGTTGAGAACTTTGAATTGATGCAATCTGTCTTTAAATTAACTGATATTCTTCTTCTGTTATTCCTTCCATAAACAGTTGTTCAGATGGGTAAGTTAGGTGAATTAATCATGAACGTTTTACATGAGAATTATTTGCTTTGATTTTCTCTATCTTTTAAAAGTGAAACACCATTTCCCACCGACTGGAAAGTAACGAGTCTGGGCAGAAATGTGGAAAAGAAATTGTAATGCAGATAATTATTAGTGGGAATGTAAAATCGGCCAGCCTCTGTGGAAAATAATGTGGTGGTTCCTCAAAAAACTAAAGGTAGAATTACCACGTTCCCCAAAATTCCATGACTAGGTATATATGCAACATAACTCAAAACAAATATTAAAAAGAAGTCTTGTACATGAATGTTCATAGCAGCAATACTGAAAACTGACAAAAGGTGAAACAACACGAATGTCCGTGAATAGATGAAAGGATAAAAAAAACATTGTGGTACATATAAGCAACAGAACTTACTCACCTGTGAAAAGGAATGACATAGTGACACATGCGAAAATGTGGATATGTCTTAAAATTACTATGCTACATGAAGCAAACTAGACATTAGAGATGACATCTTCTATGATTCTGTTTATGAAAAATATCCAGAATAAATAAATCTGTAAAGAGAAAACACAGATTGGGTGTTGCCAGGTAACAGGGAAAGGGTAACCAGGGGGTGACTTTATAAATACGGGTTTTGTTTTGGAGGGATGAACACATTTTGGAACTAGGTAGAGGTGGTTCTACAACAGCACAATATTACTGTTGTACTAAATTCCACTAATTTGCTTACTTTAAAAGGTTAATTTTATATTATATGATTTTTACTTAAATTTAAAAAATACAGACCTTGATAAACTTGTAGTCTGTCCCATTCCTCTAACTTTTATGATTAATTTATACCTTCACTGCATTATTATCATAAAAATTTTTCTATTTTTCTTATTTTTACTTTCAGGAATGTATTAAAGTTTTATTTGCTTCTTATTCAGGTATAATTCTAGTAAATACTATAAAATATATATAATTTAATGTTTACATTAAATGTTGAACTCGAGAGAGAATATTTTTTATTGAAATTCTACAACAATTTACTGCATGTTTGTTATATTAAAGTCAATTTATTATAATAAAAGCTACCAAATTTATTTAAAGAAAATATTATTTTGAGTGTAATTTAATGTATTTGATTAAAAATCAGTCCATGAATCATTATCTACATTAGATAAATAACCATAATAATGTATTGTCATTTCCTTTATATTAATATATTTAAAGTAATAATCTTTCACATTTAGAATTTTATTCGTCTACTTAGCAATTCTTGCAATTTCATTTTTATTATTTTCTTCTTTTGAATTTAAGTGCAATATAAGGCATTGTTCATGAACATTAAAATGCTTTTTATAAATGCATTTTTCAGCCTATTTTATGCCATCTATTTGTATGCAGTAATTAAGCAATATCTATATTATTTTTACAAATATCATTTTAAATTATTTTAGGTGATTGATTTTTGGTGTTTTTCTCTCATTCTTATATTTTTCTCTATTGCTTGAATAATTTATAGGGATCACCTATGAAAAATATAGTTACAGCCTGCCTCTCCCTACACACATACATAAACACACATACACACATCATCATTGGTTCCGCTTTTCATAATCCAGTCAATCTGAAGTGGATAAGAGCACACAGAATGTTTAGATAAGAAGGCAAATCAGTTCAGAGTACAAGTAAGTAGATTTCTAGAAAAATAACTGGCAACATATAACAAGAAAAATTACATTAGCCATTCTTCTTAATTTAGTCTTTTCTTAATGACTATACTGATGGGGGAATCTGAAATGTTGATCATATTTTATATTTGTATATGCTTGTGCAGCATTGTTCCTAAACAGATAAATAGTAAGATATTTATAGACCTACCTATAGGTAAATGAGAAAAAAAGATCACAATAGTTTCAATTTGATCTAAATATTTATAAACACAACTAATTTATTTCTCCACTACCCCTGTTAGGTACACACACTTTATCAGCATTTCTACTTGGCAAACTGCCATAGTCTCTGGAGGGGTCTGTGCCTTCACTCAGGTAAACCTCTGGTAAGACACCAGTTAGACCACGCCATTATAAAGAAGAAGCCATGATAGGTTTCTTATTTCACCAGTGTAGACATAAGCTGTTACAACATTTGACAGAGATGAGATTTTATATTTCATGCACTTTCTAGATTAACGTATGCCTGCACAGACTGCAATCTTTGTAAAATCAGGAGTTTTGATTTTCCTTATCATTGCTTCTTCAATATGTACTTCATACATGTGAGCACTCAATAAATACATTTTATAAATTTGGTCACTTTGTACAACGGATAAAAGTATGGATAAACAACCCATAGTAAATTATGGTGGCATTAATAAAATCATAAACTTAGGCAGAAGCATTTTGGAAAAGTGGAAGTCTCTTGATAAAATAGTACTTAAAAAAGGAATACAAATTTTTAACCCATTTTATGATGAAAAATATGTTACAATATGAAAGTTAAAAAAGACTGGAAGATAATATTTTGAGTATTTTATGAATATAAGATGTGAATATTCTGTAAAAAAGGAAGTAATGCTCTATTATAATTAAATAATGCCATTTTAAGTATGAATCCTAAAAACCTTTAAAAAGATAAACCAATTTTATTTTAATTAAGAAACCATGCCAGTTAGAATGGCATCATTAAAAAATCTGGAGACAATAGATGCTGCAGAGGATGTGGATAAACAGGAATGGTTTTACACTGGTAGCAGGAGTGTAAATTTGTCCAACCATTGTGGAAGACAGTGTGGCGATTCCTCAAGGACCTAGAAATAGAAATTCCATTCGACCCCACAATCCCATTACTGGGTGTATACCCAAAGGATTATAAATCTTTCTATTATAATGATACATGCACACATATGTTCATTGTGGCACTGTTTACAATAGCAAAGATCTGAAACCAACCCAAATGCCCACTGATGATAGACTGGATAAAGAAAATGTGGCACATATACACCGTGGAACACTATGCAGCCATTAAAAAGGATGAGTTCATGTCCTTTGCAGGGACAGGGATGAAGCTGGAAACCATCATTCTCAGCAAACTGACACAAGAACAGAAAACCAAAGACAGCATGTTCTCATTCATAAGTGGGTGTTGAATAATGAGAACACATGGACACAGGGAGGGGAGTATCACACACTGCTGGCTGTTGGGGCTGGGCGCTAGGGGAGGGAGAGCAGGGGCTGGGATAACATTAGGAGGAATACCTAATGTAGATGATGGGGGGATGGAGCCAGCAAACCACCATGGCATGTGTGTATCTATGTAACAATCCTGCACAATCTGCACATGTACCCCAGAACTTAAAGTCTAATAATAATAAAAAAGAAACCAGGAGACAACAGGATTTTAGAATGGAAGTGTGGGATAGCTCTGAGAAGGGAGCATAAGTTACATGGAGCAGTTACAATAGTCTTGCATCTAAAAGAAATGTATTTGCCCCCTAACTAAAACTTTCAAAGGCATTTAAAAATATTTCAAGAAATACAGGAAACTGTCCCACCCACAGTCTTCTACCATCAGCCTGATCAGCACAGAGCACACACAGAAAATCACAGAACACGTTTCGTGAGGAAGCAATGAGGAGTCACTATTCAAGCTCATCTTTCCAACTCCTGTGAAAAAGGAAGTGATGGTGAATGCGGCTTATTATCACTTTCCTTATGAAATTCAATTGAAATAACTACAAATACACACCAAGAAAGATTTTTGGCCATTAGTCATGACTTTTTCATAAACATCACTTCTTGTACTCATCACAGTCATTCTTCTGGTAAATACAAATGATGACTTACAGATATTTAGTGCTATTCACTAAAATTTAGATGTTTAAACTCTCTAAGGCTAAGGGTCTATATTGTTGTAATAAAGAAGTAAAATGTAAGCAAGACATAGAAGTAATAAAATTAATTTTAAAATGTCTTCAACTCAGGTTTCTATTATATAATATTTTCCGAGAACATTATTTGAATTTTAAAAAATCGAAATGACCAACCGGAATATCACTCTCTTCTGATGAAGATATTTATGTAGCTTCCTATGTGTGTGGATACGAGGTGTCTGCTGATGGGAATGATATGCTGTTGCAGTGTTGCATTAATAATTGAAGTGCTATTTCTACTTATAAATCGTAATAGAGAAAACTGAGTCAAAAACACGTGAAAAAAAGATCAAGGTTTGTCAGAAGCTATGCTAAATGAAATTTTATGAAATAGATTTCACACCCATTAAAGTTACAGAGCATGTCAAATCATTCTGGACACGTGCTGCTATACTTGCATTAGTTTGAAATGCTTTGAGACTAGAACAAACAAAAAACTACCACTTTGTCACCTCCTGGTTATCATAATTACATTACAAAACAAAGATCTTATTTGTCATCCTAATTAGTTGTAGGAAAAAATGAACTTACGTCATTTGATGAAAATCTACGCCAAAGTGTTCTGTGAAATTTAGCATTATTCTCAATTTGCAGGCACATAAGATGCTGTCGTTACCATTATGATGCTCTCATACTGTAAAATCTCAGGAATTTTGTTTTGTTACAAGATAAGACAGATCAACTTAAAAATTTATCTTGGTATCACCGAACCATTATTTCAAACACTAAACTTGGATAGAGGACCTAAAAACCTCTGAGTTCAAGGTCATCGCAGAGTCAAGAGGACAGAGCCGCTGAGTGTTGAATCAAAGCTAAGCACTTTGAAAGAAGCATTGTGAATGCTGTCTTGAGGAATTAAGCAGAAAATTCTATTTGCTGTAGTTTCTTTTAGAAGGTAAACAGGCAGTTAAGTATTTGGGGAATGCTGCTGTAAAAGGTATAAAAGACCACTGTCTCTTCTTAAGCTACCCTTGAGGCGCCCAGAATTTCCCAGGCTCTCCTGGTATACTGCGGTTTACTCTTTAGGGGTGGGGTTTCATTTCCCAGATGTTTATCTGCTCTTCTCATTCTCTTTAGGACAATGTCCTGCTTTTATATATCTTCAGTTCTCTGCCACTTTATCCTCCACCTCACAGTTACAGGGAAGCTTGAGAAGACAGGGTAAACCTCCATAGACGGCAGTAATGAGTCACGGTGTTGTTTATCTGGTATCTTCTTGTTTGTTAAAGCTCTGAAATGCAAGATGACCAATCCTAATATCAATCTAGAGCTTAGCAAAGTGGCGACTTGGAACTTTTCAGTCTGCTTCAATGCAAACAAGCAATGCAAAGTTATAAACTGGGAAAGGGCAGAGACGGGCCAGTGGGTGCAGCCTCTGCAGTCAATGTAGTTTTTGGAGAGATGAGTCAATATCTGAAGGTCAAGCAGCTTTGAAAGAACGAGGAATCATTTAAGTCCTCAGAGTAATCAGCTTTCTGCCTTCCATATGATTAACAGATGCGGGAGCAATGATTCATGTCACCTATTACCGCCTCATTTGATTAACTGCAGGCCTGGCAATGGGTAGAATTGAGGACCGTGGTGAGAACGTGTTCGAAGATAAACCAGAAGACAGCTTCGTTTCAGATTCCTCTCTTGTTCTGCATTGCCTGTTTGTATATACATTATTTTGCTTCTTTATAAAAGGAACATATGACACATTGCTATT
Organism: Saimiri boliviensis; assembly: GCF_048565385.1. NCBI lineage: Eukaryota > Metazoa > Chordata > Mammalia > Primates > Cebidae > Saimiri > Saimiri boliviensis. The sequence goes on from NC_133467.1 coordinate 2,064,238, forward strand.
AGAGTTTACCCTAAAGGTCATCTCCGTGCTCAGCCATAGTATGAGAGTGGACCATGGTGTAGGGATGTAACGTCAGAAAACATTTCTGCTATTTAATTGTATGGCTAGGGGAGAAATGTAATGAAATAATAATGCTTAAAACTGGAAGTCATTTAGAGCTGACGAGTTTCCTGCACCATCTATAGTATAAAGACATTCCCAGTGACAGTGCCTTCTTTCTAGTGACTGGTCATCTGAATGGCAGCTCAACAGATGCATAAATATGTTGCTCGATTTAAGGAAATAATGATTTAGTTAAAAGTGACACAGAAGCATTAATTCCAATGTGGCCCAACTATAAAATACATTCACTGACTTTGGAGAAGACAGAGATTTCATCATGGTCTCCCTCAGTCCCACAAATGAACATTTTGCATTTTGACATTTCCATCCAATCATCAGGCTTTGCAGAGTGACTGTTTCCCCACTTAGTGTGGCTAAAGTGTTCCTCTGTGGTTAGACAAATATATTTACTGTTCTCACACATCACATATTAACATAATATCTTCTAAGGGAAGATAAAACGTATATACTTAGTGATCAAATAGAAGTTCTGCATTCCATTTCTTTCAAGTGGGAAAAAATTGGGTTCGGTTCTCATCCCTGAACCAATAACTACTACTAAGGAGGTAGATTATTTGATTAGCTTAATTCACATAGCTGATGGGGGCAAGTTTGGTGTTATCAAATTTTATGGCTGAGAATAGGAGAGGGGCAAAAGGGAAAGCAAGGGTAGTAAGAAAGGAAAAAGTATTGGTGCCTGTAAAAGGAGCACAAGAACTCATCTAAAAGTAGCCACCATAGCCAAATTAGCAACCTTAGACTTAATGACAGATAGTGTTAGATAATAACCCAAGTAATAAAATAAATATCCATGACTCCATACTGGTAGAAATAATAAATGAATAATACAAATAAAGAGGATGCACAATTTTTATAAAATAATTCCAATTAAACAAATAAAGAATAAAGGGAATATAAAATCACCATTAGAACTCTGCAGCAGTATTTCCTGAAGGCAGGAATCAACACTGTGCAATAAAGCAGTGAGCAAAAGTTAGAGAAAAAATGGAATATGTGCATCTTCTCAGAACATCCTCACCCAAATAGATATTTATTAATTACTGATATGGTTTGGCTGTGTCCCCACCCAAATCTCATCTTGAATTGTAGGTCCCACAATTCCCACATGTCGTGGGAGGGACCTGGTGGAAGTTAATTGAATCATGTGGGTGGTTCTTTCCCGTGCTGTTTTCATGATAGTGAATGAGTCTCACAAGATCCGATGGTTTTAGAAAGGGGCGTTTCTCTGCACGAGCTCTCTTCTCTTGTCTGCCTCCTTGTTAGATGTGTTTTCACCTTCCACCATGATGGTGAGGCCTCTCCAGCCACGTGGAACTGTGAGTCCATTAAACCTCTTTCTTTTGTAAACAGCCCAGTCTCAGGTATATCTTTATCAGCAGCATGAAACAGACTAATACAATTACAAAGAGAATAGTAGTAACAATATGATGGAGACAGATGACGCTCAGCGTGTCAATTAATAGATCAAACTTCACATTATCCAGAAAACGACTTCATGTCATTTCCCTTTGACCTCATGCACTGAGAAACACACATTACTTTTGTGGCATTCTACCCAATAATGCATGACTTCAATATAGTTATGAAAATATTGTCAAACTAAAACTAAGGCTAATTCTAAAAATAACCGAATAATACTATTTAAAAAAGTTTCAAGTTTGTAATAAGCAAGAAAAGACTGAGGAATGTTTACACATTCAGGGAATATAAGAAGACATGACAACCAAATGCTTTGTGAAATCTTGAACTGTTTCTCACTTTAGCTGATATAATTAATGACACTATTTCAGCCATGAGAGGCATTCAGATCAGCCTCAACTAACTGGACAAGTTGGTTCTGGATGATAGAATCACCTTCGCTTTCTCCTTGTGGGACAATGTGCAATGTGTAAGTCTGCAATACATCATGTAGTACCTCAACAACAGCCGCAAGCTAATGTAAAGGTTAATTCCAGGCCTTTTTAGCAATCCACCTGGCTTTTTGAAGATAGATTCTGAAGGTTTAATCATTTGTTCAAAAGTTGACATTTGTATTCAGGACCCTGGAGGCACAGGTGAGGTCAGTACTTTAGAATGGCTTCCTGGTGCTCCTTGAAATTCTGTTGATAATAGCCTTAATTATATGCTGTATAAGGAAACATAAGAGGATTTGTTTCTAGATTTCACTGGTCAGATTAAGTTGAGTGGCCAATGAAGTGGCATGTTTATGAAAATATTCACCACAAAACAAGACAGTGAAGATACAAGTAGATATTGTTGAACAAAAAATTCTTCATTATCTGTTACATCTCTAAACTTGTGAGCAGAGACACTTGCTGTCTTTGTCCCAGACTATCTAAGGATAATTTTATAACAGGCTTGACATACAGAGATAGTGTGTCTCTTCAGAACAAAGGAGGAGTTTGTTTACTCCCCAATGTAATAAAAACAATATTGCCCCAGAGCCAGGGCCAGCAGGCTTACTACCCATTATCGGACACGTGGGTCCTAAGCTTGTGCTTCTTCTGCTGTAATGAATCTTACTGAGGCTTGGGAGAACTCCACAGTGCTGACACTCTGACCACTTCTCTTGCTGTAAGATTAATGGGGAAAAATGCCAGATACAGGTGATGGGGAGGAAGGCAGCAAACCACATTGCTATGTATGTACCTGTGCAACAATCCTGAATGTTCTTCACATGCACATCAAAACCTAAGATGCAATAAAATATTTTTTTTAAAAAAGAATGCAGTTCTTCTTCTCTGACCAAAAAGAGTGATATATATTCTTCAATTTTCCAAATAATTGTGGCAGACTAACCTGTGAGCTTACAGGATGGTAAAAACTCAGACCTCTCACAGTTGTTGACACCCAGTATAACCTATTATTTCCTCTAAAGAAAAACAGGAGGTCATATTTACCATAATAGAATATGTCAAAGTCAAGAGCAAATTGAGAGCTGTAAATGTCATAAATAAGGCAAATGCATAGTGGACACTAAATTTCAGTGGGAGGCATGTGCAGTTTTCTAAGGATAACATGTAACCTGCGTTCTCTCACACCTTTATCTAAACAGCTCTCACTTATGCTAACATTGGGTTTCTAATTGTTAAACAATTTTCTGTTCCTGAATTACTGTACTTTTCTATTTCATTAGATATTTTTATCACTCCATTCTACTTAAAAATTTCCCTTGCTCTCTGCAACATTTCTCCTCTAATTCTACTGATAACGTTTTCTGATTAGTTATCGATTTTTAAAAGAGTATGTCTTATCTTCCAAAAAGTTGTTATTTGTCTAGGATCTGCCCAACATGAAAGTTTATCCACTTTTTATAGATTTAAGATATCAAGTGTATGCTTTTACTCATAAACTGATACACACACACACACACACACACCACTATAGCTTATATCACTCTCCTGGGTTGCAACCGGCTGCTGAAAACCTCTTCCAGAGAACTTAGTATGTTCAAAACTGAACTTGCAATTTCCTTATTTTAAGCATCTCTTATTACCATTGTTGTCTGTTTCATCAGTTAACAGCACGATCCAGTCAGTCACCTGAAAGTGACCTGCACTCTTGTCCTCTGCTAGTTCCCATGTCTTCCCAACCTTGGTCCGTCAGAGCTTTCTCACACTGCCCCTGCCCTCTCCGTTCTTACCACTGTTGCTCTTGGTATAGCTCTCATCCATTGCTCTCTGTGCTTGTTTGGTGGTGCTCAAAATTAGCTTCTCTGTTGCTGCCAGAATTGACCTCTCTGCAGGTGCCCAGAGGATAAAATAAAAAATAGCCATGAATTCAAGAACATCTGTGAACTGGCCCCTCTCTCGTTTTCAGCTTTGTTTTCTTCCACTTCCTAATTACCAAACGCTATAGATAAGAAATCTTAATAGTGAACTGTAACTTTCTGCTGCTACTCCTATAAACACACAGACGTGACCCTCGGTCCCAGGACTGTGCTCATGGGTTCCCCTGGAGTGCTCATGTGCCTGACGTGTTTCTATTCTTTGGAAGTTTCCAGAAATCAAAACAAAACAAAACAGAATTCTCCCTTTAAAAATTAGGGCTATATTTACTTTTACAGAAAACTCTTTCAGTTTAATAATTCACTGGGTCTATTTTTGGTATTAAATCACTTCTTTTTGGTACATTAAAAGGATGTTTTTAATTCTTAATTAAAACTATGCAGTGATTTGGGCATGCTTGTCTTTCTGCCCTCCTAAATTGCTGCATTCTTTGAGATCAGGTGAAGCCACGCCTTACTCATCTTTTTTGTTGTGTGTTGTGTTTTTGTTTTTGTCTCATACAATGACTGGTCCAGTTTTAGCAATTTGAAAAACAGTAAATGGAATGAACAAATACCAGTGATACCGTATCTGTATCTGTATCTACCGATGGGCACACACATATATACATGTAAAATCGGCTTATCTACAAATGAAAATTAGCTAGACCATTCTGGCTGCTGGGGAGCAGTATTTCTTAAACAATCCCCTAGCTATCTCTGAATTGCCCTTTAGCAGAGGCAACAGAATTAAGTGTCTATATTTAGCAAACTGGCTCAGCAGCCTGTATGAAGCTACTTGAAACTCATTTCCAAGTCATTTATTTTAACAACCACAGTATTTCTTAAAGCCAATCCTGCCTTACTGCTTTCCTCCTAACCAAATGTGGGCTTTGAATTAAGAATCATATAATGTTACTTTTATCTCCAACCCTGAGTTATTTAAGAAATAATTCGTATATTCATTTTTCCTTTTTTGACTGTTACTATAATAATTTGAAGCACTTAGTATTGAATGTGTTCATTAAATATATATGCATATTAGTAATAAAAATATCTTGTACCTTTGAGACGTGATTGCAACATATGTACTATTTCCAATATGTAACAGATATTTATCAATTCATCAAAGCCAAAGTAAAAGAATCTATCTTCCAGAAAGAGCTATTTTATTATACCTTCTAGCATGCCAAAAAAGTCATGTTATCAGCTATCTATAAATACGTTCATACAATATACAATTTATATGTTCTATATGAAAACATGTCTGAAAAATCCATAGAGATTTTAGGCACACTGCCAACATTATTTGGGGACAGCAAAATTTATGTCATAATTTAAAACGCTACTTTTTAAAGCAAGCATTATGTAAGCTTTGTTTTCTCAAAAAGCTCAAATCAGTGAAATAAACATTCACCTTCACTGACTTGTACAGTACATGCACATCTTTGCCCCAGCCTCTTAAAAAGCTCATACTCAGCTCATTGCTGTGATGGAACAAGTATCACAATAACATGAAAAGTGTTTTTGAAAATAATAAATTATAAAGAGTTACTTTAAATTTCTAATTGAAGTAGACTTCTCTGTAGATTCATGTCTTATACATTCCTATTTACTTAAAAAGGTAATACATACAGATCATTCAGAGATTAATAACTACCCTTGGCTAAAAACATAGCAGCTCACCGTCTAAGCATTCTTGAATATAAATTCCTGCTCTTTACATAGTATCATTTTTAATACATTTAAATTTTCTTTGAGAACTTTCCTTTATAGCATATCGCTATTTTTTGATTTCTCAGTTTTAGAAATTATATATTAGGTTCTTCTTTTAAAAGATGAAGATTTCTTGCCTTTTGTCGCTACTTTCACAATGGACTTCTCTCCTCATCTTCCCAGTTCAGTGTTATCATTTTGTTCAAACAATATTCTGCGTTTATATTATGATGATTATATACATAGCATAGCTGAGCTGTATAGAAAATTATGACTACAGTGCATTTCTTACATGACATTTGGTTGTATAAACTTTAGTTAACCATTGTCTCAGCTTTTTTATTTGAAAACAGAATTCAAATATTTTTGCCTCATTCTCTTTTAGCTGGTTGTCATTTAAGCCCACCACATATCTGTTCCAAGGACACACCCTCATTATAATCTAGTAATTCCTTTGATGAAGTCTATCCTTTACCGAAAAGTGGTGCAAAAATATAAATGCACATCTTTATGAGTATTTACATCTACTATTAAACAACCTTATGTAATGAGATTTCAGGAAACAGATTTCCTGAACTCTAAAATACCCCCTTTCGATATACCATAGTCACTTTTCCCAGCATAACTTCGGGTTGGTGCAAACATTAATTAGCATTTTTGCCATTGAAAGTAATTACTTTGATAGTAATTAGCTAATCCAACACCAAGAATGTAGTTGTTGATCTATGTAGGAGAAAAATGATGCAGGGTATTCTATTTTAAAATGTATATAAGAGCAATGCGTGAGAAGGTCTTAATCCTAATTATATTTATAAAAGTTTTCTTTTAATTATCCCTGGGAATAAGAAGTAACGAAAAGTTAAGGTAAATATTAAGCCAGTGAATGGGAAAAAAATCCAGACTTTTCTGTTACCACATATGTTTCTATGATACTATTTAGCTAATCCACGTAGATACGTAGAGAAATTGTGTCAATATAAGATAGAATTTTCATTCTTGTAATATAGATTTTTTCCTGTACTGGTAGAACCAGGATCGTAGAAATAACAGCTTTAGGCAGGAAAGAACATCCCTTCCATTTGGCTGCTACACACATAAGCACTTTCTAGTTCTAAGAAAGTTAAAATGACTGCAGGGAATCTCTGCTTCTGAGAAGCTCAAGTATGTACTCTTCACTATTCCTCCCACGAGGAATAACTAAAACCCCTGCAAATTACATATAAAACAAGTGAAGAGGACTTTGAGAAATGAAGGAAAGGAGGCAGACCCCCCAGGGCCTTGGAGCCTGAAGGAGGACAGGGAGGTGGGACCCCTGGGTGTCCTTCTGGCCTCATATTTTGGTCTCACATAACCCAGCGTTGAAACAGAAGCAGCCCCCAACACAGAAACACCGATAGTCACAGGCAAAATAAAGTCTCAACAAAGTCCACTCTCTCTAGGGCAGGGGCAGCCTAGCAAGGCAGAAATAGACAATCTCTTTTAGACAAGAAGAGAGCTGCTCTAGCAAAACTCCGCAGAAGCGGCTGTGAGCCCACCTCCCTTCATGACGACCCTGGACTCCCCTTGCCAGGCTGTACAAAGGCACCCAACTCCGATGTCAGAGGAGGCAAATAGAGATCCTGGATCTTCCCCTGCACTGGCTGTTAATAACGTTAGGACGAAGCGCCATTCTAATTTCCCACGGAGTGGCGCGTGTCCGAGGATGAGGGGCTGGGAGTCATGACTTTAATCGTCGATCGATGGCATCAGACTCCAAGCTACCGATTCCGTAGAGTACCTGCAGTTTCAGAAGAAAATAGGCAAAACTGTTAAACATGGATTTCAGTTTCCTTATTCCTTACCATTACAACGTTGATTCTGCTTGCTATGGGGCCATGCTCAGATTAAACGTAATGGTTTTCATCTTTGCCTTATAAACTTTGTCAACTCTAGTTAACCTATATAAGCTAACTCTTGAAATATTTATATTTCATCTGAAAAATTCTGCCAATATTTGAGTTCATATCTTCTTACTTGTAATAAAAATCTCGGTCACCTTAGAGATAGAACTTCCAAAGTGCCAGAATGGCCTTTTATCTCCTGATACAGAGAAGAGTTTTGTCAATTACTCATTGGAAGGAGTTTTTATGTTTCCTTTTAATGTGCTGCTTATATGGCAAGAAATTCATGATACAGTAATTGAGGTGGTAACTAGTTTGTGAGCAATATACAAATAGCAAAATGGAAACTAATACTCCAGCCTGATAATCTTATCTCTAAATGGTACAGTCTCCATTTAATAAGGATAAAATCCATTCTCTACTTAACACAACTTAGTGTTATGTAGAGATAATTTTTAAAGCCTTGAAATAATTTTTAAAGCCTTGAAATAGATTTGTAACATAAATATATTCACACCACTTGTACAAAAAAGAACTTTTAAAGCCTTGAAATAATTTTTATAGCCTTGAAATAGATTTGTAACATAAATATATTCACACCACTTGTACAAAAAAGAACTTTCTACTTTATCATCTTCACGAAATTCAAAGACTTGGGACTTTGTAAGTCTCGATAGTTTGCATATTCCTATAAAGGAATGCCTATTATTTCTTCGGAAGAAGATTTTACACATAAAATGAGATGGCAGTTAAGAAGAACAATTTCCTGAATGAAAATGTTCTATCCTCTTTTGCCAAATGATGTTTGGAATTCTCTGGTACTGACATAAACTATAATGTTCTTTGGAGCAATTCAGGCATAACTATGGAATCAGACGGTGGAGACAATGAAGTTATAGGTGTAGAGATATATTGTCACAACATGACAGTATCTCCGGCACTTAGTTCCAATAATATTTCATTCTTTCAGCTTCTATTTTACTTTATATTCTTCTATTCTGAGAGATTTCTGTGCAAGGAATCAGTACTTCTGGGTTTCGATCTCGATTCTTCTACTTTCTCTCATTATGGACATGGAAAACCTTCAGATGACAAATATTGTGGATATAATCGAGTGTAATATCAGTGTGAAATGAATTGAGGTGAACATGTATTTATATGAAAAATACACACAAAATATTACACTTACTGATATCACAAGGACACAATTTGGTTACGCCTAGCAATCAGCTATTTCATTATCAGTGAAATAAGGAAAAGTAGGGAGACCTTAAGTATCATCTCACCAATACTAAGTTGGTATAAACCATTGACAATTTTCTTACTAATTTTTTAACTTATTTTTTCACCTATGTGTAAGGATACTGTCTGGCCTCACAGCAATGCTACGAGAGTCACTTTCTGATTTTTAACAAAAATATAATAAATAATATGAGTTTTTAAAGATAGCAAGTCACCAAACATATTTTATCCAAGTACTGGAATGTGTTTTGGTAATTTTTTTTTGAAATGGCATCTCCCCCTGTTGCCCAAGCTGGAGTGCACTGGTGCAATCTCGGCTCACTGCAACCTCTGCCTCCCGGGTTCAAGCAATGCTCCTGCCTCAGCCTCCCGAGTAGAGTAGCTGGGACTACCACACCAAGCTGATTTTTTGTGTTTTAGTAGAGATGGATTCCACCATATTGGCCAGGCTGGTCTCGAACTTCTGACTTAAAGTGATCTGCCTACCTCAGCCTCCCAAAGTACTGGGTTTACAGGCGTGAGCACCACACCCAGCCAATAAAGGTTTACATGGGACTTGGGATCTCAGCTTTTGATACTAGAATGTGAGGGACAGGTGATTCATCTTCACTGTCAACCCAGTAATGCTCAGGGAACTATGCCCAAGTTTATTCCTGTATTTCGGTTGTGCTCTCTTTGCCTATTTTGACTCTTCTTGAAGAGCTTTCTTCAGCGTCTTTCCAGTTCAGGCTCTCTGGGTTAAAACAAAATAAGTTGTTTCTTTTCCGAAAATGTTGATTCAGTCTCAGTACTCAATGACATTTTTGTTAATTTAGAATTCTAGACAACAGTATTTTTCTTTCTCTTTTCACATTTCAGCATCTTATTAATGTTTTTCAGTTGTTTTAGACAACTGCCATTAGCGTTGAAAAGTCAGCTCTCTTGTTTTGCTCCTTCGAAGGTAGTATGCTTCTTTCCTCTGAAAATTAGTAAGAAAACTGTCAGTGGTTTATACCAACTTAGCATTGGTGAGATGAGACTTAAGGTCTCCCTACTTTTCCTTATTTCACTAATAATGAAATAGCTGACTGCTAGGAGTAACCAAATGGTGTCCTTGTGATATCAGTAAGTGTAATATTTTAGGTGTAATTTTCATATAAATACATGTTCACCTTCTCAATTCATTTCACACTGATATTACACTCAATTATAGCCACAATATTAGTCATTTGAAGGTTTTTGCTATAATTTCATTAAACTGAGTCATGGTGGAATTTTAAAATTGGTATTGTTTTTCCTTGTTACTGTGTTTACACTGCATGTGATTGTCTTATTGAAAATAAAGAATTGTAAATATTTTTGCTGGTTAACTGTTCAGTTATTATTTTTGTCTCATTCTCTTCTTTAATTCTGGAATTCTGGTTGAACATATGTTACATATTCCTTTGTGCTCACATGACTCAGACACTTTTTTCTATATTTTCTTTCTCTTAATTCTCTCTTTTATTTTGATATTAGATACTGACTATATTCAAGCTCAATAATCTTGTCTTACATTGTTTCTAATATACTTTTGAAGTCCATCTACTGGGGTATGAATAACAGGTATTTTATTTTTCAATCCTAGAACATCAACTTAATCCTGTTGTCTAGAATCTAATCTTTGTTAAAAGTTTCTGCACCTTTATTTCCATAATTCTTTTTTTTTTCTTGAACATATTAACCACAACTATTTTGAAGTTTGTTTATAATTTAAATTTTTATTTTTTTCACCTTGGTTTTTGGCTACACAATCTGAAAGGGGGAAAATATAATTATGGAATTATAATAGAGAAACCTAGTCCTGGTGATGGAATTTTAGACTTTAAATCCTGGATGCCTGAAACATCATCATCCCTGGTTGTATTAGCCCATTTTCACCCTGCTGATAAAGACATATCTGAGAGGGGAGGAAAAGGGGTTTAATTGGACTTTGAGTTCCACGTGGCTGGGGAAGCCTCAGAATCATGATGGGAGGTGAACAGCACATGTGCCAACAGCTGGAGAAAATGAGGCAGAAGTAACAGTAGAGCCGTGGTGAAACATCCGGTCTCTTGAGACCTATTCACTGTCATCAGAATAGCACAAGAAAGACCGACCCCATGATTCAGTTACCTCCTCCCGGGTCCCTCCCATGACACGTGGGAATTCTGGGAGATGCCATTCAAGTTGAGATTTGGGTGGAGACACAGACAATGCACATCCTTCCACCCGGCCCCTCCATGTTTCATGTCTTCACATTTCAAAACCAATCATGTCTTCTCAACAATACCTCAAGGTTTTAACTCATCTCAGCATTAACGCAAAAGTCCACAGTCCAAAGCTCATCAGAGATAAGCCAAGTCCCTCTCACCTATGAGCCTGTAAGATCAAAAGCAAGTTAGTTATTTCCTAGGTACAGGTACTGGGTAACTACAGCCATTCCAGTGGGAGAAATTGGCCAAAACAAAGGGGTGATAGGCCCGTGGAAATCTGAAATCAAGCAGGGTAGTCAAACCTTGAAGCTCCAAAATGACCTCCTTTGACTCTAGGTCTTACATCCAGGTCATGCGGATATAAAAGTTGAATTCCCGTAGTCTTGGGCAGCTCTGTCCCTGTGGCTTTGCAGGGTACAGCCTCCCTCCTAGCTGCCTTCACCATCTGGCCTTGAGTGCCTGTGGCTTTTCCAGATACATGGTGTTGGTGGATCTACCATTCTGGGGTCTGGAGGATGGTGGCCCTCTTCTCAAAGCTCCATGAGGCAGTGCCCCAGTAGGGAATCTGTGTGGGGGTTCTGACCCCACATTTCCCTTCCACACTGCCCTAGCAGAGGTGTTCTGTGAGGGCCTGCCCTGCAGCAGACTTATGTCTGAGCATCCAGGCGGTTCCATAAATCTTCTGAAATCTAGGCAGAGGTTCTGAAACCTCAGTTCTTGACTTCTGTGCACCTGCAGGCTCAGCACCACATGGAAGCTGCCAAGGATCGGGGCTTCCACCCTCTGAAGCCACAGCCCAAGCTCTTTGTTGGCCCCTTCAGCCACAGCTGGAGCAGCTGGGACACAGGGCACCAAGTCTCTAGGCTGCACACAGCACAGGAACCCTGGGCCCAGCTCACGAAACCACTTTTTCCTCCTGGGCCTCTGGTCCTATGGTGGGAGTGGCTGCAGTGAGGACCTCTGACATGTTCTGAAGATCTTTTTCCCATGGTCGTGGGGATTAACAGTTAGATTCCTTGCTATGTATGCCGTTGTTTGAAGCCTGCTTGAATTTCTCCCCAGAAGATGGGTTTTTCTTTTAAATTGCATGGTCAGTCTGAAAATTGTCTGAACATTTATGCTGTTTCCCTTTTACAACTGAATGCCTTTAACAATACCCAAGTCAGCTACTGAATGCTTTGATGCTTAGAAATTTCTTCCATCAGATACCCTAAATCATCTTTCTCAAGTTCAAAGTTGCACAAATGTCTAGGGCAGGGGCAAAATGTCACCAGTCTTCTTGCTAAAACAACCACAGTCACCTGCTCCAGTTCCCAACAAGTTTCTCATCTCCACCTGAGACCACCTCAGCCTGGATCTTACTTTCTAGATCGCCATCAGCATTTTGGGCAAAGCCATTCAGCAAGTCGCTAGGCAGTTCCAAACTTTCCTACATTTTCCTTTCTTCCTTCTGAGACCTCAAAACTCTTCCAATCTCTGTTTGTTAAACAGTTCCAAAGTCGCTTCCACATTTATGGGTGTTGTTTTAGCAACATCCCACTCTGTTGGTGCCAATTTACTATATTAGTTCATTTATATTCTGCTGATAAAGACGTACCTGAGACTGGGAAGAAAAAGAGGTTTAATTGGACTTACGGTTCCACATGGCTGAGAGGCCTCAGAATCATGATGAGAGGTGAGAGACACTTCTTACGTGACAGAAACAAGATAAAATAAGGAAGAAGCAAAAGCAGAAACCTCTGATAAACCCATGAGCTCTCATGAGACTTACTCACTAACAAGTGAATAAGCACTAGAAAGACGAACCCCCTGATTCAATTACCACCCCTGGGTCCCTCGCACAACACATGGGAATTCTGGCAGATAAAATTCAAGTTGAGATTTGGGTGGGAACACAGCCAAACCCTATCACTGGTCTTCTTAGTTATGTGAGCAAAAATATTTACCGTGTGCTTACTATATATATAAATGCAAGACTGCCTTTTCCATCTATGAGATACAACTTATAAATTTTCCTCTAAAACACTAGTACTGTTACAAGAGCTTTTCCCTAAGATAGGCATCAGTCTAACAAAAAGCAGGTATTTTTGACAAGGTTATGGGGAACATAATGTCCCATTTTATCACTGAGAGATACCACAAATTTGTGTTTATGTTACAGACAATTGACTCTATATACATGACCTAAATTAAATATTATTCTTGCAACATTAAAAAAAATGGTTTTTTCTTTTACTTCTCCTAGAATATGTCTATATACCCCCTCTCTAGTTAACTTATCTGCATTATAAATGTAAGTATTCTTTTTTTCTTGGGAGAAGCTACTCCTATAGATCACTTTGGCCCCATGACTTTTTTGGAATTTAAACTATAAATATGATAATCCTGTAAATCTGTTTAGTGTCCTAGAATTTAGAATATGTTTCTAGTTTATTTTCCATGAAAGGTTTGAAATTGAATTCCATTTTTTTTTTTTTTTTTTTGGCTGTCGAGGTATTACATTATAATTTTATCAGGTTCTAAAGATGGAATTTAACCATAACTGACACTTAGCTGAGTATAAATGGAAAATAGCAGAAGCAGATATATGGCCTATAGTTTCTAAGTTTACTAAGAATTTGTTTGGTGGTCCACTTTTAAAAGTTTGTTATTAAAAAGAAATATATTTATTCATAAGCCTGCAAATAAAAGATTACATTTTCATAATTTTAAATTAATTGGATTATGCTGCCACAAGGCACACTGACCGAATAGCATTGGTACAAGCTTGAGTCCAGGAATTCTAGGTCTAAGTCGAGATTCTGGCACTTATTAGACTTGTGACAGTGAGCCAGTTACTAAAGCTCTATCTCTCTTCTCATCTCTAAGACAGGTGCTATGATGGGTATTAGGATGTGATATCAATGTGTATTTTAATTGTGTTAAGCCCTTATTCTAAGAACATTATTTGTTCAGATAGTCTTTAATTATAGGGCCTCTCAAAAGGCAGTTATTCAAACAGCTCAGTTATCTTTATTAGCAATCAACATCTGAGGACTTTCTATTTAACATGCAAAATAGAAACATTAAAATTTAGATTTTCATTGGTAAATTTATTAACTAGTTGATTTGCTTATTCAAAGATTTAAATGGCATTTTATGGGTAAAATAAGCAGGATTTAAGAACATTGACTAGAATATGTTAACATCATTCCTTACACTTTCTTATACAAGGTAAGCCCTGGAGTTTATACTCTTTAGCAGTGAAATCCAAGTTTAGTCTTTAAATTGTCTTGTGTTCCATTATGGGGAGAGAGAAAGTTGGAGTGAGTTATTTGTCTAAAAATAAGATCATAAAACCCTGCCCTTAGAGTATGATTGCATCTTCTTTGAGCAAATATTTTGCTCAAAACTTGATTGGATTACCTGGTAAGACAAAGAGCCAAGAGAAGCTGAATGAACTATAATGGGTATCCTTACTAATGAGTGCACATTTAATAAATGGCTGGACATATGTAACAGGTGAATGGGACCAAAACGTTTGATAGCTGTACTTTAAACCAAAAACACCTTCAAGGTTGTATTTATCTCACTGTCTTAATTCAGTTCACAACAATAGTTATTCTAAAGCTGCTTCTTTTATTGGGGAAATTAGATAAAATCAGGTACTTAATGCATATGAAGTGCTCAATAAAATACTCGCTCCACTAATAGAAGTACACAGTAGATGGCTCATTACATAATTGTGTCATTACATTTGCTCAGTAAATGACATCATGTCTGAGAATCTAAGTTGAGTAACATAAAAGAAAAACCAAGAAGGGAATTGAGATCAGTGAATGACTCCAGGTATAGGTGTGCATCATTTTACCGTGCTTCGCAGATGCTGCCACTTACAAATTGAAGGTTGTGGCAAGTCCGTTGGTGCCATTTGTTTTTCCCAATAGCATTGGGTCTTTTAATCTCATTTTTGTAATTCTCACAGTATTTCGAACTGTCATTATTATTTTAGTTGTTTTGGTGATCTCTGATCAGATCTTTGATGTTACCATTGTAAATGTTCTGAGATGCCCACATTAGATAACAAACTTAATCAAGTGTTTTGTGTGTTCTCAGTATTCTACTGAGATCATTCCCACATTTTATATTTCTTCTCTGTGGGTCTTCCTATTCCCTGAGACACAATATTGAAATTAGGCAAATTAATAACCCTACAAACACCTGTAAGTGTTCAAGTGAAGAGCCTCCTGTCTGTTGATTTAAATCTAGGAATTATTCAGTTTACTGAGGAAGAAATGTCAAAAGCCAAGGTAAGCCACAAGTCAAAAATCTTGTGCAAAACAGTTGGCTAAGTTGTGAATGCAAAGGGAAAATTCTTGAAGGGTATTAAAAGCGCTACTCTAATGAGCAAGCAAATAATAGGAAAGGAACACAGCCTAATTGTGATAATGGAAAAATTTTGAATTGTCTGAATAGAAAAACCAGCCTATGCATTCTGTTAAGCCAAAACCTAATCCAGCTCAAGGTCCTAAATCTCTTTAATTTTATAAGAGCTGAGAGAGGTAAGGTAGCTGTAGAAGAAAAGTTGAAAACTAGCAGAGGCTGGTTGGTGAGGTTTAAGAAAAGGAACCAGATCCATCAAATAAACGTGCAAAGTGAAGCAGCAGTGCTGATGGAGAGGCTGCAGCACATTATCCAGAAGATCTGGCTTAGATGAAGAGGGCTACAGTAAACAATAGGTTTTCAGTGTAGACAAAACAGTCTTTTATTAGAAGAATGTGACATCTTCTACTGGAAGAATACGATGTTCATGCTTGAAAGAAGTGAATTCTTGGCCTCAAGGACTGAAAGGACAGGTGAAATTTATTGGTAGAGGCTAATGTAGCTGGTGACTAAGTTGAAGCCAAAGTTCACTTACCATGGCAAGAGGCCTAGGGCCTTTGAGAATTGTGCTGAATCTGTTCCGCCTGTGCTCTGAAAATGAAACAAAACAAGGCTGGAAAACAGTATACCTACTTACAGTACTGTTTACTCAACATTTTAAGCCCACTTTTGAGACCTGTTGCTTAGAAAACATACTCCCTTCAAAAGAGTGTTGTTCATTAACAATAATCTGTGCACCCTGTTACCCAAGAGCTCTGATGAACACGGAGACTGATGCTATTTCATGCCTGCTAATGGAAGATCCTCTATGCAGCCCACAGTTAAGTCTTATCATTCAGGAAATATTTTTACAAGGTTGTAGCTGCCACAGATAGTTATTTCTCTGATGGATTTGTGCTAAGTAAATTGAAAATCTTAAAAAGATTCACCAGTCCAGATGTCATTAAGAACATTTATGATTCATGAAATAAGGTCGAAATATCAATATTTAAAAAATTTGGAACAAGTTGATTCCAGCCCTCATGGATCACTTTGAGGGGTTTAAGACTTCCGTGGAGACAGTAAGTGCTGATGTGATGGAAATAGCAAGAGAAATAGAATGAGAAGTGAAGCCTGAATACGTGACTGAATTGTTGCAATTTCATGATGAAAACTCATCTGAAGAGAAATAGCTTCTCATGGATGAAAAAATAAAGTGGTTTCTTGAAATGGAAACTACTTCTGGTAAAGTTGCTGTTAACACTGTTGAAATGACAACAAATAAATTTAGAATATTACATCAAGTTAATTAATAAAGCTCCAGTAGAGTTTGAAAAGATAGACACTAATTTAGAAAGAAGTTCTACTATAAATAAAATTGTTCATGAAAGGAGGAGTCTAACAATGTGGCATATTTTATTGTTGTCTTATTTTAAGGAATTGCTACAGCCACACCACCCTTCAGTAACTAGTCAGTTAATCCTGATCAGTCAACAGTCATCAAAAGTGAGAATTTATTAGAGTCCTTAGCATTGAGAAACTAAGTAATTATTTCACAGAAATAGTAACACTATTAACATTACACTTTAAAAATTATCAAGATTTTGTATAAACATTAGGACACTTTATTCCTGGAGGATTGTATAAGTTATATGAACTCTTAAAAATATGTAAATGAAATGCCTTTAATATATATGTAATACATTACATAATTCAAATAATATATATAACAATGTAATGGAAAAAGTTCCTTAAACTTCATATGGAACCAAAAAAGAACCCACATAGCCAAGAAAATCCTCAGGAAAAAAAAAAAAAAGAAGCTGGAGGCATCACACTACCTGACTTCAAACTCTACTACAAGGCTACAGTAATCAAAACAGCATGGTACTGGGACCAAACCAGAGATATAGTCCAATGGAACAGAACAGAGGCCTCGGAAGTAATGCCACACATCTACAACCATCTGATCTTTGACAAACCTGAAAAAACAAGCAATGGGGAAAGGATTCCCTATTTAATAAATGGTGTTGGGGAAACTGGCTAGCCATGTACAGAAAGCTGAAACTGGACCCCTTCGTTATATCTTATACAAAAATTAACTCAAGATGGATTAAAGATTTAAACATAAGACCTAACACCATAGAAACCCTAGACGAAAACCTAGGCAGTACCATTCAGGACATAGGCACAGGCAAGGACTTCATGACTAAAACACCAAAAGCAATGGTGACAAAAGCCAAAATAGACACATGGGATCTAATTAAATTAAGAGCTTCTGCAGAGCAGAAGGAACTATAATGAAAGTTCCTTTATCCTCTTGCCAGTCACGCGATGAGGGTGTGGTTCCCTTTTTTGGTGTCCCACTGCTCCGACGTCTAGGGGAAGCCTGCAGATGACAGGCTGTGGGGCTCCAACCCCATGGCAGCATCTAGGGGTGAATGCTAACAGCTCCTGAAGCCCCAGTGGGCGCGTTACAGTGTGTTCTTTAGTTTCCCTCTATAGGTGGCTCGTGTTGATGAGCTCAATTAGACTCTCTGCCTTATTGCAAGGAGAGTTTCTGTATGTGGGTTCTTGCCTTGGTGTACCAGAAAAATTGGATGACACATGGGCTTGGAGAATGAGTGCAAGGTTTTATTGAATAGTGCAAGTAGCTCTCAGCAGATGGATGGAGAGAAAGAAGAGGGATGGCGTGGAAAGTGGTTTTCCCTGGAGTCCGGCTGCTCAGCAGCTGGACATTCCTCTGACCAGCCCTGGCTGAATTCCACGTCGTGCTGCTGTAGATAGCCTGGCAGCATCCTCTGGTGTCCCCTACAGTGTTCTTCCACTGGTGTGTCCCTCTCACGTCCAGCCACTTGTGTCTCTGCCCACTAGGGTCTTGGGGTTTTTATAGGCAGAGGATGGGGTCACGGCAGGCTAAGGTGGTCTTGGTAAACCCAACATTTGGGCACAAAAACAGAAATGCCTGTCCTCATCTAGGTTCATGGGCACAGGCTCTGGGGTGGAGTCCTAGCCAGGGACCATGCCCTGTCTCTACTGAGGACTTCCCTGCCCCCTCCTGTATCAATAACATGTAATTATATATAAATATTATTTATATATAATATGTATGTATGCATAATATATTGTCTTATATGTAAATATATCACGATTAAATATACATTATATCATTATGTTACATGTATAAAAGTCATTTAAATATATAATTATATATTGTATGTATATATAAGTATGTATATATGTATATATTTAGTAAGATATATTTTATATATGCATGCTTAGTGAAATCCTATGTTGAAGTAAATGCTTGAATTGATATATTATTTATATAGTAGCAGAACAATGGATTGGAAATACAAATTAGATTTTTTTTGTTGGCCATATTTAAATTTAGAAAATGTGGTAAATGTGTTTTAAATAAGTTTGATTAATTTTTTTTGTTTGACTATGTCAAGTAAGATGTTTAAACACTGTTTATCATATCGTCACTCATTAATTTTGTTTCAAGCTAACCGGGAGTAATCTAGCTGTAAGCAATTCTAAAATTTTGCAAAGGAAACAAATGTCTGTATAGTAATTGCTTGCACATAAAAATCACTGGAACAATTTTTGTGAAATATCAAAAAACAGAAGTGAAAGGACTCGAGTCAAATATGGAAGCCATAGCTGAGGTGTTTATCCCAGCCACCACCGCTTACAAGCGGCTTAGTGTCTTAGCAGGAAGTACAGTCAGATGGCCCTCAGGTTTCAGCTCTTACAAATTTGACCCAGGAAATCGTATGGGTGTTTTTATGATTCTATTAAAATTAAAGTACAGAAACAGAGGAAATATATGTACATGCATTCCATATTTATACATTAATTTCTACAGTTTTATTCTAAATCTGTAGATCATGCCTATTAAGTAAATGCTGAATATAAGGGTTGTAAGAGACTTGTATGGCTTCGTGAAACTTCACCTCGTATCAACATACTTCACGTTAGGTAAAATGCTATAAATTTAATTGTCCATTTACTGAACATCTGTTAGTCTATTGAAGTTTAATTACTTATGTGCTTCTGGATTTCAAACATATACAGTCATTATACTGTATAATGTCTTTTTCCTCAAAACCTGTGCTCAGTTCAGCCTATCTCATCTTCTCCCTTGTTCTGAAATTTAACAGCTTTGACAAGTTTAGAAATTAATTTTGAAACATTAGATCCTGTGAGACTTTTGAATGAGGAGTGAATCATTAGAATATTTTTATTAATAAATTATTGTTATATAAACTATATAGCCCCCACTCCAGTTTAAGAGTGAATTCATTACAAACCTTACAAACCTACACGTGATGGCCATTTTGCATATTATTTTCATAATATATTAGCATTAAAGTCATTACTTATCATTTCCTTTTCAGCATATAAGTAATTTAAAATTGAATTTTTTCACATGAAAAGTGGGACCCAAAAAAAATCTCTACAAACAGTAGGTCATCCCATTTTTCTATTCAAAATGCTTCTCTCTACTTTTAAACTTCATTCCCAAAGTTTACCCTAATTTATTTTTATGTTGTTTTTGAGACACAGTCTCGCTCTGTTGCCCAGGCATCGGGCTGGAGTGCAATGGTGCAACCTCGGCTCACTGCAGCATCTGCCTCCTGGGTGTAAGAGATTCTCGTGCATGAGCCTCCGGAGTAGCTGGGATTACAAGGGCACGCCACCACACCCAGCTAATTTTTGTATTTTAGTAGAGATGGTATTTCACCATGTTGGCCAGGATGGTCTCAATCACCTGACCTCGTGATCTGCCCGCCTTGGTCTTACCCTAATTTTTTAAATGAAATGCAAGTAGCAAAACAAAAAATGACTTACGCTGTAGGTGTTAAACAAATGGTTTTAACCACCTTTGTTTACATTGTACAATGTTGCCTTAAATACTTTTAATTGATTAGAAAGTTAGTGGGAGCCTAAAGTATTATAAACTATTTAGACATCTTTATTCATGACAGATTGTGTTATATATATATATATATATATATATATATATATATATAAAATTATATATGTAAATTATATATAATTATATATAATTTATATATGTAGTTTATAAATATATATAGTTAAATTCACCTTTTAAATTAACACTGTAACTTTAAACATTTTCTTCTTCTAATAAATGATAATTTTGTCTTACATATGTATTTTTTTCTTTTCCACAAATTAGAAAATGGTTTTGTTCTAATTTTTTTTTTAAATAAAGTCTCCCCACCCCTTGAAACCAGTGTTTTTAAATGTCGCCATTAACACCTCCTTTTCTAAGTGTTAAAACTGTGTTGGGCCCACACAAATAAGTGGGAGGTGCTAATGGACACTTTATTTTTTTCTGAATGCAGCTTATCTTTTTTAGAAAAAAGTGCTACATAGCTTTTTGAAACTTAGTGGTTTTTCTTCTTACTCACTGAATTTTACATGAACTGTTAAAAGTGAACAGCATAGGCTGGGCGCGGTGGCTCAAGCCTGTAATCCCAGCACTTTGGGAGGCCGAGGCAGGTGGATCACGAGGTCGAGCGATCGAGACCATCCTGGTCAACATGGTGAAACCCCGTCTCTACTAAAAAAAAAATACAAAAAATTAGCTGGGCGTGGTGGCGCGTGCCTGTAATCCCAGCTACTCAGGAGGCTGAGGCAGGAGAATTGCCTGAACCCGGGAGGCGGAGGTTGCGGTGAGCCGAGATCGCGCCATTGCACTCCAGCCTGGGCAACAAGAGCGAAACTCCGTCTCAAAAAAAAAAAAAAGTGAACAGCATAAACCTTTATGTTCTCACATATAGATATATGTAGTAAATACAATTAAAATATTAATGTAAATTATAGGCTTATTTTATATGCATGCCAATTAAATATTTTTGCATAGATCTATTATGGAACAACCTATCTCTGACACAGCTAAATGAATGTGGACCTCAGACTCATCACACATTCATGATACACCAGAGAAAAATCTATGTACCTATTAACTTTCATTGAGAAT
This sequence comes from Saimiri boliviensis, assembly GCF_048565385.1. NCBI lineage: Eukaryota > Metazoa > Chordata > Mammalia > Primates > Cebidae > Saimiri > Saimiri boliviensis. Next base: position 2,085,535 of record NC_133467.1, read on the forward strand.
AACATAAAGATATAACATGAACAATAATGCTTTAAATCGTTTTGTGATGAACTACACCATATGTTTCTATCTGGACTTCTCAGAATCCCAATCATCCAAAAGCATGAACAGCTGCTGCCATTTTGCGGATAATTGCTTTAAGATCCATTTTGTCCTTCCGTGCGCTGATTTCTCCTTCTGTCTCTTTAAGTCCAACTGGATGCTTATCCCATTCCCCTTCTAAATGTGTCTGCTTTCCTCTGGAGTTTACTTTGCAAACGAAATACTTTTATCTAGGAAAAAATCTCCCAGGTGTATATCTTTCCAAGATACATGAAAATTGATGACAAAGGTTTATCCTTCTGCTTACTCTATATTCTCAGCAAATATTTAGATTAGGTCTAACCTTTAAAAATGCAACATGCTTTCCTTTCTTCTCTGAATAATGGATTGGGGTATTTCTACAGAGCTGCTTTGGGATACAAAGTGTTGGGAGCCTATAAGCCCAAACAAGCTTCCTTCTCCTCCTTTTTCTAACTATGTTAGAAAAATTAAAGAATTTAAAGAACATTTTTAAATCTGAAATGATTTTGCTTAAATATTAATTTCAAAGAAATAACTTGATTGCAATAAAATTAAGGCAATATTCAATGATGAGAGGAAACTTTTTTCCTTAACTCTTGTCTACCGGCACGAAGAAATGGCATGATTACTTTTCACAGAAATGCATATACTTCTCTGGTCCTTTTATGGAGAAAAATTTGAATATCGGATATTTTTCTCTTTTGACTTTTTCCTAACTTTTAAACTTTGTCGTTTCATAAAGACATAGTGATTGGCATCATGTAATAGTGTGAGACATAAATTTCTTTTCCAAAACTATAGGATTTTAAAATAAATTGAGTGCTAAATACCTATGAAGAGAGTGTTTATTTTCCCTTAAGAAGAGCAGTCTGCATGCAGCACACTTCTCTGTTTTTATGCAAGTTCTTAGGCCACACGGGACTAGAAAACTCACAATGCGATGCCACTGGCCGGGATGAGTAATTTCTCCCTTTTTGGAAACGCTGTCTCGACATGAAAAGCAGGTGGTGTTTTCAGTGACCTTTTATCAGGCGTGTTTCTCACGCATTCTTGGAAAAGGTTATATCCAGGAGGCTATTTTCATTGAAACCTGGTGATCAATTTTGTTGTAATGCCCATCCTCCCACAAGAATTTATAGAAATGAAGTGGATGACAACCCAGAAAAGGCATAAAGAAAATGGATTATTTGAAAAACCACAGACTGGCAACTGCTTAAATCATATGGTCTGTTTGTCTCACTGTGGTTTATCATCTTTCATCAAACAATGGCAGGGCTACATTTTTCTTGATTGACATTTTTACACATTCCTTGTTTATCTAAACTTACAAAAAATGATTGACATTTACCCTACTATAGGAGATTATTCTGATAAGATCTGAAAATTGGAGAAAATTACAAGCTACCTTGTCATGTCTATTGGTGGGCTTCACTCCATCCAAACAATATTTAGCCTCTAAATGGATGGCAATTAGGGCAGAAAGAAGAGCAAGTAGGTATCTGGTTCACAGATGAAGTATCAGTGCCAAACAAAATACACATTCCCACATTCAGGAGCTGGCTGAGTATTTGTGTATAAGAGGGATATCACCAATAAAGACGATTAGGAAAACTATGTATACAGCTGTATTTAAGAACACTCTCTTAGGGAGATAAGTATTGCTAAAGGCCACGAGAACTTATCTTTTATAAACTGTGACTCATTCAAATAGTTAAGACAAATTTGTTTCTACAATGTCTATAAACAAAGGTTTCTTTCCACTGTAATGAAATTACATATAAAGTGGCATTTTTCTCTCTCATTGTTGCATGTATGACAGATTTTCCTCAAAATTTTTAATAGTCGAGCAATTATACAAATCTTTTGGTTTAATTAAAGTACATAGGCCCATAAGTTATTTGATAAATGCAATATTTTTGTATTTCATTCAAACGGGTAAGTAAAGCCACTTACGTAAACGTGTTAAAATCCTCTTATATGTATTTTTGTGCATCTCAAGTGCATAAAGTAGATTAGAATAATTATAATCCATGGTTTATGATTCATTCTTATCATTAGTTCATGGAACTCTCATACGTTATTGCGCTTATATATATTTATCTTTTTTAGGTTTATTAATTTTTTTATTACTGTAAGTTCTGGGGTACCTGTGCAGAACACGCAGGTTACGTAGGTATACACATGACATGGTTATTTGATGCATCCATCACTCTGTCATCTACATTAGGTGTTTCTCCTCATGTTATTCCTCCCCTATAACCGCCCCACTTTGCTATCCCTCTCCTAGCCTCCCAACCCCCAACAGGCCCCAATGTACGATGTTTCCCTCCCTGGGTACATGTGTTCTCATTGCTCAGCACCCACTTATGAGTGAGAACATGTGGTGTTAGATTTTCTGTTACTGTGTCACTTTGCTGAGAATGATGGGTTCAAGCTTTATCCATGTCCCTGTAAAAGACATGAACTCACCCTTTTTTATAGCTGCATAGTATTCCATGGTATATATGTGCCACATTTTCTCGGTCCAGTCTGTCACTGATGGGCATTTGGATTGGTTCCAAGTCTTTGCTTTTGTAAACAGTGTTGCAATGAACATACGTGTGCATGTATCTTTAGAATGACTTATAATCCTTTGTGTATATACCCAGTAATGGGATTGCTGGGTCAAATGGTATTTCTGTTTCTAAATCCTTGAGGAATTGCCACACTGCCTTCCATAATGGTTGAACTAATTTACACTCTCACCAACAGTGTAAAAACGTTCCTATTTCTCCACATCCTCTCCAGCATCTGTTGTCTCCTTTTAATAATTGCCATTCTAACTGGCATGAGATGTGGTTTTGATTTGCATTTCTCTAATGATTAGTTATGATGAGCTTTTTTTCAGGTTTGTTGGCTAGATAAATGTCTTCTTTTGAGAAGTGTCTGGTCATATCATTTGCCCACTTTTTGATGGGGTTGTTTTTTTCTTGTGCATTTGTTTAAGTTCTTTGTAGATTCTGGATATTAGCCATTTGTCAGATGGGTAGATTGCAATTTTTTTTCCCATTCTGTTGGATGCTAGTTCACTCTAATGATAGTCTCCTTTGCTGTGCAGAGGTGCCTTAGTTTAATTAGATCCCATGTGTCTATTTTGGCTTTTGTTGCCATTGCTTTTAGTGTTTTAGTCATGAAGTCCTTGCCCATGCCTATGTCCTAAATGGTATTGCCGATCTTATATCATATTGCTGTAGCTTTACAAAACTTCAGAGAAGTTTGTTTTTCATTATAGACCCCTGACATTCCTTTCTTAGAGCATTTGCTTTAGAAAACTTGCCATTGTAAATTCTTTCTCTGTCCCTTTGTACCTTATATATGCTCAGAACATTTACATTAGCTTATCATCTAACTCCAAGATTATTTTATAACAAGGTGTTGAGTATTTTATGTAATTATTTGAATACCATACATTATGTTGAGATTGTGATTGCTTTGAAACATCATAAAGCCAAAAAAATCCTAAACTGCGCATCCTCAGTTAGGGACTGTGCTGGGTCATCTTCCCTTTAAAGCTTTTAAAAACAGTATTATGCTTATGCTTTTCACTTAATAATATGTTGTGAAGATTCATCCATATTTTATGTGTAGCTCCTGCTGATTAATTTTTGGAATTGCAGTATATTTTCTTGAGGGGATATACAACATTGTGATTATGAACAGGATTTCTGTACACATTCCTGTGTATGTTTCCCGGTATAAATGTGTAAGAGTTGACTGTGAACATCTTCTTGGAAGTTAAGGGATTTAGGGTATTAGAAGGTCAAATTTTTTTTTTTTGAGACGGAGTTCGCCCTTGTTACCCAGGCTGGAGTGCAATGGCGCGATCTCGGCTCACCGCGACCTCCGCCTCCTGGGCTCAGGCAATTCTCCTGCCTCAGCCTCCTGAGTAGCTGGGATTACAGGCACGTGCCACCATGCCCAGCTAATTTTTTGCACTTTTAGTAGAGACGGGGTTTCACCATGTTGACCAGGATGGTCTCGATCTCTCGACCTCGTGATCCACCCGCCTCGGCCTCCCAAAGTGCTGGGATTACAGGCTTGAGCCACCGCGCCCGGCCTCAAATTTTTAAGTATTTTCTCAAAAGGATTTCCCAAATAGCTATACTGAACATCAGTTTACCACATTTTCCAAGACTTGATCATGACAACCTTCTATTTCTCTGTACAAAACATTGGGCATTTCGTTTATATATTTGCCACATAAATTAAAAAATTTATATATTTACATTAAGAGTGAAACCTTGTGTTTATCAAAGGCATATTATAAAAGGCAAAGTATAAAGTTGTAATCAGTGTAACAAAATGGAATGATAAACCATAATTTGGAAATAGACAAACAGAAAAATCCTAAATAAAGAAGCAAAACACATAAATAGGAATTTCATAGAAAGGGAACATATCTTGTCAATAAACATATAAAAATGTTCTTAATTTTACTAAGTGATGTGATTTGGATATTTGTCCCCTCTGTATCTCATGGATGTGGAGATGGGATCCCCAAAGCTGAAGGTGGGGTTTAGTGGGAGGCGTTTGGGTCATGGGGACAGATGTCCCCTGAATGGCTTGTTGCCATCCCCTGGGGATAAGCAAGTTTTCCCTGTGTTGGATCATGAAAGAGATGGCAGTTGAAAGGAGCTGGACTCTTGCTCCTTCTCTTGCCGTGAGACACACCGGTCACCCATTTATCTTGCATCATCAGTAGAAGCTCCTGAGGCCTCACTAGACGCAGACGTTGGCACTGGGCTTCTCGAACAGTCTACAGAACTGTGAGCCAAATCATCATCTTTTCTTTATAAATTACCCAGCCCCACTATTCCTTTACAGCAATGCAAAATTTAATAACACACCAGTAATCAATACAGTGAAAAAGGGAAAAAGAACAGAATATACAAATGACTATTTAATACAGACCATTCATATAGGTAACAATCTTATTGCTGGTAATTGATATGCATGTATATATATATTTTTTAAATATTATTTTAAATATTTTAAAGAAATTCTTTATGTGATATTTATGATTAAAACAAAGTAGGCAATATTGGTGTTCTGATGTATTTTAGAGTATTTATTTCCAAAGAACAACTCGTTTTTAAACTATGTTTACTAGCTAGAGTTAGAATATTGTGCGCACATGTACCAAATAATAATCTTTAATATATTAATACATTGCAAGGAATGTATATTTTCTTATAATTTAAAAGGATGTAATACTATTGACATTTCTATAACAATCCACTTACTTTTTTTTTTCTTTTTTTTTTTTTTTGAGATGGAGACTCACTCTGTCCCCAGGCGCCAGGCTGGAGTGCAGTAGCGCGATCTTGGCTCACTGCAACCTCCACCTCCCAGGTTCAAGCAATTCTCCTGCCTCAGCCTCCCGAGTAACTGGGACTACAGGCACACATCACCATGCCTAGCTTTTTTTTTTTTTTTTTTTTTTGTATTTTTAGTAGGGACGGGGTTTCACCATGTTGACCAGGATGGGCTCGATCTCTTGACCTCGTGATCTGCCCACCTCGGCCTCCCAAAGTGCAGGGATTACAGGTGTGAGCCACTGCGCCTGGCCAACAGTTCACTTTCTAAAAGACAGAGAAGTATGTTGAAAAACGTTCTAATGTATTTCTAAGAACACTGATGATTGAAAAAGTCTCAAACTTTTATTTAGATGATTTTAAATATGGAATTTTAGAACTTTTTAAATTAAAGCTATTTTTAAATTATAAAGCATTAGCTTTTTAATTTGATGGTAGACTAATACATTTAAAGGATTTTATATCTAGAAATAAAAGTCTATATGCACTAACACTGGAAATGTCCAGATACAACATAAAGTATGGAAGTTTTAAAGTCTAAAATGAAAAGTTTGGAGGTAAAGCACGCATAGCAGTAATGAGTGCATTCATTTTTCAGGAAAGGCTTCAGTGGGTAAAAAGGGATTTTACATCAGCAAGTAGAGGAGAAGAAAGCAAAGGAGTGAGAGAGGAGCAGGGGCCATGTGGTTAAACTTGCAGAATGAGGAGCCCAGCAGAGGGGGTTTGAATCCAAGCTTTTCTGCATATTAGCCTTTCTGCAATTAATTCTCCTTTTAAAAATTACTATAATATTAGGAATACTTATTTTGCGGATGCTGGGAGGTTTAGGTTATTTGCAACATATAGCTACATGTTTAGAGCCATGCCTGGTACATACAAGGTACTGTATAAAACATAGCTCTTTAAATGTAATTTGCGTTAGTTTTTAATATAGTATTAATTGAATACTTACTGAATAGTCTAACTTCCTCTCTTTAACACATGCTTATGGACTCCCAGAAAGCTAGCTGTGCTTCATTTCTAGGAAGTTCTTAATTCAGTCTCAGCCTCATTCAAATTTACACTCGCTTGTGACATGTCTCCAAATATTTTATAGGAAAATATAATTTCAAAAATAGAGTAAGATATCAGGTCCTTACTCAACTTTCAACCCTAAATAGAAGCGTATTTTACAATATCCCATATATATTATTACGAAAAGTTTCATGTGATGGAATTATCTACCTCATTAAGACACCCATTCAATTTTGTGGATAATCCTAGTTATAACACACACATACACACACACACACCCCCACACACCCACACCCCAACATGTTTGATCTTTAAAGTAAAATGTTTAAAGTAAAAACAAATTTATTGCTATATAATCCAAAAATTTTAATACATATTATATATATGTTACTTATATATGTGTTAAAATACATTTTAGATGATTACATATAATTATATTAATATTATTTAACACAAGTATTTTCAAAATTCTAAATAAGTCTTTCCCACCAACCTTGTACAATTTAATAATATATATTTTTATATTATGCTTTGAGCTTCCTTTATTAAAAAAAAATGTTGTAGTCTGGGCATGGTGTCTCATGCCTGTAATTCCCAAATTTGGGAGGCTGAGGCAGGCGGATCACGAGGTTAAGAGATTGAGAGCATCCTGGCCAACATGGTGACACCCATCTCTACTAAAAATACAAAAATTAGATGGGTGTGGTGGCATGCACCTGTAGTCCCAGCTACTCAGGAGGCTGAGGCAGGAGAAACCCTTGAACCCAGGAGGTGGACGTTGCAGTGAGCACAGATCAGGTCACTGCACTCTAGCCTGGCGACAGGGTGAGACTCCATCTCAAAAACATTATTATTTCGTAATATAAGATATCCACATTCTTGCCCAGTTTTCTTCGGTTAACGTGTCATATTTTTACAAGGTTGTCTTTTTTCTATTTGATAAACAAGAAATACTTTTCTTTAGAAAAACGTTAACTTCAGGACACTTAGGAAATGTCTAGCAAACCAAGGGGAGTAGGCTTGGCCGAGATCAAGAAGGTCACACTTGCCGTTTCTCACACAGCCTTCAGACTGTAAGCGGACGCTGCAGAGGTCACGGTAGGCTAAGACCCTTTACTGCCATCACGATTCAAGGAGGGAAAATACTAGTAAAAGACACGAACTTGGGCATAGCCACGGAAAGGAGTTATTTCTTGTTTTAAAGGGTAAGGCCACAGATTTCTTCTCTGTTAGCAAGAGAAAAAATGGTAATAGATAATTCCAAAAGCTGATACATATTAAAATTCACAAAGAAAATTCACCTACAAAAGAGAAGTAAAGAAGGAAAGAGAAAGATAAAAACTCCGTGCATAGACAGAATAATATAAAGTGATATTGCTACTTATGGGCAGATAAGTGAGAAATTGTGTAATTTTAGTTGTCATATCACATAATACAAAATAAAAGTCTTTGGGTATTCTTACATTTTCATTATATTCATCTCTAGTATGGCTCTTTCACTGAGAAGTTTTTTTCCTTCATCATTTCAGTATTTCAATTTATTTCAAGGGTTTAAATTTTGAGTCTTAAAGCCCATTTCCATTTTACTATTGGGACTTAACCCACATTTTGGGAGTTGAATGTCTCCATTTACAACAGTAACCTTTTTATATTAAGAAAAATCCCATATATCACAGATAATATTTATCTCTAAAAATACTAAGACCTTTTAAAAATAATTATTTTGCTATAGATTTGTTACAAGTTTTATAGGTAACGTTCTTTCTAAACACAGCCATCAAGACTGGTTTAATGGCATATTTAATTTTTCAGCCATCCTTAAGAACATCTGTCACTGCAGTTTTCCGTGAACTGACTCTGTAATTACTTTCAACATTTTTCATCTCTGATCTCTTTGTCAAATTGTCCCCCTCCTGTCTCCAGCCATCACCATTCCTGCTTTTAAGAGTTCAGTCTGTATACCTAGTGTTTTCCATCGCTCAGAAAATAGAAGCTCTTGTCAACTTGGGATTATTTTGAGTGGTCAGATTTTAAAAAGCACTTCTTATAAAAGAGTGAAGTTGTGGAGGCAAAATTAGATAGCCAGAAAGCTGATTTTTGAGTGAGAAAATATTACTCATTATTTTCAATTAGCTAGCACATTGCTACATTGGGAAGTAATAAAAAATAAATTACAATTTAAATAGAGTTTTCTGTTTTTCAAACTCTAGAATAATAAATATATTATACAAGTTTATTCAATTTGGAAACAGATATAAAAATTAGGGAAAAATGTGAGTACTTTTTTACATTTCAGATTAGTTTGAAATGTCTCAGAAAGCTGATTATGATCAGCTTTAGCACAAAGAATATAATCAGAGCTTGTCAAATCAATCTACTTAAAATTATTTTATAATATAATAAACATTTTGTGATTCTAAGGCTGAATCCCATATAATGGTTTAAAATAAATACAACTTGCCTCAAGATCATGGTGATATGCTAATAGATTATAAGAATATAAACTCATATCAGACATTTTCACAAAATTCATAGTTTCTTGTCAAGCATTATTTACCTTGGTAAAATTAAACGAAATATATATTTCCCCATGTTTGTATGTGTATGTGTGTATATACACATACAAACACACAAATAGTATTCACAGTTAAAATGAGGAGAGTCTCCTTCCAACGCAGGATCCACAGTTGCCCATACAAGAGACACCTACTCATGCCTGTCCCGTATGTGTCCTTCCAGAAATATGCAATGTTGACACAGAAATGAGAGCTGTGAGACCATTCTTTTGAACCATCCTTTCACTCAGATCTTAAAGATCCTTTCATTTCTGCATACTTAGATCTACTTTATTCTTTCTGTTAGTCACATAATAGCACACTTCATTGTTAGACCATTATTTAATATTAGTGATGGACACTTAGTTGCTTCATGGTCTGTATTACAAAAACATATACATCGTCCATCTTTGTGCACATGTTTGTGAGAAAATATTTGAAGATTTCTGAGTCAAATAAATGTAAAATAATATCAGCAAATACTGATCCAGTGATTAAACTTCATACTGATTTCCTATTACACTTACAATATGTGAATTTCTCTTTGTTTCAAACCCTTTCTAATATTGACCATTATGGAAGTTTTTAATCGACTTTTGATTTGACTGAAAGTCATTTCATATTGTCATGTACAATGTTAGTGAAATGTATCTTTCAATTTGTAAGGAGCTATTAATCAACTGTTGTCAATTTGTATGAGTTCCTAGCTGGAACCAAGAGAGTACTTTGAATATATTAAACAAATGTATTTTCAGTGTATCATTTCTTATTGCTTCCAAAATGAACAAGCTAGGTCACAACTAGAGCAACAAATTTATGGCTCATTTGATTTTTAAAGTTGACTCATTAACCCTGGCAAGAAAAAATAATTACAGATTGTCAAGAGAGAGAAAATGTTTTCCTGAATTGTTTAATAAAAATTTTAACATGATGAGTCCCACATACATATAAGTAGAACTAAAAAGAAAGTATGAAAAAATACTGCCTCTTCAATAAGAAGAATGTATGTTTCCTCATAGATTTTCTTTCTTAAAAGCAATAGTCTGCTGTCGTTTCATACATATTCATGACAGAACTTCATGAGGAATACATAGTTTATAAAATGAAATTTGCACTTATTTGGTCGCAAAAAATACTGATCCTAAAACTACGTTTGGCTGTCACTGATTTCAGGATTACTTTTTTCCTTCCCTTCCTTCCTCCCTCCCTTCCCTCTCCCCTCCCTTCTGCTCCTCACCCCACTCCAGTCCCATCTCCCCCCACCTGCCCTCCCCCTCCCATCCCCCTGATTTGTGTATGTTGAACCAGCCTCAAATCCCAGGGATGAAGCCGACTTGATCCTGGTGGATAAGCTTTTTCATGTCCTGCTAGATTTGGTTTGCCAGTATTTTATTGAGGATTTTCCCATGGATGTTAATCAGGGATATGAGGCTAAAATTTTATTTTTCTGTTGTGTCTCTGCAAGGTTTTCGTATCAGGATGATACTGGCCTCATAAAATGAGTTAGGGAGGATTCCCTCTTTTTCTATTGTTTGGAATAGTTTCAGAAGGAATGGCACCAGCTCTTCTTTACATCTCTGGTAGAATTTGGCTGTGATTCCAGCTGGTTCTGGACATTTTTTGGTTGGTAGACTATTAATTACTGCCTAAATTTGGGAACTTGTTATTGGTCTATTCAGGTATTCAACTTCCTGGCTTACTCTTGGCAGGGGTGTGTCCAGAAATTCACCCATTTCTTCTAGGTTTTCTATTTAATTTGCATAGAGGTGTTTTTGGTATTCTCTGATGTTAGTTTGTATTTCTGTGGGATCGGTAGTAATATCCCCTTTATCATTTTTTATTGTGCTTATTGGATTCTTCTCTCTTCTTTATTGGTGTGGGTAATGGTCTATTTTGTTGGTCTGTTCAAAAAAATCACTCCTGGATTCACTGATTTTTTTTGAAGGGTTTTTCGTGTCTCTGTCTCCTTCAGTTCTGCTCCGATCTTAGTTATTTCTTGTCTTCTGCTAGCTTTTGCATTTGTCTGCTCTTGCTCCTCTAGTTGTTTTAATTGTGATGTTAGGGTGTCGATTTTAGATCTTTCCTCATTTCTCTTGTGGGCATTTAGTGCTATAAATTTCCCTGTAAACAGTGCCTTAAATGTGTCCCAGAGATTCTGGTACATTTTCAAAGAACATCTTCATTTCTGCCTTAATTTTGTTATTTACCTAGGCGTCATTCAGGAACAGGTTGTTCAGTTTCCAGTAGTTGTGCAGCTTTGAGTAAGTTTCATAATCCTGAGTTCTAATTTGATTGCACTGTGGTCTGAGAGACTGTTTAATTATTTCCGTTCTTTTGCATTTGCTGTGGAGTGTTTTACTTCCAGTTGTGTGGTCAGTTTTAGAATAAGTGCATTGTGGTACTGAGAAGAATGTATATTCTTCTGATTTGGGGCGGACAGTTCTGTAGATGTCTATTGGGTCTGCTTGGTCTAGAGCTGAGGTCAAGTCCTGGATATCCTTGTTAATCTTCTGTCTTGTTGATCTGTCTAATACTGACAGTGGGATGTTAAACTCTTTGACTGTTGTTGTGTGGGAGTCTAAGTCTCTTTGTAGGCCTCTAACAATTCGCTTTATGTATCTGGGTGCTCCTCTGTTGGTTGCATATATATTTAGGATAGTTAGCTCTTCTTGTTGCATTGATCCCTTTACCATTATTTCCCTGTTTTTTTTTTTTTTTTCGATTTTGATGGTTTAAACTCTGTTTTATTAGACTAGGATTTCAACCCATCTTTTTTTTTCTTGCCATTTGTTTGGTAAATATTCCTCCATCCCTTTATTTTGAGCCTTTGTGTGTCTTTGCACTTGAGATGGGTCTCCTGAATACAGCAAGTTGATGGGTCTTGAATTTTTATCCAATTTGCCAGTCTATGTCTTTTAATTGGAACATTTAGCCCATTTATATATAAGGTTAATATGGTTATTTTAAATTTGATCCCGTCATTATGATGCTAGCTGATTACTTTGCCCATTGATTGATGCAATTTCTTAATAGTATTGATGGTCTTTACAGTTTGGTATGTTTTTGCAGTGGCTGGTACCAGCTGTTCCTTTCCATGTTTAGTGCTTCCTTCAGGAGCTACATTTTCAACAATGATTATCAGCATTCTCCATTCTTTTAATCTAATCTTTAACACACACACACACACACACACACACACACACACACACACACACATATATATATATAAAAATTGCATTTTAGGTTTTGGGGTACATGTGAAGAACATGCACGATTGTTGCATAGGTACATACATGGCAGTGTGGTTTGCTGCCGTCCTTCCCATCACCTGTATCTGGCATTTCTCCCCTTGCTATCCCTCCCCAACTCCCCACCCCTGCTGTCCGTCCCAAGCTCCCACCGACAGAGACAACAGATGCTGGAGAGGATGTTGAGAAGTAGGAACACTTTTACACTGTTGGTGGGAGTGTAAATTAGTTTAATCTAATCTTAATGGGCCTTTCTTCTATTTCTCATTGGCTCTTGAATCATGGTTCTTCCATCAAATCAGAAAGACGATATATGTTTTCTTTGTTAAACGGAGAACTGCTTAATTAGTGTTGGCCACAGAGCCCTCATTTCTGCCGACTTTGCCCGTGATCTGTTGAGGCAGGTGTTCTCTTTTCATGTCTTCCAGCCTTGGCTTGTCAGCTTATCACGTACACTACTCACAGGCATCATTAAATATGAAAGTTTACTTCTCTGTTTTCTTTTCTGTTGGTGCCTGTTTTAAATATGAAAGTTGTTAAAATTATATTGTATCTTTTTAATTGTTTCTTTAAAACCCTCATCTAAAATATATTACTAATTGTTAAACTTGCATCAGAAATATTCTCCTAGCAATAATGCTTTTCATGAATTAGATGTTATGTGGGTTGTTTTTAAGAATCACACTCTAAAAACCAAAATTTTAATAATTAATAAAAGTTTGTCTATACAGATCAAGGAGATAAAAATATGTCTTGTTAAACTGTCATTAGGTTGTAGCTATAAACTTTTACAGAAAGCTTTGAAATTATTTATTTACTAGGCTTCAATGCCATTTTGTGAAAATAGCAATAGTTTTAGGAGATTCTTGTAAGGAGCCACTGATATCAATGAAATATAAATAATATGTACCATATGTTCATTCTAAAACAAAGCACATATAAAATCCCTGTAGGTATAAAAGTCAATCAACAATCATTTTCTAAGGCCTAGAAATACAGTTATAAAACATCCCACTTTATTTGTAACATAAATAGGCTTTTATGTCTGAAACCTTTTAACTGAGATGGTATGTTGGAATGGTAACTTGAAAATGGTAATTAAATTTAATTAAGATAGTTTTCCCATGACGCTTGTCAGAAAAACCTATTGTAAATAGCCGTATAGTGTCCTATCTGTAGATGTATTCTGCCTGATTCAGCTTTTTCTCTAGTATGTCATCTACTTTTTCCCTTTACATTTATATGTACCTGCATGTCGTATGAGTGTTTTTGTATGTCTGTACAGCATGGAAAAAAGTATTAAGTATATTTAATTACACTTTAATTATTCATGATAAACTTTTATAAAGTATACTATTGAGCAAAATATTATTTAGAAACCTTTTGATGTAAATTGTTATAATAAATTTAAAATATATATCTCTATACCATTTCTTAAGCCAGGAATGAAGGTGTTAGTTTTGCATTTATTCACTCCAATTATTCTTATTTCTTTTTTAAAAAAAAACCTGTTCACTGGTTATGTAGACATAATTTCAATTACAGTGTGGTTGAAAATATTTCTCATGTTTGCTGGATATTGGTATTTTGTAATTGCTTTTCAATACGTTTATCTCATTTTTGATATATTAATCTTCTGAGTAAATATGCTTTTACTTCCATTGCCTTGATGTACATACTTGCAAAATTAGCAGTGTTCCGTCCCATCGAGAGGAGGCGTGGGGACGGCTGACTAACGGGGACAGGCGGTGAGGAGAGCACGTGTCTGTCTTTCCCGTGTACACTCAAGGCTCTCTTCTCATCTTTCTCATGATGCAAAATAATACAAAAATTAAAATCACCATCAAACTATTATATAATCAGGTTAACACAAATTATTTAGGCTTCTACCTCAGGTACTTTGTGACTGCAATTTAATTAAAAGAAAAAAACATTGTCCCAGTTAAAAACAGAGTAAAAAGTGGGTCATGACTGACATGCAGTTTCTTTAGAATCAAAGAACGTAAGATATAATGAAAAGAGGCCTAATTGGACAGTGCAAGGATGCAATAATTTGTATGTTCTTTGTTCATCTGTAATAAAACATGTAGCATTTGAGTCATGATATAAATAAATTAGACACATAACATTATATTCTAACGAACACAGTAAAATTATACTTTCAAATTATCTTAAATTTATTTTCTAGATCAGTATTAAGGCTTCTAGTATTAAATTGGATTTGCTTCAGGGTTAGACATGTGATATGAAAAAGACTTAGCAAGTTTCTCCTGATGTGAAGAGTCAAGATAACGTTTTTAACCCCTAGGGCTGTTAAACTAAGAAGCAATGTGATCACAGTGGCAGTGAAAACAAGTGGTCCCCACATTCTGTAAGAACACCAATCACCACCAGAAAACCAGTGAGCAGCACCGCTCATTTTGAGGAATGTTATTCCTCATATTACAGAATCGTAATAGGTTATAATTCTATAAGGGGGTTGATGTATATTCTGAGGCCAGTATTTCTTTATGTACTTTATAAATTTAAAGAATTAGGGAATTAGAAACTAATGCTGAGGCTGTAATCCACCTCAGAGCATTGGGAACCTAACAAATGACAGAATTCGACAAACAAGACTTGATTTCAGACTGTTTCTAAGAATACACATCTACACAGTAGCTCCGGGAATTCGAACTGGACAAGCATGCAGATGTCCTGAATGTCATTCAAGGTCAGAACAAGAGCAGGTGGAAACTGAACAGACAGTCAGAGAGACGGCAAGCATTGAATTATTTGATTCACAGGATATAAGATAAAAGGCCTAAAAAATATACCATTGGACATGATTTATTGCCCTCCCATATTCACACAAAAATGTTTAGTGTTGTTAAGAGAAAATGTGGGTATTTAAGACCAGCAATCTCTTTTTTGGACTTTTTTTTTTTTAACCAAAAGGTTGTCTTTTGTATTCTTTTGAAATAAAACAAAAACAATATATTTTCTTTCTAGTATGAAAAGTTAGGAGGCATTTATTGTTCAGATTCAACAACAAAATATACTTTATTTTCCTGTAAAATGACGATTAGACTTGCTCTTGATTTTCGACAGTGAAGTGACAGGCCGCTGTCACTGTCCCCGTGGCGGACTTCCTCCACACTGTTCCATCAGCACTAGTCTCCTCGCCGCCTAGGAAGACATTCGTTCTGCTCGGAAACTGCTGGGAGGTCAAGTTCTTTTATTTTAATAATAAAGATAATGAACAAAAGGCACAAAAAATAGAAGCCAAAGAGGCTAGCTGCATTTACTATACTGACGGAGTTTGTGTAAGAAAAAGTAGACCTGGAAAGGCAAGCGTGGGTGAGTGTGTGTGTGTGTTTAATGGTGTAAGTGAAAAGACGGAGAGAGCATCAAAGTTGACCCTTAAAATTTTTTCTGTGTCTTATAGTTAAGGTTTTCCAGATTTGGATTCTGATGTAATGTTGAAGATTTTAAAAAATAGTAGCTAATTACTGTTACTATTCTGAATAATTTTTAGACATAAAATGAGTTTTGAAATTCCCTGTTTTGACACTAGTAAGGAATTCTTTTTTAGCAAGGTCATGAACTAATTTCAGGATATCCTTTCATCAGTAAATGATCTTATGCATTTTTAGTGACATAAAATAGGCCCTTTTAAATGAACTTTATGTATTACAAATTTTATTGCTTCTGGCATCTTAATTTGTGTTATTTGTCAGATTTTAAGATGAAAAAATAATATGTTTGAGAATAAAGTTTCTATTTCCAAAAAGTTTCTAACTTATTACAAAGGATTCCTGGGTGATTTTAAAAATATAGTAAAAAAAAAAAAAAAACACCACCACCCAGAGATAATCTATTTTTCCTTACAGTTCTATCAGTTTTTGCCTCATATATTTTAATGTGTTATTGTCAGACGTATACCTGTTGAAGATTGCTATGTCTTCTTAGAAATCACTCCTTTATCACCGTGCAATGTCCTTCTTGATCCTTGATAAGTTTCCTTGTTCTGAAACCTGCTTTCTCTGAGTATGTTTTAGTCTGTTCAGGCTCCTGTAACAAAATAACAGAAACCTAGTGGCTTAAGCAAATATATTTAATTTTTCACAGTTCTGGAGGCTGGAAAGCCGTGGTGAAGATGCTGACAAATGCAGTTTCTGGTGAAGGGCTGACCTCTGGGTTTAGACAGCCGCCTTCTCACTGTGTCGTCACGTTGCCTTTCCTGCGCATGGCAGTAGACTACGCCTCTTATGGCAGCTCTGCTCCTGTCACATCTGGCCCCAGTCTTATGACCTCATTTCATCTTAATTACTTCCTTAGAGACTCTGTCTCCCAATATTGTCACACATGGGGTTAAAACTTTAGAATATGGATTTTGCAAGGCACAAATATTCATGCCATAATAGCATGGTGGCTCTTTTTCCAGCCCTTTACTTTTAATGTATCCAAACATTTGTATTTAATGAAAGTTTCTTTTAGACAACATGAAATTAGGTACTTTTAAAAATTAATTTTGAGGATATCTGTATTCAACTGAAGGATCTGTATGGTTCACATTTAAAGTGACCATAAATATATTTCGGTCAATACTTGCCATTTTCAGTAACGGCTTTATATTTGTGTCTGGTTTCTATATCCCTCTCTTTTTATGCCTTCTCTGGCCTTAACTGAGTATTTTATATTACTGTGTTTTATCAACTACACCTTAAAATTTGTTGCCCAAGAGTTTGCAGTATACATATTTCACTAATGTAAGTACATTTGCAATTAACACTACAAACATTCCCATGTAATGCAGGCACCTTGCAACAAAGCCTCCCTGCACCCTTGTGATACTGTTTCCATTTATCTTACTTATCTGTATAAGTGAAATACGGATAAACGAATCTATCAATATATCTTTATTATTATTCCTGTCATAGTTGTTTCTTAGATCTATTAAGAATAAAAAAGAATGGTTTTGTTGTTTGATTTTTGTTTACCTTCACTTATTTCTTACTCAATGCTCTAACGTTCTTTTTGGAGACCCCAGTGTCTGACCCACATTATTTTTCTTTTTCCTAAAAAAACTAATTTTAGTATTTATTTCCAAGCAGGTCTGATGGCACTGAATTCCCAGATTTATTTATCTGAGAGTTTTCATTTTTTCTTTACACTTAAAAGATAATTTCACTGGGTGTAGAATTCTAGGTTAAAGGATTTTTCTTCTCTCTCCTTTCAACATTTTAAATATTTAACTCCCATTCCATGCAAGGTTTCTGATGAGAAGTCTGCTATAATTATTATTCTTGTTCTTATGTAGGTAAAGTTTCAGTTTTTTTGGTTGTTTGATTTTTGGGTCTCATGTTGTTCAATATTTTTTTTTGTTTTTGTTTTCTGCAGTTTAAAAGGGTATGCAAAAGTGTAATTTGATTAATTATTCTATTAATTTTTAGTCTGTTTCGCTTGATATCTGTCTGGGTTTGTGTCTCATTAATTTTGTGAAGTTCTTGACCATTTTTAGTGTAGTTCATTATCCTAACCTTCCCCCAAATAATTCATGTAGGATCTCCAACTGTCATTTACCAAGAAAATGAAGGTCTCTTCATATTCTGACTTTCGGACACAAAATTGAAGAAACACTCCTTCAGCTTGTATTTGTGTGCAATGTATACACTTTCAACACTTAAGAAAAATGCCTCCGTAATGCTACTTATTAAATATATGCTATCGTCAACCGTTACTTAAAATATGTTCTCTACTAGAATAAAGGAAAATGAATCTTTGAACTCACTACAAGCCATTCCTTGGACTGTGATGCCGCAGGTCAATCTCTGAGTCCGAGGACAGTCCCTAGTCTCTTGCATTTCCATGAGCTGTGGCCAACAGTGACGGCCCTGCCACTAGCCCTAACTGACCTCCCCGCAGATCCTATTCCATGCCTTCTTTGTGAATTTCCAGAACCTACAGCCACTGCAGGTTTCCTTTTTCATTTCTTTAAAAACAACTTTAAAATTGACAATCATAAAAGTAAAGGGGGAAATAAAGAAAATCTTTCAGTTTTTGTAAGCACACTTTGAAAAGGGTATCTTCATTCACCTGTGGTTGCATGTATAAATTAATACCTGTTTCTGGTGAGAATAATCCAGAGCATCTTAAGAACCTTAAGTTTTTATAGTTTTAGAAAAATTGCCCATAAGACTATTGTAGCTAAGCACAAAGCCTCATATTTAAGGCATATTTAGGATAATTCATTACAAATTTTCTTACATTGGAGAAAACTGAAAAATTATAATCCATAATAAAGGGATTACTAGGAACAAAATGAATATATGTAACACGAAATATCACAAGGCTTATCACAATTGTGTAAGGCTCTTTCATGACAAGAGAAGGGTAACTGGGTTTAGAAATACATATAGATTATACTCATTTTTAAAAGATGTACGTATAACAAAAGGACAGAAATAAACATAACAAAATATTACCTCGATTATATGTGCCTTATATTATTAAAGATTTAATATCATATAAAATATTTAATATGTTTAGATTAAGTAGTATGTTTGATTAAAGGTAATCACCTCCTCATCAGCATGGGTGGCAGGGAAGGAGAGAGTACAGGTCAAAGCTCATCCTTAGTTTCTGTATATTCCTGCCAAATGCAACTCTGACTAACCTGGTATCTTCCATGGGAAAACAAGCAGCAGCTAACTCACGTTCAGTTACTCCTCCAAAATCATTTCTGAAATGTACAGTTGTGACAAAAATGATTTTACACAGAGGATTTCTTCACATTATTTAATCATTTTTTCCCCTGAGCAAACTTGGGACTCCTTTTGGATATTGAATTTGTTTCTTTGTGGGCTAAATTTTAAAAAATCATATTATAAAAAGAAACAGCAGTACTTTAAAGCCAAGTTACATTGTTGTTTTAATGCAGCACTCTGGATGTTCTAAAATATACTCATGTGCTCTGGTTTCTTTTCAGATTGTATAAATCCTTTGCCTTTCACGAAAATGCAGTTGCCTCTTTTACATCCTATATTATCTTATGATAACTAAGACAATATTTTAGATTCAAAGGATTCCCATTTTTTTTCTTTTTCCTTTTTTTATTGCATTTTACGTTTTGGGGTACATGTGAAGAACATGCAAGATTGTTGCATAGGTACACACATGGCAGTGTGATTTGCTGCCTTCCTCCCCATCACCTATATCTGGCATTTCTCCCCATGCTGTCTCTCCCCACCTCCCTACCCCCCATTCCTCCCCCATTTCCCCCCAATGGACCCCAGTGTGTAGTGCTCCCCTCCCTGTGTCCATGTGTTCTCAATGTTTAACACCCGCCTATGAGTGAGAACATGCGGTGTTTGATTTTCTGCTCCTGTGTCAGGTTGCTGAGAATGATGGTTTCCAGGTTCATCCATGTCCCTACAAAGGACACGAACTCATTGTTTTTGATGGATGCTTAATATTCCATGGTGTATATGTGCCACATTTTCCCTGTCCAGTCTGTCATCGATGGGCATTTGGGTTGGTTCCAGGTCTTTGCTATTGTAAAGAGTGCTGCAATGAACATTTGTGTGCATGTGTCGTTATAGTAGAATGATTTATAATCCTTTGGATATATACCCAGTAATGGGATTGCTGGGTCAAATGGGATTTCTATTTCTAGGTCCTTGAGGAATTGCCACACTGTCTTCCACAATAGTTGAACTCATTTACACTCCCACCAACAGTGTAAAAGTGTTCCTATTTCTCCACATCCTCTCCAGCATCTGTTGTCTCTAGATTTTTTAATGATCACCATTCAAACTGGCGTGAGATGGTATCTCAATGTGGTTTTGATTTGCATTTCTCTAATGACCAGTGATGATGAGCATTTTTCATCTGTTTGTTGGCCTCCTCTATGTCTTCTTCTGTTAAGTGTCTGTTCATATGCTTTGCCCACTTTTGAATGGGCTTTTTTTCTTGTTAATCTGTTTGAGTTATTTGGAAATTCTGGATATCAGCCCTTTGTCAGATGGGTAAACTGCAAAAATTTTTTCCCATTCTGTTGGTTACCAATTCACTCTAATGACTGTTTCTTTTGCTGTGCAGAAGCTGTGGAGTTTAATTAGGTCCCATTTGTCTATTTTGGCTTTTGTTGCCATTGCTTTTGGTGTTTTGGTGATGAAGTCCTTGCCTACGCCTAGGTCCTGGATGGTTTTGCTTAGGTTTTCTTCTAGGGTTTTTATGGTGTTAGGTCTGATGTTTAAGTCTTTAATCCATCTAGAGATAATTTTGGTGTAAGGTGTCAGGAAGGGGTCCAGTTTCTGCTTTCTGCACATGGCTAGCCACTTTTCCCAGCACCATTTATTAAACAGGGAGTCCTTTCCCCATTGCTTATTTTTGTCAGGTTTGTCAAAGATGGGATGGTTGTAGATGTGTGGTGTTGCCTCCAGGGCCTCTGTTCTGTTCCATTGGTCTGTATCTCTGTTTTGGTCCCAGTACCATGCTGCTTTGATTACTGCAGCCTTGTAGTAGAGTTTGAGGTCCGGTAGGGTGATGCCTCCCACTTTGTTCTTTTTCGCTTAGGATTGACTTGGCTATGCGGGCTCTCTTTTGGTTCCATATGAAGTTTAAGGTGTTTTTTTCCAGTTCTGTGAAGAAGGTCATTGGTAGCTTGATGGGAATAGCGTTGAATCTGTAAATTACTTTGGGCAGTATGGCCATTTTCACGGTGTTGATTCTTCCTAACCATGAACATGGAATGTTTCTCCATCTGTTTGTATCCTCTCTTATTTCGTTGAGCAGTGGCTTGTAGTTCTCCTTGAAGAGGACCTTTACGTGCCTTGTTAGTTGTATTCCTAGGTATTTTATTCTCTTTGTAGCAATTGTGAATGGCAGTTCGTTCTTGATTTGGCTCTCTTTAAGTCTGCTACTGGTGTATAGGAATGCTTGTGATTTTTGCACGTTGATTTTGTATCCTGGGACTTTGCTGAAGTTGTTTATCAGTTTCGGGAGATTTGGGGCTGAGACAATGGGGTATTCTAGATACACAATCATGTCATCTGCAAATAGAGACAGTTTGATTTCCTCCTTTCCTAATTGAATACCCTTTATTTCTTTTTCTTGCCTGATTGCTCAGCTAGAACTTCCAGTACTGTACTGAATAGGAGTGGTGAGAGAGGGCATCCTTGTCTAGTGCCAGATTTCAAAGGGAATGCTTCCAGTTTTTGCCCATTCAGTATGATATTGGCTGTTGGTTTGTCATAAATAGCTTTTATCATTTTGAGATATGTTCTGTCAATACCTAGTTTATTGAGGGTTTTTAGCAAAAAGGATTTCCATTTTATAAATTAAAGATTCTTGCTTTGTGTTAAGCTATTGTTTTTGTTTAGGAAAAATAACAAATACACTAAAATAAATTCAAATGCTTATGTAATTTAAAGATAGTGTTTCAAAATTCATTTCTCTGTTTTTGAAAATATTTTTCACTTATACCTGGAAAAAGAAGACAGCAGGTATTGCCTTTTGGGGGGTGCAGATTGGGATATTTTTTAAGTAGACTGTTCCATAGTTGAGCATTGAGAATGGTATGATTTGGGTATGGTTTGTTGGCCCTGCCAAATCTCATGTTAAATTTTGAACCCCAGTGCTGGAGAGGGAGCCTAGTAAGAGGCATTTTGATTGTGGGAGCAGATCTCATGAATGTCTGTCTTGATACCATTCCCAAGTGAGTTCTCACTTCTAGTCACCTGAAGCCGGCTGTTCAAAAGAGTTTGACACCTTCTCTTCTCTCTCGCCATATGAGCTGCCCACAGCAGCTCCCCTTTGCCTTTCGCCATGCATAGAAGCAGATACTTGAGGTCCTCACCAGATGTAGATGTTGTTGTCATGCTTCTTATACAGCCTACAGAACCATGAGCCAAATGAACCTCTTTTCTTTAGAAATTACCTACTTCCAGTATTCCTCTATAGCAACGCAAATGGAGTAAAACAGAGAAGAAGGCAAGGGAACTTCTAATGTGTGAGGTTCAGATCAGCCTATCTATCTGTGCTAACTCTGACAAGGTGGCCAGGAGGTTTCAAAAGGACTCAGTGGCCAAGTAGATGCTTCCTGTTTACTACGAGACTTTCCCAAACCATCAATCACATGAATATACTCAGCACACACACAGGCAGTAATAACAGAGATGGAGACGAACCATGGGTAGCTCAGGAGACCAGCACATGAACTGACAAATGGGGCAGGTCTGGATTTCCTGCTCACAGGTCACGGAATTCACAGACAGAGATTCTGCGGGTGTCCAGCCAGGAGCGATTTCTTTGCTGTTTCCCTGGCCTGTGCGTGTTCATGGTCATTATCTCAGCTGCCCTTTTGATTTCACTTTTTTGTCAGGTCTTGGGGGTCTGTGACCATAGCAGGCAGTATTACCTCAGCCCACCATGCATGTGCTTATCACGTGGAGGGGTCAGCGATTTCACTCTAGGCTGAGTCACTTGTCATCAGTGACTCCATCTGGAGACATTTAGGATTACAAAACATTATTATATAACACTCTCAAAACTTATGCTTCTGTATGTCCCTGTCTAACCTAACTCTTGTTAACTGAATACCTCCCTTGGGAAACCAACAAGCAAATTCTGACGCATATATTTCACACTTACAAAGTCAGGAAGGAGTTGGGGGCAGGGAGCAGTGCTGCTCCTGTGTAGTATTTGCATAGTAGACACAAGAGAATTATGTACCCATGATCTATATGATCGATTTTTATGTCCCACAACTGTATTCTACCCAGCATCAAGGGTGATGGGTAGCTGAAGGAAAAAAGCATGCTTTCATCAGTTTGACAACACCACTGTGTAGTTAAGTGGCCATGAAAGCCAACATTGCAGCCATTCCCGTTAACATCAGAATCTCTTAGGATTACCTTTAGGTGTTTCCATATGTTACACATGAACATACAAACATGCGTATTTGTCAAGTTGTCCTCCTTGTTGTCAGTTATTTCACCCTTTGATAATTACACCGTTAGTTAAAAGAAGGGCACCGGCTTCTTCTTCCTATTAAGTGAATTATACTGCCACCCTCTTACGGTAATTTGAATAATTAGGCTTAACTTCTTGCTTTTCAGCCTACAACTGTAATTGATCAATGTTTTTGGTTAGGTATCCCCAAGATCACATTGATCTGTCAGCATTGTGACAATATAATATGATGCCCGAAATTTGACATTCTTTGTTCGTGGTCTGAAACTCCTTTGTGGGTTCACGCCAATGACACAGTCTGTCCCGCTGCAGTTCGTCTTGTGTGTGTCACTGAGGGCAGCCTCAACGAATGTTTACAGTTGTCTCTTCCGAAAGATCCAGGATGTGGTAATCTTATACTCCTCTTTTAATGTAATTATGCTTACCGTTGTACCCTTTTGAGTTAACATCTAAAGAGATACCTTTGAAGATAGCAGTAAACTAGCTCATTTTAGAAGCAAAATTAGATTACTAAATTTGCTTTAGTTCACAGCCCATGACCATTAGGTTTCTTAATGGATTTGGGAAACTCAATAATTCCTGCTTAGATTAGATTTTATTAGATTTGGATGTCTTTCATACTAACTTTTAAAGATCTGTAGACAATATAATCAGATTAGAGTCTCAGTCTCAATGGCTAACAATATATTATAACATTTTTATTGGCTCTTCACAAGCACCTAAAGTCACATTGAGAGCAATATAATACCGAGTGTTCACAAAATTAAATTCAGAAGGTGAGCAACTGGCATATTCCTCCATTGTATAATTGTTTTTATCTTGTCAGGATTCTAGCTCTGTTTTAACATATTTCCATGGTTATCAGTAAGGAGAAAACATAAAAGGTCATATATTGTTTATGAAATAAGGCAAAGCATTTAAACTAAGAAAATACTTGTTATTTTCTACATAGTTTTTATGATGCGTGTGTGACAATTAACTGCCAGATTACCTTAATTGAAATCTATCCATTTAATTAAGGCACCAGGAAATAAAGGCCATGCAATATTTTTTTCCTAAATACTCACTACCAAAACAATGGTATTTTGAATAAAACTGTTTTAATAGTTTATTGTTGAATATAAATATTTCCTAAAAATGATAAGAATGAATTATCAGTAACTGATAAATGCAAAGCAATAAAATCAGTATCACTATAAATGCATAAACCAATGGTATGTATCAGCATTTTATGACTCATTGAACATAATGTCTGTCTTATGTAATAAATTGATTTTAAAATGGGTGTGTACACATACAGAAAATATATTTTCCAAGTATTTTTAAAAAGTCAATTGGATGAGATGTAAAAGGCAAATTTATGTTGCAAGTGCAAAATATATGCATATGTGTACAATTCAGTCACTCTTTCTACAGGAACATGTCCTTTGATAGTCACACTCCTTTAGTCTGAAACTGAACTGTGATCCTTGGGGCATTTGCTGATGATGATTTCTACACGTTTCTGGTACCTGATAAATATCTGATCTGCTTTACTGTGTTGCATTTGGAACTGGCCTTGGAAATGCGTTCTGTCATTGCTGGCAGTAAAGAACCAGAGGAAGACAGGGTGGAAGTGGGGTTCTAAGTTTACATGCTTTGGGAGAGAGATGAAGTAACCCTAGCAGGCATTTCCTTCTCTCAGAGTGAAGTCTTTACCTGCTTGCTAATGTGGTAGGCCCAGGCACCACAAGGATATATTAAGACGTTTGTGAGTCTGATTCCACGTGTGTCAGAAGTATGCTGCCTTTTCTGGCTCCTCTGGGCAACTGCTTTTTCCTTTGATGAGCTTCAAATATTAGCTTACTGTTATATCCCATGACTGCCCCTTTCAATGAATTATAAGTAACCCAAACTATAAAATATGTAAAATTAGCAGTTTTTGGTGGTGGTCACTGATCATAGTTAACTTGTGAAGTTGTTTTTATTTGTGCTTGACTTGGCAACATCTCTACTTTGCATTATGAATTGGGGACCACATAAGTTATTATCCAAATTGGGATGAGGAGACTGAAAATGAACGGAACACTATTCATGATTATTCTGGGAATGGGTATATAAAACAATACTGCCCAGGAAAACAAATATGCAAAATTATCCTAATTATAATACTTTAGGAAGTACTTTTTAAAAAAGTAATATTACATGAAATGATGAGATATTTTATATTGATAACTTACTGTTCATATAGACCAGGCATCCCCAAACTTTTTACACAGGGGGGCCAGTTCACTGTCCCTCAGACCGTTGGAGGGCCACCACATACTGTGCTCCTCTCACTGACCACCAATAAAAGAGGTGCCCCTTCCTGAAGTGTGGCGTGGGGCCAGATAAATGGCCTCGGGGGGCTGCGTGCGGCCCGCGGGCTGTAGTTTGGGGATGCCTGATATAGACGTATATGAACTTGTGTGTATATATACATATATGTTCTCATAAATTAGAATGCCAATTCTTTGAAGCTTATGGGTGTCTTTCATAATTATTTTAATTTTCTCTCAAGTGCAAGATTTTTTGTGTGTATAAATGTATGACCTAGTAGATGAATTGTTTCGTAATCATTCTCATCAGGACCTAAGTGTCCTAAATTTAGAGTGATCGTGAGAACAACAAGAATCGTAATTTTTAAAAAAGCTGACTTTTGTGTTTGTATCAGGTTGCTTTAATCCTCCAACGACCATGAGGGCTTTGCAGACTATTCTTCCTCACTGAGTTTTAGCTAACAAGTGGTATGGCCTGATGAGGATACATGCAATCTGCCTTCCTAGAAGAGACTGTTAATCACTTCTTTATACTGTCTCTCACTCTTCTGATATCTCATTACATCTTCCTGCACTCCACATGCATTTTAAATCTTCACAGTGTGTTAACTACGATGTTATTGTTATATCAAAGATTAGGTAACAGAAGCTCATCAAATTGTAGTTAACATATGTGACAGCCTTTTTTACCTAGAACTAAATCTAAAGCAGGAATTAGCAAACGTTTTGTCTAGAAGGTGAAATACTGTTTTCAGTTTTTTTACATCACATACAATGTCTATTACACATTTTTCTTAGTTTTTTGCTACTTACCGAAAAGGAACTTGATACGGCCAACGCGGTGCAGTTTGCTGAGCCGTGCTGTAGACAGAATGACGTCGCTAGGCAACATAGAATAAAGAAAATTCTTATTAATCATGTAAGATACAAATAGATAGATGCTTCCTCTGCAACTTCTGTAAAATCTTTATGCCTGGCAAAGGTGACTGGAGCATTTTTCCAAATCTACACATATTTTCCTAGCCCCATTACACTGATTCACAATGCCTAGTCACTTTAAATTTATAAACAAGAACTAGGCAACCAAACACCCCTTTCCTATCAGTTTATGGGTTCCTTTGGGTCACTTCACATCATGTATGTCCTGATAAACAGGAAGATCATGGGCTGCAGGTCCAGACAGCTTCCATTTCTATCATCACTTTCCCACAATCCCGGGCAAGTAGGTGCACTTTACTGGGTCTCAGAATCCTCATCTGTCAAAAGTGATTAAATGACATACACAAACTCTTAGGGTTATTCCAATTTATAACAATGCCAGGCACACGGCAGCCCTCAAATATTAGTTATTTTATCATTATTTTTAAATTCTAGCTAGAGTCTACTACTTAGAGTTACTGTGATATTTTAAATGTATTTCAATTAAATAATAAGGCAATGAACTATAACAATATGAACTATAATGGTATTTACAGTTACTGTGATATTTTAAATTTATTTCAATTAAATAATAAGGCAATTATAATATGAGACACAATTATAACAAATATAGAGGGGTTAGTATATTTTTACAATTAATAAGGCAGTATCTTTGCTCTTTAAAGACATATGATAACTTCCTGAGAAATATCTGCCTGTATACTATGAATGCTCTTGTGATTCAATTATGAGGTGCCACATACCACACTCTGCTAGATTAACCCTCTGGACTTTTAGAGGGAACAGCAAAGGCTATATAGAAAATTCGTAATGTGTGAAATACTTTGAAAAACTGGTAAGAATGTAAGATACGGGAAAGATTGGAAGACCAGCATAATAGTATCAGTAGGCTTCCAAAGCCAGGTATCACCAAGTGTGCTGCAGTAATGAAGATAAATAAAAATTAAACTGAGATAATTCATATTCAGGTTCACCAACATTATGAATTGTTCTGAATGCCAAGGCATGGTCTATATACTTGCCTGAATAGACTATTGAGAGCCATTGAAATATGTCTCTTTTTAAAGGGTCACACACTTTTAGGATGATTCATCTGGTAGGGGAAGAAGGCATGGTTCATCGCTAAAGACGACTGCATGTTAGAAAGCTAAAGCCGTAATTTAAGTAGGAGGTAATCTAGGTTCAAGGGAGCATAATTGCAACAAAAAAAGTAGACTAGAAATGATAACATTTATACTGATACATTCTACAGGACTATACTTTTTTTTTTTGCCACCAAATGTAATCGAAGATTAATACCTGGCTTAATTCATTTTATGATAGAGAAAATCCTGTACCATTAGAAGAGGACACTTTAGAGAGAAGTTTTAGGTATGAAAGAACTAACGGAGAGCAGACATAAATGATCTTTAGACAAATAAGAAATTAGATACATGGGGATTAATTTTATAGCTTGAATCTAGGGAACTAGGTGAAAACTTTAAGACAAACAGGAAAAGCAGCAGCAATAGTTCCCAGTAATTTTCCAGGAAGTTGTTTTCTAGGAAATGAAAACGTTTAAAAATTAGCTTGTGAACTACCAGTTTTCAGTCCAAAATATATAAAGAAAAAGAAGAATGAGGCAATATATGATCAAAAATGATCTGCCTTGCCTGTATTTCCTATCCCTGAATTCAAAATTTTTGATTTGCTGCTAATTTTAACTGTAAACTATTTGAAGTTATAGATAATTACAAGTGATGTGAGAGTACTGAAAAGCTCTGACAAATGATTTCAGAAAGATCTACGACCAGGAGTCCTTGCAATCTTAGAAATCTGTGAGTTTACATTCTAAGTTCTGTGAGGACTGGGGTAATTTCTCTATACGTGCACTAGCATAATTTCCAGCATATGGCAAACAAACATTCATCTAATATGTAATGAAAATCTGTTGATCTTCATGTGTAAAATCTCACAGAAGTTAATTCTTCCAGTATTCTTCCTTTGGGAATATTGTTCATGTCTTACTACTTTGTGTATCCAAAAAGTAAATGCCCACTTGGAAGCCCCATCGTACCTACACGTCGACGTGTTGCTTTCTAAAAGTATGCCAGCAGAGCCATCCCGAGCGTCATTCACAATTGTGTTAGTTTGCTGCTGCCACAACAATACCAGACTTTCCAACAACAGTAGTTTAATGTCATGTCCAGTATTCGGTGAGGCAGTTGCAACTTGGCTGGAATAAGCTGGAATCCAAACCTCAAGCTTCAGGCTGGGTTGGAGTCTGCTCTTGCTGTCTCCTTTTCTCTGGAATTTTCTGGAACATGTGGTGTGCTCCATGTAAGCCGTACGGAGGCACTGTCCCCCTGGGAAGCGGCCTTCCGGAGGCAGAACACAGGAGGTGAACCCCAAACTCACCATTTTCGGTCTCCACCGAGATCACATCCTTTTCCATGCAGTTCGCTGGCCAGTGAGATTCACATGGCCAAGCCCAGAATCTAATGACAGCAGTGGAGACTCTGACCAGTAAGCACACGAAGACCAGAAATGGATTCGGTCCTGAAGAGTGAGGAATTGGGACCAGTAACTTTTTGACGACAGTGTAGGATCTCTCACCCCCAGCTGCTCGGCTTTCCCCTCAGGCACTTTGCTTGTCCGATCCCGCAATTTATGAATTTTCCCTTTGATTATAATGACAAAAATGGACCAGACTCTTCCTCCTCTAAAAATAATGGCAAATATCTGAGAATACTTGTTAAGTATCAAAGTGGCACAAATGAAAGGCTTCTTTTTTCTTGTTTGTTTGATCAGTTCCAGTGAGTCAGCACATAGGCGTGTTTTAATCAGTGAGATCCTGTACTTTCAGTAGCCAGTATCAGCGGCATGGGCTTGCTATGATAATCTAATGACAGCAGTGTGTCATTAGATTGATGGTGTCCTGCATCTCAACGTTAGGATTGTCACTGCGTATGTTCTCCGAGTCTAAAATGGATCTTGTCATGTGTCTTCAGTGAATTAGTGTTCATTTGAACCATAAATGAATTAACTGAATCATCAAAAACATACTAAGTACTTACATGTTTGATAGAATGTAAGTAATTGATATTGGGGTATCCCTTGATTTAATACTTGCTATGTGGTGGAAATTAGATAGTTTCATAGTAAACTGTACACCATTTCAAATATCAGGGGCTCTGCTTATGTGTGCCCTGGGGAAGTATTTTAAACTCCTCTTTGTCTATATGCATAAAGTGGATTATAATATCTCTTATATAATTTTTATGAAAAGTAAATACGTTACAAAAATCATGTAGTCCAGTGTTCAGTACATTTAGTTACTAAACATTTTTCACCTATTCCCCAGTGGATATTTTTTGTTTTTTTGAGTGCGAGTATCACTCTGTCACCTGGCTGGAGTGTACTGGTGCAATCATGGCTCACTGCAGCCTTAACCTCCCTGGTCTCAGGTGATCCTCCTACTTCATCTTCCCAAGTAACTGGGAATACAGGCATGAGCTACCACACCCGTCTAATGTTCTGCATTTTCTGTAGAGACGGCGATTTATCATGTTGCCCAGACTGGTCTCTAACAACTCGGCTCAAGGGATCCACCCACCTCAGCCTCTACAAGTACTAGGATTGTAGGCATGAGCCACTGGACTGGCTATCACTATAGATTTAACAGATAGCAGTAATCAATCTAAGAGCCTATTTTTTTTTTTAATCAGTTTTGTCCTTATGTAAGCTCTGATTAGAAAAGTGTATCTTTTTCAAAAAAATTGCATGATACCCAGTTTGTCTTTTAAAATCCTTTGCTTAAAAATATCAAATATGGACTTTCTAGTATTTTCTCAACTTTTGATCTAATGATGTTATGAAAACTAAATGAAATAAAAACCATCTTTTAGTAGTTCTTAATGTTATTTTTGGAGCTTCATGCCCCAATACAAGTAAGATAATCTTATAACTATCACAAAAGAACATATTATTTTTAATTAAAGTTAATGAATTGATTTTTTAAATGACATTCTGTTTTTTCAAGAACAAATAAAATGTTATTCTCAACAGTATATTATATCCTGTTTTTCTCATAGTATCTTTCTTTCTAAGCAGCTTCACAGAAGAATTGAGGTGCAAATGAATAAAACATGTGTTTATCACAGTGGGTGATGGGAACATGACAGGTTTCACATCGTGCTTTCTCCTTACAGGCTATCAGAAAAGGGAGGAGTTGAGATGGTCAGAAAATAAAATGAACCATCAAAGGACTGAATTTAGAAGTAATTATTTCATTTTTATTTTCTAAAGAAGTTTTTAAAATTATATTTTACATTAGAATAAAGACAATCTAATGAGTTTAATTTTAATTATATGCACCATTAAAATGTAATCAGTATAGATAAATCCTTAGCTAACAAACTAAAAAGTTGCGTATTTGCAGACCATAGTGTATCATGTATAATTTACTGATTGAAATAATAACATATTAGGTTGGTGTAAAAGTAACTGTTGTGTTGCCATTAAAAATAATGTATAAAAATGCATAGAGTTTCACTTCTAATTTTCATTGGAAATTATTATAAGTACACAGCTCAAAACAGCTTAGTAAACCAACTTCTAGTAGCTTTGACTCTATAAGCTTTGGAAAAATGCTTCAAGGAAACAATTGAGTTTTAAGGAAATAATGATGATGGTATCAGAAATGGAGCTTAGGAATTATTAAGAATATAAGTTAATAAAGTTACAATGCAACATGTCTAATAGTGGCCTATTGAATAAAAAGTCTCTTTATGTCTAAAAAATACATAAAAACTGCATTTTGGTTGGGGAGGTGATAGACACAAACCAGACAAAGAATTGGTGTTTTAAAGTCAAACCAAAAAGTCATATTTAAAGATATGTAATTCTAATAAATTAAGGAATGTCTGGTTTTTAAACTGAAAAACTATGTCCTACTATTTATTGGTTTGTTCAAATCAAGTATGTTAACAAATCTTCCAGGTAAGTCATTAATTACAGTCTGTTTTAACTAGGCTCATTTCTCATGAAATCATTTTTATTTGGATGGTACTTCAGAAAAACATAATTTAAAAGCATATAATAAAGAAAAAAGTAAATAGACACTTAAGTAGGAAGAGAGATGCTTGCTGACTTCTTACTCCTGCTGCTCAGAGATACGAGGGTTTTATTGTAGAGGATGAGGGTGATGATTCCTTTTGTTCTTTTACCGGTAACTATGAGAGCCATTGAAATTTGCAGAAAGGAAGTTAAATCCAATGCAGAACTGTGGGTAAGAATGCATAGCAGATATAAAATTATGTTGCTAGAGAAGTAAGTAACCCTTAGGTTCTTAATGCTTTACCACATAAATGTTTTTAAGTAGAAATTTGCTTATAGGCAGAGAAATAAACTGTATCATTTGCCAGGTTCCTTTTAGCTTGATGATCGATCTGTACATAAAGATATTTAATGTACTACTGGATTAACTTGCTCAACATTATCCTTACAAATCAAATAGTCAAACACTTACTTTATATATAACCTGAAAATTTAACATGCAAAGGTATTGGCATGGTCCTCTTAAATGTTATTATGAAGCTATTGTCACGGAACTTAGAGGACATGTTACCAAAAAGTTTTATATTAAAAAAAAAAAAAAACTACTAACACATAATATCACATCTTAACTTTCAGGAAATATCTTAAGTTCACTTTTAAATGGCTTGAGCACAAAGTGGCAATAAAGTGGAAGAAGATGATGATGTGGTTTTATGAATGCTCTGATATAAGTTGCAGGAGACTCATAGAGTACAGAGTTACTAAGGGAAATATGTTTCCCATGGCTTTCATGAGAGTCATTGATTCTATCATCACTTTAAAAGCTTATTAATACCTGGAAATATGTACATATAAAATGAGTAAGTGTGGGATGTGTCAATTATAGTTAGTTCATTGACAGGTACAAGATAATTATCTGTAAAGTACAAAAGAAGCTATTATAGTAATCGACAACTATAGGCTCCTAAAAAGCCTAGTACTCACAATTCCACTAGGAAAAAGGGAACTAGAATACAGAAGAAACTGGAAAAAGCCTAAAAGAGCCTAACAAATACAGATTAACTATTTGACGCATAATGTTATTAAACATGAAATTTTATACCGTAAATTTACCAATATTTATACAAATAAATTTCAAAAGTATAAATATTATTTTGTCCCCTAAATGTATCATTTATAGAAAAAGTTTTATCCTAAAACTTATCTTTTGTCTCTATTCTTCCTCCAGGATTACTACATTTACTTGCACAGCAAGAGGCTATGTGCTAACACTGTGTCTTTGAGTTTAACTTCCATGATATTTCAAACGTAGTTAAGATAACTTAAGTCCTCAGTACCACTGCTACCATTATTCTCACTTTGTCAATGTCTGTAATATACACAAATAAAGTTGCCCATGGCCTGTTTTACTGATTGTAACATTCACGCACACGCACTCATGCACACACATTTTCTTCTTCAATTGAAGCCACTTATATTTTTTTATTTCATCTGAACTAGACCTCTCTGATGTTTTTTGATTACATTCCATTTATATATTCAAAATATTTCCTTTTCTGTTCTCTTACGTAAAGCATACACTATCTTTTATGCTGATACGATATTTTGCATTAAACACAGTAGAACATTGTATAACACTTTTCACATTCTGAATGCATTTCAATACTATTTGTGTTTATTTCTCCTCTTAGGTTGCAAGCTATTTAAGGTCATCTTTTTCATCACTGTATTTTCAAACATAAGAGATGATTAGTATGTTTCCTGAATTGATTTGAATTGGTAAGATAAAAAGTTATAGTTTAAGACTAGGAATTTGCAGTGCAAGAGACAACTGGAAAAAAACAGACCTTTAGGAATTGTGCTAGAATACCATTATTTAGCACTATCAAAAATGAAATTGACTGCTTACATGGTTTGCATAGAATTCTTTTGCACCTATTGAACATTGTCTAAGTACATATGTTATACTAAGAATAATCTTAGTATTGAGATACAATGGCAAAGAGTTAAAATCTCTTCCAGAAGTGGGGAAATATAGTATGCAAGCAATCATTTACAATGAAACTTCGTACGTGAAATAATGCCTCTAGGCAGGAGATCATCTTGTAGCATAGAAGAAGGAGCTCCTGTCTTTGTTAGCACTGCAGAGAGCTCAAGGGAGCTCACAGTGGCTTCATGTATGAACTCCTGACATTTTTAACTCTTTGCCATACGTAAATTCTTCTGAGCAACTCAATAGTTCTGAAGATCTTTGTAAATATTACATCAGTCATCTTTAATATATGAATCTTGCATAACTGCTGAAAGAGCAATTCAACTGATGAGGGAGGATGGGTTAAAAAAAAAACATTAGAAATCCAAGGTGTCTGTAAGTTGATGTAAAAAGATGTGGAACCAAGAATGGTATAGTTAGATAATCTGGAGTTTAAATTTACATTTTAAATGACATCATAACCATAAAATGCTAATGGAAGGAACTTAAGGGAGATACGTAGCTCACATAAAGACGAGGACTTGACGCAGTCAGGAATTTTGCCCTCATTCCAACTGTAATATTGTCGAAAATTTTACCAATGATTCATTTCTTCCTTTCATTCAAAACACAGTAATGGGCAGCAATTTTGACTGAAGATTTTTCCAGGTGCTAGGCATACAGAAATTAGCACATCATTGTCCTTATCCTCAAACGTGTTACGTGACTTTGGGGAATGCATTTGCGTAAGCAGTTTATGGCTCTGTGACATGATGAGTTTGATCTCATGTATACAGTATCGTATCTATATTGTATTCCCTCCAAAGTATTAGTATAATAATAAAAGACATTGTGTAAATAGAATTTTGCACAGTCCATGTGAACAGAAGATACTTACGGTTAATATTAGAGATGCATGCGAGACTCCAGCCTGTGCAGAGGAGGTGGGTGGACGTGGGAGCACAGTAAGAGAAAACTGGGTGCCGTATGACGTGTACGAGTCCCTTCCGATCCTTCCGGTCATCTTTCGTTTCTCTCTGGCTCTCATACTTTATTTCCACTCGCCTAGTACATTTTCTTGCTTCTACCTTCAGTCTCGGACCACGTCGTGCTTTCCTACTCTGAGCCAACATCATCTTTCACTGGGATTATTGATGCACCTGCACTTGTCCCCGTAATGTCTATTTTCCATTCAGCAGCCAGAAAAATACAATTAAAACTCAAACAAATTCGTGAAACCTCTCTTTACCAAACCATCAAAATGGTCCGCTGCTTTTCCAGAGCAAATGGAAAAGTTCCTACAATAACCAACTAGGCAATATGTGATTTGCATCCTTCTCTTGACATTTTAACCTCATTTCTTACAGTCACCTTTTTCAATCTGTCACAGTCACAGCCTTCCTGGCCTTCTTACCATTCCCTGAACGTGATCACACATTCTTGCCGGGGCAGTTAAGCTGTCCTTCTCATGGGCTGGGGGCTTTTCCTCCAGACACCCGCATGGCTCTCCTTGCTGAGTCACCTTCGTCGGGTCCTTGTTCAAATGGCGCGTTCTCGTTAAGAGCTTCCCCAAACCACTCTACTATAAACTGTCAGTCCCTTCCTCCCTGAAATGCCTAGGACCCTCTGCCTCGTTTTGCTTCTGTATTTTTCCCATAATACCACCATCTGATAGTCTCTCTATATTTATTTACTTGTATACTGTCTGTTTTCCCTTACTGAAATATAAACTCCACGAAAGAAAGGACTTTTGTCTATATTGTTTGCTGCTGTATTACCAGAACTTTTAAAAATCATTCCTATCACAGAGCACTCAATAAATACTTTTTGAATGAATAAATGATGTTAAAGAATGAATAGGCATTCATCAATTGTGTAAGAGAGGAAGGAAAAACATTCTAATCAAGAAACGGGCACATAAAAGTCACGAAGGTGGTGCTGTAAGGATATGTGCATGTTAGAGAACAGAAGCAGATGTGGTTAGAGAGAGAGACAGAGAACATGGCCTCATCATCATTTTATATACAAGGCCAGGTCTAAGGTTTTTTGTTTTTATTTCAGAACCAGGAAAACTCATAAAAACACAATTACACACATTTTCTGATTTTAAATGGCTGTCCTTTCGCCCTGCCAATGGCTTCCCTACAGGCTCACATTATCTCGTTAATTTGAAAAGGAAAAGTTAAACAGACACTTTATAAGCTTCTTATCAAGAACCACAATAGTCAGTCTATAGCACACCTTCTGGTATGGTGCATGTGAGGAGACAGTAAATTAAGAACTATATTCCATATTCAGGTATTTTTGAGATTTATTACTCTTCAGTATTAGAACATTTTAATTGGTTTCTTTCAACTTTGAAAAACATGCTATAGAGATAAATTTACAATAAAGGTCACTACCTAACAAAGGGCGGTATTTCCATTAACATTTTAAGTTATGTACTGGTATATTTCACAACAGTGAAAAGGCATTTTAAGGAAACCTCGTTTCCTTTCAAAGGGCAATTTATAAAATATACTCTAAAGTTTCTATATTAATAGACTATATTCTGCAATTAAAAATAATTTAAAAACTATTAGAAGCAGAAAAGAATGAAAGAATTTGCCAATATACAAAATAAAACATGGCATGATGACTAATATTCAAACAGTGAGGTTCTTTTTTATTCAATTTATGGTTTTATGGACAATGGGGAGAATTTTAAAAGGTAGGTAATGCCTATATGGGCAAAGCAAAACTTTGAGCAGCTATATAATAAACTTGGTAAATTAGTTTTGGCTATAAAATCCTGTTTAAAATCGCTGACTTTTTTCTGTCTTCTCTTGCTTTTCCTCAAGAGCATCATATTCACTGACAAGAGAAATTGTTCTAATTTCTATTCTGCCATTATTGGTCGTACAAACCTGGGCTAGTTACTGGAGTTGGTTTGAGGATAATCAGATAACGCATGCAAGCGTTCTGAACACAGTTTAAGTGTTAATTAAATATTAGCCTTTTTCTCTAATTCTAGCATCTTCTACTCTTTACTCCCTCAAACTGCTGTTTCTTAAAGACTGTCTTGCAGATAGGAAAGTAATACAGTTATTAACCCACTACAGAACCTCCAGTGTAGCTTCATTTTTAAATGAATATTTCTTGATTGGGTTGTGCTAACCTACCCTGTGTTAGCCTGACAGACTCCATCTTCACCTCCACCTCACCCCTCCTGCCATTTCTCCCTTGAGTGCATACCTGGGTCATGCTGCTGTGCTAGGTCATGCTGTGCTTAGAACTATAGAGGCGTATAACTATATGCTTCTTAGAACAATAGAGCATATAACCATTGTAGCCATATCCTGCTTGGCAAGCCCACTGGCTATTGTAAACACCCCCTTGATTGACTGTATGGCAAGCACCAAACGCCCTCCTTCGTAACCAGCAATCATGGGAACCACGTGTGTATACCCTCCTTAGTAATCAACGGTCATGAAAACCTCCTGCCTCCTGGTCACCAGCCTCCTCATCTAACTTGCCTGTTCTGCTTCTGTAAATTCCACTTCAGCTAGGCTCCCCCTCCCCGTTCTTAAGCAAGGTACAAAAAGGAATCAAGCCACTTCCTCAGGACTGAGGGATTTTGAGCAGGAGCTGACCCTCGGTGGCCAGCAGTAAAGGACTCACAATCAGATTTCCGAGCGTGGTGCTTTCCTCACAACTTGCTTGGATATAACAGAGTGACACAGAGTTACAATACAAGAACTAACAGTTATTAGGTACTTCATATTTGGCAGACACTAGCCTTCACAGTTTCTTATATAAATTTAATTTTCTTGGTAGCCTCTTGAGTAGATGCAATCATCTTGTTATGACAGAGGGGGAAACTGAAGCATAGAAGTACTTTTTTCATAGTAACAGAACCGTTAAGTGGCAGAACAGAATTTAAATACATAAAACTTGGCCCTGTATTCTGTTGTCTTGGTTTAGGGAAAGAGGGATACCATTTGCAGCAGAACCCATATTTTCAGTGTGTTTCAGAAATCAGCTATTCAAATATCCTTATTTAAGGCCATCACTGTTCATCCTAATAATACAATTCTTATTCTTGCTGAAATATTTTACATAAATGCCTAGTCTTATATTTAGTCTATGGTTTTGTAGACCCTATGATTTCTCAAAAAAATCAGAAGACCTCCAGTGACAGTTTTGATAAATGTTAGAGTGAATTTTAAGTGCTTTGATTGTGTTTTATTTATTACTTGAGGCAGAAATACTGTTGAATGAGAGGGGAGTCTTCGTATTTGTGTTGCATAGAAAAAATAGAAATCTTATTTCTATTTTCAGTTTTTTGGGGGATTTGGGGTGGCTCTGAGTTCCAAATACTTTTCATATGGCCGCTACAGAAATTTAAATGATGTTTCACATGGTATACAGGCTCAACAGTATCTCCTGACAGGCAAGAATAGGCAAAAATAATTGGTGAAGAATTCTTTCCAAGCTTGTATTCTGGGTAGTAAGACTTTGAATAATGAGGCCAAGGCAGCAATTTCCATCTCTACGTGGCCTCTTAGGCTCTGGTCTGCCATAGTGTCATGAGCAGCAAGCTTATACTCTAATAAATGAGGTGTGCTGGCATGCCCCAGGGCAAAGCCATCTGCTTGTTCTATTTTTCTTCTCATGCTCAGCCAAGTCCTAGAGAATAATAGTCCTGGGCTGCAGAAAAAGCATTCAGCTACCACAGCTTCCTAAACCAAAACTGCTGACGTGTTGTTCATGACAGATGTTCAAATGAATGGGCTTCCGTCTAGGTGCTATTTGGGATCCAGTCCCTAAGACTGAACTGCCATTTGGAGTAGAGATCTGTTTACAAGTACAAATGTTATACATTCAGAATGAAGCGTAGATATCACAGCCCACGAGTCAGCAACCTAGGTCCTCATTCCAAATAAACAGCAATAATTTGTTCAAACCAGAAAACAACAACGGAAATAACCAAATAACATTACCGGGCAGATGGTGAACCAAAGCCTGGCAGCAGTGGCTTTCTGGCATATTTGTGAAAATGTTCTATACTTAGGTGAAAGGTACGCATTCTGGTAACTCGCAGGGAAACTAATAAAAGTTAGCAGGAGCTGAGTCCTTCCTTAGGCATAGGTATATGACACCAAAGCACAGAGTCTGAGGGAGACATGGCACAGAGGATTTCTTCTAGTGTTGCTCGTCCTGCTTGGCAGAGTATGCATATTCCCTGAGTACGGTCAGGATTGACCACTGGGCCGGAAGTAGTTTTAAGCATCCTGATGACCAAATCTCATGGACAGCAAAGGAAATTGCGTTGGAACTCACACTTGTTTCTTTTATACTGGGATAATCTTTCTAACTACACATGCAAATGACGATTTATATTTCAGAGTAAGTTACTCCCATTGACCATCTTCCCACCCCCCGCTGCTCAACTTCTGTCATTCTGCTCTCTACCTCTGTGGACTTAATTACTGTGAGTACATATGTACATATTTAAGGAAGAACTTGTATTTCTCCTTCCTTGCCTGGCTTATCTTAGTTAGCATAATGTCATCTAGATTCAGCCATGCTTTTGCAAACGACAGAATATCCCTCTTTTTTGTTTTTGTTGTTGTTTTTGATGGAAGCTTGCTCTGTAGCCCAAGTTGGAGTGCCATGTTGCAATCTCGGCTCACTGCAAGCTTCACCACTTGGGTTCAAGTGATTCTCCTGCCTCAGCCTCCTGAGTAGCTGGGATTACAGGTGTGCACCACCATGCTTGGCTAATTTTTGTATTTTTAGTAGAGACAGGGTTTCACCATTTTGTGTGTGTGTGTGTGTGTATGTGTTATGTATATGTGTTTGTATACTTAAGAGGATTAAGTAATAAGTATTTGAGATGGTGGATATGTTATTTAGTTTGACTCAATCAATCATTCCACACTTATACATAGCATAGCATCACTTTGTATCTCATAAGTATTTACAAATATAATTTATCAAAATTCAATACAATTAAATTTTAACAAAATTATGCCCCTGCCCTGGATTTACAGTCCTCCACCACAATATTGAGAATCAGCAGAAAATTATTCTTTCAGTTTTAGAGATAGGGATTTTATTTTTAGATACGTAACTAAGAAATAAGACAAGATGGGCACTTCTCTATGTTTCTCTGTGCTTAGAATCTGAAACTTACTTCATCCTTCATCCATCAGTGGAACCAGGTAAAAAATATCCCAGTGATAGATTTTTAAATACTTGCAAGCTTAAAGACTGGGCTAGAGAAAGGTTCTAGACTAGAAGCAAAAGGAGGACAGAGGAACTATTAAAGAGACGGAGGACTTAAAGGAATATGAACAAACAGAATAATGAGTATACGCAGGAAAATCAAGGAAGCCTGCAAAAGGGTTCGTTCCACATGTTAAAAAACTTCCATGTGACAACGCCTGAGCAAAGAAGACCATTCTCAAGATTGAACCCAGGATGTGGAGGCCAGGCTGTGTGCATCATGGACACATGACTGAAATATGATTCACCTGCTGATGACCAACGGTGTTTCCACACACTTTATCTTTCCACCAACTGTCTTTACACACACAGCAAGCTAATGGGACCCTTCAACAATAACAACAAAGGGCTGAAGTTTGTAGGCTTCAATCACTTCAACCATAAATGGGAAGGGCTGCTGTTCATCTTTCTCTGGCTGCTTTCCCCAGTTAGATTCCTTTCTTGACACTTAAAATCCTTTGGTTTGTTTGTCATGTATTTGTCAGGACTACATAATGAAGATCATATTTTTTGAAAAATATTTACGTTTATACTTTAGGTTCCCTTTGTTTGGGATTATTCTTTAGTCTGCCAGAGGCATCTATTTGCTTCAAGAATAAATAGGATTTGCAGGAGGACTGCAAAAAAAAAGAAGTAAAAAAAAAAAAAAATAGGTTCACCTTTGCGTAACTGGAGTATTCACAACAACCGTCCTGAAAACCAAGCCTTGCTGGAAGATTTTCTTAAAACCTTCACTTTCTATTGACACATAAAGAAACTTTTCTGTTGATTAGGTCACATAAATTTAATAAATCCAGGATGTTAAACTGAGTAAGAATTCAATTTAATATAAAATATTAAAAGCCCCAATCATAAAAGAAGAAAAAATTTTAAAGCCAAAACTTTACAGTCACAGAGGATGATGAGAAGGAATAAGGGTCCAGCTCGTGAGATGACGTGTGTGCTGGCTCCGGGAGCCCCGGGAAGCCGCAGTGGTTTCAAGGCTGAAAGGAGAGCGGAGGGCACAGCGATTTCAGCCTGCTTTCTGTACGTGAACTTGGGGAGAGACTGCTATGCGGGGTGATTTTATTCCCTCCGGGGGCTGAGAAAACATGAGCAGGTCCAGCCTAACAGCCAGAGTGTGACACATAGATAGATAATTCTGACGCAGGGCTCCTCGTACATCACAGCACAAGTGGAGGGAAGCAGATTGAAAGTCTGGCTATATATATGGAGGCTATGAAAATGGGCCCATTTCTACGAAATGTTAGACTTCTCTAACAGGCAGCTTTGACTCAGGGACTCCCAGTGGGGATGGCTGACTCATTCCTAGGACCTCACTGTGATGTGAGAATCTTCCATGCAATCCTCCTTCCCTTTTCTCCTTCAGAGGCTCAGACTTGCATGGAAGCCTGGAGTTGAGCTTCACCCTCTAATCTCTCATCCCTCTTCTCTGAATGAAGGTAAAACCCTTCACTGCATCTTGGATCTATTACCATAAAGAAGGGAACGCAATACCTGGCAGAGTGCCTTGATTTCCCACCGAGGAATACTGTTCCACTGCCTAAGCGTAGTGACCTGAAATGCTCCCACCTTTAAGTTGGTCCAAGAGCTTCAAAGAGCTGTGTGTTAGATCCAGGCTGTGCTGCAAACAACCCTGGAATATGGGCCATACAATTCAGTGGGCACTAGGATATCAGAAATACCAGCAGTGGGAAATAATTCAATGTGGAGCTCATAGCAAATCCCAGAAGGAGGATTGCAACACAGGCCCCTGAGATTCTGGAGCAAGCCTGAGAACCTTTTCACAACCAGATTCAAGTATGTAACTGAAGAGAGAGAATACTTAATTATAATCACCAAGTCATCATGAACGTAGGGATCCCCACATGAGGCTTCTGGCAGATCCATCAAGTCACAACACTGAACAGGCCCATACAGAGTCTGGCACAGGATAACCCTACATCACATGAGAGCAGGACCACAGGACACATGAGCATCACAAGCAGCCCAGAACTCCATGCCACCCCCACAACGGCCCCAGTTCCTTTCTTTTGGCTTGATCTTATGAGCAGAGGGAAATATTATCAGGTGAAGTAGGTTTAAAAAAAAGTCCTGAGCTTGTATTATAATTACTTGACTCTCTGTGGGTGTCAGTTGAAAATGGACTCTTGCTGCATGACGTCCTTTTCCAGAAGTGGCTTTGAAAGACGACACGCAGGAAGACTCTTCCTTGTGGACACAGTGATAACCAGTGTAAATGGCCATCCACTTTTTTTTTTTTTCCCAGAAAAAGATGTAGCCCCAGGTGAGAATTTATATCGATTACTAGATAGCCAATTGTAATGTCAATCGGGAGACCAGACATGAGGGAGGGCTGGCATAGCAGCATATGAACAGACATATGGAAATGGATACAAAGTGTGAAGATTTTTGTATCACATTTTCACACCCATGAGAAAACATCCACCACGTGAGAGACACTCAACAACGAAATATTCAAATGTGCTGGCTGCTTGACATTAGTGAGACTTCATCATTGGCTGCACTGGAACCGGTGAAATGGCACATCAAGAAAATGGCCCTTTTTGCAGTGATAGGCCATCAGCATCGATTCCAGTGTATAAAGGTTGATTAGCTTCTGCTGCTCCTAAAGATCCAAGCTGTCAGCAACAGAGACCAGTGTAGCTAGGATAATATGGCATCATATTTCAAGAAAAGGAAAATGGCAGCTGGCAACGAGTCAGCTACATGGGGACCTTTCTGTCTTGGATGTGCCAGCAGTTTGTGTGGGGATTTGACATCCCTTTGTGAAGAATTCCAGGCAACGCACTATTCAGTGGCTTATGGAATGCCTCATGCACAGTCATGGAATCCTACAAAATAGCATCTGAACAGGCAACCCACGTGGTGCAGAGGTGTGTGAGTCACCCCGTGACAGTGAGATCCGCTGGTCAGATCACACACCACACACTGCGGTATTATCCTCCTAGAGCACTGAAGTATTCTTCCAGAGGCATAATTGGAGCACCAACTCAGAGGCCCCACTCTCCAAGAATGGCTAGTTATCCTTTGTGCATATCCATTAACTCAAAGAACCCTCCACCGCCCTGCCCACGCGTATAATGTTCTGTCTTTGATTGAAAGGACACACATTGCTACAGAAAGCAAGGAACAGGAATAGAAGTAGCCTCACTTCCATAAGTCCCAACGACTCACTGCATGAAACTGTCCTTCTATTTCTTGGTTCTGCAAAATTGAAGGTCCTGGATCACACTCTTGCCAGGGACCACAGCAAAGGTTTCATTAAGGACAAGCTATCAAATTTCTACTGCATCTGTTCTGGGACCAGTATTGAAGAAAAAGAGTCACTATCTTGGCACGGTAATTAACCTTGATCACTACAGTAAGGTAGGACTGTTTTTAAAGATGAGTGGGGAAAGAAAGTATATAGACTTCAGTTGATTCACTTGGGCTCCTCCTGGTATTCCCTTGCTCCTTTGTAACTGTGAATGTGTACGTGCAGCAACTTTTGCCTGAGAAAGATGTGGTTTCCGAGGGCTCAGCATGAATGAGTCATCCCTGAACTCCTGGACCTTAGTGGAGCCAGTCATCATCATACCATCACATCAGCCCTGAAAGGAGTGTCAGCTGCACGTCTTAACTCCCTCGTTAACGGCATAATAACTAGAGATTCCAAGTGCCCTGCAGCAGTACAGTAAGTGCAATCAATACGTATTCAGGTACTTCCACTCCCTGATAGGCTGCTTTTCCAAATACCACAGACTGAGTGTGTGGTCCACTCCACTCAGGAGAACCGGGTTAGATGGCCATGTGAGCACTGTCATCCGAACAAAGCCATGCAAGTCTGCATACTCTATTTTCCCGCCCGTCCACTGTGTCCGCACCATGACTAAAGCTTTCGGTCTCTGGAGTTGGAGGGACTCTGGATCTGCCTTTATCATACACCACCTCCCTAAAGGATGTTCAGTCGGGATGTGGTGGTTCAGGGCCAGATGGCAGAGGTGCCAAAAGGCTGATTTATTTTAGGGCAACCAGTTAACTTCTCAGTTACTCCAGCAGGAGGAAACCAGTCTCCATGGGGGAACCTGGCTCTGTTATGACCTGCTCTGTGTAAACCCCCAGCCACATCGAGCAGATGCACCTGCCTTTTGATGTAGGCAGTTTTTATCTCCTTTCCTGATGGTGGACCAGGGTACTTCCCCGGTCTCCATTCCTGCAGGAGAACAAGCAAAAATCATGGCACCATTTGGCCTGCTGCTTTCAATGCTGCCTCTCACCTTTCAGTCTGTCCCTTACTCCTATTTATTAACAAGTACAGCACTGAGGACCCGCTTACTCTGCCTCACCCGCCCACTTTCAACACTTGGGAAGGAGCAATTCATGTCACTGAAGATGGGCCATAAGGCCTTTGTCTTTCCTGCTCTGAAAAAAAAAAAAGTTTGTCTATCTCAACAACCCTCCCTCTGTGCTCATGTCTGTCAGGAAAGTTCCAACCTCAAGGACAAACGCAGGACTAAGCTCACCACAACAGCAACAGCACCAGTGACACTTACGGGATCCTGGGAACTCTGCACATTACTAGTCACAGCAGCAACATCAACAGGGCTGGATCAGTCCTCCCTTCTCCGAGTCTCATGAGGTGACTCAGCAGGTCCAAATGGGACCACAGAGAGCGCCCTGTGATGCAGCTAAAGAACCCAGGGCCGAGACCGAGCATCTCCCCCGACAGCAGCAAAAACGTCGGTTCCCTCTCCAGGGAGTGGACAGTTACACTGGCCAGCATCAGTCATGTGAAGAGAGCAGCCCACAGGTCACACCAGTGAAGGAATGCATTCGCCCGCGGAGGGCTGGCAGCGAGGCCCGTGGTCCTCAGCGACCGCTCCCAGTGTCTCCAATGTGCTGGGCCAGGCTGGGCGTGGGAGAGGGAGCGTGGCAGCAGCATGAGACCCGGCCACGCCGCCTCCCACAGCCAAGACCACACTGTTTCCTCGATGCCTAATGAGAAAATGGAGAGTGGGAGAAAGCAGCCTGGGAATGAACACTGGCACTGAATTCAGGTGCGTCTCTTTTCCTTTGCTCCCTGGCCAGGCTCCTACTTTGGGGATCAGTGTTTGTATGAGACTGGTTATACCAAGAGGAAACACATGTTCTGTTTTCTTTTTA
Source organism: Saimiri boliviensis (assembly GCF_048565385.1). Lineage (NCBI taxonomy): Eukaryota > Metazoa > Chordata > Mammalia > Primates > Cebidae > Saimiri > Saimiri boliviensis. The sequence continues at coordinate 2,130,406 of NC_133467.1, forward strand.
CAGCTTTGCAGTGAGTTTATTCCTGAAGTCTGTACATATAGATTCCAAATAGTAAGATATTACATACAACATGTGCATGATTTGCACATCTTTCTGTTACAGGAGAGTATCTTACACTGATTTTATTGATTGCTATAACTTTCAAATTCCTTAACTTGATTTCAAGACATTCCATAGTCTTGTCCTACCCCACCCATAGCTTCTTTTATCCAAATATCCTACATACTTTTCCACTACTGTCTAAGAGAGTCTTACTGGCCAGACAGGCCTCTTCATTGTTTCATAGATATGATAAGCATACGGTACATAGAATATACCGCCATAATCACTTTACTTACAGCCAGAATGTTTACATTTCAGTTATGGAAACAAGCATACAAAAGTTATGACCTAGGGATGTTACTGAGCTTCAGGTCATTTTCCTGAAAAACAGAAATTATGTCTTCTTTATCGAATTGTTGTAAAGACCAAAGTTAAGATAAAGCATAAGCAGATACCCTGCAAGCTGAAAATGCTGTGTAACTGTAACTGTGATCAGTAAGTATCCTCTTGTGGACTCTCAAAACTCTGTGGACTCAATCTGTGTGTCAAGACCGAACTCAAGTTTCACATCATTCCTGAGGACGGCATTTTCATACGGAGAGCTTTGGCAAAGCAACAGTGCTTTCCCCACAACAAATTATACGAGGAACGTAGGGGATACTCTGGAGATGAGTTTCTGTACAGCCAGGGTGGAGGACCTCATGTGTGATCTCTGTCCTAGAAGCACCTGGTAACGCCTAAATTAGATCTACCACTGGGGAAGACAGTGTGGCCATTCCTCAAGGACCTAGAAATAGAAATTCCATTTGACCCGGCAATCCCATTACTGGGTATATATGCAAAGGATTATAAATTGTTCTATTATAAGTACACGTGCACACGAATGTTCATTGCAGCCCTGTTCACAACAGCAAAGACTTGGAACCGACCCAAATGCCCATCAATGATAGGCTGGACAAAGAAAACATGGCACATATACACCATGGAGTAATAAGCAGCCATAAAAAATGAGTTCGTGTCCTTTGTAGGGACATGGATGAACCTGGAAACCATCATTCTCAGCAAACTGACACAAGAGCAGAAAATCAAACACCGCATGTTCTCACTCATAGGTGGGTGTTGAACAATGGACACAGGGAGGGGAGCGTCACACACTGGGGTCTGTTGGGAGAAACTAGGGGAAGGACAATGGGGGGTGGGGAGTTGTGGAGGGATAACGTGGGGAGAAATGCCAGATACAGGTGACGGCGATGGAGGCAGCAAACCACACTGCCACGTATGTACCTATGCAACAGTCCTGCATGTTCTTCACATGTACCCCAGAACCTAAAGTGCAATTACATTTATATATATATATATATATATATATATATATATATATATATATATATATAAAGAAATGCAAAATCCTGGGCCCTGCCACAGACCTACTGAACCAGGCACTCCGAAAGAGGAAGCATGGAGTGAAGGCCAGTGGTCCGGGTGTTAACATGCCCTCAGGGTGATTTGGAAGCACAGTCGGTTTGAAAACCCCTGATTCTGAATATGAGCACTGAGTATTTGTTCATCTTTTCATCTACACTTTATACTGTGGCTGAACTATTTGAGGCTTTCAAGAAAATATTTTTTCTCTGCAATATCTGATAAGCTCAGTTTTTGGGTCATAGTATGAATTATATAATTTATACATGCATTCACTCTCTTTTACTCTCCTCTAATATTGTCTAGGACTAAAGATTATTTGAATGTAAATAAATATTAGTAGTAAACCTCAACAAGATAAGGAAAACAATCCTCTAAATTTGGGTATCTAGTCATTTCCACAATGTTTCAGACTGTATTCACATATACTTTCACGTTATTCGTCCTTAAGTGTTTCCTGTACAGTTTATTTTTAGGCACGTTACTACAGCAGAATTGCACCCAACGTTTTTTATAAGCAGCAATAATTTTTATTTTTTAATATAATTTTTTATAGGTTAAATGAAATGCCTATCCTATATGTAGATTAAAATATTAGCCAAGTAAGGTGGCTCATGCCTGTAATCCCAACACTCTGGGAGGCCCAGGCGGGTGGATCACTTGAGGTCAGGAGTTTGAGACCAGCCTGGCCAACATGGTGAAAACCCGTCTCTACTAAAAATACAAAAATTAGTTGGGCATGATGGCAGATGCCTGTAATCCCAGCTACTTGGGAGGCTGAGGCAGGAGAATTGCTTGAACCTGGGAGGCAGAGGTTGCAGGGGGGCAAGGTGACATCACTGTACTCCAGCCTGGCAACAGAGTGAGCCTCTGTCACACAAACACACACAAAAAGATTAAATAATAGCCCGTACAGGAATTTTAATGGTTTACTTATAGTGTTTGATAATATTACTTGTATATATTCCAAATGCACAGAGCATTTTTCCTGAAATCTGATGAAGCTTCCATGGGTTGTTTTCAGTCCTGGATTTATAATTCCAGAGGTAGAGAAAATATTGTTTAATGTTATTATTTACTTTATAATTTAACAGCAGATACACATTTTAGAGAGTGAAGTATAATTAAGTGAATTCTCTGGATGATGCCAAAAATATTAATAGTCCATGAATGTTTAATTATATGAATACACGTTCTGTTATTGGGTGAGAAAATTAAAACAAATGTTACAAGCAGAAAACTGTTTATACAGTGTCATGAATTAAGGCTGACATTGTTTTCTATCATAGGACTGTAATTTATGTTTTTATATTTACGTTCAGTGTTAACAATAAAAACTATTAGCATGTGGCTATACTTAAAATAGTATTTATCCTTAAAAATTTTAATAAGCATTTAAAGACAGTACATGTTTTTATCCATTCGTCCCATGCAAGTAAATAACTATGGATTAGGCTTAGATCAGCTTGTTACCCAATAACGGAATTTGTTGGCTTTCAAGTTTTATGGAAAACTGACTGCTGTTCAGACTATTGACACTAAAATAGAGAGAGTATTTTTACTGTCTATACCCTGATGTTAATATGATCTATAACTTCCAGTAAAAGTATTAATGTTTTTAGAATTTTAGATACCAGGGTGTTGCATTTTTATTCCCTTTTATGAGATAAATGCATCAATATTGCAGTGCACAAAGCCTGCTGTAAAATGTTTATATCAAATGTAAAATATATAGACAGCAGTAAAATATGGGCTGTGAAAGATTTAGTAATTTTTTTTCTTGTTAAATAGTAGGAGAATATTTAGAGATAAGAGGCAAAATTTATCCTGAGTAAGGGATATATCATTCTATCATTTAAATTGTTTATAAGTATACCCAATGTTTCAGTATTTTTTTTTAATTATTAGAGGAACATTAACAGTTCCCTTTCATTTTAATGATGTTACATCATTGGAGCATGAAGGGAATAGTATGATCTTAACCAGCTTTTCCTGTCTTTGGTTTCAGCAGTGCTGACAATTGTCTATGTCATGATAAAAGGAGAACTTAAAATGTGTTGGAACAGGCACCGGGGAGTGTAGTTTTCTCAGAGAGAACACCACGTTTGTACCTGTGATTCATTTTCAATTGAAAGAAAGAGAAAGAAAGAAAAAGAAGGAAGGAAGGAGAGAGAGAGAGAGAGAGAGAGAGGAAGGAAGGAAGGAGGGGTCTTTACTATTTCCCTTTCTTTCTCTTCATTTCTGTCTTTGTTCATCCTCTCTCTTTTCCACTTTCTCTCCGCTCCTCTCCCCTCCTTTTCTTCATTTCTACCCCCACTGCCTCGTCTCTAGCATTCCACAGTATTTTCCTATTAATACAAAGAATGCCTTAGCCCTGGTTAGAACAAATATCACAGAATGTCTTTACACTAAGCCAAGAGGTTTTGCCTGTTGAAAGAAAACCACATCGTCTTATTAATGAAGTTTCTCAAGGCGTTGCTCACCACCATCCCTGTTTATGTGCTTTAATAGTATACATAATGCACCACATGATGTTAAAACAGGCTAAACTGCTTCTCTTTCAGAATAAACAGAGGCAAAAGGAAGTAGTTGTAATGTGTAGTAAAGTTTCCACATCTGCAGGACATACTCCTTTATAAGACTTACTATTTTGAGGACGGGGTACAATGAATCTCATTACCTGTGGGAACCAAGAAGTTAACTGCTAATTCCATGGATACAAGGGGGCTGCAGCCTATCACCAACTGCCTGGTGCTGAGAATTACCGCATTATTTTTATGGTCAACATTTTTAGCACATTCTAGACACTGAAAGAGTGTAAAGCCAGTTTCAACAAAGGGACTCAGAGCCTAGTAGAAGAGGCAACCCAGAGAAAACAGAGTTCCACGTCGTACACTAAGTGATGATACTAAAAAGGATTTATATATAAATGTTTTCTAAGTTTTTATTTCATTTTAGTTCAAGTAATGGCTTTTACTGAAGAGAGATACAGAAAGTGATTTCAAAGGGCAAAATTAACTCAAAATTGTACAAGGAGATAACGGGAAAAAAAGTGATGATATTCATGACTGATTATCTCCTTCAAAAAAGGAGGGAGGGAGTCAAATGTACACAGTCCTCTCTTGTCATCTCTTTCTCTAGTTACCTCTTGACATTTCTGATATTCTGTAACAAGAACGTTGATCTTTCCATTTCTTTGGTTACTTAGCTTTTAATCTGCCTATTTGCATACACACTAGAGAGAGGAGTGATTTTGGCATCTACATAGAAGATGAAATTTATAGTCTGAAAGAAGATAAATAATAGTTTCCTTTTATCTGTTTTATGATTTTTCATTATTTGAAATTTGAGTAAGTGATGTTCTTCCTTCAAAGTAGCTGTCATAGCTTTCTCAACCTGATTCTCAAAAAGAATTCAACAAAGCTGTATCTTTTTCTGTCTTTAAAATATTCTTTCTTCCTGTTTTTATCAGTCACTTATGTCATAATAAATATTAAAACTGGCAGGCAATATATTTTAAGTGCTACTGTAAAAGCATTGTTTTGCTATAAATAAACAAGCTCATTTCTCTGGAACTTAAATAGAAATAAAGATTTGATACATTCTCTTCCCCCATTAAACATCTGTGGCAAGAGGCCATTAGGGAGTTGTTAGATTTGCTAGAGTTTTCCACTATGCCAGATATTAAATTACCTGTCATATGTGTTTTGGAGTATACAGAAGGTTGTAATCTTATAAGGATGCCGAATGTGCTGACATCTTCATGGCTCTGAATATACGTAAACATAATCATTGGCTCTCCCTGTGGGGTTTTACTTGATATGTTGACCAGCAGCCATGAGTGGGGTTGTCAAAACAACAGAATTTAAAAATGGATGTCTTTATAAATCCACGGTGTTTTGTAAAGAAATGCGACTTGGAGCAATTACAAAATAATTTGCATGATTCTGTAACAATAAATTAATACTAGGCTATAGATCATGAAAACGGCATGATTCAAAATGGACACTGTAAGAAAGCACCCTGTTGAATGGGAAGAGGCCGACTACCACCATCGTGCCACCATGGTGCAACCCCACTGTGGCCTGGCTACACTGCCAGCGCCCAGGCAGGAAACGGGGCTCACACATCCATCTCCTGGCCTGTTGTTCCCAATTACTGTGATTACTTACTGTGATTATTGCTATGCTTTTCTTACTGCTTCTGTCACTATTTCTGAGTTCCCAGTTATCTAACAGACTGGGATTGGGTAACTGAAAAGCAGTGGATACTTAATAATTTATAAATTTCATTATTAGTAATGATATTCTACGTCGCACATGGAGTATTTTAGGCTTTTCTCATGTCTTTTTTCAGGGTTTTGAATTCCATATTGAAATCTATCCCTGTATAATCAGCATGCTTTCTGTGTTTCTGGGTCTCTGAACAAATTCCTTCCTGGATTTATCCGTACCTAATGCCTTATCGTAGCTCTTTTCCATTCTCATCTATTTTATAAGCAGAGGTCTTGCAATTCTCAAAGCAAATTAGGAATGATCTACCATTTTTTAGTTCAAAAATTATTTCTGGGTGGGCACGGTGACTCACATCTGTAATCCCAGCACTTTGGGAGGCTAAGGTGGGAAGATTACTTGAGGCCAAAAGTTTGCAACTAGCCTGGGCAACATAGCAAGACCCTGTCTCCACAAAAAATTCAAAAAGCCGAAAACTCAGCCAGATATGGTGGTGCACACCTTCAGGGCTGGTTTCTCCAGAGGCGGAGGCCTGGAGGGCTGCTGGGACTCAGGAGTTAGAAGCTGCAGTGAGCACGATCATGCCATTGCACTCCACCCCAGGAAACAGAGCAAGAACATGCCTCAGATGAATAAATAAATAAATAACATTACTTCTGTCACGATTAAACTGGTCTATACATTCAACAATATGTAGGAATCAAAAATGTCCTTAAAGTTTTAAGGATTATTATGATTTCTGATTGAAAATTCAAATACCTACAGTGTTTAAATAGATATAGGCTAAATATAACTCTGGGACTTTGCTTTCCAGAATCACACACTTTTTCATTCATTTATTAATCATATTAAAATAAGTTATTGATAAAATATTTGCCAAGCTGTATTCTAATCACAGATATATCTGCATTAATCTCTGTAAAAATATACAATATAAATGTATAAAGATTTCTGCCTTGTAGAGTTTACATTTTAATAAGAAATACCAATGAACCAAGATAAGTGCCGATAAGATACCAGTAAGAAGCTTAAAAGGCCTATGAAAAGAAAACGTTGTATAGAATAAGGGAAGCTCAGAGTGCAGGGGCATTTGCATTGTGCAGCAGGAGTAACAGGTAAAGCAGATAACTAGGGTGTTCATACGTTTTACGTTAGCAAGTGGTCAATGCGGACAGAGTGGACGAGGGAAAAAATAGTAGTTAGAATCAAAGTTAAGAGAGGAAAAGATGGGGGTGTATTTTAGGTAATAAAGAGCATTAAAGATTTTAGGCTGCACGTGAAATTGGGAACCATTATAATGCTGTAAGCAGAGGTTTGACCTCTCTCCCTTACATGTTAGAAAGATGACTGTGACCCTGGGAATGATTAGTGAGGTGAAAATGGAGAATCAGGGAGACCTTTTTGAAGTTTCCCCTAATATTCTAGGTGTGAGATGGCTTAGACTGTACTGTAGCAGCGAAGGAAACTGGGCAGATTCTAGACACATTTTGAAGGCAAAGCCAAATAATTCTGTAATAAGCTGAATGTGTGATGTGAAAGAAAGCATTAGACCAAACTCATCTAGAGTTTTGACCAGTTATCTGGATTTTACTAGAAATTTAAGAAATGAATCAAACATTATTACTGATCTGTCAGGTAGCAAAAGATAATTTTATTTTTCTCACCAAGCTTCAAATCCAATTGCAGGAAAATAATAATTTAGGTAGTAAAATATTTGAACATCAAATTGATGTTGTGATTTTTGACTGTGAATACAATAAAATTTACACTAGCCTGCAAGACCTTGAAATGTCGGTACCAGAACTTATTCAGTTACCATGTACATAGTGCTTGGAACATACTATGTGTTCTATTAACTAAACTTTTCAGAACAGCAGGTTAAAGACTAGACAATCTTCATCGAGAGTATGTCAAATCTGTTCTCTTCTTAAAATACAAGCAGAGTTTATAAAGCTGAAATCCTTATACTATAAGGGAATCAAAAGGAAACAACAGGAATTTATCTAATAAATGTCAGGTTTTTTTCAAATACACGTTTGTTGACAATCAATTCTGTGCCAAAGGTAAGACTAAATAATGGGCTTTGTAAAAACTCACACAAAGAAACATACACAATTTGTAGCAATACTAAACGCATCATAAAATTTCAAACATAATACAATTAAACCCAAATTTTTCCTCGATTATTCCATGTACACATGCATATATGTGGACATGCATAACTATACTTATTTACGATTATGTATTCATGTTTGCTAAGAAGCCCACTGCTTTTGTATGTAATTTATTCCTGAAAGCAACTGAAAAAGCCCAAATGTTAAATTTCAACAGATTTAAAGTTGCAGTCATGTATAGAAGTTGGTCATGGTACTGTCATAAATAACAACTAAAAACTAAAATTCAAAAATCTAATTATTCTCAATTTAAAGCATGATTTTATGCCTATAAGTCTATATCCTTTTCAATTTCATAATTTTTTTTAAATTGAGTTGTAGCCTATCTGTTGAATTGTACTGATGTCCTATTCAGGTTCAAATTATGCCAGGTTAAGCATGGAAGAAAATGCAATTTTTTAAATAAGTTTATGAGAAGGGCACCTATTATTAGTTGCAATGTGGTTTTCTGTATTTTATTTTTCTAAAATGTAATATTAGAAATCGCTTGCTGAAACAAATGCACGCACACACAAACACAACAGTGAAGCTGCCAAAGCTGAAAGGTTGGTCACCAAAGAATGTCCACATGTCAGCTGATAATAAGAAAATCTGAACTCTAGATAAATTTTGGCTTAACAGTATCAATGCAAACTTCCATTACAGGCCTTCATGAAATAATCCTATAAGAATATAAGACACTGAAAAGTTTCAGAAATATAATTATGAAGATTGAGAATTTCCTTACAAAATGTTTAAGAATCTGAGTTTTTTGACTACCTTTAAAGAACTGTTGATACTCAGTTTATATTTGAAACACAGATATCAAAAAACAGTCTTTTTAAATGCCTTAAAAACTAGGCATTATTTTCCATGTCATTGCTTTGCTTACGTTGACCTTTTCTGAGCTACTTATATTCTTAATTGTATTGTTTCTTAATTCTCTTGTTCCTACATATTTTCTAAATACTGAGGAAATGCATCTTTCTTAAGTCTTAAATGTATATCCCTATTTTAATGGTATCCCAGTCGGCACAACTAGCCATGTACCTGTTAGTCTAAGATACTGGAGGGGAAATTAGTATGAATGAGCTGAACAACTCATACTTCACAAGAAGAGAAAAATACAGCCGAAAAATGCTACCCTCTCTTGAGTGCTACACTGCAGATCTGTCGTTTTACCCTATACCCAGCACAGTCCTGGCCTCTTCTGTTAGAACCCTGAGGGATAAAAACATCAACAACCTCCTCAGTTTTATACCAAAGTTTTACAACTACTGAATCAGGAGAACTTTTCATACTGCCACAAATCCAAAGAATAGAAGTTTTGGGGGGAATATTTTCTCCTCCCCTGAGATCCTTTAAACTTCTTAAACCATTTACCCAGATTATTCATAAATATAAAACATAGAAGCTTTCTAATGTTCAAGAAAATTGCTATAAGATTCCTTCCCCAGATTCCAGCTGATCACCTTGCTTATTTTGTGTCCCCATTTTTTTAGTACTGACTCCACCTGACTCTCTGAGCTTGACTTGAATCTATAACTATAATACAGGGTGTGCATTTCTGGATTAACATATGACTTGCTTTTCTTTAGTCTTAACTTTTCAAAATCACGTTTACTTGGCTGATCCAATCTGTTTTCCTGTTTTCACACCAGCTTTAGCACCAGTGGAATGAAGCTAAAAAAGTTTTAGGCATTAATGTGACTATACACAGAGAATTATTCCCTAAGTTAATAGTTTCTGGACTTTCGTATTTGATAGACCCACAAAGCATCCTTGGTAAATATTGTTAAATTTGTATTGTTAAATTTGTATTTAACAATATTTATCAATGAAGACTATTAAAATAAAAGTTACTATTTAATATAGCTTCATTTTAAATAGAAAATTTAACCCACAAAAGAAAAAAATCCTAATTCTTTTATTTATTCTACAAATGTTTATTAAAGACTTATTAAATGTCAGAGACATTTTCAGGTCTTTGGGATACATGCCAACACAGTCCAACTTTTTAAATTAAATAAAATGGTCTATGAAATATTAAACTGTTTTTCTTATTCTATAAAAAATCTATTTTCATGGAATAAACTTTCCAGATCTGTACTGGTAATCATTTTAAAATCAGTTTATTGAATTGAATGATTTTTAAATGTTGTAAATGACACTACTGAGAAAGCATGCTTACTTCTAATTTATTATGTAAACGTGAACCAGATTAATGGGATTTCATTTAGTGATATAAAATATTTTATAAGCGTCTTTCCATTTAATTATCTTCACAGTCCTGTTCTTCCAAAGTTGGACAAGGAGTTAAGGGTTAAAAGAGAAGAAAAACAAATAAAAAAATAGGAAGAATGTCATCATTTCTGAACAGAGTGATAATAGAGCTTTTGGAATAGTACTCAACAAAGACGTACATAATATTTGTATTATATGGAAAAGAAGTTTGTGTTTTACCTAATTAAAGACAACAAACAAAAGATCCAATACTAAGCGTATATTTCAGAATATTAAAATTAATGCTACATCTTCAGTTTAGGCTTAAATAAGGATTCTAGTATATTTAATGTATATTGAATTTGCAACAAAAATTAATTTTCACTTAAACTATTAAGAGTAAATCTGTTGTGTAACAGAAAGAGCATCTGAAATAAAACAGCCCCAGAGAAAACACCGATTAGAGATCTCCCAAGAAAAGCGTAAAATTAAATATAACATACCTCCTAAAAAAGGAAAATAAAGATAATTTATTCTTGTTCTTCCCTGTTTAGAGACACCACACTATAGCAGTTTATTTATAGTGGTCATAAAGTTTTAGGAAGACTCAAGACTTTATTGTCAAAAAACAAACAAAAACCAAAACAGGTAACATTTATTAAGGGCTCTGTATGTTCGAAAAGCACAGTGCTAAATCCTATGGAAAAGATAAAAATGAATAAGATTAAGACCTTCTTTCAGATAGTTCCTAATGTAATACAGACAATTTTTTACATTATAGGAGAGGGTAATGGGTGCTAGATACAGTAATACACTGAATAGAAAATTGAAAATACTTCTTCATCTGGAAGTAACAGAAGGCTTGATAGAGTAGGTAAATTTTGTGGTGTTTTTTATTCTTAATAAAGAATGAGTAGGAATTCAATGTGGAAAATAGAGCAGCAATTAGAGTGAGAAATCTGGAAAGAGAGAACCATAAGTTCCTCTTAAAAGGAGTAGCTAAGAAAGATTTAGTGTGAGTGGTTTATGTGTGGAGGGTTGAAGATTTAAGAGTCATGTCAGGGAGTTGGTCTTTGAAGCTGTCCTGTGATTTAGATAGTCCAAAGTGACTGTGTAAAGTAAGAAGAAAAGAGGACTAAAAATAATGCCTGAGAAATGGTTTTTCCTTTCTCTTTTTTATTTATTTTTAAGCTGAGGAGAAAGAAGAGCTGGTAACGTGTGCTTAAAAAAAATGATCGCAGATTTAGAAAGAGATTATTATGAAAGATAAACCTAAAAAGGATTTACAAAGTAATGACATGAAAGAAAACAAAATAAACATGCAGGACGCTGTCAAAAGTATTAAATGCTTCAAAGGTTGAAGAAAATGAGCACTGAGAAAGGGCTATCATCAAGATTAGCAATGAAGTTGGGTATCAGTGAACTTCGAGAAAATACCATCTTGGTAACTCAGGTTGGACCGCAGACTTTAGGGATTCCGGTATGAATGTAAACAGTGGCCTAAGAAAGAGACTCTGAAACTGCACATTGATTATAAGATTTCCTGTTCTCTATGAGAGTTAATTTGCGTGACAGGCAAGATCTTTAGATCTTATCTTTACTTGAGTACATTCTTACTTCTGTATTACCTGCTGGGGTTTCACATCCCCTTGGGGCATTTCATAGTTAACATTTTCTGGTCAGTGAATTGGCAGTGAAGGCCAATAATTCAGACACTGGAAATGTTGACCCCTGTTCTATAAAACATGTCATCCTATCTCTTCTCTTCCCACTTCAGCTGACCTTCAGCCCAACTGTTTCTTAAGTGAGAACAAATAGATGAAGACTAATCCAATACCATTTCTTTTCACCATCAACTTTTATCTCTCCTATGTCTTGAGCCTGTAATATCTTGAGCCTGTAAATCGTTGCTAGTATAAGCAGAATATTTTTCTCAAAGTAAAAGTTTAACATATGCCGTTAAATATTGTTACAAATTGTTTCTGAGATACTGAGATAAACACAGAGTTTGACTTTAGGCATTATGTATATACTAAACTGTACTTACTGAAGTTAAAAAAGAATAAAAAATCTCAGAATGACTTAGATGTTCTTAATTTCTTTTACCTGAATAATGTAATATGCATGCCAAATTTTAAAATAAAATTATAGTAGTAGCCTGGAAAGAATAGAATTTCATTTCTTGTTTATTATAATTGATGGCAGAAAAGGCAGTGTGTCATTAAAATAATTATAAATAGCCGAAAGTTATAGCAGTTATTGACAGAACAACCAAGATGTTATGCCCGTAAGGTCTAAAAGTCAAAATATCAACCAAAAAGACTAGTGACCGCTGAGTATTTCAGTTCAGAGAATGGATAGAAAGCATCACTGTTGTTCTTAGCAGACACATTTTCTAGGTTAAAGGTACTTGATTTTATGTCATTTCAAAAAATTAAACAGCAGATGTTAAAAATTAAAAATAGGGGGAGTCCCATGCTTTCTTAGGCAGTCGTCCCTTTTCTGACCTCTCTGTGGCACTGTGGACCATTGTTCATTGAAAATCATATATTTTACTATTTTATACTGCCTGCCTATGCTAAAATTTCAGTCTCTTCCTCAAATGCACTCTCTCTCTGAATTTATCCTCTAAATTTGAACATTTTTTTCAGTTTCTGTCCATCTTGTAAATTTTCAGTTTCCAGTGAGCCAGTAGAAACATGGGTACACTGTAGCCAGTTACTAGCTATGCGACTAATATTAACTTGGGTAAGTTACTTGTACTCTCAAGAGTTTCTAAATCCTCTTCTACTTCCCACGATATCTCCATCTTTCTCATTCTGATTTAGAGAGTATAACAAATACTGTTAATAAAAAATCAAAACATGCCCAATGCACATTTCTTAAATTGAGTTATTTAATGGACAGCTTTTCATTTTTCTCTGTGAAACTTTAATGGAAATCTTCTCTCCTGTAATTGTTAACATTACTCTCATTTATATGATTCTCAAATACATATATCTTGTCCCATTCACTATTCAGTAATCACCTTTCGCAGTTTCAAGTCTCCTAGGTTTCTGCTTCTAAGTATTCTAATAATCCCTTAATTTCAACTTGTGTACCTTTCAGTCATCTTTTTAAAAATATAACAGTTAATGGTACCTACAGTCACATGACTTGATAATTTGAATTAATCTTTATATGTCACCTGCCTCAGCAGTCATGCCTTCTCAGGTCTTGCTTCACAATATCTCTTATATTTAATCTTTGCTTTACTTTACTTCCATGTATCTATTAACTTCCACATGCCATGAACTTTCTGATCATGGGGAGGGGGGCACAGTGCTGAAACAGGTAGGTTGTTGTACACAGTTTATATACCCTAGTGGGAAAGATGGCAAGTTACATATGGCAAATACCATAAGGGAGAAAGTACAAGATGATAAAGTGAATCCAGCTCAAGAGTTCCACAGACAGTTTTCAGGGATAACCATAGAAATGGACACTTCTGCTGTTAAAGATTTACACTTCTATTTGTTGTATCTGAGTTCCTTTCCTCAGGAAATGACCTTCGGGCCTCTCACAAAAAGTATCAAATAACTGAAACAAGATCACCACACCAGATGCCAGACCCTCATTCACAACGATTGCTTCTGTGTCCTTCCCTAGTTCCTGTTTCCTTACACACTGTTGCATTTCTTGCCTTGTACGCAAAAGCCTGGTTTTAGTCAGTCAGAGAGATGGACTTGAGACTGAGCTCCCACCTCTGCAGCTGTAGCACGCGATTAAGCCTTCTTCCTTGGCAATACTTGTCTCAGTAACTGGCTTTCTGTAAGCTGAGCAGTGGTTACTGGTGTTTTGGTAACAAAGAAAGAACAAACTGGAGAATTATTAAATTCTGGAAATTAGAGTGAGAGGAGACTTTCTGGAGAAAATGGCTTTAAAAAGTGACAACAGAAGAAGTCACAAGAAAGGGTTGGGAAGAGAGAGAAAAGAGTGTATTCTAGGAAACAATGAGCTTCTGGAAAGATGTGTAGTAAGAGAAGATATGGCACATTTGTGCAGCAACAATCCTAACTTGTTAGCATATTATATCTACTTAAATATTTAATTTTGTGTCCAAAAGTTGATTTGAAAAATTAAAATCATAGCCATCACTTACAACCAAAAGACGATATAGCCATGTAACTATATAATTTATTGTGGTAAAATACAGTAAATTATTATGCCATTAAGGCAATTTACTTTAAATAAAATCTTCTACTAATCCCATTCTATTTATTGTCTTTTTATTTCTTGTTTGTTTGTAGGAATGAAAAATAGTTTTTTATTCTGGTGAAGAAATAAATACAACAATCTCTTTATTCCCTGAGGAAGTAGTACTGTCTTGTTACAGAAGAAAAGGCTTAACAAACAAACAAAAAATATAAAGAATTACAGAAGTTAGCTAAGCTCATGTGTTAGTTCATTCTTACGCTGCTACAAAAAAATACCTGAGACTGGGTAATTTATAAAGAAAACAATTTTAATTGTCTCACTGTTTTGCAGGCTGTACAAGATGTGCAGTGGCATCCGAGGAGGCCTCGGGAGACTTAAATCATGGCAAAAGGTAAAGGGGAAGGTGCACCACTGCCTCAGAGCTTCACATCTTGGCAAGAACACTTGGAGCCACGCTTTTTTAAAAAAATAGTATTTATTACACTTTAAGTCCTGGGGTACATGTGCAGATCCTGCAGGTTTGTTACACAGGTGTACACGTGCCATGGTGGTGGTTTGCTGCATCCATCACCCCATCATCTACATTAGGTATTTCTCCTAATGCTGTTCCTCCTCAGTCCCCCAACCCCCTGCTATTCCTCTCCTAACCCCTGACTCCCCAGGCTCCGGTGTGTGATGTTCCCCTCCCTGTGTCTGTTGTTCTCATTGTTCAATTCTTAAAACACATGGGAGGCAATAAAGGTTAATATGAAATGAAGCAGAATGCCATAATAGTTTTACAAGAGTCTTGAACAAGGCAGCAAATGGCTAAGAGAGATGGACATATTAGAATGAATATTTTATGTAATCCCAGAGAACCTACCTGCTTATTACTCTGGGATGATTTAGAAGTTACTCCCTTTACTAAAATGGTAATAAATTTGCTAGTGAGAGGCACAAGTATATTTGGGAAGAAAAAAAGATGGGTATCTTCTATAGGCTAAGAGTGATGATATAGATGCTGCTGTGAAGCTGGACTCATAGTACAATATTCTGCAAACTTGTTTTTAAAGGGTCAGATAATAAACACTTCAAGATTTGCAGGCTAACAAGCAAACTATGGGATGTTATATAAAACATAGCTATCCAACTAAAATATTATAAAAGCAATTCTTAGCATCCTTTTAATACAAGCAGCGTGCTGTATTTGACCTGGAGGCCATAGTCTGTTCAGCCTCGTCCTTGGTCAGTAGAGATGATAATCCTATCAACATGATAGAGGTCAGGGAGCATCTCTTAAACAGTGTTTGTAGTACTGTCTGATGGTGGTTTGTATTTCTGTGGCTTTGGTGGAGATAGCCCCTGTATCATTTTTTTATTGCATCTATTCAATTCTTCTCTCTTTTCTTTTTTATTAGTCTGGCTAGGGGTCTATTTATTTGGTTGATCTTTTCAAAAAACCAGCTCCTGGATTTATTGATTTTTTGAAGGTTGATTTTCTGTGTCTCCATCTCCTTCAGTTCTGCTGTGATCTTAGTTAGTTCTTGCCTTCTGCTGGCTTTTGAGTTTGTTTGATCTTGCTCCTCTAGTTCTTTTAAAGGTGATGTTAGGTTGTTGATTTTCTATCTTTCCTGACTTATCTGGTGGGTATTTAGTGCTATAAATTTCCCTCTGGACACTGCTTTAAATGTGTTCCGGAGATTCTGGTACGTTGTGTCTTCATTCTCACTGCTTTTGAAGAACATCTTTATTTCTCCTTTCATTTCATTATTTACCCAGTTGTCATTCAGGAGCACATTGTTTAGTTTCCATGTAGTCGTGCAGCTTTGAGTGAGTTTCTTAATCCTGAGTTCCAGCCTCTGGAACTCAGTATAGGTTACTGGAAATTACCATAATTCAGTCAGTGATTGACCTAATACTTGGTGGAATTTGAATGTTGGTGACAGCTAGTCAGTTCCTAAGTTAATTGCTTTTTTTTTTAGAGTGTATTTCCTCAGGTTTCACAAATAAAAGGTGAAAGTATTTATTTGCTCTGCCCCCTCAGTCAGTCTTATATTGAATTTATATTATCTCACCTCTGGAAGATTAAAAATATAGATTTGTTCAACTTCTTGATTTGACACCACCATACGTTGATTGTCATATTTCTAGAAGAAAGAATCACACCTCGGAAATCCATATTTATCTCTTTGCTTCTTCTCTGTCTAGGATCTTGTTCCTACAGGACTTAAAAGCTTTAAAGTCACTATTAAAAAGAACTTACCCAGATTTTCTAGCTTTTGGTTGAAAGACTTAACTGAGACAAGCTAATTTGCTATTCCTGGAAATAATACTTCTGTGGTTTCTATGCAAAGATTTATCCCTTTATTTCAATTATGTACATTAATTTAAGCATATGATGCACTGAAAGTCACACCAAAAATTATTTACATCTTTTCATTTTTGTTTTGCAGCACAATTTTTTTTATTGCACTAGGCAGTACTAAGAAAGTGTATAATTTTCATATCTTAGCCACAAGTAAACAAAAATTTCAGCTTGGAGTGGAAATACTTTATTTTTCAATTAACTTTGAACCTAGCAAACACCTTAGTATTAAAAATACATTTAGTTTTCTTAAGAAGCAAAACCTACACAGCATAATTAACTCATGGGACTTTCTAAAGTCACAAGACCAGAGCTGGGCATATTTAATGCTATCAATTAATTATCTGGAGAATAGTGGATATCCAATAACTCACTCCACGCTGTGGTTAATATTGAGAAGTAAGCAACTTACTTGTTATAATGTCACTGTTTGTTCTTGAGAATACATTTCTGAATTATATATGAAAGCTAATGGGAAATATGATCATCTGTTAAAATTTGTTTTACGAAAAACAATTCCTTAACAAAAGTCACAGAAAATGATAGCAAAGGAATGAAACATTAACTATGTGTTAATCTCCTGGCTTCCCCTTTGCATGCATAATTACACTGTGAGGTAGATATCAGGCTTTTATAACCTAATCAGCTCACCCCACATTACAGAGGCAGTAAGTAATACAGATAAAACTTGAATACATCTCTTTCTGATATCATTGTTTTTTAAATAAATTTTTTCTTCTTGATATGTCACGTCACTTCATAAGTTCACAACTCATCCTCAAAGAAATATTTAAAATAATACAGCAGCTCATTGCCTGTTTATTACTAGTATAGAATGAGCTGAAATACAATACTATGGATCCATGTAAGAAATCAAGAAATGTGCTTAAAATGTCTTTACATGCCTTTTAACTCTAAAAATCTCTCCATATTTTCATCTTTTCCAATAATTTACTTAAATATTTATAAATATTGAACCAAAAATTTTTTTTCCACATTTTTTAATTGCATTTTAGGTTTTGGGGTACATGTGATGAACATGCAAGATTGTTGCATAGGTACACACATGGCAGTGTGGTTTGCTGCCTTCTGTCCCCTCACCTGTATCTGTCATTTCTCCCCATGCTATCTCTTCCCACCTCCCCACCCCCATTTTACTGACACAAGAGCAGAAAATCAAACACCGTATATTCTGACTCATAGGTGGGTGTTGAACAATGAGAACACAAAAATTTTTAAAAAGAATTTACTTGTTTTGTTTCATTACTCAGTTTTCCATGTTAGTCATAATAATGGGAAATTAATTCATTACATTCTACTCCAGGGACACATAAAATTAGGTTTTGTTTTTTGTGTTAAATGTGTATTTAACCCATCAACCCCAGACATTAAATTATATTGGCTATCAATGACTGCTCAGCCAGTATACCTCAGTGCTGTGGTTACAGTTATTCTTCATCTTTTCTTACATGGTGCTTGGTAGAACACGTTAAACCATCATGCTCCCTTCAGTACTGGCTCTAATCAGCTACTATGTGTGAACCCAGAACTTTCAATATGCTATTGCACTGAATAAATATATCCATATTAAATACCTTAAAATATTTTGCAGTCAGAGATTGCACTTAATTATCTTCTGAAATATGTGAAAATACAACATTTAACTATGTACCCGTCAAGTTATGGGCCTGCCTTAGTCACTGTGTTTGGCTCCAGGGGCTACACAGTCTAGTGAAACAGATACACTTAAGGATGAGGCAGATAATCCCTGAGTGTTCTAGGAATTTAGAACAAGGTCACTTAATTCAGACCACATGAAAGTAGAGGGATTGCAAGAGACATCAAAAATAAAAGCAGAGGAGGCCAGACACGGTAGCTCACGTTTGTAACCCTAGCAGTTTGGGAGGCTGAGGCGGGTGGATCATGAGATCAGGAGATTGAGACCAGCCTGGCCAACATGGTGAAACCCCATCTCTACTAAAAATACAAAAATTAGTCGAGCATGGTGGCGCATGCCTGTAATCCCAGGTACTCGGGAGGCTGAGGCAGGAGAATCGCTCGAACCCAGACTAAATGTAGAGAACAGAAAGCTAAAGAAAAGTAATGAAATTTTAGAGAGCCAGCTAACGTAGAGCAAATGTCCCACCTGTTGGGAGATAAAATGTGAGCAAGTGACTCCCTTGACTTTAGCATGAATCTCGTGTCTAAAACGTCTCTGAATAAAGGGCCAGTTTACAGAGGTTAGGGATCTTGATATGGCAGGTAGTCAATAGAATGAATGAGGCCAAGTGTCCCCAGCTCTGTGTGAGGCTAGTCTCTCTGGTGACAATTGTGATGGTAAGTTAGAGTGAGATCTGTGATCAACACTGGGCAGTGCACTCCTTCCTTATCTTGGCAAACGGTTTTCACCTTTGCCATTCATTAACGAGGGGGCACTGCTAGCTTGAAACCTAGTGTTTGGCCTGATAAAGGTGTCATATCAGACGTTTGCTGCATTTGTTGCTATTGTCTTTTCAACTTTCTGTTGCTTAAGTAATGTGAGTCCTTGTTAACTCAAGTGGTTTAAGCCAACAAGCCTACAGATTAGTGTGTTAGGGAAAAGTTTTAGCAAAATCTTAAAAAAAAAAAAAACCTGAAAGGTTTAGACAGTTACTTTTATATGAAACACCCACTGAATATCTCTTCGTAAATCTAAGTTGGCAATAGGTGACTGCTTGAACATATGATGCTTCAGGTGTTAATTGATTACCTGTCAAAATGACAAAACACGTTGTTAAAAAGGTTTGGTTTATCTAAGACTAGTGGGTTTGAAAACACAGAAGGGATTTAGGTAAAGAACAAATATAAAAAGATAAGCTTATTTGCAAAGTTACTCAGACAGTGAGTGGGAGAGGGGATGTTGAGAGGCAAGTCCACTGAAGATAAGTTATGGGGCCATAATGACCATATTAGGATTTTTATATTAGCTATTTTAAAACTTCTTGGCTAATACTTTTTTTTTGGTCTCAGGAGCAGAGATTAAATGATTGACTAGTGACTTCTCCACCACTTTGTCGTTACTTCATTTCTGTAAAATGCCACTCTGGTTCCCCAGGTAAGAAAGAAAAAAACTAGAACTGGATTCACTGAGGACCATATCTGCGGAAAGGTCTGACTTTGTACTTTATTTCATTGCCAGTGGTTTGTAGAGGGGAAGTTTCCCATTAGCTGAGGTTGGAAGCTCAGAGTTGCTTGCTGCCCAGCCTCAGTTTTTCTCTCTGTGGAGATGCAGTTACCTAACAATCACTGGAATACAAAACCTCCCATGATCAGCCATGTGATTGGATCAACTTATGTGGAGGTAAACTATGTTGGGCCCATCTAGTCTGTGTACTCCAGCTCCACAGTCATATTATTTTCTATAGAAAAGGGCTTAAAATACACAGCTAATGTGAATTTTTAAAGTATTCCAAGAATGTTTTAAAGCGTCTCCTCTGTTTCAAAGCAACTAAATTAGATATCTCTTTTAACAGCGATTGACCATAATAATTTTATCTGTACAGCTGTCTTTCATGTAATATAGCTCGTTTTTACCTCCTAGTCTGTTACACTAGTTCATGTGATTCCAAGCAAAGGAATTGTGGGTGGGTGTGAATTATAATGGATTACAGTAAAAAAATTTTTTAATTATGCTTTAAGTTGTGGGATACATGTGCAGAACGTGCAGGTTAATTACACAGGTATACACGTGTCATTGTGATTTCCTGCACCTAACAACCTGTCATCTACATTAGGTACTTCTCCCAGTGCTGTGCTTCCCCTAGCCCCTCATCCCCTAACAGTCCCTGGTGTATGATGTTCCCCTCCTGTGTCCATGTGTTCTCATTGTTCAACACCCATTTATGAGTGAGAACATGCACTGTTTGGTTTTCTGTTCCTGTTTTAGTTTGCTGAGAATGATGGTTTCCAGCTGCATTCATGTCCCTGCAAATGACATGAACTCATCTTTTTCACAGCAGGATAGTATTCCATGGTGCATTTGTGCCACATTTCTTTATCCAGTTTATTACTGATGGGCATTTGAGTTGGTTCCAAGTTTTGGCTGCCGCGAATAGTGCCACAATAAACGTGTGTGCGTGTGTCTTTATAATAGAATGATTTATAATCCTTTTGGTATATACCCAGTAATGAGATTGCTCAAATGGCATTTCTAGTTCTAGATCCTTGAGGAATCACCACAATGGTTGAACAAATTTACACGCCCACCAACAGTGTAAAAGCGTTCCTGTGTCTCCATATTCTTTCCAGGATCTGTTGTTTCCTCTTTAATGATCGCCATTCTAACTGGCATGAGATGGTATCTCAGTATGGTTTTGATTTGCATTTCTCTAATGACCAGTGATGATGAGCTTTTTTCATATTTTTTGGGCCACAAAGATGTCTTCTTTTGAGAAGCATCTGTTCATATTTTTCCCACTTTTAGATTTTTTTTCTTGTAATTTTTTTTTTGTGTGTGTGAATTCGTTTAAGTTACTTGTAGATTCTGGCTATTAGCCCTTTGTCAGATGGATAGATTGCAAAAATTTTCTCCCATTCTGTAGGTTGCCTGTTTAATGATAGTTTCTTTTGCTATGCAAATGCTCTTTAGCTTAATTAGATCCCATTTGTCAATTTTGGCTTTTGTTGCCATTGCTTTTGGTGTTTTGGACATGAAGTCTTTGCCCATGCCTATGCTCTAAATGGTATTGCCTAGGTTTTCTTCTAGGATTTTTGTGGTTTTAGGTCTTACGTTTAAGTCTTTAATATATCTTGAATTAGTTTGGGTATAAGCTGTAAGGAAGGGGTTCAGTTTCAGTTTTCTTCATATGGTTAGCCAGTTTTCCCAACACCATTTATTAAATAGGGAATACTTTCCCTATTGCTTGTATTTGTCAGGTTTGTCAAAGATCAGATGGTTGTAGATTTGTCACATTACTTCTGAGGCCTCTGTTCTGTTCCATTTGTCTGTATCTCTGTTTTAGTACCAATATCATGCTCTTTTGCTTACTGTAGCCTTGTAGGATAGTTTGAAGTCACGTAGCGTTATGCCTCCAGCTTTGTTCTTTTTGCTTAAAACCTGTCTTGGCCATACAGGTTCTTTTTTGGTTAAATCTGAAATTTAAAGTCGTTTTTCTAATTCTGTGAAGAAAGTCAGTGGTAGCTGGATGGGGATAGCATTGAATCTGTAAATTACTTTGAGCAGTATGGCCATTTTCATGATATTGATTCTGCCTAACCATGAGCATGAAATGATTTTTCATGTTTGTATCCTCTCTTATGTCCTTGAGCAGTGGTTTCCAGTGCTCCTTGAAGAAGTTCTTCACATCCCTGGTAAGTGGTATTCCTAGGTATTTTATTCTCTTAGTAACAATTGTGAATTGGAGTTCACTCATGATTTGGCTTACTGTTTGTCTATTATTGGTGTATAGGAATGCTTGTGATTTTTGCACATTGATTTTGTATCCTGAAACTTTGCTGAAATTTCTTATCAGCTTAAGGAGATTTTGGGCTGAGATGAGGGTCTTCTAAATATACAATCATGTCATTTGCAAACAGAGACAATTTGACATCTCTCTTCCTTTTAAATTTCTTTCTGTTACCTGATTGCCTTGGCCACAACTTCAAATACTGTGTTGAATAGGAGTGGTGGGAGAGGGCATCCTTGTCTTGTGCCAGTTTTCAAAGGAAATGCTTCCAGTTTTTGCCCCTCTAGTATGATGATATTGGCTGTGGGTTTGTCATAAATAGATCTTGTTATTTTGAGATAGTATTATCAATACCTAGTTTATTGTTTTTAGGATGAAAAGGTGTTGAATTTTTTTGAAGGTCTTTTTTTCATCTATAGAGATAATTGTGTGGTTTTTGTCATTGGTTGGTTCTATTTATGTGATAGATTACTTGAACTCAGCTCTGGATGAAGCAGACATAATAGACATTGACAGAACTCTCCACACCAAATCAACAGAATGTATATTCTTCTCAGCACGACATCACACTTATTCTAAAATTGACCACATAATTCAAAGTAAAACACTCCTTAGTAAATGCAAAAGAATGAAAATCATAACAAACAGCCTCTCAGACCACAGTGTGATGAAATAAATACTTAGGATTAATAAACTCACTCCAAACCACACAACTACATGGAAACTGAACAACATGATCTTGAATGACTACTGGGTAAATAACGAAATTAAGGCATTAATAAGTAAGTTCTTTGAAACCAATGAAAACAAAGACACAACATACCAGAATATCTGGGGCACAGATAAAGCAGTGTTTAGAGGGAAATTTATAGCACTAAATGACCACAGGAGAAAGTGGGAAAGATCTAAAATCAACACCCTAACATCACAATTAAAGGAACTAGAGAAGCAAGGGCATACAAATTCAAAAGCAGAAGACAAGAAATGACTAAGAAATGAAAGAGACAAAGAGACCTGGAAAACCCTTCCAAAAATCAGTGACTCCAGTAAGTGTTTTTTGTTTTTTTTTTTTAAAGATTAACAAAATAGGTATACTACTAGCCAGATTAATAAAGAAGAAAAGAGAGCAGAATCAAACAGACACAATAAAAAATGATAAAGGGAATATCATCATTGATCCCACAGAAATGCAAACTACCCTCAGAGAATAGTATAAACACCTCTATGCAAATAAACTGGAAAATCTAGAAGAAATGGATAAATTCCTAGACACATACACCCTCCAAAGACTAAACCAGGAAGAAGTCGAATCCCTGAATAGACCAATAACAAGTTCTGAAATTGAGGCAGTAATTAATAGCCTACCAACCAAAAAAAAAAAAAAAAAAAAAAAAGCCCAGGACCAGGCAGATACACAGCTGAATTCTGCCAGAGGTACAAACAGGAGCTGGTACCATTTTTTTTCTGAAACTATTCTAAGCAATAGAAAAAGAGAGACTTGTTTCTAACTTATTTTATGAGGCCAACATCATCTTGATACCCAAACCTGGCAGAGATGCAATAAAAAAGGAAAATTTCAGAACAATATCCCTGATGAATATCAATGAGAAAATCCTCAATAAAGTAAAAATTAATTTTAAAAAGTATTTCTAAAGCATATTGGCATCCAGGAAGGACTGAGGGAAAGAGTTAATAGTTATTAAGTATTTGCTATGACTAAATTTGAAGTCAAAATGCAATGACATTGTTAACTATCTACAGTTAGTATTTATGATATAAGATTTTCAATTTAAGACACTTTTTAAAAATAATTACCAACAATCCAAACACAAGAAAAAACACTAGAACATTTTCTGAATGTAATTTTACATATTAGACAGATGTTCAGTTATAGAGAGAAAATAAGAAGGATTTGGGGTTTTATCAAGTAGCCAATGAGAAATTCTTGGGTGATATTAAAATCTGACGTGACCAGACTTCTCGTTCAGAAAGACAGTGCTGGAAAACAGTATGGGGAATGAATTGCAGTGGGATAAGAAAAGAAGTAGAAAAAGAAATTACACACGTTTGGTGTTTGATGGTTACAGCACACTTGTATTTTCACTAACCTGGTGTTTCGGTAGTACTTTATAAATTTAGAATTGAATCATATTGATTCATTCTGAGATGAATTCTAAACATGCTTACTGAAACCAAAATTTAAAAACAAACAAACAAAGATGATTTAAAAAGCACCTCTTGTTAAGCCAAGACCTTAGTAAGAGCAGTATCAATAGCATCTGTTAGGCATGAAGGACATTTTCCTGTCAGGCTGTGAGCCGAGAAATAGAAATAAATTAATGCCCATAGAGAAGGCTGTTCCTGCTTTCAAGCACAAGTCATTTCATTGTCCAGATCTCTGGCATTCCGGGCAGTTGTGCCAAGTCCCAACACTTCTCACTAGAAAAATCATGACTGCTACTTTACAGAAGGGCAGACTGAAACAACCATGTAACCCACCTGCATAAATTCCTAAAACAATTTAGTAACAAGCGGAACCAAACTGCTGTCTCTTGATTGAGTCCAGGGTCGATGCTTTACTAAGAATGGTCAAATGTTGATTTTCGAGGTGTTTTTTTTCAGACTCTGATCAATGGAGTGAGAAGTGGAGCCTTCAGAATTTCTCCTCATGGAGGTTATTAACATTTGTTGTGATATTCTTATTTATATTGCTTCATGGTTTGGTTTGTTTTTTTCTCAAATCACCTGGAATAATGAGCTTTAGTGTGGCAGTTGTGGTTCTACTTGAGACCTGGCTAAGACTGAGCTTGACATAATTAAGGTACTAAGGTATTTGACTCATGTCTCCATTTAGTAAAGAAGAATTGGGAGACAACATTGCAGGTAGAGAAGCCACTTTTCATAGAGGACGCTAGCAGCACCGACAGTGATAGAGTCCATCCTCCTGCCACTGAGTTTTGAACAGTACATAATTATAAGGAGACCAAGGACAATGGACATGAGGGACCCTACCGCTGAGTGCATGTGAGGTAGCCGTACATGACAGCACAGAGCTACTGTGAACAAATTTTGGAGGCGCAAAGGCCCTGCGATCGTTTCACTGTTGGTTAATTTGTTTATTCCGTAAATGCAACTCTCTTTTTATGAACATCAGTTTGTGATGTGGATTGCACTGAACTAGCTTAGGAGTAATCCCTGAATTCTCAATTCAACAAGAAAGTGAAAAGAAAATATACAAACTGAGAGAAAAGTTTTCCATGCCATCTATCTGATAAGGGTTTGCTTTTAGAATGTATAAATAAATATATAAAAGGTTCATACAACTCAATAATAATTTTAAAAATACGTGTCTTCTTTTATAACTGATCCTCAAACTCAGGCATTTCTTAGGAATCAGTCTTAACTTTGCCCCTGTCGTACTTCGTGATGAACACCCCAAGGATTATCTGGTGGTTTCAAATACAGTTGTTTTAGACTATTTCGTGATGTTGTAACAATACCGTAGGCTGTGTAATTTTTGAAGAACAGAAATGTATTTCCTCACAGTTAATGGAGGACGGGAAGCTCATCATCTAGTGTCTGGCATCTGGCAAGGGCCTTCTTTCTACATCATCCCATAAAGGAAGGGTGGAGGCAGAAGGGCGAGACAGGGCAAGAGAGAGAGCAGGGGCTGAACCCACTCTTTTATAGTGAAGCCGCTCCATGATCACGACATTAATCCATTCATGAGAGGATCCCTCATGGTCTCACTTCTTCATACTGAAGAGGCCATTCAGTTTGGTAATGAAATGTCAACATGAGATTTGGAGGGGACATTCAAACCACAGCAAGTCCTAATGCGATGGGGCCTGACACAAATCTCATTGCTTGCCCCAAGTACTCTTCGGAGACTCAAATCATAAAAACAAATATTTCCTGAAAATCTAGTTTTGAATATTATATTGGAACTTCAATTTCATTGCTTGCCCCAAGTACTCTTCGGAGACTCAAATCATAAAAACAAATATTTCCTGAAAATCTAGTTTTGAATATTATATTGGAACTTCAGACTTAAAGAAAATTGAATGTTTTTCTCTCTGAAATTAGTCTTTTGTAGTGTTCCATTTTAATTTAGTAAATGACACCAGTATCTACCCCATGATCACGCCAGTCTTCGTTGTCATCTTTGGCATCTCTTTGCCTCACTCACCCCACAGCACATCATGAACCACCAACCCAAAACATGCAACTTGTACCGTGAATCACCAACCCAAAACATGCAACTTGTACCGTGAGTCACCAACCCAAAAGATGCCAACTTGTACCGTGAGTCACCAACCCAAAACATGCCAACTTGTACCGTGAGTCACCAATCCAAAACATGCCAACTTGTACCGTGAATCACCAATCCAAAACATGCAACTTGTACCGTGAGTCACCAACCCAAAACATGCAACTTGTACCATGAGTCACCAACCCAAAACATGCCAACTTGTACCGTGAATCACCAACCCAAAACATGCAACTTGTACCGTGAATCACCAACCCAAAACATGCAACTTGTACCGTGAGTCACCAACCCAAAACATGCCAACTTGTACCGTGAGTCACCAACCCAAAACATGTAACTTGTACCGTGAGTCACCAACCCAAAACATGCCAACTTTTACCGTGAGTCACCAACCCAAAACATGCCAACTTGTACCGTGAATCACCAACCCAAAACATGCAACTTGTACCGTGAGTCACCAACCCAAAACATGCCAACTTGTACCGTGAATCACCAACCCAAAACATGCAACTTGTACCGTGAGTCACCAACCCAAAACATGCCAACTTGTACCGTGAATCACCAACCCAAAACATGCAACTTGTACCGTGAGTCACCAACCCAAAACATGCCAACTTGTACCGTGAGTCACCAACCCAAAACATGTAACTTGTACCGTGAGTCACAAACCCAAAACATGCCAACTTGTACCGTGAGTCACCAACCCAAAACATGCCAACTTGTACCGTGAATCACCAACCCAAAACATGCAACTTGTACCGTGAGTCACCAACCCAAAACATGCCAACTTCTCATCATACACCATCAAGCTCTCTGCCTGTGTTATTAAGAGAGCCTCCTAACTCTCTCCCTGTTTCTAGACTAGTTTCCATATTCCCCACACAACACTCAGAGTGATTCTGTAAAAATATGCCACTTTATGTCACTCCTCTGCACAAAACTCATGGTTCCCTACATTACCTAGAATAAGTCATAAAAATGACATTCTGTCTGTTTCTATGTACTGCTATATTCCAAGCACCTAGTAATAATGCCTAGTACATAGCTGACTCTCTATAAATATTTGTTGAGTGAAGAAAGAGATTCCATCTATCGACTTCCAGGCATATCCACTGCTACATACTGTACCAGTTCAAGAAACCATTTCAGTTCCTCTGGAATTCTGGAATAATTGCTAGCCTCATTGCAATTCCAGTCACCAACTTTGTTCTTCCACAATCCATTCTCTATGTTTTAGATGTATCTGTATTTTAAAAATGCAGATAAAAGGTTTATCCATTTCTCTTGCTCTTAAAGTTCAAATTGTGAGCATGGCCTATAAACAGCCTAAATCACTGGTTCTCAATTTCTTTCTCTGTGGTTCTTCTTACCACTTTTCCCTTGCTACATAAACCCTAGCTATGCCAGAGGCTTTTAAAGTCCCAAAATGGACACAGTTTTTCTCTCTCTGTAGTGAATAGATTCCCTTTTTTTCCTTTCTGCAAAGCTAGTTTAAACACATATTTTAGAATCTATATTAACTTCAGCTTTATCACATAGCTCTTGCACACCCTGTTAAAACAAAATCAAATCCCCTTGGCTTGTTTTCTGATGGCATCCTGAGATTCAAATTAAGTAATATTTAGTACTAATGTCATCAATAGATTGTTATTTTCATTAGATTATTTTCAAGAAAATGGGTATGTGTATAGTGAATATACCACATTATCCTTGAGGACTAGCATAGTTCCTGGAAAATATAGGAAGTACTAAAAAACTCATCCAGTGTGTGATGTATCTGGAAGAGCCCCATGTTCAGAACTGAACAGGCCTAGTTGGAATCCCAGCTATGCCACTTAACAATTTGTGTGTGTAATTTGCTTGACTTGATATAACTTGAATTTTCTCACCTATAAAAATAAAAAGAATATCAATACTCATCCTAAGTGGTAATTATAATAACACTTAAGATGGCATAGAAAATGGTGCCCGCCAAAAAGAAAATAACTTTTCTACTAACACTTAACTTTTAAGTACTATTAGAACATTTTGTACATATAACAAGCTTTTTGGTTTTGTGGTATGTGAACAATGGAGTTCAAAACCTAGGCCCACCTTTTACTGCATAAATATGTAACTAAAATGTTCCCACATTCTAATTTATCTATGTATAAAGGAGAACAGAATCATCTATCTTATACAATTATTGTGGAAATTAACTTTGATAATAAACATAAAGTGTAACTGAGCAGACCAGGTGCTCAGTAAATACTATCTACCATAAATGAGAAGAGAAATAGGAGTAGAAGGAAAAGCAGGATTTGTATAAAGATATGTGCAGATCAGTGTGCATTACTCTAGTCTATTAGAATGACTCATTTTAATTAATCTGGAAAGATACATTTCTATACATCTGTGTATATTGCATACATATAGGTATACAGATCAATAAGAAATGTAAGTTTTTTAAAAATCAAATTACCTTTAACTGAATTGAACCACGTGCAAGGGATGCCATATAACTGCCCCGACAATGAGTTTTTAATGACCCTCTTCCCAAGTGAGTGGTTCAATGCCACTATTAGTGGTATAATGGAAGGAGAAATAGTGGTATAGTAGAATAGCAGTATTACGACACTAACAGTCATCTGCATCCTATTTAAATAGATAATCCAAAGTTGTACCAATAAAACTTTTTTTTGGTGGTCTGCATAGGCTTCAGCTGTGCAGACCTCATCAATGGTTGGTATACCCTTTAGAGATGCAAACTATTTAATAAAACTCTAAAGTCTAAAAGAATTCTGTCATGTGTGATTATTTACACAGTAACCTCTCACACACATGGCATAAAGGAGATAAATGCACTCACAAGTTGAAATATACATCTTTAAATAAGACCTTTAAATTTTCATTTGTAAAGCCTAGAACGTATAAATTGAAACTGCACAGTGACTGGTGGTTTTCCCTTGGTTTCTGCTATGCTGGGACCTTGCAGTGCTTTTATAAAATGTTTTTAGAATGCTCCATGATTGATTACAACATGTAACCCTGCTTAAATAGAGCACATGGTCAGTGAGTCTTAAATATAAATCAAAGTACCATTTATGTATAAGAAATTCATGTAAAGTATGCATGCATACTACCAACAAGATTTATTAATACATGTGAAACAAGCCACTATAGATGCTAAGGAAATTCCAAATTTTGTGTGTGTGTGTGTGTGTGTGTGTGTGTGTGTGTGTGTGTGTGTGTTCTACCCTGCAAAGTTAACAATGGTGGCTAGAGCAATTTGATTAGGAGACAGATTTCTTCTTACCAGGCACTTTGTTTCTCAGCAGTTGGTCTCTAAGGTGCTGAACAAAACTATATTTGAAATAATATAATCCCTACAGATCTGTCTAAGAGTTTCTTTGGTTTCTATAGAGTTCCATGAAGGAATGATAATCATGCTTCTGTTCCATTCAAATCTCAGGGAGATTCTGTCCATTTATGGAGCTTAAATCTTTATCAACTTGACAGGGAAACTGAAAGACTGATACATTGTTTAAACTACAGACATGTACAATTCTAATATCAGCTAATTTTTGCACCATATTTTGTCACTCACTCCAAAATGTATAAAAAACAGGCATATTTTTATAATCACAGGACTGTATATAATGGTCCACAGTGCCATATTTACTACAGACTTTCAGCTTTCATTCATTCATTCATTCTTTCACCCAACAAAGATTTGTTAACTTTCTGCTTTGCTATGTGACAAACTCTGTGCTGAAACTCAAGAATACAGGTAGTTCATTCCAGCAAATGAAAGATACGTTTTATGAGGGAAATCTTAACCGGTGATTTAAGAGCACAAACGAAAGAAGTGAAAATCAAAGTCAGTGGCTGTAGAGGAGGTGGTGGCATTTTGATTAAGTACTAAAAGATGAAATACACGAAAAAAAGTGAGGAAGGGGAGATAGATAGACTACAGCATCCCATGGACGGCCCGTTTCTCCCATCTGTGGAAGCTCCGTGATTTCCTCCTGCCTCAGCCTCTTCCCTCCGTCTCTTACGTTCCCTTCCGTACCTAGTTCATGCTTCATTACTTACGGCTTAGAATACCCTGTATTTTTAGAGGGAAGGTATGTCTTTCTGCACAGACTTCATCAAGGACTCCGGCTGTGGATACTCCAGAATTCTTTACATCCCTCATTACATTTCCAGTTATTTGACTTATTTATCTATAATCTTCCTGACTAAATTTCAAACTCCTTGAAGAAACAGACTGATTGTTCTGTTCCATGAGGTACCACCATCTCCCAGCTAAATTCACTGAATCATACTAAGTTCTCACTTAAATGTTGCTTAATAAGGAAAAAAGAATGTTTGATTGATTACTTAATAAATGAATTACTGAGAGAAACAAAGAATGTGTAAGGAGAGTAACATCTGAGGACTTCAAAGAAGGTGTAGTTCAGACTATCAAGATCTGAGTAATACCTTGAAAGCGGTTTATTAATTAAATTTCATAATTAAACTATAATTAGATATGTGTGATTCTACTTGGGTTTTAGAATGATCCCTTTAACAGAAGTGTCAAGAAGGAAGGTAAGAAAAACTGGAAACAAGGAGGCACCAGTTCATTTATATGGATCTGAAATAACCAAGTGCTGGGTTAATGGAAAGTAGGGGATGAGTGATTTTGAAAAATAGACCCAAAGAGAAAGAAGAGTATGGAAGTGGGATTGTTTTGGACTTGTGCACTGAGGTAGAGACTGGTTACAGTCACAAAAAAAGAAATGTAAGATGAGAAGTATACTGGGCAAGAAAGATGATGAATTCAGCCTTTCAGACTCTGAGGACAAAGGACTAAGGGCCACCTTGCAAGAATGTCAGTGCTAAGGCTGGAGTTTTTAAAGCATGTGGATACAGTGGGTGGGCAAAGCCAGACTTTACCATTCTGCAGTCTATGCAAGTAACAAAAAGACACCAGTACCAAATAAATGTATGTAAGCAACATAAAAAAAATCAGAAAATAATAAAACATTTTATAATAAATAAACAAACCCAGGGATTAAGATCACATAATCCAGGGAAAAAGTAAAGAGAGAGAAGAGTGCCAAAGACCAAGCCTTTGGGTACATCATATTTTTTTCTGTAATTACAATTAGCCTGATTATTGCTGCTGCTGTTGTTAGACTTTAAGTTCTGGGACACATGCGCAGAATGTGCATTTCTGTTACATACGTATTCACATGACATGGTGGCTTGCAGTACCTATCAACCTATCATCTAAATTAGGTATTTCTCTTAATGCTATCACTCCCCTAGGCCCCCACCCCATGGGAGACACCACTGTGTGATGCTCCCCTCCCTATGTCCATGTGTTCTCACTGTTCGACACCCACTTAAGAGAATATGTGGTGTTTGGTTTTCTGTTCTTGTGTCAGTTTGCTGGAAATGATGGTTTCCAGCTTCATCCATGTCCCTGCAAAGGACATGAACTCATCCTTTTTTATGGCTTCAGAGTAGTCCATGGTGTATACGTGCCACATATTCTTTATCCAGTCTATCATTGGTGGGCATTTGGGTTGGTTCCAAGTCTTTGCTATGGTGAACAGTGCTGCAATAAGCATACACGTACATGAGTCTTTGTAACAGAATGATTTATAATCCTTTGGGTATGCTGGAGAGGATGTGGAGAAACGGGAACACTTTGGCACTGTTGGTGGGAGTGTAAATTAGTTCAACCACTGGGGAAGACAGTGGGGTGATTTCTCAAGGATCAAGAACCAGAAATACCATTTGACCCAGCAGTCCCATTGCTGGGTACTTCATATTTTAAGAATTGAGTTTAGTAGTTGTAATTCATTAAAGTAAGAAGAGGAGCAATAGAGAGATTAAAAGGATATTGAGAAGATATATGCAAAAAAAAAACAAAGGAAGAAAACAACTGGAATAAGAGAAGTCAAAAGTGTTAAATACAAACAATAATAAAAATAGTAACATCAAAGCACCAGCGTGAGTCTTTGTCGCTTTGCCTGAGTTTCTTTTTCTACTGTTTTTTTATTTACTCATTCACGTAATACGTATTTATTAGTAGCCTACCATGCACAAGGTATTTTTGGGGTCAGTGAGAATAAATCAGTTAAAAGTGAATAGTTTCTGTCCTTATGGAACTTACATTCTGTTCAGTGACTGGCCTCACTCTAGATAACATACCAATAGAAAAAATGTTAATTTCTCACAGCACTTAAATTCTTTTTATTTATTTATTTATTTATTTATTTATTTATTTATTTTTGAGACAGCGTCTCACTCTCTAGCCAGGCTGAAGTGCAGTGGTGCAATCTCAGCTCACTGCAACTTCTGCCACCTGGGTTCAAGTGATTCTCCTGCCTCAGTCTACCAAGTAGCTGGGACTACAGGCATCCACCACCATGTCTGGCTAATTTTTGTATTTTTAGTAGAGACGGGGTTTCACCTTGTTGGCCAGGATGGTCTCGAACTCCTGACCTTGTGATTCCTGTCTCGGCCTCCCAAAGTGCTGGGATGACAGGTGAGAGCCACCGCGCCTGAGCAGCACTTAATTTCTGCCCTCCTCTTACCCAAGATATGTGATGATAGCAGATAGCTCTTGAAAGTAGATGTCCACCACTGTTATTCAAAAGGATCTCTCAGGCTGAGACTCTGGTCTGAAATGAGGCTAAGGCCACTCTTCTTCTGCCCCTTTTCAAACCAGTCACTCTCAGAATGATGATACACACTAAAATCATTTGCTTACTTCAGCGATGAAGATACTGAAGGAGCTAGGACCGAGTGCTGAAACCTGAGGGTCTCCTGCCATCAACCAACACTCTTTGAGCATTATTGTTCAACTGCTCGATTTTAGCTAATTATACAGTCACTCAACACATTTGACGACCATGTCCACAATCGTGTCTGATCTGTCATGCTCCTATATGAGTAAAAAGAGCTTTAAAACGAAATAAACAAAAATATGCTAGACAAACAGATCCCAAAAAATGACCACCTAGAAGATGCGATGCTGCAGAGAAAACTAGCTTTTATGTTTCTGAATTGTTAGGATTTTCTAAGAAAATTTTACTGAAACTTGGGACCTGTGCCAAAAAAACATATGCCTGGAACTTATGACTGGATAGAGAGTGAGCACTATAGAGAGATCTACCTCCTAGGTAGGAGTATGTTTCCATTTCAAGGAAGAGAAGTCCTAGGACCATAAAGACAGTCTTGGATTGTAAAGCTAAAGACACTAGTCATTTTCTCCAACTGAAGCAGTTTACTCACTTTTCTGAGGGAAGAACCAAGATCCTTCTCATTATGTCTCCAAGTACACTCTCTCTCTCAAAAAGATAGAGGTGAGGTGGGGGCACAGCTGACTCTCTTTTCTGCCCACTTTTATTTTGCTGGCTCCTCACCTTCAACAGACCCCACTGTATTGGGGACCACATCTGGTTCTCAACATACTAATGTAGGGCAGGCGAGCCCCCACGTGTGGCTTAGCCCATAAGGGTTCCTGGCTTTACCCAGGAAAGAATTCGAGGCCAAGCTGGAGGTAGAAGAAAACAGCTTTGTGGAAGAGACGGTGTTACAGCTCTGGGACTGCTCCTGCAGAACAGGGCTACCCCATAGGCTGAGTGTAGCAGCGCAGGGCAGTTTTGCAGTCATATTTATACCCACTTTTAATTACATGCAGAGTAAGTGGTGGTTTATGCAGAAATTTCTAGAGAAGGGGTAGTAACTTTTGGGTTGTGAGGTCATTGCCATGAAAACGGGTCACGACGCCTGTGTGTTGTCATGGCAATGGAAAACTGACTTGGCACACTGGTGGCCATTTCTTAACGAAAAGCTGCTTCTGCCCTGGCCCTGTGTGAGCTGTTCAGTTTCTTTCAGTGTCTGAGCCTGACCTCCAGAGTCAAGTCCCTCCTTCTGCATCAATGCTGCCCCTCTGGAATAAGAATCTGGGCAAAGGGGAGTGAGTTCGTGCGGGTGTAATTTGCTCTAAGTAAACAGGAACTTGCTCTGCTCTAGAAACCTCATGTTGGCATTTGGGATAATATTATTCAACACAGACATTACAAATTTAACAGGACAGAGTAACGTAACTGTTTTTAGAAAGTGATGTTAAAACATAGGAAATTTAGTGGTCTTTCAAATGGCACATATTGAGGAAGAAATCATCAACCTATCAAAAGGAAATTGATCGGTTTTCCAAAAGGCTCAAGTATAGACAATTGTAAAAAAAAAAAAAAAAGTAGAAATGAATTGCAAATTAGAAATCATCATTTTGAAAATATATTAAACTACAACTCCTTTTACTACTTTTAACTGTGCCCCAATTCTTCCACCTGCCTCTTTATTTGCATGAAATTTCTTAGCATTTGGCTTCAGCTTTCCAGGGGGGAGAAAGAATGTCTGTAGAGAGAATCCATGACTGCCCAGATTGATACAGAAGCTAAGATTTAATGTTAAGAATAAGCAGACTTTATGCAGGGCTCCAGAATCCTGTTCCTTCCTGCTGATCTAAGAAAAGTTAGGTAACAAATCAAACAATTTGATTTTCTTATTTCATTTCATGTAATTTGATATAAAGGTCAAATTGTGATTTATGTAAACAGGACTAAGTTGACAACTTTAAAATAAGATAGGTATGGTATTTTTTTAGGCCATTCTCTTGAAAAATCTACAGTTTCTCACTTTGTGAAAGGAGGTAAGATATATCTTTCATTGAGATGCAGAGGGCTACGTGAGACAAAATTCTTGTCATCTCTCAGAGGTTTCTGAATTCTTCAGGGAGAGAAATCTAAGCATCTTCACTCTATACAATTCCTCTGGTTCCATAGAACTTAACCAGTATAGAAGCATAAAATATCTCCAAAATATAACCTGAAAATAAAGCTGCAGACTTCATTCAAGGGGACTTTTATTTTTATCACAAACTTGAGCATTAAAAGAAGCAATTTTTGCAGTTTCTGCAACATAGTGATTTTTCCCCAAAACTAGCCTTGGGAAAAGTAAAAGCTTTATCAGAATTAAAGTAGATCTAGGAAACTGTTTTTAAGGCCAAATTCAGAGTTCAACTATCCTAAAGATCAATCTACAGTATTTTCATGAATTCTTAAGTAATGTGCACTCTTCTCTCTCTCTCCCCCTCCCTCCTGCGTGCATGTGTGTGTCAAAGATTAAAAAATGGAAGAAAAAAAAAAAAAAAAGGCTTGTGGCTGACTGCCAGAGAAACTGCTCACAGTTTAATTTTACAGGACCAGGTCTGGATTTATTTGAGACAGTAGACTCAACTTGCCAGAACTATCCCTAAGATGTATGTATGACCAACTGCAGTCTGTCCATCCGTGACAAGTAATGATGTGTTTGTTCCCCTCACTAGGCTGTATATGTCGATGATTCTCATAATAAACACTTTGCCTTAACAAAAACACACTGCTTAGTTTTTCTGTGATAATTCAAATAGGGAAAATAAACTATGCTTGAGCCTCTCTGGTGACACAGACAGCAGGAGAGAACGTACTGGAGCCAGTTTGGTGCTTTTGGTCACACTTTGGTCCATGCTACCCATGGAACAAGAAAACAAGTCAATAAAAATAAATCTAGTTCTGGTACGGTGTCATACTGCTAATTTATAATATAACCACTGAGAGAAATGGATGTTTGTGACTTTGTATTACTGCACCTCTGCCAAGAGCTCATTAAATATGAAAGATGCAATTGTATAAATTGGAAAACCGAAGGAGAAACATAGGAAGATAGCGCATGCAAACTGACAGTCAGTCGGATCCCTGCAAGGCAAGCAGACGTTCTGTTGAGTGTGATTTGCTAGATTAAGTTCAAGGATGCTCTGCCTTTACCTCCAGGGCCATGACTGACACTGATGTATTTTCAGGGCAGAAGGAAGGTCAGATAACAGAAAGCCTCTGTCTCCGGGTAGTCTTTAGGGCCACAGCACCGGCCTGTGCTAGACGCTGCATTGACAGCTCTTCCTGGACTCGCTGCTGAAACTCCACAGATTAATTCTCATGGAGTTCCAGCCTCAGTCTACAGGAAACAAGTGAGTTTTTTTTTGTTTGTTTTTTTTTTGTTTGTTTGGTTTTTTTTAAGAGATGTTAGCTTGATTTTCAGTATTTTGTGAATAGGCCTTATTTAATAAACTACAACTGAACTTAGCAGAACAATATCATTCTTTACTATCTACGTCAGGATAAACCAAGAGAATATGAATTTCATTCAGTCTTAGGAATAGTTCAGACAGGCCTATTCCAGGCCAATTAACTGGAAAGTGATACAACCTTATCTAGTACCAGCCTCGCGCCCTTTCTACAAATATATCTTATAAAAATAGCATATGTGGACAGAGAAAATATAGACAAGAATGAGCCGTACAGCATTTATCTCAAAATAATATAAATATGTGTGCGTGCACATGGGCGTATGTGTGTGAGACAGACAGAGAATATTATATCTGTGATATATTAAGAAAAAATCAAAATGCCCTTTACTGTATGACACTAATTGTGAAAGATCAAGGACACACACACACACACACACAGAGAGAGAGAGAGAGAGAGAGAGAGAGGGAGTCTGAAAGCACAGATACGAAATTAGTAACAATAGATACCTCTAGAGACTATATGTGCTTTAATTTATACTGTATATATGTAGAGAGGAGGGGGGGGGAGTTTCGTTCTTGTTGCCCAGTCTGGAGTGCAATGGCACGATCTCGGCTCACAGCAACCTCTGCTTCCTGGGTTCAAGGGATTCTCCTGCCTCAGCCTCCCGAGTACCTGGGATTCCAGGCATGTGCCACCATGCCCAGCTAATTTTGTATTTTCAGTAGAGACAGGGTTTCTCCATGTTGGTGAGGCTGGTCTCAGATTCCCGACCTCGGGTGATCCACCCACCTCGGCCTCCCAACGTGCCGGGATTATAAGTGTGAGCCACCGTACCTGGCCGAATACAATGCTTTAATTAATGTACGAGAAGGCACATCATATTTACCTGTACTGCCCAAGTTCTAGCTGCCAAATTGGATGTTGACATGAGTACATGATGTTTATTAAATATATTATTTTTATGTATTAACTGATTTAAAAACTTAAAATCCAAGTTCATCTAGGACTCAAAGTAGCACTACACTAGTCAAATAAAAAAAATACTGTGTTTTAATACGGTCAGTTTTAAATCTAGGGCGACAAATATCTAGCTATTCAGCTGATGAGTCACAAACTGTAAAAGCCTCCGACTTCTCAAACCATTGTGTTGTAGAAAAACTTGCAGATTTCTTTTTATTCTAGAATCAGCAATGCCAAGTGCTTAACCTAAAATCTTCACTAAGTAGGAAACATACTATAACGTGGGCAATAAGTAGAAACAATGAAATAATTCTGGATTAATCTTGCCCCTGTTTCATGTGGTAACACTCTAACAAAAATTTAAAACGTGCACATGAAATACATTTTATTTCACCGCACTGATGTAGGCAGTGTAGTCAATGAGGTCAAATCTCAGCCTAGAATTGTTAGGTTCCTAGTTACACATTAGTACCCTCAAAGGGTTTAATCTTTCTTTTTCTTCTTTCTTTATTCTTTTTAGTAACCAGAAGGAATACAAGCATACGCGTTAGAAAGAAAGTTCTAAGAGGGGACCTGCCTAGAATAAGATTATCTCCCACTCAACAAATCAAATACGTATTTTGATGGAACACTGCTCAAAGAGTCTTTTTTGAAGATAGAAGTAAATTAATTTCCCTTCCTGATGCCTGATACGACAAGACTATTAAATACTTTCATTCACTGGATGTATCTGCTGCCTTACAAGGCTGACATGACGTTGAGTTACCCGTTGTGTCAAACGCTGCACTGCTACAGAGTGACCTGCATCATGCCAGGTACTTCCAGGGTCGCCTTCCTTTTAGTGCCCATCTCCGTTAGCCATACAGGATGTCACAGAGCCCATCTGGCCAAGCTTTGTTGGCACGGCTGTAGAGCAACACAGAACTCAAAGAATACAGTCCTTGCTGTGTTGCACATTATTAACGCCTATACTTAACATCACCCACATTGTTCACACTGAAGCTCTTTCTCTGCAATGGACAAACCACGAAAGCATCAGTTATCCCCAGACCAGGTCCTCAACGATACTCCTTTTAGGAGGAATTTTGAAGGAACCTTGAAGACTCGGTGGAGGCAAAAAAATGTTTCACTGACGTGTTAAATGGTCATTGGCAAGAGACATGTATGTATAGCCAACAGTAAACAGAGTCTATAATACTGTCAGGTGTATATGCATGAAACTGCCTCTGCATTTCAGAGGCTATAACATAGTCCCTTGTCAGGCATCATAATGTTAAATTCTTTGTTAACACTATTAAGAGAGAAGCTGGTTTTTTTTTCCTCCTCTTCTAGCTATTATAACCTGCCACTAGAAGCTATACAAACTAAGGCATAAAATCCAAAGGCTAAGAAAAGTGTTCTATTTCCCAGTAAAACAAATAAAAGCCTGGGCTATTTTTAAGTAAACGAAAACAAGAAGTAATTACAAGACGTAATGTATTGTTAGGAGTACGTTTCAAAAGAAAAAAAGACAAAGGCGGAGCAAACCCGAAGTAGCTAAATCCATGTAGGTTTTCTCTCTGCGATCAAAATGGACCCATTTGCAGTGGTGCAAAGCAGCGGCACATCTGCTGATGGGAAAACGCATGCAGATGCCAAATGGGTGCATTAACCCCCCTTGGCACAGTTAATGCAGACATGCCCTTAGGGACCCTTATAAGACCCATCTGTTCAGTCAAGCATTTGCTTAATTGTGTCAAATGCCTGGCAAATGCAGTGTCAGTTAATAGATAATAGATACGTAAATGCTCTTTATGTTCTTGTACATATGCCCAGGGGCTTTAAAATAAAGACATCGCATTTTTAAAACTAATTTTCTGTTGGGGACATAATGATAGCCTTGCTGGCAGCAGCGGTCCCCCCATCATAGCTCAAACTATTGTAATGTTTAATATTTTGTAACAAATAATATCATCATTTAGGGATTGGGGCCACCCATTCATTTCCTTGTCATCTTGATGACTGTACTTGTTATTTACCTATGGCTTTATGAAGAGAAATAGAATATTCACGTCCTCTCATTACACACTTGTCTCCACACAGGTGGTGAGTAACGTGATGCGTGCAGTGAGCAGCGCAGCCTCTGGAGCTAGCTCATCCTGAGCCCCCATCCCAGGATACTGTAAGCGGTATGGGACCTCTGGAAATCTACTTGACCTTTTTGGGCAACAGTTCCCTCTTGTGGAACTGGAAGATAACAAGTTTGGTGTCACAGACTGTGAAGAATTTGAAATATGGAAGCCACAAACACGTTATAGACCTTCGGTAAACACTCATTTCCCTTCCCTCATCATCCCCTCCATCACTCTGCAAGACCTCAGGTGACATGTTCCAAGAAATGAGACTTCCTCTTCCTTAAGCCGTCGGCAACACTGCTAACTGACAAGTGTTGAGAATTAACTTCTTAATATCGCCTTTCCCCTCTATGATGCAAGCTATTATCCATGACACATTTGACAACTCTGGAGGAAATGGATGCCAGCGTGTTTTAGTGGACGTTAGATTGACAGTTCAGAAACAGAGTAGTCCTCTCTAGGTTTTAACGAAAGAAAAAGAAGGCTTACAGCTTCGTTTCCCGCCTTAAAGTGTCCTTTGCGCATCTTTGTCTCATACTTCAGACACAGAAGGAAAATCTTAAGCCCATAAAGAGCGTACGACACTTAAGGGAGGCTTGACAGCCTCTCCAGGTGTTGGGCAATAATGAATCGATTTTGAGGCTGACAGCTCATCTGCTAGAAATAATTCCTTTTTGCCACTTTTGGTTGCCTTTCCACTGACCACGTTATTTTTACCTTCCTTAGATGTGGAACGTCAGAGTTGCTAGGGAAGAGTACTTTTTCGTATACACCAATGTGTCACTTGAGAAAAAGAAAAGAAATACCAAGTTTTTTTTCCTGTTAGGGTTAAATAGTATTAGATTATCATATGTCAGGTTGAAATGGCACAACCAACATTCAGCAGTTGAACTAGATACTCAGGGCCCATAGGCAGGCATTCACCAGATGGCAGGAGAAACCTAGACATGCCCAGTGCTAGTTAGAGAGGGGCTGGTGCAGGAAAGCCTCTCGCTGACCCTGGGCATCTCTCTTGCTTTAACCAGAAATAGCTCAGTCAATTTACATTTTGTCCTTGGGGACAAAAATAGACCCTACTTCGTTACTATAGATCTGCCTCTTTTTTTTTTTTAATTGCATTTTAGGTTTTGGGGTACATGTGAAAAACATGCAAGATTGTTGCATAGGTACACACGTGGCAGTGTGATTTGCTGCCTTCCTCCCCATCACCGATATCTGGCATTTCTCCCCATGCTATCTCTCCCCACCTCCCCACCCCCCCATCCCTCCCCCATTTCCCCCCAACAGACCCCAGTGTGTAGTGCTCCCCTCCCTGTGTCCTGCCTCACAAACAGTGGTGTTTGTGGGGGCAAACAATTTTTATATGTACAGTCTAATCAGCATGGCTTGGTGGAAAGTAACAGTAAGTTTCACAAAGGAGACTCTTTGGCTTCATTTTTTTTCACCCTTGTGCCCCAAGAGAAACCACGATTAAACTAGGAAGGTCATCACTGCAGCTGTGGTCAGGATCCACATAGAACAGGGTGACTGTCTCTCTTCAGAGGAACCATCGGTTTCAGCGCCCTGGCAGCACTCACATGGAGACTGGCGGCACTGAGTGGGGAGTGTCTCCAAGACAGCGCCCTGCCAGTACCTGTGAGTTCAAGCCTGCATGCAGCCTGCACCAAGCAGCAGCCCCTCAGGGAGCAGGGAGACCTTGGTTCTGGGCGGAGCTGGGGGGCACGTACCTACATCTAACACCCAGCAGTCAGGCAGGGCCATCTGCTTGGTGTTAGACGGAGATGCTGCTGCTCCTCAAAGGTGGAAAACCCGTTTGCTGCTTGAGTTAAAAGATGCCTCTTCTGGATTTGTAATTAGCATGGGCAGCATGCTCACTTACACCAGGTCCCTGGCTTCTGACAGTGGCTGTGAGTCTCATCCTCTCAAAAGTGATTCATGTTACGATACTGAAGAAAAGTGACCAGCATGGACACTGTAAGCCCTTTGGAGAGTGGGACTGTCCCAAAGACTTACCCTAAAAAGATACGTTTGTAGTTCTGAAACTGAGTTTAGGGGTCACATTAGTTTTATTATTCTAAAAGACTACTGAATGAGGATTAAATCCCACTTCCAGTTACAAATAATTATGAAGAGTAGCTTGTATTGGTACCGAGTATTACACAGCGACACAAAAAGGAGGCGATGGAAATCTGGATAGCTCTCACAATGGTGTTACTTGGGATTAGTCCTGTTACCTGGAATTATATCCAGTGTTATCTGGGGCATGTGAAGTCATTTTGACAACACTCTTGTGATTTTTAGAATGCTTTTCTTCTAGATAAGAGTGTTTACTCAACACCATTTCATGTTTTTCAGAAGTCTTGACAAAAGGTATTATAGATACACCTTTATTTCAATTGTAGCCCTAGGTCTAATTTTACTTTAATCAAGTTATGCTGACTGAGGAGACTAAGGATAAGAGATGATTTATTTTTCCAACCAGAGAAATATTGGTCCTCATTATTTCCTCAAAGCTCTGTCTGAAAACAGTACAATTTTATTTTTAGATTATCTCTTTCTTCCCATTTTTGACCAGATGATACTAAAAGAGGCCAACTGGCATTTTCAGCACTCTCCCTGAGTGCTTCCTTAAATAGATCCAACAGTTCTTACTAGCTTCTATCTTCCAAGTTACCACGGGCAACATTTTGCCAATTTTTCTACCAATATTTGCCAAATTTTCTGCTGGAGAAAAGACTGCCTTATATCCAGCCTCTGATGGTTCCTCTCAGGGCTTTATGAGTCTCCAGTGGAAGCTTTTTGGCTCTCCTGTAGATTCTTCTTATCATCAATTCCCAACAGAAATGTCATCTATTTTAAGCTTTTCAAAATTATTAATATTGCAACACTCTACTTATGTGTATTCATTTCTATGTGCTACATTTTTTTTTTTAATCCCCAAACGTAGTGGCTCAAAACAACAATCATGATATCCCAAGATTTGAGAATATGTTTTTTCTGTTGGTCTTGCCTGGACCGCTCACATGGCTGCTGTCATCTGAAAGCCTGGACTGGGACTGGAGGTCACAGGTCCCTGGCCTCGGCTAAAGTAACTGGAATGGCTGTGACAGCTGGACCTCATGCTCCACGTGGACGTTTATCACAGGCGCCATCCAGTCAAGACGCCAGCTTTTGCCTCTTTGCATCGGATTCTATGACTTCCCAGGAACGCGTCGTGTGTTAGGCCTGCAGCCACTATTGGCCAAGTCAGAAGGCAGAAGAAAGAGCAGCATGACACAGAAGAGGTTAGCACAAGCTGTGACCTGCCAGGTATCTCCGTGCTTGCCCCTTACTACCTCTGACCGCCACTCTCAGAGAGCAGCTGGCACTGCCCACTCTGCTTTCCAAGTGAGAGGCACATTTTTACCCAGCCCACTCGAATCTGGAGCCATTCTGGGAAGAGACGTCTAGGAAGCACAAATCCCAGATGAACCAGATTAAAACAGTTCAAACCACCACATTTCTCTCCTTCAAATACACCTAGATTTTCTAAGTCTCACTTCCTTAAATTAAAAAAATTAGAACGTTAATAATGTAATAATCCAGAGTCATAGCAGAAAATATACAAAATACTCAAAGGTAGAGAATTTAATGGAAGTACTAATTATCCACCTTGGATGGGTTTGGGGAATCAGAAAGGGCTATGAAAAATCTAGAAAATAACAACAGTGGTACACTAGTTTCACTTCTGGGTCAGAAGAGGCCAAAAGAGGCAATGGTATTAGAGAAAACTAAACATAGCTTAGGACAATGGAAAAGGGACCACCCGGAAGGAGTTTTTAACACAGAATGCAGCAGGCCTCCTAGAGCTGCAGCCAGGCAGAGGAAGTAAAGAGAAAAATCCTGCTATCCAGTCTTCTCTTCCCCATTGCCAGGACCCCAGCAAAAGTACAAGGAGCTTGGGTAGGTCTGTCCCTAGAGGTTGGATGCTTTCTTGGAGAACAACAGAGCATTTAAAAGGGCAGGAAATGAATGTAGGCAAGAAAATGGGAGGAAAATCATTATGAATCATCCTTTTTCTCTATTCAGTGGATCTGCGGCATTCCTAAAACCTTGGTCTTATGGGACCATTTATGGAATTAGAGGTGAAGACGTTAAAGCCTTAGCACCAAATAAATTGTGGGGTCAAATTAGATATGCCTGAGAAAAACCAACGTGATCTGAAGGTCCTGTCAGGTGACTGAAAACCATAACACAATTCCCTATGTTTTCTGTGAAGGGAGAGCACAAGAATACCCTCTCTTTACTTGGCCAGGACTTCACGAGCAAAGAAAGAAATAAAAGTCTCCCTGAGAACTCCTAAGAAGAAATGTGTATTTCAGGGACTGTGAATACAATTCATCTTACTCACTGTAAAATGAATGACCTATAAAATCTGAGGCAAATATTCTGTAAATTGGTCTTACATCAGTGTTCCCCCTGGAAGCCATTCAGAAGTAAATCCATATCCTTCCTGGATGAATTCATCTTAAACTTGGGATTCAAAGCATTCTCAAAAATTAAGTCAAAGA
The DNA here is from genome assembly GCF_048565385.1 of Saimiri boliviensis. NCBI lineage: Eukaryota > Metazoa > Chordata > Mammalia > Primates > Cebidae > Saimiri > Saimiri boliviensis. The sequence continues at coordinate 2,174,466 of NC_133467.1, forward strand.
AGCATGAATCCAGAATCTCACATTAATTTCAAAAGTAAATTTCACATGGACAAGAGCAGGAAGTAGCCTGTGAAACCAAAGTTGCAGACTGAAGATACTGAAACTATCAGAAATGAGCTTGAAGATAAGTATAATACACATATTAGATTTAAAAATAACAATAAGCTGATATGTTACAAAGAAAATGTATCTATTTAATCAGACTGATACAAAAAATTACATAAAGAAAAAATTAAAATTAAGAATACAAATTAAGGAGGTTTTGGGCCAAGACAATGGGGTCTTCTAAATATACGATCATGTCATCTGCAAACAGGGACAATTTGACTTCTTCTTTTCCTAACTCAGCAAAGTGTCTGGATACAAAATCAATGTGCTGAAATCACAAGCATTTCTATACACCAACAACAGACAAACAGAGAGCCAAATCATGAGTGAACTCCTATTCACAATTGCTACAAAGAGAACAAAATACCTAGGAATACAACTAACGAAGGAGGTAAAAAATCTCTTCAAGGGGAACTACAAACTACTGATCAAGGAAATGAGAGAAGAAACAAACAGATGGAAAAACATTCCACGTTCATGGTTAGGAAGGATCGACACTGTGAAAATGGCCCAAGTAATTTATAGATCCCATGCTATCCCCATGAAACTACTATTACCTGCTTCACAGATCTGGAAAAAAATCACTTAAAACTTCATATGGAACCAAAAGATGGCCTGCATAGCCAAGACAATCCTAAGCAAAAAGAACAAAGCTGGAGGCATCATGCTACCCGACTTCAAACTATACCACAAGGTATATAACAGCATGGTACTGGTACCAAAACAGACATAGACCAATGGAACGGAACAGAGGCCTCAAAAGCAACACCACACATCGGCAACCATCTGATCTCTGACAAACCTGACAAAAACAAGCAATGGGGAAAGGATTCCCTGTTTAATAAATGGTATTGGGAAAACTGGCTAGCCATATGCAGGAAGCTGAAACTGGATGCCTTGCTTATACCTTATACAAAAATTAACTCCAGATGGATTAAAGATTTCAACATAAGACCTAACACCATAAAAACCCTAGAAGAAAACCTAGGCAAAACCATTCAGGACATAGGCACAGGCAAGGACTTCATGACTAAAACACCAAAAGCAATAGGAACAAAAGCCAAAATAGACAAGTGGGATCTAATTAAACATAAGAGCTTCTGCACAGCAAAATAAACCATCATTAGAGCGAACCAGCAACAAACAGAATGGGAAAATTTTTTTGCAATCTACCCATCTGACAAAGGGCTAATATCCAGAATCTACAAAGCACTAAAGCAGATTTACAAGAAAAAAACAAACACATTCAAAAGTGGGCAAAGGATATGAACAGACACTTTTCAAAAGAAGACAGTTATGTCGCCAACAAGTATATGAAAAAATGCTCATCATCACTGGTCGTTAGAGAAATGCAAATCAAAACCACACTGAGATACCATCTCATGCTACTTAGAATGGTGATCATGAAAAAATCTGCAGACAACAGAAGCTGGAGAGGATGTGGAGAAATAGGAACACTTTTACACTGTTGGTGAGAGTATAAATTAGTTCAACCATTGCGGAAGACAGTGTGGCGATTCCTCAAGGATCTAGAAATAGAAATACCATTTGACCCAGCAATCCCATTACTGGCTATACACCCAAAGGATCATAAATCATTCTATTATAAAGACGCATGCACATGTATGTTCATTGCAGCACTGTTTACAATAGCAAAGACCTGGAACCGACCCAGATGCCCATCAACGATAGACTGGACAAAGACTATATGGCACATATACACCATGAAATAATATGCAGCCATAAAAAACAAGTTCGTGACCTTGTAGAGACATGAATGAATCTTGAAATCATCATATTCAGCAAACTGACACAAGAACAGAAAACCGAACATCGAATGTTATCACTCATAGGCAGGTGACAAACGAGAACACATGGACACAGGGAAGGGAGCAACACCCACACAGCCAGGTAGGGAAGTGGAGGGGAGGGGAGTGACACTGAGGGGCAGGGTGGATGGGGGCGGATAACACCGGGAGAAATGCCTGATATAGGTGACAGGGCAGGGTGGGGAGTGCGGCACGTATGTACTTATGCAGCAATCCTGTGGGATGCAGGATGTGCACATGTACCCCTGAGCCCCAAGTACAATAATAAAAAAAGAATATAAATTAAAATAATTGTTTAATCATAAGTCTAGAGTGAAACTTAGGAGAGAGTTGGCGAGCTGGATGGAGAGGGGAAGTCTGGGGAGAGCGAGGTCAAATAGACAGCAGCAAATAGCTTAAAAGAAACAGGCCAAATATGTCAGTAATCACAACGAGAATAAATAGGTGAAATTATTTAACCAAAACGTTGAATAATAGCAAAACACCACCACCTGTATTGTGTTTACAGGAGCAACATCTAAAATATAAGGTAATTATGCTGGTAGATCAAGCAGAAAAATAATCTCTATATAGTAATTTTTAACAGCATACACATTCAGTAAACAAAATGAAACATGGATTATTCTAATAATTAGAACAATATTAATTTTAAAAATTGAAAGTAAATCTTTAAACTCCCAAAATGGCTACACAGATCAGTGTGGCTTTGGAGGACATACGTTTTTTTTCTTCAGATTTGTTTGTACTTGCCAAATTCCTTAATAGATATGTTTACAAGTAAAGAAAACAGCAAAATAAAATAATTTCACTTTGGAAATAACTCATATTGGTTGTTCAGAGAATGTGAATTTCCTTTCCTCTGCTTAAAAGAGTTTAAATGATTGATTCAGATATGGTATTCTGGGTGTCCAGAATAACTCTTCTTTTAATATCTGAAGTGAACATGATAGAAAAGAAGTAAAGTTGTAATAAACACTAAGCATTCACCATTATTTTGCCAAATATTTCAGAATAACCAAGTGTGATACAAACATTTTGATAAAAGCTAAAAGACGAGTCAGTGAAAAGAATAATAAGAAAAAAAGATCAAAACATGTATAATGTATTGATTCATTACTATGTACCAGAAATTTCATTATGTTAACCCCGTTAGACATATCCTGAGGTCTATCCCATCATTATTCCCATGTTGCAGAAGAGGAAACCTCCGACACAAAGATGTGTAGTCAGTCTCCTGTAATCTTGGCAGAGGTGAAGCCAGCATGTGCAGTCTGCAGAAAACATGTGCATCTGCCATGGGGTCCGTCATGACTGTAAGATACATTTTCCTTTTGCGGTGATCAGTATAATATCATTAGACTATGACGGATTATATATTCTTTTAATAAACGATTATGACAGTGACTAACATAATAGCTTATGACTGTGAACTGCGGATATGGTTTGGCTATACCCCTGCCTGTATCTCATCTTGAATTCTCACATGTTGTGGGAGGGATCTGGTGGCAGCCCTTCTTGTGTAAGTCAGTTTTGCTAGAAGCAGAGCCTGAGACAAGGATTCTTGAGCAAATGATGGAGTGATTGCTCGTAGCTGAATCCAGTACAGGAAGAGGTAATAGGATTGAACTGAGGAAGAAAATAGTCAAAGAGGTGGGCTCAGCCAAAGTCTAGTCTGATCTAAGAGGGCTTTCTGGAGTATATGACTGATGCTAGAGAGTTGTCTCAACTTGGGGATATAGCGGTGACTATTTGTGACCAGTATGTATTAGAAACTGGCTATCAGCTGTCTCTGAGGAAAGGGTTTGCTCCTCTGGCATGTCTGGGTGAGTAATTTCCTTTAGCCAAAAATAACTCTCAGGAGCGGAATGTAACTATGAGCTGTCAAGCAGCAGAAGGCTTGAGGCACTGATCTGGTAAAAGAGATTTGAGTGAGGCAGCAAGAGTGTCTGTTGTACTTTCCCAATGCCCAATACTGGGGTCCCAGGAGACAGCTCCTTAGAGGCCGCCCGCTCACGCCAAGTGTGTTAGTATCCTAGTCTGATACCTGTGGGGCACACTTTTGGGCTTTCCTCATCGCCATCCTTTAGATTACTCGTATTTTTCCTAGTATTCTTTCTACCTTATGTACTAAATGGTCAGTTGATTTAAGTAGGATTGGGTATAATGTCCTTTTCATCACATTTCTTTCCTAAAATAATAACAATGATAATAATGGTTTTATAGGAAAATTCTAGGTGGTAGATCTACCGATTAACTTGGCTTCATTGAGGTCATTTCCTTAATTAGAGAGTGGGGAGTGATGGCATTCACATGAGTTATGGGGTTTAGTGCCCCTTCTTCATGATTTCCATTTAACTGAACTGTGTAGCACCACAGAAACACTGGGCCGTCTCAGCCATACCACATCACCACATGCAAACTTTTCCCACTCCCAAAGTAGACTGATTTCTGATCCCTTGGTTTGTTATCAGCACTCCCTGTTGAGTATCAATAAAGATGCCTTGACCTCCTAAGCACAGTGCTCACACCTGTGATCCCAGCAATTCAGGAGCCTGAAGCAGTGGTCCAGAGTTCGAGACCAGTCTGGCCAACATAGTGAAAGCCCATCTCTACTGAAAATACAAAAAGTAGCCAATATTGTGGTGTGAGCCTGTAATCCCAGCTACTCAGGAGGCTGAGGCAGGAGAATCACATGAACCTGGGAGGTGGAGGTTGTAGTAAGCCAAGATCACACCATTGCACTCCAGCCCAGGTGACAATGGGAGACTCGGTCTCAAAAAAAAAAAAAAAAAAAAAAATCCCTTAGCCACAGTAGCTATTTGAATAACACACTTAGCCACAGTAGCTATTTGAATAACACAAAGACAATGGCCATATAGAACACATTTTGTTTGCTGAACAGCGTTTATGGGAAAAAAATCAACAGAAACTGAAAAAATAGCAGATGTGTCTGCATACCATCACCACCTCAATATGGTCCAGTAAACTAGTATTTCGTAGGACTGGGTGCAGATTCTAAGAAAGGAACCTGGCCATTGGGAGTGGAGATTCTTGAGTTGTACGACAGGAGACGGCCTCTTTCTCCCCTAGCTTGATCTGTAGTCCGACGTTCAAGCCAGGAGACTGCAGCTATCCAACATAACAGAAACTTGGTATCTGACCCTATTCTATCAGTTTAGCAATTAAAGTTGGGGAGCACTAGTTGGAGCACAGTCTGTAGGTTTCGGCTTTTATGATAAATGGGAAGTATCTCATTTCCTATGTCATTTTACTATCATTTAGAGTATTATGGTCAAACCCATTTTGATAGTATGTTAAAGGAGCCATAGGGTGATAGGAAATCAGTCCTGAAGAAGTTAAGTCTTACTTTCATTTTTATACAGCAAAATTGAGTTATTTTTAAAAATGTAATCTCTCTCTACCTAAGAAGAAACTGTGAATTATAAATTATAGCTGGAAGGACTTTAGCAATCATCCAGTATAATATCCATATAGCAAAGTTAAAACAGAGTTATCAGTGGTGATAAAGATATGGAATTTATCACATTCTAAAACGTTGTGTGTCAATTCAAGTCCTCTAAGAAGCAAATGTCAAGATGGGTGATATGGTTTGACTCTGTGTCCACAACCAAATTTCATCTCAAATTGTAACCCCGTATGTCAGGGAAGGGGCCCGGGTGGAGGTAACTGGATCACAGGGGTAGATTTTCCTTTTGCTTTTCTCATGATAGTGAGTGCATTCTAACGAGATCTGATCATTCCCTCCCCCACCCCACCCCCATTTCTCTCTCTCTTTCCTGTTTCTTCATGGTAAGATATGCCTACTTTCCATTCACCACATCTGTAAATTTCCTGAGGCCTTCCTTCCAATCATACTTCCTGTTAAGCCTACAGAACTGTTAGTAAATTAAACCTCATTTCTTTATAAATTACCGAGTCTCAGGTATGTCCTTATAGCAGTGTAAGAATGAACTGATACAGAAAATTAGTACCAGGAAAGTGGGGCACAGTTATAAAGATACCTGAAAATGTAAAACTGAGTTTGGAACTAGGTAACAGGCAGAGGTTGGAACAGTTTGAAGAGCTCTGAAGAAGACAGAAAGATGTGGGAAAGTTTGGAACTTCCTAAGGAGTTGTTGAATTGTGACCAAAATGCTGATGGTGATCATGAATTCCACGATGACGTGGTCTCAGTCGAGGATGAGGAACTTACTGGGAGCTAGAGTAAGAGACTGGTGGCATTTTTGCCCTTGACCTAGAGATCTGTGTAACTCTGAAGTTGAGAGAGATGATTTAGGGCATCTGGCAGAAGACATTTCTAAGCAGCAAAGTGTTTAAGAGCTAATCTAGCTATTTCTAAAAGTGTATGCTTATATGTGTGAACAAAGACATTATCTGAAACTGGAACTTACATTTAAAAGGGGAGCAGGCATAAAAGTTTGGAAAATTTGCAGCCTGGTCATGTGGTAGAAAAGAAAATCCCATTATTGGGAAAGAAATTCAAGTCTGCTGCAGAAATTTGCATAAGTAAAGAGAAACTGAATATTAATCCGAGACAGTGGGGAGTGTGTCTCCAGGGCATTTCAGAGATCTTCACGGCAGCCCTTCCCATCACTGGCCTGGAGCTTTGTGGGGAGAAATGGTTTCACGTGCTCGGCCCAGGGCCCTGCTGCTCTGTGCAGCCTTAGGACATGAGGCCCTGTGTCCCAGCCTCTCCAGCTCATGCTGTAGCTAAAAGGGGCCAAATTACAGATCAGGCCATGGCTTCAGAAGGTACAAGCCCCAAACCTTGGTAGCTTCCATGTGGTGTTGAGCCTACAGGTGCATAGGAGGTATGAGCTGAAGCTTGGGAGGTCCTGCCTAGATTTCAGAGGATGAATAAAAACACACGGATATCCAGGCAGATGTCTGCTGCAGGGGCAAAGCCCTCATGGAGAACCCCTGCTAGAGCAATGCAAAGGGGAAATGTGGGGTTGGAACCCCCACATAGAGTCTCCACTGGGGCACTGCCTAGTGGAGCTGTGACAAGAGAGCCACTGTCCTCCAGATTTTGGAATTATAGATCCACTGACAGTTGACACCATGTGCCTGGAAAAGCCATGGACACTCAATGCCAGCCCGTGAAAGCAGCTGCAGGCGCCTATAACTGTACGCCGCAGAGCCACAGGGGTGGGGCTGCCCAAGGCCAAGGGAGCACACCTGTTGCATCGGCATGCCTTGGATGTGAGACATGGAGCCACAGGAGATTATTTTGAAACTTTAAAATTTAATGACTGTCTTGCTGCTTTTCAGAATTGCATCGGGCCTGTAGCCCCTTGGTTTTGGCCAATTTCTCCCTTTTGCAAGGGGAGCATTTGCCAAATGTAGGTACCCCCACGGTATCTTGGAAGTCATTAACTTGTTTTTGATTTTATGGGTTCATAAGCATAAGGGACTTGCCTTGTCTCAGATGAGATGTTGGACTTGGCCTTTTAAGTTAATGCTGGAATGAGTTAAGACTTTGGGGGACTGCTGGGAAAGCATGGTTAGTTTTGACATGTGAGAAGGATATGAGACATCAAAGGAGCCAGGGATGCACTGGTATGGTTTGGCTCTGTGTCCCCAACCAAATCTCAACTCAAATTGTAATCCCCATGTCTCAGGAGAGGGACCTGGTGGGAGGTGACTGAATAATGGTTATGATTTTCTCCTTGCTGTTCTGGTGACGGTGAGTCAGCTCTCATGAGATCTGATTGTTTGAAAGTATGTGGAACAGACCTTTTCTCTCTCTCTGTTTTTTTTTTCTCTCTCTCTCCTGCTTCACCAAGGTAAATGTGCTTACTTCCCCTTCCCCTTCCGCCATGATTGTACGTTTCCTGAGGCCTCGCAGCCATGCCTCCTGTCCAGCCTATACAACTGTAAGTCTATTGATTCTCTTTTCTTCATAAACTACCCAGTCTCAAGTATGTCTTTATAGTAGCATGAGAATGAACTAATACAATGGGCTTAGAGGTAAAAGAGTTTTTGTTTTGTTTGTTTGTTTGTTTTTCCAGGAAATGCTAGCCAAGATAAGGGGGAACAAGCAGGAATTGCCAGAGCGAATAGCCAAGCCATCACGCAGGTCCAACACTTGTGCAACAGGTAAAGAAGGTAAAGAAGGATGGGACAGAAGAGCCTCATGCTCTAGTCATTTCTAGGAATTTCCAGCCAGAATGGTGGGATGCACTCAAGCAACCATTGTCATTTGAGGTAGTTTTAGCAAATAATTATACAGGATAACCAGTTAAATCTCAATTTGAAATCAATAACAAATAATTTTTAGAAGGATTCCCCAAATATTGTATGCATACTTACACCAAAAAAACACTTACTGTTGAGCTATAGTCAAAATTAATTGGTACCCTGCATTTTATCTGGCAACCCTAATTACAGGTATTCCCTATCAGGTAGAAATGGACTAGCACTAGTACCCTACTGTGCTTAGTCATTGACTGAGAGCAACCAGAGTAAGCGGTGCCTTGATGCAAACATTGTAATCGAAGAGGCAGCAGAAGGGGCTGTCAGTGAACTGTGCTTCTCACAGGAGGTTAGCCTGGAGATTTGAGCAGCATATGTGACCGCCACAGACCTGCAGAAACGTGCAAAACATTGGCCCATTTAACTTGTACTTCACAAAGTCTGGGGACACTTAGTGGTCTAGTGCCTGACTCGTGCCTAGAAAACCTGGAGAGGCTTCCTGCTAATGGATGAGTCAGGAAGGACCTGGCTGCTTTGAAGAGCCTGTACTTCTAGAGTTTGTCCTAGCCAAGCATGTGTGGGCACTGTCCTTGGACTCAAGGTAGACCAGAAAGAGAAGGATGCCAGTGTCGGGGAATATTCCTGTCATCTTTGACACTATCCATCAAAGATGACCGCCTGATGCAGTGATTAGACCTGGAATGGAGACTAGTGATATCACCAAATCAAAAAGAACTTGTCAACAACAAGCCAGAGATGCATCCCTTGAACCATGTGGAACAAGTGAAAGGTCTCAGGGATGAGATGTCACCAAGGGAAATAAAAGCCTCTATGTCGCTTCTGCTGTGGCCACAAACAGCCCCCACACCTCAATGGTTTATAGTAAGAAAATGTATGTCTTGTTCTTGGTATATGATGGGTACACAATACTTTAACCGCAGCTTCAGTCAGCTCTAAGATTTCAGATCTACTGTCCATGTGTCCTTTCATTCCAGAATCCAGATTGGAAGAGAAATCTTGAGGGTGTACTGTTCTCACAGCAGACAGTGGACCCTTAAGTGCGTGAGCTGTGGCACACATGCTCCGTTTAGCATCCACTGAGAACTTCCACATTTTCCCTTTCCAGTGTGCAAAGTAAACTGTGTGGCCAAGTCCAAAGGCATTGGGTGGAGGTACCTCTTGGGTGGCACCAGGAAGTCACATGCAAGAGTTACAGATGATTAGTACTATCCCAAGGAAGAGAGATTTATTTTGGAGTTGTTATGGGTTGCATTGTCTCTGCCACCTCCAAGAAAAAAAATTTACTGGATTTCTAACTCCTAGTAGCTCAGAATGTGATCTTGTTTGGAAACAGGGTCATCACAGACATGATCAAATTAAAACAAGGCTGCTGAGTGTTCTAATCCAGTTTGACTGGTGTCCTTATAACAAGGGAAATTTAGACACAGACATGCACATGCCAGAATGCCAGGTGAAGATGAAGATCTTCACGGGCAGAGATTATAAAATGTCTGCAAGCCAAGGAATGCCAATGACCTGCCAGAAAACCCACCAGAAGCTTGGAGAGGAGCCTACAACAGATTCTCCCTCTCAGCACCTGTGAAGAAACCAGTTCTGTATTTTGCTTTTTGATTTCTAACCTCTTGAACTGTGAGAGAATAAATTTCTGTGGTTTAAGCTCCCCAGTGTGTGGTCCTTTATTACAGCAGCCTTAGCAAACTAGTACAGGAATCATCATCTAAAACACCTGCCATGTCCAGAGAGCGTCCAAGCCGGATCAGCTCCACCAACCACGGCAAAGGCTTTCTGCTCCTATTCCTCTTATGGCTTTGACACTCCAACTCTTGAGTGGTCACTAAAAATAGCCTTTTTATTTAAGCTGGGTCTTGAGGAAGCCTCTAATTAACATTAGATTCAGTTTTTATTACATGTGGCAATGGGCTATTGTTACTCAATTAAGATCATGTTTTGCGACTTAGAGCAACCAGAAGTCTTCATAGTGCCTAACAGGAGTCAGAAATGTCATGGGCTTTGCTAAAGTGTTTTACTCAGAAGTGAAGAAAAAATTAGGGCTCAAAGGAGTTTTAAAGAGACAATGGAAATCCAAAGTAAAGTAGCTATAATTGTATTCAAGAGTTGTGCTTGTTTTAAGAAACACACACTCATTTTACGAATGAAGAAACTTGGACGTGGAGAATGTAAATGAGTTGCTTAAGGTCACACAACTAATTAGTGGCAGAGCTGGGACGAGATCCAGATTCTTCCCATTCCCTGTTTAATTCACTCAGCTCTGCTGACTTATCTTGTCGACTGCAGAATTATTTTTAGACCATCAGAAGTGCTTTCTTTTTTCAGTGCAGCCACATTGAAAAACAGTTGGGCAGTTCCTCAAAATGTTAAACATAGGATAACCATATGACCTACAATTCCACTTTTTGTTCTATAGTCAAGAAAAATGAAAACACACACACACACACACACACACACACACACACACACAAATATGGACACAAGTTTTTCACAGCGGCATTACTCATCATAGCCAAAAGAGTGGAAACAACCCAAATGTCCACCAAGAGATAAACAAAATGTAGAATACTACACAATGAATATTATCGCATTAAAAAGGAATGAAGTGCTGATACGAGCTAATGCATGTTCCTTGAAAACATTATGCGGAGTGAAAATTGAGGTCACTGAAGACCATACATTATCTGATTCCATTGATAAGAAATGTCCAGTATAAACAAACATACAGATACAGAAAGTACATCAGAGATTGCCTATGATGGCGGGAAAAGTGGGTACTGAGTGACTTCTAACAGGCATAGATCTCCTTCGTGCGGAGATTCCAACCTTCTGAACTTACTTGTGATGGTTGTAAAACCCTGTGAATATACCCCCAACCACTGACTTGTACGCTTTAAATGAGTAATTTTACTGTGTGTGAAGTATATCTCAATAAATATGTAAAACAAAAGGAATATATTTTTACCTGAAGCAAAATCATTGTATATTTTATTTTTATTTTTGTAATACAGATGAGGTCTTGTTACGTTGCCCAGACTGGTTTCGAACTCCCAGGCTCAAGGGTTCCTCCTGCTTCAGCCTCCCAAAGTGTTGGGATTACAGACATGAGCCACCAGGCCCAGCTGTACCTGCTGAGGGACTTTGGGCTGCTAGGAGCTTTTGTTTCAAGTCCCTGACTTTCCCTGCCTCTGGCCAGTTAGGACTTTCTTTCCAGTTTTCCTGCCTCTGGCTCCTAGGGGCTTTGTTCATGGGGAGGGAAAACAGTAGCCAATCTGGTAAACGATTCAGAGATCAATTAATCCAGAGAAAGGTTGGAAAAACCCCTCTCATTGAACGAGAACAAGAATGGGGAGGGAATAACTCAAGGATATAACCTCCAGCCGCCCAAGCCCACAGCAGCAGCCCCGTGTCCTCTTCCACAGCGTGGAAGCTGTGCCTTCATTTTCCCTATCAACTGCATGGCCGCACGCTCTTTGGGTCCGTGAGTTTTATCTGAGCTAACACTCACCGGGACCCTGAGGCCCCCTTCCCCATTCCTTCGGGTTGGTGAGGCCAAGAACCAGCAGCTAATCCAGTTACAACAGTACTTTAATCAAGCCAAAAGAAACATTGGAATTTTTTCACTATTTAAATCTTCCCACAATTTGTTCTCTTTTGCTCTCCAAGTTGGGCAAGACCTTAGAACATGCTCAGCAAAGAGTGTGCCATCTGGTTCAAAGATCTGTCATACTACAAGCACCTAAAAGGAAGTTGATCAGTTTACGTAAAAAAATTTGTGTTTTTAGTTTTCTACAGCGAAGCTAGTAGTTTCACTGCTCTAACAAATGTTAGTGGACCTGAATTTGTATCTTACCCTCTTTACCAGCTCAGCAACTCTCATACTCATGTCTTGTAACTTAGTTCTGAACAGCCTCACTCTCAGCAGACATCACCCATGAGTTAAGACTTAAGATATGGTACTTTTAACATTGGAAGATAATGACCTTTAGGTACCCCAAAGAATGTGGAATGGTAATTCTCTCTCTACTGCTTCTGCAAAACACTGTAACAATCACATGAGGACACTACATCTTCAGAAGTGTAACTTTCAAACTGTCATATCCCTTTATTAACCAGGTATGAAGATCCACTGTTCTCTTTATAATTTGTTGTATCTCTAACAGCAAAATCTTATGAGTATTAAATCATAATATACATGTTTTGAAAATAGGCATCAGAAAATTCAGCAATTGGTGATAACTGAACTTCTTAATGAGATCTTAACAACTTCTATTTATGTATTTTTCAGTGTCTGTACCTTTTATCTCAGGCCACATTTTTCTCTGAATTTTCTTTTATTTTTTTCCTTCCATTTTCTCTCCTAAAACCATGAAAATCAGAGCTTTCTAATAGTGGAATGTTTAGGAAAGCTCTTTCTCACTCCCCCGACCCCTTTCTCTTATATATGATTTCTTAAGCTCTCTCTTTACGCATGTAGTTCCAAGAGCCTAAAAACAGGAAAACAATAGATAAAAAAGGAAAAAAGCACAATGAAAGTAAGAAAAAATACGAATTTTCCACATGGTATGATACGATAAAAGTAATAGAATGGGATTAAAATGTTAAAAATGTGGTTTCATGTGGATATCACTTGGGAAGGCCATAGTAAGCGGAGGCATCATGGATTGGGGACTGCAACACGAGCTTCTGCTTCTAACACAGCTGCAGCCGAGTTCTAATGCTGTCGTATGCTGAATACTTTACCTCAAAAAACGTATGTAACCTCTTAAAGCTTGTTTCCTCATGTAAAGTTCTGATAAATGCTTACTAGGGTTATGTCTATATATGTTTGTATGTTTGTGTGACAGTGGCTTAAGGCAGTGTCATTTTGTAACTAGAATTCACAGTGAAAACCAAAAGGAATTAAGTAATGCATTCCATGTCTAGTGAATTATTAGCCTCGGGCACAGCTCCTACTCCACAGGACTTACTTGGATGTATCATTTGGGCAGAAGCAACGCAACACTTACCCCCAACACATACACACACACACACACACACACACACACACACACACATACACACTCACATGCTGTGATAATTTCCAATATTCGAATTCCTGAGTCAGTTGATGTGGTTGTTCAAGTGCCTGGAGCTGTCAAACATGAAATATGCATCCAAAAACTTAAGGCGGAGCAGAAAGAGAGAGAGGGCCAGGTGGGCATTGCGTATTCCCTCCTGGGACATGGTGAAAATAGGTTCCCATACAAGTCCAGTGCATACCACAGAAAGCGCCTGAGGATTACCAGGTCACCAGAGCATTCTCTAAGATAAGCATACATGCACCCTGCTCCCGAAAGGAACACCTTCCCACATTTCTATTTGTTTTAAGTCTACCTAGGACCTCTCATGTAGTGTTTTAAAGCCATTCTCACAGAGAACGGCTTTAAATTTTTGCACAGTGTTTATAATTTTTACGTCTACGTATTTTCTCTTCTGTGTTGTTACAGGAAATCGTGCTTTCATTCTTAATATGCCTTCTATCTGGATATAGTTTGCATGCATGAAAACTACTAATTTCTGAGGTTAATTTTGTATTCTGTTACTTTTAAAGATGGTACATTGTTGTAGAAGTCTCTTGGTAGATTGTCTCTATATTAAATAGTTTCCTCTTGATGCTGTAACAAATTGCCATAAAATTATGCTGCACCACACGTGTATGCTATTATTATAGTTCTAATGGTAGAGTCTGAAATCCGTTTTACTGGCCTTAGGTCGAGGTGTGGACAGGACAGGCTCCTTCCGGAGGCTTCACCTATTTTAGCTTCTACAGGCCTCACTTGTCCTCTGCCTCACTTCCCCCTCTGTCCATCTTCAGGCCAGCAGGGCAGCATCTTCCAATTTCTATCTGTCCTTCTGCTTCCTGGTCATGTCACCTTCTATCTGATGAACTTCTCAGTGTTCCTCTGATAAGGACCTCATGATTACAGTTAACACATCCAGATTATCTAAGATTATCTTCCCATCCCAAGAGCCTTAATTCAGTCACATCTGCAAAGTCCTTTTGCCAGGCAAAGGTCCCATATTCAGAGATTCCGATAATCAGTTGCAGACCTAAATGGGGGGTGATAATTTAGCCACCACACTGTGATCTCCCAGGTCTCACATGCTCTACTTTGCAAGTAGAAATAGTTTTTCCTCTTCCTCTAAATTATATTTATGCATCTAGTTTCTTAGTCTTGTTCAACTGTACTGGCCAAATCTGACAGTAAAATATTAAATAATTGTAGTGATACTGGGCATCCTTTTTGATCCTGATATTAAAAATCTGCCTCTGGTGTGTTTACATTAAGTTGTATACTGGGATTGGGGCAGATGTCAAGAAGAAAGATACATTCTACTTTAGGGAATAATATATAAAATCTATTTTATTCAGGCTTTGGTGAAAAAGTGTTAATTATATGTACTATCATCATCTACAAAATGGCCATATAATTTATACCACTGCATTTATTATATGATAGATTATATAACAATACATTTTGTACTACTAACATATTTTTAGGTTCCTGGAGTCCGTATCACTTAAGCATATTTTTAAAAATATTTTTGAATTTTATGTGTTAATGTGTAGCATTTCTGCAAAATACACATTGAAATTGGTCACTAATTGTATGTCTGTGTGTGTATTTATCAATTTTTAAAACTTTAGAGGGTTTTCTTTATTTTCTGTATTCTAGAGCAATAGAAAAGTACTAGCATTTTATGCTTTTTAAAGATTTGGCAAATTTTTCTTAGGAAACTTGACTAGTAGTTTTAAGAGTGGCTCTTTGAAAAGTTTCTGTATTTGTCCCATGCTAATCAGTCATTTCAGTGATCTTTAATGTAATCAAGTAAATTCTATTTCTGTATGCCGTTTTCTAGAAAATATTTCATTTAGGGTATTTATTTTCTTATATTTTCATGCAGTTGTTCAAAGTAGATTCTTAATTTTTATTAAATAAGTGACTGAACTTAGAATTACTAAAAATAATATATGTGTCTTCTGATGCTTTTTAAAAGCATTTAACCAAAGCTATCCATGAAAACGATGTCCAACAGTATAGGACATTTTATAAGAAGAGTTGTCTGGGTTCCTGAAAAATGTCAATATATCAAAGAAAAACACTCATAATTATACACCAAACATATGTAGAAAGAACCACTGTTCTTTAATAAAGGAAAAGAAATGGACATGACTGACCACCAAATACAACGTATGAATGTTCACTTGGTTTTAGAACCCGAAACAAACAAAGCAGTAAGAGCAAAACTCTGTAAATAACATTTGAAATGCAATCAGGTAAACTGAATATATTCCATCAAAGTGAAATTTCTGGTATATAATCATAGTAATGTAGTAAGATTTGTTTTTTTTAGGCAATACATGTTGAACTTTTTAGAAGGTAAAGAGTTCTGGCAAATATTAATTACATTAAACATCTGTATAGATTCATATATGCAAGAATAACAACATATGCAACATTCTAATCCACTGGTGAATTTAGGAGAAATGTATATGAGTTTTACGTACTTTTATTTCTTCTGTTGCTTTAAAATTTTTCAAATAAAATGTTGGAAAAAAAACATTTCCCTCATAACAGGATTCAAAAGAAACCTTCTTTTGACTGTTTCTTATTTTCTTCCCTCATGTTTTTCCTGTCTCCATTATTAAGCACAATTATTGGTATAAAAGAGGTTTTCAATACCCATCTTTAGACTGCCTTCTAGCCTGGGCAATAAAGCAACACTTCCGTTCTCTCTTCCTCTCCCTCTTCCTTTTCTTCCTCTCCTTCATTTTTTAAAGATTTATTTCTTTTTCTTTTTCTTTTTCTTTCAAAAAAAAAATCACATAACTTACTTCTGTTCAATCAAATTTCAAATCAAGTTTAATTTCTCCTGGAAAACCCTGAATGGCCACTTACTTATATTCTATCATCTCAATTTCCTTTTATAAAAAAAATAAAATAAAAATTTTCAAATAAAAAGTTGGAAAAAAACATTTTCCTCATAACAGGATTCAAAAGAAACCCTCTTTTGATGATATTCGGCCTTTGCCATTTCTTAGTTTGCATAGCTTCACTTACTTCCTTTCTTCCTAATTCCGTTAAGTAGTACTTTATTCTTTCTCTTTTTTCTTCTGAAAACTCAGCTTTTACTTTTCTTTTTGGATGGAGGCTAAGGCGTCTCTGTCTCCTTTCTCATTAATGTTTTTCGTTGTTATTAATTGCTTCCTTCTTATTTACTTTTCTTTTTGATGGAGGCTAAGGCGTCTCTGTCTCCTTTCTCATCAATGTTTTTCGTAATTGCTTCCTTCTTATTTACTTTGGCTAACATTGCTCTCCTTTTCCTAATTTTTGAATTTTAAACTTTAGTAAAGTTTTTTATATACATAAGTTTTATGGCTGTACAATTTTCTTTAATCACTGCTGTAGCTGATTATCATAGACTTTCGTATTTTTACTTGACCTCTAAAAAAATCTGCACTGTGAATTTATACTTCTTATTTCATCCATGATCTGGTATCACCAAGCAGGCTGGATTCAAACTCAAGTACATGATTTGCCTAGATTGAGTGTTTGAGGAAAAAAGACATGTGTCCCTTCTGGACACACACTGGCGAGACATGGACTGGGACTTGGCCTGAAGTTCAGCCCCTGTTAAGCTCAGGCACTTTGAACAGAGTACAAACTACAAAATCACCGATGGTGGACTTGATGGAACCTCAAGTTACATTCCAAGTAATCTCTGTTGGTGACTTCCTCAACAGCAAACAAGATAGACTTTCAGTGAGTGTGCAGAGATAATCAGGAAGGGTGAAGGAAACAGAAAGGAGGAAGATAGAATGTGCATTCCTGGGGCCAAAATGGCCGAGAGTCAGGGTGTTCACATGGAAAAAGCATGTTCCTAAGGAGAAAATCCTGGATTCAGTCAGCAATGACTGGACGATGACAAAAATTACCTGGAGAGTTGTATAATCAAATTTTTAAAAGTGAAAATGTGTTTACCTAGAATTCAGACAAGAGTCTTGAAAATTGTGTAGCTGTGTCTCTACGCTTTTTGAGCTCCTTTGAAAAGCAACATTTTTCTGAAATAGCAATATTTCAAGATATATCACATAGTAAAGGTGTAGTAAGTATGTATTGATGTGATGCTGTATTAGCAAACTGCAATTAATGCTACCTCAATTTTTCACCTAAAGTTTCAAAATCATTTTCACTTCTCAATGCCGTATCATCACCAATCAGTGACTTATTTCTATTGTGTATTATTTTTATTTTATTTAGAGACAGGTCTCTAGCTATGCTGCCCAGAGCGGAGTGCAGTGGCTGTTCACACGTGTGATCATGCCACTGTGCAGCCTTGAACTCGTGGGCTCAAGGGACCTTCCCTGCTCAGCCTCCCTGCTAGCAGGGTTACAGGCACACCCCACTGTACCTGGCCTAATCTTTTAGTCGTTACAATATTGTACAGCACGTTTTGATATTGCGATAGTACAATTCACTCCAACGTTACTTAGATTCAAAAAGTGTTCTTTTATTTTTAGGCTATTTATCCTTGTAGTAAAATTTATAATCAGTTTGTCAAATTAAAAAAAAAAAAACTTTTAAGATATTGAGGATTTAGTTCAATATACAGATAACTGTGGAGGGAAATTTATGTCTAAACGTTGTTTTTCTCTCTAATAAATCAGTACTTAAATTTACTTCGTTTTTGTTACTGTATCTCTGTCAAATTTAAGGGTTTTTGAAGTAAACATTTTTACATTTCTTTTTCAAAGTTCTATTTTATGCACACCATGTAACTGTATACAAAAGCATAAAAGCCTCTGTGCACAGGTACAACCTCACAGTCGGCCCATTCAAGGTACCCCGTGCAGATTTCTAGCTCTCTTTTTTACCTGCTACTTCTACCCTAGAAATTCATTTGCTTTTTTTTTTACTTTTTATTTTTTTTTCTGCCCAGTAAGATCACTGATCTCTGGGGCTTCATCTCCCTGTAGGTCTGAGTAGAAATCCAACGCGGGCCGGGCCTAGTGGCTCACACCTGTGATCCCAGCTCTTTGGGAGGCTGAGGACGGTTGATCACCTGAGGTCGGGAGTTCAAGACCAGGCTGGCCAACATGAAGTAACCCCATCTCTACTAAAAATGCAAAAATTAGCCAGGTGTGGGGGTGGGCACCTGTAGTCCCAGCTACTCAGGAGGCTGAGGCAGGAGAGTCGTTTGAACCCGGGAGGCGGAGGTTGTGGTGAGCCGAGATCACACCACTGCACTCCAGCCTGGGTGACAGAGCGAGACTCCGTCTCAAAAAAAAAAAAGTAAAATAAGAAAACAGTCCAGGGTGAGTTTGCGGCAAATGAACATGGAGGTTTCCTTCTCTTACTGATCACACGTCTCTTTCGCCTGGTGCCTGCTGCCAACTGCTTCATGCATTTTGTTTCATTTCATCCTGTTTACTACAGGAGAGTCATTTCCACATGCATCCATCAGTCATGGTCTGAAATGGAAAGCCCCTTATTTTTACTAGATTTTTATTATATGTTTTAAGAACCAAATAAGACTATATGTACCATGGTAATAAGTTATAAATTGTAATCATAAAATGAGAACTTGCTTACCGACTGTCCCGTTTATAAAGGAGAATTCATAGGTAGTCTTAAACTACCTGTGGAAGACTTGTACATTCTTTTTCTGCCTGCTCCACACCCCACATACGGTCTCCTAAATCGCACTCCTCTGCTGCTGCTTCTTCCCCAGCACCGTCTCCCGGTGTCTCTGTCCTTTTGTTTCTAACTGTTGATTTTCTCTACCATTATTTTATTTCTTTTTCTGCTCTTGTCATCATTATTTCTTACTTAATTAGCCATAGACTCACATACATATTTCCTGCACCTCCTTTCCTGTAAGAAAATTCAGGACTGGGAGTGGCGGCTCATGCCTGTGTAATCCCAGCAATTTAGGAGGCTGAGGTGGGCAGATCATTTGAGATCAGGAGTTTGGAGACCAGCCTGGCCAACGTGGTGAGACCCTGTCTCTACTAAAAATACAAAAATTAACCAGGTGTGGTGACCCATGACTGTAATTCCAGCTACCTGGAAGGCTGAGGTAGGAGAATCACTTGAACCTGGGACACAGAGGCTGCACTGAGCCGAGATCACGCCACTGCACTCCAGCCTGGGCGACAGAGTGAGACTCCATCTCTTAAAAAAAAAATTCAAGTAAGTAAATCATCCATGAAATGTCTTAATTTTCCAAAATCTAGAAATAATACAGAAAGCTTGACATTGCAATGTTTACTTTTACTGTTACTCAAAACTTGTAATTGATGATTGTGAAACTGAAATCAACCCAATAGTCCCATAGACAGGTTTTTTTTTTTTTTTTTTTTTTTTTTTTTTTTAAATAAACATAGAAGTTGACTTTTCTACTCTTAAAGCTTGAAACTTACATTTGTTTCATCCCAGTTATTTCCTCAGAAAAGGGCCCCCATGCCTTTGAAAAAGAGTATCAAGCATCAAAGAGTGAAACTCCCTAGGTAGTTACATCCTGGCAATAGGCAGCCAGGCCAGACATTTATCATGGCTGCTTCCTTACCGCTCCTGAGCTGCTGTTTTCCCACACACAGATACGTTTCTTCCATGCTGTATAACCCCTTCACCCCTGTTGGTCAGGGAGATGGATTTGAGACAGATCTGTCCCCTCAACCGCAGTACCTGATTGAAGCCTTCTTCCTTGGCAATGCTCATCCCCATCATTGGCTTTCTGTGTGGCGAGCAGCAGGACCCAGACTGAACATTCAGTGTTTGGGTAACATAATGTCATCTACTCTCTGTTATGTCTGAATATTTGTGTCCTCTTACACTATGGTGAAATTTTAACCTCCAAGGTGATGGTATTAGGAGGTGTAGCCTTTGGAAGTCATCAGGTCACAAAGGCTCGGGAACAAGATTAATTTCCTTACAAAAGATATCACAGAGAAACTCTTGCCCCTTCTGCTATGTGAGGGCACAAGGAAAAACTGTCTGTCTGCAACCCAGAGCCCTCACCAGACCCAGCCACATTCGCAAACTGATTTCAGTCAACCAGTCTCCACAACTGTCTCCACGACTGTGCAATACATTCTTACTGTTTATAGATCACCCGGCCTATGGAAATAAGACACTCAAGTTGAGCACTTAATAGGTCATACCATTCATCCATAAACTGCAAAAGAATAAATTATTTTAAGAAATATAAGAAATTTATGATTTCTCGTTTTGAATAATACTTGATTTCTTAAACAATTTTTTTTGTTTTTTAAAGAGAGGGAGAAACTGTAACCTACACCTGCCAGAAACTTTCAAGTAAGAAGATTTTAGAGTTGCCCTTCTTGATTGTAAATTTATGCTCAGGTATTTTGAGCCCTCTACTAAATCTGCTGAGTGATATGAGATGATGGAATCTTCAAACATACACAGACTATGTTATGCTCCTTGGTGAGCACTCCTCCACACAGGGAACTGGCCTCGCTCGTCTTCAGGTTTAACAATACCTTTCTAGATTGGTTTAAAGAAATTACACCTTATTTTTTAGCTGAAAGACCTTAGACATAATGGAGTTTTATCTTCTTTCACTCTTTATAAATCTTTAAAAAAAAATAAACCTCAGAGAACTCCACAGCATATTATTTTGAGAGTAATAAGCCTATTTTGTTTGATCAAAAGATAGGAAGTATTCTTCCAGCACAATCGCTCATGTTGCTTAAATGGATTTCAGCCAATTTTTGTCTGTTTTATTTTGTCCTCCTCAGGTAACCTGACAATCCAGCTTTAGAATTTATTCCTCAATTTCAAAACACAGACAATCCATGTCAAGAATTTTAAAATGGGATTTTCCTTCATTTGCCACTGAAGTCTTCTGTCTCCCCAAAGCTAATGTTGTGGCTTACATATTAGAGCATCATAAAACATTTTGTTCTTTTTTAAAAAATTTTACTCTCTTCTCATAGCCATTCATACCTGATTATAGTGTATTTACTTGGATCTGTTTTCTATATGCTTATGTTATTTATATGTTTACTTTCTTGCTTTTGAATTATTATACTTTCAGATTTAGGAAAGAAAAATGAGAGACACTGAGAGAACTGGAGTGTTATTATCAGTGGTTCTACGAAGAATCCATTTCCCAGCTCATCTTCCAGTGATTAACTGGAATTCAAGACACTGCTATTTGTTTGTTACTCATGCCACTGTTTCATAATTGATACACTGAAAGTAGTATCTACTGAGTCATACACTTGAGATGTTTTCCTAGAGGCTACTTTCTGGTTTGGGAGGTAAAGAGAATGTGAAGGGCCTAGATACTAAAAAAATGGAATTAGACAGAAAAGTACCATAGAAGAGTTAAAAAAAAATGTGTTTTGGGATTGTTTCTATATTTCAGTCAAGATACCAACAGGAAGAAATGGTACACTGAACACGAATAATTGAAGAAAGCATGAAAATGGGAATACTCCCAAATTTGCGTGAATGTTTTAAAAAAAAAAAAACACAAAAAGCGGTTAGCATCCTTAGGTCTGAAGAGGCTAGAAGGAGACCGTGTCTTGGTTTGCTAGGACTCAGTGCAAAGTGCCACACACTGCGTAGCCTAAGCAAGGTAGATTTATTTTTTCATGGGTCTGGGGGCTAGAAGTCTGAGATCAAAATGTTGGCAAGTTGGCTCCTTTGAGGCCAAGAAGGAAGGCTCTGCTGCGAATTTTGCTCCTGGGCCTGAAGATGGCTATCTTCTTCCTGGTCTTCGTACAAGTACCAGACCCAGAAAGAGCCATAGCTATAGGAGAGACCCTCAAGAATGGAAGTAATGCCAGACGCTGTCAAACTCCACCCCACTGAGGAAAAACTAAGGACACAGATACCTCAGCTTGTGGTGAGTTCTGTTCTCTGACGTTCTCTCAGTGTGCACAAAGGCTAACCATAAACACCGCAAAGAACGTAGAAATCCTGTTAAGCTCTATCCTTAGAAGCTGGTGTTCCAAAGTACAGAACAAGTAGGACCACGCAGATCTGGGGTGGTCTAACAGAATGTCTAGCATACCCTACCTCAAGAGAGCAACTCCCAGATCAGAGTAAAGGGAAGAAGTGAGTAAGAGTTTTATAAGCGAAACTTACGAGACACCTTTCAACTTATAAATGTCCTCTCAACACCAGATTCTGAAAGCCTACCTAAAGATTAAAGCAGCGTGGCATGAAAATCACAGTAATCGGGAGCCACAATGACCTATGAGAGTCTTCCTATCTCTTGTTAATGTTGAGCTAGGAGAAATCGTTGTTATCCACCATTCTGAATGAGTTTGTTCTGAATGAAGTCTTCTTTAGGCACGAAGATTTGCTATCTGTTTGACATGATTGAAAAAAACACATCTATGGTGCCTTCCAATCCCCTTCCAAAGATTTCACTTCCTAAAATTCTAGTATTGGAGAATTATAAGTTATATTACAAGATTATACCTATCTATGGTAATCACATTATATTTAAAAAAAAAATTCTAGGCAAGTTGCATTTAAGTTTACTTGAGCAAAGAATGAGTATTAACTTGACAACTTTGAGAACCAGAAGAGATTCAGAGAGCTCCCCAGCACCAGGAGCAGTGAGGCTTTAGAGACTGAAGACAGAAGCAAAGTAGAGAAATCACCAGATGGGCTACAGGTAGTCATGTGCCTGATCTGGACTCCATATAATTAGTCATTTGCTTATGTAAGCACGGTGTGATCAGGGGGCTGCCTGTAACCAGCTGAGATCTGGCTATTTATTACAAAAACAAACACAAAATACACTCTAAGACACATTGCTGTTCGTTATGTAGGAAATCAAAGTACAGAAACAGCCTCAGGTGTACGGCTTTCTCTCTTTTTTTTTTAACAAGGGCAACTGAAATTTAGGGAGGTGGTATGCAGTATCCCAACAACACAAATCACAATTGCTGAGCAGGATGAGAACTCAGGACTTCTTGTTCCTAGTCCAATTAGTTATGTTATGTTTGGCTTTAAATTTGTTTTCTTCTTTCTTTTTTATTCACTGCCACTTTTACTACCCAAAGACCAGTGTCATTAAAAACTGCCTTGGTAAGTTAGGTTCTCTTGATTATGGTCTCATAGAGCATTCTATACATTTCTTGCAGTTACACAATAGAGTTTTTATTGTTTTCAGAGCTATACTGCACGGGCTGTCTTAGATGAAGGCTGTGTCTTCCTTATTCATTACAGCACAGGACTTTAAAAGGTAATTCTTCAGTATCAGTAGTACTAAAAACCTGAATTATCTCCAATGTTGAAGTTTCAAAAAGAAAAAAAAAGATCGATAAGAATGAAAGAAAAGAAAGAAGATCTTTTAAATATTTTGTATAACTAAATTCAGAATAAGAAGTCATATAAAAACTTTACATGTAGAATAAGTCTCACAAGCTTAGTTCCCCTGAATGATAATACTTAAGAGCACTTAAGAGCACTTTCATAGGTAAGTGAACATATCTCTGCCCCCAACTGCAGGTGTTAAATCGTGATGGTAGGGTCTTCCTCTTCCTAACTATATTTGGAACTGTGGCCACAGGGTAATGAATTATACAATCTATGGAATAACTTATGCCTTACAGAATGCTCTTTAATAAAGCCTTTTGTAACTTCTTAAGCAAATCACTTTAAACAAATGAGGAATTTTCAATAGGTTAATTTACTTGGATATGTTAAATCTCAAAGACAGATCTAGGTTAGGACCCCGCTTTCAGTTTATCTCCAAGCTTGCAAGTGTAATTTCCATAAAAACAATTGCCACATGTTTCAGCTGGTGTGAGAGATCCAATTTTCCATAATGTTTTTATTGTCACAGTTGGGAACTGTACAGTCTACTTCATTTCAATTATTAGAATCATTTTGACTATTATTCTGCCCACAAGGACTCTGGCAAATGCTTTCTGTGTACACACAAGGTTTGATTTCAGCTAGCAGCTGTTCATTGTAAAGGAAATGCCTCTGATGTGCTTTATTCTGTAACACTTAAAACTATTTAGCAACCAAGAAAGCTGTTTTCCATAGTCTTTGGTGTAATTTTTTAAAATTTTCAATTGTTTCCTCGCTATTTTATACATCTATTTAATTGTCTCAATATGTTTCTTCAGTAAAAAATAGCAGATTTCAGTTACCTGTCACAAAAATGTTTTACTTGACCCAAGCTCTGGGTAATAAAATCGATGAAAAGTTCTAAAATAGATTTGCTCACCCCAGGCAAGCCCTTCCTCGGGAGCACTTCACCTGCAAGTGGCCCTGTCCCTTTCTGAGGGAGAGCTGGGCCCACTGCTACTAAAACCGGGTTTGTATTTTAAACCTTTGACTCTTACCCTCTGGGATATATTAACATTTTTATAATCATAGTTTTTCATGGAAAGTCTCCCTCTCACAGGAACATTCCGGAAACACCCATCAGGCTGAAAACTACGACTATCAGTAGGAAACCATTTACACTCTGCTTCCTCTCCCATGGTACATATGTACTCAGTCTCTGCTCTCATCAGTGCCTTTGCTGGAAGGAAGTTTGTACCTTTGCACAAAATTATTGGAATGGAATCGAGATGGATTCTGTAACAGGGTTGAGGTGAAAAGACATGTCCCCAGATAATGCAATTAGAATATGAAAAATAACTTCCACCTAAACGATCAGACAAGTAGTTTTTAAGGTTTATGGTTCTATGACTGGATTTGCTCAGATCGATTATCAGCTTTTATGAACTGACCAGAAATCTTAATTATGAGATATGATATTTTTCTTCTGAGAAAATTTCTCCCAAGTTTCTAACCACTCCTACAAAAGTACTTTTGGAATTTAAATATTGAGCGGTTGAGACTATGTTGTTTTTAGGTTTCTCAAATTACTTATTTAGTAAATCATGTATCTATAAATAACAATTAAGAAGTCTTCTATTGATTTCCTACATTTATTGAGTCTTCAAATTGTATATTTTTATAATCAAATTCATCAAAAATTATAATAGCAAAGAGTGAAAAGTTTCTCCCACCCTTATCTGCCACTGTTACTTCTTATGTACCCTTCCAGAGTCCTTTTATGGAATAGCAAGAAAATACAAATAAAAGTTATTTTTAATCTTATTTAAACAATGCATACCCACTATTTCTGTACACAGAGCTGTCACTATTTTTGATATATCTGTACATCTGAAGGATTAATATATATGATTAATGTTTTACATTTCTGTCATATACATGATATATATGCATCCTTGTTAATGAATATCGTGCTTTTTCCAATTGTTTGCTAAATCAACCATTGCTACATGAATAAACTTGAACGTGTCACTTCATAAACATGCAAACATAGTTTCAATATAAATTCTTGGGAGGTCAAATGGAATTAGTTGGTCCAAGAATATATAAACATCTAAGTATTTTCAGAAAGTGTCCAACTGTCCTCCACAGAGGTTTGCAATGTACATCCCACTTACACTCTATAAAAAGTGCCTCTTTCCCGACAATCCACAAACAGAGGGGTTGTCAAATACCTTTTGAGTTTGCACCAATCTGAGAGGTGTGATACAACTGTTGGTAATAGTGCTTTCTGTGTTGTTAATGCTGACAATAAATAGCAGAATAACAATTTTCTACTGAGGAAGCTGGAAACAGGAACTTGTACAGTATATTCTTCATTATGGATTTCACATATATTTATAAGAAAGATTTTAACAGCTTCAGAGAAAAAAAGATGAGAAGCTTTTCTGAGTACAGAACATCAGGCATTAAACTAATTATTTTACACATATGATCTAATTTAGTTCTTACAACAAACTTACATGATAGGAACTGTTATTTACATTTACAGATAAGTAAAAGAAAGATTGGGATGGGTCAAGTAATCCTCCTTAGATCACACAGATCTTGACTAGTGTAGTCTGATTTGTACCTAAATTGGTTTGATTGCAAAGTACATTCATTGCCTCACAATATCATTCTAAGAAGTGGTGAAAGGTACTGTTTCTAAACTGTAGAATATGTTTTGTTATATTACTACCATTTGGAAATGCATATTTTATTTGACAGTATATAAATCATGTATTTCCCTCTCAGAATAACTTTCAGTGCAGAAATGCTTCCATATGCTGGAAGTTTGTTGTGGGCTTTTGACGAGAGAGAGAGAATGTCCTTCTGTGCCTTGCCTGATCCTAATCACTGAGCTACAGCATGTATAAATTTAGAAATGGCATTCCCATAGAGTTAACTCCAAATGACACATTCCATTCCTGTTGACCTCATGTGACTGATAAAGTTACGCATGCAATGCAATATTGTCCCAAAATAAATGTATTTTTTAAACTTTATTATTTATATAGGTAAGATAAATTTGCAAATTAAATAAATAACATTTCAATTTCCAAATTCAGATACGTTTAAATTCTCTAAACTTTAGATGATAAACAATTAAATTACTTTGTTTTCTTGTGACCATAATTCAACTTTTTTTACTTAGCTACGTGACCTTTGAAAATAGTAACTAAATTACCTAGAATCTTTTTTTTTTTTCATTTATAACATGATGTATCAGTATGCCAGTCAAGGACTGTTTTGAAAATTCAGTGACTAATACATGTAAACTACTTAACTCAGTGATTTTTTTCAGCAAGTGGTAATGATGATTGGCAGTAGCAATAATATCACATTAACTTCCTGTAACAAAAGGGCTCTGAACTGACAATAGGAGACGCAGGTTTATATCAATCACGGCTCTGCTTGCCCCTTACCAATATTAACTGGGATAAGCAACTTTAATTGGAGTGTGAATGCCTCATGCATAAAATAATTCCGTTTGCCAAGATGTCTAACATCTTAAGTGCAATTAAAGGCAGTTTACAGATTTCTTCTAACTCCCAAGAATGTATACAGGATTTATACTCTTCTCTACCTGAGTCTTTTGTGTAAGGGAGAGCCATTATGTTCCATGTCTCATTTATTTAACATTAAGTGGCTTGCTACTTCCAGTGTCCATTTACTTTCAGAAGCATTATTATGAGAAAGTTAGATCTACAGACTACCAATATCTAGATCAAAAGACAGGAAGAAGCCACTCATGAGCAAGAAAGACCTGATTTCGCAGTCTGTGTCTTCAGGAATCTGAAGTCATCTACTTCAATAAATGCAAATGCCTTCTGGATGAAAACATATCACTCCTTACAAGGCATTTTTCTGTATGTATTGTCAGAGTCGAATTGCCGGATACAATGAACAACTTAACATAAAAATCTATCCTGAGAGTTTATAAATGCTGTAGAAGAAATTCCAGGTATGAGCATGTTATTTTAAGTATATCGTGCAATACTCAGAAATCCCTAATTTACTCAGATTTGCAAATTAGGTTTTAAAAAATATATTTTAATAAAAGAGAAACAGTCCTCAAAGAGTTTCTACTATTTCTACTTTCTTCATGGCTCTGTTTTTGCTCTACTATGAAGAACTACTTAGAGGAACAGAAAATCGACTTACCAACCTATTTTGACAAAAGGATGCTCCTAGAAATCATGATAACAATAATGTGCTACTCGTTTGAATTTTGTAAAATAAACATTAAGCACAGGTTGACTCAGACAAAAACATATGTGTTTGTGAAGCATACTACTTACAGAGCACTAAGCTAGATTCTGTAATGAATACAAAACTGTAGGTTGTTTATGGCTTTGAGCACTGTCTAGGCCAGTCACAGCACATAAATACTTAGAAAAACCTGAAACAAAAGTATGTGACAGCTGCTAATGTAGAAATGAAAATCGGAATCAAAAGTATTATTAGATATGGAAAGAAAATTCCTTGTGACTATCAGATAAGTATTTTTGGAAAAAGTAGGGATTAACTCCTTCTGGTAGAATACATTAAGAATTTTTTCCAGCAGAGAGAATACAGATGACATTAAATCATTTAAAACTGTGATGACTTAACTTTCTCAGGTTTTGTAGTTTACTTCAGTTGTTCATTTTTTGTGGGCCCTCTCATATCTTCTGTGTTCTATCTTCTTCAACAAATGTATTGATGGTTTTTTTGTATTGTTTTAAAATTTGTCATTAAAATCATAAGCAGAATAAAATTTCTAATTGCCTACTTTTGGAAATGTTCCTAACACAATAAGAGAACTGTTAGAAATAAAAGAAACTGCAGTTGTTTGTTTGCATTTAGTTGGCTTATCTCACAAGAAAATCAGAAGAAACAAAAAAACTGATTGATAAATCAATTAATCAATAGAATGAAGCTCATTGGATTAATAAAGTATACTGAATTTTTTATGAAAATAAAAGCAATAATTAATGAAATGTGATTAAAAATGTCATTCATACAAAAACCAAAATCTTAAAAATACAAAGATATCATCTTAAGAAATATGCACACACGCACAGATGCACAAATGCTCAACCATCTATCCCACCTCAAGGAATTTAATCCAAATGTTCTTCTACAGAAAACTTTTACCTTCTCTGAACTATATAGCATTTTACTTTATTTCGTTAGTTGGGTTTTACTCTCTTAAATGACACGCATTTATTATTTCATGTTCTCTCTAATTTGGGAGTCTGGGCACAAATCTGATGGTTGCCTCTGCCTGAGGTTTTTCACAGTCTGCAATCAAGTTTGGCCAGGGCCAGGGTCACATCTGGGGCGTGACAGGGAAGGTATCTGCAGTTGTTTCTTGAGGGCTGCTGGACTGAGGCCATCCTCAGTGACTGCCATGTCAAAATCTCCAGCGTGGCTAGCTGCTTTATTAAAGTGTGCAAGCTCATATAAGTGGAAGCATGCAGTATTTGTCCTTTTGTGACTGGCTTATTTTAATTAGGATCATGTTATCTAGGGTCATCCATGTTGTTCCAAATGGGAGAATTTCTTTAAGTCTGAATAATATTCCATTGTAGATACACAAGTATCTATATATGAGTGTATATCTATAAATACACAAATATAGATTGGTGTATATGTATATACATATCTAGTCAAAGATTTATCTCAATGAATTTAATCCAAATGTTCTTAACCTATATATCTCTATATATGTATTTTTAGATATACACACATATATATACATATACACAGATATATAGATATGTGTGTATATGTACATGTGTCTATATATGTATCTATATAGACATACATAGTGCATTTTCTTTATCCATTCATCTGTCAATTGACACAAGTTGTAACCATATCTTGGCTACTGTGAATAACGCTACAATAAAAATGAAAGTGCAGTTATCTGTTTGAAGTAGTAAAAAATTGTTTTAATTTTTTGAGGAAGCTCCATTCTGTTTTCCAAGCTGCAACATCATTTTACATCCTCACCAACAGTGGACGTAAGTTCCAGTTACTCCACAACCTTTTGATATTTATCTTTTGATTATTTTTATAATAATTTTTTTAAGAGATGAGAGGTGATCTCTTAAAGGTTTAATTTTCATTCCTGTGGTGATTAATGATGTTGAGCATTTTTTCAGATACTTGGTGGACATTTATATGTCTTCTTTGGAGAAACGTCTGTGAAATCCTTTGCCCATTTAAATCATGTTATTTGGCTTTTTTTGCTACTGGGTTGCAGGACTTCTGCAGCAACTTAAAGTGCATACAATGTCATTTACCCTGTAACTATATAATGTTCACTTTTTATGTCTCATGCTCCAGTCATATCTCTCTAAATTTTAAGCTTCTTCAGGGCTTTGTTGTATCTATTTATATGATTCAGCAAAATTTATGTGTCCAGGCATTTAACAACATGAGTAATCGACCCATTTTCATTTTTACCCTTCGAAGGCCAACTTGTGTTGGAGTAGAATGATAGAGTGGATAGAACGCTGCGAGAGAAGCAAAAAACACATTTTTATAGAGTTTTCTGTTACCTACTACACATGTGGGCCTAGTAAAATAACTTAAAATTATTCCTACTTTGTTATACTAAGGTGGCAGCAATAGCAACAAATATGCCTACCTCACAATAAATCCTGTGAAAACCACATAAAACATGCATGCAAGGGGTTCGAAATTTGCCAAGAAAAAAAAATCTGAAGTAACAATTGGAAAGGGAGAAAAATGATAAGAATATGAAGGGTGAAAGGAAGAAGGATGAGAAGAACAAGCAAGTGGAGGAGGAGGGGAAGAAAGCCACGGGGGAAAGGAGGGAAAAGGAAGAGGCAGAAGAAGAACGCAGGGGAAGAAGAAGGCCAAGAAGAAGGAGAAAATAAAACCATTTTCTCATGAAGTCACCACATGAGAGTATTAAAAACAGAAACAGCAGTTTCAATGGAATTCAGCAGTCTTCGTATTTTTAAGCCATTCAAGTTGCCACATCATCAGAAAGCAAGTCATGGAATTAATATGTCTCCCTCTATTTTCAAAAAGTTAGTAGACTGCGCAGCACACTTCCTCATTGTATTACTTTAATAAGCTAAGATACCTGAGCTTTGGCTTTGAAAGAAAAACTCACTGTACCAGGCAGAATTTTAAAGATGTCGCCTCCAAATTCCCATTTGTTTATTCCATTAAACAGGCATTTGCAAAAGGGACTTGATAGATAAAATTAAGGCTATGGCCGTATTCATCTATTTGACATTGCTATAAAGGAATATTTGAGAGTGGATAATTTATTAAGTAAGTGGTTTATCTGGCTCACAGTTCTGCAGGCTATGCGGAAAGCACGTCACCAGCATTTGATTCTGGTGAGCGCCTCAGGAAGCTTTCAATCCTGGCAGGAGGGGAAGGGGAGCCATTGTGGCACATGGCTGGAGAGAGCGAGAGAGAGGAGGTGATGGTAGGCTCTGTTTCATAACCGGTTCTGTGAACTAGTGATAACTCACTCATCATTGGGAGGATGGCACCAAGACATTAATGAAGGATCCAACCCCATGACCCGAACACTTTCCACTAGGCCCCATCTCCACCACTGGGGGTTGCATTTCAACATGGGCTTTAGAGGGGACAAATATCCAAACAGTATCAATGGAATTCACAATAGGGGGAGTGTCTTCAATTATCCAGAGACGCCCAATCTAAATACTAAAACTTTAAAGCTAAGAACACTCTCCAGCTGGAGTCAGAACCACGCAATAGAAGAAAACAGAGAAATGGAGCTGAAGGAGAAGTCAGAAATATTCAAAGTGTGAGAGAAACCAGATACACTGTTACTAGTTTTGAGTTTTAAGGTCTCCTGTGCAAATCCCAGAAAGAGGCCTCTAGGATCTCACACAAATCACGAGAAGGAACATGGGCAGTCTGTTGCCTCCTCTTTTTAACATCCAGCAAAGAAACTGGTATCTCAGTCTCAGAACTGCAGTAACTGAAGTACAGTTAGCTTGAATGTGCCCGCAGGCAAGTTTCTCCACAGGGCCTCCTGGAAGGAAGGCAGCCCTGTGGACGCCTTCATTTGAGCCCTGTGAGACCCATGTTGGACTTCTCATATCTGACCTTCTCGTATTCAGAACTGAGGAATAAATCTGTGTTCAGTCACTACATTTGTGAGAATTTGTCAAGGCAGCCACAGAAGACTAAGCACTCGTTAAATCACATTTCTGGAATTCCAATGAAAGAAAATCAATTTCTGACACAAAATCCAACCTTCTAAAATTTCTAAACTAAATATTCTAAATTGTTTTATTTTAACCTAAATTATCTCTTGGCTCAAAAGAGGTAATGCTTTTGATCCAAAACAACAGCCACATTATTTCTGCTCTCACTTATTTGGGTGTAAACATCATTTTCTTCATTACAGGGAGACATAATTGCCCAATATTGCAATAATTGCACTGAATCAAACATAAATATTTACAAGATATCATGTTATTTTATAAAATGTAAACAGAAAATGTAAGTAAGCTCATTGCATTTGCATTTTAGATAGCTAAATGATCTGAAGACCAGACACTTCAAAATAGCTTGGATCAGAAAGGCATGTGGCTATCTTTGCATAACAAACAAAAAAAAATTATACAGATAGAGATAAATTATTTCAATGTGAACAACATGCTGCTTGCCATGTGGCTGTTGGATTCATGAGCCAACTGCAAAATCTATTGTGTGTGCAGATGTGCATACTTCTTGGTTATCTACGTAAGACTAAGGTATTTCTTCTGAGTATTCTATTTCTCTTCTAGTCTGTAAAACATTTTTATTTGCACAATTATTTATTCGTTTGAATCCTTGGAAATGAAACAAAAAAATAAGGCAATGTCTTATATATACAGCCTCTGGTGCAGCCTTTCTAAGTACAAAAGTATGCCCAGAAATTAGTGTACTCATTTAGGATTTAATAGAGTTAAAGAGACTACTACTGTTTGTACACATTTGATTAAGCAATTTGATAAAACATAGTATATTGTAGAATAGTCACAAGGAATTATCGAAAAATTGGGGGATTCATTTTCTAATTAGAATATTTAACAATTAAAATGCGTATTTTATTAATCTAATGATTTGTAGATATTGATACTGTAGAGATACTGCATGGTTTGAATTATTTTGAATCTGCCCTCAGCGACACCAGCCAAACACTATATTTCCCAAAAAAATTATGCTAAACATACGTCAGCATGTGATTCATATAAACAAAGTCTTCTGTCACATAAAAACATTTTCATTTATTCATACTTAATATTTTATCAAATATTAGCTCCTCTATAGCAGGCACTATTTTTGGTGTAGGGGTTACAGCAAAGAACAAATCAAGTCCATGAATGGTGAAAATTAAAATAAAAGTGTGTGAGCAATGTGTAGCCATAGGTGTTACAATTTTAGTTAGAATGCTCAGATAAGAAGGTTCCAGCCTGGCACGGTGACTCATACCTGTAAACCCAGCACTGTGGGAGGCTGAGGCGGGTGGATCACTTGAGGCCAGGAGTTCAAGACCAGCCTGGACAAGATGGTGAAACCCCGTCTCTACTAAAAATACAAAAATTAGCCGGGCATGGTGGCATGCACCTGTAGTCCCAGCTGCTCAGGAGGCTGACACAGGAGAATCACTTGAATCTGGGAGGCGGAGGTTGCAGTGAGCCGAGATCGAGCCATTGCACTCCAGCCTGGGTGAAAAGAGTGAAACTCCATCTTAAAAGAAAAAAAGGAGAAGGTTCTATGCATCAGAATGTACTGAGGGAATGAGTCTTGGAGACATTAAGATTAAGAGTTTTACCCATGACAGCCCCTTTCATGGGAGCTTTACTGGCCTGATGGAGACACAGCAGAGGACTGGAGGACATCTGCCTGCAGTGGCACAAGCCAGGGACGAAGCTGAAGGCTACAACAGAACAGAGAGGCTGAGCCAGGGTACGTGCACACGGCCTTCCAAGCCCTGCAAGGGTTTGGAACTCTGTTATACGCACCATACAAAATCACGGCAAGTGTCAAGCCACTTACACTTCAAAGGCATCATTCTGACCGCCCAGTCCTAAATGAATTGATGTGAAAATGTAAGCAGTGAGTTTAATAAAGTGCCCTTTGTAATGGTCCAAACAGTTTATGATAACATTGAAAAGTATTGTAATTATAGAAGTGGTAGAAAATAAAAAGATTTTGAAAAAAGAATTGGTAAAAGTAGCTGTGGATTAGACACAAGGACTGAGAAACAGAGGGGACTCGAAATTTTCTCTAAGGTTTTTCTCCTTGAGCAAGAGTGTGGATGGTGACACCCATTACTGAAATGGGAATAAGAAGTGAGGAACAGTGTATCCATAAACTAGTATTGGACTTGCTGTCTTTGAACTGCTTATTAGACACCCAAACGCAGATATCAGCTTCACAACAGAAAATATGAATTTGGAGCCCAGGAAAACAGCTCTGACCTGAGATACAAATTTAGGAATCATGAACCTTTAAATGATATTTAAAACTATGGGGCTAAATGACTGGGCTTAGAGAATAGATGGAAATGAAAACAAGATGAAGCCGAAGTTCTCAGTCACGAAATGTTATAATGCTAAACATGTAAGACGAGATGAAAACACCATTAAAAAATAGTAGAGAAACTATCAGTGAAGTCAGAGAAAAACAGGAGTCTCAGAGCAAAGTTAAGAAAAGTTTCAGGGGGCCAGGCAGGTGGCTGATGTCTGCAATTCCAGCACATAGGGACACTGAGGCAGGTACACTTCTTGAGCTCAGAAGTTCAAGATCATGGATCTCTCTGGCCAACACAGAGAGACCCATCTCTACAAAAAAAAGTCACAAATTGGCTGGGCACGATAGTATGCACCTGTGGTCCCAGCCCCTCGGGAGGCTGAGGTGGGAGGATCACTTGAGTCCGGGAGGTTGAGGCTGTTTTTGCCACTGCATTCCAGCCTGGAAAAATGAGCAAGGCCCTGTCTCAACAACAACAACAACAACAACAACAACAAGTTTCAGGAAAAAGAGTGATCAACTGCGTCAGATATTTTTGTGGGTAGTTGTAGAGCATGCGTGGAACTTCAGACGTGGCAATGACTGAAGTCCTGATTTAAAGGAATGCAAAAAAGAAGTTGAGAAGGGACACAAAGCAAAAGAAATAAGATAACTTCAAAGAAAACGATCAGTGAAGATAAATCACGGTTGCGTGTGCAGGAAAGGAGCAGGAGCTTGCTGGGAAGTGGCTGGTAGCAAGGACTGGGGACAATTACCAGCGAAGGGGAGTCTCTACAGACCTTAGACTAAGCAACCGATGGGAAGTGAAGGGACTGTCCAAAGAACACCGTAAAGATGTAAGGAAATTCTAGTTTCCAGAAAGCCCTTTGGTCGTTGAGAGGGGCCAGGGAAAGGCATGGAATCAGGTCAGTTTACAGCATGGATAGAAGCACGTAGGATAAAAGTCCAGGTGATGAACGATACTCAGGGAAACAGGGACATTTTGCGATGACTGAAGTCAATAGGATTGATCATTCAGCATTATAGTCCCAGACGCATCCTGGTTTCAATGGATCATGAGTCACAGTTCCTGCCTGGGACTGGGCGCTGGCTGTTGGTGGTGATCTGGCTGGGACTGCTAGTGAGTAAAGATGGCTCTGCATTAGGGCCTCTCACAGAGCGTGGTGGGCCGCGGCAGAAAGCGATGCAGAAGGTGCCGGAGGCCTTGGATGTGACTTTTCAGAGAGCGAACATCAAGTAGTGCGTCTTTTTCCCTTTATTCAACGAATTTCTACATATTCTGTGAATTTTCCACGTGCTGGATTCTGTGTTGGGTGCTGGCAATATAATGAAGAGAAAAACCAATTACTCCCTTTCATTTTAGAGTTTTTTAATTTATATTCGACATGGCTCAGATAGATTTCAGGACCCAGATACGTTACAATCCTTCAATGATAATTGTCTCTTAAAAATGCTACAGTATCAACTTTATTCTCACTTTAAATTAATCTTGGAAAATACAATCCTAAAATAACATCTGACAATTTTCAATCTGTGTATATCAGATCTTAATTTAAAAAGTATTTGGCAGTCATTTAGTTTCCCACACACAAAAAAATTGTATATATTTAACATAAAGCGAGTATCTTAAAGTCTGTGAGATATTAAGTTTCATGCTTATGATTTCTCTTAACACTATGTTTCTTAATCTGCCAAAAAATCTCTGCAAATCAGAAATTCTGTTGGATAAAAAAGGATAAAATCCTCTTTAAAGCTTTTTGATTTATAAATGAAAAGACACTTATTTGACTTTCCTACAGTTCCCATGAGAAAGCTAATTCAACAGTGTAAATACTCCCTCCAGGTAGACAATCCTTAATAAACTGATTCAAGAGATTCCTATTTGACATAACACCCTGAGACAAGATTGCTTAATTGTCTTTATGATTACAATTTTCAAAAAGCATTCCAAAATATTAATATTATACCTTGTTTCCTTGTAAAAATAACAAAATGCTTCTGACTATTGAGATTTTATATCAGGCTTGCAAGGGTATTTGGAGTTGAATGAGGACTGATATTTATAATCTTTAATTATAGGAATTAGGTCCACAACAATACACAAAACAGGATTATAATGATTTATTTCTAAATAATTAAAAGTTACTTTGCTATACAGAGCTTGAACATTTTCTACTGTGTATCTAATACCTCACTGTTATTGAGAAGTAAAACACTTAAAAATAATCAAAGAGTAAGTTCATTCATAATTTTGAATTAATCATGAATTTTTTATAAACAAAAAAAGCTGTTTTATCACTTAAGATTTTTTCTCCCTTACATAGCAAAGAACTGGAGTATTCCACATGTCAGACTTACATGGGAATGATTCAGGACACATTTGTAGAAAATTGGATGTGATCCAGACCACAATGACCTCCATTGAAATTGAAAAATTCACGGGAGACTGATTACCGAAGAGGGAAGTTAAAGACATGGAAATTACACTTGATAGACACAACCCAATTTTAGCTAAGAATAAAGAGAGCACTAAAAGCTATAGAAAGGAAAAGTGATGGCCTGGAAAACAAGTGGGGAGCATGCAGCATCCAGGGCTTTTTTCTGGAAAGACAGATTTTTTTATTGCATGAAAAAAGATATTAGTATTGCCCTAATTTAATTACTCACTGAACAGCAATGCTGCATTCTACTGCAAAATGGAGAACTTTTGAAGTATCTGAAAATGACTCTACCAATTAAAATTTAGGTGAATAAGACTGAGGAACTTCTCTTCTGGAAAACTACATTGCTGAGTACTAAAGAGAGAAGAACACGAAATAATTTATATTCACAAGTCCACAAGTCAGCACTATTTGCAAATCTTTGATGTTATATTTTCTCAAATATTTGTGATTTGAAAGGGAGCTCCCTTGAGACTGTTAACTTTTTGAAGCCAATAGGAAAATATTATCTAATTTCTTAACATCCTCTTCCCAAAAATCACTGGTAATTATTGTCGTCTCAAGTAATGACTCTTCCAACTTCTACACTTAACCTTTAAACGCGTTTAAGTGCTTAAGAGCTTAGAACCTCACCAAGAGCTTTTTGTATTTTTTCTCTCTCCCAAGATGACCTCATTCTGTCTCATGGATTTTAATCCGCCCTATGCTTGTCATCTGAAGACATTCAGTTCCTGTCTCTATCTTTAACCTTTCTGCTGAGTGTAAGACTCACACACACAATCGTATACAGCAGCTTCCTACTCAAAGTCTTCACATGGAAGTCAAATAGATGTCTCTGGTTGACACAGCCAAACAGAATTATGTAGTTTTCTACTTACAAACTTGCTAGCTCCTAAAATGTACTCCTTTCAGCAAATGGCACTATCATTTAACACCTAGGATGAAAGCTAGAAGTCACCCGACATACTTCGCTTCCCCTTACACCCTATAACCTGTTCATTAATATGTCCTGGCAGCTAAATCTCCAAAAAACTGTGTATAAAATTAAAATTCTCACCATCTTCTCCTAGTCCAATCCTCCTTTTAGCCCAGGGTGGCTCACTGATGTTTAAATAGACATATAATAACTGTGTTAGGCAGAAGAGATTAAAGCAGCTTCCGAAAGACCTAAAAGCTGAGCCTTTATTCACCACATACTCCGCATAAACATGGAAGCCAGCAGGGGAACTACAAGAACTCAATTTTAGTATCTAGCATAATGTCTTCTAATAAAGTTGTGACCATGACGCTATAGAAACACTCAAGATTTTTAAAGACAGGGTAAGAGTTTCCAATTTAAGACATGCTAAAAAACATTTGGTGAAGAGAAAATAGCATTAAAAAAAGCTAAGAGATGGGAAATAGCACTTTTGCTGGCATTAAATTGGGCTTGAAACAGAGCACACGATGCATTTAGTCACGTAAAATAAATTTATCGGGTACCTTCTGTATTAAGGAGCCCTGTTCTAGGCACTAGAGAGTAAAATAAAATAAAATAATAAAATAAATCTACTCTCATAGATCTTAGATTCTAGAGGAAGAAGAAATACATTAATCAACTAGACAGATACATTCAAACACGGATAAATGCTAGGAGGAAAACAGAATGAGGTGAACAAAATAAGTGGCTTGAAGCTAGGAGGGCTCTCGGTGAAACTGAGGATCAACTGGGAACCAGAAGAGAAAAGCGGCTGCCATCTGCAAATCTGAGATTATCTGAGACAAGAGCACTGCTGGGAAAAGAGAACGGGATGTTTTAAAGGAATAAAAATGACTTCTTTCAGGTTATTATGATATTAAGAAAAATATTTTGACATAATGTTAGACTTATTGTTCATATATTCGATGAACAGTATGGTCTCCGCTACGTATATTATTCTAATTAAAATTTCATATGCAAATTAGAAAAATAAACTGAAAGTTTATTAAAGCGTGATCTTTAAAATACAAAATATAATGAAAGCACCTACTCTACATGAGCTTTTACAATATGCTTTCCATGTATATCCATGTATAAACCACATCTTTAGTAGTGAGGTATTTCAGGGGAATGATTGTGCTGGAAGTCAGAATGCAGTTAGTAGAGATTTAAATAAGATGTAAGAAAATGCAAACATCAAGGAGACTAATGAAACTGAGTTAGAATTTAACAAACAACAACGAATAGCTAGCTATCCCATGATTTTGGCAACACTGTAATTGTGAGAACTTTTAAGGGGTATGGTGCATTTTATGATTCATAGTTTTGCCCCTTGGGAACTCATTCTTTTGCAAATTAATTTTGTTAATAATGGAGATAAGGGGATATCATTTAAAATAGACTTCCTTTTATGTATCATAAAACCTATTTCTAAAACTGACAGATTCTTTATCAAAATTTAATACTAAGAGCAGTAGGACTTCATTTGATATGTTCATACTCAATATGCAGGAGTAACATTTAAAAATTTTTAACAAGTAAAACTGAATGATACACAATACGGTTAAGACAATAGTCAATAAAACTGATTTTTTCTATTTGAAAATATGATAAACAAGATAAACTCATTATTCTTCTGGTTCCAGGAATATTTCTAATTTTAAAATGAGTACCAATAGGCTTTACAAATTTTGAAAGCTACATTATAAGCAGAATAAAAAGCAAACGGTATATTTATTAACATGTACCTCCATTAGAAGCTACACAAAGAGGTAACAAAATCCAATGTAAATCCTTAACAAAATTGGTTTTCAGTTAATGGTCGTGTAAAATAGGTCCTATCTAAGTAAAAATCAATGTACCAGTTAGCTAAAACTATAAAAGTCAAGTATTTCCTTCAGCTGCAATACTTCTGCTTAAACTTGGCTGAAGAAAACTTTATAAGGGGAAAAATATAATCAGTTGAGAAAAAACAAACAAACTCAGGCTATAAAACATAGTGAGCAGTAAACATTAGTGAATATAAATTTAGTAAATATTAGTATACATTGGCATATAGAGAGATTCAGAAATAGATACGTGATTTATCAACAAATATTGACTGAGTTTGAATAAGTGATTGAATAATAATTTCTTTTTTAAAAAGCAATGAAGTCATGATTAGCCAAGAGAAGATTCATCACTGGCCACCATATCACTCTTTAAATTTTTCTTTGGTGTTTTCTTTCTCTTTTATGATTAATATCTCCAAAAGGCAAACGCAACTGAAATTTAAATCTTTCCAGGTTACTGCTTATTAGCACTTTTTGTGCTGGATGAGTAGGAGGTGATTCATAAGCTTATGATTAAAGGGAGTTTCTACAGTGTCTCCACTCTAAATCCTTATTAGTTATGCCTCCCTTTCATTAATATGAAAGTGAATAATTATTAGAAGCTTTTAATAAGTGCATCTTTTCAGTAAATACACTTCTGAAAATCCCTAACAACAGATAATTCATATTTACCCTTGTATCTAAGGAAGCATTATCCCTGATTTCATTTTTCTCCTTAGTAATTCCATCCAAGTCTAACCATGTGTTAACACTATCTAAACAGCAGAATATAAACTATACTATCTATATAGCAGTCACTCTGTAGATAAGCCAGTCTAAGTCACTAGGATTGAACTAAAAGGGCTGCCCACGATCTTGATAAAATTTTGCACAGTTTAACCTTGCATTCATGTAACACTGGAAATCCAAGATGAAGCCGCCTGAATGCCTGTCCTAATCCCACATCTGTCAGTCACAACCTGTATTTTCCAGATATATTTTTTCCAAAACAAATCACAGATATTAATCAAATGCAAGTTGTCCCAATTGTTAATATATGATGCAAATACCATCCTGCTTGCTTTCTCGATAGCATTAATCAACTAAAATTATTTTTTGTTTTTGTTTTGTTTTAGGGGACAGTCTCACTCTGTCACCCAGGCTGGAGTGCAGTGGCATGATCTTGGCTCACTGCAACCTCCACCTCCCGGGTTCAAGCAATCCTTGAGCCTCAGCCTCCCCAGTAGTTGGGATCACAGAATTATGTCAACTGGCTCAGCTATTTTTTTTTTTTTTTAAATTTTCAGTAGAGAGGGGTTTCGTCAAGTTGCCCAGGCTGGTCTGGAGCTCCTGGCCTCAGGTGATCTGCTCAACTGGGACTCCCAAAGCACTGGGATACAGGCATGAGTCACCACACCTGGCCAATCAACCGAAATTCAGGCAGGGTCTTGAAGCTGTAATATTTGCCATATTGAGGACTCTTTCTTATTGCCTGTGATACAGTCATGCCCTCCCTAATTTAAGACTATTCCCCTTTATTCATATCCTCTTTTCCTTGTTTTCACCACAAATTCCTAAAATTGGACTCTGCTTGATGAATACATTTCTTTGTTATCAACAAAGTTTGTTTAAAAGCACAACTTTATGTATGGGATTAATTTCTATAAAAATTTCATGATAAAAATGGGACATATTTAATGCTTGAGATGGTTGTGAACTTTTTACACCAACTTTAACAAGTAGCTACATAACAAGGTCAAACTAGAATATAGCTCCAAAATTCTGTGTATAGCTTTCTCCAATTTATTTGACATTCTCAGATTGGTGGTTACTCTAAGTCTGTATTTCCTCTCAAACATAAATCCTAAAATGTTATAAATATTAGAAATTGAAGAAAAAAATTAAAGACATCTTGTTTCAGTCTATTCATTCACTGGCAAACTTTTACACTGAGTGATTTATATCAGCTGCCCCCATTTCTCACAGGCCCTGTTTCCTAATGCTTTGTAACTCAACTCTCAATAATCTATTCTAACGACTGCTATGAAGGCTCCATTGATCTCCCACTTTTTAAAACTAAAAGCTTTTCTTCAGTCATTCATCCTGGCCTCTGTGCAACATTTAGCACATTTAGCTTTTTTGAAAATTTCTCTTCCTTTGCCTTTCATGGGACGAGGCCACTACAATATATTAACTTTTCTCCTGTATCATCAGTCATGCCCCGTCTTTCTTCACTTGTGCCTTATCCTCCTTAAATATGAATGTGCTACAAGTCTGTTTTCATTCATGTCTTAGTCTTCATCTCTTCTTCAGGGAGCACTACAAATTTTGCAGCTTCACCTTTACCTTGTTCATATGACATATCACTGCCAACAAACATACACATATCCACACTTATACATACATGTACACATATTTTGTGAACATGCCACTTATATTTGTTGTGTATATGAAGATGTGTATGTGCTTATATAGATAAGGAGAATCATAGAGATTGTTATAACACTGATGTGTCTTTTGAGCTCAATCTTCCAACAACCTACTTAAATATACTTACTCAATGCTCTATCATTCCAAACACTTGTATTTAACATGAAGTCCATCTCTGCCATCTTTTAGTTATATTTAACTCATCCTTTTGTATAATACAGCCTATTATTTTAGAACAGTATTCTTTTCTTCACCACATTCTAAGTTTTTATAAAGCTGTACTACTTATATTTACATTTTCTAACACTGACTAGAATCACGTTAGTGAGCGTTTTAACTTCTTCCCATGCCTAGCTAAAATATGATATTTAGGGTACTCTGAAAATCATTTAATTACAGGACAAAAAAACAAATATTAAGTAGGTGTATTAGTCCATTTTCACACTGCTGATAAAGACATACCTGAGACTGGGAAGAAAAAGAGGTTTAATTGGGTTTACAGGCCAGGCAGGACAGCTCACACCAGTAATCCCAGCACTTTGGGAGGCCAAGGCAGGCAGATAACTTGAGGTCAGGAGGTCAAGATAAGCCTGGCCAACATGGTGAAATCCCATCTCTACCAAAGGTATAAAAATCGGCCAGGTGTGGTGGCACATGCCTTTAATCCCAGCTACTTAGGAGGCTGAGGCATGAGAATCACTTGAACCCAGACTGCACTCCAGTCTGGGTTAACAGAGTGAGACTCTGTCTCAAAAAAATTAAAATAAAAAATAAATAAATAAATAAATAAATAACTGGACTTAGAGTTCCACATGGCTGGGGAGGTCTCAGAATCATGGTGGGAGGTGAAAAGCACTTCTTATATGGCGGTGGCAAGAGAAAATGAGGACGATGCAAAGGGGAAATCCCCTGATAAAACCATCAAATCCCATGAGACTTATTCACTACCATGAGAACAATCTGGGGGAAACTGATTCAAATTATCTCCCACCAGTTCCCACCCACAGCATGTGGGAATTATGGGAGCTCAATTCAAGATGAGCTTTGGGTGGGGACACAGCCAAACCACATCAGTTCACCCCTGGCCACTCCGCATCTCACGCCCTCACATTTCAAAACCAGTCATTCCTTCCCAACAGTCCCCTAAAGTCTAACACATTTCAGCATTAACTTGAAAGTCCACAGTCCAAAGTCTCAAGTCCCTTCCCCCATGAGCCTGTAAAATCAAACAAACACAATCTAGTTACTTCCTAGATAAAGTGGGGGTACAGGTACTGGGTATATGCATCCATTTCAAGCAGAAGAAATTGGCCAAAACAAAGGGGTTTAAGGAGCCCAAGAAAATCCAAAATCCAGTGGAGCAGTCAAATTTTAAAGCTCTAAAATGATCTCCTTTGACTCCAGGTCTCATATCTAGGTCACAATGATGCAGGAGGTTAGTTCCCGTGGTCTTGGGCAGCTCCACCCGTGTGGCTTTGAAGGGTACAGACTTTCTCCGAGCTGCTTCCAAGGGCTGACACTGAGTGTCTGTGGCTTTTCTAGGCCAATGGGGCAACCTATTGGTGGATCTACCATTCTGGTGTCCGGAGGTCGGTGGCCCTCTTCTCACAACTCCACCAGGCAGAGCCCCAGTAGGGACTCTGTGTGGGGGCTCCGATCCTACATTTCCTGTCCACACTGCCCTAGCAGGGGTTCTCCATGAGGGCTCCGCCCTGCAGCAAACTTCTGCCTGAGCATCCAGGCATTTCCATACATCTTCTGAAATCTAGGAAGAGGTTGCAAATCCCAGCTCCGGACTTCTGTGCACTGGCAGGCTCAACACCATGTGGATGCTGCCAAGGCTTGAGGCTTGCACTCTCCAAAGCCACGACCCAGGCTCTACATTGGCTCCTTCCAGCCACAACTGGAGCAGCTGGGACACAGGGCACCAAGTTCCTAGGCCCAGCCCACAAAACGGTTTTCTCCTGGGCCTCCAGGCCTGTGATGGGAGGGGCTGCCTTGAAGACCTCAGAAGTGCCCTGGAAACATTTTCTTCATTGTCTTCGGTATTAACATTTGGCTACTCATTACTTACGCAAATTTCCGTGGCTGGCTTGAATTTCTCCTCAGAAAATGGGTTTTCTTTTCTATCACACTGTCAGACTGCAAATTTTCTGAACTTAGATGCTCTGCTTCACCTATAAATCTGAATGCTTTCAACAGCACCCAAGTTACATCCTGAATGCTTTGCCACTTAGAAATTTCTTCTACTAGATACTCTTAAATTATCTCTCTCAAGTTCAAAGTTCCACATATCTCTAGGCCAGGGGCAGTATGCCATCAGCCTCTTTGCTAAAACATATCAAGAGTCACCTTAGCCCCAGTTCCCAAGAAGTTCCTCATCTCCATCTGAGACCACCTCAGCCTGGACCTTATGGTCCATATTGCTGTCAGGCTTATGGTCAAATCCATTCAACAAGTCTCTAGGAAGTTCTGACCTTTCCCAGATTTTCCTGTCTTCTTCTGAGCCCTCCAAACTGCTCCAACCTCTGCCTGTTATCCAAAGTTGCTTTCACATTTTTGGGCATCTTTCAGCAATGCCACACTTTACTCATACCAATGTACCGTATTAGTCCATTTTCATCCTCCTGATAAAGACATTCTCAAGGCTGGGAAGAAGAAGAGGTTTAGCTGGACTGACAGGTTCACAGGGCTGGGGAGGCCTCAGAATCATGCTGGGAGGTGAAAGGCACTGATTACATGGTGGTAGCAGGAGAAAACGAGGCAGATGCAAAACGGAAATCCCGGATAAAACCATCACATCTCATGAGACGTATTCACTACCATGAGAACAGTATGGGGGAAGCCACCCACATGACTCAAAGGATCTCCCACCAGGTCCCTCCCACAGCACGCAGGAATTATGGGAGTACAATCCAAGATGAGACTGAGCTGGGGGCATGGCTCAACGAATCAGGAGCCAAATGAATTTTGATGATGTCCCTTTTCCTTGCTACTCAAACTCCAGACGTGTGTAAATTCTCCATCTCCTTCGTAAGAGCTCTT
Organism: Saimiri boliviensis; assembly: GCF_048565385.1. Taxonomy (NCBI): domain Eukaryota; kingdom Metazoa; phylum Chordata; class Mammalia; order Primates; family Cebidae; genus Saimiri; species Saimiri boliviensis. The sequence goes on from NC_133467.1 coordinate 2,219,235, forward strand.
TCCCCACGAGGTTCTGTCACATGCTATCTCTGGCAGTACGGTGTCTGTAATGTGCTCTGCATCACCAAGCTGTGGCCATAAGATCCAGCTCTTTATCATCTATAAAATGTTCTGCAATATCTAAAATATACTTGTGGCTATGTCTGGGTCAATGAATATTTTGAATTTATCTTTTCAAACATTATAGACTAAATGGAAAAAAAAGGAAACAATAAAGTATTTTAGATGCACAGCAAACTCTTCTCTAAGGTTCTGACTTACATTTTTTTCTTCGTGTGTTAGTCTGTTTTCATACTGCTATAAAGATTCCACCCGAAACTGGTTAACTTCTAAACAAGAGAGGTTTAACTGAGTCGCAGTACGGCATGGCTGAGGAGCTCTCAGAAAACTTACAATAATGGCAGAAGGTAAAGAGGAATTAGGCGCCTTCCTTTACAAGGTGGCAGGAGGGAGAAAAAGCGTGAAAGGGAACTACCGAACCCTTACAAAACCATGCGTTCTAGTGAGAACTCACTCACTCTCACATGACAGCAGAGGGGAACCATCCATGTGATCCAATTACCTTTCACCAGCTTCCTCCCTCGACACCTGAGAATTACAATTCAACATGATATCTGAGTGGGGACACGGAGCCAAACATATTATTTCTTCATCTCTTATTTATCAACAGTCACTGCCTCCTACCTGAAAGAAAATTTAAATTAATTTCTAGGTTATAATCATATTATCTGTGACTAATATATTTACCTTTTTCATTTATAAAAGGCCCAACTACAGATACATTACAAATGGCTTTTTCCATTTATATTCAAAATTATGTGAAAGGGACAGCAAAAACACATTACTCAACTGAAAGCTACTATTGCTTATCTTACAGAAGATTAAATTCTTAGGTCAGTTGACTGAAACTACTCATACTTTATAGATTTAACAGTAGAAAAGCAAAATTATGATAATATAACTAGAGAAATATGATAAATATGATCAATTACTCTAACATTTATTTAGACTACCACACGATTAATATTGTTGTAATGATTGCTGTAACGATCACATTTTAAAACCAGCAAAATTAAGATACCTACTTTAAAGATGCTCTGAAGTTATAACTTGATAATAAAAGTAAAATCAGTATTGGATGAAAAATTCAATTAGGATGAACGGATCTGCTTGAACAGCTTCAGGGAACTTAATCTCTCGTCTGTTCTTTTAGTTCTTCTATTTGTGTTTCCCCTATATTATTATTATCACTAGAGGAGATACCCAACATTCATTATTATTATTAGAGGTCCTTCCCCTCTCTGAATCTCTTTTTTATCACGTTTACTTTTTCTTTCTTTCCTCACATATATGTGGGATTGAAGACTGCCTGATTATGTAATGATGACGTCAGTGTCAGAAGCAACATGAAGATTCCAGAAGAAAATTTAAAATATATAATTCCTTTCCTTATAAATGTTGAGCATTTAAAACGTTAAAAAGTTAAGCCAATGTCATTTATAAACATGAATCATGTTTGCTTGGGCTCAGCACCAAGCGTCAGTCAACTCCATGGATAAGAAACCACTTTAGTAATTTTAAAGTACAATGTCAGGAATTATACATCAATAATCATCTGTATATTCACAAAAAATGTTAATTAGACTTGGCAAATTATATGTAAACTTTTATCTAGTTCAGCTACCTGCTTGAAGGTAGCTGAAGCTTGTTTATCCCAAGGGACATTAATTTAAATGTTTTATTGAAGACATAGTCCTCGTCAAATTGAAACTCCGTTAATTTAAATGAAGGTATAGCTTAGTTTATGTGTAAAATAAAAACTTTACATCTTCTAGTAACTCGACATATGATTTTGGATTACATGCAGTATTATTACAATATGGGTGAGCATTAAATGTAAAAAAGTAATTATGGTTGAATGCAGATTGCATGAAGAACAAAGGCAAATAATGTTTAGTATACAAACAGATACTAAAAGAAGATGTTTACTTAATCTTATCTAGGCAATATTGCCTGAAATTAAAACTTTGATTAATGTAATTACTTGTGCACAAGAAAAAGAATATTGTCTAGATATAATTTTTCTTTAAAGGTCTTAAGCCATCCTTTTTTTATTCTACTAGACAGCTAAGAAAATACCAATTCATACATTATTGTTATTAAAATAATTATCTGTTTTTATGTATTTAAAAACTTAAGCTATATCTGTAAAATATTACAGAATAATTAAAGGAGCAAGTTATAAATGTTCAAATGTGCTAAATATCAGATATACTGAAGAAATTTAACAAGTCTTTGCTTACTTACTATTCCATTATAAACGGTAAAAGAAGTTGCTTATAAAACGGTAAGATTCCATTGCCCTCTACTACGAAGCCATACATTTCCATATTTAAAATAGTCTATTTATAAAATGACATGCCAGCAGTTACTCAGCATCAGAAGTAGAAGATATTTCAAGTAAATTGAAATTGTCATTCTTGACCCATTTTAGAAATAATGCATAGGTCTCAAAACATAAGAATTGCCTTCAAACAAAAACACATAAACTTGATGTATGAAAATAAATATATTGAATGATATAAGGGAGTAGCTTAACAAAAGAGAAATTAAATATTCACTATTCAAGAAGATTTCATTGTAGAATATATCACATTTCTTACAGAATTGAAACTACTTATAAAATGGCGACTGTTCCACTGGATATATAAACATGGCTTTATTATTTGGGCCTATTCCATGGTATATTCCTTGTTATATGTTAATGTTTAAATTAACCAGCATTATTGCCTTAAGACTTTCTAAAATTCACCTACAATCTCTTCTCATATAGCTTTTTATTTTTTAAATTTCATGTTCTATCCCATTGATATTCATTCAATCTTTAGAAATGTTTACTAACGTGAGTTCCTGGGTTTTATCTGCACAGTCAGAATTCCCAGAAAAAAATGCTATGGCAAAGCTGCCCAGTTCCCTCGCCCTTCAGGGATCTGAATATCCTGAAACTCAGCACACCATGCAACAAACTGAATACCATCTAAGAATGCAATTAAAAGTCCGTTGTTTCAGTGTTTCATCAATATGATGCCTTGCTGTAACTGATGATCAGGTTAATCACAAATACATTAATTTGTAATGCTGAAAACAGTTTTACAAATATCATCTTACTCAAAATATTTTATTGATTCTCATTAGTCCTAAATTAACTACATTTGCTTTAAAAAATATGCTTGGATACCATCTTTTTTAAAAATACTGTATCAATAGAAATACCAGGTTAAACAAGCACAAAGCCAAGAAAACCAATGATGCCAGATACTGAACTTCTATAGCACAGACCTCTGAACACCCTAGCAGGAAAACGCTGCTGAGTGGAGATACCATGCAGTGCGAGCATCTTTTTAAAGCAATAAGATAGGAGGCAGTGCTTTGTGATATTAGATCTGTATCCTATATTTATAATAGTAACACACTTGCTTATCACTTCTTAGTTTGGCATTCTTCTAAAAGCCCTACAAATATTAATTCTTTTAACAAATATAAACCTTACAGTTACTATTTCACAAAGGAAGAAATAGGAACATAATAAGGATTTTGCTCAACCTCACGTAACTACTACGATAGAATAGATTCAAACTGAAGTAGTCAGTCTGACTCCAGAATACATACTTTTAGGTTATATGAGTCACAGGTGATATTGTGTTCTTAGTGTTTGATAAGCATTTAACTTGGATTAAGTGGGTTAGTATTTATAAATATATTGGACACCTAGCAGGAATTAAGTCTGTTTTCTTCATTTCGGCCCCATGACTTCATACTCAACTTCATGATTGGATACAAGTTTCCAAATTGTCGCAGTACACCCTTCATCATGAACCATGTACAACAGCTTTTTCAGCAGTGCCTTCAATCCAGGACTCAATTTCAAATCAGTACAACAGTAAGGAGCATTGAATTCTTGCTGATAACTTGACTTCAAGTCCATTTTTTTTACACGAAGAAGAATTACAAGCAAAGATTTATAATAAGTCATCTTTATCACTTAATAATCAAACCTAGATATGATTTCTTCCTGTACTTTATGAATAGCAGACTTAAATTTTATTTTTATTAAAGAAAAACCAGATCTCTTTCCATGTTTTTAAATTCAAAAATCCTAAGGGCATACCTGATAAGTAGAAAATTTGATCACAACCCTAGCATTAGAATTAGATGTCGCATTTTCAAAAGAACAAGATTTCTGGCTCTCCATGCTGCTTGAAAATTTACAAGGGAGAGATGGAGAATGAAAGATAAGATAAGAAACAGAAGGTACTGATGAATTGGACACCAAGCTTGGTCATCCTTCATGATGTAGAGTGTACCAGAAATAGGTACTCTGCACGATAATATACGGTATTTCATGGGGCATTTCACCCTGTGATTGATAATCAAATCTCCAATAATGTTGACAATTTTTCACTTTTAATAACTGCTGATAGTTTATTTCTATGAAGACAATCTTCTTTATTAAATAAAAGAAAATCTGAGATGGCTATAAAGATAGTCAATGTGTCTTCTTAAATATTTAAACACCAGTGATTTATCAACCTACTGTACTTATTCTCATTGTTTGCCACTGGTTTTACAAAGGGAATAAATTACCATTTCCATATTTCTTTTCACTGGACTCTGACCTTCCACGCTTGGAGGTCCCCTCCAATAGCAAACTGTCTCTCGATCCCTCAGTAACTTAGTCCCTAGATAACCACAAGTTTTTATTTTTAAATCTTACTTTCAGCAATTCCACAGCACTAAAGTTAATGGCTTGCTAAACCCTTGAATGCCATTAAAAGCAAGACTCTGTACATTTGTCTTTTAACTTGGTGTCTGTTCTACTTTCCATTCTTCTTTAAACAGTTGTTCTTCTATAAAAGCTCAGCAGGGAGCTGTTCCCCACAGGCTCAATCAAGTGCTCACATCCGCTGGTCTCTCTAGCAGCAGATTTAATACATTTATCTGGACAAAATTAGGCCCTGAAACATGGTGAGTTCTCAATTTATTGAATGGCAAAGCAGAAACCAAACCAACCAAATGGACTAAACAGATCCTCGTATTTCCAATCTTCCAAATGTAACTTACATGAGATAGATCTTGATCAATTTTTAGAAAAGGAAAACTTGGCAACTCCATAAACAAAAAGAAAACTCCAAGAAATTTCCTTCATGTAAAAAATAAATAAAAATAATAATGTCTCTGTATTCTTTGAAACTGCCTTTCTTTTGAAACTTAAATTATAAGAAAACAACAAATATTCTACATTAAAATGTTTAATAAGCTTAACTAAATTTCTGACGATATTGTGTATCTAAATGTAATTCAAATTTAAGAAAAATAAGTATCTTCCACATGTATTACATATCAAACATACTAATATAAGCCAAAATCCTTTAATAAAACATGAGTATTACAAATATCCATCCAATAATGGATTTAGTGTTATACGGAAATTTTCCAAACTTCCAACTACTTATCTGAAGGAGTGTGTGTAAACCATAGCATGTCCAAATACACACACATTTCTCCTCATAGAGTAAGAAAAACAAATTATAGCACACACAGAATAAAATCTAATGTAAAAAAATGAGTATACTACCACAGAATTTCCATTTCAATTAAAATGACCAGACTAGAGAAGGTGGCACACTATAGTCCATGTCATTATCATAAGAATTAGGTTAGTCTCCGCCGGGCGCGGTGGCTCAAGCCTGTAATCCCAGCACTTTGGGAGGCCGAGGCGGGTGGATCACGAGGTCAAGAGATCGAGACCATCCTGGTCAACATGGTGAAACCCCGTCTCTACTAAAAATACAAAAAATTAGCTGGGCATGGTGGCGCGTGCCTGTAATCCCAGCTACTCAGGAGGCCGAGGCAGGAGAATTGCCTGAACCCAGGAGGCGGAGGTTGCGGTGAGCCGAGATCGCACCATTGCACTCCAGCCTGGGTAACAAGAGCGAAACTCTGTCTCAAAAAAAAAAAAAAAATTAGGTTAGTCTCAATGAACCTGATGACATGATTTTCATTGGACCAAACATTTAGATGTTTTTTGTTTTGTTTTGTTTGTTTGTTTGTTTTTAGCACGAACTCAGACCTCCACTACCACAAATTATGCAGTTGAGTTTCCCACATTTGGGGAAACCGCAGGGTTCAGCACATTCAGAGTGCAATGGATAAGCCTCGCCTTGGGAAAACCACCTTCGTGATCACGGTATCTCCCCTGCTAGGTTAAGTATTGAGATGAGTTTTTAAAAGAAATATCATGTTGTTTTCCCAGATTATCGTATCTTCCTTTGAATGGTGGATACATAATTAATGAAGCCATTCAAGCTAAGAATAAATTGTCAGAAACTCATCTGCCTTTAGTGTTTACATATGTGTCATTTTATTAGATATTTGAGATGGTTAATACACAGAAGGCCTTATTTCCACTAGGAGTTTGCAATCTTCTATCAATGTAAGGCAGACAGGACTTCTTTCTCAACATGCAAGGGAAAAAAAACAATTTTTCTTAAAACTTTTATTTTAAATTCAGGGGGCACAAGTACAGGCTTATTGGATGGCTATACTGTGTGCTGCTCAGGTTTGGGTATGAATGATGCTCTCACCTTGCTCATGAGTACAGGACTCAGTAACTGATTGTTCAGCTCTTGCCTCTAACCCCCTCTGGCAGCCCCCAGTTTCTAACGTTGCCACATTCATGCCCTCGAGGACCCAATGTTTAGCTCACACTTATAAGTTAAAACAAGGGGTATTTTGTTTTCTGTTTCTGCATTAATTTGCTTAGGATAATGGCTTCCAGCTGAATCCATGCTGTTGCAAAGGACGTGATTTTGTCCTTTCCCATGACTGCATACTATTCCACAGTGTATATGTACTACCTTTTCTTAATGCAGTCCACTGCTGATGGGTACCTAGGTGTCCTGATTTCATGTCTTTGGTATTTTGACTAGTGATATAACAAATATATGAATGCCTATATCTTTTGGGTAGATGATTTGCTTCTTTGGGGTATGTATCCAGTAATGGCATGGCTGAGTCAAATGGTAGTTCAACTCTTTAGTTCTGTGAGAAATCTCCAAACTGCTTTCCGCAGTGGCTGAACTAATTTGCATTCCCATCAACAATATATAAGCGTTCTCTTTTCTCCACAGCCTCACCAGCAACTGTTCTTTTTTTTTTTTTTAATGTTTTAATAATGGCCATTCTGACAGGTTTAAGACAGCACCTCATTGTTGTATTGATTTGCATTTCTCTGATGATTAGTGACATCTCATCGGTCTTGAAATAAAATCACTTAACACAGGAGAAAGCCAAATCAAATCTGTTTTATTTGCTCTATAAATGGGGAAATCACTCTAAAAATGGCAGGAGAGAAGTGGATACGGATCAAGAAATAGAGGGAGCGTGTAATAAATTTCAAATGCCATTCATCAAAGGATTTGATTCTAGGGTCATTGCTTTATTAAATTTGTCTCCTATTCCGTATTTCTAAATAGAAAACATGCGTGAGATAATACCAAACCCCAAGACTGCATCACAACTCTAAATGAAAATGTCATTTTAGAGTTTGAAACCTTGATGCAATTTTATTTAATTCTGATTTTGATTTTTTTACTGCAAATTTATTTCAACAACACGTTATCATAGCTACATTTCACTGTCTAAAAATTAAAATATGCTCTTTAATGATGGTATGTACAATTCATTTAAATCACGAAAAGTAGAATGCATACTGAAGTTCACTTCCAGTGGTTACATGAAATAAGACGGTTTTAAGTGGGTTATCATCATACTATGCATTAGAGAGGAATCTACGGACGACACAGTTTTAAGTAGTTATGTCTCCAACTGTCAATCCATCTGACCTAGCAAGGTGCTTCTATTTGTCATAACTAGAAATCTCTAACAGTAAAGGTGGAGTACAGACCAAAATGGCATTTAAATTCTCTGTTCATATTCACTCTAAGGCAGACATTGCCAAAGAGCCAGTTGGCATGGTGTGAATAAATTCCATGTAAAATGCGTTATATCCATTTAGCTATCGTGCCACACTATATTTCACAAACTATGACCCTCTCCCAGACGTCATCTACGTGAATAAAGGGTAATGTGTAAATCTCTTCAGAAGTCTATTTAAGTACTGCAATTAGCTGCAGGAAAGGATTCTGCTTTAAAATAAACCAAAATACAGTATTTTCTTGATAACTAGGGACAACTGATTCCCTTTCCAGGGTTCATAAAAGGCTGCTGAAAAGAGAGAGGGAAGGAAAGCTAAGCGGAGGATGACTTGGGTTCTTACACCGCATTTTAAATAAGCTTCATTTATGGGGGAAAAAAAGTTTCTCTTGCTTGAATGATAGTTTGAAATCCTCTGCATTATATCACTACTGCTATTATTCCCTTTGCAAAGACTTGAGAGTATAAAGAATAAAGCTTACCAGCTAACTAAAACAAGAATTGAACCTAGAAAGAACTGCGGACAAATAAAAAATTCAAGGGTACACACCAACTCAGAATTTCCTCATTAAATGGAAATTCAGTCCTAATTTCCTTGTTGTGCAACCTCACTCTTACTTCCGCCATAATTCATCTTTTCTCATTAGAGTATCGGTTATAAACCTTTAAGACTATGCTTGTCTACTGAGAAGTTGCTTGCTTCTCCTTGTCTGTAAGACGGAACTGGTACTGGGTATCTTAGATCTATCTGTTAAAAGTGGACCAAGAGTAGCCTATTTATGACTTTATATCAAAATTGTAATTCGTTAATATTTTCTAGCTATTATTGTAATAAGAGCCCCCAGCATATTTAATTCTCCAGCAGTGAAATGAGATTTTTTTTTTTAAGTTGGCAGCCATTTCTCCTCCAAAATAAAATGCCTGCATATCTATTTGCTATCATGAGCCGTGCAGGAAGAAAATGCCGCCGTAGCACTTTGTGATCTACTGAGTCACAGTGTTTGTACTGTAACTGCATCAATATCATTTAAATTACTGCTCTGAAAGTATTCACACACTTAAAAACATTAGTTTATATAGGCCAGGCATGGTGGCTAATGCTTGTAATTCCAGCACTTTGGGAGGCTGAGGTGTGCAGATCACGAGGTCAGGAGTTGCAGACCAGCCTTGCCAACATGGTGAAATCCTGTCTCTACTAAAAATACAAAAATTAACAGACATGGTATAAGGTGTCTCTAATCCCAGCTACTCAGGACGCTGAAGCAGAAGAATTGCTTAAACCTGGGAGGTGGAGGTTGCAGTGAGCCAAGACTCCACCACTGCACTCCAGCCTGGGTGACAGAGCAAGACTCTGTTTCGGGGGAAAAAAAAAGTTTATATATTCTAAAATGTCCTGTTAGCTTGTGGTAAATATGACTCAAACCACCAAGTTATATTTTCACCTGAAGAATTGCTTTAGAAATTGAAAAATAATCCCTCGTTCCTCCATTATTTGCTTCGGATTTTTGTAGTAAATACTTTGTGAGAACAAAAAGTATTTTTATTCTGAATAATTTTGAACATCATAATATGGCACCTTAGAACTGAATAAACAAGTTTAAAGAGGGGAAACTAGAGAAAACCAATGGAGTCAATTTCGGATCACAGAGAACTTTCAGGATTGCAGACACTAGGGTTGTCAGGCTGGCAACAGTCCACCTTGGGTAATGCAATGCAGTCTACCTAAACCCCTGTGTGGCTTCATTTAACTACGGTAGATTTCCTTCGCTGTCCCAAACTGCTATGTTGTGATTTTATATATCAGAAAGAGCGGCTGTGTTCACTGATGGCAAAAGTAAAAAACTCAGTAAACAACCTATCAAAGTGTATCAGATATGACCGAATCCTTTCAAAGAAAAGACAGAATTCAGCATACATTAATACTTGAAATAGTTACAGTTATAGCTCAAAGGAAATTTTATATTTAATAGTTTCAGATGTCAAAAAACACACAATTATGTAAAACACTATTTCTTTTTATCAGCATTTACACTACGTCGCCTTTAAAATATGACATATATTTTCAAGATTAAAGATAAACTTCTGAAAAAATATAATCAAGACAATATCCAAATAAGTCAAATTAGAAATAAGAAGTAGAATTACAACAAGTAGAAAAGAGGCAATATACACAATTAAGGACAATCCTGCATAATTCTTGTATTTATAAATTAATAACCTGAATTGATTTTAACAATCTAAATTTAAATTAATCCAGTAAAATAGCTTAAAAGTTAAAAATGCAGAAAACTAAATTTAGAAAAGTAATAAAGTTGTAAAAACACATTGTCTCCTCATTGTGTACGACCCTTTAACACACACACACGCGCACACACACACACACACACACACACACACAAAACCCATCCATCAATGACTGGAAGTGGACAGATTTAATCTATTTAATCAGACTTGAAAAAGTCTGCAAGATTATGAAAAGATATTCCTTAAAACAATTACTAAAATCACATTTTAGGAAGAAAAACAACGTGTACTATGAAACAAGCCATTGTTGTCTTCTATCACTTGTAATAATCAGTCCTTGTGAATATATGATATTGTTTCTATAGAATCACTACTCCAGTAGTACATTCTCTGCCTAATATGATATGTCATAGAGAATAAATCATCAGTTCACTTCATTTTAAAATAAAATTTGATTAGGAAAACATAATAAAATACGGTATGTACTTAGCCAAAATCTCTCCAAGTTCAAACGAAATTGTAAATTGTTAAGTATTCAAAACTAAGAATAAAGTTTACGTAAGTATCAAAATAACAGAGTCAAAGAACTAAAAAAGGGGTCTCCATGTCATTTTTTAATCTCTATTTTTATAAAATACATGATAGTAAATTAAAATTTTAATTCTAAAAGAAAAAGCATCTCTTGGCATGATAGATACAAGTGCATGTTTTAAATACGTATGTTTGCCAACTTTTATATTTACTTGGAAGTTTTACTGCTTTGTCTGTAAAATGATTGGAATAAAATTAAATTTCAGCTATGAGCTCCATTCCATTGTCTTTACTCAAGTACAGATCCAGGTGCCTCCATTATTAGGTTCAATATGTTAAATGAGTATTAAAAGAATAGATTTAAGACAAACAAAAATGTGGAAATTCAGAACAGAAGCAAATACAGCCTGGGGACAGAAAAGCGCACACAATAAATATCGAAAATCCTTTCCCTGCTCTGCTTCAGTGAAGCCTAAAATGCTAAGAAATGAAAGCTGAATTATTTAAATATAAAGTTTCATTGATATTCTGAACTGCTCAAGTTTGTTAATTAAATATTAAGTTTATTTTAAGAAACTATGCTGATAAAAAAAAAAGTTGTTAAAACTTTTACAGGTATTCTACCCTGCTGATTTCTACAGAATTAATGACGGCCTACACTGGAAAAGTTTTTAAATTATTGCACACTTCTCTGGAGTACCCAGTTTCATGATTAGCTAGTTTGGACAGGTTATCTCCTTCAGCTCTTATGAAAAATGAAGAGTATGGCTTCGGTGTCAAATGCCCTGTCCAGTTATAAAACTTCCATGATTCTGTGAGCTTTAACAAATTAAATATTTGGCATCTCACACATGTATCTATGGACCAATTTTGTAATGCTGTTGAAAACTTTCTAATAAAGTTTCTAATAAATGAGAAGCTATTCTAACAAGAAGGATAAACTGTTATTTTGAATCAAAAATTAAACAAGTATTTTACTTACCTAAAATTAGCAGAATAAGACAAACAAAGATAAATGTGACTTTAAACAGCTACTCTCTAATTTGGAGCATCCTATAAAGTTAACTTATGCTAAAAATAGCCACTGTCATTTCACTAATTCAATCTCTTTAAGTTTTCTTTTAGTGCTACTGAATAAATATTGTACTCATCTCACTAGTGATGCTGTATCAGTGGTGGTTAAATTATTTCAAAAGAGAAATGAAAGAAGCATGTACGTTCATTTTAGCCTTCTGAGTGAACAAGCAACTTCTAGTGGTAAACAGAAAAGACAAATGCACACATATAACAGAGATTAAATGAATAAATGTACCAAAAGACATATGCAACAAGATGTTTTCAGATAGTATCAGGAAAATCTATCCAAGAAATGGTTCAATATAACAAGTAAATTCATAACAAATACCTCCTTGATTTCAGTAAGACTTGAATGAAAATGTGTGAACATATCATCAGACATCTAGTATGATGTATGATGAAAAGAAAATTCAAGGTCCATGACTTAATCTGAAGCTCTGTAGTGGCATTTTTATAGTAACAATTTTCACTAAACATTTATTTACATGTAAAAATTGCTTAGAACAGAAAAGAAAATTCAAGGTCCTTCCTTAGAAAAGAAAATTCAACGTCCATGACTTAATCTGAAGGTCAGTAGTGGCATTTTTATGATAACAATTTTCACTAAACTTTTATTTACGTGTAAAAATTGCACATATTAATGGAGAGACTAATATTTTAAAACACGCATACGATGCATAATAATTTAATCAGGGTAACTGTTAAAACGATTATCTCAAACATTCATCATTTATTTGTGTTGACAGCATTCCAAACCTTTTCTTATTATTGTGATATATACAATAAATTATTGTTATCTATAGTCGCCCTGTTGTGTTATTCAACACTAGAACTTACTCTTTTTAATCTACCTGCTTAAACAAAATTCTCACAATTCTTTTTTCATGCCCCTATGCTGCCCAGCCTCTGGTAGCTATCATTCTACTCTCTACTTCTTCACCTCCACGAGATCAACTGTTTCAGATTTTATACGAATGAGAACATGCATTATTTGTCTTTCTGTGCCGGGCTTATTTCACTTAATATAATGTCATCCAGTTCCCTTAATGTTGCCTCGAATGATCATATTTTATTCATTTTGTGAATGAATTACATACATTTTCTATGTACATAAAGCAAATACATCTCATTTTCTTTATCTGCTGATAGACGCTTAAGTTGAATCTATTTCCTGGGTATTGTGAAAAATGCTGCATAAACACAGGAGTCTTCGTATGTCCCCCATATATTGCCTTTCTTCTCTTTTGGCTATATACTCGGTGGTAGGACGGTTGGGCAATATGGAAGATTTATTTTTAGTTTTTTGAAGAATCTCATGCTATTTTCCATAGTGGGTGTACTAATTTACATTCCCACCAACAGTGTACCGGTATTCCCCTTTCTCCACATCCTTACTAGCATCTGTAATTACTGACTTTTTGATAATATCCATTTTAACTGGGTTGAGATGATAGTTCATTGTCATTTTGATTTGCATTCACCTTATGATTAGTGATAATGAGCATTTTTTTATCCTCTTATTAGCCCTGTGATTATCTTCTTTTGAAAAATGTTGATTCTATTCAAACCATTCATCCGTTTTCCAATAAATTATTTTTTCCATTGAATTGAGTATCTTACATGTAGTAGTTATTAATCTTTGGTTTGATGAATTGTTTGCACTATTTTCTCCCATTGCAGAGGTTTTCTGTCTTCACTTTGTTCATTATTTCCTTTGCCGTGCAGAAGGTTTTAGCTTGATATAATTCCATTTGGCTTTTGCTTTTTTGCATTGTTTTTGCTTCTGTTGGTTTTGTTTTGGGATCTCAGCCAAAAAACCTTTACCCAGACCAATGTGTTGAGGCATTTTCAAAGTTTCAGGTGTTACATTTAAGTTTTTAATCCATTTTGAGTTAATCTTTGTATGCGATAAGAGATGGGGTGTAGTTTCATTCTTCTGCATCTGGACATTGGTTTTCTGACATCATTTTTTGAAGATGCTCTCCTTTCATCATTACGGAAGTTGCTTTCCTTTCCCTGTGGCATGTTCTTGCTACCCTGTTGAAAATCAGTTGGCATGTATGTTCAGATTTATTTCTGGGTTCTCTGCTCATTCCATTGTTCTATGTGTCTATTTCTATGCCAGTATCATGCTGTTGCGATTACAACACTTTATAGCAGAGTTTGAAGTCAGGTAGTGTGATTATTCCCACTTTGTTTTTTTTGCTCAAGCCTGCTTGGGCTATTCAATTTCTTTTGCGGTTTTATACGACTTTTAAGATGTTTTTTTCTATTTCTATGAAGAATGGCATTGGCATTTTGATAGAGAGTATACTGAATGTGTAGATCGCTTTGGGTAATACAGGCACTTTAACAATGACAATTCTCCAATCCATGAACACGGATACTTTCCATTTCTGTGTGTGTTGTTTTCAATTTTAATCAGTGTTTTTACAGATTTTACTAGAGATCTCTTACTTCTTTAAGGTTATTACTATTTTTTCAGTAATAAGCTTAAAGAAGTAAAAGATCTGGATTGCTTCTTTTTTTCAGATATTTTGCTGTCAGAGTATAGAAACCACACTGATTTTTAATGTTTATTTTGTATCCTGCAAGTTTGCTATATTCATTTATCAGTTTTAACAGTTCTTTCATGGAGTTCTTAGGTTTTTTAAATATAAGATGGTATTATCTGCAAACAAGGATAATATGGTTTCTTTTATTCCTATTTGGATGCCCTTTATTTCTCTCACCTAAATTGTCTGATAAGAAATTCCAGTACTGTGCTGAATTAGTAGGCATTATTGTTTTTTCCCAGAACTTAAATAAAGACTTTCCATTTTTTCTTCCCCCATTCAGTATGGTATTAGCTGTGGGTAAGCCATATATGGCCTTTATTGTTTTCAGCTATGTTTCTTCTATAAATGGTTTTTTGAGAGTTTTTATCATAAAGGGATGTTGAATGTTACAAAAATGCTTGTTTTCAGCATGTATTGAAATTATCATATAATTTTTGTTATTGATTCTATTAATTTGACATATCACATATCAAATTAATGTATGTTGAACCACACTTTCATCCCTGGGATAAATACCACTTAATCATAGTGAATGATCATTTTAATGTGTTGTTAAATTCAGCTTGCTAGTATGTTGTTGATGATTACCGCATCTATGTTGATCAGAAATTACGGTCTGTTGGCTGGGTGCAGTGGCTCACATCTGTAATCCCAGCACTTTGGGAAGCCAAGTTGAGCAGATCACTTGCGACAGGGAGTTTAAGACCAGCCTGGCTAACATGGCAAAAACCTGTCTCTACTAAAAATACAGAAATTAGCTGGGCACGGTGGCACACACCTGTAATCCCAGCTACTCGGGAGGCTGAGGCAAGAGAATTACTTGAATCTGAAAGGTGGAAGTTTCAGTGAGCAGAGATCATGCCACACTATTACACTACAGCATGGGTGACAGAGCAAAAGTCCATCAAAAAGAAAGGAAGGAAGGAAAAGAAGGAAGAAGGAAGGGAAGGGAAGGGAGGGGATGGGAGGGGAGGGGAGGGGAGGGGAGGGGAGGGGAGGGGAGGCAAGGGGAGGGGGGAAGTTTTATTTTGTTACGTTTTTGTCTAGTTTTGGTATCAGAATAGTTTTGGCCTTGCAAAATGACTTTGAAACTATTCCCTCCTTTTCAATTTTTTGGAATAGTGTGAGTCAAATTGATACTACTTCTTTACACGTTTGCTAAAAGTCAGCAGTGAAGCTGTCAGATTTGGGGCTTTTCTTTGATGGGATACTTTTTACTACTGATTCAATCTTGTTACTTCTATTGATGTGTTTAGACTTTCTTTTTTTTTTTCTTTTTTTTTTTTTTTTAGACAGAGTTTCGCTCTTGTTTCCCAGGCTGGAGTGCAATGGCGCGATCTCGGCTCACCGCAACCTCCGCCTCCTGGGTTCAGGCAATTCTCCTGCCTCAGCCTCCTGAGTAGCTGGGATTACAGGCACACGCCACCACGCCCAGCTAATTTTTTGTATTTTTGGTAGAGACGGGGTTTCACCATGTTGACCAAGATGGTCTCGATCTCTTGACCTTGTGATCCACCCACCTCGGCCTCCCAAAGTGCTGGTATTACAGGCTTGAGCCACCGTGCCCGGCCTGTTTAGACTTTCTATCTCTTCATGGCTTAGTCTTGATAGGTTGTACATGTTCAGAAATTTCTTCAAGATTTTCCAATTTGTTGGCAAATAGTTTCTTATAATAGTCTCAAACAATTTTTGTAATTCTGTGATATAAATTATATCTCATTGTTCATCTTTGATTTTACTTAACTAGGCCTTCTCTCTTCTTTTATTAGTCTAGCTAAAGGTTTGTCAATTCTGCTTATCTTATCAAGAAAACAACTTTCATCTTATTGATGTATCTTATGTGCTTTTTAAAAGTCTATATTGATCTATCTTATGTGCGTTTTTTAAAGTCTAAATTTTGTTTCTGCTCTGACCTTTGTTGTTTCTTTTTTAGACTAATTTTGGACTTTGTTTTTGTTTTGTTTGTATCTAGTTCTTTGAAGTGCATCATTAGATTCTTTATTTGAAGTCTTTCTACTTTTTTTTAGAAACAGTCTCATTCAGTCACTCAGGCTGAATTACAGTGGGATGATTACAGCTCACTGCACCCTCAGACTCCTGGGGTCAAGTGGCCCTCCCAGCTCGGCCTCCTAAGTAGTTGGGACTATAGACTTGTGCCACCACACCAAAAGAATTTTAAAAAATGTTTTAGAGACAGATATCACTATATTTCTCAGGTTTTCTCAAATGCCTGGTCTCAAGTGATCCTCCCACCTCAACCACCTGAGCAGCTGGGATTACAGGTGTTAGCCACCATGCCCAGCTCTTTCTACTTTCCTGATGCAAGTGCTTATTGCTATACATTTTTCCTCTTAGAAGTGCTTTCATTGTCTTATAGATTTTGACATGTGTTTTTATTTTTACTTGTCTCACTAAATTTTTAAATTTTCTATTTAATTCTTCACTAACCTATTTGTTATTCAAAGCCATGGTGACTCATGTAAATTCACACAGTTTGCAGCATTCCCTCTGTTACTGATTTCTGGTCTGTTTCTTTGTGCTGAGAAAAGATATTTGATATGAGTTTAAATTTTTAAACTTTGTGAAGACTTGGTTTGTAACCTAACCTATGGTTTATCCTACAGAAAGTTTCACGTGCTATTAAGAAAAATGTGTATTCTCCTCCCGCTGAATAAAATGTTCTGTAAATGTCTGTTAGATCCATTTACCCAAGGGTGCTGTTTAATGCTTCTCTGCTAATTTTTTGTCAGGATGGTATATCCACTGCAGAAAGTGAGGTGCTGAATTCCTCTTCTATTCGTGAATTTCAGTCAATTTCTCTCTTAGGCTGTTTTAATGTATGTTTTACATATCCCAATTCTCTGGTGTTGAGTGCATATATATTACAATTGTTGCATCCTATTATTTTGAAACTTTTATCATTAGATAATGGTCTCCATTGTTTGAAATATTCTTGACTCAAAGCATATGCTGTAAGTATCCTTTTCTATTTCTATTTGCATGCAATATTTTTTTTCCATCTGCATTAGTCCATTTTCATGCTGCTGATAAAGACATATCCTAGACTGGGCAATCTACAAAGAAAGAGGTTTAATGGACTTACAGTTCCACGTGGCTGGGGAGGCCTCAGAGTCACCGCAAAGGGTGAAAGACACGTCTCACAATGGTGGCAGACAAGAGAAAAGAGCTTGTTAGGGAAACTCCCCTTTTTAAAACTATCGGTTTGAGACTTCACAATCATGAGAATAGCACAGGAAAGACCTGCTCCCATGATTTAATTACCTCCCACTGGGTCCCTCCCACAACACAAGGGAATTCAAGATGATATTTGGGTGGGGAAATAGACAAATGATCACTCTCGCTTCATAGTTAGTTTACAGGTTAATTTATAGGTGAGGTGAGCTCCTTATAGAACACGTATATTTTAGTTTGGCCTTTTTTCATTCTTTTAGCTAATTAAATGTCTTTTAATTGGAAAATGAAATCCATTTACATTAAAGTTTATAAGGGAGGGGTTTACTACTGCCATTCTTTTTTTTTTTAACTTTTGGGGGACGGTTTTGTACATCATTTCTTCCCTTTTTTCTCTCTTACAGTCTTCCTTTGTGATTCAGTAATTTTATCTACTATTGTATTTTGATTCTATGCTGTTTATTTTTAGTGTTTCTATTATAGGTTTTTGTGCTGTGTTTACCATGGGGAATACATGAAATATTTTATAAATATAATATGTTATTTTAAATTAATGACAACTTTGATCACAAAGGATAGAAAGCTATCAAAAACAAATTTTACACTTTAACAGCATCTCCTCCTTATTTCAACTTTTTGATATTTTGTTTTACACCTTCTCTACTGCCTGTCTCTTAACCAATTATTGTAGTTATTATTTTTTATAGATTTTGCTTTTGCTCTTCATACTTAAGATACAAATGGTTTAACTTATCACAATTCAAGTATTAGATTATGAATTTTTCTGTTTTCTTAATTTTACCAGATAGTTCATACCTTAAGATGTTTTCCTGTTCCATATTAGTTTCCCTTATTTCAGATTAAATAATTCCTTTCAACAAATTTTTTTTAAGATTTCTCTGGTATTGATGAATGTCTTCAGCTTTGGTTTGTTTTGGCAGTTATTTTGTCTGCTTCAGTTCTGAAAGATTGCTATACTGGGTACAGCATTCTTAGATGGAAGGTTTTCTATTTTTCTTCTTTAGAACTTTGAATATAGTACTACACTCTCCTCTCTCCTGGCCAGCAGGGTTTCTGCTCAGAAATTCACTGAAAGCTCCATTGTGGCTGTGTTGAATGTGATATGAGTCTTACCTCTGGTTACTTCTAGTATTATTTGTCTTTGACTATTGCTAATTTATTTGTAATATGCTTTAGGGAATTCTGTTTTAGATTAATTTTAATGGATAATCTCTCTACTTCCTTTACCTGATACTGTCCTATTTTTCCATATTTGGAAAATTCTCAGCTGCTATTCCTTTAAATATGCGCTCTAAACTTTTTTTTTTTCCTCATGATCTGAGGGGATTTCAATTATGCAGAGGTTACTTTGTGTGATGGCGTGCCATAAGTCTAACAGCCCCTCTTCACTTGTTTTTTCTTTTTTGCTCTTGTGATTGGGTAATTTCACATGTTCTGCCATAAAGTTCATAAATTCTTTCTTCTGTCAAGTCTGTTGTTAAAGCTTTCTCATAAGCTTTCAATTTCAATTATTCTATTCTTTATTTCTAGGATTTCTTCTTTATTGTTTTTCTTTGTCAAATTCCTTATTTTTTTCCTGGACTGTTTTCATTTAGTTTTCCATTCATATTTTTTATGATTCCTTGCTCTTTGGAGGATTATGTTGAATTATCTGACAGCTATTTTTTAATCTTCAATTATTCCTCGTTTATTGCTGAAGGTTTGTTGATGTCTTTTGATGGTGTCATATTTTCCTGCATTTTCACTATCCATGTGTCTTTACAATGATGATTGTACATTTGAAAAGAAAGCCACTTCTTCCAGTTTTTGCAGGTGTCACATGACAGTGTTAGACCTTTACTTCTTATTGAAATTTAAACACTGACCCAATTGTTTCTTCCCATTTTCATGTTGACTTACAATGAGCACAGTAACTAAAACACTGAACTAGAACTAACACATTTTCTTCTCATTGTTTCCCACACTAGGAAAGTCCTAAGCATGCAACAGAACTTAATCCCAACCTTTTCATTGTTTGGAGGCCAGGTGAAAACTCTACATAAGAACCTAAATTTTGTGGAAAATCTAAGTAGGGATTCAAGCCTTTTCACGGACAGTTCTCTCTCTGGCACTATGGCACCAGCCAGTCTCTGTAACATAGGGTCCTCATGGATCAGAGCACTGAGTGTCCAAAAAGATACATACAGCATTTGCTGTGATCAGTGCCCCTCTCTTTGTTCTCAATTCATCTCAGATGTTTCAACGCTTCTAGTATTCCCAATGATTCCCACGGGACAAAACCCAAGTGGGCTTCCTATGAAGATTCCCAAGCCACTGTGTAAATCAAATGTCAACCACTATTTCCCTCATCTCATCTTGGCAACTGTAGGTCCTAGAAACTTTTATTTGAGCGGTATAATGCCACCTTGGGGAAGGGATCATACTTTCTGAAATCAGTATCCTTACTGGCCATGGGCTCCGTGGAATTCTGGTATATTCAGACTCATATTCTTATCTCTGGATTTTTTCTAGTTGTTTTCTTGTAAAGGGAGTGATGCTGGAGGATCTTCAATTCCACCATCTTGCTAACATCTCTAGAAAACTTTTAATAGCTGTGAGCCACTGGACTGAACAGTCTACATGTACTACATCAGTTAATGCTCACAGCAGTCTTCTGAACTTCCATGTTGCCATATTTAGTTTATATAAAGAGAATGAGATCAGCAATAATTAATTACTCAAGTAATGCAGCTATGAGAATATAGAATATAACTGTGAAATTAAAAGGGAATGCTATTTAAAATAACATATTTTAAAAGATGCTGTTAAATTTCAGTAAATCATAAAGAAATCAGTTAAATCCAATAAAACCTTGCAACTCTAAATGGCCATCAGGAAACACTGTAAAATTTACCCCAGTTGATAGAAAATGAATTAGGGTTTACCTATTTACATGAAATCATACAAGATAAAATACTTTCTATGTCCATCTCTCTTTAAACATTATCGTGAAAACATGTGACCTCCACATTCTGTGTCCTGACACATACGTTTGCAGAAAATTTTATATACCAATGCAGATCTTTAACTCCAACTTCCATCCAATTAAATGATAAAACTAATTTTATAGTTGGGTAACATTACAACCTTGGGAAAATAAAAATGTAAATATAATTGTACAAAGGTATATGAAATTTATAATTATTTCTATGTAAGAGTCAGGACAATGTGGATTTGTGCATAATGATGCAAAATTAAACACATCTGGCATATTAGTCCTCTGAGATATTACACTTGTAATTCACATGAAATAGGAAAATGATTTTATGTTTCTTATTTGATATTAAAGAAGGTAAGAAAATGTGTGTAAGTTTGTAAATAATATTAGAATATTTAGTGTGCTGTTTATTTTATTTAAAAGGCTTGCCTAAGTGTTTAGGTAATGTAGTCTCATAAGAACCATAAGTTAGATCTGTTTAGTACTTGAAGGACTTAAAAAGAAAATGTAAATTATTAAATTAGTAAATGCAATGTTAAATACTATCTAGTAATTTAATTATTCAAGATTAAAAATTATACTACTTATTAAATCTCTTCAACTTTAATAAAACATTAATCAGTGATCAGCCATTGTGAAAGACAGTGTGACAATTCCTAAAAGACCGAAAGACAGAAATACCACTTGACCCAACAATCCCATTACTGGGTATATACCCAAAGAAATATAGATCGTTGTATTACAAAGAGACATGCATGCACATGTTCACTGCAGCACTGTTCACAACAGTAAATACATGAAATCGTTCTGAATGCTCACTAATGATAGTCTGGATAAAGAAAATATGGAACATATACACTACAGGATACTACACAGCCATAAAAAGAAATAAGATCATGCCCTTTGCAGGGTCATGGATAGAGCCAGAGGCCATCATCCTTAGCTAACTAACATGGAAATATAGAAACAAATTCTGCATGTTTGATTTACAAGTGGGAGCTAAATGATGAGAAGACAGGACACGAAGAGGGGAACAAGACACACTGGGGACTTGTGGAGGGTGGAAGAGGGAGAGGATCAGGAAAAACAACTAATGAGTACTGGGCTTACTATCTGGGCAATGAGATAATCTCTACAAGAAACCCTCATGACACAAGTTTACCTAGTCAGCAAACCTGCACCTGCACCTCTGAACTTAAAAGTTTTTTAAAAACCTGTTAAGTTGGAAAAAAAAGGGTAATTGTTCTACTTCTTAAATTAATTATCTATCAGGTCTTATATAGGTCTTCAATTCTTGGTCCATTGCCGCAGCTTTGGGGATGTCTTTTGGTGGTGTCATGGTTCTCTGAGTTTTCACAGTTCTTGCATCTTCACAATAATATTTGTGTATTTGAAAAGAAAGCCATAAAAATTACTAGACTGGCTTCATACGTTTATATAATTACATACTAAAAATGAAAGAGCAACCAATATAAAATAAAAAGGGTAAAATGGTATCGCTAATGGCCAAATGTTAAGTCACTTGTAACTCTAAAAATAATATTTACATCAACTAAAATAAGAAAGGGAAAGAGAAACAGAGAAATGCAGGAAAACTGTACACATAGACAAAATACTAAATTATAGATGACAATCCAAACTTATCAATAATTAAATTACTGTGACATAAACACTCTAATTAAAAGATAAAGATTGTCAAAATACGTAAAAGAGCCAATTATATACTGATTACAAGAGATACTTATTAAATAAAAGAAAACAGGATAAAATTAAACGATGAGGTAAAGAAGGATGTACCATGCTAACCGTAAGCATAAGAAGACCGGAACGTAGATTCTCTCTCTAGCAAAGATGGAGTAACAGGCATACATTTGACCTTCCCACCTTACACAATAGACATATGTTTTACCTTCCCACCTTACACAACAAGAAAACTAAGCAAAATATATTTTTTAAAAAAACAGACTCCAGACTTTGAATGGAGAACACGGTACAGTAATTCATAGAAGAAATTAAATAATGGAGTGAGTATGGCTTTCCCAAATTAATGACTGAGGAGAGTTTCCAGGTACAGCATAAAAAGGGGAACCTTGGGTGGAACCCAGAAGTGTTCCTAGGTTATGAAGAAAGAGTTCAAGTTTTCCAGAGTGCTGAAGCAAAACATTCACTACATCTCATACAGCACTCAGAAGAGTTGCTGTCTTCACCAACCGTAGTGGACAAAATCTATTAAAGATAGATACAGATACTCTTTAGATACATATATATTTATCTATATATACATATATATATATATATTTGTTCTATAAAGTCTCAAAAACTTTATAAATGAAAAAGGCTATCTACAAATAAGCTGCAACTAACGTATTACTTTATGTTGAAAGCATATATGTTTTGTTCCTAACGTCTGAAATGGAAAAGGCATGGGATGTCTATGCTTATCTGTTGAGATACTTTTGAGTCTGATATTGACTAGATGGTAATTTATAATATGTTGCTTAAAGCTTAAAACTCCCTGGAGCCATTCAGGACTGTTTGGTTACATTTTTGAAGAAATGTATGAACTGATGACTTCTACCTGATATATCTTATCACATAGCCTGGCTTGACTATTAGAATGAATTGAAGAATGTGGAGCCATTAAAGAACTTACTGGAAGTTTTTGCCTAGACTTTTCTAAAACCCAACTTTCTCTCACGTAGTCGATTATTCATAATCCAAAGATAAAGCCTGTCCTGTGCAACAAACAAAGGAACCTGAGGAGCTGTGCCCAGATGTGCCAATGATCACATGAAAAATGGTCTAAACATCCCAATTAAAAGGTGGAGATTGTCAGACTAGATAAAAATTCAAGAGCCATCTCTATGATGCTAATTGTAGCCTATATTAAATGTGAAAACATAAATACGTTAAAAGTAAAAGGACAGAAAAAGATATACCATGCTAAAACTGGAGTTGCTATATTAAGATCAGATACTGTATACTGCAAAATGAAAATAATAGAAATTAAAAGGGGGCATTTTATAATTATAAAGGGGTCAACTCATCAAAGGGACAGATAATCTCAAATACCTTTAGCACTAATAATAGAGTTTAAAATATATGAAGCAAAGTGTGGTAGAATAGCAAAGAGAAATAGACTAATCCATAACTACAGTTAAAGGTTCAATACCAAATACAACAAACAGACACAGTATTTTCAAAATGGGGGATCTTTGTACCACATTACTAATCAACTGAATCCAACTGACATTGATAGAACACCACACCACCAACAGCAGAATATTCATTCTTTTCAAGTATCAGATAACTTTTGCGAAGGTATTCCATTTGGGAACTAAAACAACTCTCAAGAAATTTATACAGATTCAAATCATGAGAAGTATGTTCTCTCACCACCGTGGAATTAAATTAGAAGTAACAATTTAAATGCTATCTGAAGGATATCTAGATATTTGGAAACTAAATAACATACTTTTAAATAATTTTTACGACAAAGAAAAAAACCAAAAACGAAATTGTTAAGCATTTTAAGCTAAATAAAAAAGAAAACACAGAATGTATATATATTAGTTGCCCATAAAGTGGTATTTGAAGAAAAATTTATAGAATGAAATGTCTATATTAGGAAAGAACACACATCTCAAAATCAAAAATACTAGCTGCCACTTTAAGACACTAGAAAGAAGCAACTTATTCCCAAATTTAAAAAATAATGATAAGGGTAAAGCAGAAATCAATGACATAGACAAAAAAGAGAAAAATAAATTTAACAAAAGATGGTTCTTTAAATCAGTATAATTGATAATTATCTAGTCAGACTAATCAGAGGCAAAAAATGAACTATTAATATCAGGAATAAAAGAGCTGAGACAAATACAGATTGAAATTCCACCGATATTATAAGGAATGTAAGAAAAAATTATGAATGTTTTATCAGTAAATTCTTAGATGGAATAGACAAATACCTTGAAAAACACAAACTACCAAAGATCATTCGAAAAGAAATAAATAACATGTGTACTGCTACATATACTGTAGAAATTCAAACTAGTTAAAAGTTTCCGACAAATATAACTAAAAACTGGTAAGGATACACTGGTGAATTCAATCAAACTTTAAAAGAATAACAGCAATTCTATAATGACTTGCAGAAAATTAAAGAGGAGTAAATAATCTTCAACTCATTCTGTGAGAACATCATAACCCTGACAACAAACACAAAGGCTTTAGAAAAAACAATAGTTCAGAACTGTGAACTACTGGCAGAATGCTTGGCAGAATGTAGCACATGTAACCCACAAACATATTAAAGGATAATATAATGACTAAGTAATACTTATTTCAAGACTGCAAGGTTAGCCTAACATTAAAAAATCAATTGATATTATATATTATATTAAGCAAAAAGTATTTGATGAGTTCAAACATCCATTCCTGATAAAACCTCTCAGCCAACTGGAAATAGATTGTAATGCCCTGAATGTAAGTAATAAACTTTGCAACAAGCGAACAGCTCCCACTGCACACAATGGGAAAAGCCTGCGTATTTCACTACTAAGATCAGGACTGCTCTTACCGTTTCTGTTCATCGCTGTCCTGGAGGTAACAGCCAGTGCTAAAAAAAAGAAAAAAGAAAAAAAAAGCAAATGAAACAAATAGAAGATATTCACATAGGAAAGAAGTAAAACTCTCTTTATGTGCAGATAACATAATCGTATCTGCCAAAGTAAAATTAAATTTAAAGTGTTAATAAAACTAATGTGTTTTTTTACCAAGGCTTAATGATACAAGACCAACAAATAATTAGTTTTATTTCTATATACTAGCAACTACCTAACTAGTGACATTTATAAAGTATCCATTACATAGCCTCAAACAAAATAAGAGTCATTAAAATAAATATAAAAAAAGATTTGTGAAATTAATGGATTGACCACTCTAAAATATTTCTGAAAGTATCTAAAGGCCTAACTAAAAAGAGAGATGTACCTTTTTCATAGGTTGGAAAACTCAATATTGATAAAGTGTTAAATTTCCCCTTATTAATCTTTGACTTAATGCAGCACTAACCCAAAACTCAGCAAATTTTAAAAAATAAACTAACAAACTGACTCTAAAATTTATGAGAAATTGCAAAGAACCTAGAACAGAAAAAGAGCTAAAAAAAAAAAAACACTCGAGAAAAATAACAAAAACAATATTGTGTTTGCATTCTCACACACAAATTGATCAACAGACACAAACAAATGGAGAACTGATTCCTTTTACAGAGTTTCCAAGACAATTCATAACATAAAGGACAATTTTTTCAACCGATGGTTGGTACTAGAACAACTGGATATCAATATGCAAAAGGAGAAAAGCTAGAAATTCTGATCCACACTTTGCACCAAATACAAAAATTAGTCAAGATGAATTTTATGTCTAAATCTAACGAGAACACTCTAAAATTTCTAGAATATAGTGGAAATATTCATTCTTGAAACAGGCAATTTTGCTTAGACATGACACCAAAATGCAATCCTTAAAGAAACAAATTTATAAATTATAGTTCATAAAAAAGGAAACATTCTGCTCTTCAAAAGAAACAATAAATTAAAAAACAAGCAGAAGCTTGTTAAGAAATCTCTAAAACTCAAGAATTTTTTAAAAACCCAATATGGGGGAAAACAGACAAAAGATTTGAACAGACACATCACAGAAGATATACAGGAGGGAAATGAGCACAAAGATCCTCATTAGACATTAGAGATAATGCAAATTCAAACCACAATGCACTCCCATGACATACACAGTAGAATCAATCCAGAAGTCAATTAAAAACATTGACTATTCAAGTCACTGATGAGGTTAGGAAGGAACTGATATTCTCATGCACTGCTGGAGAGATTGTAAAATGGTATGATTACTTTACTTTGGAAGCGTTTGGCAGTCTCCTTAACATTAAGCTGTACACCTGCCATATGATCTGGCCATTCCAGTCTTAGACAATTACCCAAGAGGATGGAAGACATATGTTCATACAACTATTGGACACAAATGTTCATAGCAGTTTTAATTATATTATCTCCTAAGCGCAAAAAACTCAATGTCCACCAGCCAGTATATAAATAATCAAATTTCAGCATATCTATACTATAGGATACTATTTAACAATAGAAAGACATTTTTGTTCACATTTGAAATGGAATACATGAATCTTAAAATAAATATGCTGAATGAAAGACGCCAGACACATTCCAAGGTGTGTAGTGTATGACACCAATTATTTAAAAGTTTAGAAAATGCAAATTAATCTATTGTGACAGAAAACAGATTGTGGTTGTTTAAGGGAAGGTCGGAGTGTGGGATAGGAGTGAGGAATTACAAAATAGTTTAACGAAATGTTTTGGGGTGATATGTTCACCATTTTGACTGTGATGATTTCATGAGTCTCTGCACATTCAAACTCAACAAATTATCTATTTTTAAACGTGGAGTTCGTGTTTTATATTTCAGTAAGAGTGGATTCAATATGGAAATGAAAATTTTTATTGTGGCAATAGAAACTTAATCCCATTTTTTCTAAGTTGTTTATTTTTAAAAAGACTATAATCTAGAACTTGAACATACAGATAATAGGAAAATATTTAACATGAAGAAACAGAAACATAAGCTAGACTGATTTTTTTTATAATTTATTTTTCTTTTCCTTTTAAAGGCTATCTTTTATTGTCATGAAAATTAATTTTCTGTAATATGTATGTAGCTTCTATTCGCCCATGTTATCAGTTTTGTTTCAATTCTATAATTTCATTTCTGAATTCTATTACACTATTCACACAGGAGAAATAATAATTTGAAAAATATAGAAGTTCTAGAAAAATATGGATTAATACATGATCACCTTGGAGTAAAACTTGTTAATTTTTACATAAACATGCAAAGGTTTTCAAAGAAAAAGTTTACTAGATAATAATTAAAAGCTCAAAAGGGGAACTGTTAGTGATTTACTTTTAAGTAGTATAAAATAGAAATCTAAAATCTTTTTCTATAATTCTAATTATCATATACTATTTTTTCAAACATACTTGAGTTAATTTCCAAACTCTTCATTCTGTTTAATCAAATTTGTTTATACTTACGACTTTATCAAAATATTTTGATATGTTTATATAAAATTTTCTATTAAAATTAGATTCTAATTAAAATTATTATTTACCAGAAACATTTCATTACATAATTTTCAAATTTAAAAAACAGCATAGCTTCAAATGTATATTTACATTAATTAATGTATTAGGAAAAACTGATGTATTTGACATGTTTTGTTTTCCTAGCCTGGAGCATCAATTACTGAGGTTTCTCTTTTTGCATTTACTTAAGTCGTTGCCTCTGTACTGGTTTCATCTCACAGGTAACTATTAGTATTAGCTCGCATATCATATTTAATAAATGTAGCAAGAATGGCTGTTGGCAACTTTCCAGAATTAAATCCATTGCTACTCCCCCAAAAGATAAGCTATCATCAGAGAATAGTTACATGCTTCCTATGCAAACACCAATCTCAAAGAAGACTTCTAAAATGTTATTTAAAAAATAACAGTGTTACTGTATTGTAATTTTCTGTACTAAATTCTCCACAGGCAACTACTTTGCAGACAGAAGCTCTTTAATGTCACCATATATTTACCGACATGTTTGTGGAGAAAACCAAAATTAGTCCCTTATGTTATTATTGCATGTTATATATTGATCTCCCACACCACCTAGCATAGTAATATAAATAGCATTGTAAAACTCAGACTATTTCTCTAAACACAAAATACAGAAATTTCTCTGATTTTTTCCCCCTAAAATACATAGCCTTCTGCTATGCAGATTGATGAAGTAAGCACAATCTCGTCTCTGAAAACCAACTCCTGGGAAAATAGACTAACCATAGCTACAACAGTTTGCATAAACAAAATGTGTATCTCTGAAAGAATATTGTGGCAAGTATCTTCTAAGGCTGAGAAAAGAAATTGCTGAGTGACGGACTGATGGGTGACATTTCCCTACTAGGAGAAATACCATGAACAAAGAACTTCAAGATGATAACATTAAGTTATGAAGTTTCAGTCTGGTTCTTTATTTTCCCCAGTGATTCCAAAATTTATTTTTATCTCTAGTACATATAAAAAAAGCTATTTTTCCTTCCTTCTGACCTGTAATATCTCTAGCCATATTGTGTAGTGTCATTTTGCTGTCATTGAACACACAAAAGCAGATGTCCCCTTTCCCTCTTTTCCCACCTTTCGTTGTTCTTGCTACAGATTTTTCAGTTATTCTTTGATGGGCCCAAGGCAATTTCATTCTATCAGCCTTTCCTTGTTATGCACACTCAGGGACTACAATGAGATGGGGTATGGGGTAAGGAGAGAGAAGTAAGGCATCATATTCTGAAACGAGAAATCAGCAAGTTGGGAAAGTGATAGGTAGCGCTTGGGGACACATACTGCAGCGCTTCTAAGAAAAAGAGAACAGCTGCTGATACATATTATCTGGGAAGATTTTCTTAGAAAAAGAAAAAAGCAGGAATTGTGATCAGAACCGTTAAGGTTTGCCACCATCCAAGTCGATTTCTCTTTCTTCCACAGTAAGACTGTTAACGGAGCACACAGTTGCCTGGCCGAAGTGGACATGACCCGGTCTCTCTTTCAGCTAACGGTGGCGATGGTAATTAAGCTCTCAACAATGACCTATGAGTGGGAATGACGCCTCTAACTTTGAGTAACTATATTAAAAGAAAACTACCTTTCATTTCCTTCCTTTCCCCTTCTCTCAGACTGGAACATGATGAGACAGTGACCCAGTTTTGACTTAAGGGATGAGAAATATATATTTTGAGATTAAAAAAAAGTGGATGAAACTGAATTTCCAGAATGGTCCCATCAGGGAAAGCACCTGTCAGCCTGAATAACTTATGTTCTGTGAGAAGAACTACAATTTTATATTATTTAAACAACTGTATTTTAGGGTCTGTATTTCAGCATGAGAGCCTCCACTTTAACTGAAACAGAGGTTTAAATATAAACCTGATATATATATAGCTTAAAATCTGAACAAATATTATGTTAACACCGAAATAGACAATGAAGATAACCAAGAGTGTCTCACAGTCCAGTGAAAGGGTAGGTCTGGTCTCTCTTCATCAAGGGTGACTAAAGAAGAAGTCAAAATGGTGGGGGCATAAAATAATTTCTGTGATCCTATATGTAAAAGAAATTAATAATGTTTTGAAATGTTTAATACTAAAAATTAAGGACTTTGAATCATTTGCATATGTAATCGGGAGAAGATAAAAGACTGAACTATAAGAGAGAAAATAAAATATTAAATGGAAAGTAAATTACCATATGAACTGAGATTTTTAAAAAAGCTAACTTAAAGAAGCATAGATTACAAATAACCTACAATTTTAAAATAGATTTTAATCTCCTGTGAACTTTTAAATAATTAAATTCTCATCATAGAAAACAGTCAGTTATGTAGAGTAAAATAGACAATACAATTAAACTGATTCAGCAAAATAGGCATTTTATAAGATGCAGAAAAGTCAACGAACAAATGCTGAATATATAAAGAAAAAAACCACTAAGCTGAAAGGAAACTTAATGGCAAACACAATGATTTAGGTTACTTGTTTAAAGAATAAAGTATTACATCAACAGAATGAAAGATTTTTTAAAAATGACCATCAACAAAAGTAACCAAAGCAATTCATAAAATTCAACATCTGTTTATGATTTAAAACTCTCAACAAATTATAGAAGGAACATACCACAACACAACAAAGGCCATATATGACAAACCCACAGCTTACATCATACTGAACAGTGAAAAACAGAAAACATTTCCTCTAAAACCTGGAATAAAACAAAGGTGCATATTTTTGCCAATCTTATCTGACATGGTGCGGGAAGTCCAGCCAGAGCAATTAGGCAAAAGAAAGAAAGAAAGAAAGAAAGAAAGGGCTTCGAAAGTGGCAGAGTAAGGCGAATCTTATCTTTTTGCCTTTGACATAATCTTACATAGAGAAAAACCGAAAAATTCCATGAAAAAAGAAAAAACTGTTAAAACTGATAAAAGAGTCAGTAAAGTTTCAAAGTATAAAATCAACACAAAAAAGTAATAGCATATCTTTGTACAAACAACAATCTAAAGAAGAAATTAAGTCATTAAGCCCATTCACAATGGTGACAAAAATAATAAAATACATAGGAGTAAATTTAACCAAGAAAGTGAAAAATCTTACTAAAACCTGTAACGCAAATAAATGAAAGGTCGTCCTGTGTTTAGGGATTATAAGATTCAATATTGCCAAAATGGCTATACTAGAAAAAGCAACCTAAAGATTAAATACAATCTCTCTGAAAATATCAATGTTATTCTTCAAGAAAAATAGAAAAAAATACTATAATTTGTATGGAACAACAAAAGACTCCAAATAGCCAAAGTTGTCTTTAGCAAAAGGAACAAATTTGGTGGCACTGCACTACCTGACTTCAAAATATACTACAAAGCTACAGTAATCAAAACAGCATGAGAGTGCTATAAAAATACACACACGGATTAATAAAACAGAATAGACAACCCAAAGATAAATCCATGTATTTACAGCTAACTAATTTTTGACAAAGACACCAAGAACAAATATTGTGGAAAGAATATTATCTTAATAAATAACGTTCAAAAACTGGATTTCCACGTTCAAAACAATACAAGTAGACCCCTATTTTTGCTGTAAACAAAATCAATGCAAAATGGATTAAAGATTTAAATGCAAGAAGAAAACATTGGGGAAAATGCTTCAGCACATTGGTCTGGGAAAAGATTTTATGAATCAGACTTCAAAAGCAGAGGTAACAAAGAAAAAAACTGACCAGTGGGATTACATCAAACTAAAAAGCTTCTGTACAGCAAAGGAAACAAAACAACCACACAGTGAAAAGGCAGCATACAGAATGGGAGAAAATATTTAAAATATTCATTCAACAAGGGATTAATAGCCAGAATGTATAAGCAATTCAACAGCAAAAAAAAAAAAAAAATTTAAAAACCTGATTAAAAATGTACAAGTGATCTGAATAGACATTTGTAAAAAGAAGACATACAAATGGACAAGAACTATTTGAAAATATGCTCAACATGCTTAATGATAAGGGATACACAAGTAAAAACCACAATGAAATATCATCTCATCCCAGAATGGATATTACAGAAAAGTTAGAAATAACAAATGCTGGTGAAGATGGAGGGAAAGTGAACTCCAGTACCCTGTTGTTGAGAATTTACATTAGCATAGACATTATGAAAAACAATATGGAAGTTCCACAAAAACACTAAAAATAGAACTACCATATAATCCAGCAATCTCAATGCCGGTATTTATCGTAAGGAAATAAAACCAACATGTCAAAGAGACATATGCACCTCCATCTTTACTTCAGCACTATTCACAACAGCAAAGACATGTAATCAACCTCAAAGTCCATTCGTGGATAAACAGATGGAGAAATTGTGGTATATACACACAATGGAATACTATTCAGCCATAAAAGAATAAAATCCAGTTGTTTGTGGCCACGTGAATGAGTATGGTGGGCCTTATATTAAGTGAAATAAGTCAGGTACAGAAAGAAAGATAACACATGTTCTCAGTCATATGTAGGAGCCTCCAGAAGAAAAACAATGCTGACACTTGGATTTTATTGCTGTTAGACTCATTTTGGACTTCTGACCTCTATAACCATAAAAGCATAATTCTGTGTTATTTCAATCACTAAATTTGTAGGAATTCATTGGCTTAGGCAGTAAGTGGTCCTTGTTGCCTGGACCAGTGTGAGATAGGACGAGGAGTTAGAGATGAACAGAGATACATCGTAAGGGAACGTGAGGAAGTAGAGTGAACAAATACAAACAACTCTTTCACAAACTGTGGGGAACAGCAGCCTGAACAACAGGCAACCCCATGCTACAGAAAAAAAAAAAAATTAGCCAGCCGTGGTGATGCATGCCTATAGTCCCAGCTACTCTGGGGGTTGAAGTAGGATTGCTCGAGTCCATGAGTTTGAGGCTGCCGTGAGTTACAATCCTGCCACTGAACTCCAGCCTGGGCAACAGAGCAAGACCCTGTCTTAAAAAAAAAAAAAAAAAAAAAAAAAAAAGGTGGGGATAAGAGATGAAGTCAGGATCTATTGTTAAGAAAATGAATTTTAAACTGGTGAATCCTGGAGCATATGTGGACTCTGAGGACAACAATTTATTTGAGAGACAAAAAGATGACGCAAGAGAAAACGGAAATAATTGCA
The DNA here is from genome assembly GCF_048565385.1 of Saimiri boliviensis. Classification (NCBI taxonomy): domain Eukaryota; kingdom Metazoa; phylum Chordata; class Mammalia; order Primates; family Cebidae; genus Saimiri; species Saimiri boliviensis. The sequence goes on from NC_133467.1 coordinate 2,252,165, forward strand.
ATAATTAAAATGTTTGAAAGGAGAAAAGGGGATTCGGTTAGAATCAGTGAGGATATTTTGGCATTTGATAAGAAAGGGACACTTTTCTTTAAGACCTTGGAAGAAGATAGACTCAGGTGCTTATAGAAATATAGATTTAGTGATGGCAAGGGAAAAGCTTTTAAAGACGAGAGGTTCTATTTTACCAATAAAACAAAGGAAATTTTGTCAGTTAAAATTACACAAATACAAAGAATACAAAGTGTGATGAATTATAAAAGAACATGATTTGGTAGAAAAGTAAATTTATAAAAAATTTAGTCCTGTTTCAAAGCTGATGATTCTGCATTTATCATGATGTCAGCGTGAGTGGCTGTTTTGTTTCTCTTCAACAATCTTCAATATCACCAATGCAAGCATAGAGATGGTGGAGGTTTGAGTTCCTGCAGGGTTGCTGATTGCAGAGGAGAAAGGGAAAACACTTGAGAATACTGCAAAGGAATATTACTAGCAGTAATAAGAGGGAATGAACAGCAAAGAGGAAGGAGCAAAAATGCTAATAGCAATAAATTCAAGATGTTCACGGGAGTGCTCAAATAATTTTAATTGTCCAGCATCTCCGCAGAAGGCCTGAGGTTGGACTGAAGAATGCAGAAGGAAAAACAAATGGACCAAAAATAGTAGCCGTTATAATTTGTTTTGAAGCTCATTACATGCACCCAGTGAAAATGTCTAAATAATGTGGGCTGGAGCACCTTATTGGAGAATTCTGCACTTTGATTCTCAGAACCTACAGATAGCAAGTAAGAGCCATAAAATGCAGTGACAGTTGACTCTTGAACAACACAGGAAACGAACTGCCAACACCCTGCACCATAAAAAATCCTTGTATAAATTTTGACTCCCCAAAAACGTAATTCCTAATAGATCACGCCTGACCAGATGCCTTACCAATAATACATTTGATTAACATACATGTTGTATGTTGTATGTATTACATACTGTATTCCTACAAAAAAAGGAAGCTACAGAAAAAAACAGTATGAAGAAAATCATAAGGAGGAGAAAATATATTTACTATTTATTAAGTGGAAGTGGATCATCAGCAAGGTCTACTGAGTAGGCTGAGAAGGAGAAGGAAGACAAGGAGTTGATCTTCCTGTCTCGTGGGTGGCAGGTAAAAGAAATCCCACATATAAGCAGATCTGCATTGTGCTGTTCAAGGGACAACTGCATTACTATAATTTGATTGCATTTTAAATTTCTCTAAAATTATAAATACTTATAAATGAGCCCACATGGCCATGCTGAGATAAGTACAAATGTAATAAATGGTCAGTTGATCTCTTACATTAGCACTTATAACCTTGATAAATTTACCATACTATGATGTCGGTTCTTTACCTTTTAACATAAGATATCCTTACTTGTTAACATACCCAGAGAAGATCCATTGACTAAATTCATATAATGCACATATAAATCAGCATAAAAATAAAAAAAAATTACTACAAAAGTACTAAATGCTAATAATCAAAGCATTCCCTCCTGAAATGAACACTGACATTGGCTAGTATATTTTAAAATGCTTTTATAATTATACAATTAGGGCAAGTATAAACTGGTATTAATAAATTGAATGATTATCAGCAGTTTCTTAACAAAAGGAATTAAAACATTTAGTCATTCACTGACTTGAACTCCCTGATCCTGATCCCGATGCACAGCTATCCCCTGATTCATCACAACAAGTGATTTATCACTTGTGGAGTATTCCAGAAGCCATTTATTCCTGGTATTATTTTGTGCATCCACTTAGCAAACAAATACTGACAATAATTTCTTTGCATTCCATTTGTGGAAAAGTAAATACACATTATGGGAGCCTGTAACAACCGTAAGTTCTTTTTATAGCTCACCTAAGGAAATATTGGTCAAGATATGGTTATAAAAGGGGGGATGGATAAAATGGAGGGGAAGAACAGAAGAGTGGCTCCTATTTAACGTAGAATGAATTACTCATTGATTCTATTTCAAACACCGTAGTTAAACAGACGAACATGAAAAAACTACATTTCCGGGCCACTTGGAAAACAGAAATACGTTAACTTATTATATGAAATGAACGAGTTTTGCTTATTGTTAGTCTCTCACATTAATGCTAAGTTTTATTTACCTTTTACTTATTTCTACCACCAGAAATAAGTCAAAAGTGGTTTACTGAGACAAATACCACCTATCTAATACTCAAGAACTAAAAGGGACAGTTTAGGAAATATGAAAGGAAGCTCATTAGGAAAAAATCAGAAAGGGTAAAGGTTGGTCATCTGAGTGCCTCTTGCATCACAGTAAAGGCACAGTGAACATGGATAACTAAAATATTCCAGACAGACAGAGACAGATATAGGTCTATAACAGATAGGTCTCCTCTTCTCCTCCACTTACATTACAAATTCATTTTAATTTATTCCCAGAGGTTTTTATTAAACTCATAAAATTTAGGAGGGTACTGTAGTTGTTTAAGTATATCCATGATTCGAAAACCAGTGGGCCAAAGCCCCTGTGGTGATACACCCGGTCAGCCTGAAGATCCCAGGTTAGTGGAGATACTATCTCTACCATCCTCACAGGGTTTTCTTCCGTCTTTTCTCCTGACTATCCTTGAGCTTTGGCTACATAAGTCAACCTATTCCTTTTCCCTTACTGAAACCCCATAATAGCTCCAGCGTATTCATTCTACATGCTACATGCTATATAACACTTAGGATATTCCTGTTACATAGCTACATGCTGCATGCTACAGGTCAGTTTCCCAGATCTGCCATCACCCTAGCTCACCCAACTTTCAGATCTGCCTCACATACTTTAACCTAAATTTACCGAAACATAGAGACTTCTGAAAAAGCACATTTAGTTGGATGATAGATGGTGTCAATTATTTTATAGCATTCTTGAAGAATTCTAAAAGTGGGTCAGTGTATTTCAATTTTAATCATGTATACAAAGTATAAGGGGGAAATGGATTACAAGAAAAAAGTTTTTGATGAATGATGTATGGGTACCTATGTAAAAAAAAATTGCTCTTTAAAATGTATTATAGAAGAAAATATGCATTATGTCTAAACTAGACTCTAGAAAGAATATGGGAAAAATAAGTCAAATAATACAATCACACCTTAGCTTATTTAATATTACCTATGAAACTCTGGAATTAATAAAAGAGTAGCAATGTACTAAATGTTAAGTCTTTTACAAAGAGAAATTCTATACAATCTGATAAACGAAGCCTAAGGTTGTATTTGAAGCTGTAATCGGAAACAAAAGTTTTGTTAGATCAAAGCAGCATATTCTATTTCACGTCTCTCTATAGAACAATTAAGGATCCTGTTTTTAACCATCTGCTAGATTGTGGATTTTATTTTAAATGAAGCTAAAACGAACAGGACGTTCCAGCCCATGACTGTCTTTGAGCCATTACATGCAGAAGAGATTTTCATTGACATGACAGATTTTGTCACAGAGTCTTAGTGAAGGAGGCTCTCAGATAAGCTGTTACGTTATACACTCAGACAAGCTAATGACTCAGCTAGAAAATCTCTCATTACATGAGGTTATGATAGCTGTAAGGCTATGATAATTGTAAATAAGATGAGTGCCAATTAGAATATCCAAAAGGCTAAAACTAAGAGCTTCTCTTTCACAGTAATATATTACAAAATGTTTTCTCTGTAATTTTCAATAAAACTGGAAAAAAATAAGTGTTAAGCATTTAAGCTTTAAAAACTAGGCCCATTCTGTCACAAATGGAACATGAACTACTTAGTAGGAGATTACTTGTAATTTTTCAAAGTGCAAGCTCTTTTTTTCAGTGACAACCTTTATGGAATTTTCTGTGAAAACTGCTTCTTTCTTTAATCAAAATATTTTTAACTAATAGTACACTACTTGCCTCAGGAAATAGGAGAAAACAATAAACTAAGGAAAGAAGAAATCCATCATTTTCATTTTATTAATAGACTGTTCAGAGAAATAAATACATACAATAGAAAAATCCTTTAAATAAAAATATATAACCACATGTAGTTAAATAACCAGTTTTTGTTGTTAAATGTTTTTTTGTTTTACGGGGTTTTTGGCTTATTTTTAAGACAGGGTCTTGCTCTGTCTCCCGGCTGGAGTCGAGTGGTGTGATGGTAGCTCACTCACTGTTCAGGTTGCTGTCACAGTGTTTTACAAATATCACATATTTCGTTGTTAGTGTGGCATAGAGCCTGGTAAACACTTGGCTGCATTAGAACTGCCACCTCTTCACCAAAATCCAGTTCTCTCCTCCCTTAGATTAGAGCAAGACCGTAACAGCGAGCTGCCCTTGAAAACAGGACAACGAAACAAAATTCCTGTGAACAGACTGTGAGCAAAAGTGATGTCTGCCATTGCTAGTTCTGGCCAATAAATATTTACATGCAGCATGCTTTCTGCTGTTTCTCCTTCAGCTGGTGACAAAGCTGGATTTTGCAAGTCTATGTTAGATATGGCACAGACTCCATCAGCCTAGATTCCTGGACAACTGTGTTTAGCAAACATCCCTCTTCTTACCCTGTCCAAGACAGTTTTAATGCTTCCATCACCTGTGCTAAACTTTGGGAAGTGCTCTTCCTGAGTATAGGTCTCTGACCTCCTTCCTTTTAGAACGTTTACCTTGAAAAACTTGCAATTGCATGCTTTCTCTATCCCTTTGAATCGTGTGTAAACCTTCCCAGTTTCCTGCCAGTTTTGGGACCTAAAACTTGTCTTTTCCAAGAACCTGGGAATTATCTCTTTGAATATAAAGATGGAAGGAGACGGCATTTCTGTCTCTCATTCTCTATGGGAGTGTAGGAGCCTAACTTTATGGGTAGCCAATTAGCAAACACAGCTGGCCTAATCAGAGAAGGACATTTTAAAACTCAGGAATAACTCAATGTGCTCAACATATCCCATTAACCAACCTTCCCACTACAATCTCCAGTAGGTTTTCACTAGCTTACCCTAGCATTTAAAAACCTTCCTGCCATTTGCTCCAGGAGAGCTAAGTTCAGCTTCGAAGCCACTGCAATCGTTCTGAATAGTCTTCCTTGTGTGTTTAACTTTGTCTCATGCAATTTTTACTTTGGTACCTCCAACTAACTGGTTTTCATTATTATATGAGATACAATATCTATCATGTTTGAGTCATTCTAAATTTTTGGAGCAAGCATGTTGTACAGATACTGGAAACTTGAATTGGGATGCTGCAGTAAGAAAAACCTGAAATGCGTAAGCATAGTCGTTGAGAGAATTGGAAGGTGATGAGGCAAGATCTGTAAGAAAATAGATTCAGCGGGTTGGAAGGTTAGAGAGCACTGATGTACTGTGTCAGGACATGAGGTAAAACTCCGGTAACTCTGAATGCAGACAAATTACGTACTTTAGGAGGTAATTAAAAAGAGCAAGAATGTTACATGTTTTGTTTACTTCTTGCTTCTTCTATCTAGGTATTACAATAAAGAAACATGATCAGGGTCGAGTTCCTGGTTTGACAACAGAGATGCAGGTAAATAGAGCCCAGAAATCGGGGAAATTTAGGAGGTAAAGAGTTAACTGTTTCTGTAGTCCAAGAATAGGAAGTAAGAGTGAAAAAGCATTTAGATGACAAAAAATACCTTTGATTTTGTATTCTATCAGAAGAAGGTGCCTCTGAGGCGCACCTTATTATTCACATAACCTAAATGACCATTTACAGGAGGATAAAAAGATGAAAGAGAATGATCAAAAAAAAATAAAAAAAGGAGGGAGGAAGGAAGAAAAGAAGCAGAGAGAAAGAAATAATTTTATTGTTTCTAAGCCACAGAATATTCTTGGGAGTCCAGTTAGCAGACATTATATACCAATGTTGGTCAAACCATACGGGCGTGTTGATAAGGGCCATGGGAAAAGACTTTTATGTCCATAAATGGAGTTGGTACTAGGGACGTGTTCTGGGGTTTTGACCCAAATTCTTGGCCGAGTCCTGCTTGTGTCCTTCGATAATTCGCTTAGTTGTCTTTGCCTCAATTTCTACATTTGGAATGAAAGTTGGGATTGATCACTTACTCTCCTTTTACGTGATTTCTGTACTTCCCAATATAGGCTGGTAATGACTAGAAGAAATATGACTAAGGAACAGGACTCAAATCTTATGGCCAATTATTTTAATCCAGTTCATTTTAAAATTAAAGGACCGCTACTCCCTGGCAGGCCACTTCAGCCAGCTGTGAAAGCATTCCAACTCTCACAGCATGCTCAGCTCTTCATGGAGCCAAGGAAATAAGAAACACGCAGGCGTGCAGACATCGAAATTGAAACGCATATACTGTACTATTAACAAATCTTTAGAATGTTTTTAAAGCAGAATGGTGTGGCAAAATATTTTTCCTTTGTGGAAGAGCCAATAAGAACAATATTATTTCCTTGATCGTTGTAACACAGTATTTGTGTACAGACCTTTGTAATTGATTGGAATAGTGCTGAATTTCAAAGAGCAGCAATCTAGTTCTTACAGAGTTGAGTGGCCCAGATACTAATAAGGATATACATACTAATGATGATGAACCAGCTGTCCATGGAAAAGCTGATTTAGAGCGTATTCAGTTTTATCATTCTGACAGCTCGCATGGGAACACATACCATATTCGTTCCTTTCCTTGTGCTAGAGTCAAATTAGAATTTCATTTAAAGATAAGGAGCCAATATCATAGCATTTTACATTCTCATCTTTATGACCTACTTATTTTTAATACTTGTTGTTAAGAGATGGGCATTCTTCAATGTCAGATGGAAGCGGTTTTATTTCTCCATATATTTTCTCTTTTAGTGATTTTTTGAAATAAAGATTTCTTCCCTTGCTCTAACACACTTTCTGCAATGCATTTTATATCATCTTGATTCTTTTTATTTTCCATTTAAAAATTTTTCGAGGGAGACTTCTTTTGATATTTTCTGACTTCTCATTTAGTATAACTTCATTATATTTAAACTCTCATTTAATACTGTGTACTTTATTTCTAATTAGTGGTAGATAATTAATTTCTAATTAGAAATAGATAACAGTAATATATGCCTCCACGGGTAATATTTTAAATGACCATAATAACATTTTGATCAGAAGAACTATTATTAATGCAACTTTTTAATGTGCTCTTTGACTGACGTCTGAACTCAAAAGCATGGAAATTAGCAGACTGCATCAGGACACCGAGATCAGAGGAAAAGAGAAAGCAGCCAAGTCCACATTTCTTACATCAATTCTCCTTCTACACTGCTATTGTATCAGCACTAAGGTAACTTATAACAATGGCTAGGTAAAACTGTGAATTTGATGCTATTAATAACTTCTATCTCGGGGGTCTTTTAATCATCCACTCTTTCTACAGGGGAAAAGGCTTCTGAGTCGCTGAAGAGCCTATACTCCTTAAGGAAATCTATCCCCACCCCAACCTGTTCTGCAAAGCATCTGTGGACCCACGCTGCATGTGGTACGGATACAGGGCTTGCCAGGGGAACACCAGCAAGCAGAGGAGGAGTGAAATGTGTGGCTCCCTACGCTCTCATTCCCGACAGCACAGCCCGGGCACAGATGGTCTGTGAAGGCCATGGGCAACAATCCCACAGAGAAAGATCCCAAACCTGTAATAATTGAAGCATTTAGAGGCACAGGTGGCATGGTAGGGAGGGAGGTAGCTGAACTTCCATTCTACAAAGCAGCAACAGGGAACGGCCTTGTTCACAAGGTACAGCCAGCCAGGGAAGCCATGGCTGAAATGAGCCTAGGTTTTGTGGAGCTACCTCCTCCAGGTGAACCTGCGCTTGGCTCACACAGCAAAGTGGGTAGGAATATAGCCTCAGAGGCATCTAGATTGCTTTTTCAAACCCTCACGAAAATTCTCCTACCTTGTCTCCTGTTCTCAGGGTTCTGATCTCTGCTGAAGAAGTCCCAAGTCAATGATTGGTGTGCATTAAAACACTGTCAGTTGGTCAGGCACAGTGGCTCATGCCTATAATCCCAGCACTTTGGGAGGCCAAGGTGTGTGGATAGCGTGAGGCCAGGAATTTGAGATAGTCTGGCTAACATAGTGAAACGCTGTCTCTACCAGAAACACAAAAGTTAGGTGGGTGTGATAGCACATGCCTATAGTCCTAACTACTAGGGTGGCTGAGGCACAGGAATTATTTAAACCCAGGAGGTGGAGGTTACAGTGAGCTGAGATTTCGCCAGTGCACTCCAGCCTGGGCAACAGAGCAAGATTCTGTCTAAGAAAAACAGTAACAACAAAACTCATTGTAAGACTGTCACCTCATACCAGTACTGTATCAATCGTAGTCATAGGCATAATCTTCTTAACAATAATAAAATAACTAGCATATGTTGAATCTTTACTAGACACTATGCTAAGCATTTTATGGGCTCAAATCATCCAACTTCATCTGTACAAAACTCGAGATAAATACTATTATTAGTTACAAACTATATGGATATTAAAAGGGGTTATTAGCTAATTAGAACTGAATTTAAGATAAGGAATTAAACACTTTGGCATGCCATCTGGGAAAGACACTTCAATAGGATGTACACCTTTTTTATTTTACCCAAATTATACCAACTCTGATCACTTTTTTACTACTGTGAAGAGGCACAGATCAGCTGGCTTTCCAAAAATATGCTAAAATATCTGTAGGTAAAGATATGAAGAACAAATTTCTGTGTCCTGAAGATTAAGCAGAGAGATGGCAGGCCTCATAAATTAACCACAGCCAACTTAAGCAGATATCCACTGTAGGGAAAGCACAAAACAATATAAAGTAAGCATTCCTTCCTTCAATTTTTAGCAGATCTGTCTTCTGAAAATACATAATTCATGTATCTATCAGGTCACTTTCTTGTCAGCATCACAAAGGGAAGCAAGGAGGAAGGACCATTTTCATACTAATCAGTCAAAGGATATGTACACTGCAGCCCACTGCTGTTGAAACGCGTATGCTCGCTGCAGAAGCCTAAATGTCTTATGAGTTATTAAAGCATCAAGACTGAATTGGAACATCGGCATTTTTAAGAGTAGACTGTAAAAAATTACCATTCAATTCCCTGTACCCTTTTCTCTCTACCATTAGCTCTCCATTTAACAAGCCGTGGTCTCTCTAATAGGCCTTTGATTCCTGTACTCTTTTGCCATTTTCGCCATAACCACTTTGGAATCTTAAAGCTGAGAGCAGTCACCCTCATTTGCCCTTCCCTTATCCAGCAACAGATCACTACTTAATCCCCATCTATTTATAAAAGGAGTTCACCAAGATGTTTAAGACGGAAGAAGAGAATACTAAACACTCTAATTGCCCTAAAAGTACCACTTCCATTGTGAGTTTTCACCTTAGAAGTACAGGAAAGATATTAATGCCTCGGACTGAGATGGACAGAGCGTTGTGATCAGCTGTTCAACAAATGCTGGGTTTTCACAGGTACACAGAACAGAGACGACACGCACAGCAAACAACAACATCCATTAAGAACAGAAATTCTAGTGCTTTTTCTTCTTCTCTTAAGACCCCAATTCAAAGAGACACAAAAATCAGTGAAACAGATCTACTGAGACTCCTGCAATCCCTTTTTCTACGGACACTATGAAGTGCTCCTTTTGCATCCAGTGTCATTTCTAGGGTGTGCTGCAGGGAACAGCGCTCCTCCCTACTGCTTTGTGAAACGATGCCGCAGTTTAATAGATGTCACCAGCACAGAGGAACTTTCGTGATGTTGTGACTGAATTTTTCTTTTCTTAATTGCATCCCATTATTCCTAATGATGTTTACTGGTACGGTGCTAAGTAATTATGCTCTCTTCTTCCTGTTAACACCCTTCAGATATTAGCAGCAGTTATACCCCTCATTAATTTTAGCTGAGAAGGCTATGTATATTTAATTCTGTATTAGTTTCCTGATTTGTGTCACATCTTCCTCCTCTTCCAAGATGTTTTTCTCCCCTATACGCAATGTGTTTCTCTATTTTTTAGGGTAATTTTTTTTTGTACTCCTTATATCACTTTATCCCCCAATCTCAGTGATGATTGGTACCAACTTATTTTTCACGTTTTACCTCCTCTCTAGCCGAATCATGTGTTTCTTTATACAGGCATTCTACAATTCAGCCTCATCTCCTCTCATCAGCAACTGGATTGTCTGAACGTCCTTTTCAGAGAAATTCTCCTCCTAAACTCTGCTTACTCCTCTTTACCTAAATGTGCACTGGGATACTCTGGGTCTTCTCAGCTCTCCTGTCTCTGTTTCTAATCCAAGGTGCACATGAGGTGACCTCACCTGGCACACCTTCAGCTTCCTTTCTACAGATACCGCCTGAGACTGCCTGACCTCGTGCCCAGGCCTCTCGTCTTTCACCTGCTGCCCGGAGGCTTCCCTGCTGGTTCCCACTCTCAGAAGCAACACAGTGCCCAGGGTACCGGGTGCGTCATGAAAGCCAAGGTGTGCACGAGCCAATGCTCCACAGGGCAAAACCTAGACCAGCAGGAGCAGGAGCTAACACCTCAATTCTTTGCTTGTCTCTACCAACGTTCATCCCTTCCATACACGGCGGGTTTTCTGCGTCATTTAGTGGAGGCCAGCTCAGTAATGCACCTTCACCTGGCTGCCCCAGCCACTCTCCTCTGCTGCCCTGATCACACCCATACGAAAGTATCACCATGGAAGCCTCTGCTTCAGGCTTGACTTTCCTGTGAGCTCCAGAAAGTCAAGCCTGATGCTATGGGGTGTCATAAGGGAAGAGAAATATTTGCCATTCTTCAAAAAATTAGGAAAAAAAGAAGTCATTTACTTCATAACCCTCTACTTGTATTTTTAATCTCTTTTTAGTTAATTTCATCATTCAAATATGAAAATATGGAGAGAAATGTTAAGAGAAAATGACAAAACCAGACACTACAAAGAAAAAAGAGAAAGAAAAGGAGATGAAATTGCAGTACTTTATATTCTGTACAGTTAATTTGTTACCTCATTTAATTTTCCCAACTATGTTATGAAATAGGTATGTTCATACAAATTTTAGGCACAGACTTAGAAAATTTAAAAGCTGAATGGCAGACTTCCTTCCTTCTCCTCATTAAAATAAGTTTTCTCACACAAAATACTTAAAATCTGTATTAATTTCTTTGCTTCATAACACCTCCAAAATTTGGCAGATTAAAACACACATTGATTATCACTTTATTAGAATGTATGGGTCACATTTATTTATTACATTTATTAGCACTTATGGTTCAGGAATCTCGGCACAGCTTAACTGGCTCCTCTGTTTCAGGGTCACTCAGCCAAGACACTAGCTGAGCAGTAGTCATCCTAAGGCTCAACTAGAGAAGACGCGGGCTCCCGGTTCACACGGGTGTTGGCAGGATTCAGCTTCCAACGGGCTGCTGAGTCCCGGGTCTCAGTTCTTCACCGACTGTCGACCAGAAGCTGCGCTTAGGTCTTTGACACCTGAAAGTCCCCAAGACGTCAGCTCGCTGTACCTCAGTGCGCAGGCTGAGGGAGGGGCCGCAAGGCTGCCGGCGATACTGAAGTCACAATCTTCTGCGACCCAGTTACGGAAGCGACACCCATCCGTGCTGCCACATTCTACGGGCTAAAAGCAGGTCACCACTGGCAGCCAATCGTACAGAGCCGCAAACACCGAGGGGCAGAAACCACTGGGGCCACTATCATTTCCCTACCACACAATTCAATGCAGTAAAGCAAACACAGAGCAGAAATGAGAAAATCAACAAGAGAGGAAAAGGTGCAAACAGAGACGACGGGCTCCAACGTCCAGTCATTAGAGTCAGCTTTTCCCTGAGGCCACAACGCCCGCGCTTCCAGGAAACCAGGCCACTCGTTTCAGAGTCACAATATTCCCGTTGCTGTGCGTGGTTTGAAAAGGCTACGTCAAAACACTCAAGTCCCTGACTTCATGTTGCAAAGTTTAGATCTGATTCAAGATAAGCATTTGGCGGTCTCTGTGAATTAAGAATCAGGTGATTAATTATTAGCGCTCGGCACATACGCAGAGCATCTGAGTGGTGAACTGCTTGCAGATAGGGCCCAAAGCTTCTACCCCTGCACAACGACACCCTTCCCAGGGCAGCATCGCCGATTCACCCTCCAGGCGGTGGGGCCTTGAGTTCGGGCCAGGCTTTTCATTTGCTGCCGTCAATAAAGGCAAAGGAAGCGGCAGCGAACTTGTTCTGCGCTAAGTCACGTCGGCATCCCGCACTGCCACTGTCTTTCCTGGAAGTCTAATGCCTCTGAGGGTTAGAACTCGAATGCCCTAACTACCCTGCCGAGGAGCGGAAGACCCCACGGGGCAGAGCGAAGGCCGCGCCGCTGCGGCCAAGGTGACACAGCTCACGGGGATCCCCCGGCCAAGGTGACACCGCCGACCAGCTGCTCCTCCACGGACCGGAGGCACGTCAATGAACCTCTCTCAGGCCACCCAAGATCGCTAGGCCAGCCTGGCCAAGTGGTGGACTCACGAGAAATGAGGGGCCATATTAAGCCACTATTGTGGGGATGATTTATTACGTAGTAATATTTTAATGGCAATCAGCAAGACAGTTATATAGAAGGTAAGGTAGTGAGGGAAGAACTGAAAAAAGCCATTTCTAGAAAAATAATAGTGTGAGGTAAAGAGGCCCCAAGACACAGTAGGAGCACTTAGAAAGACAGCTAACATTTAAGAAGCCAGGTTATGGTAATATTCCGTGAAATTAAGATGTCAATGAATTATTCGGAAACCAGAGCCTTATAATCTAAGAGAAAATTTTTCCAAAGACGTAAGTTAGATATTGTCTTATTGTTTTAGTCTCCTTATATTTCAATAGGTAATTTTAAATACTAAAAATTGATATTTCAGAAAAGAAAGACGTAGAAGCAATTTTAAAGTAAGCACTCGAAGTACATACATTTCTCACGTCTTCTGTAAGGAGCTTCCATGATACAGAAAAAGGACACCTTACTATGTGTGTGACTGGGTTTCTGTGTTTTCACACAGTAAGATTAGTAACTGAAAGATGACACCATCTAACATACACTTGAAATGGAAATGGTCTTAGATTAGCCTCAAATGGGTAAAGGATTTGAAGGATCATTTAACCTGATACTTTTCTGCTAAATGGATCCCCCAAGTGATATTTCTCCGGGCATGTAAAAGCTAACAGTGGCTAGCTTACCTGATTTTGGCTCTAAGTATTAGTTCTTTCTTGTATTTAACCAAAATCCATCTGCTCATCACTTCTGTTCATTGATTCTTGCTCTCCTTACAGTGCTGTGGCACAATGAATGTAATTTCTCTCAGCTGTGAGATATTTTTCAAATATCTGAAGGCAGCTAGTGCAATTGTAGAAAGTATTCTCCTTTTAAAGATTAATGACCTACAACCCCACTTCCTTTCTTATGTCTCATCCAGCTAGTTTTAAGTACCTTCAATATTCTAATGGATTTACCACAAATAAAATCTAATTTTAAAAAATTTAAGCCAATCAAAAATTTTAAATGCAGGACCTATAACTCAAGATAATACTCCAGTTTATACCAAACTTAAGTTAACTAAAACCCCATGTCTTTTAATATGCAGCCCTACCATACCATCCCTTAATTAGTTTATGTCTGTGAAATTCATAATGGAAGCTAGGTGCAGCGTTTCATGTCTCTATCTATCTATCTTATTATTTCTTCCTCTAAATTATACCCAACTACCAACTGTGTAACCCAATCTCTTCTTCCCACTGGGTAATATAAACTTTCTTGTACAATGCCTAAGTCACTGAATAAATGTTGACCAGTGCAAAGACTATGAAGGACACGTACATAAAGTCTCCAGAATCCTTCGTCCAGCCTGGCACTGATTCACCGGTGAGCACCTTGGGTATATTTTATCACTTGCTGTGAAGCAACATAACTGTGCAGCCATTCTCCCCATTTATCTCCATCTCATTCTCAAGGATGTTCTGCTAGATGTGATATATCCATGTCTACAACACTCCTATGACTCACAATCCCTTGACCAATATGAAAACACAGGTGTTAGTTTTATTCTTCCTTCATATTATAGAAAATGAAATTCTCTTAACTGTGACGGAAACTGTGCAACTTTGGTTATTAGAAACCTTATTTTTAAAATTATTGATACTTTTACATTTTTGTTGCAATCTTTCTGTATATGCATTTTAAGTAGATTTTCATTTGATTATTAATTATGTGACTACATCACTATCTTCTTACCTTCTTTTCCCTTGTTCTATGATTCAACTACACTAAGAAACATTATTCTCATTAATGTTCTGACTGTTCATTCTGACCCTCCCTTCTAACTGCTCAAAATCCTTCCACTCATAGATACAATAGGCTCCAGCAGAAATAGGTCTTTGAGAAACCAGACTAATTACCCATAACTCTTAAATAAGATAAAATAGGAAAATGACCTGTCATATCAGCACTTCAGCAGGCCAGGGCAGGTGGATCACTTTAGCTCAGGAGTTTAAAACCAGCCTGCGCAACATGGCAAAACCTCATCTCTACCAGAAATACAAAACTTAGCCAGGTGTGGTGGCACATGCCTGTAGTCCAGCTACTAGGAAGGGTGAGGTGGCAGAATTGCTTCCACTCAGAAGTTGGAGGCTGCACTGAGCCAAGATAATACCACTGCACTCCAGTCTGGGCTATAAGAGCCCAGTCTCAAAAAAATAAATAAAGTAAAAATGTAAAAATGCAGAATAATGAGAGAGACTTCATATAAGCTTCAATAAAATACAAATCAACGCAGATCAATAGATACTTACCAAATGTCTACATTTTAATGCTGTGAACTAGGAACAGTGGAGACTATAAAACATATAGGTGCTGTTTTGTGAGAAAAGGCAATATACATAATCATGTGAAGAAGGGGGAAAAACCTTAAATAAGAGCACCAAACAATTTTAAAAGAGATGTCACGAAGCAGAATATGATTCACTGCCAGATTAATTATTCAGACAATAAACTTTACAAGAGTTCAGGAAAGGGAGTTCTAACTTCAGGCTGCGGTGGTGAGGCCCATGAAGATTAATGTGAGCTGGTATTGGAACTGGATGAATGGATAAACTTCAGACAAGGAGGAGGCAGAGAGGACACTTTGGAAACCTGGCACGGTGTCAGTAAAAGTATTTGCTGGAATGACTGGAGTGCCAGGCAAACTTTTTTGGAAGAGGTTTCAGAAACTGTCAGAGAGAAAGGAGAGGAGTCAGTAAGTTCTGGGAGAAGCTAGTGACATATTTTTGGAAAGAAGATTGAGAAAGCTATTTGGAGAGAGGTGAGGATTTGTGAAATAGCTTGGAATGGGCGTAAGCAGAGAACATAAGCCGTGGTAAGAAGGTTTTTTAAAAAACGCAAATGATTTTTCTCTGTTTCACTGTTTGTCTTTTAAAAATAAAGGCAAAAATGAAGTTGATTAGAGATTTCATCGTTTTCTTACTCCTGGTTATTCACGGTTACAGACACCTAACACTGAACAGACGATCGCCGTGCGCCTGCTCCCAAGGGGCCTGACGGTGAGAAGTCTATGCTGCGAGCCCAGGGCCAGCAAGGATTCCTCTTTCTGAAACCATGCAGGAAGGAAACATCAGAAAGCAGAGGAGTTAAAGTCAGTCACCAGCAGTGGCAAGAGCCACACAAAGATGCCAAGTCTAGAGCACAGAGCGCTGCTGAGAAGGATGTGAGAGCCGGGAGGAGCAGACACCAACAGAGCACCCAGGGGTTGCACAGAAAACCCTGACACGGGCGCTGTCATCCATGCCGGCTTCTACGTCACCACAGTGGGGAGTTTAAAGGGCTCTGAAGGGGAGGACAGGGTTGCCAGCGTGCTGCTGACTGAAGCTTCTGACCTCTGAATTCAGACGATGGCCTACGGGACCGCCGTGTGTCACAGCTGACTTTACAACCCGTGCAAACCCCGTGCCTACCACACGGCCTGGCCCACGTGGGCAGAGGTCATCTGTCTGGCATTCCGTCCCAACCACATGCTCTGCAGTCGCTATGCTGCCTCCCCTCGCTCTGCTTCCCCATGTGCACAGTCTTGCTGGGCCTCAGCCAGGCTCCCTCCTCTAACTGCTCTGCCTTACAGGGAGCACGGCCTTCCTTCTTAAGCTGCTTCTCGCACAACCTGTTTCCGTACCACAAATGGGGCACTTACCCTCGGCCACCTTATATTCTTATTGACCATTTGGTCACATGTATGTTGTTATTTAAAATTTAAACTTCTTTTCAGTATTATATTTTTATTCTTTACGTATCTGTACAGTAGTGCTTAACAAGATGTGTTTTCTTACATGTGTATGTACATACAACATTCCAATGTGTAGTTATACATTACTTATGTGTGCATGCACACACACATGCATGCACATGCACACACACATCCACACGCACAATCACTTAATGTGTAGTCACTGCAAATATCTCTATGAAAACGTCCTGCGTAGAGGAATATATTTGAGAGATTAGGTGTAGATTGAAGATTTTTCTTCCCTTCACTTCAGCAGTTCAATTCTAAGTAATTATTGATATAGTGAGGTACAGACTTTAATTTTGTGCTCATGAAATCACTTCCTTTACCAAGCGTTTTTCAAAATGACACTCCCATTGGTCTTTTCCTAAGATTTTCTGCAAATGGAATTTAGTTACTCAATTCTAGCTAAGAAAATAGTCAGGCTTTCAATGAAGATTCTTAGGACACTGTGTCCTACTGATGACTAAATTACCTGAGAAGACGATAACAATTAAATTCACCATAGTGTACAAAAGTTACCAGTTACAGAACGATTTCAAATTACTGCTAAAAGGTTTTCTATGGAAAGCTCATTTCTTTGTCCATTTGGATTGCTGCAACAACCCACCATGGACTGGCTGGCTTAGAAACAACAGAAACGTACGTCTCCCAGTTCTGGAGCCTGGGAAGTCCAAGATCAAGGTGCTGGCAGCTTCAGTGACTAGTATGGGACTATTTCACACGTGTGTGTGTGTGTGTGTGTGCGCGCGCGCGCGTGTGTGTGATCTTTTCTCTGTCCTCACATGGTGAAAGCAGTGAGGGAATCTCTTCAGAAGCTTTTATAAGGGTACTAATCTCATTCATGAGGGATCCACTCTCATGACCCGGTCACCTCTTAGAGGCCCCACCTCCTAATACCATCACCTGGGGGTTAAGATGTCAACATATGAATCTGGAGGAGAAGTAAACATTCATTACATTGTAGCTCCATTATCCATAGTTTATAAATGGTATGTTTCTAATAATGAAGTCTATGTTATGTATTTTTCATAATATATGCACCTATACTCATTTTTCCAGTAGGCCTGTTACTCTAAATCATGAGAAAACATGCATGAAAATTCAAACAAATGAAAGGCTTATGTTAAAATATATAGGACTAAAAGAGATACAGGACTGTCCTGACACACAGCAGGTGTGGAATGTTCATAGTCATCTTTGGGGTAGAATAGATAAGGTACACATTTGACAGGATGCCAAGGAACCTGGCACTTGTCTTTTAAATTAATATGTTCCTGCATCACATAGGACACTAAAAGAAGCTAATTATTTGGCCGGGCGCAGTGGCACACGCCTGTAATCCCAGCACTTTGGGAGGCCGAGGCGGGTGGATCACGAGGTCGAGAGATGGAGACCATCCTGGTCAACATGGTGAAACCCCGTCTCTACTAAAAAATACAAAAAATTAGCTGGACATGGTGGCACGTGCCTATAGTCCCAGCTACTCGGGAGGCTGAGGCAGGAGAACTGACTGAACCCAGGAGGCGGAGGTTGCGGTGAGCCGAGATCGGGCCATTGCACTCCAGCCTGGGTAACAAGAGTGAAACTCCGTCTCAAAAAAAAAAAAAGAAGCTAATTATTTAAACGATAGAACTAACATAATTGTTAGGTAAAAGTTATATCTATATAAATTATTTCATAACCAATCAAGTAAAATGAGACTTGTTTTTAATTTTTGAAGAAAGTCAAAGCAATATAGTACTAGGAGAAATCCAAAGTGTAATGATAATACAAATATCTCTTATTAAAAAAATTGTACAGTAAAAGATATGCAGTGATAAAAGATAATATTCAAAATATTCAATGACTCAGAGTATATCCAGGTATGAAGGTAAGTTGGGCTAGTTTTCACTATAATCATATGTAAAAGATAAAAATTACTGTAATTTAAAAAATAGATAACATAGAGACATTAAATCAGACAAAGAAATGTGTAACAGTCATAGACTCCAACAGAAAAAGGACTATTCCTCACTAGATCTCAATTTTCCTATTTGTAAAATTATGATAAAATATTTGCTTTTTCTGTCAGGATTTTTGTAGAATCAAATGATTTTAAAAGAATATTTATATACCTGTAATGCACTCATTTTATCACTAATAATTTTGATGTATCACAATTCAGTTTGCCAACGTTATGATGGTAGGAAAGCCTCCCACCACTGTCCTCTCTTACTCTCTTTCTTTTCTTTTTTTTTTTTTATTGCATTTTAGGTTTTGGGGTACATGTGATGAACATGCAAGATTGTTGCATAGGTACTCACATGGCAGTGTGCTTTGCTGCCTTCCGTCCCCTCACCTGTATCTGCCATTTCTCCCCATGCTATCTCTTCCCACCTCCCCACCCCCCGCCCCTCCCCCATTTCCCCCCAACGGACCCAAGTGTGTAGTGCTCCCCTCCCTGTGTCCATGTGTTCTCATTGTTCAACACCCGCCTATGAGCGAGAATATACGGTGTTTGATTTTCTGCTCTTGTGTCAGTTTGCTGAGAATGATGGTTTCCAGGTTCATCCATGTCCCTACAAAGGACGTGAACTCATCGTTTTTGATGACTGCATAATATTCCATGGTGTATATGTGTCACATTTTCCCTGTCTAGTCTATCATCGATGGGCATTTGGGTTGGTTCCAGGTCTTTGCTATTGTAAGCAGTGCTGCGATGAACATTCGTGTGCACGTGTCCTTGTAGTAGAATGATTTAGAATCCTTTGGATATATACCCAGTAATGGGATTGCTGGGTCAAATGGGATTTCTATTTTTAGGTCCTTGAGGAATCGCCACACTGTCTTCCACAATGGTTGAATTAATTTACATTCCCACCAACAGTGTAAAAGTGTTCCTATTTCTCCACATCCTCTCCAGCAGCTGTTGTTTCCCGATTTTTTAATGATTGCCATTCTAACTGGTGTGAGATGGTATCTCAAGGTGGTTTTGATTTGCATTTCTCTGATGACCAGTGATGATGAGCATTTTTTCATATGTTTGTTGGCCTCCTGTATGTCTTCTTTTGTAAAGTATCTGTTCATATCCTTCGCCCATTCTTAAACTTCATATGGAACCAAAAGAGAGCCCGCATAGCCAAGTCAATTCTAAGCAAAAAGAACAAAGCAAGAGGCATCACACTACCGGATTTCAAACTATACTACAAGGCTACAGTAATCAAAACAGCATGGTACTGGTACCAAAACAGAGATATAGACCAATGGAACAGAACAGAGGCCTCAGAGGAAATACAACATACCCACAACCATCTGATCTTCGACAAACCTGACAAAAACAAGCAATGGGGAAAGGACTCCCTGTTTAATAAATGGTGTTGGGAAAACTGGCTAGCCATGTGCAGAAAGCAGAAACAGGACCCCTTCCTGACACCTTACACCAAAATTAACTCCAGATGGATTAAAGACTTAAACATCAGACCTAATACCATAAAAACCTTAGAAGAAAATCTAGGCAAAACCATTCAGGACATAGGTGTAGGCAAGGACTTCACGACCAAAATGCCAAAAGCAATGGCAACAAAAGCCAAAATAGACAAATGGGACCTAATCAAACTCCACAGCTTCTGCACGGCAAAAGAAACAGTCAGTAGAGTGAATCGGCAACCAACAGAATGGGAAAAAATTTTTGCAGCCTACCCATCTGACAAGGGGCTGATATCCAGAATTTACAAAGAACTAAAGCAGATCTACAAGAAAAAAACAAACAAGTCTTACTCTCTTTCTTTTCCCCAAGAGTTTTTTTTTCTTTCGGTGATCACTCTCCTGGGCCCTGGGGTAACCTTGTGAATGTTACACAGCTGTTTTGAGATGGTTCATTTTTATGTGTCAATTTGACTAGGCTAAGGAATAACTAGACAGCTAATAGAACATTCTAGGAACGTCTGTGAGAGTATTTCCAGAAGACATTAGCATTAGAATCAGTAGACTGAGTAAATATCCACTCTCACCAATCTGTACCTGAGCCCAGAGAGGACATAAAAGCAGAGAAAGAGCGAATGATTCCCTCTTCTTGAGCTGGGACATCCACCTTCTTCTCTGAGATATGGAGCTCCTAGTTCTCAGGCTTCAGACTCCAGGACTCATACCAGTGAATTCTCAGTTTTGCAGACTTTGGCCTCACATGGAGTGTTACACCACCAGCTTCCCTGATTCTCAGGACTCTGGACTCAGACGGAATTAGACCACTGGCTTTTCTGACTCTCTGTTTGCTGACAAAGAATACCGAACTTCCTGGCCTCCATTCCTCCATTATTGCATGAGCCAATTCCCATAATAAATGCCCTCTTATATGCGTATGTATGTATGTATTTATGTATCTATCAATCAATCATCTATTATCCCTGTCATCTATCACTATCTATCAATCATCTATCATCTCTATCATCTATCTGTATCTACCTATCTACCTGTCCATCCATCCATCCATCCATCCATCCACCCATCCATCCGTCCCCTATTACTACTGTTTCTCTGGAGAACCCTGACTCATATCATTTTTTTCAAAAACCTCTCAAACTATTGGAAAAAACAGGGATAGTATTTTCCAATTCCCAACTACTACTTTCAGTTTGACCCCATTCAGTGTGATATTAGGTGTGGGTCTGTTTCACATAGCTTTTACTATAATGAGGTATGTTCCTTCTAGACCCAGTTTTGGAGGTTTTTAAAATGAAAGGATATTAAGTTTCATCAAATGCTTTTTCAGCCTCAACTGAACAATCGTATGGATTTTGCCATGCATTACGTTGCTCTGATGTATCACACTGTTTCGTTCACATATGTTGAACCATTCTCGCATCACTGGAAGAAATTTCACTTGATCACGATGAATGATCTTTTTAATGTGTTGTTGTCTTTGGTTTACTAGTATTTTGTTGAGGACTTTTGCATCAATGTTAATTACAGATATTGGCCTGTAGTTTTCTTTTTCAGATGTGCCTTTGTCTGAGTTCAGTATCAAGGTAATACTGGCTTCAGAGAATATGTTTGGAAGTATCCCCTCCTCTTCTATTTTTCAAAGTAATTTCGGTATGACTGATACTACTTCTTCATTAAATGTCTGGTATAATTCATCACTGAGACTAACAAGTCCCAGCCTTTTCTTTACTGGGAGAATATTTATTATGTTTTCTATCTCATTACCTGTAATGGCTCTGTTCAGGTTTTGGACTTATTTATGATTCAATCTTGCTAGGTTGTACATGCCTATGAATTTGTCTATTAATTCTAGGTTTCCCAATACACTGGCATACAGTCGTTCATAGTAGCCTCTCTTCTAATGATCCTTAGAATTTTTTTGGTATCAATTCTAATGTCTCTTTCTTCATCTCTGATTTTATTTGTGACTTTGTTCACATTTTCTTTGCCTGGCCATCTTTTCAGAAAATCAACTTTTCAAGACTCTTGTATTTTCTTTTTTCTTTTTTTAAACAGCCTTGCTCTGTCACCCCAGTGTTGCCCCATGCTGGAGTGCAGTGGCACGATCTTGGCTAAATGCAACCTCCACATCCCCGGTTAAAGCGATTCTTGTGTCTCAGCCTCCTGATGTAGCCGGGACTACAGGCACATAAACCAGACCCCTCTAACTGTTGTATTTGTAGTAGAGATGGGCTTTGCCATGTTGGCCAGGCTAGTTTGGAGCCCCTGGCTTAAGTGATCCACCTGCCTCAGCCTCTCAAAGTTATGGAATTACAGGCATGAGCCATCGTGCCGGCCTGTTTTCTTCATTTTAATTTCATTTATTTTTGGTCTGATCTTTATTATTTCTTTTTCTACCTTTGGATTTGGTTTGCTCTTGCTTTTCTAGTTCTTTCAGATGCATTGTTAGGTTGTTTATCTGAAAAATTTCTTGTTTTTCATCTAGGTACTCATGGCTACAAACTTCCTTCTTAGTATTGTTTCTGTTATATCCCACATGTTTTAAGATGTCATATTTCTATTATCATTTGTTTCCAGAATTTTTTCAGTTTTCTTCTTAATCTTTTCATTGACCCATTAATCAGTCTGGAGCATAGTGTTTAATTTCCATTTGATTTTATAATTTCCAAAATTTTTCTTATTGATTTCTAGTTTTATATGATTGTAGTCAGAGAAGATACTTGATATTATTTTAATTTTTATTTGACTGTTTTAAGACTTGTTTTGTGGGCTAACTTATGATCTATCCTTGGGAATCATCCATGTGCTAAGGAAAATAATGTGTATTATGCAGCTGTTTTATGAAATGCTCTGTAAATAACTATTAGGTCCATTTGATCTATAGTACATAGTAACTTCAATGTTTTATTTTCTTTTTTGGAAGATCTGTCCAATGCTGATAGTGGAGTGTTGCAGTCTCCAGCTATTAGTATTTTGGGGTATATCTAAGCTCCAATCATATGTGCCTGATACATGTACGGGTGATCCAGTATTAGGTGCCTGTATATTCACGGTTGTCATCTTGTCCAGCCGAACTGACCCTGTTATGATTATATAATGACCTTCTTTATCTCTTTATAGTTGTCCTCACATTTATTTGTTATAAAAGTATACAAGCGTAGCTACCCCTGCTCTTTTCTGGTTTGCATTAACTCTTGGACTTGCTGTTCTGCGGCTATTTTATAGGTCTTGTAAGCAGGCCTCATTGTTTTTCTTTCTTTTCCTCCTTGCTCGTGTATTTTTAAACGGACAGTCTTCAAGCTCACTAGTTCTTTCTTCTGCTAATTAATTCTGCTATTAAGACACTCAAAATCAGTCTTCAGTATGTCACTTACATTTTTCAACTCCAGAATTTCTGCTTGATTCTTTTTATGTATTTCAACGTCTTTGCTAAATTTATTTGATAGGATTGTCGATTCCTTCTTTGAGTTGTCTTGAATTTCGTTTCATCAAAACAGTTCTTTTTGCATTCTCTTTCTAAAAGGTCGCATATCTCTATGTCTCTGGCATTGACCCCTAGTGCCTCATTTAGGTCATTTGGCAAGGTCATGTTTTCCTGGATGGTCTTGATGCTTGTGAATTTTTTTCAGTGTCTAGGAGCATTAAAGAGTTAGGGATTTACTGCAGTCTTTGCAGTGTGAGCTTGTTTGTACTCATCTTTCTTTGAAGGCTTTCCAGGTATCTGCAGGGACCTGGGTGTTGTGATCTGAATTTCTGGTCACTGCAGCTGTCCAGGGAACACCTAAAGCCCAATAACCCTGTATCTCTTGCAGAATTGTAGAGGCACCACCTTGGTAGCCTTGAATGAGGTCTAGAAGAATTCTCTGGATTGCCAGGCAGAGACTCTTGCTCTATTACTGTCGTGAAGTCTCTCTGTCTCTCTCTCTCTCTCTCTCTCCCCCTCTGTCTCTGTCTCTCTGGACTGGACTGGACTGAGTTGCCTGGAGCCAGAAAAGGGGTGAAATAAGCCCCTATGGCCACCACTGCTGGAAGTCAGCGTATCACTAGGTCTTGCCCAAGGCCAGCTATAACCAGTACCTGGCTCCTACCTATGTCTGTCCAAGGTCCTAGGGCTAAACAATCAGCAGGTGGTGACACTAGCCAGTCCTGTGTTCTTCCTTTCAGGACCGAGTTCCACCGGGCCCCAGGCAGGTCTGGAAATGCTGTCCAGGTGGCAAGGCCTGAAGCCGGAAACCTTAGAAGTGCACTTGATATTCTGCTGTCCTGCAGCTAAGCTGGCACTAAAACCACACAGCAAAGTCCTTTCTGCTCTCTGTTTCCTTTTGGAGATTCACTTTCCAAAACATTAAGACCAAATAAAAACAGCATAAGCCCAGCTAAACCCATTTCCTTATCTCTCCTTTTTTTTTTTTTTTTTTGCACCTTACTGAAAAGGTAAACACAATTATTTCCCTGTGTCTCAATATTACACCTTATTCAAGAGAAAACCAAATTTTACCTTTTACCCTTTACAGTGTATTAATGCTAAACCTAATTTTTAATAAAACTTTACAAACAAATCATAAGATTTCAACTGATTTCTAAGATTTGTAACATTTCTACAAACCTTTTACACCTCTTCATCATTTTCTAAAAAACAGCAGATTGATGCTCCAAGAAAACCCATTTACTTCAACCCAGGGGCCTAGATGATGGCCTTGTATCAGTGTGCTTTTTACTTAAATATTTAATTTATAGAAAATCTAAATAATCCTCTTTAAATTTTAACCAATTTGCTCACATACAGAATTCCTTTGACAAGGTCAGTCTTCTAGAAGGCTTGCACAACTTGCTTAAAACTTGAGTTTCGTCCTATTACTCTTCACCTTAAAACAATCCTTAAATACCTATAGATCAAATTACCTTCTCTTAAAAAAAAACACACTCCCACTCCCACGTCTGTTAACATTTTTTTAACCAAAAGCAAATCCTACCTCTTCAACACGCTTTGTGTCTAGTGGTTTTAATTACATACATAATTGTTATGTTAACTTAAGAGTGAATGAGTAACTCCTATTTCCAGTGAGAAACCTGGGAGGTAAGCAATTTTAATTATGCACCAGCTGCAGAGCCAAGGGCAAAAGACAATGCCAGGAGCTAATCTTCATCAGGTCCTAAAGGCTCAAATCTAAGGACAGAGGTTTATAGATAAGCAAGTGTTAGAAGCAAAGTTTTGTATCTTAAAACGTCTAGTAGAGACAGTGACTAATTCAGGCCAAATGTCTAAATTCTGAAGATTTTACATTACCAGTAATTTCAACATTATCTTTATTTACCAAAAATTAATAAAATAATGTGAACCAGAAAAGCACTTTGGCTTATTTACTTAATAAATAAGTCAATTTGATACCTATATATACAGTACACAGGCATATACTCATGTTTACATAAAGACATATGCCATCATAAAGACTTTGTAGTTTCGATTTTTAACTTTTAGCCATGAGACAGATAAACTCACTAGGTGAAAAGACAGTTGGATTAAATCGTGAAAAGGTTAAAGTTTATCTGCCTCACAAGGCGATGATTAATGCCCTCGCTGAGGTCTGGAGAAAGCAGGGTTGCAAATTTATGTCTCAAAGCACAGAGAAAGAGAAAAAGCTTGGGTGTGTTAGAGGAAGATTGAAACGAATTCCAAGGCAACACAAAATCAGAGAAGTCAATCACTGAGTTTTGTTAAGAGCAATTTTATTTACATAGATAGTTTTTAATTTAGCCTCTTTTTTTAAAATGCCAAGATAAGAAACAATTTATTATAGAGAGAAGAAAAATTTCTCATCCAAAATATAGAAATCTGTACAACTTTGCCACAATCAATATACATGAACTGTACAAATTTACACCAGTTCATAATTTACCAAATAAAAGATGACTAACAAAGTTCACAAAATAGATGGTGGCTTGTGGAAAAGACTTTTACCCAATTAAGTACAAGGAAAGTTACAAACCAGACCTCCACTTTCTAAAAATAAGAAGTTTACTCAGTCTTAGAAAACTACAAGATAGCAAATGTACAGAGAGCTGGCTGGTGCTAACACCACAGTTGAGACAGTGACTTTTTAAGGGTCTTTTTTAAAGCCTGTTGCCAAGGCAGAATCTGGTCACTTGCTACTTTCAAGGCCAAAAACACAATACAAGATCTGACCATTTCCCCAGGTCATGCTTACTAGTTTGTATTTATGTACATTGATACATATTTAAGTGCTAGGTAAAAGTCTTGTAAAATTTCCAGTACTATCATGTTTGAAACGTTTAGCTTTCCTATTGAGCCGCCAAAAAGGTTAACAGTAACAATTTTCAAGTGTAATAGTGCAAATTCATCTGCGAGATTTACTGCAGAGAAAGATTCTTTGAAATACAGATTTTCTTTAAAGGGATTGATGTAAAAATTTAGGTATGTCTGCAAGAAACTGAAACCACCCTAGGACTTCCCTCCCTAGCAAATAAAGTGATCATTTACTTGGACTCACAGGCTGTTAAAATTAATCATTGAAAGGTACTGTCCAAACGATGGCACTGTCACTTAAAAAAATTTTTTTACCACTCTATCTTGTGCCAGATCTTCACAGCTGTGACACGGTCTAAACTCCATAATCCATCCCGAAGAGGAGCCCACCCAAAGCAAAAATCAGATTTATCCATCATTATGAGATGATCCATCCATAGACTGTATCTTAACCGGACACAGTCATCATATCGTAGTTTTTGGAGGGCTCGTTCTGCCCCCGAGCAGTCCCTCCTTCCAGCGGACTCGGCTGTCTACCGCTTGCACGCTGCTGCCGTTTTGGGTGCTACCTGCTGCCGGTGAGGCCTCGCACAGCGCACAGGTGGAGCCACCCTCTGCAACTCCGTAGGACACTTCGTAGGGGCAGCCCAGAGTGCGAGTTCACTCGGGAGGAGCCGGAACAGCTCCTGACCGCTCAGTCCACTCCGAGGACCCGTGTCACGGTGGATGCGAATGCAGCGGTAACCCGATCCCTTGCACGGCTTTTCTGGGAACCAGCGACGTTTACAATGTTCTGCCAGCAGCTCCCGCAGGCTCCGGCTGAAGGTCTGCAGCTGTCGCTCGCTCGCGAGCCCCTTGGCGCGGAGGCACTCGGCGATGAAGGACACGGCGGCAGCAACGTCGCCTACCGTGGTGGCAGCCCGGGTGCGGAGGGGCGCACGGGGGCGGCCGGGGCTCGGCGGAGCGGCCACCCCGGGCTTCCTCCCCGGGAGGAAGGCTGAGAGGAAGAGCGGGCGAGAAGAGCGGACGGCTTTTCTTTTTCTTTCTTTAGACTAAAGAAGTTATTTTCGAGACAGGACGCGGCAGGAGAGACGAGGAGACGAGCGACGGCGGCCCGGTCACATCGCCGGGGCCTCCCCAGCCGCCCCCGCCGCCAGCTCCGCGGCGTCCGAGGATCGCAGCAGGTGCAGTCCCAGCTCCGAGGGGCCTGGCCTCTGTCTTAGAATCGGACTACGGAGCTCAGACAAGACCGCACACTGAATCTGGGGTCCCCAGAGAGAAAGACCTTCCGCACGAGCAGAACGCGCCACGTGTTTCAGTGTCCTCTGTCACAGACACATTTTTCTAGGCGTTTAAACTGCATACTTTCTTGTTTTAAACATGCAGTGAGTAGCCCTGAGGGTAATAACTATTTACCGTCAGCAACTGGCACTAGCCATGTCTGAAAGTGCATCTATCACCTAGCTATTACATGCACCGAGGTCTCAGATCTTCTGCTAACGTAACTTCTGATAGCTTCAAAAGTCGGAAAGATGAGATAACGCAATAGAAAAGGAGAGGAGCTCTCAGACCTGAGTAGAAGCTGGCTGCTTGCAAATCCTGGGATTCCATGAGGAAAAACAGAGGATCTTCTCAATCACAGGAGGCTGATATCGTTTCCGTTGTAACCCGAGGAGTCTCAGGCTGTTAGAAATTCCTCTCTGTTGTTTTCGGCTCCACGTGTGGCATACAGTGTGGCAAGCAGAAACAGAAACAAGCGGAAGTAGACAGTTACACAGACTTCAGCTGACTGAGGAGGTTTTACAGGGTGAGCACAGAGGCCTAAATTACATAAGTCATCTGTAATTTTACGTGTGTGTGTGCGTATGTGTGTCCCAAATATCCATTTTAATTAAGTCAGATTTTGACTATAGGGCTCTTTAAAAATTCTTTCCATCTCTTATTTACAGATTTTAGCCACAGATTTTATGCTTTTCTTTACCAAACATAGCCTCCCAGGTGAAACCAACATGGCTTAACGAAGGTTTGACTTAACCACGGCAAATCTTTTCTCAAGAGAATTCTGAAGGCTAGCCGCGGAACTATTACGTGTCTTTTAAAAATTTAACCTTCCTGTCAATTGTTTAGAATAAGAGATCTCTAAAATATTTTCTATCTATGTTTCGGCCACTGACAGTTAGAATTTTCAATGGTGTTATTTATTCTAATAGTGACTCAATCCAAAAGTCTTTTTAAAGCCTAGGTGGTAATTTTCCAGATTTTCATCCTATACCTAGAGAGGGAATACAGGAGACAGACACATGATGCCCACAAATAATTGTCAGAAATAAACTTCAGTTAGTAAAAGATGAAAAAGGCCCCACAGAGGTGGGAAATTTTCAAACAAAACCTCCCCGGTAGCTTGGCGTGTTCAGTATGAAAAGCGTGTTCCTTAAAGTATTAAGTCTCCAATTCCCAGCTCCTTCAGCCTGGCCACCTGACATGAATGGAAACATTCACACCCTCTGGATAGTGGAGACTGAGACACAGTACACCCACACAGTCAGAAAGTCAGGCTCCCAAGACACAGAACAACATGAAAGGGAAACCTCATCTAGTTCTTACGTCAGGGACCCAGAGCATTTGTCTTCATAGACGTCGGTCGAGTAAGAACAGCAAAAACCTGAGCCGTCCGCAACGCTGGCGACAACAGCAGCACATGGGGCTTCCAGGCCCGGCTTCCACCCGACGTGCCCTCTTTAGAGGAAAGGGCAGCGACACAGAAAGGCCATTTCTGAGACAAAGGAGCCAAACAATATGAAGATCCGCGCCTCAAAGCACCACAAGTCCACCGGTCACTGCAACGCAAGCTTAGTCCTCAAAATCCTTTTGTCACATTCATCAAAACCTTGCAGATGCGACAGTCATATTTACCACTCAGCTGGAGTGCGCTGAGAAAGCGGCCATGAGCTTGGCAGGTAGGAAATTTTTACGCCTCTGCCAGCAGAAAGGGCTCCTGGTTTCTCTTCACTGCACCTTCCAGAAGAGCAGAGCAGTTCTGATCATCGCCTGGCTTGTTCCACTATGCTATGAGGGTCATAGGCTCTTGGTCCCCTAAAGATTCCTAATCATCACTGACATGAGGCAGACTGATTCACAGGAGGAAAAAAATACACATTTATTTAATGTGTATACATGGGTGCCTCAGAATAAAATACAGAAACTGACACATTATCCTGAGGCCACAGAATATAATGCAGACTCAAGAGCATGGTCAGATACAAGTCAGTTTAGCGGCAAGACGGGCTGAGAGGGAGAGGAAGGAAGAAGCCTGGCTAGCAAAGGCAGCCTTGTGATGTTGGCGAAGCTTTGGTAAATACTTCCTTCCAAACTTTAAAAGGTGTCAGTGTCTCCTGGATCCTGGGAAAGGCACAGAAAGGGTGGTGGTGGCTCTGGCTGCATTAATGGAGAGCTCTACAGATGGAAATTTCCCTCACTTAAAAGACACCTTTGCAGGGCCACTTCTGTCAGGCACGGCTACTTCAAAATGTTTCAAAGAAATGCATTTTGGGATAAAATTTCAACATTAATCTGGTTTGATCTCAATCAACACTAGTTTATGGATGCTCATGGGAGTCATCTGATGATATCAGTGAAATGTAAGAAAAAGTACTTTAAAAAAACAGGAGCAGGGCTGGGAGAGGCACCTGTAATCCCAGCACTTTGGGAGGCCTAGGTGGGTGGATCACAAAGTCAAGAGATTGAGACCATTCTGGCCAACATGGTGAAAACCCTTCTCTACTAAAATACAAAAAAAATTAGCTGGTCATGGTGGCAGGGGCCTGTAGTCCCAGCTGCTTGGGAGGCTGAGGCAGGAAAATTACTTGAACCCAGAGGCAGAGGCTGCAGTGAGCCAAGATTGCGCCACTGCACTCCAGCCTGGTGACGGGGCAAGACTCCATCTCAAAAAAGAAAAAAAGATAGGTTTTTTTTTTTTCTTCTCTAATTCTGTGTCCTTTGTGAATCAAAAGTATCTCAAATGGGTCTCAATCAATTTAGAGAGTTTATTTTGTCAAGGATAAGGGTTCAATTGTGACACAGCCTCAGGAGGTCTTACTGACATGTACCCACAGTAATCATGGTATAGCTGGGTTGTATGCATTTTTGGGAAACATGAGACATCAACCAATAGGTGTAAGATGTACATCAGTCTGTCCAAAAGGCAGGACAACTCAAAGGGGAGCATCCAGTTAATAGGTAAGAGACAACTGTTGCATTCTTTTGAGTCTTTGATCAGCCTTTTACTGGATACACAATTTACATGTGAAAGGGAGGTAGAGAAAGAGTCACTAATGTTTGAGTCTGGCTCAGTGAATCTGCATTTCCACTTAAACAGTAAAACAGAGGAAGTCATCCGATATGCATTTGCCTCAAGTGAGCAGAGGAATGACTTGGAATTCTGTCCATCCTTCATCCTGCTTCACCTGTGAAGATAAGGTATCTATTTACACTGCCACGGTAAAAATCAGCAGAATTGTTTTAGGGTGAAGATCTTGAGGCCCCCAAGGAATTTTTTTGAGAGAAAATTGTGAGGGAGGCATGTAGCTTTTTTTCTTTGTAGCTGGCTTATTTAGGAATAAAATGTATTGCTTGTATATATTTAACTTGCTTAAATGCTATTTGTACAATACATGTTACTGTCTTTCTTTTTTCCTCAAGTGTTACAGTAGGTAGTTACTCAGACATAGCAGGGTGGGAGGGCCCCACCAGCAGCAGGGATGGCAGGTAACAGTCGGTGGTTTACTTAGAACTGACTTTAAAATAATAATGGGTCACAGCCTGTGCGAGGGAAAGGCGGTCTCCCAACAGACAGAAAACACGTGACACTGGTAGTCAGTCGCTTCCTGATAAGATCACAGGAGCTGGGCAAGTGGGCTCAAGCAAACACACCAAGATGGCAGAGTTTAACGGCCAAAGAGTACACGATCTTTCTCGGGGAAGCTTGACTGGTAAGGGGAAAATGCCTTAAGTGAGTATGTGCACAATTTCAGAAAACGTATTGTGCATGGGGCCTCTCCCAAGTGCCATCAGGCCACTGTGCATGTGGACAGCCCGCCCCAAGAGAAGCATCAAGGGAACAGGGATTCAACCCCAAAAGCACGCCGAAGTATAAGACCCCAAGTCAAAGGTCAAACCACGCACTTGAATCTCTAAAGTCACCTGCTTGTCCCTCATTTCCTTTCATTGTTGCTCTCAACTTTTTAATAAACTTTCACTGTTTGCCCCTTTAGGTAGGCTGTAATTTTATTTTGTCTGATCATTAAGTTTTAAGTCCAGCTGCTAAAGCACTCTAAGCAGTAGCATTTTGGTAAGAAAGGTACACCGGGGACTCTGCAAGTTTATGTTTCAGGTTCTGAAAGAAGGTTAAAGAGTCAATAAAGAAATTCTACAATGTCTCATGGAAATCATCCTAAAGAAAGTAAGAAAACATTTAGGAAGAAAAGTTTCATTTTCAAAGTGAAATTGCAAGTCAGAAAGAAATTCTTATGCTAACTCCAAAATTTAGGCATGTGAATATTAGTGCCAGTCCCTGCTATCTGCATGAATGACCTCAAATCATTATAAAATTATTTGCTGGAGGGTGAAAAAAATCAAATTACAAAAGATTATTTGCATATGATACATAAGGTTATGATATGCAATATTTTACTGCCTAATTGTGCTTTTTAGGTTTAAATTAGCTTCTAACCAAAAACTTGACATTGTTGCTTTGAATATTTTACAATTAAATTTTATGTGGCATTGGCAGTGGGGAGACAGATTTTTTTTTTTTTTTTTTTTTGAGATGGAGTCTCACTCTGCTGCCCAGGCTGGAGTGCAATGACGCCATCTTGGCTCACTGCAATCTCTGCCTCCCAGGTTCAAGCGACTGTACTGCCTCAGCTTCCCAAGTAGCTGGGACTACAGGCACCCACCACCACGCTGGCTAATTTTTGTATTTTTAGTACAGATGGAGTCTCACCATATTGGCCAGGCTGGGCGGGAACTCCTGACCTCGTGATCTGCCCACCTCAGCCTCCCAAAGTGCTGGAATAATAGGCTTGAGCCACTGCGCCCAGCAAAGACAGGCAGTTTTCTAAGTGTGAGGAAATATGTCCCTGGTGAACCCCACCTTCAAGCCAGGGATGGCCTAAAGCCAGGGGGCTGGGCTGCCAGTCCACAACCTGGAATGAGAACTTCTTTGATTGATGCCTTCTGGCAAATTAAGCGGTGTTTTCTCCGTGCCTGCCTATGAACCAATCAGCATGCAGTTCCTCTTGCCCATAGACCAATCACCATGCACTTCCTCCATTCTAAGCCCATCAGAAACCCCAGATTCAGCCAGACTCAGATATGCCTCATGACAATCTGCCTACAGGTAGGAGCTACCCACTTTGGGTCTCCTCTCCACTGAAAGCTGTTCTGACACTAAATAAATCTCTCCTACTTGCTCACTCTCCAGTTGCCTGTGAAACCTCATTCTTCCTAGACATGGGACAAGAACTGGGGACCTGCCAACTGGTGGAAGCTAAAAGGGCTGTGACACTTTTCTGGCTGGCTTGCTAAGCTGCAGGTGTGAGCTAGGGGGTCTGTAACAGAATAGCCATCTTGCCCTCTGCCAGCACCAGGCAGCTGTCCCACACGGCAGGAAACAATAGTTGAGCCGGGCCAGCCCAGGAGCCATGGGCCAGAGTTGGGCAGTGGGACTGAAAGCTGTAACATAAACAGGCTGAAGCATGACCTTCTGAAACATGCCCCTCAGCTC
Source organism: Saimiri boliviensis (assembly GCF_048565385.1). Classification (NCBI taxonomy): domain Eukaryota; kingdom Metazoa; phylum Chordata; class Mammalia; order Primates; family Cebidae; genus Saimiri; species Saimiri boliviensis. The sequence goes on from NC_133467.1 coordinate 2,284,964, forward strand.
AATGCACTGCAGGGGAAGAGAGCTGTGGCTCTTTGGGGAGCCCAGACAGACGTCAGGGCTCTGTGAGCCAAGGCGTGACATGCTGTAACATCCTTTTGGGGGCTCTGAGGTTCCTGGCGTCTCTGAGCTTTTGGGCACCACCACGTCCCTTTATCCACTGCTGGTGCCCACAGGAGAAGCCACTTGCGATTCCTCTGGTCCAGCCACAACCTCACAGGGAATGGACATCTGTGCCAGCACCTAGAGCTGCCTGCCTTGTCACAGCTGCCAGCATGCCTGGCTGTGCACAGTGGCCAGACCTGTTGTTCATTTGCTCACGCACCCCTTGCCACTCCGCGCCTGGCTTGCCCTTGGTAGGCATGGGATCCAGGCCCATAGCGTGAGCCAAGGGCTGCCTTCCCAGCCGAGTGGGTGGAAGGAGCCCAGCAGGCACAAGGAAAACTTAACGCAGAGACTCTGCCAGCCACAGAGGTTTCTGGCTGGCGAAGAGACACCCTAAGGATCCTGTGACAGAATGTTTAAGTATTATTAATCATGTTATCCTCCAAAAACAAAAGGAAAAGTCTCAATGGTAGAAAATCCAGCTGTTCTTATTTCTTTTACTTTTCACATATTCCCATTTTTTTTTTTTTTGGTATTACTTTGTGACTCTGCTTTAGGAAAAATTAGATTTTTAAAAAAAGCATACTAATGATCTTTCTTTTGTATACACTACCTCTTTTCTCTCTCTCACCACAGAACGTCCTTCTGAACAAAGCTTTAAATATTATGAAAGAAGCATTTAGGCTAAATTTAATATATAGAAAATATAATGCTTAATAAGAAAACAAACAACTCAAGCAAGTTGAGTCAAAGACTTTGAAAGATAACTCCCAAAGACGCTATACAGATGATAAATAACCATATGAAAAGATGCTCGAATCATATGAGAAAATTGCAAATTAAATACAGGATCCCACCATACATCCCTTAGAATGGCCAAAATCCAGAACACTGGAAACACCAAATTCTGGCAATCATATGGAGCAATCCTAAACCTCATTTCTTTCTATGGGAATGAAAAATGCCACAGCCACTTTGGAAGGCAGTTTGGCAGTTTACTGCGAAACTAAACTTATATTTCCATATGATCTAGTTACATTCCTTGATATTTACACAAAGGAGTTGAAAATTTATGTCCACACAAAATCTTGCACAAGATGTTTATAGCAGCTTTATTCATAATTGTCAGAGCCTTGAAGCAAACAAGATGTCATTCCTTGGGTAAATAGTTAAATAAGCTGTGGTACATCCAGACAATGGACTATTATTCAGTGCAAAAAAAAAAAAAAAAAAATGAGCCATTTAAAAACATGGAGAATTCTTAAACGCGTATTACTTAGTGGAAAAAGCCAACTTGAAAAAGCATCGTACTGTACATATACAAATATATGACATTTTAGAAAAGGCAAAACAAAGGAGACAGTAAAAAAGGTAAGTGATTGGCAGGGATCGGGGAGAGGGAGGGACGAACAGGCGGAACATAGTAAATTTCCCAGGCATTAAAAACAGTCCGTATGGGGGGCCGGGCGCAGTGACTCACACCTGTAATCCCAGAAATCTGGGAGGCCGAGGTGGGCAGATCACTTGCAGTCAGGAGTTGGAGACCAGCCTGGCCCACATGGTGAAACCTGTCTCTGCTAAAAATACAAAAAGTTAGCCAGGCGTGGTGGCACGTGCCTCTAATCCCAACTACTCAGGAAGATGAGACACGAGAAGCACTTGAACTTGGGAGACAGAGATTTCAGTGCGCCAAGATCACACCACTGCACTCCAGCACTCCAGTCTGGGTGACAGAGTGAGACTCTGTCTCCCCCCAAAAAAAAAAAGTCTGGGCAACACAGTGAGACTCCATCTTTATACAAAATTTTTAAAATGTAGCCAGGCATGATGGCATGCACCAGAAGGGAGGCCGAGGTTGGAGTACTTGAAGCCCAGGAGTTCAAGGCTGCAGTGGGCCATGATCATGCCACTGTACTTTAGCATGGGCAACAGAGCAAGACCGTCTCTGAAAAAAAATATTCTGTATGATATTATAATGGTGGATCTCTGTCATTATACCTACCAGACGTGCAACAGCAAAAGTGCACCCTAAACTAATGACTTTGGGTAAGAGTATATTCTAGACACAGATCCTTTATCAGTTATGCGATTTTCAAATACTTTCTGTCATTTTTATCTCATAGTTTTCATTCTCTTCATGGTATCTTCAAAAACTAGTCCTCAGGTTTGATAAAGTTCAACTTATCCTTTTATTTTATAACTCATGCTTTTAGTTTTTTCTTCCGGAAATTTTATAGTTTTAGGTTGACATTTAGGTCTGTTATGCATTAATCTTTATTAAATAGAGTGCAAGATATCAGTCACAATGTTTTTTAATGGGTACCCAATTTCTTTAGCATGTTACAAAATTATTTTCCCTTGAGGGGTCATTGCACCTTTGCTGAAAATCAGTGGACTATGTATGTGCAGGTCTACGTCGGAACTCAATTCTGTTATATTCACCTGTATTTTCCCTGTCTCCAAAACCACTTGACTATTCCAGATTTAGTAGGTTAGAAACCAGACACTATGAGGAGTCAAACTTCATTAAACTATTTCAAAATTGTGTTGGCTGGTTTATTTTCTTTGCTTTTTCATATAAATTCTAAATTCAACTTGGATGTGTCTACCAGAATTCCTACAGAAGTTGTAATTGTAACTGTGTTCAAGTATTCTTATTTCTTGTTTACTTCTATCAGTAACTGAAAGAGGAATGCCGAACCCTATACTATACTCCTGGTTTTGTCTTTTTCTACTTTAAGTTCTATCAGTTTTCAGTTAATGTATATGAAGCACTTTTGTCAGATACACATACATTGATGACTTTATCTTCTTGTAAACTGACTTTTGTTATTATGTAATATTCTTCACTACTCTTGCCATTATTACTTGATTTGAAATCGACTTGGTGAAATTTTATGGAAACCTTTCCAATTTCCTTTTGAATAGTATATGCTTTCATCACTGCTTCCATCCTTTTATCTTCAGTCCATCTCTGCCTTTCTGTTTACAGTGGTGATTTTCTAAAGGCTGTAGTTGTTTTGTTATTGTACTTTTTAGCCAATCTCACAATTCCCTTAATTGGTGTGTTTACACCTAATAAATTTGTTGTAACTTTCAAATGATTACATAAACTTTCTAATTTTCTCTTTGTTCACTCTTTCAAAAAATGTTTTTTCTTATTAAATATATTTTATGATTCTGTTTTACCTACACTCTTGGCTTAATTTTTATGTCTTTTAAAAACTTTAATGACTGCCTTACATTTTATATTATACATCTTTAATTCATCAGTGTGCACTACAAATAATATTGCCTCACTTACGGCGTAATAACCTTAGGTTATAATTCTTCCTTACTATGCTTAATGCTTGTTTTGTAACATATTTTGCCTTCACACATGCTACTAATACACAAGACACTGTGTGTTTACACAGTTATGTTATAGAGCAATTACATATGTTTTTCAAAAGTTATGCATACTTTCCTTTTTTTTCCTCCTCTTTATACGGTGGTTCTTTTCTTCTGACTACTTTAAGATTTTATTATCTTAATTTTTTAAAAGTTTAAATATCCTATGTCTAGGGCTTCTTTGTGTGTATTATGTTTGGTTTGGTTTGGTTTTTATTCAGCTTTATGTATTCTTGACCTGTTGTAGTTTGTTGCTGTCAATTCTGGAAACTTGTCAACCATTATTTCAAATATTTCTCATGCCCAGTTTTCTTTCTGAAATTCTATTTATACCTATGTGCAACTGTTGGATATTGTCCGGTACCTCTTGAATGCTCTATTTTCTCTCTTTTTTATCTTCTCCTTGCACTTGAGTTTGGATGAATTCTCTGATCATTTTTCAATTTCACTGATTCCTTCCTTGGCTGTTTCAGGGCTACAAATTAACCTTTTCAAGTGGTTCTGCTCTATTACTCTGGTTTTGGTTTTCTAGCACTTCCTTTGATCCTTTCTTATACTTTTCACCTTTCTGCTGAAATTATTTATCTGTTCATGTATGTTGTCCAATCTTCCAATAGACAATGTAGTATATTAGTGATATTTATTTTAGCTTTTCTGTCTGATAAATTCCATCATCTACGTTACATCTGATCTAGTTCCTTCCATTTGCCTCGTCTCTTACCAGTCTTTTTTCTTGATTTCTTGTATGCCATATTTTTGCTGCTGTTGAAAGCAAGTTTGCTATGAGTATGGAGAAACTGAGGAAATGTATGTACACATACACACGTTTATATATATATATATATATATATATATATATATATATATATATGGCACATGTGTATAACTCTCACTCTGGACATGGGCAGTTGTTGAACTAGACTCCAAATTGATTTCCATGACTTATACTACATTAATCAAGCAAGGATCACTTTCCATACTGTATTAGGCCATTCTTGCATTGAAATAAAGAAAGACCTGAGCCAAAGTAACTTATAAAGAAAAGAGGTTTAATTCACCCACAGATCTTCAGGCTTTATATAAAGCATGGTGCTGGCCCCTGCTCAGCTTCCAGGGAGGCTTCAGGAAGCTTACAATCACGGTAGAAGGCGAAGGGGAAGCAGGCAGGTCACATGGCAAAAGCAGGAGCAAGAGAGAGACTGTGGAAGGGGGTTCCACATACCTTTAAATGACCGGGTCTCCTGAAAATCCACTCACTGTTCTGAGGACAGCACCAAAGGATAGTGCTAAACCATCTATGAGAAATCCATCCCCATGATCCAATCCCTCCCACCAGTCCCACCTCTAGCACTGGGGATGACATTTGAACATGAGACTTGGGCAGGGACAAATACACAAACTTTGTCACGTACTACTGCCTCTCTTCTTGTTACCTGTCCTGCAGACCCCTGTTACTTGCAGACCACTGTAGCCTGTGGAGGTGCAGAAAGGTGAGATGTCCTTTTTCCAGGTCAACCTCAGCCCCAGAACTGTGTCCAAGGATCTCAGGAGCAGGCTGCCCCATGGTCCTGCCTTACCCAGAGCTGTACGTTAGATCAGCACAATTTCCTGCCACTGATCCAGCAGTAGAGGGTTTTTCAGCCTTCCCTAATTGAAAGGAGTTTTCAGGGTGCCCTAAGGACAACAGCGCTGGCCCATCCCTGGGGAGTTTCAGTGTTTTCTTCTTTCAGAGATAGGCAGAAGGCGAGATCTCCCACCTTCATCACAGCGGCTGCTGTTCCAACACCCTAGGCTGTACCGTGAGGAAAACTTTCTCCAAAATTGTGCCAATCTTTTTTTTAACGCCTAAGAAGAAGAATCTCTGACTCCACGCAAATTCCCCTCATGTCTTGACCTCAGGGGTTTGATATTCTCTTCTTAGCCTCCATTCAGCTTCCAATGTTTGTTAGAAGGTTTCGCTGAATTTTTTTTTACCGGTGTCCAACAGCATCTTCACCAGTGAAAAAAGTGGTTGCCTCCCTTTTCTTAGAAATGACTGTCTTTTCTAAGATTCTGCATCAATTGGTTGTTCTATGATCTCAGTTCTCTCATAGACTCAAGAAAAATGATGAATCTTGAGAATGTCAGACATTTTTTCTTGTTGTTTCAACATTGTGATGTATGTTTTAGCCTTCAGCATCCTACAGGAAAGCCAGAAGTCCAGTGCATTTTTTGTTCATTGTAGTCAAAATATACTTTCTAAAATATATCTCATTTATTTTCTGTATTAAAATCCTTCTAAGATTTCTCATTTTCTTTAGGATTAGAAGGACACTTATTAATATGACAAACAATCCGTTACATCATATATTACAAATTACCCTTTTGTGTATTACCGTCCAGACTATTGACATAATAACTTGTTTTTTCTCTCTTATCTATTCATTCCTAAATCTGGTCTTTAACATTTACTGTTCCATCTGCTTCAGAACTGCCCTACTGGTACCAAGAGTCCTTTCTATGGATAATTACCCAGTAATGGACCTTTTCCATATTTGTACAGAGTGTGGCATGCTGTGCTTAATCTTAAAACTCAGATTACTCCGGGACAAATTTCTCCCACCACCCCAACCTGCTGTGTCCCAAGTGTGCTCATTCTGTTTGTGATATTCTCTTTTCACCCTAGTTTTCTCTTATACATCTCAAATTTGTCTTCACTTGTCTGTTTGTCTTCATCTTATACGGCAAAAATTATGCCTCCCTTTCTCTCATTTTACTGTTTATGGAAAAACTATGTAAAATATTCTATCTAAAGAGGTTTATTCTGAGCCAATCTGAGTGATCACAGACTGAGGAAAATACAAGCTCAAAAAGCTTTGTGTAAGTGGCCCCAAGGTGGTCAGATTAGAGTTTGGTTTTTTAATATATTTCAGGAGGCAGAAGTTACAGGTAAAAACATAAATCAATACATGGGAGGGTACACAATGGTTTGGCTTGAAAAGGTGAAATATCTTGAAGCAGGGCTTAGAGGTTTTCGGTAAATTCAGAGATTATTTAATTTGTAATTCGTTAAAGGAGTAAGGCTCTGTCTAAAACTTGGAGTCAGCAGAAAGGAATGTTTAAGTTGAGGTAAGAATGTTATGTCAGGATCAGCAGCAACATACTGGGTCAGAATGACCTATTTAGCCAGATTGATGTCCTGTAGACTTACCCCTGCCTTGCATGGCCTTACGTTTTGTTTATAATATGATACCTAATTGCCACAAGGAGTCTATTTTGTCAGTCTTTTGGACTCTATTTTAACATTAATTGTGGTCAGTTGTGTCTAAACTCCAAAAGGAAGGGGCATAACGAAGCCTGTCCTGTCTGACCTCCCTTCCCATTGTAGCCAGGAACTCAGTGTTTTCTCTGGATCTCCCAGGCCAATGGGATCCGTTCAATCAGTGGAGGACTTGCATTTTCTTTTTAATTTAAAGTATGTTTGTTGATGACTTTCAATAGGATTTTATTTTAGAGATAAAAACAATGAAATATATTTTTAAGTTCCTTGGTATCCTTCAGTATTATAATATCATTATGGAACTACAAATATACACTATTTACTATATACATAAAACCTTAATTTAGATGAAATTAAACTAGAGATAATGCCTTAAAATATATGTTACAAGTATTTAGCCAAAAGAATTTCAAACTCAAATTACTACTATCATAGAATATATTGTGTTAGTATTCTATCCCTCACAGAGATAATGGCCGTGTTCAGTTTATCTTTCATGCTTTAACTTCTTATAAGAGGTGGCCAAATGATGTAAAAAATGTTGACAGGTAATGCCAATTTGAACAAAATATATTTAAATAGTTGGTTTCACTTAGACAAAATGTCAAGCCTTTGAATATCTGTATACTTTTTTATATATATAATGATAATCTATAGACAGAGTCATGTATCTCTGTGTTAGACTTCTTGAAACTCTTGAAATTCAACAAAGTCATTGATAAACCTTAGGAATCATTAGGTTGGCCTTGAGCCAAATAAGATATTTGTCCCAAAGTGAAGAGAAAATGCTTTTCTCTGCCTTTCGCTTACTTTAAATTTTCAATTAGGTTTCAATGTATTTTTAGTCCGCCTTCCATTAACACAGTCAAAAGAAACACATTTGTACTTCTCACAGCTCTCTTCTCGAGTATGTTTGGGAAGGTGATAATTCACAAAATTACACAGGATTAACCAAGGTATACAGATGCAGCTTGCAAGAGATGTCAGCAATGTGGGCTCTCTCTACAACCAATGGACCAGAATATGAAATTATTTATGTTTACAACTGTGACATGAGGGAACCTATTTAAACACATAGAGCTTCATTTTCTTCATTTATTAAATGGGTACAACACTAGCCATATCAAAACATGGTTTAATTTTTTTAAATCACAAATTGTTAAGCCCTTAAGGTAGTACTTAATGTAAATATACAATAGATTTTACCTGCTACTATTATTATCGGCTACTTTCATTATTTCACAAAAGATACGCCTTTGCCGAAGTAAGGACATAACATGTATTACAAATGAATATTCTCTTTAAAGCATGGAATATTCTCTTTAAAGTATGTTTACACTGTTTATAAACATACTTGTTCTATTTTTTTTCCCCAGAAAGCAATTCTACACGCATTGCTAAAAAAAATTTTACTAGATGAATCTAAATAGGGAAGAAAGGTTTTATTCAAGATTATTGCAGTTGGGATCAAGACTACTGCAAGAAGAGAGAGAGATTATACTCAACTCTACTGAGACAAAAGATAAGCAAGTTTGTAAGTCTGGGATGTGCTATGGAAAAGCACTGAAGGATATCAGTAAGGAGCTGGTCAAAGTGATGATGCCATCTGCATGTGCTAGATTGATGTTTACGAAAATCAGAATTCTACCCTTCCACAGAGACTGGGAGACAGGGGGCCTATATGTCTTGATTAAAACATTTAAAAGGGATCATTCTAAGGTTTTTGGGAAAGACATCCTGGGATGTAAAAATAGGAGACATTGGGAGAAAACGTACATGTTAAAAGGGCAGAGAAAGTATTAACAATAGAAAATTATCTGAAGGAAATGCTCTAAGAAAAGAGTGGTCAGAGACTTATAGTTGGAAAGAAACCTTTGTAAAATTGAGTCAGTCTCAGGGGAACATTTAAGAGTATCTTGGTCAGTATAAAATCTAATGATCCACTTCAAAACCCCCCTCTTCAAAATATTCTATCTTTGCTTGTTAAAAGTCCATTTATGGGCCTGAGATGGGAGCTGTCGTAAGTCGCTGCTGCTGTGTAACCAATGACCCCCAAGCTCAGGGCCTTACAACAACAGTTTGTTCTTGCTCACGTTCAGCTCATCTGGGCCGGGCTGAAGCTGTGAGCTGCACTGGGGCTTAGGCCCAGGCTGAAGGGGCAGCAGCTTTCCTGCAACCATCCTCCACATGGTACTGGTGGAAATGTGAAGTTGAGCCCCTTGGACAGACACAATTCCAGTCTCTTCTTACCATGTCTCCCAACTGCCCTTTGAAGAAATCAAATCCAGTGCTGATGTTCAAGTCTAGGATACCAGAAGTATGCTCTGTTCTGACCACAGTAGGGTGAGGGTGTGGAGGGAAGCAGAGTGAGCATGTTCTATACAGTAATCTAAAGTACGCAAAGAAGTTTCCAAGTTTCGCCATTCTACGTCTGGCCAGACACATTCAGAATCTGTAACTGAATGGTGCTTATGAATATATAATGCTGGTTTTCCATGTTTTTAAATCAACAGTCATTTATTTTTTAAAAAATTCCTAAATATTTCTTAATCTCTTAGCACACAGCAGATACTACTTTAGTTGCTGAGCATACAATGGTGATCAAAACCAGATACGGTCTATGCTATTATAGAGAATCTAGAAACTAACAAAGAGTCGTACAAATATAGATTAAATCTTTACTGTGAGCTATGCCATGGCAGAGAAAACATCTGGTTCCATAATCTAGGAACTTAAGCTACTCAGAGATATAAAGAGAACCTTTTCTGAGTATGTGATGATTTAACTGAGATCTCAAGAAACTGGAGTACATAAGGTGACAGGAAGACAGCTGCACAGAGCTGAAGACAAAGAAGTGCTCCAGACACAGGGAAGTCCGTGAAAGGCCGACATGCGGCCAAGCTGGAGAACAGAAGCACGTGGCAGCAAAACTCTACTTTAGACTAGTCCTGTCTACTAGAAACATCATCCAGAGATTTACATTGTTTTAAATTTTCTATTAGCTATATTAAAAGGTAAAAGAAATGGGTTAATTTTAACAGTTTGTTTCAGTTAACCCAATATTTGTAAAATATTACCATGTTAACATATAATCAGTATAAAATATTAATAGTACGTTTTCTATGCTTCTTTTTTTTTTTCACACAGAGTTTCTGAAATACACTCACAGCAAATCTCAATTTGGACTAGCCCCACTTCCGTCACCGCATGTGCCTAGTAGTCACCACATCACCCAGGGCACGTCTACACATGAATCATCTTTCAGGCAATCTTAAGGTCACTAGACCTTTGTCCTAGCAACAGTGACAAGTTATGAACTTAACCCTGCCTACCATGGGAATAGAGAGAACTAAACAGATTTGAAAGATATATGGCTGGTAAAATTGAGCTTTAATGGATTAAACATGGCGTGTTGAGCACAGATACCTTTTAATTTCCTGAACAATTTAACAAAAACCATAGGAGACTGTTCATCATAGAAGAGGATGGAAATAGGCTCAATTTGAGACAAGCTGAGTTTGGATTACTTTTTAAACAGTTAAAAGGAGAGAAAAATTAGTGGCTGACTATACCAATTTGAGACTTACAGGAGAACACTGGGCTAGAGATTTAATTTTCCGCCATTTCTTAATGATGGGTAAAACCATAGGCATTCATTCAGTAGCCAGAAGTAAACAGGATCAAATGAGAAACGAAGAAATAAAAGTTGACTTTAAAAACAGTGAGGCTTGTACTGTTTTCTTAGTTTTTAAATGCTTAATTGGAAGCATTCTCTTGAATTGGCACTCTCATTAAATCTCCTAGGATGGAAGCACATAAGACCAACGTGGAGGAAAGAATGAAGGACCCTGGAATGCCAGTCTGTTTCCTTACTTGATGGAAAAATACTGAACATTTAGCATATGGCTACATCCTCTACTTCTCGGAAGAGTGATTGCTTGAAATTCATCACAAGGTATTCTGAAACAAACACACAACAAATCTCATAGTCAAGTGCTTTTTGCAGGCCGGGTTAGGAAAAAAAACAAACATAAAAAAATTGAATATAATGGGATTAAGAAATAAAAACATACTTCTATAAAAGGTAAACAATAAACTAAAACATTATTAATATTTACGTTTGAATGGGATTTTTTTTATGTTTTTGGCAAAGTACAACAGGTAAGTGAAACTCAGGCAGTTTAATTTTCATAAAGTTCCTCAAATAAGATTCATTTATTCTTGTAAAATTATGAACTTCATTATGGTGTAAAACTTACAAAAATCTGAAGGAGACAATAAAGGACAGGACTAATGTCCAGACCACTTATAATTCCTTTCCCCAGCCTTCAAGATTCCATCTTCACAGGATGCTTTGGGAGGAATATTAGGCTGAATGCTATGTAACCTAAACTCAATTTTGGCATCTTACTCAACCAACTCTGTATACCCTTTGCTCTGGCCATGAAATCTTTTTTTATTATCAGATCTCCTTCAGGAAAAGTGACAGAATACCTAAACTATCAACAAATGAAATACAGTCTTTCACGTGACTGAAAAGTCCCATTACAGAGGAAGCTTTACGTAAAGCTTCCTTTATGTAAAGAAAAATATTATTCTTTACGTAAAGCTTCCTTCGCAGCTCAACAGACATTATCAGGGCATCTTGATTTTCCTTGGCTTCTTGTTACGGTAGCCCTATTTTCAGGTCTGCTCTCTGCAAATGGGTGAGAGATTACTGCACAGAATTCATAACCTATCAGCTTTATTTCCATAAGAAGTTATGTATTTCTCAGGAAACAACCAGAGAAACATGATAGGACTGTCTATCAGTATGGAAGGCTTGCTGGCATTCTGAAATTTACAGAGAAACTCTTAAGGCCCATGTCATTATTCTCCACCTCATAAAATATTATTCTTACACACTTATCAATGCTCTAAGTAAGATAGATAAGATGGCATGACTATATGATGTGTGTTGTGGACATATTTTAGCTTCCTATAATATTTTCATTTGATTTGTTAAGCATAGTAGAGAGAAAAATTAATATCTTATACATCTAGCATGGTGATATACGTGAGATACAAACATAATTTAATCATACTATTACTCAGATTAGCAAGGAAAATGTAGCAGCTGTATTGTTCCATAACTGATCAGTTTTAATCTGATTATCCTTTTTCTCATAATTATTTCCCTTTGTAAGAGAGGAAACTTAAACTTACCAATTATTAATATCTCAGCATCTGCATATTTAAATATTCTATGTCGTAAGTCAGTCTATTCAAAGTTCATCTAATTCTCAGTGCTATTTGCGTGGCTTCTTTAAAGTCTTCTTTTCGTAAATACCCTTTTCCTAACTTGCTTCCCTTCTCTCTCACCTTCTCAGACATGGCATCTGAATGTATGCCAGGAGAGTCGCTTACATGACCTCGAGTGATGGGGAAAAAGTGAGTCTTGATTTTTTGAATTCTTGAGTGTCTTCTGGAATCCCAGTGGCTGTTGTTAAACTGGTCATCCTTGTCTACTTCCAGAAATAGTACAGTTAATCTGTTGTGGTCATATAGCAGGTCACGCACTAGAGCGAAGACCACTCTAGCCAAGCCCATAAAGGTTGGCATTTGCTTTTAGTCACAAAGTCCAGCAAGGCAGCCTCTTCATCCTGACCTGCAGCACTGCAGTGCTGATCACTGGTGCATGGAGAAATTCTACCCCTCCTGTCTGACATAGGCAGGTCTCAGGAAAATCATCTCCATCTCATCAGTCTCATCTACCTAGACACCACTGCTGTATTTATTACCAAACTCAAGATGACAATGGACACGTTTATGGGCTTGTCCTAGTATATTATGTAGGGTGCAGTCATCATCGTTTTCTTTCCAATTTTCCCTCAAGCTATGTAATATCCTTACCTTCCATCCTTCATCCAAAGAGGTTTGGCTTAGAGATATATCATGTGGGTCTCTTTATCTGCTCCTGCTTCCCTTCAACATTGCTACATTACCCTTGCCTGAATTCACCTGACTGAAAAGCAAGAAGCTCTCAACGTATTACTTCTCTCTAGCAAAAATTTCTGACATATCACATCCACCTTTTTCTTAGGTCATGTTCAGCCTTAAGCGTGGTTGGGTCAACCTTTCCATACTGAAAGGACGTTTATCATCACCCCCTTTAATCAAATGAAAAAGAAATCCCTTCTTTTTTTCTCCCAAGAAATACATTTCATAGACACACACATACAACACATGCATATACATACATATTCTCATTTAATATTCCTTACTTCCTTTAGGATTACTATTCCAATTTTATACATATGAAGCAGAGTGTTTAATCTTTCCCAAGTTCCCTCACAGTTGACATAAAGCTGGAATTCTGAAATTCAGCCCAAAGCTATTCATTTCAAAGCTGACACTCTGCTCACTTTAAATTGCAGACTCTTTCAAAGAAACTCCCCAATTTATCCAGTGAATCTTTCTCCAACACCTTTTGGAATATGAAGTATGAAGACAACCTAACTAAGAATGAGATTTCACTCAAGGCACAGAGACGTGGTCACGTTGAAACATCCGCCTTCTTGTGTAAATTTCAGTGGGAAGATGCCTGCTTTGTCTTACTCAGAGAGACATGGGCACCTAATAATGACCTACCCTGTATCACCAGATCATGCGCTCTTCCAATTTTGTGTAGACTTTTGCTCACACTACATCATATTTAGATTTCTTTCTCTCTAAAGCCAGTGTTTTTCAAATTGCCTATAATTCTCAAACAACCTTCATGATTTTAGCCATGTCCTAGACTGACTTCATCAGTATTTAATTAATGTTTGTATTTAATTAAAAATTTTGAATTTGAACAAATTTATTTTTAAGACAAACTAAATATTACAATTATGAAGGGAAAACTGGTAGCATTTTAAATAAATAGAAGATAGCCATTAATATAAATATTCTGAAAAGAAAGTAATATTATTGCATTTCAAAAAAATTAAAAATGAAACTCAAATAATACAGCAATTTCTTAAAAGTTTTTCAACAAGAAGAACGCTGCTGATATAACCAGCAATGAATTTTTACTTGTTTGAATATTCTTAGTTTTATTAATGATATAGAAGATAGTTCTATATTATTTTTAAATTTTGATCTGAACAAGCAGTCTAACCTTGAAGAATTACTGAATTTGAGCCACAAATCTGATCTTCCCACAATTGTTTCCTGTACTTCTATTGCTACACTTAGCAAATCACTAAGTTTTTTCAACTCTGTACTAGAGCCTCTTGAGAGTCTCAGTTCATTGTGAAGTCAGACCCCTCTCCTTCTAAAGAAAATGCCTTTCACTGGCCAGATGACTCAAACACACTTCAAGGGGCCACCTGAGCAGAGCCTCTATTTGTCTGCCTCACTGCACTCCATTACTACGGGTTGGAGCAAGGTGAGGTTTGGAGAACAGATTCTTGGGTAGACAAGAAACGCAGCCCTGGTGTAGACAAAGGCATGGTATATGCAAGGGAAGCCTCACAGCCTGAGTCTTGGGATCACCCAGGGCACTTTGCTCTCATCTTGTCAGAGTATGGAACCAAAAGGGAACTTTGAGTAAGCACTGGGAATTCCAGCACAACCAATATATCGGTTCCAACATGTGACACTCTGGATCTCTTCTCTTAAGACCAAATCCTGTCATCTCTGGAGTAGGACAGGATCACAAGAGTGAAGCCACAGGAACACACTATGCAAAGATAAAGCCCAGAGGCACTGGCTTCCTTTTCTTCTGTGAGTTGTTTCCTACACTGACTTCATAGCAGAGAAGAGGGAATGTGTTTAAATAGAGAATTGCTCCACTGTACCTCCTTAATACCTTTTTCCCATGGAACAGAGTTGGTGGGGATTCAAAATGGTAAAATAATGCATCTGACCTCAACATTTGTTTTACAAAAAAAAAAAAAGGTAAGTTATTTTATGTCCCTCAATTCAGCCCTCAGACAAAGGAAATAAAAGCTGTCTAACAAATATCTAAAACAGGCGTCCCCAAACTTTTTAGACAGGGGGCCAGTTCACTGTCCCTCAGACCGTGGGAGGGCCGCCACATACTGTGCTCCTCTCACTGACCACCAATGAAAGAGGTGCCCCTTCCTGAACTGCAGCGGTGGGCCGGATAAATGGCCTCAGGGGGCCACATGTGGCCCGCAGGCCGTAGTTTGGGGACGCCTGCTCTAAAACCTATAGCCATAGTCTTAGATGGTGCCTCTCCTGTCCATAGACACATCCTTCTCTCCACTGAATTAGTGGTCCTCTCCTACCATAACATGGTAGCACATTACGGCAGGTGGTATCCCTTTACTCCAACTCAGTCAGTAGCTATGGATTTTCTGTGAACTTTCTCTCAATCACCCAACAATGATTCCTCCACCAATTATCCTTCTATATAGTCAACAAAAATACCGTTATATTATTTCCAAACTACATATACAACTATTAAAATTATAATGTTTGTCATACGACACAAAAGTATTTTGTCTATTAGCAGTGCTGTGTGCATATCCCAACTGAAGCTCTCTAAGACTGTGTGTGAGCTTATGCACAATCAGTGCTTTTCTTTTGGAGACGTATTTGTGTGGCAGAGTGGGGGCACACGTGCCTGTGGACCCGTGTGTTTGTATATCTACATTTTTTCCACCTGAATTCAGAATGTTTTCTCTCTACCTCACAATCCAGTACCACAGATGTTGAAGGGAACCAGAGCTGGCCTAACAAAGCCCACTCTGGAATGTTCTTTTGGTCAGGGAGTGCTGGAATGTGAGCAGAATGGCACAGGACGTGAGAGTGTAGCTGTCGATTGCTCACGCCTGTCCCATACTTTCCATCCATAAAGGATGAATGAGGTCCTGGAAGAAGCAGAAGGCAGTTGTTGGAATGACCAGAGGTTCCATAGGAGTCCTGATAACCTGATGCTTCAGTTTAGAGTGCTATATAGCTGCTTTGGCTATTTTTATTTTCAGAAATCGTTAATAACATATGTTCTCCTGTAGATCAAATGTCTTAACTCTTATGTATAATTAGATTTTATTCCTTGTGTCTAAGTTGATATAGTCTATTTTGTCATTATATCTTGGTAAACAGAGGAATAGATCTGTGTGGATAGTTACATTTACTTGAGGCTACCTTCTAGTGTAAGACTGAGTCAGACATTTTACTAATTGACTGAATTCTTAGAAGCAGAGAGATTCAAGATAGAATCCAGATTCACGTCATGAGAAAACAGCAACAAACTGTTGATGGATTTTTTAATAAACTTTTGATACACTATTTAGAATACATTTATTTCTACCAGACTTCAGTGGGAAATTAACCCAATATATCATTTTAATGAATTTATGACTATAATTGTGTATATGCTGTTTACTAACTATAAATTTAATATCTATAATGCAATATAAATGTAATATGAAAATTCAATTTTCGGTATAAGTTTATTTGGTTAGTGCAATAACGACTAAATTTCTGAGCTATCACAGAATAAACTGTTGCACTAGCCATTTTATTTTTGTTATCTTTCGGTTATTGGAGAGTTATTGGAGTTAGATTGCAAATAATTTTTTTTCAATAGCTTTTGGTGTCCAAGTGGTATCTGGTTACATGGATGCATCATATAGTGCTGAAGTCTGAGTATTTTTTAGCATTTAAAACATTAAGTTTACCTGATTAACATAAAGATTTAACATCAAAGACCCTTATAGATAGTCCCACTATGTTATTAGCAGTACATAAAAATGTGCATCAAGATACATACACAGGGCCAGGCGCCGTGGCTCATGCCTGTAATCCCAGCACTTTGGGAGGCCAAGGTGTGCAGATCATGAAGCCAGAAGTTTGAGACCAGCCTGACCAACATGGAGAAACCTGTCTCTACTAAAAATACGAAATTAGCCAGGCATGGTAGCACATGCCTGTAATCCCAGCTACTTGGAAAGTGGAGGCAGGAGAATCTCCTGAACCTGGGAGGCAGAGGTTGCAGTGAGCCGAGACCATGTCATTGTACCCAAGCCTGGGTGACAGAGTTAAAAAAAAAAAGATACCTCTACAGACAAAAACAACACACGTTTCCCCTTTTTATCTACCCTGACCCTCTTACAACCATAGGATTTTCTGAGCAGCATAATCTGCACATGCCTGTAATTCCAGCTACTTGGAAAGCGGAGGCAGGAGAATCTCTTAAACCTGGGAGGCAGAGGTTGCAGTGAGCCGAGACCATGTCATTGTACCCAAGCCTGGGTGACAGAGTTAAAAAAAAAAGATACCTCTACAGACAAAAACAACACACGTTTCCCCTTTTTATCTACCCTGACCCTCTTACAACCATAGGATTTTCTGAGCAGCATAATCTGCTCAGCTAACCACTCTAACACCAACAACAGGACTCTTGTGCCATGAAGCATTAAAAAAACAAAAAAACAAAACAAAACAAAAACCTGTCAATGACACCAAGAACGCAACACCAAAGCAACTTGTCAACTGAATTCCAAAAGATGGCAGACAGGATTGTGGTCTGAGGTGAGATCTCGCTCTGAGTAAAGCAAGATATACAGAATATATGAACTCTTTTACTGTTTTACTTTTGGCATGGTCAAAGAGGAAGAAGCAGCCTCCATGAAATCTGGGAGTAAGAAAACCAGTAATTTTTAAATAACGTATGAATGTCAAGTACTGGCTGAGTTCAGATTCTGGGAGCCCAGATACACGAGTGGTCTGCACTCACTCCCTAGCGCTCTCTGAGCACGTCACTAGTGATCATGAGGCAGACAGGAGGCAGGACGGGGGACTTGGGTGTGCCCCGAGACCTCCATGGCACAAAACCACATAATCCCCAACATGTCGTGGATCCTTCTTGAATGTAAGCAAAAGCCGTAAGCCACTGGTGGAAAGGTAGGAAAACCTATGTACTACGGTCCCAGAGAATAACCTGCTGCCCTCTGCAGAGGACTAAAGCCAACACCTTTTTAATACTGGGTAGGGCAGAGGACCCAGGCAAATGACCGCTGCTGCTGGGGGAAGGGTAGAAACAAAGTTATTATCGTCCCTAGACAGGGAGAAAATATGTGCAAAGCACATACCTGATTAAAAGGACCTTTCCAAGCATATAAAGAACTCTTACCATTAAATTCAATAATGAAAGTTCATCAACCCAATTTTAAAAATGGTTAAAAAGGCTTGAGTAGATTCTTTATCAGAGATACACGAATGGCAAATAAACGCATGAAGAGATGTTCATCATCCTTAATTATTTAAAAATCTGCAATGAGATAACTATACACCTACTAGAACAGATAATTTTTAGAACTTGACAAATACTAAGATGAGTATTTGAGAGTGGATATTCATACATTACTGATAGGAATTAAAAATGGCACAACAGGCTTGAAGTTTGCAGTTTTGTATAAATTTAAATATATTGTTTCCATAGAATATGAAATCTCATCCCTACACACTTTTCTGAGAGAAATAAATCCTTGTGTACACAAAGACCTGTAGAGCAATGTTGATAGCAAATTTATTTATAGTTGCCCAACACTAGAAATAATCCATAGATCAACTGGTATGTAAATAAATTATGCTATGGCCATGCAATAAAATATTAAGTCATCAATAAAAAGGAAAAAATGATAAATACAAATACATAGATGAGTATCAAAAAGTATTATGTTACTGGAAAACAAACAGAGATGAAGCACCACCTACTTTATAATTTCATTTATAAGATCATGAAAAAGACAGAACTAAAGAAACAGATCTGTAGGACTGGGTATAAAAGGATTACGTGACTGTAAGGTAGTACAAAGGAATTTTTCCTGATGGAGAGGCAGTCTCTATTTTGATATAGTAGTTACATTACTATATGCATTTGTCAGACTTCAATAAACCTTACATTTTAAAAGAGTGAAAATGTTATTTTATGTAAATTATACCTCATAGAAGTGAAATTAATAAACATATGGAAGTAGAGGAGAAAACAGTATTTCAGACATTGGGAAAAAAGCAAACAAAAATCTGGAAGTGTGGGATCCAGGCATGTTACGGCGCTTCAGCTAACTGAGTGTGGCGGGAAAATGGAATGTGAAGGTAGGAATATTAAGAGAAAACCGGGGCCGGGTGCGGTGGCTCAAGCCTGTAATCACAGCACTTTGGGAGGCCGAGGCGGGTGGATCACGAGGTCGAGAGATCGAGACCATCCTGGTCAACATGGTGAAACCCCGTCTCTACTAAAAATACAAAAAATTAGCTGGGCATGGTGGCGCGTGCCTGTAATCCCAACTACTCGGGAGGCTGAGGCAGGAGAATTGCCTGGACCCAGGAGGCGGAGGTTGCGGTGAGCCGAGATCGCGCCATTGCACTCCAGCCTGGGTAACAAGAGCGAAACTCCGTCTCAAAAAAATTTAAAAAAATTAAAATTAAAATTAAAAAAAAAGAGAAAACCTGAAAATGTGAGCAGAAGACAAGCAACAAAGGACCTCAGATGCCACATTAAGGAACTGAGACCGTCTTTTCTTTTTGAGACAGAGTCTCGCTCTGTCACGCAGGCTGGAGTACAGTGGCATGATTTCAGCTCACTGCAACCTCCACCTCCCAGGTTCAAGTGCCTCCCCTGCCTCAGCCTCCTGAATAACGGGGTTTGCAGGCACCCACCACCATGTCCACCTAATTTTTGTATTTGTAGTAGAGACAGGGTTTCACCATGTTGTTCAGGCTGATGTTGAACTCCTGATCTCGTGATCTGCCCACCTTGGCCTCCCAAAGTGCTGGGATTACAGGCATGAGCCACTGTGCCCAGCCGGAACTTGAATTTTTATTTATGACAATGAAATTATAAGTGAGGAAAAGACAGGAGATCATCTAAGTTTTAGAATAGTCAAAGATTAGAGCATGGAGAACAGATTTCGGGAATCAATACTGGAGTCAGAAAGACTACTGTAACAAAGTATCCAATTCCATATTTTACCTTTGACCACTCACAACTTTCAAGTCCCACCCTTCCATCTTCTCCTTTTCCCTAACATCTGGGCAAGCTGAAAAGAACACTTGCGTTCATTCTCTCAGTGCCAGCAAGGAGCCCAAATCATGCCAGTACTCCCATGCCCTCAGGACAATACAGCACAGCCAGCCTCCCTTCTCTGTTTTCTCAAGCCCTTCTGTACCCACTTGGGAACCTGCTCTGCCCTCCTTAGAAGGCCTCGTTATGAGTGTCAACTCTTTTCAGATCCTCCCGGTGCATGAGAGTATCATCAATCTACATTCAAACCCAATTTTGAATGGGGGCTTGAGGCTGCCCTTCATAAGGTGACCACAATAACTAGCTAAGCACCTGCTGGTGTCCATGTGACTGCATATGATGAAAGAGGGCAGGGGAAGCAGAGGACAGAGTCCAGAGTCGTTAGCAAAGAAGAACGGAACATACCTCCCGGGGAGAGAATAAAAAGAACTTCCAAGAATGTTCTGGGCTGACACCCCTGGTAGATCAGGATTTTATTTTCAGATGTAAGGAACAAAGAAGCGTACTGTTGGGCATTCTGAGCTTAAGGAGCCTGGAGGATATCTAAGGGTAAATATGCAGAGAGCAATTTCGTACCAAGCTCTGTGACTGGCACTAAGTCTGAACTCTGCAGCTGCTGGTCCCTGCCTTCCGGCCCTCAAACCCCATCCCGGACATCCGGCTTCTCGGCCATCTGCTCCTCATGCAGGCTTTCTTTCAGTTCCTCGAGGCCTTTTTACATGCTGTGCCCTCTGGAAAGTTCATCTTCAAGATTCTGTTCCTCTATTTCCCATCAGTTTAAATACCATCTCCCAAAGAAACCTTCTCTTATAAACTCCATTTTTCTTTCTCATCAGTTTTTTTTTTTGTTTGGCTTTAAATCAATTCACCATAATTTCAAATTGCTTTATTTTAAAATTTGCTGTTGTATTCTCAGTGTGGATACAATGCCTACAATTAACCAGTAATGGTTTTTTGTTTTCATTTTTGTTTGAGATGGAGTCTCACTCTGTTGCCCAGGCTGGAGTGCAGTGGTGCGATCTCGGCTCACTACAACCTCCGTCTCCCAGGTTCAAGCAATTCTCCTGCCTCAGCCTCCCGAGTAGCTACGATTACAGGCGTCCTCCCGAGTAGCTACGATTACAGGCGTGTGCCCCCACACCTGGCTAATTTTTGTATTTTTGGTAGACCCTGGGTTTCACCATGTTGGCCACGCTGGTCTTGAACTCCTGGCCTCAGGTGATCCGCCTGCCTCAGCCTTCCAAAGTACTGGGTTTACAGGTGTGAGCCACTGCAATGGACCTAGTCTCTTAATAAGTATTTTGATTGACTTAAGATTTGACGTGGTGCCTACCCTATACTAGGAATATAAATATTTCTTAAATCTAATTTTAAAAACAAAATAACAAATTTTTTAAATACGCCCATTTTGATATTCCACAGTGCTGATGTATCACATTTATGTACAGAAAATCAATGATTTGATTATATTTTAATAAACGGTGATTCTGTTCTCACCGATACCCACTTGTGTCTCTTAAATCAGTGTCAAGTCTCTTTAAATTTCAACTCCAAATCCTTGGGATGTAACTCTCAGTCCAGAGCTATATATAAACCTCTCAAAATCAGCCACTTGCAACATTCTGAGACAAAAACTGACTTGGGAAGAATCCTTCACACTTCTGACCTAGCAACAAGATAAATCTGCTTTCCTAAAAACAATCAGTTTGGCCATAAACTGGTCATTTTTTGTGCGGGCGCCTTTACTTCTTTATGCCAATAGATCACTGTCTAAAATCTCAACGTATGCTGTTTTTCAAATAATAAAAGTGCATTAATTATTTTGTGATCCCTTATAACATTTTCTGCTATCTTTTTTTTTTTTAGACACAAATCTAATTAGTACATATTCTTGAGAAGTCTAAAGAAAGAAACTTTATTAAACATTTTCAGACTTCCTCCTGAGCTGGTAGAAGAGCTAGCCAAGTGAATTTCAAGTGACATTAAAAATAATCACAGCAAAAGGCTTGAGAAAAGGAGATGACATAGCTTTAAATATGTATATTCCTATCATATGCTAATCATACTTGCAAAAATTATAGAATTGCTTATTTGGTATCATTACTTGCTTGAACTACTCACTACATTCTTGAAGGTAATCAGTAACCACAACTTCCATGCATTTTTCTTTAAATAGAATACCTTTATATATCTAGAGTTAGATATAAAGAAGTCACCTTCTTTAAATAGATGCCTTTATATTTAGAGTTGGAACTGACAGAGAAGTATCTCCATAACAGCTAGAAAACAAAGATGTCACATATCACTGTACTCCACTATGTCCGTACTTTTTTTACTTTTCAAAAGTAACCTAACCGGAAAGAACATGTAAATAAATAATCACTAAAACAAAACCATGTTAGATTTTAATGGCTCAAAAAATGGTGAAGAAATTATAAATAACAACAGGTCTCTGTCACTTAAGAACACTTGGTGTCTCTGAAGGTCGACAGCATCTGTCCGTTGGCCACCCTATCAGTATCAGTTCATATGCTCAAGAGATACTTAATTCTATTTACCTGGCCATGCTTTTTCTCACATGCTGTTTTCCATCATCTTAATTCTGATAAAATTCATCATAAATGATACATTTAAGTTCCATACTAAACATTAACCTGCAATCCCACATTCCCTACACACAAAGAAATACCGTGCAGAAGCTATTGCAGAACCTCCAAAATTAAAAGGAAAGGTAAAAGTTAACAAAACTTGAAATAATATGTTGAAAGGTTAGAAAGGATTCAGGAGTTAAAAAAGAAAAGAATAGGTGAACAACAATGAAAAACACTTCTATTTGACAAATACAATTATCATTTGCCTTCAACAAACGTAATTGGGTCTGAGCAAATTTATGGATTTCACAATGAATTCCCTAAAAGTTAATGTAAAAGCAGAAACCAGAGCTGTGGTTCACATTCTTTCACAATGTTTTGATGAATCAGAAGTTTTTCTTAAAAATGTCTCAAAGAGTCAAAAGATCTTAAATATACTGATTATTTCCTTTTTCATGATTTGAATCGTAGAAGAATATAAACATATAAAGAACAAACCAAGGATAATATACTTGACTGCTTATTCAGAAATATTTGTTATTAATCTACTTTGTCTTAATTCTGATTTATATGCTTTTACCACTGTCTAATAACTAATAAATAAGTTAATGAGATCTTGAAAAGATAATCTAATTTGTTTATATTCTTACACATTTATTTCTTTGGATTCATTTTACTATTTCTTGGAGTTATCACAGTCTTGTTTCATTAAGCACTTTGAGCTGACATATTGTTTTAATGGAGGTGTCCGGTGAGATGTCCTTCTCATTTACCCTGCAATGAATACCCAGACATTGGTCCCTCCTATCAGCCCTGGGCAGACATGTGATTTAATTCCTTGTTGCCCACAATATTCCTTCTTCATTGTTTTTCTTCCTCAACCCCCAAATCATTTACACGGTTTCCTCCAGTAGCATCTGTTTTCACAGCAGGCTCAGAGAACTCCTGTTTCACACCCTCATCTCTTAGGTATCTAATATACTTATGAAAGTGCAGGTAAAAATGCCTAAGAGAGCAAATGTGCTTGTTTTCACCAGTGATATCCACATAGTAAGAAGAAGAAAGATTTTGAACAACAAAAAAATGCATTTAATTCTTAGCTTTTAGAAATTAGTGAACCAAGGAGGAGATGGTTGTGTTTTATGAATGTAATAGGATGAGGGGAGAAGAGGAGAACATGGAAGTTGAGTATGTCTGATGATCCTCAAAATATTCATACTCTTCTATCCCCAGTTAATATAGCTAGAGGACAAACACCTTCTCTAATTTGGTTATTTGATTTTTCTGTATAACCAATAGAGTAAGCTGATTCACCTCATCATCCCCATGCCAGAATGTTCTATATACTAGTCACGTTGTCAGCCAGTTAGCATTGCCTTGTTTTAATGTTGTTCTTTCATTAAATCAGTCTCATCTGGACTACTATATTTCAATAATACAGATTGATAAAGATTTATCCCCAACATAATGGCTAACACAAAAAGCAGTAACATCTTTAAAATGCCTCTCTCGCTACAATTATAAAGTTTTAATTTCTGTGATATAAGCATTTACACTCAGTTATCTAAAACCAATGTAAAACAAAACATTTCAAAAACTAAAACTTGCCATGGACCATCAACTTTCATCTCAATGCTCTGAAATACCCAACTGATGGCCCAATCTAACGAATATCCATGAGCACACCACACCTCCTTTAATCACCTACGTTACATGTTGCCACGTGTAAAGATAATTCTTTAGTTATCCATTAAAAGTTTCAAAAAGTGTCTGGAAAAAGATGATTTTTTAACCGCATTTTAGGTTTTGGGGTATATGTGAAGAACATGCAAGATTGTTGCATAGGTACACACGTGGCAGTGTGATTTGCTGCCTTCCTCCCCATCACCTATATCTGGCATTTCTGCCCATGCTATCTCTCCCCACCTCCCCACCCCCTGCCCCTCCCCCATTTCCCCCCAACAGACCCCACTGTGTAGTGCTCCCCTCCCTGTGTCCATGTGTTCTCATTGTTCAACACCCACCTATGAGTGAGAACATGTGGTGTTTGATTTTCTGCTCTTGTCAGTTTGCTGAGAATGATGGTTTCCAGGTTCATCCATGTCTCTCCAAAGGACACGAACTCACAGTTTTTGATGGCTGCATAGTATTCCATGGTGTATATGTACCACATTTTCCCTATCCAGTCTATCATCGATGGGCATTTGGGTTGGTTCCAGGTCTTTGCTATTGTAAACACTGCTGCAATGAACATTTGTGTGCATATGTCCTTATAGTAGAACAATTTATACTCATTTGGATATATACACAGTAATGGGATTGCTGGGTCAAATGGAATTTCTATTTTTAGGTCCTTAAGGAATCGCCACACTATCTTACACAATGATTGAACTAATTTACACTCCCACCTACAGTGTAAAAGTGTTCCTATTTCTCTACATCCTCTCCAGCGTCTGTTGTCTCCAGATTCTTTAATGATTGCCATTCTAACTGGCGTGAGATGGTATCTCAATGTAGTTTTGATTTGTATTTCTCTAATGACCAGTGATGATGAGCATTTTTTCATATGTTTGTTGGCCTCATGTATGTCTTCTTAAACGTAAGACCTAACACCCTAAAAACCCTAGAAGAAAATCTAGGCAAAACCATTCAAGACACAGGCATAGGCAAGGACTTCATGACCAAAACACCAAAAGCATCGACAACAAAAGCCAAAATAGACAAATGGGACCTAATCAAACGCCACAGCTTCTGCACGGCAAAAGAAACAGTCATTACAGTGAATCGGCAACCAACAGAATGGGAAAAAAATTTTGCAGTCTACGCATCTGACAAAGGGCTAATATCCAGAATTTACAAAGAACTAAAATAGATATACAAGAAAAAAACAAACAAGCCCATTCAAAAGTGGGCGAAGGATATGAACAGACATTTTACCAAAAAAAAAAAAAAAAAAAAAAGGAAAAACATTAAACTCACATCAATAATGACAAATTCAGTGTCAATATCTGCAGATTAAAGAAAAAACAAAACATTTTTAACAAGATGGCAATTCAGCATTGCTAACTTTAGGCATGTTTTTGTAAACAACTTATGTTTCCATATCAAGTCCCAGAAGTAATTTTATGTTTTAAGTACTTTATAATAAAGTGAAATAATATTACACATTCTTTCGGCTGTTATTAATTACTATCTGGATGGTGTTAGATCTTTGTAAACGCTGTGGCATCATTTGCGAAATTACCATCACAACGCACCATTCACATCTCAGTGACATGAGAGTATTAATGTGTTTCTGAATGCCTCTTGCTAACCTGATAAACCAATTATTCAGAATTATAAGCTAGAAACTTAAACATGCGACTTCAGTACCATCAAATGTGTTTTTTTTCTGGGGGGAAAAACATGCCTTTCAGATCAAAGCTGAAGTTTTAAATGTAAAATCTTGAGAAACAAAGAGTAATCACTAGCATGCTTTCCAAATATTACCTCAACTAGTCATAAAATATACCATGATTTATGAAAATATATGACTGCTAAGTATTACTGGAAACTAAAGTCTTTGCCCATTCTATTTTCTACTTTTTAATTTGTTACACAGCATTTTCATAAGTTACAGAAACATTTCTGCCAAGTTAGAACTTAGAATTTAGAAAAAGCTCCTGTCAAATTCCCATGGAATACCACACTACACTAGTGAACACAGGGGGCTATTACTGTACTTGTATTTTATTATGATGATTTTATAGCAATGAGTACAAATAATATTAATAGAGTTTTTATGTCATATCATCAACTCTTTTAAGGACATCATTAGTGGGAAATGAATTCAGTCCTTTTCTGAGACTATAAGAACAATATTTAAAAACCATTTCTCTTAACCATTTTAAAATAAAATGATCTAAATGAAAACAGATAATATATTTTTAATTTTTAAGAAATATAATACTGAGAACTAAACATTTTATTACTAGATGTTTCTAAGCAGAAAACTAAATAGGTTTAGTAATGTCTAAAGCTATCACAGCTTCCACATATTAGAGATGATTTGACATGTATCTAGTTCATAATGTAATCAATATATAGAGGCTACCTGTCATTCAAGCTGAAAACATTCAGACAGTCACTATTTTTGACCCTTAAATAAATGTAGGAACAAAAGCAGACATCACTGCTATATGGCTGTCTACATACTTAATGCCAACCATATCCCAGAGAAAAATCTTCATATGAATTAAAAATGAGACACTCTCATCTACTTTTAAATTTTCCTCTTATTAGCATGGAAGTCATGGGCAATACCTACATTTTAGGGCTATTATAATTATAAAACGAAATCATGTGAAATGTACTGAAGAAATGTTAGAAATACAGACAATATGAAGCGTTACTATTTATATGCTGTGATTAAAAATATGTCAAATGAACAAAGTAACTGCATTTATGCACTTTAGAACTGAAAGCTGTTTGACAGAATTTATGCAAAAATAAAACACATTCATTCATATACATTTCTATCATCTTCCCCATCTTCCAATTAAGAGAAAAATATTTCATACTTTAGGGCGAACTAGAGATTTGCTATAATCACATTTTTGCACTCTTTCTATTATTGTGTTCATATTTGCAAACAAGAGAATCCAACTGGGCTAATTAAGCAGAAACCTGTCTATGAATATATATCAAGTAGCTTTCAGACTCTCTGAAAGGGCCAGCCAATTGAACTTGTATACTAACAGCCATTAGTACTATGTCCAAGCACAATTCAGAACACCACTGTGCTACACCTGCTGCTCAGGACATATAACACTCAGGACTGGGAAACAGAAATTTCCCAAAGCTTTCCCACAAAAGTAGGATGTCATGCCAGCATACTTCCAAAGTCACGTTTCAACTTGTATGACACAATCATGTTACTTATCCTCAAGGCACACCAAACAAGTCAGATCCCAGCATCTGTTACACTATGTAAGAACATAAACTGATTGTTTTTTTTTGCATTTATTTACTTCCTTCTATGTGCCAAATACAGTGGTAGGCATTGGTGAAAACATCTGAGTAGCACAAGATTCAGGCCCATGATAACCTTCTAGCCTGATGAAAGACAGTATATAGCAAGTCAAGCCTAAAAACTAACTTTACAAGTAGGTAAAACACAAAAGACAGAAAATACCAGGAAAATACAAATACATGCCTATTGGCCCCCCTGCTCAGTATCCACAGGCTACATGATATGGTTTGGCTCTGCGTCATCACACAAATCTCATCTTGTAGCTCCCATAATTACACATGTTGAGGGAGGGAGCAGGTGGAAGCTGACGACTCATGGGGCCAAGTTTTCCCATCCTGTTCTCGTGATCGTGACTAAGTCTCACGGGATCTAATGGTTTTAAAATGTGAGTTTCTCTGCACAAGCTCTCTCTCTCTTTACCTGCTGCCATGCACATAAGACGTGACTTGCTTCTCTTTGACATCCGCCATGATCGTGAGGCCTCCCTAGCCACGTGGAACTGTAAGTGCATTAAACCTCTTTCTTTTGTAAATTGCCCAGGCTCAGGTATGACTTTAACAGCAGCATGGAAATGGACTAATACGCTCCACATCTGCAGATTCGATCTATTGCTCGTCAAAAATATTTGGAAAAAAAATTAAAAATACAACAATTTTAAAAAAACACAAATAAATAATACAGCATATCAACTATTCACATAGCATTTAAATTATATGAAGTATTACAAGTAATTTAGAAATGACTTAAAGGATATGGAGGATATGCTTATGTTATATGCAAATACTATGTCATTTTATATAATGGACCTGAGCATGCATGAATTTTGGTATCCATAGGGAACGTCTGGGTATGTGGGGATGACACAGAGCAGGGCAATATGTAAACACACATCTGCAACACTTACTACCACGTCTGCTAAAATTCAGTATTTTTTTTTAAAAAAACAGGCATGCTTTTAATACTAACAGTAACCTATTTTAATCACGCACATTTTATATTTGTGTGCCATACTGAGTATCTCAAGAAATGTAATTAAACAAGGTTTTAATATTTCATGCTTCATTATATAACGTTTTTAAAAGATACTCAATTTTATTTTTTTTGAGGTGGAAAGGGGGACAGAGGCGCATGGGGTGGAGTGGGGGAGGGCCGCAAAGAAAGAAAGAGAAAGAGAAAGAGGAAGGGTGAGAGAGAACAGGAGTCTCACTCTATTGCCCAGGCTGGAATGCAATCTAAGAACAGGTATTAAAAACCTCTTTTAGGCCAATAATTGTACTTAACAGCAGAGACAGGAAGGAATAAGGGAAGAAAATAACCAACAGCCAACCGATATTTCATTTAAATCTGTGAAATGCTATGCAAATGCTGAAGAGTGATTTACTTCTAATTATGTGGTCACTTTCAAAAGAGGTGTAATGTGATGCCGAAAAAAAATGTATGTTTGTGGACCTGGCGTGAAGAATTCTATAAATAATCACTGAGTTTACTTGTTCCAGGTCTGAGTTCAAATCATAAATGTCCCTGTTAATTTTCTATCGCGTTGATCCGTCGAATATTAACAATGTGGTGTCAAAGTCTCCCGCTATTATTGTGCGGAGTCTGAGTCTCTTTATAAGTCATTAAGAACTTGTCTTATGTATCTGCGTGTTCCTATATTGGGTGCATACATATTTATGATCATTGACTCCTACTGTTGCATTGATCCTTTTACCATTATGGAATGTCCCTCTTTGTTTCTTTTAGTCTTTGTTACTATTAAAGTCTACTTTGTCAGAGGTGAAAGTTACAACTCCCGTTTTGTTTTGTTTTTCTCTCCATTTGGTTGGTGAGTCTTCCTCCAAGCTTTTGTTTTGAGTCTTTGTGTGTCCTTGCTTATGAGATGGATCTGGATAGAGCGTGCCGATGGGTTTTAACTTTTTATTCAATTTGCGTGTCTGTGTCTTTGATTGGGGCGTTTAATCCATTTAAATTTAGGATTAATATTGATATTTGTGAGTTTAATATTGTCATTTAATGCTAGCTGGCTATTTTGCCCATTAGTTGATGCAGATTCTTCATTATGAAGATACTCTTTACCTTTTGGTAAGTTTTTGGGATGACTGATACTGGTCGTTCCTTTCTGTGTGTAGAGCTTCTTTCAGAAGCTCTTGTAAAGCAGGCCTCGTGGTGATGAAATCTCTGAGTGCTTGCTTGTTCACGAAAAATTTTATTTTTCCTTCATTTACGAAGCTTAGTTTGGCTGGATATGAGATTCTGGGTTGAAAATTCTTTTCTTTGAGGATATTGAATATTGGCCCCCACTCTCTTCTGGCTTGTAGGGTTTCTGCTGAGAGATCTGCTGTGAGTCTGATGGGCTTCCCTTTATGGGTAACCTGACCTTTCTCTCTAGCTGCCCTTAGAATTTTCTCCTTTATTTCAACCCTGGTGAATCTAACGATTATGTGTCTTGGGGTTGCTCTTCTCGAGGAATATCTTTGTGGTGTTCTCTGTATTACCTGGAGTTGAGTATTGTCCTGCCTTACTAGGTTAGGAAAGTTTTCCTGAATAATACCGTGAAAAATATTTTCCAGCTTGGATTCGTTCTCTTCATGACACTCAGGTACACCTATCAAACGTACATTAGGTCTTTTCACATAGTCCCATATTTCTTGGAGACTTCGCCCGTTCCTTTTTACTTCTTCTTCTCTAATCTTGTCTTCTCCTTTTATTTCATTAAGTTGGGCATCGACCTCTGATATCCTTTCTTCTGCTTGATCAATTCGATTGTTAAAACCTGTGCATACTTCGCGGAGTTCTCGTATTGTACTCTTCAGATCCCTTAATTCACTTATATTCCTCTCTAAATTGTCTATTCTTGTTAGGATTTCATCAAACCTTTTTTCAAGGTTCTTAGTTTCTTTACACTGGGCTAAAACATGTTCTTTTAACTCAGAGAAGTTTCTTATCATCCACCTTCTGAAGCCTAAATCTGTTATTGAAACGCACTCGTTCTCCATCAGGCCTTGTTCCCTTGTAGATGAGGAACTGTGATCCCCTGTAGAGGGAGAGGCATTCTGATTTTGGGTATTCTCAGCCTTTTTACGCTGGTTTCTTCCCATCATTGTAAATTTATCCACCTGTCATCTTTGTAATTACCGACTTTCAAATTAGGTCTCTGAGTGGACGTCCAACTTGTTGATTCTCAGCCCCGAAATCTGAGCAAACCGCTGCGCCGGCTAAAACAGCGGGGTTAGGATTTTTGGTGCTTTTCTGCCTGGGAATCTCTGGTCTGGCTTCCCCCTTGAGTCCCTTTTTCAAGCAGCTGAATAGGCGACTCTGCCTTCCCGGAGCTCCAAACGTGGACCAAAAGGGGACCCAGTCCCGTTTACTCTGCATCAAGAACCGCTGCGCCGGGACACCGGCAAAACCACCGCGCCGGCAACAAGAGTCACACTGGTGACCCGTGGGGCTCCTCCGCTGGGAATCTCCTGGTCCATGAGCAACAAAAATTCGTCTAAAAGTGTGGCACCCTCTCCTTGGCTGCACTTTCACTGGGAGCTACAATCCTGAGCTGCTAGTCATCAGCCATCTTGGATCTCTCTCCCTCAATTTTTAAAGTACAAATCACCTGAATTCTGTCAATAGAATTATTTTTTAAAGATGGAAAGTTATGGGAAATACTTAGAGCAAAGTCACCAATGAGACAATACAGTAACAACCTATTAATTGTGCTAAAAATTAATGTTAACATGTGATAATACATTGTTACACAGAGAGACACAATTTTCTGACATGAAGAACCTCCAACTTTATTTAGATGCAAAAAGATACTTTGGTAATTTATGTAATTTTAACACACTATCAAATCTAGAGTATTTGTAATAAATGGAATGTCCTGATTAAATATTGAAGAGATTTGGAGGTGGAGGAAAAAAGGAGGGAGAGAAAGCAAAAAGAGTAGCTTTCTGAACTCCAAAATCACTAGAAATGGATTTTTAGTTCCCTCTGATTTTTCTGCTCTTTATCCAGATATATTTTAATGCATTCTCACCTAAATAGAAAAGTCTTTTAGGGCACCACCATGTTGTACCAAGTTGAATAAAACCCTTTCAGCTCATTCTTTGCTCCAATACCCAATGCACTTACATGAAATATCTTCTATATCTCCCAGAAAAAATCTGATATTCAGTGATTTGTAAAGCGAGACGTGAACTTTTTAAAAAGCATCTTGTTTCCCCTTGTTTTTTCCTGACACAGAGTCTGAAGTTTTTGACTTTCCTGACAAAGGCGGAATTATAGAGTCATTTGAAATTTTCTTTAACTTTCATTATTCTCCATTTCAGGCGAAACGGCTCCTCCACTTTGTCAAGTACAGACGCAGCACTTTACACACCAATTATGAACAGTAGATTTTTCAGAGACTAAATTTTTTTTGCTGCTGAAATCCCTAATGAGTCAAAAAGCATAAGAAAACGTATCTGTATGTTTCAGGAACTGAAGATATTAAATTGGTTAGAAAAGCGAATCCCACAAATTTAGTCCCTACTCTAGGGTTCTTACATAAGTAACACAATGGTATCTTTAGGGGACAGCAAAATACTTGGTAGGAAATCAAGTACAAACGTCTTCATCCAAGATTGCATCTCAAGAAGACATGTCAGGCAACATTCAGTTTCATCCTCTGCTTCTAATGTTTGTGTGAAGTTTATACATTTCAGCTAAATAGACTGAATACATCCACCTCGGTAAAATTTTCAAAATCTGAATTTAAGTTTTATTAAGGAATTTTAATAGACTAATAGTCTGCCTATTGTCTTCATCATTCAATTTCTAAAATATTCAAAAAGTTGCCTTGATCATTACTTTTTGGTTTCTTTTCTTTACAATGCCAGTCATGACATGGTCTTCTTCACACAAGGATGAAAAAGTAGAACGGTGACTAAGCAACACACTGTAGTATTAGAAGCACTGACTCCAAAGGAGTTTTTCTTTTTCCAGGACTAAATTCTCTCTTTTAGAGTAACACTTTTAAATCTCATAAGAAATATTATGTTCTTAATTCTTGAAAGCCAGTAACTTTAGATAAGAAGATAATCTAAAAGGCCTTATCAATTCCCTGATGCTCACTATATTCCAGGCAAAATTTTGATATATACATACACACACACACACACACACACACACACATATAAATACATATATAAATACATAGATATATACATATATACCTCAAATTTAAAGGATTTACTTGAATTAACAAAATTAGTACTTTACATGACATGAGTTACCTGATTCTACATGAATGAGACTGAGAATGTAGAAGAAAAAAAAAAAGGGTCACTTTGGCAGCTTTAGCAGACTATAATTTTTACTACTGAATCCAGTCCCAGCAGATCATAATTACTCTCCCTGTTTTCAATTCTTCACTCTATTTTAAGCAGAAAGTTATGTAACACAGGGTATTACCTGACTGTAGTTATTGGAGGAACAGGAAAACCAGGCTTAAGGCAAATCCCTAATTTCTTTTTTTGGTTTAACTTATAACAAAATGTGACTTGAATCACTGTTTTCTCTAGGGTCCCTCCCCGTCAACACACACATAGTATGACTGATGATATTTATATATAAACTATGAACATTTAAACCTTACTAAGTCAAGTTTCCAAGTAGGGGACAAAGGAATGTCTCAAAGAGTACAGAATAAAAGAAGCTCTCTGGCAGAGAAATCTAAAACAATAGTTCACTTGTAATTATTGAACATGCATGTATTTACCTGACAAGATTATAGGGGGAACTCTGAGAATACAAAGACGAAAGGTACAGTCCATGAACTCAAAGAATTCAGTGTCTCTTGAAGGTGATAAGAAATTCAGTAATTCTACTTAAGTGTAATACATGCTGTAAAATATGCCATCACAAGGTATTAAAATAGTATCAAAAGACACCTTTATTAACATGAAAGTCCTTGCTTGAATACTTAGCTTGCCTTTTGGCAATTCAACTGATACCGAATAACCTGAACTTGACTATCTCTCATACAGGTGTAATTGTCATTTCCATGATAACCGTTTCCTACAGTCACTAAATCTCACCTAGACTTGTTCTCTTGCTTTGACCTAAACAGATCTAATTGCATAGAACAATGATAGCCTTCATCGGGTTCAACAAGTCTTTTTTCAATGCCTTGGAATATGGCAGCTACCAGACCATGAACTTGAGGACAGAAAGGCAGCTGAGGAAAAAAGGTCTACGTGGGCTCATCTAGAGTAAGAAGGTATTACCAAGGGCATCAACTGCAGGCTGTGGAAGAGGGCTAGATGGCCTAACGCAGCACTGCCAGGAGCAGACCCCTGGACGGAGGGAAAGCCTGTCAGGACAGAGCCTTGCTTACTTTGAAACTGGCCCCAGCGTTGTGTTATTATTTATACAATTTATTAATGTGTTATTATTTTTAAACTACAAGACTGCTCATACAATGTTGGCAGCTCCCTGCAGTACATTTTGAGAGGCAAGAGCGTTTCTCACTAATGCCGATTGCTAAAATTCCCACTAAAACTACTGTTTAGTTGGAAATGCTATCTGAGAAATAACGCGTCATCAAATAATTATCTTTATTTGACTAGCCATTAAATCACCTGAAGTGATCACAGGGACTGGAGGAAACCACCAGTACATGGAAATGATACTCTACAGGGATCTGAGAGAGATGAGTCAGATGAATGACGGCAGAGCTGGGAGCCTGCGCACCTCAACTCTGGAAGCTCTGGAGCTGTGCAGAAACAGAGAAGGAGGGTATTTTCAGCCACAAAACACTCTGAGATTCCGTTTCTGTATAACACATGACTACCACTTCATAAACAGGTTTAGGTAAGAGCCACATCAGAAAGCATTAGCGGAATGATTTTGCATGTAGTGAGTACTTTAAAAAAAAGTCTCCCTAGTTAATTAACGTATCTCCTTTCCACTGTTCTTTTCCTCCTTTGCCCTTCCCATTGATGGAAACGTATTCAAAAGAAATAAATTTCTAATCACCAATATAATTTTGAAAATAAATATCAGAGCTCAACACGCTTTCTTCTTGTTTAAGCTACTTTCCCAGCTTGAATTACGAATGTATATTGTTCTCTCATCGCTCCTTCTACAAAGACCTAGGTTAGATTTCAAGTTCCGAATACTTGCAGAATTCTTTAACACTGACAAATATTTGTGTAAGAATTTGTTTACTGCTTCAAATTTAACTTTAGCTTCTTTGGTGATATCAGTGTTTAGCTATGTGAAGTGTTATTAAGTGCAGCAAGCTTGTTATAAATATTGCCTAAAGGGTAGAAACAGAAATACTAAAATGAATTATTCAAGCCAAGAATTACAAACAGAGGGCCTTTTCTTGCTGATCACCAGTGGGGAAAAGTATACTGACCTCAGTTCATAAAAAAAGTTTCTTCATCCTGGCTTCAGAATTGTTCTAAATGTTAAATGAATAAAAATAAGAAAATAAATAATTTCATGCAAATATTCCTTTAATTTTTCTGTGGAAAGCTGAACTAAAAATCAAGATATAAAATTGTTTAGAGGATATTTTTGGCAAAGATAAAATATTTAGGGCCAGAATTCTGTAACCAAAAAAAGTGCACCAATTTCAATTTGCAAAAAGCCCCTGAGGTGTGAAATGTGTCTTTCTCCCAGAAGCCTGTTTCACTGGTGCAGCTCTCTCAGTATTATATATGCTGCATCACCTCACATAAAACAATAAAATGTGTGTGTGTTCTCTACTTTAAAATTACCCAGCCATGACTACATTAATTGTGAAGCTTCAGTGACTTTATTTTCACTTTGAATATTTTCTTAAATTACCAGCTCAGGTGTATTCATTTGGTGGTTTCTTATTACTCATATACTTAACCATAAATCAACGGGAAATGCTACTTTAGGAGGGAAAATGGCATGAATATCTCACATATAGACTCAGCAGCCAGGTGACAGATGTGGTAATTTCATCAGTATTTACTGTATATTCTACGGCAACAGACAAAATAAATTTGTTTTCTCCATTCAGTATAATTTAGTTTTATAAGAATGTAGTCTTAGGAAATATCAAGGAATACTTTACGGGTAAAGGTACAAGGAAAGTAAACTTTTCCTCACTTGGGTTTATTAACTCTCATGCAACAAGATAAACAACAGGCAAGACTTTACAATCAAGAACAGAGTGAAAGAGAGACACATACAGATTCATGAACACTCTCAGACTGGTGATGAGTAAGAAAAAAATCCTCACCTATTCTGCCTTTCCATTATATGACTGAAAATTGTCCTGCAAATCAGAAAGCCTAGGACTGCAGAGTGGCTCCACCTTTGCTAGTTAGAAGGTCTTGGGAAAGTCCTATCACTTCAACGGGATTAAATTTCATTATGTGCAAAACATTAACATATCTATGTTTTACATCAATTTGTTTTATGTTTTAAGATATTATAAACCTTAAATGATTATCTATCCACACAATCTGACACATAATAGGCTCTCTATAAAACATGTAAATATGAATATTATACCTTTAACCTTTCATGATTTTATTGCACTTCTTCCTCGTGATTTAAGCGGCTCACATCAATGCCTGTGCTCTTAAGGTTAAGAGCTGATTACTGGAAACAAATTGGACACTACTTATGTTTGTGTCATCTCTGATGATTTTTTCCTAAGAGGTCTCTAGTGAAACACAGTCACTTATTTCTGTCAATTAGCTTAGACCTTAGAAGTATGGTGTTTATTATTTATGTGCACACTTTTGCAAACCTTGGCAATTATCTAGATTCACAATATGACATTTCACAATAGAAGACATAAATCTTCATTTAAGCGAAACAATAGTAACTTAATAAATATTCTAAAAGCTGCCTCCCTGAAAGGATATTAGCCAAGATATTGAGCTGTAACAGATAATATATCTGAGGAAGAAAACGAGGAGATAAGGAGGAAATAAAGCAGTCAGGCATTATGCACAAGGTTATGCCAGGGGATCATTTACAGGATGAAGACTGTTAATAGAGAGCATATAATTAATATTTACTTTTTAATTATAATGATCTTTATATGATGTGAAAGGAAGACTGGATTTAGAGCTAGAATATTCACTTGAGTTCAATACGTTCTGCTATCAGCATGTACACTTAGTCAATTATTTTGCTATTTTACAATTTAATTTTTTATTATATATAAAATGGAAATGATTGTTCTTTGAGCCTCAGAGTTGTTACATAATTTGAGATAATGTATATGAAAGCTTTGTAAAAATGGTTTACAAATAGTAAACAGTATATAATTATAAGTAATTATAATAGAGGTATCAGTGATGCTGAAAATTTTTCACAAGGATAGGTATTTTGTCACTTACTAGGGGACTCACAAACAGAAGCACTACATAATGAAAGAAGAATAAACACAGTCTGAAAGAATAAATACAGTCTGAAAGACGCTTTGACTAATACTCTTTTGGTCAAGTCTTGTCATTTCATTTGCTCATGTGTAAGTTAGAGATGATTATCATTATCCAATAACGTTGTAAATTATAATTGAAATACCACTCCTGAACGGTCTAGCGGAGTACAAAGCATACACAGCATTCTCTTTCTATTCTCCCATTTTTACTGCTCAATTCTAAAACCAGCGCTAACCTCAAGCAAAATGATGAAGTACTTTGCTTCAGTGACCCAAATCTTTCTCCATTCCAGATGGACAACCTACCTGCCACCTCTAGATCTTGACCCTGTGGTAATCACTCAGCCTCTCTGCGTCCAAGAGTCTATTGAGTCGTCACTCCACATGTATGGAACACTTCTTAGGAGCCAAACAGAAATGCTTAAAATATCTCCTGCCCTAGATGTGCTCCCAAAAAAATCACAGAAGTACCTAAGTGTTCTAGGTAAAGAGGAGAGTCAAGTCAAAACTAGAAGATCTCTGGGGAATGACAGCAGAGTATATAATACCACTCACACAAAATCAAACCTTTTCTGCTTCTCTAGTATCCTGCCCTAAACCAAACAACTTTCTAGCCTATTTTTTTTTTTAATTTCAATGTTTTAAGTATGCATTTGGTCATATTTTGACCAAATATATTCCTGCTATTAGAAAAATCTGTTTGGATCCCACTAAGTAAATGAACAATACTGGTAAATTTAAAATCATATTTAAATATTTGTTTATGATAATTAAAGCAGTTCTTCTTCGTCATCAGAAGGAAGAAAAACAGTCTAGCAGGGAAAAAAACGCTAACGTTGATAATGTGCTTTCAGGACAGATTTTGATCATTCAACTTTTGTAATAGTGGGATGAACTTACTGAAGTTAGAAAAATATTCATTTCATTTTTTTATAATTGGGAAAGAGAAAAACAAATCTTAGTCATTGTCAACATTTTAGTAGCTCTGGTTTTTAACTTTGCTACCAACTTAAATAGTAAATTTCAGAAAACTTTTCCAGTACGCGAGAGAAACAGAAAAGGGAACATTTGAGTGTGAATTTCCCTAGGACTTTTACACTAGAAAGGCTGCGCATTAAGCAGTAAAATGTGAGGAATTACGGGTGGATCTCAACTGACAGAATGATTTAAGAGAATACTAAACTGCTTCAAAGCTTCATACACTGAATAGTGGTAAAACACAGGAGCTGCAAATTTCAAGGAAAGTAATCTAGGGTCATGTGAAGAAAATTTCAGCATAATAGCTCATAGAAAGAGATAATTTCTCACTTCAATTAAAAGAAATGATTACCATAGAATTCACACTCTGGTACAGACTTACTAAAGGCCTACTACATTAATTCCTTGTATTACTGTACATTAGATTTTTATCTAGGTGATATAAAAAATAAGGCCTCTAGAAAATATTAGCAAATTTCAGACCAAGCCTATTGAGACTTCAATGCAGTATTTTATAATACAAACTTTTAAAAACTATATTATCTTGATATTTGTGTACAGATACCAAGAGAAAAATATATATGAACCGATGTACCTTAGCATACACATATAAATGCAAAAGTTAAAAACAGGATGTATTATTCAATACTATTACTTTCAAAATATATAGCTCGATTCCAACAGAATTTTGAAATAAGAATAATATATTTCCCACATAAATCCTTTCACATACTTTCCTCATTCCTTTCCTGATTACTGATAGAGCATGTAAAATAAAAATATGTATTATTCTCTCATTTCACTCCTTTATTACAAACAAATTAAAGTATATGATTTTGTTTCAAACATAGTTTCATATAACTGAAACTGTAAACATAGCAAGGAAAGACAGAATATAACAATATAACAGTGTTAAGCTATATAGCTTAATACAGATTCAGTTTTTAAAAATTACTCTTTTGGTATCTGTAACTGCAGGGCCTCTTTTATTTTCTTATTTCTTTGCTTTCTCTCTTCTACGATACGTTCTTTTCAAGACAAAAATATTGGTAGTAGGCATGACTTTTTAGTTACAATTGCTTACAGAATTCAGGAATGATTCTCTTTATTTTTCTTTTATATATATATATATTGCACTTTAGGTTCTGGGGTACATGTGCAGAACACGCAGGATGGTTGCATAGGTACATACACGGCAATGTGGTTTGCTGCCTCCGTCCCCCCATCACCTGTACCTGGCATTTCTCCCCGTGTTATCCCTCCCCAACCTCCCTACCCACTGCTGTCCCTCCCAATTCTCTCCCCCAGCAGACCCCAGTGTATGATGCTCCCTTCCCTGTGTCCACGCGTTCCCACTGCTCGACACCCACCTGGGGTATTATACTCTTTCAGTTCCCCCACCTTAAATGACTTCTTTTTTCTGTTATTGAAACATCAGGGATTTGGTCTAGGTCCTGCTGCTTGCTGCACAGAAAGCCACTCGCTGAGACAAGTGTTACCAGGAAGAAGGTTTTAATCACGTGCTGCAGCCCAGGAGACGGGAGTTCACTCTCAAGTTCATCTCCCTGACTGACTAAAATTAGGGCATTATATAGCAGAAACATAACCACATGTAGCAAAACAAGAATTATGAAGGGGTAAGGAGGGGAATTTGGTCAACACAAAGTAGGTGGCCAGGCAGGCAATTAAGAAATGCCCTGTAGTCACACAGTCACTGAGCGCGTTAGTACTAGTACAGTCCACGCAGAATAGCGATTACGGTATGAAGCAGTGCGAGCATGCATATGAAACTTGGCTCCATGTTAAATCTGGCCTCATGCTTAACTGTACTGAAATAGAATTACAAAACTGCCAGTGTATTTCTTTACAACGTTTCTTATTTTACGCTCCTCAAAACTAAGGGCTGTAACTATAAGCAATGTTAATTAGTCAAATTTCTCTAATTTTCTATCGGGTTTTAAAACATATTTTACTACCTAAGCCTTTTCAACTTTCTATTTTCTCTCTGTGTGCATGAAGACAGACATACAGAGAAACGGGCAAAAAT
This sequence comes from Saimiri boliviensis, assembly GCF_048565385.1. NCBI lineage: Eukaryota > Metazoa > Chordata > Mammalia > Primates > Cebidae > Saimiri > Saimiri boliviensis. The sequence continues at coordinate 2,324,775 of NC_133467.1, forward strand.
ATTACACACGACTTACACAAATCATCTACAGCATGCTTGTACTTTCTCCTTTGTCCTAAATTTTCTTCTTTCTAAAAATAACCAGTCATTTTACCTTAGGATAAAATATTTCCATAGTCCATAATTTGAATCAACCTCCAGGTAACTTCTAAATTGGATAAAGTTATTTTTCTAAGTAAGACCCTATCTTCTTTGGCACATTTTATAAACAGAATTATATATTAACTAGAATTTTTATTTTTAGTAATATTAAATTTTAATGAAAACCTAAGAAGCAAAAATTCTGAACAATCAGATATTAGCATTTTATAAATGAGCACATTCCATAATTTTAGAAACATACTTCCCCAAATCATAATCTTTTCTTAATTGGAAATGACCCAGACATTCAATAAGCATTAAAAATAATTTTAAGGTTTTAAGTTACACAAAGTTTACCAAAAATATCTGTTCCCATTGAAATGTACTCAATTCTTTCATTTTTAACAGTTTATCCAGATTACTTCTGAAATCTGAGATATTAGATATAGCTCGTCATTATATAAAGTTATTTCCTTGTTAACTATTTTTATATCAGAGAGTATGAGGGACTCACTTAAGTAAGAACCTTAAGTTAAATGCACAGGTATTTTTTGCCAATTACTCAGAAGGGTCAGCTATTTTTGTTAAACTAACAACATTAGTCTAATGAATCAAAGAAAAAATACAAAGATCATTTTCTTTTGACTGAGTGTATAGTTTTACAACCTTCTATGCCAAAACCTGACACCTCAAAATTTCTAGCAGAGACAAATATAAAACCCAAATAAAAATGTATTCCAACATATCTGAAGGCATTTCTGTTTTCATCTTACTAATAAAAAGACAGCTTGGTTATTAAAGATTTACATAAGTCATATGAGCTTGAAAAACACTTTGTACTTATTTACTCAATTTATGAGTGCTTTTTTATTAATAAGCCAATTCAGTAGGCAGAACATGTAACATAAATGTAAACACACATAAAGACACAGAAGCATGTATACACACGCGCGCGCACACACACACACACACACACACACACACACACACACACACGATCCAACAGCTTTTACTTTGGGACCCCAGCTGTGAGATACAGTCATAGTTCATAGACTAATACAAACTGGCCAGTTTGTGAAGATGTTCACACGGCTAAACCTTGCCCCAGTAAGTAACCTAGTGAAGGCTGTAAACCAAAATTTTGGGTAAAGCAGTTCCCATGGCATTTTGATATTTGAAGGCCAAAGCCCTGCAGACTCTGATGAACACTGGAGGGAAACAGCACCACAGGAGCACATCATGTACTTACCAGGCCTGACCCTGTTTAGAACAGCAGCATAAAAGCCTGGATACATGAAAATCTACCTGCTTTCCCATTCAACAGCAAAGTGAGGCCCATGAAGAGGCCAGACTTGTCCAGATTCCAAAGCATACTGGGGTCAACAATTCTACAAAGGAATATCAGCGTATCAAATCCTGATTTCCCGTGACCCTAGCAACACACACACACACACACACACACACACACACACACACACACACACGATCACCATAACACAGTCCAAGAGCTGCAGGAAAAGACGAGACCAACAGTATCCAAACAGAAGCAGCTGCGGTGTCCACCTCTCCTTTGGTTGAACCCAATGAGCCTGAAAATTGCTTTGGATTTTCCCAAACTGAGAAGAACCAATTCCTCTGCCTGGCACCCACAACAGACACTCACTTGCCCAGACGTGCACACAACAATTACAAACAAGCCCCCAAGCGTCCAAACTCAAACGGCCAGGGAGCTTCTCTCTCTCAGTCAGCTAAACTTGTGCAATCTACAAATGGAAATTTCTTCAAACATTTTCCAAACTGAGAGGAACAGATCCTCCTGTCTGGGCCCACATGGGACAGTCGCCCATCTGGAGGCAGATGTCAAATTTCAAAGGCTGTTCTTCCTGGGCAATTAGGAACGTGGTTGAGACCTGCGGCAGTGAAACCAGAGAGAGACCGAAACCCACCTCCTACCAAAAAGGGTCAGGCAGCTGCTTAACGGGGCTTCTAACACTCTCCGTGACATCACAGTGGGCGACAAGAAATGCATTCCTGGTCAGGGAACCAAAGGCTGTTACCGCAGCAGCAGGGACTTGTTACAGGTCCTGCTGCACACAACATACAAGTCGATCACTGATAACAACGAGTCTCATCAGGGAGGAAGGCTTGGACCAGGTTGCTGCAGCCTAGGAGATGGCAGATCAGTCCCTAATACATCTCCATGACTAAAATTAGGGGTTTACATAGCAGAAATGTAAGACAGGCAGGAAACCGGAATGAGGGAGGGTAAAGAAGAGCAGCTGGTCCACAGACAACAAGCGGTTAGTTAGTTAGGCAACCGTGACTGCGGAGGGGTGTGATGTCTAAGTTTCCACATGCAGTTATCTAGAACTTTATTCACTTGATGCTATCTGGGAGGACTGCTGATTAGTTTCCTGAGAAAGAAACTCAGATGAGACAAAATAACTTTCTCAAGTTTCAACGAGAGAAGGATGAATTTCCGTGTTTATTCAAAAGAAACTGCAATCGTCAGTTCCATGGGACAAGTAGGTCAGTTTTACCTCCTGTTCCTCACTTTCTTGCCAGCCCACTCCCGACAATTACGACGCAAGGAAAGCAGTGAAGGGGCCTCTTGCACTTGCTTCTTCCAAATTTCTTCTCTTCTTTCAGCGTCACTCGCCTGACTCAGTTATACCTTATCTTGTATTGGAAGAGGAGGCGCAGCTTTCTCTGTTTTGGCGTGATCTTGGCTCACTGCAGCCTCTGCCTCCTGGGTTCAAGCGATTCTCCTGCCTCAGCTTCCAGACTAGTTGGGATTACAGGCATGCGCCACTAGGCCTGGCTACTTTTGTATTTTTAGTAGAGATGGGGTTTCTCCATGTTGGTCAGACTGGTCTCAAACTCCCAGCCTCAAGTGATCCACCCAGCCTGGCCTCCCAAAGTGCTGGGATTACAGGCATGAGCCACAGCATTCAGCCACTTCCTTTGTTTTTACATAGTCCTCGATCTTTTCTTATTTCACACTTGATTTTTTTCATAACTTTATTGAACTATAATTGACACACACAAAACTGTACATATTCAAAGTGGACAATGTGACCAGTTTTGACAGTTTTGCACCCATGAAACAGCCAAGTGGTGGTGCCTTTCTAAATAATCCAACAATCATCTAGTCTTTTTATTTCATTGGTCAAGGTGGGAATCATTTATTGAAAAAAAAAAAAAAAAAGTATCCATCACCAAATGTTCCACATCTTTCAAACTATTAACTTTAGTTTTTGGTGGTGGTGGTGGTTGTGCGTGTGTTTGTTTTGTTTTTGGTTTTGATTTGATAAAGTCTCACTCTGTCGCCTAGGCTGGAGTGCAGCGGCACAATCTCAGCTCACTGCAACCTCCCCCTCCCAGGTTCAAGCAATTCTCCTGTCTCAACTTTCCCAGTCACTGGCATTACAGGTGTGCACCACCATGCCTGAATAATTTGTTTATTTTTAGTAGAGATGAGGTTTCAGTATGTTGTCCAGGCTGGTCTCCAACTTCTCACCTCAGGTGATCCACCTGCCGCAGCCTCCCAAGGTACTGGAATTACAGGCGTGAGTCACCGCAACTGGCCCAAACTATTAACTTCCCTTTTTTTTTTTAATAATTTTATTTTTTATTATACTTTAAGTTCTGGGATACATGTGCAGAACATGCAGGTTTGTTACATAGGTAGACATGTACCATGGTGGCTTGCTGCACCCATCAACCACTCATCTTCACTGGGTATTTATTCTAATGCCATCCCTGCCTTTACCCTTGCTACCCTCCAGACAGGCCCTGATAAGTGATATTTCCCTCCCTGTGCCCATATGTTCTCACTATTCAACTCCCACATATGAGTGAGACCATGCGGTATTTCATTTTCTGTTCCTGTATTAGTTTGCTTAGAATGATGGTTTCCAGCTCCTGCGAAGAAACCATCCTTTTTAATGGCTGCATAGTATTCCATGTTGTATATGTGCTACGTTTTCTTTATCCAGTCTCATTGATGGGCATGTGGATTTGTTTCAAGTCTTTGCTATTGTGAATAGTGCCGCAATGAACCTATGTATGCATGTGTCTTTGTAACAGAAAGATTTATAATCCTTTGGGTATACACCCAATGATGGGATTGCTGGGTCAAATGGTATTTCTAGATCTAGGTCATTGAGAAACCACCACACCGTCTTCCACGATGGTTGAACTAATCTACACTCCCAGTAACAGTGTAAAAGCGTTCCTGCTTCTCCACATCCTCTCCAGTATTTGTTGTTTCCTGATTTTTTAATGATTTCTAACTGGCGTGAGATGGTATCTCATTGTTTTGATTTGCATTTCTCTAGTGACCAGTGATGGTGAGCATTTCTTCATGTGTTTTTTGGCCTCAGATATGTCTTCTTGTGAAAAGTGTCTGTTCATATCCTTTGCCCACTTTTGAATGGGTTTGTTTTCTTCTTATAAATCTGTTTTAGTTCTTTGTAGACTCTGGATATCAACTCTTTGTCAGATGGTAGATTGCAAAAATTTTTTCCCATTCTGTTGGTTGCTGGTTCACTCTAATGATTGTTTCTTTTGCTGTACAGAAGCTCTGAAGTTTAATTAGATCCCATTTGTCGATTCTGGCTTTTGTTGCCAATGCTTTTATGTTTTAGTCATGAAGTCCTCACCTATGCCTCTGTCCTGGACGGTTTTGCCTAGGTTTCCTTTTAGGGTTTTTATGGTGTTAAGTCTTTTGTTTAGACTGGAAGAAACTGATAAATTCCTGAATACATTTGCCATCCCAATACTGAACTAGGAAGAAGCTGAATCCCTGAATAGACCAATAACAAGTTTTGAAATTTAGCCCGTAATAAATAGCCTACTAACCAAAAAAAGCCAAAGACCAGACAGATTTACAGCTGAATTCTACCAGAGGTACAAAGAGGAATTGGTACCATTTCTTTTGAAACTACTCCACACAACTGAAAAGGAGGCATTTCCCTGTAACTTATTTGATGAGGCCGGCATCACCCTGACCGAAACCTGGCAGAAATACAACAATAAAAGGAAATTTCAGGCCAATATCCCTGGTGAACATTGATGTGAAAATCCTTAATAAAATCAAATCCAGCAGCACATCAAAAAGCATATCCACCATCATCAAGACAGCTTTATCCATAGGATGCAACTAATTATTTCACGACTAATTCCAGTAAGTTAAGTATAAGTTCTTCATGTTCTTCAAGGTTCTACTGAACCAGGATGCAAGGCTGGTTAAATATATGTAAATGAATAAATGTAATTCATCACATAAACAGAACTAAAGACAAAAGCCAAATGATTATCTCTATCGACACAGCAAAGGCCTTTGATGAAATTTAACAAGACTTCATGTTAAAAACTCTTAACTAGGTGTGGATGGAACTTACCTCAAAATAATAATAAGAGCCATTCGTGATAAACCCACAACCAGTATCACACTGAATGGACAAAGGCTGGAAACATTCCCCTTGAAAGCTGGTATGAGATAGACATGCCCTCTCTCACCACTCTTATACAACATAGTATTAGAAGTTCTGGTTAGGGCAATCGGGCAAGAAAAATAAATAAAAAGCATTCAAATAGGAAGAGATGAAGTCAAACTGTTTCTTTCAGCAGGTAACATAATCCTATACCTAGAAAACCACATTGTCTCAGCCCCAAAGTTTCTTAAGCTGATAAGTAACTTCAGCAAGTCTAAGGTTACAAAATCAATGTGCAAGAATCACAAGCATTCCTATACACCAACAACAGACAAGCAGTAAGCAGAGAGCCAAATTACAAATGAACTCTCTGCTACAAAGAGAATAAAATATCTAGGAGTACAACTTACAAGTGATGTGAAGAACCTCTTCAAGGAGAACTACAAACCACTGCTCAACAAATTCAGAAATAACATAAACAAATGGAAAAAACATTCCATGCTCATGGATAGGATGAATCAATGTCATGAAAATGGCCATATTGCCCAAATCAATACAGATTCAATGCTATTCCCATTAAACTACCACTGACATTCTTGAGAGAATTTTTAAAAAATAATTTAAAATTCATATGGAACCAAAAATAGTTCCATATAGCCAAGACAATCCTAAGCAAAAAGGACAAATCTAGAGGCATTATGTGACCCACCTTCAAACTATACTACAAGGCTACAGTAACCAAAACATCATGGTACTGGTACAAAAACAGACACGTAAACCAATGGAACAGAATAAAGATCTCAGAAATAAGACTGCACATTTATAACCATCTCATTTTAAACAAACCTGACGAAAACAAGCAATGGGGAAAGGATTCCCTTTTTAATAAATGGTTCTGGGAAAACTGGCTAGCCATATGCAGACAATTGAAACTGGGCCCCTTCCTAACAACTTATACAAAAATTGACTCAAGAAGCATTAAACACTTAAATGTCAAACCCCAAACTATAAAAATCCTAGAAGAAAAGCTAGGCAATACCATTCAGGACACAGGCATGGGCAAAACTTTCATAATGAAAACGTCAAAAGCAATTACGACAGAAGCAAAACTTGACAATTAGGATCAGACTAACTAAAGGGCTTCTGCACAGCAAAGGAAACTATCACCAGAGTGAAACACATAGAGAAAGGGAGACAATTTTTGCAATCTATCCATCTGACAAAGGTCTAATATCTAGAATCTACGAGGAACTTAAACACTTTAACAAAAAAAAAAAAAAAAGAGAGAAAGAAAGAAAAACATTAAAAGGGGGCAAAGGACATAACCAGATACTTCTCAAAAGAGGAAAATTATGTGGCCAACAAACATAAGAAAAACAGTCCAACATCACTGATGATTAGAGAAATGCAAATCAAAATTGCAATGAGATACAATCGCATGCCAGTCAGAATGGCGATTATTAAAAAGCCAAGAAATGTGTGGTGTTATTTCTGAGAGATTTTAAAAGAATCTGTGTTTTCCAGGTCTTCTATCAGATTCATCATTTCGTATGATGTTAGCACTAAGTCCTTATCTGTGCAGTGTAAAGCGGTATGCTTTCTAAGAATATAGAAACCACACTAAGATATGCGTTTTACTTGAAAATTATTGTCCACGTAGGGAATATTTGACCAAGTTAAGTCAGTTTATCAACATTTTTAAAGAAAAACTAATGTTATAGGCAAGCTGAGAATACAATTTTGTCTAACATATTATCAATCAAGAAGCTTTAATGGTTTTTTCTTCTCTTCACCTAAAAGTCAATCATTAATGCTCGGTTAAAAAGATCCGATGCAAAAATGTTATCTAAGTACTTACTGGAACTAAAAGTAAAAATGGGATTTTTCTTAAGAATTTTTAAACAAGCCGGGCGCGGTGGCTCAAGCCTGTAATCCCAGCACTTTGGGAGGCCGAGGCGGGTGGATCACGAGGTCAAGAGATCGAGACCATCCCGGTTAACATGGTGAAACCCCGTCTCTACTAAAAATACAAAAAATTAGCTGGGCATGGTGGTGCATGCCTGTAATCCCAGCTACTCAGGAGGCTGAGGCAGGAGAATTGCCTGAACCCAGGAGGCGGAGGTTGCGGTGAGCCGAGATCACGCCATTGCACTCCAGCCTGGGTAACAAGAGCGAAACTCCGTCTCCAGAAAAAAAAAAAAAGAATTTTTAATCAAAATTAAAATTATTATACAACTTTTCTCATGATTTTAGGATAGAACACAATTATATAATTTGAGAATCATCTGTCTACATAAGGGACAGTGATAGAGCAAAAAGTTAGTCTGGAATTCCAGGTACCTGAGGCGTTGTCCTAGGATTGTCACAAAGTAGATCTGCAATTATGAAAATCAGGTAATGTTGTTATAACTCTTGTTTTATGGAACTTGTTTTTATCAGAGGACTCATATCCTCTAGAAATAAAGAAACTCAACAGTTCTTTCACTCTCAAATTAGGGCAGGCATATTCACTCGTCTGCTTCATAAGCTCATAAGAAACTCAAACAAGAATGTATGTATGAACAATTTCTAAACGTATAAAGTATAATAAAAATGCTAGTAAAGGCTAAATTCTTGATAACATACTGAATAAATTTTACAAATACACTTTACATGAATTATCCTGGTAACTCTCACAAACCCAGATCAAGTGAGCACTTTGAGAATTCCAACTTCACACAGAAGTATACCAAGGCCACATAAACAGTAAACAGTTGCCAAGTAATCGTAACAAGAAGTTCATACATAGTTCCAGAAGAATATTGATAGAAAAAGCAGCATATTTAAAATCTGAAATTAGAACAGTAAAACATATAAAATGCATTATTCTTGAAGATTTGTTCCCTTCATACAGTCAGCTGTTGCCTTGATGCTCAAATGAAACAAATAAAAAAATAATTATTTGAATTATTAAGTGGGCAAGCCATTATTTACTATTTACAAATCTCTAATCTAAAACATAAAATTTCACTGTATTTGCAAAGAGAATTAAGAATAAACAATAGACTTGATGTTAAAGTATGTGAAAAGGGATAAATTCACTAGTTTCAGAATTTTGAATTTAATGAGAGTACAGACTGTGACTTAGGGGCTGCCAAATGGAACTACGTGACACTAAGAACTGAAGAGAAATCCAGCGAGACACGCTTTGTCCATAGGTATCATCTTGATGGAGACGGATTTCTCTATAAATTGTTCTTGCTTTTCTAAAGCACTGTTAAGGTGCTCTTCTAGAATAAAAACATAATTGTGATGAAAAACATTCTCCTATTACATAAGTTTTATAAGAATTACATAATTTATCTAATGGGTTACTGTTATACTGACTGAAACGAACTTTAATTTTTTACAAAATCTTCTAATGACTCTCCTATAGTTCCATAAACTCATAAATCAATCTTCCAGATAATCCTTCATATAAGATTTTGCAAACTGCTTGAGTAAACTCCTTCACTTCTCTGCTTTACCATTTGCACTGACTACAAGCGAACTCAGCTTCAAAAGATTTTCACATTTTCAGAAAGAGCAAGAAGACTGTATTTCCCATCTTGATGAAGAGTTCACAAGCCCGCAAGAACTGAAGAGCTGAGAACAAAGCCCTGCTGTTCTGAAGACTGTGTAAGAACCCAAGCACCGTGGGCCATGGGATCTTGTCTGCTGTAGCAAGTGTTCGCCATAGCTCTGTATAATCCTTGGGTTCATTTTGTAACCCCTTCATTCACATTACTCTACAACACTGATATTATTACCTCGTACTTGTATGCAGTACCTCTAGGCATAACTGGAGGGATTTAGTGAACTCTCATTGAGTTGAACACAGGCTATCATAACCTTTCAGTAGAAATCCCAAGAGGCTCAGTTCGTACCAATGACACCAATAGGAAAATCACGCCCATGAGGATAATGAAATTGTCTATTTGCAAGTCAATATCTCAGATCTGAATAGATAAACATAGTGATCCTATTGATCCTGACTCACTTAGATGACAAACAAAATGAACCAAGAGCACAGAAAGTGGATTGACTTTTTGTAAGAAAATGTCAAACACGTTGCCTAAAAGTTCTAAGAATTCTGTTATTTTATATGGATTTCACTTCGACAGTGTTACTAGTTTTAGGATGGTAATAACGTTGTAACGGTGAGAGATGGAATATTATCACCTACTATGCATTTCAAAAGCCTCTACAAATATCATTAGTTGCTAAAGGTTATTACCCAAGTTTTATTGGGTCTTATATCACTCTGAAGGGAAGTAATATGTTTGATAAGTACATTAAAATTTCATTTTTAGTAGGGTTTTCAGCATAAACAAACCTAAATTACCAAACCTCTTTAAATTAGCATGTAGATGTCTCTGGGCTACTGACATTGAAAATATACGTGCAGGAAAAGCTGAGATCTAGAATATGATAAAGTCTCAAAATTAAGTATGTTATTAATCCAAATGCTGGGCCACAGAACCACTGTAAATATTATAAAGACTTATTTGGATATGTAAATTAACACAACCTCTCCTTACATCTGTGTGTGGTCGGGGGTGTGGGGCAAGGTATGTTCGCACATGTTGTTGAAAAACTACAAAGTTCCCCTTTAATTCCTGGCAGGGAAGGGAGCTACGTAGCTGTGAGATGCAGGAGGGCCGTGGCAGGACAGAGATGCCCTCAGCTGGCTGAGTGTACTGATTTAGATACTGGAACCTTTTTCTGATCTTCAGTCCTCTCATATCAAGCAACAATCTGTTGGTTAGAATAAAGTCGACATGAATTTGGGGCAAGAATGGGAACGCACACAAAAGGGTTCTTGTCACCGCTCACTTTCTAATAAACCAAAGTTCTACGACCATTTCCCTGAGAGAAATAAAAGACAACTATGACAAATTTCCTGGGAAAAATTAAAGACATCCCATTGGAACCACAGAAATTACTTTCATAGCATAACCTGGGAACAGGTGCGTCGTACTAAGCCACTGTCTCTTGGAGTGGTTTCTTAGAATCATTATGAAATATAAGTAGGGTGTGAGGCCAATAAAATGGAGGTAAGAAAAAAAAGAGATCGAGATAAGGATAATCCCTAAGCTGAGCTTTTTATATCATAATGGAAAATTTAAAATCTTTTTTTATCTTTCTCTTCATTTTTCTTTCTCATTTTCTCTCCCTATTATTCCACTTTCGGGCTGCGGATAAAGACATACCGATAACTGAGAATGGACGATTTACAAAAGAAAGAAGTTTAATTGGACTTACAGTTCCACATGGCTAGGGAAACCTCACAATCATGACGGAAGGAAAGAAGGAGCAAATCACATCTTATGTGGATGGCAGCAGGCAAAAGAGTTTGTGCAAGGAGATTCCTCTTTTTGAAACCATCAGATTTCGTGAGACTCATTCATGATCACAAGGACAGTGCAGGAAAGACCCACTCCCCTAATTCAATGACCCCCCATGGCATTCCTCCCATGACACGTGGGAACTGTGAGAGTCACAATTCAAGATGAGATTTCGATGGGGACACAGCGAAACCCTATCACACTCTCTTGCTTTCCCTCCCTTTTTTTAGGTCATCAGTTTTTGTTAAGAAAAATAAACATATATTAATACTTCTGAAAACCATAGTATAATTGATCTAACACATAGAATTAATACACACATGTGATCTGGGTGACTGTGACAGCCACAGCCTAACGTCCCTCTACTAGGCTCTCATCATACAATAGCAGCAGGTGCATTTCTCTTATCTAGAAATACTGAAAAATGTTTTCTAAAGCCTAGAGATGACAGTACTTCTATGTGCACTTTCATATATAAGAGATATATACAGTATCTTATACTTCACAAAAATGGTTTGTAAAATATTCACAATATTCTTTGTAAAAACAGCTATTATTTGGAGGTCTTTTAAAATTACTAAACAATTGAAACTAAGCCATATCAGCACATTACAAAACTGAGCTTCAAGCATAGCTTTCTTTATTCATTTCATAACAAGAGTTGATAGTTCACTGAAATAAGATTTTCTCTCAAATACATTAACAATTCTATTTTTAAATAAAAAAGAGCCAAAGATACGGACATTCATTTTCTCTCTCCTCCATCTCAAATTATTCAAGCTACTCACTGAATTTCTAACATCTCTTTCCTTGGACAAACAATATTTAATTCCTATTAATTCAGAGTAAGTCCCTCTTTTCAGAATATTCACGTTTCCTATTATATTAGTTCAGTTACAAATAATATAATTTGGTAATTGTTCTGTTATACTTGTTTTGTTTGTTTGCAGGGTATTTTGCCAATTCATGTATTTAAAAAAACAAACAAAAAAAAAACACCTCAGTGTCCAGTAAATACAACCAAATGAAAACCAGTAAGAGGAAAGTGTGTGTGTGTGTGTGTGTGTGTGTGTGTGTGTGTGTGTGCATGTGACAATGAAGACTTAGACATGTCTCAAGTTTTTAACAGCTTAACAGAAAAAGCATATTCATCTGCAAGAATCTCTTAACACTATCTCCCATCAACCATCTCAAACCTCCTATGAATTTTTGCTGCTGTTGTTGCTACTGTGCTATTATTTCCTCACATAAAAAGCAACAGTTTTATTAAGACTCACGTCCCCTATATTAAAGACGATTCCACATCTATAAATCTATACAGAAATGCACTGGTGTTTATAATGCCAGTGGCTTTTAGATAATTATGCTTGTAACACAAATAAATTTATCAGCATAACAACCCATTCAGCAGTATTAAAAAGAGGCAATATTTACATCAGTGGAGCTTTGAAATGAACATTTTCCTTCAGGATGCACAGCCACACAGTCTCTAATCTTTTCTCTTGACAGGTTATAAATATTCTCAGAAGTAACTGTTTTGATGTTCCCTTAAAAACCAGGGAAAGAGGAGGGGTGAGGAAAGAACACTGAAGCTACATGCATTTTTCACATAAATTTTGCTACCACGTTTGACAGTTTAATTATATGGTTGTTATCTGCATTTCTCATGTTACTTTATACTTTAGAGTCTTAGCTAATGGCTTCCCATCAAGTGATACTTCATAGTGTTTTTTGCTGAATGAAACCTTATCTTAGTTTCTTGTTATGATAGATAAATCCAATCAACAACAACCATATGTTAAGAACGTTTAAGTTTGTTTGTTACAGTCAACAATTTCGGAAAGCATCTATTCTTGGTTATATATAATACATGTCTGCAAATCAAAGAGCATTCCTTAGCAGAAAGAGAATTTAGAGAAATGGCTATGACAATTTACTGGGGGAAAGAAAGAGAGATTGTGTTCATATTTCAACACAATCTGAAAAAGCTTATATACAATTCCCCTTCTAAATTAATTAACTAAAGATTAAAAACGTATCTTCTGTGACTCATCCCTTCTCAAATTTTTCCACCCCATAATCTAAAGTACCTGTATCGAAGCATAAATTGTTTGAATATTGTTCTGTGCTCTTTAATAAATGTTGACCGCTGTCAAACTCTAATGAATATGGCAACATATTATCTTTAGTCTTGTTCAAGAGTGAGTAGAATCACCTCAACCACGTGGAACAAACTAGAAGAATCAGATTTGAACTGGCAAACTTGCATTAATTTTCCTTTACAATCAGTCATACTATCTTAATTTTCAACATTTTTAAAATATATTTTTGTGAAAAACATGGTTGAGAATTAGGCTTTCCATGTCCTTTACTCTGCCCAGAAATAAATTACTGAATTCTAAAATGCATTCAGTATTACTTAGAGGACCTGTGAAAAGACAGATTCCTAAGCTGTACCTGCAGAATTTTAAAATCAGGGGCTCTGGACTGAGACTCAAGAAATCGTGTTTCTAACAAGTGTCCAGGTGCTGCCGCTGCTGCTGCTGCTGCTAATTTGAGATCACTGAATGTAAGCAAGTTTGGACTCCTCCTAAACACAGCTTGGATAATTCCCTAATTGTAGCCGACTCAACAGATAAGAAGTTTTGATTAATCTTTGTACTCTCCTCCTTTTAAAATGATTCAAAAAAAAAGTAACCTGAAAAAATACAAATTTTGTCCTAATAGTAATAGCTGAGGATGACTAGTCTATTTTTTATGCTAGTCGGAAGATCAGAATAATTTGAGGAAGAAAGGAAGGATGGAAGGACAGAACAGAGGAATAGAAGGAAGGAGGGAGGGAGGGAGGGAGGGAGGGAGGGGAGAAGGGAGAGGAGGGGAATGAAATAAAGAAATAAATTAGTCTCAAGGGCTTCAAAGAGAAAGATGTCTTAAATAAAAATGATGAAATAAATGCCCTTTGTCTGAAAAGAGGACTTGGAGGACCTCAGAACCTGTCAATTCTAGTCATTTCACAAATTATATCTCTTGTTCTCAAATAATTTTTCTTTCAATTCTCAGCTGCCAAGATAAGTGTCCAATTAGAATAATTTGTTGATGGGCTTTTTAGTAATTTCATTTGGGGGCCTCTAATTGAGCTCCTTACTCTGACTACAATAAAAAGTTTCTATAGATCTTATTTAATATGAATGCTTTGACCAAGTAACAATCAGGAAGCTAATCAATTTTAAACAGGACATTTTTGTAAGTTTAAACATTTCACAGGACACTTACCTAATTATAACCTTGTTTATTTTATGGCAGAATAATTGAAACAAAGGCATTCTACCTACAGCAAATAATAGTTACAAATATTTCATAATTTCATCTTAACATAGGTTTTTATTTCAGCCATTATTACAAATACATAAAAGACTCCTACAGAATCCAGATGCTTTCTACTTCTGAGCTGACTCTTGTAAACCAGAATTAAGTTTTCAGACCACAGTAAGGAATGTTGTCTTATCCACCAGCTATTTATGTGCCCAGAATTTTCTAAATTCAGCATGAAGCAAAGAATGTAAGATGAGATCTGGCACCTAAGAAGCTGACAGTCTAGACTGGAAGACAATGAGATGTTGACATTGTCAGGATGAATAAATGAGTCTTCATGCCATAGAAAACACAGGAAAGATTATTATGGGTTGTAAGAAAAATCTTGGCCTTAATTTGGAAAAATGACCCTCATGAATTTAACTGGCAGAAAACGAGGGGTGTCTTCTGTGTAACAGCTCCCAGTAAGTTCAGAGGCTCAGCATACAAGGTTGGCTTGCACAGGGAGCTAGTCTGCCTTACCATTAAAACAGTAAGGGTTATGCTTTTCCCACTCTGGCAACTCACTGTAGATATGGAATGGTATAAATGTAGATTTTAAATCTAGTATTGCTTAGGTTACAAGCTATTGATGGTGAAAAAGAATCACTTAAGCACCAGGTAGAACTGCATATATTTCAGAAGCATAGTGAGGTCTTAAATAAAATTCAGCAATTTCTTTGTTGTTAAAGAAAAATATTCTGTACTTTCAAATGACGTCTATCTGGTTAAAATTGAATATGTTTGTGTCTCTATCTGGTTGATCATCTGCTGCATTCTTCTCAAAAGCCTGTGCATACAAAATTTGCAGATCTTCTTGAGTATGTTGATCTCTTGTCAGGCCTATTTTTGTTTTCGACAAGGTAATATCTATGTATTTGTTGTAAATATTAAAACAGAGCTGTAATATATAGGTAGCTAGTTCAACTTTTATTTTCAAAACATTACTTGTGGGTTATCAAAATATAAATACCTTTCTGGATCAACCGAAGTATGTGTTTTTGTGGGCCAGGTAAATGCACACACTGTGACTCTTACTTTTGATAACGTTACAGAAACAGCGGTGTTTCTGGGTTCCTGGCAGTTTCTGTAAAAACAAAGTCCATATAATCACTGGATACCTTTCATTAAAGTTTTATTCAGATGTTGGCAAAGATAGTCCCTTGAAAGAACAAATGAGCCTTATTTTATTTTGACAGAGCCTCTAACACGCAGGCTGGAGTGCAGCGGCATGATCTCAGCTCACTGCAGCCTTCGCTTCCCCAGTTCCAGCAATTCTCCTGCTTCACCCTCTCGAGTAGCTGGGATTACATGCATGTGTCACCACACCCTGCTAATTTTTTTGTATTTTTAGTACATACAGGGTTTCAATATCTTGGCCAGGCTGGTCTCAAACTCCTGATCTCAGGTGATCTGCCCACCTAAAGTGTATGTAGAAAGATGTGGCCTCAGGCTGGCACAGCAACTCAACAGTTTTTAAAGAAGTAACACTTCTACTTTTTCCACCAAATCTAAAGAAAGAGTGAAAAAGACCCAGTATATAAAACTTTTGCGTCAGAACTGATGGTGTTGAAACATCTCTGCTGTATGATGTGCTATTTTCACTGTCTAGAAGAAAATATACAAAAGCCTGGAAAAAACAAAATGGGCCTACATACTGTTGTTTCAAAAAAAGAATCTATGCTTTAAATAAATTAGGTAATCTTTGTATCTCCAATCAACTCATCGGACAAGAGACATTTTGGAAGCTGGTAAACTTCCAAAGAAATGTATTTCCAGAAAATGGAAAAATCTTCCATACTTTAACAATACAGCATCTGAAGTTAAGACAAAAGTATTATGTTTTGTCAAAGTTTGTTAAGACAAAACTAAATGTTGCTGCGAATTTCAGTCACATAGTTCAATATTATGTCACTCTGTGGAATAAGAATGTAGTTAAGACAACAATTTTGTATGTTATATATATATTTTTAAAAGGTACCTGAAGTATGAGAACATTTCACTTTGGTTGATTGGAGCAATTTAAAGCAATGAAAAAACTTGAATTTTAAAGGTAGGTATCTTGATTAATTTCTATTATCTTTTGTTTACTTGCTATGTAGCCATTTAGAAGTACTTCAGTTATTTGAGCTTAAATTTCTTCATCTTTATACAGCAATATCCCCTGTCTACAATGTTCTTTCAATCATTTGAGATAACACAAAACTAAATTTGGGAAGTGCAGCACACTAGTATACTTTTAAAAATAACTGACCATGTAATTGGAAGTAAATCACTCCTCAGCAAATGCAAAAGAACAGAAATCATACCAAACATTCTCTCAGAACACAGTGCAATCAAATTACATCTCAGGATTAAGAAACTAACTCAAAATCCCACAAATAAATTGAAAATGGACAACTGACTGCTGAATGCTGACTGGGTAAACAATGAAATGAAGGCAGAAATAAAGATGTTCTTCAAAACCATTGAGAATGAGGATACAACGTACCAGAATCTCTGGGACACATTCAAAGCAGGATCTAGAGGGAAATGTACACAACAAATGCCCACATGAGAAGCGAGGAAAGATCTAAAATCTACACCCTATCATCAAAATTGAAAGAGCCAGAGGAGCAAGATCAAAAAAACTCAAAAGTGAGCAGAAGACAAGAAACAACTAAGATCAGAGCAGAAACGAAGGAAATAGAGGCACAAAAAAGCCTTCAAAACATCAATAAATCCAGTAGCTGGTTTCTCTTTATAAGATCAACAAAATAGACAGACCAACTAGACAGATTAATAAAAAAGAAAAAGGAGAAGAATCAAACAGATGTAATAAAAAATGATAAAGGGGATATCACCATCGATCCCACAGAAATACAAACTACCATCAGAGATTACTACAAACAACTTTATGTACCAGGAGCTCTTCAAACGCATCTCAGAACAGTTCAAAGCTATGAAAAAGAAAAAAGAAAAAGAGAGAAAAGAAGAAACAAAACAACTCTATCCACATAAATCAGGAAACCTGGAAGAGATGGATAAATTCCTGGATACTTGCACTCTCCCAAGACTAAACCAGGAAGAAGTTGAAACCCTGAATAGACCAACAACAAGGGCTGAAGTTGAGGTACCAATTAAGAGCCTACCAACTAAAAAAAGTCCAGGTCCAGACTGGTTGACAGCCATATTCTACTAGACATACAAAGAGGAGCTGGTATCATTCCTTCTGAAACTATTCCAAACAGTACAAAAAGAAGGAATTCTCCCCAACTCATTTTATGAGAGCAACATCATCCTGATACCAAAACCTGGCAGAGACTCAACAAAAAAAGAAAAATTGAGGCCAATCTCCACGACGAACATAGATGCAAAAACCTTCGATAAAATATTGGTAAACCAATTGCAACAAGCACATCAAAAAGCTTATTCATCACAATCAAGTAGGCTTCATCCCAGGGATGCAAGGCTGGTTAAACATACGCAAGTCTATAAACATAATCCACCACATTAAAAAAAAAACATGTCTGTTGAGAGGGGCTAAGGGAGGGATAACATGGGGACAAAAGCCAGATGTAGGGGATGGGGGGATGGAGGCAGCAAACCACACTGCCATGTATGTACCTACGCAACAATCCTCCATGATCTGCACATTTACCTCAGAACCTAAATTATAATAAAAAATAAAAATAATTTAAAAACAAACAAAAAAACCCACCACCACCAAATTTTAAACTATTTAGTATTTTTCTGAACTTTTCAGTGATGTCTATATAACATCAGGCTTTTATGTTTTGGTTCTATGTCTCTGCCCAAATCTCATGTTAAATTGTATTCCCTAATGTTGGGAGAGAAACCTGCCAGGAAGTGACTGAATCTTGGGGGTGGATTTCCCCCTTCCTGTTCTCATGATAGTGAGTGAGTTCTCACAAGATCTGGTTATTTGAAAGTGTGTAGCACTTCCCGCTTTGCTCTCTGTCTCTCCTGCTGGCCATGTGAAGATGTGCCTGCTTCCCCTTTAACCTTCTGCCATGACTGTAAGTTTCCTGAGGCCTCCCCAGAAGCAGAAGCCTGCAAAGAGCCATGAGCCAATTAAACCTCTTTTCTTTATAAATTACCCAGTCTTAAGTATGTCTTCATAGCAGAATGAGAAGGGACTAATACAGTCATCCTGCAGCTATTCAAATGTTCCTAAATTCATTTACAGATTATTAAATGCTAACCTAAATTATCAGAATCAATATTTGAGATATTTGGTACAAATTTCTGAATACATGTTGAAGTTTTGTTAGAATGAAAGATTGGTCTTCGTGGGTTGTGCGTTCATCTGTATTTGTCTATTTGTTGAAAATCAAATTATTTTTTACTTGGTCACAAATGCAATCTGGTGTGTGTGCATGCACGTGTATGTGTGTGTGTGTATACAGTTATGCATCGCTTAACAATAAAGATACAATCTGAGAAATGTGCCGTTAGGTGATTTCATTATTGTGAGCACAGTTGAGTGTATTTACCCAAACCTCTAAAGGATAACCTATTGCTCCTGGGCTACAAACCTGTACAACATGTTATTGTACTAACTACTGTAGACAACTGTAATAAAATGACAAGTACTTGTGTATCTAAACATAGAAAAGGTAACATCTTACCCTGCGACTTTATAAAGGCTGTAATGTCACTAGGTAATAGGAGTTTTTCAGCTTCATTATAATCTTAAGGGACTGCTACCATACATGTGGTTTGTGATTGACGGAAACATCTTTATGCTGTTTAAGTAGTGAGCAGTGTTTACAGTATCATGTTCTTGACTTCCTAATTGAGATAGAAGAATATGTTAATCAATGTCACCTGTGTTCTTATGAGACATTACTATTTTACTAACAGATTGGAGTTGACATTTATGAAATTGATGTTTATTTTACACATATACAAGAGAAAGGCTTTAAGAAATTATTACTATAATTCTTGGACCTCAATTATCCTGATAGTTCATGCACGGTATTCTTTACATCGCTATCATTTTTAATAATACAGTGAACTCAAACTTTGTGTTCATGCCTGCGTTGATAAAAAAAAATTAATATGAGCATATAGAAATAGGGGTGGGATGTGTGGAAGGGATTAGCGATAAAGCTCGCAGTGGGCAACACAAGCTTGAGGGTTTTCTAATTTATTTAAATCTTATATTATATTCCATTTACTCTCCCTGTTTGAAATGTGTGCACACTCACTGCACACAACTGATGTTCCAGTATCACAGGCCATATTTATTGGATTACTTGATGTTCCAGTATTACATGCCATATTTATTGGATTACTTCTCATATCCTTACCATATATAAGCCCTGTACATAATTTGATCAGGGCTAGAATATGTTAGGGAAGTTAAATAGTCAATTCATTAGACAATTTTACTGATTTAGCCAAAGCCTTTTTTGGTATAGAAATGGCATGTTTCCTCCTAAATAATTACCTCAAACACAATTAATTTAAGTCAGAAATGTATTTTCAGCCCAATATGGCATTCGGTCTGTTCAGTTACACTTTGGCTGAAATTTTGCAAGCTTAAATGGAGAACCTAAACAAAAACCAATTCCCTAGCTATTTGCCTTAAACTAGTATGCTATACTAGGATTGTGCGGTCATTTATTGTGATGACAATCAGTGTGTGTGATTTAGCTGTGTCCTTTGTCTAAAGCGAGTTTTAGTCCTTAATAAAAATTAGACGGTCCTTGAAGACAGTAACTTGCTCGTCTGGATTTTGAGTTCCTCAAGCTTAAGTTGTTAAAAACAAGCAAAAAGGACAGGGATGCTACGAAACAAGAGAGAACAACCCATGAGTTTCTTTCTATTGTTGCAGGGCAGGGGCTGAATCTCATGGGGATGAGGAGGAAAAGGCTGTTCGATGCGCTGTTACACTCTTGGTTCCAGGATTCTCAGAATACACAGAAATTCTTCTGGCCAGCTTGGCAGAGAAATAGTGACAAGGTGGTTTACTGGCTCCATCCCCCCATCACCTATGCCTAACATTTCTTCCCACATTATCCCTCCCCATCCTCCCTCCCACTATCCCTCCCCTAGCCCCCACAATGGACCCCAGTGTGTGATGCTCCCCTCCCGGTGTCCATGTGTTCTCACTGTTCACCTGCCTACGAGAGAGAACATGCGGTGTTTGGTTTTCTGTTATTGTGTCAGTTTGCTGAGAATGATGGTTTCCAGGTTCATCCATATCCCTACAAAGGACATGAACTCAATCGCTTTTTATGGCTGCATAGTATTCCACGGTGTATATGTGCCACATTTTCCCTGTGCAGTCTATCATCGATGGGCATTTGGGTTGGTTCCAGGTCTTCGCTATTGTAAACTGTGCTGCAATGAACATTCGTGTGCATGTGTCCTTACAGCAGAATGATTTATAATCCTTTGGATACATACCCAGTAATGGGATTGTGTGTCAAATGGAATTTCTATTTCTAGGTCCTTGAGGAATCGCCACACCGTCTTCCATAATGGTTGAACTAATTTACACTCCCACCAACAGTGTAAGAGTGTTCCTATTTCTTCACATCCTCTCCAGCATCTGTTGTCTCCAGATTTTTAAATGATCTCCATTCTAACTGGTATAAGATGGTATCTCAATGTGGTTTTGATTTCCTGAAGTTGCTTATCAGTTTAGGGAGATTTTGGGCTGAGATGATGGGGTCTTCTAGATATACAATCATGTCGCCTGCAAATAGAGACAATTTGGCTTCCTCTTTTCCTAACTGAATACGCTTTATTTTTATTTTTATTTTTTGTCTTGCCTGATTGCTCTGGCTAGAACTTCCAATACTATATTGAATAGAAGTGGTGACAGAGGGCATCCTTGTCTAGTGCCAGATTTCAAAGGGAATGCTTCCAGTTTTTGCCCACTCAGTATGATACTGGCTGTAGGTTTGTCATAAACAGCTTTTATTATTTTGAGTTATGTTCCTTCGATACCTATATTGAGAGTTTTTAGCAAAAAGGGCTGTTGAATTTGTCTAAGGCCTTCTCTGCAGCTATTGAGATAATCATGTGGTTTTTGTCTTTGGTTCTGTTTACGTGGTGAATTGTGGTTACAGACTTGCATATGATGAACCAGCCTTACATCCCCAGGATGAAGCCTATTTGATCGTGATGGATAAGCTTTTGAAACTTGTTAATTACATTTACCTGTACAGAATAAACTAGCATGTCTCCAAATTCATGAATCAATATTGGCTAGGTGGTATATTTAAAGTATTAAGTATTACACACAAAAATCTAGTCAAAATTAGACATCATGAAAATTTTTCTTTTTGTTGCTATTGTTAGTTATCTAAATGTATCTTCATTTTAATACTTGTATTCTTTATGCAAATAAAACATATTCATACTTACAAGATCGACAAATGTCAAAAAGTTCAATAATAAACAGTATTGTCATAGGTAAGTGATGTAAGATATTTTCTTGACTCCTTTGTAGAACTTGAGACAGGGGGTGCCTCATTTACTCAGCCTGCCCCTGTCTACTCTCACGGAAGGGAACATGTGAGCAAACAAGCGCAGAAACTGGAGCGAGTGCTTTTGGGCACGGGCAGGAACAAAAAGTTCAACTGACTCAGCTCAGGGTTCTCAACCCTTTGTGGGAAGGAACACACAGGCCAGCAAGCATGGGACCCAGATCCAGCTGGCCGCTTTTGGGCACTGGAAGGAGCAAACTCTGTGCCAGCCTGCGGCAGCATCCACATGAACATGCCTGTGATCCCCAAGCCTCAGAGGGTGTGTTATGATGCTCTTTCAGCTCTGTGGTTTGCCGACAGTTTAAGTGCCAACAGCTCAGTGGGCCCTTTGCTACATCATGCAGGCAGCTGCCTTCAGCTAGAGAGGGCAAAGAGCCAGTATGACAGCCTGTCTGGGTACCCGTACCTGGTGCATCCTGAATTTCTGTCAGATGCCCAAAACCAAAGAGGTCACATGGACTAAATAAAGGATGGTGAATGTGGAGAATTTTATTGAGTTATGAAAGCAAGCAGCTCTCAGCAGGGAGGGGAGCTGGAAAGGGGATGGGAAGGGAAGGTCACTCTCCCCTGAAGTCTAACCACTTCTCTGCCTTTCTCTCTTTGAAAGTCAACTTGCCTCTCCCTGATGCCCAGCCACTTCTTCCTGACATTCAGCTGCTTCTCCTCTCTGCCAGCTAAGTCTGGAGGTTTTAGAGGCACAGGATGGGGGTGGAGAGAAGCCATGGGTAGTTGAGGAAAAAGCAACATTCAAGAAGGCAAGGAGGGATACGTTCTCATGTTGGGCTGCAGGTTTAAGGCTTTTAGGCTTGAAGGTGGGTTTCGCCAGGGACCTACCCCTGTCTGCCTAGAATTACTCTGCCTCCTGCTTCTATCATTGTATCATTAGGGCAAACTGGTGAGACTAACAATTTTGACAACTTCCATGTAACACAATTTAGCAATGTCCACCAAAATTAAGTATACATGCAACTTTGGCACAGCAATTTTGCTATAGTTATTTGTTTCATATGAAAAAGTAATCATAGCAAATATATAAAAATGTATCTTTGCACATATTTTATGTTGCACATTAGTTACTGTATATTCCAAACCAGTCATAATAGCAAAGAACTGGAAAAAATTTTTTACTGTTGTACTGGTTAATTCACCAAAAAAATTCAGTTGTCAAAAATAATGTATCTATACATAAAATGTTTTCCAGTATATAAGTGAAAATCAACTTTAACCTAAAAACCGGTTAGATACAATAATCTTTGTTGCATCAACAAATGTGTAAATAAAATGTCTAAATTCATAGCTACCACTGGAAATACACATTTTGAATGTAATTTTGAGGTTTCTTTTGGAGAGTCTCTAGATGGTTAGGGAACAAGGAAGGAAGGAAGATGCATTTTTAAAAGTATTTAAATTTTAAATTTTATACAATTTGCATGGATTATATATTCAGAAAATTAAATTTAGAGAGCAAAACAATTCCAGTTAATTTTTTCCTGATTCGCTGCTCATAGAAACGAAGTATATTTGTGATAAGTAAAAAATTTGGCACTCCTCTTCACATATTTGTGTGTGTGTGTGTGTGTGTGTGTGTGTGTGTTCTTATGTACATTAACTGAGTCGCTATTTTACAAATGAGGAAAGAAGCTCAGAATGATTCAGTAATTTTCTCAAAGTCTCACAGCAATTGAAGAGCAAAGCCTAAAATTGTGTTCATTTTTATTTAACATCAAAGCTTGCAGTCTGCCATATTGCAGATGCTCTTTAAAAATCTGTCGCAACTAATATCTCAAAATGCTAGTTTTGAACGTTTAAAATCCTATTCAATGACAAATTGCCAAATTTAACCTTTTTATCTCCAAATAATGTACTCTTCCCAAATAGGTGCTGTGTTTTATAGTAAACACCCCCGCTTTTAAGTTCTACTATTTCTGTATCAACATTCGCACAGAATCATGAAGCTACTAGCACATCTATTTAGAAAGCCTTTCTGAAACATCAGCCTTTTTACTTTCTGAATTATGCTACTTTTGCTTTAAACCCCTAAAAAAAAAAAAAGTCAATTCTGGTTATTGGCACACAGTAAGAGGAAATGAGTCCTCGTTGATAGTGACAGAAATTGGTAGTTTAAAATTCTGAACTCAGTTCATAGCTCTGCAAATGCTTTTTAAGTGTGACTTTTATTAAGCCTCTTAACCCCTGGAAATTTCATCTCTGAAAGGGTAGCTTGCAAAATGTACCAGTCCTCCATGGGATATTATGAGCTCTCATTAATTAATGTTTTGTAGAGCACTTTGAGATTTGGTTTGAATGGCGCTACATCAATGCAAAGTATCAGTAAGACACTTAATTGTCACCTGCTCCAGGGACTCAAGTAAAGCCTGTAGTTTGCTGATAATGAAGTCGGCACTTCTGTAGGGTTTTTTGAACTCACGGTGAACTTTGTTAGACCAACATTTTAATATTTGTGTGTCTAACAGTGTAACAGAGGTACGTAAACACTGTCAGCTGTCAATTACTTGAGCAGATTAATTAATTTATGAATTAACTGTGGTCAAAATGGGTGGGAGCCCCTTTAACTTTCCTGTACTGCTCAGTGGCTTAAAGCAGTGGCTGATCCGTAAATCACCAACTCAGGAAGCAGAGAAGGCATGGAGCCATGTATAGAGAGCCTGTGGCTGATGCTGGGAGGTCTCAGTTGCCCAGCTTTTACTCTCCATGGGTTTCCTCTGTCCTGCAGAAGGTCAAAGCCAAAAGCTAGGTATTAACATCTCCAGTAAGTGTCAAGGAGGAAAGGAAAGCAAGCCACTTACTTCATCTCAATTTCAGTCAGCCACTGACTGCTTCTGTGCCTCTCCAAACAAGGTAAACCCCCAGACACTGCTGGGCCCCAACCAAAGCACTTATACACATTTATTATCCACCCCAATCATGTCCTCAGAAAATAAAGCGCTGACCTTATTTTAGCCATTCTCCCATGTCATGTGGTCTCCTCACGCCTACTCATCAAACAGGACTACAAGGTTATTCATATTAATAATATCTAACAAAGAATATATTCAAGTGTATTTTAAGAAAAAAATTAATGCAATTTATTTCAGTAATATTCAAGAGAAAATATTAAATTATGATATCCAGTTTGCTGTTCTTACCCCAGTGTCTTGCTAGCATCTACGGCATAACGGTTATGCAGTTAATTTCCCCGTTAAATGGGACAATTTTGTCCTAGATCATGCTCTCAGATTTAGCTGTGCTCCCACATTGTTAAACTTTGGTGTAGTCGTTGCTTATAAATTAAGAAACATACGGGTTTTTTAATTTTTATTTTATTTTTATTTTAGACGAACTCTTGCTGGGTCCCCCAGACTGCAGCACAGTGACGCAATCAATCTCAGCTCACTGCAACCTCCGCCTGCTGGGTTCAAGTGATTCTCATGCCTCAGCCTCCCTAGTAGCTGGGATTGCAGGAACCCACCAACATGCCTGGCTACTTTTTGTATTTTTAGTAGAGTCAGAGTTTTGCCATGTTGACCAGGCTGATCTCGAACTCCTGACCTCCGGAGATCCACCCATCTCAGCCACGGAAAGTGCTGGGTTTACAGGCATGAGCCACCACACCCAGCCAGAAACATAGGTTTAATTTAAGAAAACTAAAACAACAAAAATTCGAAAATAGTTCTAATCGTTAAAATAACACTCGCCCACAGTCTTAAATTTTTAAAAAATATTTTGCTTTTCATTTCTGGCAACATTGAAAATGCGGTCAGAAGCAAGGGCAGAAATATGTTCAACCTCAAAAGTAAGGCTATTTTCAGTAGTAAAATCTGGTGAAGAAACATTTCTAATAAAATTAAAGAAATCAAAGAGAAAACATTTTACATAATAATATTTTGTATAATTGAACACTTTCATTTGAGAAAATGTAATGTACAGTTATAAAATATAATTAAATCAATTAATGTTCAGAAATTTCTATTAGAGACAGTATTACATTTTTATTGATGATAGTATTAAAAATAGTATGATTTAAATAGCTGGAAATAAATAACTGCCAATATATGTCAAAAAGAAATTTTTGGTTGTATTTTTCCCCTTAAGAAAAATTCTTTAATTCTGCCTGAGAACACACTTACCTACATTTCCCTGTACTTTCTACTAGAAAAGATGACAGCTGAATCCCAGGAAGAAACAAATGACACTTATCCTCCAATTCTATCCAGTCCAGTCACAGATTAGAATTACCAGTGCATCTAAGGCACAGAGATACCGTGCATACCATAACAGAAGAAGAAGAGTAACGTCCCAACAACCAAACTAGTTCACGGGAAAAAATAAGACTTTTCAAAAAAGTAATCAACTTCTTAAAATTAAACAAATAAGAAAAGATTTTTAACAAGTATATTTTGGATGGACGTTTTAGCAAACCTAAATGATAGTCTATTCAAACCAAAAGGATAAAGAAAGATTGAAAAATGATCAACAAAAGATTGAACAAGTATTAACAGGAAACATTTTTTAAAGGCTAATTAATATACTTTGTTGATATCAGACTAAATACATTTAGGAAAAAAACAAAAACCTTACCAACTACATAGTTTGAAAATATCTCCATGATACTTTCTAACTCCTCACAATTAGTAGAAGTTTACTCCCCTATCCCTGGACCAAGGTCCTAACAAAGGAGGTGACAACACGTGGTTGGATTTTGTGGTAACGATGAAGTCAGAGCCGATGGGAACTCATCACCGATTACGTGTGGTATGTGAAAGGAGGATACAAGTCAAAGATGACTCAAAGATTTATGACTAGAACAATGAGAAAAAAAATGCAATTGCCAATAAAGAAAAACAAATCTAAAATAAGAAGTGCTAAGGAAGGAACAAACGATTTTAGAATATTTAAAATGTTACCTAGTATAAATTATCTTTAAATATTCTAACTTGCAACTAGCTACAGAACCAAAGAGTGAGCATAGCTTATAAAGCATAATAGAAAAGAGGAAAGGAACCATGACGTATATCAGTTATTACCCACTGTAATAGAATGAATGCCAAAAGTTATTTATTTAAATAAATGTGAATTACTTAAACTCCCTTTAAAAGATGAAGTTTCTCAAATAAGGTTAAAATATATACTACATACAAGAAAAACTGATGATAAGAAGGTACAGGGAGATTGGAAATGCATAAAGTATGTCAAAATAAATGAAAAGCAGAATATTAATATTAGCTAAAGTGAGAAACCAGACTGAAGGCATTCACTTTTTTAAATATTTGATTTAAATAAATCAGGTTCGGTTGATACAAAGTTTAATCTACAGTGGTTATATAAGGTGAACGAACATTTTATACAGTGAATAACATAGCATCAAAATATGTACAAATTACATTTTCAGGTGTTGACTTTAATAAAAACCCACGCTCATTTTTGCACACTGACATCTGAACCCCCTTTCTTACTTCAGCCTTTCATACAGTAGCTCTTCAGTGGTATTTTCCAGCTATCCGCGAGTGGCATTTCCTGCCAGCCAGTGCTGCAGGGAGTCTGGTTTTTACCAACACTGATGCATCAGTGTTAAGAGGCGAGCACTTTTAAAGGCACCAGGTTCTGGTGAAAATGAGACACCCAAACATTAGAAACATCTGTAATGTTTTCTAATTACTTAATCAGAATCTCCTATGAACAGTAAGGTTCACATGAGAATGAGAAGCAGCAGCACAAAATTTTTTTCATGATCAGAATTATATTTTAGTCCATAGATTGTTGAAATGCTGATTTATTTTTAACTTAGTAACTCAAACATTTGCAAAATATTGAGAAAAGTTGGGACGTGGAAAAACAGCACCAAGTGCTTATGTTTAAGTTATCTACGTATTCACAGAAATAGTCATTCGGAATGTATGTGCTTAATATCCCCTGTAAACACCCAGACATGTTGAACATAATATATCTCATTGCTTTTCCTTTCTGCAGGAGGCTTAAACTTCTTGGCTGTACTTGTCAGACAGAGTTATATTAGTTGCTCTGGTCAGTGAAAAGAGGGCAGAAATAACTGGGTGTCACATCTGGCAGTCACTACAAGAACCAGTCCGGGGCCGGGCGCGGTGGCTCACGACTGTAATCCCAGCACTTTGGGAGGCCGAGGCGGGTGGATCACGAGGTCGAGAGATCGAGACCGTCCTGGTCAACATGGTGAAACCCCGTCTCTACTAAAGGTGCAAAAAATTAGCAGGGCATGGTGGCACGTGCCTGTAATCCCAGCTACTTAGGAGGCTGAGGCAGGAGAATTGCCTGAACCCAGGAGGCGGAGGCTGCGGTGAGCCGAGATCGCGCCATTGCACTCCAGCCTGGGTAACAAGAGCGAAACTCCATCTCAAAAAAAAAAAAAAAAAAAAAAAAAAAAAGAACCAGTCCATGCTTTGATCATTTCCTTTCTCCCTTAGCTGCGGGTTTCTGCCAACGTTCAGATAGTAGCTGACACCTTATTCTGGATCCCAGAGTGAGGGCTGTGATGAAACCCAGCAGAAGCAACGGCCAGCTCATATATGTGCAGTGCAAGGGCAAGAAATAAATTTTTGTGGTTGTTTTAAATGTGTCAGGACAGAATTGCCTCTAGTTTTAATCTGAAAACAAATTTGGGAAATTGGCCCCCAATTCAGCTTACTGCAGAGGACTGATCCTTCCAGGCATCCAAATTATTCAAAATCACTGAAGGAATGCCAAAGTGCACTTGCATTTGTAGACAGCTGTAATGGACATGGCTTGGCTTATAGTGGCTGTGACCTTGGAAGGAGCCCAAAAAAGCATTCATGAAGGCTGAGAGAAAACATGCACATTCACTTCTTAGGCTTCACTTATTCTGTGGTTTAAAACATTAGAATTTGCTGGGCCTAGAATGTAAATTCACTTTAAATGACAACATTTTTCTACTGAGCTTTCCTTGGATGTTTATCTTTTAAAAAGAACTCCAATTTTATTTATTTTGCTTTTATCCTTAATTACTTATGCCACAATTAAAATTTAACATAACCTAGAAATGCAATGAGTGGTCTGATGGTCTGGTTTTTGTATTATAAATGTATCTAGCTTGGGTGTTAAAAATAATTCCATCTAGAAGCTGTTAAGAAAAAAAACATGGTTTTGTTAACATTCTTAGTGCCTCAATCGTAAATTAATTAGGTACACATATCTTACAGAATCCAAATAAGGTAGGTATTCCAGTAAGTCACATTGTGTAACAGCTTGATAGATACTGCAGACATATCATATCCTGTGTGACTCAGTTTTTTATATCACTCTATAACATTTTCAAAAATATTCCCTTCCATTTTATTCTCAGAACAAAATTCTGAAACTGTTAACATAAATATTTTTATTACATCCTTGCCACCAAGGACAATGTGACATAGAAAGACAAGACTTTTTGGCCAAGAACACACAGGCATAAAATATAACACTAGAGCCTAATGATTCAACTCTATAGCCAGTCAGATTTTAGTTTAGTTCTTACCCCTTGCACCATCATTATATTTTACATCTGTTCTTACTTGATTACCAAATTTGTATTTGGAAATTTTAGACTCACTGGTTAACAACCCCACTTGCACTTCTTTTTTTCTTTTTTTTTTTTTTTTTTTTTTTTTGAGACGGAGTCTCACTCTGTCACCAGGCTGGAGTGCAGTGGTGCGATCTCAGCTCACTGCAACCTCTGCCTCTCAGGCTCAAGTGATTCTCCTGCCTTGGCCTCCCAATTAGCGACTACAGGCCCCCACCACCATGCCCAGCTATTTTTTTTTTTTTTGTATTTTTAGTAGAGATAGGGTTTCACCATGTTGGCCAGGATGGTCTTGATCTTCTGACCTTGTGATCCACCTGCCTCAGCTTCCCAAAGTGCTGGGATTATAGGGGCAAGTCACCACACCTGGCCACACTTCATTTTCTTGTATGCCTTAACTAAGCATGTGTATTAGGTTTTCCTAAGTAATAAATAAGAATTTTTTTGAGAATCTGTGGGAAATATTTGAAGATCTGAATATGAGTTTCCAATTCCTAGTTCATTTTGGAAATATAATCTTTCCAAAAATGCAAGTCTTTATATCTGCCTGATTTCAATCTACTTCTAGTAATCGCATTAAGCATCCAGTTTCTTGACATATGCACCAAAATAGCTCTACGTCTTTTTCTTTGTGCCCTCCTGCCTCTCTTTAAAATTAATTGTAAACTACTTTGAAATTTTGGGCTTCAGTGGAAGAACTATTAAGTAGGTGCAAAAGTTATTGCAGTTTTTGCCATTGAAATCAATGACAAAAAAAGCAGTTACTTTCGTGCCAACCTAATACAACCCTGAACTTTTTCCCCTGAATTATTTTATCTAACTAAAAACGTTTATGTGACCACATTGTCTTAACTTGAATTTTTCCTTGAGGCATAATAATTCACAGAGGGTAATTAACAGTAAGTGTGAAGACTGTACTCTCAATCTGGTCTTTGTCACAATCTGAGCCAAGGTCACTCAAAGTTCTCTCAAGTCTTTCCTATACCGTTACTGGTTAAGTTTAAGAAGCAGTTGCCTTTTTAAGCCTCTTAAATCCTCAGTTTTCTGAGTATCCTGTATCCTTTTCATTACTGCTTGAAAATTCAGCAATTCCTTCAAATTTCAGTTTTCTCATGACACCATGTTAAGTACAGCCAATAGCAAATATGAGAAACTAGCAATATTCTCCTTTAACTTAACCCCACAATTAGAAATTCATGACGTACATGGGCTGCCTCCCATATTGCCAGAGGTAATTATTTTACGTAAGATTTGTCACGCAGTGACATGAATCAATGTCTATCAAGTCTCTGATATATGTTGTCTTCCTGGTGAGTTAATGACCCATATTTATTTACTTATTTATTCTGTACCAACAAAACCCAAAATTTGCACCAATCTAATATAACCATGAACTTTTTCCCCTGAATCATTTTATCTACTTAAAAAACTTTTACTTGATCACATTCTCTTAACTTGATCTTTTTCCTGAGGCACAACAATTCACTAAGGATAATTAACAGTAAGTGTAAAAATCATATTCTTAATTTTTTTTTCTATTTAATGGTGTCATTAGATGAAGAAAAGCTATGTATTACTCCACTCTCATGCTTCTAATGAAGACACACCCAAAACTGAGTTATTTATAAAGAAAAGAGGTTTAATTGACTCCATTTTGCATGGCTGGGGAGGCTTCAGGAAACTTATAATCATGGTGGAAGGGGAAGCAAACATATCCTTCTTCAAATGGCAGCAAGAGAGAGAAGTGCCAAGCCAAGGGGAAAAGTCTCTAATAAAACCATCGGATCTCATGAGAACTAACTTGAGAAGAGCAGCACAGGGGTAACTACCCTCATGATTTAACTACCTACCCACATGGGTATTATGGGAACTACAGTTCAAAGTGAAATTTGGGTAGGGACAGGACCAAACCATGACAAGCTGTTAATATCAATATAAGCCAACTTACCACACTTTCCCTTCATAATTACTAATAATGTCCTATTTCAGAAATGTGTGCCTCATAAATTCAAAACATTTTTTGTTGCATCTAAAAGACATGCTTAGCTTTGAATTTCAGATATACACTCTAACAGGATATGTATGTGTGTGTATTAACTTTATAATTTTAAACATGGTGTGGGGTAGAAGTGAAGATTTTTTTTTTGACACATAGATGTCCAATGAACCCATCATCACTTTTTAAAAGACCACCTTTTCACTATTCTTCTGCACAGCAACTTTGGTCATTAAGTTTCTGCACACGCATGCATTTATTTCTGGACTTCCATTCTTCTATTATTCTATCTGTATGGCCTATGAAATGCCTCATTTTCTTAATTATAATACTGTATCTTTATAATAATTCTTAATATATGAGGAATATAATAAGGTCTCCTTTATTCACAGCATTCAAGATTATCAGCTATTCATAGCCTATTAAATTTCCATATATAAGTTATAGAATCTACTTGTTAATATTAAAAAAGAACAATCTCATTGCAAATTAAGGATTGAAACTACACATAATTCGTAAAGAAAAAACATATTTACACTATTTGGTGTTCTAATCCACAAACGTGATATTAATACGTTCCCTCATTTGCTTTCTTTCTATGTTTGTGTTTCTCTGAGTAGACGTCTTCATTTCCTTTGTTATGAAGAGCTTTGAAAGTACCATTCCCATGCAGGTATTTTGCTTCCAAATTCCTACCTTCTACTTGACCAAAGCTTTGTCTCTCCTGTCCTCTGCACAGCTATTAGTATCTAATTTTTCTACTGAATTCAGCAAATGCTCCTAAAATTCAGAATCAACTTCTCGTGTCTACTCCATTTTGTCTCTCCATGAAATTTTCCATACTTTTCTGTAAGCTTATTCTACTATAAATGTGTTTTTAATCCAGATTTTCTAGTTTTTAATAATAGAAAAATAGAAAACAGAAGGTTTTTCAGCTCGTTAATATACCACAGTGCCAAGGGTAGAAGTCCATGGAAATACCTTTGCTTTTCATCAAACATCTTTGGGTACTATTTGACTTTAGTTTTGTCTTTATTTGAATTACTTTAAAAATCAGTAATTCAAAAAATTGAACGATCAAAGACTCAAGTTGGATTCCCTAATTAACAATTCATACATGAAGAAACAGAGGCTTCTATTCCTATTCTAGAATACAATGTTCAGTTCTTCAGTACTGATTTTCTTTTTGTTATGCCATGCCTAAATCATTCTATATGGAAGCTTTCATATACCAACAATGTTTAGTGTTCTTTTATTTGAGCCAATAAACTATTTTAGATGACATAATTCCAGGAATTTAAGGGTTACTTACTGTTTTCTTGAAATATGTATATTGAAGCCCTAGTTTCCAGTGTGATGTTATTCGAGGGTGGAGCCTTTGGGAGGGAATTGGGTTATAGGGTAGAACCCTCACAGGTGGGATGAGGACCCTTACAAGAGGCATGAGAGAGATGACCTCTCTGACTGGCATGGGAGGATGTAATGAAAACACAGCTGTCTACGAATCAGGAATAAGGCCCTCACCAGACACTGAATCTGCAGGCGCTTTGATCTAAGACTTTCCATGTTTCAAAACTATGAGAAATTAATGTTTGTTGTTTAAATCATCCAGTCTATAGAATTTTTATTACAGCAATCTGAACTAAGACAGTGGGGATAGAGCTAGTAATTGCTTAACAGAAGTTGGCTAATGACTGTATACAGACCTCAAGACAACCATGCGCATTATACTTTCTCTAGTCACTCAGTACTGGGTCTTAGAAATAAAACTTTATTGTAAAAAAAAATACAGAATTCTCAGAGGTACCTATATTATGCATCTAATACCATTAGCTGTACAAGCCAATGTCATAAATAGTATTTGCATAAGATCTCATTTTTAATATTATACATAAATAAGCTGAGTTACGTTTAAAAAGTTAAATGTGCTCTCTTCATCTGCCAATTTGTAACTCCTGATTTCTTTAAGCTGAATTAAACAGAAGTACATCAAAAGCTGTGAAAGACACAACAATCAATATTTAGACATTTTCCTGTTCCTATCAGGCACTGTTGTCACATTAACGGGCAACTTCATTAAAGACTTGAACAATAAAATATCTGGGTTCAAATGTGCCAAGGAACCTCGTTTAAGACTCGGCAATAGTAACTGGAGGAGAGTCATCCTAAAAATATGTATTTGTTGAATAATAAAAGCATAATGGCATTTATCTGTACAAAATCTGACATCAGGTTGAATAAGAAGGCAGAATTAAATAACTGAGTTCATAATACATAATTGAAATTCACACCATCTTTCAAAAAATCACATCTTCGGTTTCCAGCCATTATAGTCACCTTTTCCAACCTCGAAATGTTCCTTTCCAAACTCCCCATTAAATCTTCACTGAGTACTTGAGATGGTCTTTGAACACGGATTGATTTATTCTAACAGAAATAACTCTAACATTTCTCTTTAACCCTTTAGGTGAATAATCTTCTATCCAAAAATATAAAAATACCTGTGGAAACTGTGTATAATACAAAAATGTAATTTCAAGTACATTTCTTGATAGTCTATAAAATATTTAGTAAATCACTGATACATTCAAATGTCTGAATCTCAAAAGACTACCATGCTACAATTCAGTGTGTCCCTCAAAGTTCACCTGTTGGAAACTTAATCCTCAATGCAACAGTGTTGACAGGTGGGACCCGTAAAAGGTCTGATTGGGTCCTAAGGGCTCTCGGTTAAGCCCCTTTCTCGCTGTCTCTGTCCCCTCCACCACCCATGCACATGTACACACACCTTCTCTTCCCTTCTTCCTTCCACAATGGGATGATGCAGCAAGAAAGCCCTTGCCAGATGCAAGTCCCTCGGCCTTGGACTTCCTATCCTCCAGAACTGTAAAAAATACACTTCTTCAATATAATGAGACGCCATCTCTACAAAAAAATAAAGTAAAATTTAGCCAGGCTCAGTGGTGTGTGCCTGTACTTCCAGCTTCTCCAGCTTCTCAGGAGACAGAAGCAGGAGGGCTGCTTGAGCCCAAGAGACTGAGGCTGCACTGAGCTGATTCTAACACTGCATTCCAGCCAGGGCAGCAGAGCAAGACCCTGTCTCTCATAAAATGAAAACTGTTTAAAAAGAAATTTCTTTATAAATCACCCAGTGTGTGGTATTGTCATAACACAAAACAAGCTAAAACACTTCTGTTTCCCGAGAAGTGAGGGATCTGAACTGAGGGACCTAAAAATGCGAAAGCTTTGGAACTGGGCAGTGCGTAGAAGGTGGAAGAATCTGGAGAAGTAGGCTAGGAAAAATATCCAGGTTTCTGTAAATGGAGCAGTAAGGACAATTCTAGTGAGGGCTCAGAAGAAAAGAAGAGCTGCAGGAAAATTCTGGAACTTAGACGTTACTTAATGATTGTGATGAGAATGGTGGTAGAAATAACAGGCAGTAAAGGCCATTCCAACGATGTCTGAGACGGAAATGAGTAACAGAGTGTTGGAAGCTGGAGTAAAGGATGCCTTTTAGAGAGGTGCAGTGAACTTGGCAGAATCATTTCCAGGTCCTAGGACTGACGGAGCAAAGCCTAAGAGAGAGAAACTGCGATATCTGAGACAAGACATAACCGAGCAGCAAAGTGTTCAAGACGCTGCAGTAAAATCAGAAAAATGAGACATTATTTAAAGATAGAATTTATAATTAAAAGGAAACAAGAGTGGAAAAATTGGGAAAACTCTCAGCCTGGCCAAGCACAATTTTTTTTAAGTGTGTTTGGGAGAGAATACCAAGAATGTGAAGAAAAGCCCATTTGCTAAAGAGATGAATGTGGACAGAAGAAAAGGCAGGTTCTAGTCACCAGGATGCTGCGGGAATAACTCTGAAGGCATTTCAGAAATCCGAGACAAGCCAGAACCTTGAAGGCACGATTTCAAGAGAGGCAAGCATGGGGTCCCAGCATTCACTTCCCAGGGTCGCGTGAACTACACGCCCTGCCTCCCAGCACAGAGCCACAGCTCACCTGCCCCGACCATGCTTCAAGCGGGTCCGGGTGTGGTCATGCAAGCAGTGATCCTTGGCAGCATCCCCATGGTGCCAATTCTGCAGAAGCACCGAGTGCAAAAGCTGTGGGGTCACGTCAGCCTGCACACAGATTTTGAAAGATGTCATGGACAGCCTGGGAGCCCAGGCAGAGGCCTGTCACAGGAACACAGCGACCAGAAAGAAGCCCTACTAGGGCCATGCCTCTGGAGCCATGGGAGTGGGGCTGCTACTGGGATGAAATAAATTTATTTCGTACGTGAAAGGAATATGAATGTGGGGATCTGGGAGAGGTATTATTCTATGATTGGGCTATGTCCCCTGAACTTCGTGTGCTGGAAACGTAATCCCTAATGCAACAGTATTGAGAAGCCAGACCTTATCCTAACGATAAGATTAGGTTACGATGGCTTTGCCTTCATTAATGGCTTTAATACCATTATCCCTGGGAGGAAGGTTAGTAATTGCAGTTTCTGATAAACAACGAGTTTGTATCCCTTCCCCATCTCTCCTCTCTCTATATGTGTCTCTCCCCTACCTTCTCTTATGCTCTTGCCCTTTCACCTGCCATCATAGAATAGCACAGCAAAAAGGCTCTCACACGATACAGATCCCTTGACCTTGGACTTATCAGCCTCCAGACCTGTAAGAAATAACTGTTTTTCTTTATAAATCATCCAGTCTGTGGTATTCTATAGCAACATAAAACAGACTAAGATACCACACAGAAGAAAATAGTTAGCACTAGAATAACCACGTATTAGAGAACTGTGCTGCAAGATATGCACTATACATTCTAATTCTATTAAAGTTGTTTTAAGTCATTGGCCTAAAGTCAGAGAAAATGTAACATGTACTTTAATAAAAGAACATTTAATTCTTGTTTCCATATTTTCAAATAGTGAGTCTGGATGAATAATCTGCTTTCCATTGTGTTTTGGTTATAGATGAAGGAACTTCTGTCTTAGAATGGCTAAGTAACTAGTTTTTATTTTAAACTGTTCAAATTCAAAAATACTTGAAGCGGCCGGGCGCGGTGGCTCAAGCCTGTAATCCCAGCACTTTGGGAGGCCGAGGCGGGTGGATCACGAGGTCGAGAGATCGAGACCATCCTGGTCAACATGGTGAAACCCCGTCTCTACTAAAAATACAAAACATTAGCTGGGCATGGTGGCGCGTACCTGTAGTCCCAGCTACTCAGGAGGCTGAGGCAGGAGAATTGCCTGAACCCGGGAGGCGGAGGTTGCGGTGAGCCGAGATCGCGCCATTGCACTCCAGCCTGGGTAACAAGAGCGAAACTCCGTCTCAAAAAAAAAAAAAAAAAAAATACTTGAAGCTGTTAAAGTCAAAAGGTATGCTGGCATAACATTAAGTGTTTAAAATATCAGATCAGATAGAGAAAGTCAAAGCAACATAAATTGACTCAGGAAGTCAGGAGAAACTGAGGAGGTGGATGAGAAGGAAAATAAGAGAGGTTTGGAGTATGAGGAAGGAAGGGGAGTAGACAGGGAAGAAGGGACAGGAGAGAAGGGAGAGAGCGGCAGGAGGTAAGGAGGACAGAACGCAAGAGAGAAGGCAGGTCATCGCGAGGGTGACCTGAGCATCAGCTGCTAAAGACACAGTTCTGCCTTAAAAACATGTCACTGACTCTGGCATGCAGTAAACAAAAAAATTAATCTTCTCAGTATACAACTTAAAATCCTGTATTACCTAACTCTTGCCAACTCACTAATCTCAACTCTTTCCACGTGACAATATAAACCCTCAATTCAATTCACGTCAAATTACCTACAATCGGTGACTATCCCAACCTTTCTCAGAGCCCTGGGCTCACACTGACTATTCCATGCGGTCTTCTGTTTTCCTCCCTCCCTACCTCTGAATTTGCCCTAGTCCGTCCGTAATCTTCTACGTCCTTCATTTAGTCTTTAATATCAGCTCTAGTCTGGACTTACCTTAAAGTGCTCCTTCATCTATCCTCCCTTTCAGGAAACATTGGGGGTTCTCTCAGCACTCACTTGGAAACTGGTACAAACTTTTGTTCCAGCACCTAACACTTGCATTATACTGTATACAAACTTGAGCTTAGGACTCAAACTTGAGTATTTAATATATGAATATATTTGAGTATGTAATATATCAGTATATCTGACTAATAATCAGTACTAGGAAAGAATTTTACTCACCACTGTAGATGAGTACATTTCTCAACTCTTACGAATTCATAAATGGTATGAAAAATTAGATGTTAATTAGTGTGAGACTGACTGTATGAACTAGCCTAATTATGAATATAATTCTTTTTAAAGAAATTCACATATAAATGAATTATGCAATTCATTTATGTTGGTCAAATTTGCTTCAAAATTTCTAGTACTTTCTTATAGTGTGTTGATAATAGATCTAAACTAATATTTACTGACTGCAAAATAAACTTCTCATAAAGGAGCAAGAATGCCGTGAAGAAGTCTACAAGCATTCATGAAGTTCACAACATGCCAATTCTGTACAGAATAAGGCCTGTGGAGCTGAGGGTGCTATTGCTGCTGAGCTTGCAGGAGCATCTGGTGATTAATCTGGGCTTTGGGGAACTTCAAAGTTGGGAGACATTTTCAAATTTAAATCTGTTGTTTGAAGGGGCAATCCCAAGCAGAGGTCATTCTATTACAAACGACGTTTGAGCTCAACTTTCACATTTTATTTGGTCAAATGAGAACAAGAAGTATTTGTGGAAATATAGTTTGATATCAAATAAAGCTTGTTTGAGAGCTCCAGTGAATATCATATGAAGTATTTCTGCATAATCATTTGATTATGCATGAGTTAGCTTGCGGCTACAATTTTTAAATTTCTTATATTGGATATTACTTGGTTTTGTAATATTAACCTGGGATTCAGAGTAGCAAAGGGTTTGTTTATCACAGTCTGTCTTAGAAAATGCACGCTACCTTTGGTCGTTTACTAGGCAACTACCTAACTCTTCCCATCGATTAGGAACAAACATAATCAAAACGAACAGCTACGTGGCAGGAAGCAATATGCAAAATACACACTGTGTGTAAATGAGCTGAGATACCTACAGCTGGGTATCTCAAAACCAGGACGCTGGAAAAGACCTAGAGGAATTTCAGACGCAAAGCAAAAATGACTTTGGGAAGAATATGTAAATAATGAATTATATTAAATCCTTAAACGTATACACCATGGGCAAAGGACATCTAAAACTGTGATAACCCATTATAAATATGGGAGAAGGATAAACCTCAACAAGGAAAATAAAACCTGCCTTGGTCATAAAATACAATATAAAACATTTAAAGATACAAGAACCAAACGTTAGCAACAGCTAGAAAAAACTGAACCAAATAACAGTCTTTCATGTAACTTTAAAAAGTCTCTGGAGGGTATAATAGTGTAAATCAAACTCTAGAAAGATCAATATAAAATTCTAATTTGATAGAGAATAAGAAAATTATAGTTGCTTATCTCTGAAATAGACTTAAAGGTTTGTATTTTCAGTGTCATACTCAATGCGTGACATGCTTGCAAACATAGCTTGAAAATACCTAAAGACAAGATAATCTACAAATTGTACTCATATTGAGGACAGGAGATCTTTAATTACTATTACTACTCAGCTACTGCTAGCAGTAACATTTTTAAATAAATATAATGGTTATAAAGCGATGGGAAATTTTCTACTTGTCCTTCGACACAAAAGGCTTTTTTCTGGCACCACTACACTAGATTACTCCCGGTCTGCCAAAAACGCACACGGAAAAAGTTGCGTCCTTTATCTCTTCCAGACAGTCCTGTGCTCATTCATACGGTTATTATTTCTGACTGTCTTATTGGTGTGTCCCCCTTAATTTGTTTGAAAACCCTGTTTTTATTTTTCTTGTTCATAGTACCTGACCAAAAGCCTGGTAAACCATTAAGTACTCAATATTTAAGGGACAGTTAGACTACAAATATGGTGACAATATGAATGTGAAGAAGCTGAGATCCCTGGAAATTACAAGTGAGGAAAAATCTTTAAGAAGTATTAAGACATGTACAAATTCATAGACAATAATTATACTTTGAATTTTTAGAAATGAAAGAAGACATTTTACATGAAGAAATTCTAACATTTTTGGATTTTTTTTTTTTTTTTTTTTTTTTTTTTTTTTTTTTTTTTTTGAGATGGAGTCTCACTCTGTCTTGCCCAGGCTGGAGTGCAGTGGCGTGATCTTGGCTCAGTGCAGCCTCCACTTCCCAGATTCAAGTGATTCTCCTGTCTCAGCCGCCCGAGCAGCCGGGATTACAGGCGCCCACCATGACACGGAGTTAATTTTATATTTTTAGTAGAGACAAGGTTTCACCACGTCAGCCAGGCTGGTGTTGAACTCCTGACCTTAGGTAATCCACCTCCCTCAGCCTCCCAAAGTGCTTGGATTACAGGTGTGAGCCACTGTGTCCGACATTGTTTTTGGGGGTTTTGCTTTGTTTTTGTTTTTGTTTTTGTTTTTGTTTTGCAAGTCTCGCTCTGTAACCCAGGCTGGAGTGCAGTAGCACTATCTTGACTCACTCTAACCTCCGCCTCCCAAGTTCAAGCAATTCTCCTGCCTCAGCCTCCCGAGCAGCTGGGATTACAAGTGTGCGACACCACACCCAGCTAATTTCTGTATTTTTTAGTAGAACAAGGTTTCAGCACGTTGGCCAGGCTGTTCTGGAACTTCTAACGTCAATTTATCTGCTTGCCTTGGCCTCCTACAGTTCTGGGATTACAGGGCTGAGCCATCGCACCCTGCCAGAAATTCAAAGTTTTGAAAAGTCAGATGTCTAAAATTTTTGTTTTCATTCTCAATTTTTAGCTACCATTAATACAGATAACTGGCTAAACTTTAAAGAATTAATCTTTAAATGACTATGCAGTTATTTAAAAAACTTCTGAAGTCTTAGAAGAACTCACTTATCTCTTTATGACTGTGATCACAATTATAAATGGAGGTTTGATAGGACATTTTCCATGTCCCGCCATAGCTCTCCCCCCTTAAGAGATACTAAATTAGTTCAACCATTGTGGAAGAAGTGTGGCGATTCTTCAAGGACCTAGAAATGGAAATTTCATTTGGCCCAGTAATCCCTTTACTGGGTTTATACCCAAAGGACTATAAATTGTTCTATTATAAAGACACATGCACACATATGTTCACTGTGGCACTGTCAATAGCAAAGACCTGGAACCAACCCAAATGCCCATTGATGACAGACAAGACAAGGAAAATGTGGCACATATACACCATGGAATACTATGCAGCCATAAAAAATGATGAGTTCATGTTTTTTGTAGAAACATGGATGAATCCGGAAACCATCATTCTCAGCAAACGGACACAAGAACAGAAAATCAAACATTGCATGTTCTCACACATAGGCGGGTGTTAATCAATGAGTACCTGTGGACACAAGCAGGGGAGCATCACACACTGGGGTCTCTTGGGGGGGTCAAAGGGAGGGACAGTGGTGAGTGGGGACACTGGGGAAGGCTAACATGGGGAGAAATGCCAGATACAGGTGACGGGGGGATGGAGGCAGCAAACCACATTGCCATGTAGGTACCTATGCAAAATCCGGCATGATCTGCACATGTACCCCACAACCTAAAGTACAATTTTAAAAAAAAAGAGAGAGATGAACCAAAAAGATTACAATAGGTAACTAACCAAAAAGAACCTCCAACCCCGAAAGACCTCAGTTACCCACAAAGTGCTTAACACGGGTCCTGGGTGTTGGATCCCGAACGTTCAAAAAATCACCCCTCTAAGGTGGCTGTCACAGTAGTCTATCTGTATACTGATTATTCATGTATATTTTCTGAAGTCATATACTATCCACAATTCTCCAATGAGAATAAAAAAAATAAATGTTGCTCTAGTAGAATGCATATTAAGGAATATAAATATTTCACTATGAATTCGACCAGGTAGAGAAGAGATAAAGAAAACTGGGGAATAATTTTATCAATCATTAGAAATCACCATGATGCATGGTTGGGATCAGTATAACAAAGAAATTTCTAATCATTAAAGCTGTTCAACATGAAACATTTTAAGAAAGTAATGAACTCCAGTGAGCAGAAGTGCTCCAGCAGAAGGTAAATGACCATCTGTCAGGGATGTTGTAGAAAGACGCCTTTCACTGAGTGGGAGGTAATGCTAAATTATCTCTAAGGCTATTTCTAACTCCT
The DNA here is from genome assembly GCF_048565385.1 of Saimiri boliviensis. Classification (NCBI taxonomy): domain Eukaryota; kingdom Metazoa; phylum Chordata; class Mammalia; order Primates; family Cebidae; genus Saimiri; species Saimiri boliviensis. The sequence goes on from NC_133467.1 coordinate 2,366,320, forward strand.
GAGATTCTATAATTCAATGAAGTGGAGCTTGAGGAAAACCCCAAAGAACTATTAAATAATTCTGTATGCCCAATATATGTATCAGTAGTTAATTTCAAACCAACCATTAACTTCATCTAAGCATTTAATTTGTCTCAGAAGTTTGAAGAAAATGGTAATAAAAAGAGGAAACAGAAAAATCCCTTCCCTGCATGGATGATCTACTTAAACGGTTCTCAATTCGTGCTTTGCAGATCTCTAGAGAACAGAGGAGACTGTTGGAGTTTCTTCAGAGGCAGCCTTCAAGAAGGAAGAATCAGAGAGTGTAAAAGGGAAACTGGTAGGTAAGGCCAAATACCCCAGAGCTACCAGAACCTCAGCATCTCAGTCTTTATCTCTATATAGTGAATTTCTAAGTAACAAATATTATTTAAATAAGAGAATATATGGCTTAGGGATTTTGATCATCACCGAAACAGTTCATTTAAGAATTATATAATTTCTGGTTCAATCAACATTTTTAAAACAACTGAATATTGCAGATCCATTGTGAAACTATTCTGTCTCAAGATCAAATAATTGAAATAATTCTGTCTCAAGATCAAATAATTGAAATATGCTATCTAAGTGGCTATTTCAAACATCAGTATTTTGGTACACTAGAATGTATGGATTATAGGTATTAGAGGGTATTGACAAGAGTATTTTGTTAATTGATATATTTCCTGAACCTACAAGACTGATTGGTATAAAGTCTGATCGTTAAAAGAAGTACCGTTCTATCCAGCAATCCTACCACTGAGTGTATACCGAAAGCAAAATGCATTGTTATAGAAAAAAGATTCATACACTTGTATGTTCATTGCAGCACTATTCACAGAAGCAAAGGCATGGAATCAACCTAGATGCCCATCGACAGTGGACCGGATAAAGCCAATATGATAAATATATGCCATAGAATACCATGCAGCTGTACAAAGAAAAGAAATCACGCTTCTTGCAGTGACATAGATGCAGCTGGAGACCATAATCCTAAGCATATTAATGCACAAACAGAAAACCAAATACTGCATGTTCTCATTTATAAGGTGTTAAACTTTTGACTAAACATGGACATAAAGATGGCAACAATAGAGTAGGAAGGCAGCGTGCGCTGAAAAGCTGCCTGCTGGGTACTATCCTCATTACGTGGCTGGCAAGAGTATTCATGCATGAAAACCTCAGCAACATACAATTTACTCATGCAACAAACCTGCACATGTACTCCCTGAACCTAAAATAAAAAGTACATAAAATATTTTGTCAAAGTTTACTAAACTAAGTTAATTCTCAGAGTTTTGCTAATTTACGTCATTTTAAAAATATAGATGGTCCCTTAACTTGCAACAGTTCTACTTAATATTTTTCAACTTTACGATGGTGCTGAAAGCGATACACATTCAATAGAAGCCTTACTTAAGACTACCAATACAACCATTGTGTTTTTCATTCAGTACAGTGTTCAGTAAATTGCCTGAGACATTCAACACTTTACTATAAAATGTGCTTTGTGTTGCATGAGCTTGCCTAATTTTTGGTTCACGCAGATGTTCTGGGTACATTTCAGGTAGGCTAGGCTAAGCTGTGACATTCACTGGGAGTGTATAAATAAAATGCATTTTCACCTTACTATGGGTTCAACAATCAACCAACAGCAACAAATCTTACTGGCATATCACAGTCTGAAAAAACAAAAACAAACTTAAAAGTAACTAAGAAGCGGATACATTATGTTCAAGAACGTAACCCACTGTAAGACAAGGAGCATCTGTGTGACACTGAGAGTTCGGCATTTACTTTGGATATAGACACGAACAAAAGATTATTACTTTTGAATTAATTCAGAAAGAATGTTACACAAAATAAAGAATTATGCATGTTTTAAGTCATAAGCTTTATGTTTTTAATTTTATAAACATAGATTCAGCTTTTATTTTAGATTTGGGGGTACCTTGTGCATGTTTGTTACAGGGGCATATTGCGTAACACTGAGGTTTGGGGTATGATCAATCCCACCACCAAGATAGGGAGCAACGTACCAAAGAGGAAGTTTTTCAACTTAACTACTCGCCCCTCCCTCTCACGTCTAGCAGTCCCCAGTGTCTCCCATTCTCATGTTAATGCCCATGTGTGCTCAATGTTTAGCTCCCACTTATGAATGAGAACATATATTATTTAGTTTTCTACTCCTAAGTTAACTCACTTAGGACTATGGTCTCCAGCTGCACCCATGTTGCTGCCAAGGATGTGATTTTGCTCTTTTTAGTGGCTGTGTAGTATTCCACGGCCTATATATAAGCCACATTCTTTCTCCAATTTATCATTGATGGGCACCGAGGTTGATTCCTTGCCTTTGCTATTGTGAAGAGTACTACAATGAACACGTAAGCACATATTCTTTTTGGTGAAATAATTTATTTTCTTTTGGATATCTACCCAGTAATGAGCATGCTGGGTCAAATGGTAGTTCTATTTTAGGTTTTTTGGGAAATCTCCAAACTCCTTTTCACAGCGGCTTAACTAATTTACATTCCTACCAACTGTGTATAAGCATTCCCTTTTCTCCAGTACCTCGCTAGCATCAAGCCACTGAAGAACAATGTACGCAAAGAACTAGAGTAAAAGATGAGCTCTTTTAGAGCAATGGGGGCCACTTTTTAACATGGGGTATTCCTGAACCTGACTGTGCATCCAGGAGTTAGCCATCTTTAAACACAAAATTCTTGCTTGTACAAGGAAGAAGTGGAATTTGAATAGCTAAGCATTTTCTGGTATGACGACTAACAATCTGAAGAAATTTCAGAGTTTGTCTTCGATTTTCATTAATTTTACCCAACAAGACATTTATGGAATAAGTCATATTGCAAGATACCAAGAGAAGAACTGGACAGAAGAAAATCTTACAGTCTTAAGATTCAAGAGGAGGCAGCCTACTCCTACCTTTGAGACATGTAAAACCAAAAGTGAGTTGAAAATCATTAACTCAAGCCAGATTCAGCTAAATTCTCATTAGAACAAAAAGATCCACTTTCACTCAAGCTACCTGATAAAGAAAAGCAGAAGACATTTCTAAAAGAAAATATTATCAACTTCATTCTCTATTGTTCTTTCATGGACAATAAATAGAAAACAATAAAAATTTATGAGACATAGGAAAGGACAGGAAAATGTTACCCACAATCAAGAGAAATAACTGTTAACAGAAGTAGATCAAACAACAACCCAGACCCAGACATTGGAATTAGCAGCACTTAGTTTGTGTGTATGCATGTGCACATGTGTGTGTATACACATACACATATATATGCCATATATATAAAATGACAGAATAAATATTAATATATATGACAGAATAAATATATATAGATAAATATTCGGTCATTACATATATAATATATATTATATATATTATAGATTAGATATTTATATAATATATATAATACATAAAAATGTATTTATATTATATATAATTTTTATATTTATAATATATAATTTTAATATATTTACTTATATATGGCATATATAATATATATAAATATATACTTATATCTAATATATAATATATACTTATAAATAATATATATTATATATACAATATATATAACATAAATATATATAATAAATATTTATAATATATATAATGACAGAACAAATCTATTTCAAAATAGATTAAAAAGATTACAATTCCAGAAAACCTAAAAAATGTTCTAGAATGTAAAAGAGTGCATATTTGAAGAAAGTCATTTTATGAGCTTATAACAGACTAGATACAGTAGAAGAAAGGGTGAATAAACCCAAAGAAAAGCTAATAGAAATTATTTAAATGGAAGCACAGAATAAAAACCAGAACAAAGCCAAGTATTTGTATTTGTGTATGTGTGCCTGTATTCAACGTATGTTTACAATGGAGTCCCAGATTCAGAGAAGAAAGAGCATAGGGAAGAAAAAAATTTAAGATCATGGCTATTTTTCCAATTTTCCAAAATTAAAGAAAAGTTATCGCCCTATATATTCAAGAAGCTCAGTGACCCCTTCCTCTATGCAGATAAAACAACCAACCAATAAACATAACTCATGGAAATACAACATCTAAAAACCAAAAATAAAGAAATTTAAGAGTAGCCAGGAAGAGAGCACATTATGCTCAAGACAGCAAGAATAAAAGCTCAAATTAGTGAAAGTTACAATTTTTAAATGCTGAGAAAAAAATATGTTCATCTTGAATTCTATACTCAATGAAAATATCTTTCAAATATAAGAGCAATTAAGCAAACTTTCAGACAAATAAGAGCCAAAATAACTTGCCGCCAGATAGCTATACAGTACTATTAGAGCTCCTAAAGAATGTCCTTCTGTCATCAACAAATAATCCAAGACAAGAGCCCAGATGGGAAAAGGAATTTAAAAAACAGAAATAACTGGATAAATATAAATTATTTAAAATTTGTATTTAGAATATGGACTTGCTAAAGCATATATGTGGTACCTACAGCACATATATGACTAAATATGCCGACAATAGCACAAAGTACAAGAATGGTGATGCTACACAGTTTTATGCCGATTATGAAGCAGAATAATATTAATTCAAAGTGTGCCATGACAAATCTTAATATCTTTAATAACCACTAAAAATGTAATACAAGGATAAATGGTAAAAGAGAATGGTGGAAGGATAAAGTAGGATGTAAACATATGTAATTATTTCAAAGGAAGGGAGAAAAGGAGGCACAAAGAAAACAAATGACCAAGCAGAGAACAAACTGAAAGAGGGTAGACTACTAATCATATTAAATGTAAACAGACTAAATACTGCAATTAAAGTACAGGGATTATAAGCACCATTCAGAAATATAAGGACATACTGGAAAAAGCTGGAAAAGATAAAGTATAAAAGCACTAATCATAACAAAGTACAGATATGTTACACATAAACTTTCATACAAGTATTGCCACAGATTAAGAAGAATATTTTATAGAAACACAAGTGTTAAGAATACAGTAACAATGTTCCCCATCATGTCTTTATCCTGAAAACAATCGTGTATGAGCTTTAAGATTGCTTCAACCTTCAAACAAATCTGCTGTTAAACATCCATAATCACAGCGAGAAATCTGAGATATGATTACCTCTCTTCAAGTTACTTTGAATTACCTCTTATTTTTACTTAGAAAATGGCTTACATTTAGTACTCATATTTTTACCCAAGTTAAAGCTTTAATGAATTATAATTCTTAGGATGCTTTGTAAATAAAGCTGATTTACATATTAACATATGTCGTTCTATCTACCAGTTAACTAAGCTACGAAGAGTTCAAAGATAAATAACTTCTGTCATTGGACAACTCAAAGGTTAGTAACAGAGACAAATAAAATAGTAATTGCAATTCTTTTTGAAAGGTATGCAAGTGTTGTTCAAAAGAAGCTGTGGGAGTAAAGGCAAACTCATTCATTCATTCTAGATTCTGAAAGGAATGATGGTGAGGCAACGTCCACTGTTGTGTCAGAGTGCCCTATGGGATACACTGTCAGTTTGAAAGCAGCATCAAGCACAGCTAATCTGCTCTGTGTTACTCTGCAAGTACCTTATGATTATTTTTAATCAAACGAAGGATAAATTTAAATACCTGGTATGAATGGGATATGCAGCAAAAACATCATGCAGAGAGATTTTGAATGATGTAATAATCAAATAAAATTCTATTTAAGATGCTGAACTCAGTGTATACTTTATCATCCTCTATGACAATTCCATCTTCCTGCCATACAAATTATCATAAAAAGAAAATTGTATAAAGCATATTAATGTTGAACTATTTAAATTCACTGTATTTTTAACTATATCAATAGCCCTGAGAATATATCAAAAGTGATAAGCAGAATGTTTAATAATGGTTTTTTACACATAATAGGAAAAAATAGCATGAATATCATAGATATGTGTATAATTCCAAATACTTAATTTGGTCAATAAAGTCAGTTGCTGATGCAATTATGCATTATAATGGCTATTTCAGCTGACCTCTTCCCTTTGTCCTTGCACACCATGTTTATTGTATTTTGATGTAAGTTCCAGAATACATGTGCAGGTTGTTCAGGTTTGTTACATATGTAAACATGCGCCAAGATGGTTTGCTACACGTATCAACCAATCACCAAGGTAGTAGGTTGAGCATGCATTAGCTACTTTTCTGATGCTCTCTCTTCCCCAACCCCCTCAGCTGGCCCCAGTGTGCATTCTTGCCCTCCTTGTGTCCGTGTGGTCTCATTATCCAGCTCCCACTTTTAAGTGAGAACATGCAGTGTCGCAGTGTTGCAGTGTTTGGTTTTCTATCCCTGCACTAGTTTGCTGAGGATAATAGCTTCCAGCTTCATTCATGTCCCTGCAAAGAACATGATTTTTCTATTTTTATGGCTGCATAGATTTCCATGGTGTATATGTATCACATTTTCTTCATCCAATCTATCATTGATGAGAATTCAGGTTGATTCCATGTCTTTTCTATTATGAATACTGCTGCAATTAACATATGCATGCATTTATCGTTACAATAACATGATTAATACTCCTCTGGGTATATAGCCAGTAATAGTATTTCTAGTTCTAGGTATCTGAATCACCAAATTGTCTTCCCCAATGGTTGGCCTAATTTACAAGCCCACCAACAGTGTAAAAGCATTCCAATTTCTCAACAGCCTTGCCAGCATCTGTCGATTCTTGACTTTTTAAAAATTGCCATTCTGACTGGTGTGAGATGATGTCTCATTGTGGTTTTGATTTGCTCTTCTCTAATTATTAGTAATGTTAAGCTTTTCTCATACATTTGTGTCTTCTTTTAATAACTGTCTGTTCATGTTTTGTCCACTTTTTAAGGAGGGTGTTTCTTGTAAATCTGTTTAAGTTCCTTGTAGACACTGGATAGTGGAACTTAATCAGATGGATAGACGGCAAAAATTTTGTCCTATCCTGTAAGGTGTTCACTCGGATTATAGTTTCTTCTGCTGTACAGAAGCTCTTTAGTTTAATTAGATCCCATTGGTTAATTTCTGCTTTAGTTTTAATTGTTTTTGTCATGAAATCTTTGCCCATGCCTGTGTCCTGAATGATACTGCCTAGATTTTCTTCTAGGGTTTTCATGGTTTTGGATTTTACATTTAAATCAAAATTCATTTTGAGTGAATATTTTTATAAAGAGGTGGTCCAGTTTCAATTTTCTGCATATGCTTTCCAAATTCCAATTAGTTTTCAACCCAATGATTATTTAGGAGCGAGTTAATTTCCATGTATTTGCATAATTTGGGGGTGCTTTTTGGGGTTTATTTCCAATTTTATTCCACTGTGGTCTGAAAGAGTACCATTTCTCTTAACATTTCTTTAATATTTTCATTCTATAATCTCTCTGCGCTGAATAATGGATAATTCTTTAAATCTCTTTTCTAGTTCATAAATTCTCTCATAAGTACTCTTACCCTAACTGAGTTTTCAGTTACTTTTTTTCATCTACAGTAACAGTTGGTTTTTCTCGAAATTTGTGTGCTAATTTTATATCATCTTGTTCATTCCTCAGGATTCAATACCTTCACCGATTTCTGGTAATATTCTATGTGCTCATTATTAGGTCGTGTAATTCCTATGTGATGCTACTTTATGGGCCTCATTCTTCTGGCTGCTTTCCAGCTTACTGCTTTGCATGGCTATTTGTTTTGCTGCTTATTTTGTGATATGTGACAGTGAACCCACGTTTCTTGCAACTTTATCTTTGAGATTCCTTGAGGTTTAGTGTTAAGGTGGTTTCTTCCAGAAGAAAGATGTATTTGCTTTTGCTACACAATAGCACATCCAATTAAAACTAACTTTTTGGTTTTAAGATTTTAGTACCCACTGCCCATGTAGCATGATGTATTAATTAAGGGTGGTGGAGCTGATTCCAAATATATAAGGAGATTAAGCCTACTTATTGGTGTAAATCAATGAATGAGAACAGTATTTTTTAAGGGTGACAGTAAGCTCATCCTTACTGTCATACTGAGTGTTAGTATCCCCCTAAAATTCATATGTCTGAATCTTAACTCCTGATAATGATGATATTTGGCTGTGGGGACATTTGGTGGTATATAAGACATACGAATGGCAGTACTGCCCTTATATATTAAAACAAACAAACAAAAAAAGACACAGAATTGTTGTCACTTAGCTCTCTACCAACTCAGGATAAAACGACACAGTTTTCTGTAAACAGGAAAATGCCCTCACCAGATACTCAATCTGCTGGCAACTTGATCTTCGACCACCTGGTCTCCAGAATTGTGAGAAATGAATGTTTGTTGTTTAAACCACCTCATCTGTGGTGTTCTCTTAAAGCAGCCTTTGCAAACTGACTGAGACACTTATTTTGAAAAGATCCTATATATTCATGTTATAATTGTCATTGGGGTCAAAGGGAGTATATTAGTTTCCCATGACTACTGTAACAAATTTTTCCAAATTTAGTGCTTAAGACAATATACATTTATAATCTTAATTCTGTGGTTCCAGACTCTAAAACGGATCTAATCTAACTAGAATCAAAGTATCAAAAAAGCTGGATTCCTTTATAGAAATTCTAGGGGAGAATTCATTTCCTTGTCCTTTCCAGCTGCCCACATGCCTTGGCAGGTGGCCCCTTCCATCTTCAGATCAGAAATGGTTGGTACAGTCTTCCTTACAGCACATCACCGGAACCTTGATTCCTCTGCCTCCCACTTCCACTTTTATGCACCCTTGTGATTACACTGAGATCACCTGGATGATCCAGAAATGTCTAAAATCAATTAATTCCTTAATAAACCTTAACTTCCTTTTGACGTATAACTTAGTCAAAGGCTCCAGAAGTTGGGACTGAGATATCTTTGACTGAGGCTATTATTCTGCTTATCACAGAGGGTCTCTTATTAGAGTATTGTCCTTGAGTGGGCACGTTATTTTCTTTCTTGTCCTGTAAGCCCTGAGAATCTTGAAGAGTGACATTCAATTTCATCAGATGTGTTAAGTGCATTCAAGGCTAAAACTGGTTTTGGGGCTCTATTTGCTACTCTAGGTTCCTCAGCTGACTTACTATTTATCTGGATTCATGTTTCTTACAGTCTTGGCAACCCACTGATTGACTTAACAATGTATTTTTATAGTTTTTCTATAAATTTAGGTATCTTGCAGAAAAAGTTGGTCAGGATAACTTCTCCAGCATACTAATGTCATAAATGGATGACAAAAAACTAAGATTTTTTAAAGAGTGCTATCATTAATTTCACTTATAATAAAATTTCATAGCCAAATAAGTTTTTACTAGTTATTTTAAATATATGGCATATATGTGGTATATATCACAGTATCTCTATTTCGTTTCATCTAAAAATTATTTTCTATCAATAATATTTTTATGAACATGAGTTAATCAAAGGGTAACTAGAGGCTCCAGCTACCTCCTGGTTGCCAAGGGTTTGTTAAGCTGCTCTCATTTCACCACCATTTTCTGACATATTCCTTCGCATGTAGAGAGGGCTCCTTTTTCCTTCTTTTTAATTCTACCCCATAAACTTTTAACAAATACTTCTCTATGCAATTAATTAACTAGGACTAAAATAAGGCCAAATTAAAATAGAACATCACCTTTTTTTCTCAAGGAACTCTGAACCTAATGTGCAAAATACAGTATGGAAACACAATCAGATTATGGGTATCTACATACAATAATAAAAACATTGTTTCTGGCTAAGATAAAATGGTAACACAAAAACTGAGTTATAAATTGCATTTAGGTTTAGAAGTCATAAAGAAGAATAGGGCCAAGCAGCGACTTTAAAAATATAGAAGTTTACCAGTGAGAAAAGAGAAAAAATAACATTCCAAAAAAATAAGCTACAGGATAAGAAAACGCAAAATGTGAATTTCAAGTAGTTCAGCCTGACTTGCTTTCGGGAGAGGACAGGGAGATCTGAAAGGGTCGCATCTTAGAAGGTATTAGTCACAGAGTTATGGAAAAGTTTTCTCTGGAGTAGTTCCCAAACCGTACCTGTTCATTAAAATTTCCTGGCCAATTTTCCTATGTAAATTGCTAAGCCTAATCTCCAGACTTATTGAATCAGAGTAACCTCAGAGTTTATAATTTTAATAAGCTTCCAGACAATTCTGATATAAATTTTATCAGTTAGGATGCTTTGGGCTACAGGCAGCTAAGAAACTTAAAGAAGCGGCTTTAGAAGGAAATGTATTATCTCATATATTAAGTATTTCCCAGATAGGACAGCCCCGTTGTTTAATAATTAAGGGGCTCAATGCTGTCAAGTAGGATCCCTTTTAGTTTAAGCCTTGCATGTTATGGTATGTCAGCTACTGTTGAAATGGGCTCAGTAACCCTGGAAGTTCTATGTTCACACCACAATGCCCAAAGAAAAAGAATTCTCTCTTCATCCCTGCATCTCTCTTCTAGTGGGAAAGGAAAATTATCACAGAGATGCCTCTGCCAACAGTTATTTCCTTATGTTACATTATTCAAAGTTGCATTTGATAGTCACCCCTAAAACATTCATGTTGTGGGCAACAGACTTATTATGACTGCTAATCAATACCCATCATTTAATACTAAGGAGAGTCCCGAGCTTCAGTGAAATAGGAACCCAATATCTGAAAAAAATAAAATCATACTTCTGTTAAAATAAGGATATGAGACATTGCTGTTGGTTCAGAAAACCAACAGTGTCTACTGCAAAAAGATTATTGGGCCCATGTGTGGGAACAACTATATAAGCAATATTAGTGGTTTTACGAAAATCAGCACACACAGACTGATAGGAGTGCGAGTCAGATTCTATTTTACAAGTAGAAAAACAGTTAATAGACTGAGTTAAGATAACAAAAAAGAATGGTAGTTTTATCTAGGAAAGTCATATTGGTGACGAACAGGCAGACATCTGCAGGCACACCTCATGCTACTGTACGTTACTGCACTTCATCAGTCCTGTCTTCGTCACAAATGGAAGCTTTGGACAACCCTGCATAGAGCATATCTATCAGAGCCACCGTTTTCTCAGCACGTGCTCACTTTGTGTCTCTGCGTCACATCTCAGTAACTCTTGACATAATTTAAACTTTTTCATTATTGTTATATCTTTTAGAGTAATTCACAATCAGTGATCTCTGATTACTATTACAATTGTTTTACAGAGCAAACAACCGCACCACACAGACAGTGAGTGAACTCAATTCATAAATGTTATAGGTCTTCTACCTGTTTGACTGTCTCCCTCCCTCTCCTTGAGCCTCCCTAGACCCTGAAACACAAAAGTATCGAATTTAAGCTAATACAGTAGCCTCCAAGTGTTCAAGTAAAAGGAAGGGTTACATGTTTTGAATTACAAGCTAGAAATGATTAAGCTTAGTGTGAAGGCACATCCAAAGCTAAGCTAGATTGAGTGCTAGGCTTCTTGTGCCAAGCAGTTAGCAAGTTGTGAACAGAAAGGAAAGTTATTGGAGAAATTTCTAAGTGCTACTTCAGTCAATGCACAAACAATAAGAAAGCAAAACAGTCTATTTCCAACATGAAGAAAGTATAATGTTCTGGAAAGAAGATCAGACCAGCCACAACATGCCCTTAAGTAAACACCCAGTCCAGAGCAAGGCCCTAACTCTCTTCAATTCTATGAATGCTGGAGAGCTGAGGAAGCTACACAAGAAAAGGCACCAGCTTGCAGAGGTAGTTCACGGGGTTTAAGAACCCATCTCCTTAAAGAAAATTCGAAGTGAAGCTGCCAATGCGGATGCAGAAGCCGCACCAGGTTACCCCAAAGATCCAGCTGACACTGTTGATGAAGGAGGCCACAACGAACGAGAGATTTTCAGTGCAGATGAAACAGCCTTACGTTGGAAGAAAATGCTATCTAAAACTTTCATAGCTAGAGAGGAGAAGGCAATGTCTGGATTCAAAGCTCCAAAGGACAACCTGACTCTTGATAGGGCAGGATGTAGCTGGTGACTTTAGGTTTAAGCTAATGCTCATTTGCCGTCTTTTAAATCCTAAGGCTCTTAAGAATTATGTTAAATATAATCTGCCTATGCCCTATAAAGCCTGAATGATGGCACATTCATTATAGAATTATAGAATGGTTTGCTGAATTTTTTATGTTCACTGTTGAGACCTCCTATAAAAAAATTAAAAATTTCTTTCAAAATGTTACTGCTAGGTGACAGTGCAACTAGTGACCCAAAGCTCTGATGCAGACATACATGGAGATTAATGTTGTTTTAATGCCTGGTAACACACCCATTCTACAGCTCATGAATCAAACAGTAACTTTCAACTTCAAGTCTTATTATTTATTTTGCAAAGCTATAACTGCTATACACAGTTTTAAAGGAAACTAATTGTGGCCTGAGAAGGACTCTGTGCTTCCATATTTGACTCCTTGTGGATAAACTGCGACCTAGCTTAATAAGTACACAAAACTGACAACGTAACTCAAGTGAGCACGCACCTGTAGCAATAGCTAGGTCTTGGCCAATCCCAGCAGCTATACTTCAACCATTCATACACTGCTGAGTGTTCCAATCGTGTTCACGAAGGCACGTGCTGAGTGATAAGCAATCCAGCCATCCTGCACCTCACTTCCAGCCTCTGTGCATCATTTCCCTTTTGTCTGTACATCTTCTGCCACCACACAGCTGCACTGGGGTCTCTGTGAATCTGCTGTGATCCTGGGGACTGCCAGATTCACAAATCGCTTGTTGCCCAATAAAACTCCTTTAAAATTTTGCTGAAGTTTTCCTTTTATCGATAGAGATTCCTCTGCTGAATCTGGGCAAAGTAAATTGGTAACTTTCTGGGAAGGATTCACCATTCTAGGTGGCATTAAGAACATGCATGATTCATCAAAGGAGGGGAAAATGTTACCCTAACAGCAGTTTTTTAGAAGCTGTTTTTAATCCTTACAGATGGTTTGAGAGGTTCAAGATTTGAATGGAAGAATTAACTTCAGATGCAGTGAAAACAGCAAGAAAACTGGAATTAGAAGTGGAGTCTAAAGATGTCAGAGAACTCCTACAACTTCATGATAAAACTTCAACAGGGAAGGAATTGTTTTTAATGGATTAAGAAGTGGTTTCTTGAGGTGGAACCTTCTCCTGGTAAAAATGCTGTGAACACTTGAAATAAGAGCAAATTTTAGAATATTATATAAACTTAGTTGATAAAGCAGAAGTAGGATTTGAGGAGACTGAGTCTCATCTCACAAGAAGTTATACTATGGATAAAGTGCTATCAAACAGCATTTCTATAGAAAAACCTTTTATGAAAGGAGAGCCCACTGACGTGGCACACTTCATCGTTGTCTTCAGAAACTGCCACAGCCACTCCAACCTTTAGCAACCACTGCCCCGATCAATCAGCAGCCATCAGCGTTGTGGCCAGATACTCCACCAGAAAGGACATCATGACTCAATGAAGGTTAGATGATTGTTAGCATTTTAAAGCAATAAAGCATTTTTTTTTTTTGAGACGGAGTTTCGCTCGTTACCCAGGCTGGAGTGCAATGGCGCGATCTCAGCTCACCGCAACCTCCGCCTCCTGGGTTCAGGCAATTCTCCTGCCTCAGCCTCCTGAGTAGCTGGGATTACAGGCACACGCCACCATGCCCAGCTAATTTTTTGTATTTTTAGTAGAGACGGGGTTTCACCACGTTGACCAGGATGGTCTCGATCTCTCAACCTCGTGATCCACCCACCTCGGCCTCCCAAAGTGCTGGGATTACAGGCTTGAGCCACCGCGCCCGGCAATAAAGCATTGTTAAATTAAGACATGTACCTTGTGTTTTAGACATAATGCTATTGTACACTTAACTCCACTATATTGTAAACATCTCTTTATAAGCACTGAGAAACAAATACTGTGTGATTCTTTTATTGTGATATTTGGTTTATTGCAATGGTCTGGAACTTAACTCACAAGATCTCCAAGGTACGCGTTTATGTAAAAGGTTTAGCATCAGAGTATAATTAACAATACTCGAGATTGCATTGAATTTCGGTGGTAATGGAGAGAAAAGACAAGCATTTCTATCAAGTTCCTCATTGACTGCATGGCTGAACATTAACCAAGGGATCACAAACAACTAGTAAAATAAAATACAGGGGAGAAGATTATGATCATAAGGCCTAATGCCATGAGGAGGCCGTGTAAGATTAGAATCGAAGAGTGGCCATGAGCAAGTCATTACTGAGAGTGAAAAAGCAATTTTAATGCAGTAATAAGTACAGAAGCCAAATTACCATACATTTAAATGGACACTGAAAAATGCAGATGGTGAGACAGACTCTCTTTACAAGTACCTGATGGCGAAAAACAGGAATCTGTTACTAGCTAGAGTTGATCAGCTTTGAGGAATGCTGAGTAGCTACCATGCAACATGGTAGCTACTCAGTCACTCAAAAGGAGAAGCTTAGAGGTTAAAAAAAACAGTTCTAAAAGGTAGAAAGGACACGATAATTCATGCAGTCAAAATCTCGCAGGATACAGGTAGGCATATAAACCAGGATGTAAGTAAAGAGGTCTTTCTCAGGAAGTAAAAGGGCTCTTCTCCATAAAAACTAAAGAAAGGAGGTAACGATGGGAGCACACGTAGATAACCTTTTAGGTTAAAGTGCACTAAGTTAAGGTGACTGAAGAAGTCTTTTATGAAATATGAGAACGTACACTCAAAGTGAGAACAGTCAGGGTAAGGATGAGGAGAAAAGTGATTGTTAAGTTGAAATATTCTCTATGAACAATGGGACAGCGAGTTGGCCGTAAAATTCGTGGGGACTGCCAAGTGGCTTGGAGTGTCCAAGTGAAATTAGAAACCACAAGTTAACTACAGCCACAGTCTTGGGGATATTCTCAAACATTCAAAGGCATCCAAATAAAGTATCATAGAGTGCAGAGGCTAGATTAAAAATGTCTAATTTGGCTAATATGGAAAGGCCAGAATCACAAGGAGTTGAGGTTGTGTTTTGGGAGAGATGCAAGCAGAATAAAAAGACAGGCAGTCTAGAAGTTGTTAGAGGCCCAGTTTTAAAAGGCTGGTGTGTTTCAGAAAATGATAAAATTAGAAATTGTTGAATTGTGAGTTTAAAGGAGTAGGGAAGTGAAAGATCTAAAATAATGAGACTGTGAATATAAACTCTCTTTTTCCGTTAAAGCTTTCCATTCCTCATTACATTTGCTTAAGGCCTTATAGTTAACATGGGTAATCTGACAAACTCTATAAAAAGTGTCAATGTCTCAGTAGCTTTAAGTATCGCTTTTGAATTAATACTCTTTACAGCTGAACGTGGTCTTTCAAAGGTTTAATTTAGAGGAGGAGACAGTGTGAAGGTTTCAGACCTACTCTAGCTGAGATGTACTCACCGGGGTTCCATCAAAGGGGCCCTCACTGAAAAACACTAGTGGTTTTCATCTGATAAGATTTAACGCTTCTTTTTCGTCTCCTTCCATACTTCATGAGGTAAGAAGGAGAGCACTGGACACCTTCATGTTCAACAAATCTCTTTACTGAAAGGACAGTTAAGATCAAGATCTGGCTTTTGACACCATCCACTGGAAACTTTTTCTAAAATAACCAAAAGTTATATGCGAATGTAGGATAGAAAATCCCACCCGTAGTTTTGGGAAAGTCATACTGAAGTTAACTCTTTCACTGTCATCAGCGTGATTTCATTCCCAATCTGAAGTCCAGATGCCATGCATGTTATCTGGATATTATCCTATTCTCGGACGGGTTCTCCTTGCCTTTGAAGGTAAAATGTCTCAGGGAAGTCAGCCAAGTAACTGCTATTTTGGTCAGGGCTTATTCTTGAACACCCAGACGGTGTTTTTGACACTGGCTCACGTGCAGCACCTATTTCTCTGCTGCAAACATGCTCTCGCACTGATCTTGCTCAGGTACCTCAAGAAAGATTAATATATTTATAAATGTTGTCTGTGGGCTGTCAACATGCTGAAATACAAAACAAAAAAGGAAAAGAGCTAGAAAGTCCATCTATGATCCACTGTAAAATAATGAAGTTGGGCTCCAGCGAATGAATGGGAAGCATTTTGGGGATCAGGATCTTCGATGGAAAAAGCATCAACTACCTTTTCTAAAAATTTAAAGTATATCGAAGATTTATACGAAATTGCAGGCTTATCTGAATGTAACTTAAAAGTGGGTGTTTCAAGATCAAAATCCTGTTGTTAGAGTATGAAGGTATACTCTGTAAGCATTCTCTTTTCTTCTTTTCATACTGGACTTGGCCCTTGCTTTACAGACCCCAAAAATCGCCCACTTAGTACTGTGTACACATTCATAACAGTACATACCAAATCAGTGTATCTTCTGTGATGGCAGGTCAAAATAAAAGTTGTCAAATTATGACATTACAAATCTTTACGCGAATCAGAAATCTAAAAGCAAATTTGAATACTCAGAGCATTGCTCTGACTTACAAAATTCTTCAGGGAACTTTGGGTTCATAAATCAAAAGAGATTACATTGGAATATTTTCAACTGTGACAAATATAACTTTGTTCCAATCCTTTAAACATTGTTTAAAATAAAATGGCATTCATACTGCTATACTCAGCAGTCTTAAAGGTTAGAAGATCTTTGAAATTTCTCATTAGGATTATAGTGTAAAAATAAATGTGAGAAATAAGTGTAGGCCAGGCACAGTGGCTCCCACCTACAATACCAGCACTGAGCTGGGTGGATCACCAGGTCAGCAGTTTGACATCTACCTGACTAACATGGTGAAACCCTGTCTCCACTAAAAATACAAAAACTGGCCAGGCATGGTGGCACACATCTGTAATCTCAGATACTCGGGAGGCTGAGGCAGGAGAATTGCTTCAACCCAGGAGGAAGAGGTTGCAGTGAGTCGAGATGGCCCTACTGCACTCCAGCCTGGGCTACAAAGTGAGACTCTGTATCAAGAAAAACATTACTATAAAACATTAAATATATTTGAAACTGTACATTTTCAAATTCATTCAGGATACACTATGGTTAAAACATCTTCTATATACATTTCAGAGAAAGGCACGTATCACTGACACCAATATTTAGAATATGTTAGTTTATCATTAATAATTGCAGAAGAAAGACTCTTTAATATATGTGGGACAAATACAATTTAGATATTGTTATATTTGAAAACTTTTTAAATAATCCAATGATAATCAAGTTTCAACATTCTCTATGATTAAACCTTTTTATAAGTGGATTTCTTTGAGGTTTGATTTTATTAATCTCATCAATGTAAAGAAAAATCATGTTTTCTTATAACTAGACTTTATTGTTATTTACCTTGTTCATGCAATCAATAAAATCAGAAAAATAAGCGAAGAAATTTGGTCAAATCAACCTAGCTATTTCACTTTACTTTCTCTGAATGCAAAACAGGATATTAATAATTGATTCCTACTTAGAGCTAAGTAAAGCTTTTAAAAGTATTGATATTAAAATATTCCAACATGTATCATAGTTAAGTGAGGGAAAAAATAAAAATGCATTTTTCTAAGTGGAGAAGTAACAGATTTTTAAGTAAAATTTGCCTTGAATTCCCACCATGACATTTATAAATATGTCATCTTAGGCAAATTACTGAAACTCAGCCTTAGTACCCCCGCTTTTAAAACGAGGACAGCAGTCACAGACAAGGTGTTCATTAGGATACGTATCATGCAAGTGAACATATACCACCATAACTGACATTTATTTAGCAAATGAGAGTTATCATTTGAGCATAACAAGCTGACCACGGATAAGGCTGAAAAACCCACGCTAAATTTTATACCCAAATATACTAAAGGTGGTCTAAATTTTGTGATTTAGCCATTAGGCTAAATGATGGAGATGTGTGACCTGAAGGAAAGCCGATCTATCCACTGTTAATTATCTTGTGAAATAATCAATCTTGATGGCACAAGGAAAGGCAGAAGACTGAGGGGATAATGAAATCAAGGTCTGTAGCAAAACATCAGATTACCGGGGGAAGTGCAGTGATTCTGGCAAGGACGGGGAGCCATCTAAGTACTGGCTGGCAAGCAAGGACGTAACGTAAGAGCCCCAGAGGCACGGCTGGAAGGTGCAGTGCTCACGCTTGCTTGGGGAAAAGCATTATCATCCCAAAGAGACAAGTACTGGAGGAAAGACAGTCTGGACAGGGCTCGAAGGTGGTCTGGAGAGAGCCAGTTTCTCACGCAGTCACCAACAGGATACGGGATCCTCTACGCTCAAATATAATAGTATTGTTTAAACCACACGGAAATTCTGTTTCCCTTAGCAAATGGCAGAAAAAAAAGGAACAGAGACTGATTTTTTTGAATGGTAATACTTAGATGTATCAGCAGAATGACTGAACATGTATTTAAATAGAGACCCCAAATTTTAAACATTCTTAAAAGTTTGGAAACATAGGGACATATAGCTAGTAACAGGTGGAGCTTAAATTTACCTCCAAATTTGTCTTTAAGCTGTTCTCTCTGAATCATTATGCAAGCCTCAGGTCAAAATGAAGTCATACTTCCTTCAATACCAATTGCAATGACCAAGTTAGTAATGGGTCCAGAACTTATTTGGAATTCCAAACAAGAGTAATTCATGAATTAATCCTCCAGGTAGCCAGACTGCTGACTACCAGAATTTCCAATATAGATTCTTCAACAATTAATCTTTATTCAGGCCCAAGTAACTGTGTGATGACATTATTTTAGGTGTCATTGTTTGCTCTCTAATGTGACAACAGTGGTCATTTACCACCATTCAAGACCATGGGTCATCGTGATGCTTTATGATACTGTATAAAAAGTGGTGCATTAGAAGTAAGTCGAGTCCTGAGGATCAATTCAAACTCTGTTTTTTCCATATGCTAAGTTCTTTCATGATATTTGGAAAACTGTGGTTAAATATAAACTATTTTGGTGTGTAGAATGAGGTCAAAATCCTGTTTGTATCACTTCAGACTAACTAATTATCCCAGAATCATATATTGGCTAATTTGTTCCTTCCCTACTGATGTGAGATTGCATGTTTATCATGTAAGTTACTTTACAATGCTTTAATAATTAAATATGTATAGAATAAATACCACTGTTTAGATTACTTTATAAATGATCTGAGAACACTATTGATTCCAGGTGGGATCCTCCAAAGCCATTCAGCATATTACAAGGCTACAGACTCCATCATTTGGTACATGATTTGGAAATATACAATATTAAACATAATGAGGAAAGTAATTAGAACACAGGCTTGAAAATTTTCTGCTGAAGCTTTTTTAATGTGTCTCATTAATTTTATATTCAGAAATCTAATGTGTACTTTTCCGCCTTCACTACTACTAATAAAAAGTCCGCACTGCAGTTAGAGATTTGATTGGACATAATTGAGTTTCTCTGTCTTGCATAATCACCACGGGAGAGGGCACTGATGGTTTCATCACTCTCAGTTCTCTTCTAAATTACGCAGAAGCTATTGGTGCTTTTAGTAGTCCTCTGCATCATCCCTTAGAAACTGCTTAGAAGCCCAAGACTGATTAACCATCAGAATTAGCGAATACACTGGGAATGGCATTAACCATTACGCTCAGCCGCTTCTCAATTAGCCTCAGACAGACTCCAGCCCATGCAGCTGAGCAGCCTTGGATAAGTTCCTGAATTGCTCTATGCTTCATTTTCCTCATCTGTAATATGGGAATGATAATAATAGTATCCACCTTATATGACTGTTATGAGGATTGAATGTGTTAATATTTGCAAAACATTTAGAAAGAGCCTTACACACACTAAGCATTAAGAACTACGCTACTTTTTGTTATCTAACTAAATTTATGTTTAATATCCCATGTATACTATTTCTGCACATTATTCTCCTTCATTCCCATGTTCCTTGGTATTTCCCAAAGACATACTCTATTTCAGAAAAAGATTTGATGATGTCAGCAATGAAAGTATGAATGCCCAATGAGACTACACTTAATGCTCTTTTTCCATGGTGAATTTGGAAATTTAAAAGGAATTTTAAAAGTACTCTCCAATGGTCTTAATCTATTTTGTGCTGCTGTAACAGAACACCTGCAACTGGATAATTTATAAGTAACAGAAATTTATTTCTCACAGTTCTGGAGGCTGGGAAGTCCAAGATCAAAGGGCTGCATCTGGAGGACACCTTGTTGCTGCTTCATAAGGTGGCAGAAAATATCACATGAGGAAGCGAGAATGAGAGAACGGGCCAAACTCATTCTTCTTAAGGACCCTAATCCCTCAAAAACTCACTCCTGGAATAATGGTATTAATGCATTCATGAGGACAGGCTCCTCATAACCTCACCACCTCTTAAAGTCTCCCCTTTCAACACTGCTACATTGAGGATTGTTTCCAACACACAAACTTTGGGAGACACATTGAAACCACAGCACCAACATATAATGAAATGTTTAGAGGATACAGCTTGGCTTTGTGTCCCCACCCAAATCTCAGCTTGAATTACCATCCACGTGTGTCAAGGGAGGGACCTGGTGGGAGGAGACTGGACCATGGGGCAATTTCCCCCATGCCGTTCTCATGATACCGAGGGAATTTTCTCACGAGATCTGATTGTTTGGTAAGTGGCTAACAGTTTCCCCGAGCACAGGGGAAAGTGCCAGCCACTTACCTCCCTCCCGGCCACATAAGATGTGCCCTGCTTCCCCTTTGCCTTCAACCATAATTGTAAGTTTCTTAAGGCCTCCCCATCCACACGGAACTACGAGTCAATTAAACTTTTTTCTTCAAAAATTACCCAGTCTCAGGTGGTATCTTTATAGCAGTGTGAGAACAAACTAATACAGAGGGAGTTAGGTA
Source organism: Saimiri boliviensis (assembly GCF_048565385.1). NCBI lineage: Eukaryota > Metazoa > Chordata > Mammalia > Primates > Cebidae > Saimiri > Saimiri boliviensis. The sequence continues at coordinate 2,387,224 of NC_133467.1, forward strand.
GCAGGGGAACTAGGCATACAGAAGGAACTTTGCAGCATTCTCAAAACCATATTATAAAGCAGGTACCAATTACAAGGCCCCTGTGATTACAAACGTCAGAGACAGGAAGAGCATTTATACCACTTACATAATTCAATGGTATTTCTACTGAGATCAAAATTAACAGAATAAACTTCCTGAAAAGCAAAAATGCTGTTTCCAACATGAAGCAAAATCCAAGAATCCAACTGAAGCAAGCATAACCCAGCCGGACAGACAGACCTCTATTGCCAAAGACTCCTGTTATGTCCAACATAGATTGAGAAAAATGGAAAAGGAGATAATTCCATGACCTATCCGCTCCCATAAATTAGAATTCTTCAAAAACTCAATCCCATCAAAAAGCAGCTGTCCTATGACAGCGCAAAGTGTTCACGGATTTCTCCAAACCCCACCTATTCCTGGCACTGTCTCAAACGCCAGAAGACTGTGAAGATTAATTATTTTTGGACCCCTCATGTCAAATTATTCCTGGGCACCCTTCAGTTACCTAACTTCTTCCATATTACTCTGTACTTTTCTTTCACCTGGCTCAAATTCACATTGCTGCTTCATTCCCAAACCTGTATCTAGTGTCCTGTGGGTCCCTCAAAGTATGATAACAAGCCTCTCCTCCCACCTTGGTGTCACTTCCATCTCTTTAGCACCTAATTAAAAGCTGAAATTCCCTTATGGACACATATTCCCCTTCAGACGTGCCAAGTGAGAGCTGCTCATTCTCCTAAACCTGTGTATTTAGGTACTGCTTCCAGATCATTTTCTCTCGATTCTTGGTTAAAATGCACGTCACATTGAGACCCCATGCCATACTTCCAGAATCCTTGGTCAAGGTCATCCCCTGACCCTCAATTCCCCAGCCTTCACTAACTCTGAGTCCTGGATTCCTTCATTTTCTCCCACCTGGAGCTGTCCATCTATCTTCATTCCCTATTTACAATCAGGTACGTCAGTCCCGTCCATGCCAGTACCTTCCATTTCCACCTTCTTTCTGCTCCACATGTTCCCGGCAAAACCCCAACCAGCATGCTTTGTTAAATGCCAACTACTGAGTGACGCTGGGGAAAATAACAGAGCGGGTAGTTCAGTGCCTCCACAAATTTATGATCTTGTCCGGGACGTAAGTGCTGACCATATTCTTCCAAAATCACCCTTTCCTGATCATATTTTTCTTCAGTAAGAGGGATGATTTTAGAAGATCTTCACATTCTGTTCCTACTGCTTCCCCTCACTCTCACCAGATAATCTTGGCATCTTTAGTCACAGAGGAAATGGGATTTAACAAATCTCTTAACATTCTTTCCTAAACATATGTACCAAAGACCTAACTTGTATTTGTATTGTGCTGCTTTCGCCAAGTCCCTTGGTGGTCTTTAACTTTTTGGAATGTATTTTTGACACCACCTCACCTTGGAGAATATAATCTGCCTTAGTACTTACAAACCAAAAACAATGAATAAAATAAAAAAATAAATAGTAAGGTTGCCAGGTAAGTGGAGCCACCTTTAAGACATTTTGGAATTTCAGAAGTCTTGACGATTAGCTTTTATATACCAAAAGAAGGACAGGACAGATGGTTGAAATTCTTTGGCACCCCTCATGTCAAATGTTATTCTTGGTCACCCTTAAGTTACCTAACTTCTTCCACATCCTTCTATACTCTTTTGCAGCTGGCTCAGATTCTCATTGCTTCTTTTCTCGAAACTTTCTACAGTTTCCTGTGAATCGGTCAATGTATAGTAACCAACCCTTGTCACCACACTGGGTATCTCTTCAGGACCTAATTAGAAGCTGAGCTTTCCTTACGGATACATTCCGCTTCATCCCTCCCAAGCAGAAGCTGCTCATTCCACTAAACCTTATGTATCTAGGTGGCACTTCCAGATCATTTTATGTGCCAAGCACTAGGTTGACTAGGGGGGCCTGAGAATAAGCACAAATATTACCTGTATTTTGGGAACTGAGATATGAGCTTTTTAAGGTAGTCAGAGGAAATGGCTTTAGGAATTCGGGTTCAGGATAATTTAGGAAAACTATGAAAAGGACGCTGACCTAAGCAGGGACTCAAGGACAAAGATGCCTCCCTTCTCAAGAGAAGAGGACTCCAAAAGGGCTGAGATTAACTTCTCAGTAGTACTGAGGACTACGTTTTTAAGCTCATTCTAAGGAAATCAGTGCAATGCAAGGTGACCTGACTTGTCTCCTGAGTATCAGAAACATCCACGTTAATTCCTTCCACTCTTGACTCTGCTACTGACTCTTCAAGGTTTCATCCATTGATCATTTGGTTTTTACTCTTTCTAACCTCTCCCTCTCAATATCCATGCCAGGAGTATTTAAAGGTGCTCATCTCTAGATCATAAAAATAAAATGAGCTATCTCTTGAAATTCTATCTCCCTTTAAATATTTGACCTATCTTTATTTAATTGTGTGGCTAAACGTCTTCAAAGAATTACTTCCCTCATGCCTTCCATTTGTCAAAATCCGATTCATTGAACTGTGGTTTCTTTGCCTCCTCTGTGATGGCGCTGCTTACACTAAGAGCCCAGCCCCACTGCTAACTATAGAAATCTGTTCCAGGACTTACCTCACCGACATCAGTAATGTTTTATGCTGCTGGCCATTCATTTTGTTTCTGAAAATCCTTTAACTTCTCTACATTCAGATTCTTTATTTTTCTACTTTTCTAGCTTTTCCTAAGACTCTTTTATGTATTCCTGTTCCTCAAACTATGCCATAAATGTTGATGTACCTTGAAAACTTCTCTTGTCCTCATTTTCTTATTTTACACTGTTTCTGGATAATTCATTCCTTATCCTAAATTTCACTTATCCTCTGCTATGCTTAATGTTTCTATCCCCCTGAAAGTGCATGTTGGAACTTAATCCCTAACGCAATCGAATTAACAAATGGGTACTTCTAGGAGATGAGTAGGTCGTGAGGGCTTCTCCTTCACGGATGGGATTAAGGTCTTATTAAAGACACTTCACATAGTGTTCAGCCTTTTTTGCCCTTTTTTCTTTCACCATGTGAGGATACAGTGTTCATTTCCTCCAAGGACACAGCAACAAGGTGCCATCGTGGAAGACCTGCTGTGTCCTTGGAGGAAATGAACCCTTACAAGACACTCACCCTGCTGGTATCTTGATCTCGGTCTGCACAGCCTCCAGAACTGTGATAAATAGTTTATAATTCACCCAATCTCAGGTATTTTATTATGAAAGCACAACCGGGCTAAGATATCTTTTATATGTGAATGAACTTCAAATCCCAACTGTTTCACGTGCGTGTGTGCGCACGCATGTGTGTATGTTTCGGAAGATTACTTGGGTTCCAATTCCTGCTCTACCACTTACTGTTCATATGAACTTAATAAAATTACTTAATCCTTCTATACACCAGTCTCATCTAAAAAATATCTAAGTCATACACCAAACGGCTTACAGAGAGAATTAAATGAGTCATATGTAATTTCATACTTAGTATATCCACTTGGATATCTCATTGTAACTTTGGATTTAACAGGTGCCAAGCTTGACTTATCATCTTTGCACGTATTACTCGGATAGTCCAGCCTCTACTGAGAAGTTAATACTGGTTCAATTATTTGGGAGAGTGTATTAGATGGTTAATACGGTCACTGTAATGGGCAAACATTAAAAGGTGGTGAGGCTTCAGGATAATTTCTCTGTCTTTGGCTTTAGCACTCTTGATACTCTTTTGTCCTCTGAACTCAAATTCTCTTAAGATGTATGTTCTTTTACAACCGTCTTTAAGCGACTTTATTCCCAATGACTTGGAAAGCTGATCCTAAGACATTCACTTACTTGGAAGATTTGCTAAATGCTAGGAAGAAATAATCTTGCTTTTCTCAAAAAAAAGGCTTTTATAAGTTAATCTCTTCTAGATTCTTGACATCGAGGATAACATATAAAGAATGTGCTTAGCAATAGGCCTTACGGTAAAAGACCAAAATGACTATTCAATTTGCCTATATAAAAAGGTACAAAGAAATCTTCAGCTGCTCTCATTTGGCCCAGTATAGCTCACCATAATACCACGCTGGAATTTGGGAGTAAAACATCAGTTCCTTTTACCCTGCCTTGCGCTCTATAATAAAGCCTTCTGAAAGGTTTCATAAGGGCAGTCCCAACCATAGTAAGTGATTGTTTGAAGATTACAAAATTGAGGTTCTAACCAAGTATATTTCCATCTCTTCATGACTATTAGTATACACAATCCTTTGTGATTTTACCATTATCCCTCCACCATTATCAACTCTTCCTGCTAATTCTCTTTAATTTTATGCAGAAACCATAAATATTATACCATAAAAAACATATTTATTTGGCACATAAGTCCATTTATTTCTTCGCTTATTATCTTGCTAATTTGTGCTCACCCTTTAACATTCTCTCCAAAAATATCCCATGGGAAATTCTCCATCTCAATTCCATATTAGGTGTTCTTCCCATATATTACAATACCCCACCTCATGCTCGTATCTTCATACTTATTTTGTTATAAGTAGTGTGCTGGTACACCTCTAACAACTAGATCTCTTGGAGAATAAAAGCCCCGATATAAAAGTCTGTAAACATTGGCACCAACACATTCCTGAGCTGAGTACTTCATTTCTCATTCATTAAACAAGTATCTATTGAGTACTTAGTGTGTGGAATAAACAGATGCTGGGAATACAGCAACAATCCAATCAAAGTTTCTGCCATCAAGAGTCAGTAAGGATATAGCAATAAACAAAATCTATATAATAAAGTCAGGAGAAATGAATACCATCAAGAAACAAACAGTAACGTGAAAGCAAAAGACAGGAGGATGCGTGATTCTAGCAAGGGTGGTCCGGAAGGCCTCACTAAGGTGACTGATGAGTTCTAACCCAAGTGAACGGGGTGGGGTTGGTTGTGTGGATACTGCATCCAATGAAGGCTTCTAACAGGTGAAGGGAAAAGGCCAAGTGGAAAAACCTGGGTACAGGAGAGTGCTTGACGTACTTACCGGACGGTAAGGATAACCACCCAGCTAGAGGCGAGTCAGGCCAAACCACGATGTTAGTCTGAGTAAAACGGGAAACCAGAGAATAAGGGAATAACATGACCTGACAGGTTTAAAGAGAACACTTTGGATGTCCTGTGGAGTAGAGAGTGCAAAAGGACATGGAAGGAGGCAGGAGAGAAGGGTTCGGAGGGTCTTGCAGTGATCTAGTACAGCAGGGAGAAGTGATCCGCCGTTCAAAGGTCAGTGCCAAAAGAGCAAGGTAGGAGAGAACTGAGAATTCAGTCACCAGACGGACACTGTAAAAGCCAGGGGTGAACTTGAGAAGAGGCATTTCAAGGAGAAATGAAGAAAAACCCCCGACTGGAGAGGGTTCCGTATCAACCGGGAGTAGTACACTCATAAGTGGGAGCTGAATAATGAGAACACATGGACACAGGGAGGGGCACAACCACACACTGGGGCCTGGTGGGGTGGGGTAGAAGAACATTAGGAAAAATAGCTAATGCATGGCGGTTCTTAATACCTAGGTGATGGGCTGTAAGTGCAACTGACCACCACGACACACATTTACCTGTGTAACAAACCTGCACCTCCTACACATGCACCCCAGGATTTTTTTTAAAAAATGGTAGTAGGAAAACTGGAAAAATAGGTAAACCAGCTCTTAAGTTTTGCTCTGCAAGGGAGAGAGAGATGGCGGGGCAGTGAGCTCTGGGGCTGCTGGGTTCGCAGCGTTACTTTTCAACAGGAGGTAACAGCATACGTGCACGTTGACGACAATCCAACAGTGAAGGCGAAAGCAACGTGATGCAGGGGGAGACGGAACGCTGCAGGAGCAAAGCCACTGAACAGGAGCGGTGGCGGGGGTCTGAGGCACGGGCCGGTCAGCCTTAACCACGAGGAAAGACGTTTCACCAAGGTGGCTCCAGGGAAGCTGGGTGTATGGGGAAAGGGCAGTCAGAGGGAAGCTAGTAGATTTGGTGTTGCAAGCTTTTAGAAGTTTTCTCCAAATTGCTTCTACATTATCAGTGCAATAAGCAGGCAGGTCATCATGTGAAAGTGAGGAAGAGGGGACATTTCAGGCTTGAAGAGGAAGAAAAAAATCAGTGAATTATACTCGGTATGTGGTGGAACCGAGTCCTCTGAGCTCTGGGGAGCTGAGAGTGGCCTGAGAGCGGCCCTCTCTTCCCAACTCCACCTTCCGCGATGTCACATTGCTAACCTGAAATCAGCCTTAGTGGGAATATTTACAATACAGAAATCAGCAAATTTTACCTATCAAAGCTTTTTCCCCCTGAATAGCCAGTTTCGAAACTTTTACCAGTACATGAGTGAAATTATTCATATGGGTCAGTGAGGGAATAAAGTTATTAACGAAATATTGTCTAGCACAGGAGTAATGTAATACACAACAAATACAAAGGGCGTGCCAGCTAGCACCGAGGGCTCATCTGCAGTTCAGTCACGGATTTAAAGGGAGATGAGTCAGCCCAAGTGCGTGCATGCACGCAGTGTGAGAATCTTTCCCGCAGTCAATCCTAATTGCTTTGGTGAGACTCTGCAATGATCAATTTAGCCAGATCTCCGGTTTTGTGAGCTGAGGACAAGACAGGGAGGGAGGAGCAGGGGAACTGAGGGAGTGATTATAATGATGAATCGCAGAATATACGTTAGGTTGGGACGGAAAGAGGACACGGAAGGCGTGATGCCTCATGAGGTGGTAACAGCCTCAATCGAAAAGAAGTTCTGCTGGAATTCAAGAATTACTGAAATAGGAGAAGTGGTAAAAGTAACATAAACAGCCAGAACTGGAAGTTCAGAGACTCCATTTTTTTTTCCGTGTATCCTGAAAAATTAGCGTGATGCTTGGCATATACAGAGCACTCAATACATGTTTATTATTTCAGTGAATGCATCAATGTCATGAAGGGCTAGATGTCACAGACATTGCTGTAAATTATATACTAATTGGTGGGCTCAATAACTAAGAACACTGTCAGCGGACACCTTCAGCTGTCGGCACCTTCAGAGAGGTCCTTAGTAACAGAGAGCCACTTACCCCAAGTCACGCCTTCCGGGGCGGCCCACATCCAAGGAGTATTGACGCAGGCAGAGAAAGGCCCGGCCATTCCGTCCCAGTGTAGTTCTCTCTAAAAGGCTATTTTACCGTGAGAGCTTCCCTCGGGTCTGGCTGAGACTGCTGTCAGGGCTGCGTTTTAGCTGGCTTCTCTCTGTCAAATTCTGCTCCCGTACCCTCTTAACCATAGGAATTTATCCCAAAGCCACTCCCGAGTAAACACCCTGCACACTAAACCCTGTCTCAGAATCTGCTTTTTCCTAGTCAATTTAATCCAATCTCCTGCAACTTCATTGAGAAAGGTACTCTCCTAAAATGAGAGCACGCACACCCTACAGTATTTTTACACACCGAATTAGAACAGGTTTAATTAGTATGATTTCTATATACAGGTAATGACATCCTCAATGATCAATAGACGCTTCACGGATCATGTTCACTCATTTATTACTAAAAAGTTAGAAAAAAGCAAAAGAAACAAAATAATAAGAAACAGGCAAAGAAGGAGGCTTATAAGGAAACTTAATAGAAACATTTTTCTTCCAAATACTTTAGTTCATCTAATTGTTTCCATTTATCTTCCTGACTTTTTCTTTCAAATAATGACATTGAATAAGCAGTGGAATTCACATTATGCAGGCATGTGCTTACTCCATGTAATATTCTTTTATTATTATCTACTTAAGAAATCTGTTAAGTGTATTTGAACTTCATTGCTAGAAGCTAACATAAACTGACTTTTTTCTGCCCATTGCACAAAGCCTACACACATGCAATGAATGTCTTAATCAAAAATTTTTATTAACTAAAATCTATCAGAAATTAAAAAGGTAGGCCTTGGGTTCATAAAACAAATACACTCCAAGTTTATTTTTTACCATGGCCTACAAAGAAAGCAATCTTTTTTATTAATGGCTTAAATATCAAATACAGAAGTCAGTTTCAATGGAATTGTTTTTGTAATATCTGACTGTCACTACTAGTGCTACCTGACATAAACATAAATCCTATGCTATGAATAACAAGATTTAAGTGAAAAAAAGTATCTTTGGCATGCTACTACTTTCAAAGCGAAGAAAGAATAAGAATACATTCTTATTACTCTATGCAACTGTTTTTTACCATAAGGCAAATTCTGTTAAAATATACACCTTTGGAAAGATCTTTACAAAACTCTTTTCCATGTAGACAAACTGTTCCAGGGCAAGAAAACAAATAGGCAAGTAGAATAAAACTTTGGCTAAGGATTGTACTCTAAACTGTAAGGGCAAGCTGTAAGACTTACACTGGAGCCATGGAACATCTGGGAAGTGAAAGAGCATTGCAGTTTAACGAGTCCTGCACTCTTAAGGCATGGAGGCCGGTGCACGGAGCTTGTCAGCGGCCAGAACAATTCCTAGGCTCTAGTCCAGTATTGTCCAATATAATCATGATGTAATTTATAAGTGGGATTTTAAATTTTCTAGCATCCACAAAGAAAAAATAAACAGGTGATATAAATTTAATATTTTAACTAAATATATTTTAAATTTTTTATCATAAAGTGAATATAAAATATTACATATTTGATATTTTCTATGCTTATTAATAATATCATCTTTGAAAACCACGATGTTTTTCACATGCACAGCACATCTCGGTTTGTTCTTGCATATTCCAAATGCCTAACAGTCACATGTACTTAGTGGCCAGTGTATTAGACAGTGTAATACTGGATCTCTGGATCAGCCTTTCATATTTCTTAAATCACCATAAACCCATCACCCACTGGGAAGGCATGCTTTATTTGCAAATAATTTTTTCTCTCTCCTGTCAACAGCCAAATATATTCTGGTCTATCTCAGTGAGAGATTTAAAGCATCTATCTTGTAAGTTCTATTTCAAGGGTATTAAAAAAACTGTTTATAGATTTAAGTTAGATGGTGTTACTTTTAATATAGTGTTCTTGCTTATACATATATTTTAACTTTTTATCTTTTGAAGATGCACGTGAGTCTTCTATTTTTGTAGTGTCTTCATCCAACATTAAATGACAGACACGCCATGAGGCAAGAGGTGCTTGGTCCATTTTATAAGCTACTCCCATTATTATTCATTTAATTTCCAAATACCACTGTCGAAGTGAAGGCATTTGAGTCAGAACTGCTCACGCTAATGGTAAATAGTCTTTTCTCTAAGAACTGAGATTGGAATCATTTTTCAAAGAAAACATGGTGTATGAGTAAAGTGATGCGGCTCAGGTTAATACGTTAAAAGAGCTAAGTAAAAAGGATGCTTTGTTATCATTAATATTCCGAAACTTTGGATAGCACTCTGTCCTTGGCAATGTTAACAGAAGAGTAGACAAAGCCAAAAGCCATTTCAGATGCTGTACTAAGAGCTTATATAGGTGGGCAGACTTTCTGGTATCATCACATTTGGCACTCTCAGTATCATCATCAATGTCATCATCAGAAAATGCAAACTAAAAACTGTTAGGAATTAGGCATTGTAATAGCGTTTCACATACATTATTTTATCACAATTGGCACTGTAATAATTGTTCTATACATACTGCATAGATTTTATAATAAACTCTTGAAAAGCTTATATGGTAGAGATTAACATCCATATTTTAAAAATGAAAATTCTTAATCGGTTATTTCTGGTTGTAGATTCTTGAGGAATCGCTACACTGTCTTCCTGAATGGCTGAACTAATTTACACTCCCACCAACAGTGTAAAAGTGTTCCTGGTTCTCCACGGCCTCGCCAGCATCTATTGTTTCCTGACTTTTTAATATCTGCCATTCTGACTGGCTTGAGATAGTATCTCATTGTGGTTTTAATTTGCATTTCTCTAATGACCAATGATGATGAGCTTTTTTCAGATGTATATTGGCTGCATAAATGTCTTCTTTTGAGAAGGGTCTGTTCATATCCTTTGCCCATTTTTCAATGGCGCTGTTTTTTTTTTCTCGTAAATTTGTTTAAGTTCCTTGTAGATTGTGGATATTAGCCCTTTGTCAGATGGGTAGATTGCAAAAATATTCTCCTATTCCGTAGGCTGCCTGCTCAGGCTGATGATAGTTTCTTTTGCTGTGCAGAAGCTCTCGAATTTAATTAGATCCCATTTGTCTATTTTGGCCTTTGTTGCCAATGCTTTTGGTGTTTTACTCGTGAAGTCTTTGCCCATGTCTATGTTACGAATGGTATTGCCTAGGTTTTCTTCTATAGTTATTATGGTTTGGGGTTTTACATTTACATTTTACATTGTACACACACATATACAATTGTATAGAATACATATACATTGTACACGTACATATATGATTGAACATATGTAATTTACATTGATCCCACAATCCCATTACTGGGTATATACCGAAAGGATTATAAATCATTCTACTATAAAGACACACGCACAAGTTTGTTTATTGAGACAATATTTACAATAGCAAAGTCTTGGAACTAATCCAAATAACCATCAATGATAGACTGGATTAAGAAAATGTGCCACATATACACTATGGAATACTATGCACCCATAAAAAAGGATGAATTCATGTTCTTTGCAGGGACATGGATGAAGCTGGAAAACATCATTCTCAGCAAATCGACACAGAAGCAGAAAACCGAACACCTCATGTTCTCACTCATAAGTGGGAGTTGAGCAAGGAGAACACATGGACACAGGGAGGGGAACATCATACACCGGAGCATGTCAGAGTGTGGGGGCTAAGGAAAGGGAGAGCATGAAGACGATATCGAATGCATGCAGGGCCTAAAACCCAGGTGACAGGTTGATAGTGCAGCAAACCACCATGGCACACGTATACCTATATAACAAACCGGCACATGTATCCCGGAACGTAAAATAAAATAAAAAGTAAACATTAAAAATAAGAAAATATTTACTTGAGAGGCTAGAAAATGTACCTAAGTCACATCCAGAAGAAATAATTCAGAGGCATGTCTTCAGATGGTATATACACAATTAACTCAAACTGCACTGTTCCTCCTTTAAATCTTTGTATTTATTTTTAGAAAAGAAAATAATGATGTAAGTATAGCTGTGGAGTTACCAGAATCTCATGGTTAAGCAAAATAAGCATAAACGTGTTTGTTTATCTCATCCATTTGTTGTAGGGATTAAATAATAGATTACCTTGAAAGATCATACAGAGGTGCCTTGAACATAGCAGACACTCTATATGTCTTAAAAATCAAAGGAACCAAATACCTATGTGTTCGAAAATCATAAGGTATCTCTATTTCTCTGAGAATTGCCACAATTTTTAAATAGTCTTCAAAAGACAAAACAATGTAATAAATACCAATCTGATGTACGATGATTTAATCGGTTATAGCCACCTAATGGTATTATCTGTTACCCAGCCTTTATTTCCCCAACTTGTTGAGAAGTATATCGCAAATGTCCCAGTGAGAAATACTGGGTAGATACTTTCTCAGAAACCCGATCACAGCTACCATAATTCTTTTCTCATCTTTCTGAATAACTCTACTGTGGTGTAGAGACTGAAGAACATAGTTGAAACCAAAAATCTTAAAGTGCTTTGTTGGCCCAATACTATATTCAGAAATGCACAATATGGAAAAATGCATATTTAAGGGACAACTATTTTCAATGAAGATTCTTGTCCAAGTTCCATCACCAACTTACTTTGTACTGTCATTACATTTACATAAAGCATCTTTCCGGATGTGTTTTCAAAGCTTTCTTTTTTCTTCACTGAGGGTGTGGTGCTTAATGCAGTCCTGCTGTAACACACTGAGTCTCAATAAAAGTACATTTTACAATGTCTTGTTGCGATTATAGGCAATTGAACTTAACAAGCTCCATTTTATTTAATGCAAATTACTCTTCATTTAAAAATGCCTATTTTTCACCTTATTAAGCATATGATCATTTGAAAAAAAGTGTTCATACCAAGTAAGGATAGGTACATAATGAAACGTGATTTCTACTTTCTAATACGAACATAAATACACGTTTGCATGTACATTTCTGGATCTAGCTCAGTAAACTGCAACCCTGAGCAGAGGACAGGATAGGACTTGAGGATAGGACTGTTTTTCCCCAATCTTTCCATGGCTGGCTCGCTCTCAACCTTTCGGTCTTGGCTTGTTGCTAAATGACAATCCTATCAGATTAGGCCCCCTCATTACATTCAACTGCATAATTATACTTATTTTACTGAAAGCATTTATGTAGTCTGTAATTACACCATCTTCTGCCACTAGAATGCAGGCTCTCAGGAGGCAGGAAAATTCTGAGACTATTCACAGTTAAGTTCTGTGAGACCAAGACTTTGCTTGGCCCCGAGAAAACGTCTGTGAATGAACGCAATGTGAGATAGAAACTGTCTTTTACTATTTTCAAGAGAGTATTATCCAACATGCTAAATATCACCCAAACTTACTGCTTGCTCTTGTTTTACATAATAATTCATGTCTGAAAAGAATGCTCTTAATAGTCTTTAGGTTCTCACTTATGAGCCATTAAACATTAATAACCAGATGCACCTATTTCTCAAGTAACAAATGCAATCTATTTTTAAATTTAACACATTCATTAAATGAGATAAATTTTTAGGTTTTTAGTTCTCCTGTAAGAAAAATGGTTGCTTTTCTTAGACTTTTTCTCAGTTCTCTACAAGTTTTGTTTAATTGAACATGTTTCCCTTTTGAGTGAATTCCAAATGAAGAATGAAGAAAAATATGAGTGTGTTTGTGTTTGTGTGTGTGTGTGTGTGTATTCCATTTTTAAGTAATTACAAATGCCTTTATCAATATATTTAGTTTTCTAGAAACTAAAAAATCTGGATATGGCATATAATGGTTGGGTCAATGCCAGCAGAAACCAGAATCTACCTTCCAGGAATAATGACATGTAGGGTATATCTTGATAAATTAAGGTAAGTAAAATTTTTCATTCACGTATAATGATTCTATATTTATGGAATACAATGTGATATATTAATATATGTAGGCATTGTAGGATGATTAAATGAAGCTAATTAATGTATCTATCACCTCAGATACTTATTTTTCTTTTGTACTGATAACATTTGAAATCTGGTATTTTAACATCTTAAAATATGCAATACATTACGATTAGCTGTGTTCGCCAGTCTGTGCAATAGATCTTGAAAGCTTATTTCTTTTTTCTGACAGAAGTGTTTTACCCTTTCATCAACTTCTCCCCATTCCCCATTCTCACCCTCATCTTCTGGTAACCACCTTTCTACTCTCTCCTTCTGTAAGTTCAACATTTTTAGGGTCATGATAAAAGAACTGCTTCATGTCATTGGGCGCATACGTAATCCCCGTGATAGGAATCCTTGTCATTCTATGTATTTAGGAACATAAGCTGCCAGAGGCCAGGATTCAGGTATTACACTCACTGCTGTGCTCCTCCCCACAACACAGAAGTGGGTATTACACAAAGAGAGCAATCAGTAAGTGATTTTAAGCATATGGATACAGGCTTAAGTTAAAAATATGGCTTTGCATTCAGAAATTATTTAGAAAAAATGCAATAAATAATACATTCATAATAATAAGCAATGCCAATCTTTGGTGACTAAAACTGCTAGCAACAAATTAACCGTCTTGAAAAGATTATAGTAATAAGGCACAAATTAAATTCACATATAAGCTAGATGTGTTTCAAGACTATCACTTTGCATTGGTAAACCTGGCCAGCCATATGATCAAAGAATAGTTAGCAATATAGAAGATATAGCTTGTTATTAATCTATCTCTTTTAAGAGAAAAACAAATAACTGTAACAATTTTGCGTCCATAGATTTATCATCCTATATGAACTGTAAAACATAAATAGAATAGCAAGTTGTCACCACCTCAATTCTAAAGACATTTATCATCTTTCCATTTTGTGCAATGCAATGTTCTAGACTGAAGAGATATCTAAAAATCAAGGTGATCGAGTCCGTCCCTTATTAGGTCTCACAGTCTATCTGGTGTGACAGACATGTACACTACTAAGTGTTAAGTGATGCAAGAAGAAAATAAACTAAATATGAATGAGTCGTTCTGTGGAAACATGGAAAAAGAAGCAACTAATTTAAAAATAGCCTGTGTAAGATAACTCTATGTGAGAGATCTTCGATAAACTCTCAATAGAAAGAAAAGAAAATTACAAACTAGGCAAAAAAAAAAATGGCTAAGGGCATGCAGGTTCGATTCTGACAGGAAATGGCAGTAACTGCGTGTGGCTGTGTCACGGGCTGAGAGCAAAGCGGAAAAAGTTGAGGGGTCTTTGTGTTAGGATCATGGAGAGGACTGAAGGCCATACCAATAATTTGATGTTCAAGTTTAGAGTAACAGATGAGTGTCACTCCAAATAACTGTAATGTATTTCGTCAGTCAGCTCTCTTCCAACTACTCATCAACTATTTTCAGCTTTCTGTTTACGATACTGAAATCTGCACGCTTTTTAGGCTTATTTGATGAACTTATTTCCCCCAAAATATAGAAATCATCAAAATTAAACTTTCTATCAAAACACCTCCTCCTGTCTGCACTCATGTTCTCCTCACTCCCATCTGAAGAGCAGACACTGTAGTGGGTTGAACAGTACCCCCATCAGCCCTGCCAGGAAATGCATGTGAAGGGAAAGTCTTGGAACCTAATAAAGTGTGACTTCTATTTTCCTGCCAAAACGTAAATTATTTCCTTACTTGGAAATAGGACTCTGCAGATAAAATTAGTAATGGCTCATGCCTGTAATCCTAATACTTTGTGAGGCTGACACAGGTGGATCATCTGAGGTCAGGGGTTGGAGCCCAGCCTGGCCAACAGGGCAAAACCCCAACTCTACTAAAAATGAGAAATTTAGCCAGGTGTGGTGGCACATGCCTGTAATACCCGCTACTGGGGAGGCCAAGGCAGGAGAATTGCTTGAACCCAAGAGGCAGAAGTTGCAGGTAGCCAAGATCGTGCCACTGCATTCCATCCTGGGCAACAGAGTGAGACTCCATCTCAAAAAAAAAAAAAAAAAATTGTTAAGGATCTTGAGATGAACTTATCCAGGATGTAGAGGTCCTCAATCCAATGACTGGGATCCTTGTAAGAGACAAAGAGGACACAGGGACGCGCAGAGGAAGGACAAAGAGAAGAAGATGTGAGGATGAAGGCAGAGACTGAAATGTCGAGGAATACCAACGATTTCTGGCAACCACTGGAACCCATTAAAGATGCACAGGAGAGTTTCTCCCGCCAGCCCCTCCTGCCAACCCTGCCAACACTTTGATTTTAGACTTCTGGCATGGTGAACCACGAGACAGTCAATTTCTCCTGTTTTAATCCACCCAGTTTTCAACTGGTTGTGAAAGCCCTAGGAAATGAATACAAAAGAAAGGTAAGTCCCAAGAAATATCTAAGACTAAGACTTGTATAATCTGGCTACCACTCTGTATTAGCCAAATTCCTGCTTCTTACAAAAAAAAAGAAAAAAAATTCAACTTTACTCCAAACAAAATTTCTTTTATTTCTTGCATCTCTTTGGTTCTCTCTCCTGTCAAAAGCCAGGACTAACTTATATATTCAATATCTATTTTATAAACACACACACATACACACACACACACACACACACACACACACACACACACACACACGGCATAGTTTGATAGCAGTCATGCCGTTCACATTCTATGGGAGGACCACACACGTAGGCAAATAAGTTGGCAAAGTCAGTGGTCGGTGCCTCACCCAGCAGGTAGAATATGAAATTATCTGACCACAGAAACTCTTTATTGGATTTTTGTTTAATATGATATGTTTTTAATAGTTGGGCTAAACGAGAAATGATCACTAAAGGAAACTCACTTTTCAACTAAATTATTTACAGATACAGTATTTCTCTTTGGAGAAAAATTCAACGTCATGAAATTTTGTGTTCAAAATGTCTTTTCAAAAAAACATTTGATGCACTTTACACAACTTTGGTAGTTCCACTGCTGCCATAAATTTAACATTGATTTAATCTTGAAATTTCCCTTGACTAATTGTAGCCTATAGTAACATTTTCTCTTTCTCTGACTACCTGTACACCTAATGTTGGTATATGTGTAGGTGGGTAGAAAATAGGGAAGTGCCGTTCAAGGATACTGAAATAAAGCCAGTAACTTGATCATATGAAACTAAATCAAAATGTCAACAAAAACACAAAGTATTTTTGCAAAGTAAACTCAATGTCCCTCAGAACAACGTCACTTAACTATAACTTGGCTATTTCAGTAATAATGTTAATAATAATTATCACTAATATTGGAGTGTTAAATGAGTGGCAGAAATTATTCAAAGCTCTTTTATGCACACTCCCCACTGAATCGTTACAATACTGAGACGGACCCAGTTATTCCGCCTTTCTACATGTGGCAGCAACAACGGACGGGCGAAGCAGCTTGCCCAAGAAACCTCAGCAGGAAGTGTTAGGGCCTGGGCTGAACACAGGCGGCCGGCACTCCTAACCATTAAGGAAAGCTAAAAGCCACTGCTCATTCCAGAAAGCCTAGGAAGAAGAGCTAAGGGAGCAGCACAGCGAAGGCAGGCTAAGGGAAAGGCTGCACGCATCAGCAAGACCTGCTACACCCAGGAGCCAGTTTATATCACTGCTATAGAGAAGGGTCATCAAGCTGATGGCTCCATACGACCAAACATTAAATTTCTAAACATCTCATCTTCGTCTATCCCATGCTCACCAAATGACTGTCTTATTTTAATTTGCCTTCCGTCGTCATGTGTATACAAGGAGACATTTTGGCCAGAGGAGTGAAAAATAAGTTCCATTAACAGGTTTATTTCTCATCATAAATGAATAAATTGGCATTCAGGTTTCATACATCAGTCTCGTGTCACCTTCATCGGAGTGCATAAGCTCTTTTGAGTCTGATAAACCCTGGCAGAATGATAAAATCACGTCTCCTGCTCTGCAGAGCTGAGGCTCAGCCTGGGGTGGATGTCAAAGGTAACGTCCCACCGCTGCATCCCCGCCTTAGGATAGCCGGGGTGACTTCCACTGGTAATACTCACTATCTTGACACGTGCTGTGCCCCCATCTCCACAGCACCCGAGACCGCATCATGTCGTCTAAATCACAGCATTAAAAGATTAAAAAGTTCAGGGTTTGAAGAGATTTTAGAGCTTTCCTAGTTGCTATCTGGTGCTTGAATATCCTCTAAAATATTGCTTGCAAACAGCTGCTCAATCAGTGCTTAAAAATCTCTGGAGATTTTTTACCATCTCCCAAGGAGATGCTTCTCATTTTATGAAAAATGAGAGATTTGAGCCAGATCTGCTTCCTTGAAACTTGCAAACACAGGCAGGGACTGCTTGAACAAGGTCTATGCCTCTTTCACACAACAAATCTGCAATATCAGAAGAAAATTTTCACATCCCCATGTGTCTGCCCTTCTCAAAGCTAAGCGTCTCTAACTTTTCAATCATCCATGAATAGTCAAAGTTTTTGACCAGCACAAAGAATGTTTTCTAGATGATTTACTTCTACTAATAGGCTAAAATTGCAACATCATTACTGGGGGCACCTATGTGTTTTTCTCATACACTGTTTCTAAACCCCACCTTCTTCGTGTATCTTTGTTTTTACTTAGTGTTTAAGCAGGTGGGTGGGCCCTAACAATAGCACATAGATATTTCCGTTTAAAGGAGCCAATAAATAACACCCTTTTCTCCTCAAAAATTTACAATCAATTGAGAAAAACACATTATAAAACAAGCAGTTACAGATCAAAACATCAGCTTTGTCACTGACAAAAGCTGAAGGAGGGGATGTGACTTACTCACGCGCCAGCAATGGGTTTCAACACAGAATCCCAGGATTCGAATTCTCAACTAGACCAACCAACTGAGGTCTCCCATTCATGATACAGAGAAGCAAATCACTTGTGCTCCTTACAGGCAGCGCTGGAGAAAATCAGAACGAGAGGCAAAAAAGAGTGAACTACACAAACCAAGTTCTTCTCACCAAAATTTCCCATTAGAGTGTGAGGTGAAGAAAGACCAGGGAGTGTCAAGGACAATATTGCCCCAAAGAAATCAGAATGAGAGCACCATCAGCATTCTCTCCAAGTATTTTCTGAACACATTAGGCCTAACTATTATGCCTTTGGTCAAACACGGATGGTTATGGGGAGGTTAGGGTGAAGCTGAGAAATCTTGTCGAGTTTTCCTCTTACTCACCTTGGGCTACTAACAGAAGATACCACAGCCTGGGTGGTTTACACAACAAACATTTCCTGCTCACAGTCCAAAGGCTAGGGTCCAAGATTAAGGTGCTGGAAGACCTGGTATCTGGTGAAGGCCCCCCACTTGTGGTTTTCAGAGGAACACCCCTTTTCTGTATCCTCACGTGGGGGAGAGACTGATCGTTTTCCTGTGTTTCTGCTTACAATGGCACTATTCCCATTTATATGGGTGGCCTTGTCATGACCTCATCACCTCCCAAATGCTCAGGGATGGGGCCTTCCACACGTGAATTTGGGGGACACACACATTCTCTCTGTGTCAGTCATTACTCTCCCCTAACTGCATGTAGATTTTCCGAGGACTGCAGTCCAGACTGGGCAAAGATGACAGCTGGAAGGCAGGGCTCAGCTAGGTTCTTCTCCCTTTCTGTGTAGTCTCAGGGCTTCTTTGCATGGTCTCTACAGCAAGAAAGTTGACCTGTTTACACAACAGCTCAGGGTCCCAAGAGGAAACACAGAGAAACTTCCAGAACTCTTAAAAGCTAGACCTGGAAACCACCTAGGATCAGTTCACCACATGGTACTGGTAACACAGTCCTAGCCCAGCCTGGATCAAGTGAAGAAAAGGAGACACACGTTCCTTATTTGAATCAAAGGAATACCAAAGAATTTCCAGTTACCATTCATCTGCCACAGTCTACCTTCTGCACATACAGTTACCATTCATCTGCCACAGATTACCTTCTGGACATACAGTTACCATTCATCTGCCACAGATTACCTTCTGGACATACAGTTACCATTCATCTGCCACAGTCTACCTTCTGGACATAATCTGCGTTTTCTCCACTTGCCAAACACATTCAATCCCTCCCAAAACCCCAAAGCCTCATTCCATTGCCACATCAGGTTCAGGCTTGAGATAAAACCAGGGGAAATGTTGAGTAGTTAATCTATAAGACCACCACACGGCCTAATGTTAAGACAATCACTGGAACAAGACACGCTGACCTGACCTGCATGTAGTTTCCAAAGCGCCTTCCCCTTTACTGCCCCTTTGGCCGGCCTGAGGAACCTGAGATGGTCTTTGTGACACTAGTTTGCCGGCCCCTGAATAAAGGAGGTTTTCCTCTCACCACCGCTCATCTTTCCCGTCAGGCTTTGGAGCCATGAACAGTCCAACCTGGGTTTGATCACAGTCTCATCGTGTAACTAAGGACCAGGTACAGAAATGAGGTTTCTGTGTTATCTCCTGGAGTTTGTTTCCTTCCAAGTTCAAGACCTGGAGGCCGGATGTGGTAGCCTGCACCTGTAATCTCAGCACTTTGAGGGGCCAAGGCGATGAAGGCCGGGTGTTCGAAATCACCCTTGGCAACATGGCAAGATCCTGTGTCTACAAGGAGAAAATAATAAAATTATCAGGGTGCAGTGGCATGCACCTGTGGTCTTAGCTGCCAGCTACTCAAAAGGCTGAGACAGCAGGGTCACTTGAGCCCAGCTGCATAAGGCTGCAGTGAGCCCTGACGGTGCCACTGCATTCCAGCCTGGGTGACAGAGCAAGCCCACGTCTCTGCAAAACACACAAACAACAACAAAAAAACACATGAGCTGACATAACTAAGTTATGTGCTATCCATACACCTAACAGACAATGATGATACAAGAATAGAATAAACAAAGTCTAAATAAAGCCCATAATTTGTGCTCCAAAGTATTTTCTTTCGGCCCACTTTTGGTGGAGCTCTTGACACCAGGCACAATTGTTTTTAGTAGCTACATCCTGAGTTGCATCTCACTGGAACGGGTGTAGTTCCTTCAGCAAGTTGGTAACTGAACTGGTTCCAAGCCACGCTTACTCTAGAGAGATCACAGGACTGACCCATCATGCCATTTCTGGTTCCACAGCAATTAGCTGTGGAAACATGCCATTTCTGGTTCCACAGCAATTAGCTCTGGAAAACTATGTTCGCAGAATGAGTACTTGTAAGTATCTCCAAAGACCATAAAAGAGACGCTGGTACCAAACAACAGAAGACGATTATTTCTAATTTTGGCCTCTGCAGCTTGCCGGTTTGTTTATGTTAGTAATCCTGAGTTTAAAATGAAGTGCCCTAGCTAAGAGAAGGGATAATATCCCCAAGCATCCATAGCTGAAGTTGTCTTCACTTCTATAAAAGAGAAACGAGTTTCTTAAAACTTGCCAATATTACGAAGCATTCACTATTTTTAGACATTCAACATTTTTTTCTCACTGCTAATCTTCCACGCTAAGGATTTTTAAAAAAATTTTGTCGTATGCCAAAAAACACTGTATTTCCTGGGTGTACACTTGAGAATGTGTGGTCTCTAATCAACGATGTCAGCTCCAGATCAAAGAGTAAGGGGGAAATACAGATTACTGCAGTTTAAACTTAACTGTCTGAAGACGCAGTATTCTGGAGAAGCGGCTGTAATGCGTAACTTTACTTTTTTACCTAATTTAGAGTGCGCTGACTTGACTTAGGCAACGCTGGTTTCTCACCTGTGGGCTCCACTAGTTAGTACGTATCTACAGATGTTAGCAGGATGGATAATTGCTCAATTATTTTTGTCCTGACCTTCCGTGATATGTGCTTTCTTTCCTGCCTCCCTTACTAGGCAGAATGGTTAGTTTTATTCTAGGGTGTTCTTCTAGGAGAACTTGCCTTTGTACACGTTACAAATCATGCATCTTTGATCTTTCCCTCCACGTGAGCCGTCCTGTACCGCACACTGAAGAACTCCAAGTCTCCCGCATG
The DNA here is from genome assembly GCF_048565385.1 of Saimiri boliviensis. Classification (NCBI taxonomy): domain Eukaryota; kingdom Metazoa; phylum Chordata; class Mammalia; order Primates; family Cebidae; genus Saimiri; species Saimiri boliviensis. Next base: position 2,408,364 of record NC_133467.1, read on the forward strand.
TGGATGTCACCCCACATTATGGACCAACAGTAATATTGAGTCTCCTCTTTTAATATATCCCTCTTGTCACTTTACTAAACATTTCAAAAAGACAGAAACGTATTATTTGGACTCAGACTGCCGTTTTTAAATAAAAAATCTGTACTCTTTTTTGAAAACTCATACATGATCTTTAACACGTATTTCACTCCGTCTTTACGGAAAGCTTACATGGCTATTTAAGCCAGGACAACTGTGATCTACCTGTAATCTGGAGCTCTTTTATTTCTCTCCATCCCACCAAAATAACCGACAGCAGCTCACCAGTTTCATCTGCAGGTTCTCTGCGTGCTTGGTGACAGCACCAGCTCCCTTCAGAGGCAATGAATCCACAGAAAGTACTCTAGGTGCTCCACTCTCCTCAGCTATTTTGGACCTAGTTTTCGTCTTATCAGCAATACCATTTGACAATCAATTGCCACAACCGAATGAGCTGAAGCAACCTGAGAGTTTAGCGGGCATCCTTTCTCACTATCTACTCCTTACACGCTGTTGTTAATTCTAGCCAGTCTTGTTTGTCCTGATTGTCTCTTTGATAGCAGAAAAATTTTTAAAACCTATTATTGTTTTTAACATTTTTGTAAGCTTTCCATTCAAAAATTTAGTCTTTACCTTCATGATACCATTCTTAGAATATGTATTAGAGCCACCCAAATGCCACCTCTTCATCCAAATTTTGTTCATATTGCATGACATTATGCAAAGAGATTTATTGTTACATGAATTTCACCGAATGTCTTTTCTTATTAATTTGTAATATATTTATTGAAATTTTAGTCTTAAGGGCTTATCTAGAGTCTTTGCCAATGTCTTTCTAAAACCATCAAAATCTAACCACGCTTCTAGCCTGCTTTCTCCCTCTGGCTTTAGAAATTTTTAGGTAGTATTTCGCTTGTGCCTTTCTACTTAGTACATTACTGTTGTTCATGCATGGGCCCAAGTGTTTTCAGAGAGATGAATACACTTGATACTCTGAGTTCCTTTCAAGAATAATGCAATTTACAGTCTAAATGGAACCGTTCAGAGCAAGGCTAACACACAGGAAACCGAGTTTCGAGAAGGCAGAACCTGCCCTTTAGAACTTAACAGGTCGGTTCAGGGCTGTCAATTAAACGCACCTCTCCTCCTCAATTAAAATCTTCTTCAGAGCAGAAATCATAAGATCTCTCATTTTGTCAAGTCCGTAGCAAATTATCAGGCCAAACATAGGCATCTAGTTCTTATAAATAACTTGACATAACATTTCCATAAAAGTAAAATCTGATTTATATTTCCGTGTTATATATTACTATATATTTAACTCAAATGCTTCTTTTTGAATTCTACTATATTTTGTTAGAGAATATTAGTGCTACTCGATTTTGTACCCTTGAGCTACTTGATAAGATTATAGTTACATCTATTTTAAAAAACCATATGATATACTCCAGAGTTTAAGTCAGCTCTTCATTTTGTTTCTGTTTCTGATACCAGAAAAGGATTAGGATATGAAAATAAACATATGGGAAGGAAAGAAATCTTCATCCTATAATGTTTTATGATACTATTTTTCCCCATTAAAGTTCCTTCTTCTTCCCCAGTATTACTGAGGTAGAATATAACTGACAAAAATTATATATATTCAGTGTACAATATGATTTGATGTACATATATATTGTAAAATAATTACAATTATTTTGCTTCAGTTTATATTTTTAGAATAAAACCTAGTCCTTACAACCTCCAGAATATGCACATCTACTCAAAACCAAGTTATAGCTATCAATTTTCTCATGCACCCACGTCTTTGCATGAGAATTACATTAACATTCTGAAAACTGGTGACATCACTCAATTCTTTATCTACCTATATGTTTGGCCTGCTAATCTGTCTTCTGTTATATAACCGTCTCTTACATCCTAAAATGACTTCTAAAATTCATTTTACATGAGTTTTCTCACTTTGTCATGCCTGTCTAAATTTTAACTTGTTTTCCATGGTGTCTTATGAAGATAATTATTCAGTTTTCTTATCCTGGAACCCACTACATCAGACATCCCCAAACTACGGCCCGCGGGCCGCATGCGGCCCCCTGAGGCCATTTATCCGGCCCCCTGCCGCACTTCAGGAAGGGGCATCTCTTTCATCGGTGGTCAGTGAGAGGAGCACAGTATGTGGTGGCCCTCCAACGGTCTGAGGGACAGTGAACTGGCCCCGTGTAGAAAGTTTGGGGACGCATGCACTAGACAATACCTCTCCTCTTGCCAAATATAAATTTACTTGGCTCTGGTACACAATGTTGAGGGGTCAGTCACCTAACTTCACTTAAATAAAATGGCAACACTGTTATTTTTTCCAAACCCAGCAAAGAGAGTTCTCGCTAGAAATTTTTTAGAAACCATTTCTTCCTCTATACCAACCTTCACTAAACCACCTCCTTCTCATTTCTACTCTTGCCAACACCCAATACAAGGACATACAACCAAATTTTAAAAATCCGCATTTAGAAACAAAAAATAAAGCCGTATTTCTTACTGATACATAATAATTACATGTATTATAGGGTACATATGATATTTGATGTATGTATACAATATGTAATAATCAAATCAGGGCAATTAAGACATTCATCACCTCAAACATTTATCATTTCTTTGTGTTGGGAGCATTTCAAATCTTCTAGCTATTTTGAAATACATGATAAATTATTAACTAGAGCCACTCACCTGTGCTATCAACACCAGAAGTTATTTCTTCTAATTCATCCCCTGCCCCCTACCCTCCCCAGCCTCTGACAACCAGCGTTCTACCCTCTATCCCTATGAGATCAGCTTTCGTAGCTCCTACGTAAGAGCAAAAACGTACGATATTTGTCTATGTCTGGCTTATTTCACTTAACATAATGACTTCCAGTTCCACCCACGTCGCTGCAAAGGAGAGATTCTATTTTCTATGTCTGGATAGTACTGCCTTGTCTATACAGACATTCTCTTTATTCATACACAGACAAACTGCTTTTATATCTTAGCGGTTATGAAAAGTACTGCACTAAAATGACCATGCAAATATCTCTTGGGTATATTAATTACCTTTTTAAAGAGATATACCAAGGAGTAAAACTGCTAGGTTATACGGTAGCTGCACTTTCCGTTTTGGTGAGGAAACGTCATACTGTTTCCCACAGTAGCTATACTAATCGACAGTCCCACTACCAGTGTACCAGCATTCCCCATTCTCTGGATCCCCTCCAGCATCTGGGTTTTGTTTTTTTTTTTTTAACCTTTTTGATAAGGAACATTTTAAGTAGGATGAGAAGCTATCTCCATGTAGCTTTGATTGCACTTCCTGATGATTAGCAATGTTGAACACTTTTTCCTATGTCTGTTGGCCCTTTGTATGTCTTCTTTTGAGAAATGTCCATTCAGATCACTTGCTCATTTTTCAACTGAATTATCTGGTTTTTGCTGTTGAGTTGTCTGAGTACCTACATATTCTCGTTACTAATGCTCTATCGAGTGGAGAATTTGAAAATGCTTTCCTGTTTTGCAGGCTGTCTCTTCACTCTGTTGGTTCTTTCCCTTTCTGTGCAGAAGCTTTTTCTGTGCAGAATATCTGGGACATATTCTGCTTTCTGATTAACACAAACATTTAGAGAACTCTTTAGCCATTCTAACCTTATTGCTTGATGTAATCCTATTTGTCTATTTTTGCTTTTCTTGCCTGCGATTTTTGAGGTCTTAACCCAAAAAAATTATTAACCAGACCAATATCCTGAAACATTTTCCCAATGTTTTCTTCTAGTAGTTTCATAATTTCAAGTATTGCATTTTAAATGCTAAATGTGGTTTGTTGTAAAAATCATTAGGTCCTAATTTTGGTTACAATTATTAACCTATTTTATATCATTAGATCATATCATAAGCATGAAATGTCAGACAAGTGAAATTGCATAATTTGGTTTGATTCAGTGGTATAATACAAGCTCAGCTCATAACAATGTTCTCACACTCTTCACTTTATTCAAAATTAAACCAACACAAACACAGAAATTCAAGAACTAAAGAAATATCTACTAACAGAATGTGACTTTTCCATCACAGGCTCATTTTTCCAAAGTCTGTGAGCACAAAGACAAGAGTTAAACCTCGCTGTTGGGCTTAAGGACAAGCAGTCTGAAAACTGAAGTGGTGGGCTTCTCAAAGGTGAGAAAGTAAAGCGCGGTCCCCACTCTATTCTGCAGCCAAAGGAAATCTGATGGAAAACATCTGGGACATATTCTGCTTTCTGATTAACACAAACCTTTAGAGAACTCTTTAGCCATTCTAACCCTATTGCTTACATAAGCTTTGGACTTGGTAAATGAAGGATGTGATATTTAGTTCTGTAGCAGTCACCTTGTAGTCACGAAGCAACAAACCTGAGAGCGAAGCCCAGCGCTTTGATGATGGGTGCAGAAGGCTGTCACAGAGCTGCTGAACCAACACTCAAACTGCTATGTGGAATAATCGATATTTGTAAACAAGTAATTTAAGCCACCGTTTTGATATTACTATTATATGCAGCCCAATTTTCCTTATAAATAGGAAATATTATCTAGTTGTAAGTCAAAACTATAAGTTGTTACTCTGCAATGAAAATGATGTTAAAATGGTTTTAAAGATGAAACCTTCAAAGGTAAATAGTAAGAATAAGTACACGTGAGCTGTTTCATGACATTACGTGTAAAAGGTTTAAACGTTAAAACTGCACTACGCATACACTTTGCTTACATGTATTCCTCTGGGCATGCTAAGGAAGATAACTGCATTTAGAATACGTCAAAACATAACAGTCTGAATAATAAGAAATGGTCTTGGTCATTTATTAAGGTAATCAATTGTTTTATTCATCATGATCAACAACGTACATTCAGAGTGCCTTCTGTAACTGAAGTTCTAAAAATATAAACAAAGACATATAAGCCATGATTCTTGTAACCTAGAGGCTTCTAAATCAATTCACTCTACAGGAAGAAACTAGAGAAACAATAAAACTTACAGTAAGTCCATATTTCCAAGTTCTATTCGAAAAATCCTGTTTCTACTCTAGTTGCAGGAAAATATGGTCCAACCAGTTAAAGTTTTCAGAGGTAAATGATAAAAATGATGAGAGTAGGTACTTCTATTTGTAAAAACAGAGCTGAATAAATGCCCTAATAAAGGAAGTGCAGCTGTGTCTATAAATCCCCTTTGTCAGCTTGAGTAGGATATATATGATTCATGTTTTTTGATATTACTATTTGTACTCAGTGAACTCAGTTTGATTCCATAAAAATTGTAATAGGATGTCAATTTTCATTGTCCTCAAAAGTAAAGATGTTATCACTTTTCAATGTACAGGCCTCAAAATATTACATTTTATATCATAGAATATAGTAAAATGTAAATGTAATTTTTGTTGATAAAATTCAAACTTAAATTTACAGCTTCAATTCATTAACCAGTTCTAATTAAGAATGTTCAGAAGAAACAAACCAGACATTAAACTCAATCAAATGTACAAGAGGCAAGGTGGTACTGAGAAATTTGATTCTACTTGATTTGCCAAATAAAACACAGGAAGCAATATTTGGGGCAGATTTATTCTTTAAAAAATTAGAAGTTTATCTAAAGTTCCAATTTTGCTAAGCATCCTGTTATTTTTGTTTTGTTTTATAAATATGACAACTCTAAACTGCAATATATATTTGAGTAAAGTATTGACCACTCCCCTCCATTTCTTTGGTACCACTAAGTTACCCCTTTATTAAAGCAGATGCTTTCTAACAGTCAAATCATCCAACGTGCACTTTCACCCTTTAGTTAGGAACCGGGAATTGAATTACACAGATGCATGACACATGGCTTCTAATCTTCAAGTGTTCCCCTCCTTTAACGGTAGAGTTATCACTGAACGCTGCTTTCTTGATTATGCCTCACTAAGGACAAACTTGTGAGAGTCATCTCAGTGCTTGGAAGACCCATAATGTTCTTTGTTATAAATCACTGTCTTCTCGTTTGTAGTTACCCCCATTCCCATTACTCCGCAGCTGTCACTCCTCCCCACCAACCTGGTCCCCAAAAACCTGAGAGCCCCATGTGGACACATGTCTTGCCATGTGGTTTATTTATAGACCCAAGATATTTTTTTCCTGTCCTTGAGATTGCTCAAACTTTAACTCTCACTTTACCTTTGGTTAATAAAGAGGTTGCATTTATTGAAATTTAGTATTTTGCATATATGTTTTCTCCATATTTCCCTTTTAAGATCTGCCAAACAACCACTTAGACTACTTGTCTCAGCAGACATTCACAACTGCCAACTCTGTTTCACACTTTCACAGCTGGAAAATGTCAACAGATTTCCCAAAGAAGTGTGAATCCAGAAAGATCAAGATCACAGGAAAAAAGACTCAAAAAAGCAAAGCAACTGATAAAGCTAAACATTCATGCTCCTCGGACTCCCTATCAGATGCTCATTTAAAAGTAAATTCTAGGAAGCAACATTGGGAAAAGAGTGATAAGCAGTAAAAATTACTTTAAAAACACGAATCCTTATTTTAACGGTTTTGCACATCACGTTATTTATTACCTTTGTAACAGCACGTGCGCACACACACACTTTAAAACCCCATCGGCCTTGGTTTATCAACTATAAATAGCAGATGTTTTATTACACACGTGACAGAATATTTTGTGGCCTTTTCCCCACAATGGCAAGACCCATTGGATGGCAATGCTAGAGTGATTATTGTATCCACATAGTAGGGTCTAATTTTTATAGAGAATACTACTTTACATGGTATTCATTTAAATGACACAATTTGTTTTGTCTCTCTAAACAAAACATGTAAATGTCTATCTTCAGCTTCCTCATTTGTTAAAATAACTAATAAAATACCACATGTTGGTTGATTAGGTAAAGTAATATATCAATGGTATTTTGTAAATTAAAATCTCTATATAAGTTTCAGGCAGAAAACAAACATATTTTGATACATTACTGAGTATAATTTTATATGATTGTAGGAATTAGAGTGAAACATTTTTATTTATCAATCAAGACTTTTATATAACAATAGAGTGGCTATTTTGTCATATTTATTTTAAGCTCACAATAAAAGTTTTAAAGCTGTAAATTGAGCTTTATAAAAAATTTTTGCTACCATTATTTTATGTAGTCATGTGTCAACTAACAATGGAGATACATTCTGGGAAATGTGTTGACAATTTCATTCTGCTAATATCATAGAGTACACTCACACAAACCAAAATAGCATACCCCCTACACACACCTAGGATATATAGAATAGCTCATTGCTTCCAGGCTACCCAGCAGTACAGCATATTACTACGCTGAATACCACAGGCAAGTGTAGCTCAATGGTAAGCATTTGAGTAGCTAACGTATTTGATCATAGAAAAGTTACAGTGAACATACAGTATGACAGGTAACAAATGGCCCACCTGTACAGGGCACTCACCGTGAACACAGTTTGCAGAACTAGAAGTTGCTGTCGGTGAGTGAGTGGTGAGTGAATGAGAGGGCAGAGAACATTACTGTGCACCCCTATAAGCTGTGTAAACACTTTAGAGTTAGGATACACCAAATTTATAGAAAACATTTTTTATTCAATAATAACCTTAGCTTATGATAATGTTTTTACTTTGCAAACTTAAATTTATTAACTCTACATTTCTGAATAATCTTCCAATTTTGCTTGCTATTTCCTACCTTCTGATCTTGTTGGTTTAGTTCATTTCCTGCTTTGTGGAGTCACTCTTGCTACACCCCTTGAAACTATTTTTTTCTTGGCTTGAGTCTTCTGAATTGTCTCACTCTCCAATGTGCAATACTGGCACTGCCCACTTCTCTGTTCTTCCAGATCTGAAAACTCAGCCTGGATGCTTGTGGTAAACTGAAGCTGGAGAACACAGGGGCGTCTAAGAGGCTGCTGGACCATGCTTAATTTACTCAGGACCATGCTTTGAGACTTTAATTTTCATATGATCATCTTGGTGAGAAATGTTACCCGTCCCACTATTAAATCCATCCTCTCCTTGCTTTCTGCACTCTCACCATGATTACTTCTTTAACTCCATTTCTGCTCTGGCCTCTTCATCGCTCTGCCTGCCTCCTTTCCGGCCCCACCACTCCCAACTGTGCCCGGTATCATTACCAAGGAACATCTAACGGTCCTGAGAACACTCAGTTTCTGTCCATCACTTTGTTTTCACCTCTTGCCATTGTTATATTACAGCAACAGCAATGTCAAAGAACTTTCTAAAGTGCAGCATGACTTTTCTCACTACGCATGTTCTGTGTCTTATGAGGAGATCGACTCTTCTCTTTCTGCTTTCTTCACTTGGATACCTCACTATCTGTCCACGTCTCTACTGAGGCACAACTTTCTTCAAGAAGGCTTTCTTTTGAGATGGAGTCTAGCTCTGTCACCAAGCTGGAGTGCAGTGGCATAATCTCAGCTCATGGCAACCTCCACCCATCGGGTCCAAGTGATTCTCCTGCCTCAGCCTCCCAAGTAGCTGGGACTACAGGTGTCTGCAACCACGCCCAGCTAATTTTTGTATGTTTAGTACAGATGGTGTTTTACCATCTTGGGCAGGATGGTCTCAATCTCTTGACCTCATGATCCACCGGCCTCAGCCTCCCAAAGTGTCGGGATTACTGGTGTGTATCCACCTGCCACATCAGATTTTAACATCTTCTCTAGGTTTCTGCATCCCCGTAATTTTGTCATAATTTATTGACTTAACTGTCCACCCCTCATTCGTGTGAAACAGCTGAAGAAAGTACAGCTTTTTTATCTCTGCCTAGCATAAAGATTCTGGAAACATAAATGCTCAAAGAAGTTGCATTTAGAAATGGGAACACCAAATAAATAATTAATGAGTTAACAGTGGGACAGACTGAATCAATCTGTCCATTGCGCCTTTCTCCCATTCCCTTTTTGAGACAGAATATGCAGGTGTCACATCAGATTTCAACTGTGGTCAGCTAGCAGAAAAGTACCGGGATATCAAAATGCTATTTGGAAAAGTGAACTTTACTTCATTTGCATTATGTTTTATGAAAAATTGAGCTAAAAGGCTCTGCAAATGATTTGACTGTAATAGGTAATTCTAGTTTTCCTGGAGTTTGTTTCTTTCATTTAAAGAAAAGATTAATCTATTAATCCCCATCAATTTAAATTCTAATTTCTCAGACAGTATGAGCCATTAATGATTAGTTAATTCAATTCAGACTACCAAATAACAGGTACACTCAACAGAATGCAATGGAATACCATCATTCTAACCTGAGCAGATAACAGGCTAAAATATGCCAAGTTCAAAGAGAGGAAAGCTATGAAAATAACATGTTTTATAGCCTTTTGTTTGGATTAACAGAAAGTTTGATTATTAAACCTCTGAGGAAATCTAAAAAACCAACAGACCAATTAATCTTGGGTTTGGCTAAGATGACAAAGAGTATTGTGAAGAATATAACACTTTCCATATTGCATGCATTCTCAAGTGGAGTCAAGTCATGAATCCGAATGGTAATAGCACTGAAGAACAGGCTCAATGCTGTACCGTACACATCGTAGGCATACAGGCGACACAACAGGCACTATCTCCGATTCTGTCTCTCTACATTTCTGGACAAGTAACGCCTTCCTAGAACTTACTCATGCTTTTCAGTCTAATAAACATAGATAAAACTCTACACTATATTTGATGACAAAGATTTAGATTATGGTTTTCTCCCTGTAACTGGCATCATCCATTATTTAGGATGATTTCTTAATATTTTATCCATGGGTACGTGTCTGAAACACCTTTCCTTAACAGATATTATACGTAATATTTCTAAATGATTCAGGCTGCCATTTGTAGTTAGAGATTACCTTCTCTTTAGAACTTAATTCCATCCATAAACTTTTACTTATTTAAAAATTATAGACTTTCAAAAATGACAAACCAATGAAACCATTTTGTGAAAAATCCTTTAAATCAATATTTGTACTTTCTTCATCTAAAACTGAAAGATTAAACAGTCACGGTTGTGTTAGTCTGGGTCTGCTGAGAAGCAGATGTCAAAATAGAATTAGTGGGGATGTAGGTCACTTTCTTATTGCTGCTGGAAGAGACGACTACACGTTCAGTGGCTTAGAACACACTTCTGACTTCACAGTTCTGGAGGTGGGAAGTCTGAAGCAGACCTTCCTTCTAAAGTCAGGAAGGCTGCCTTCCTGTGGGAGGGTCTGCACAAGAACCCACCCCCGGCCTTTTCCAGGTCCCAGAGCCCCCTGGCAGCATCACTCTGGCTTCTTCCATGGTCAAATCTCCTTCTCTTCCTCTGCTTGTGCCTTTTTTCCCTCTCTGACCCTTCTGCCTCCCTCTTATAAGGACCCATTTGAACCACTGAGTCTTCCCCGTTAATCTACAATGACCTCTTCCTCCCCGCATGCTTAACTTCACCACATCTGTGAAGTCCCTTTACTCATGTAAGATACCTTATTCACAGGTTCTGACAATTGGGACACAGACATCTTTGGAGGGCAGTTACTCAGCCCATCACAATGTCTACAGGCTTTATGGGAGGAAGTACCTATCGCAGGAAAAGGGCAGAGACCACCACAACAAAACAGTGTGGGTGAGCCATCAGACTGCCACATAGGTCAGACCCCTGGGAAGAACAATGGAGGGAAGGAGAACTGGATAGAAGAAACCACAGAGTACAACGCTGCACTAAGGAAATGTGGCCAGGTCTACAGGGAGTGCTCAAAGCAAACTGCCTGTTAAGTGAGTGAACGAATACACATGAACAATGGTCACGCTGGAACAGGCCTGCGTGAGCTCCCTGCTGCGTGAGTGAGTGAACACATATGAACAATGGTCATGCTGGAACAGGCCTGTAAGCTTCCTGCTCTGTCACTGGCCAGGAGCAGCATGAACATTATTTCAGAATAACTAGACCTCAGTTATCCACGGGGGAGGTAAGAAATGAAGTAGAGCAGGTGAACTAGGATCAGAACATGAGAATCCCAATACATCTTGCTATGAAAGGAATTCATTTGATTGTTTCTTGGTGACCATTTAAATTCAAGGATAGAAATAATATTGCTGGTGTGAATTAAGAGAACTAAAAAGAAGTACTTGAAGTTAGAATATTAAAACTTCATTCAAAGATAAACTGAAGGAGTACCTGAGAGAATAAGAAAATTCCTTGAAAAAAGAAAGAAAAAACAAAGCATTAAACCATTTAAAATAACAAATTTAGAATAACACAGAGGTCATGATTTAGAGATTAATTTTAGCTTGACAAAGTTTGAAAGAGGCAACAAAATGACTAAGTCACCCATAAGAATAATTTCCCTAAAGCATTCAAAGAATGCCTACCTTCATACAGTGCCATTTGCTACGAAATTCTCCAAGAAGTATCAGGGGGAAAAAATTTTAGTAAGGTGACCTTCTTAAAATGGTCATTATTTGCCACGAATTAGTCTGAGATGTAATGATATTCCCCAAAAAGAGTATCCGTCTTTTTGGTAGTTATTTTTAACCATGATAGGAAGTAATAAGTAGATATTATGTCCAGCTACAAGTTACAGCGATTCCTACATTGCGGTACTACAGCCAGATTTTATCATGAAATAGGAAATAACCTAACCACACATCAGGAATTGTTTCGTAAGTAAAAGCTTTGCAGCTGTAGTTCTGTAGGAGACTTTGCTCCACTATTAAAATAGAACATGGTCAGTATTTTACAGTCAAATACGAGTCAACTCATGTCTTTCATTAGAATCACATAGAAGATATATATTACACATTTATAGAAACAGTACACGTACGACTATTTTATACTATAGTCTCTGGCAAACAAAAGAAAGTAACGTTATATTAGAGGCTAAATTTTACCAGTAGCGCTTGTTGTGAGCAAGAAGATAAAATACAGTCAGCAGTAAGCTGCAATTCTGGGAGTATCATCTTTGGTAGAAATGAAAAAGAAAAATCTCTTTCTCAGGAAAGCAGTCTACACATTATTCCCTGGAGGAGGAATATTATAGAATCAAATATTGTCCTCAATAAATTCCCTCTTATATTCTTAAAATACATCTACTTTATTGTGACTAATTTAAATTCTACTTAAATATACTGGGCTTAGTTAACTTTCATTGGTTTACATGCAAAATCTCAAAAAAATTCAGGAAATTTTTCAGCACAGCCATGGAGCTGGAAGCTGTGACTGACTGCATTTACGAGACTTGGTCTAGAATTTGGCCTGTAAGTAATGTGATCTTTTTGTGTTTACGGATGGCTTCAAAAGAGTTCCTGGGTAGAAAAGAACAAGGCAGGAAAGATACAAATGGTATTTGAATATTACAACTGAATCAATATAAATATACACATAGACAAACACATATACATGTAAATATATTTGACCTTGCCACACACAGTAGCTCCTGCCTGTAATCCCAGCACTTTGGGAGGCTGAGGCAGGAAGATCACTTGAGGTCAGGACTTTGAAACCAGCCTAGCCAACATGGTGAAACCCTGTCTCTACTACAACTATAAAAATTAGCCGGGCATGGTGGCACATGCCTGTAACCCCAGCTACTCTGGGGGCTGAGGCATTAGAATTGCTTGTCCTGGGGGATGGAGGCTGCAGTGAGCCGAGATCCCACCACTGCACTCCAGCCTAGGTGACAGAGTGAGACTCTGTCTCAAAATAATAAATCATAAAAGGTAACTAACTATATCTGACCCGGTCAGAGTCACCCAACTAGTAGTGATGATAAGAAAGGCAGTGTAGTGTACTGCTTTCTGAGGGCGGTGGTGACCCAGTGCCACTAACTGGGTAGCTTCAACAACAAACATTTCTTCTCACGTCTTGGAGGCAAGTCCTCTGAAATCGGCTTGCCAGCAAGGCTGGTTCCCTCCGCTCCTTCGGAGGAGAATCCCCACGCCCCTCTTCTAGTTTCCGGTGACCTCAGGTGTTCCCTGGCTTGTAAATTACACAGCATGCTCCCTGTGTCTTGCCATCTTGTTCTCCCTGTTTGCCTAACTCTGCACACAAATTTCTCCTGTCTGTAAGGATACTAGTCACGCTCGATTAGGCCCCACCCACATGACCTCATCTCAACTCCGCCATCTGCAAAGACTATTTCTAACTAAGTTTACAGTAAGAGGTGACCTTTATCATCTCTTGGGGGGCGGGGGGGGGGCACAATTCAACCCATCATAGATGGAAGGTCGAATGTCTTCTTATGGAAATATACAGGAAGTCTGAGAGCGCCCATCAAGAGGAAAAGGTAGTTAAGAAAGTTCTCTAATAATCTGCTCACCTTTAGGACAAAAACCAGCCCTAAATAATCTGATCTAGATTAGACAGGCAGTTACTATTCTCAAAAATTACTCTGTTGGAACGAATGTTCTAGAGCAAATTGGGAATCCCGAGTATTTACCCTCAGAGTAGTATCATTTTTCTGAAGACATTCTTGAATAAAATGATTGTACGTGGTTAAAAAAAAAAAGCCAACAAGCTTTCAACTATAATTATAAACATAATCCCTTAAACCTAAATGCTTTGTATTTAAAGCTTGAGTCTCATTAAAAATAATAATTTGGTGTTTATTCTCTTTTCTTCCTGATTGAGCCATCTGTGTCTAGGAATAGATACCAATAAAAATACTACTGATAATATGACTACAAATTATCTGTGAAATGATATTTAGATTTTTAGCCTATTAGATAATTCACCAAATATTCAAGTCCATCTGACAACAAGAAGTTACTTTGATTTGCAGTTTCATTCAGTTATTTGACGTATCTGTCCATCCTCTCTACAGTGGGTTGAATTGTACACCCCCAAAATTATGTACAAGACATCAGGAAAGTAGGCTTACACACTAGGTGTTAACTACGACATAATATAAAATTATTTGAAATGGATTAATGATACTCAATTTGAAGTAAGCCAATATAGTTTAATGGGTTTTTAATACCAGTCAGGTATTTTATATTGTTGTATTTTTGTAAACAGATTTTAAAGGTTTTATTGATCATGTTTCATGTTGCTTTTTTGACTTGTGAGTAGGATGGAGAGTAAAGTCTGTGGAGTAATCAAGTGGCTATGACCCAACGGCCACAAACAATTGAGTGTGTTGTGAACCCGGGTACACTCTTTGCTCCATTTTAATTTCTAAGGACCTGACCCAGTTAGAAGGTTCCTTCTCTAAGGACTAGCCTTAAAGAAGGCACAAGAGCCTCAGAACAGCCCAGAAACAGAGAAATCAGTCAAGAAAGAGAAAAGTACCACAGACTCAACCGTGAAAACAGATTTAAAAAAAAAGTTCCATGGGATTTATATATGAAAATAGTAAGGTAGAACAGAGAGTATTAATCATGTTGCAATTTAAGAGTAGTCCTAGAAGGATTTCGTTGTATGTTTGCCATCCAAGAAGGTTTAATACATACGAGCTGTTCGACCTGGGTAGCTAAGCCTCACAGGATGAACGATGACATGCCACTGCAGTCAGGAGAGCAAGAAAGTTCAATTATTCCAAGGGTAGAGAGTGGAGCTATTTTTTTTTAATCAAGTTATATTTCTGATAGCTATATCTTAAAAGTTGTGATAAGCTTCTGGACGTTGTCTATTTTTCTTAAAACAAGTCTATTCTGACTTCAATAGGATTAAGAGAAGACTGACTTCTCAGCACTAATTAAGTTATTCCAAATCAGTTGAGAGGCTTTTCCTGGGTTCAGGTCGTCTGACTCCTTTCCATCAGGGAAGACAGACAAAATCTGATCGCCCAGGTTACACCTTGGAACGGGTGATGTACTGGTTCAGACCAAGGACAGCCTGCGACTCAGGTCTGAAACAGAGAATTTTTGAGAAGGGCTTTCTATTTTTCTTAGGAGACATAAAAGAAAGTTGATTCTGGCATTCACCTCCAAAATTTCCATAAAGCTGACGGTTTTAAAAGAGGAAAACGACCAGTTTATGCTGAGAATTAGAGGGTAAAGAAAGCCTTTATTTCTGTATCACTAAAAAGAACTGTGTCCTCTTTTAATGACAGAGCAATCTCCGAAGTAAGCCAAGAGGACACAATTTTTACAAAGGTGATTATAGGTTTCATTACATGTCACTGTAATCTTAAAGGAGGTCTAGATGCATGTAATGATAGGCACGTATCTCTACCTCATAGTCTGACTAAAACATGAAATCAAATCTTGTCAGAGTAATCAGATGTCTTGTACATGAACTTTCAAAAAAACTTTATTCATTAATGAGTGTTTAAATGGCTTTTCAGGGAAGTCTTCTGAGCTGAGAATGAGGAATTCTCTTCCCCTAGTCTTCAGTAAGACACCTAGCATAGTCCCATAAGGGTTAGTGTTTTCACTGATTTTTGCTTTTCTTATTTCAAGACTCAGTCATAATTCTA
Organism: Saimiri boliviensis; assembly: GCF_048565385.1. NCBI lineage: Eukaryota > Metazoa > Chordata > Mammalia > Primates > Cebidae > Saimiri > Saimiri boliviensis. The sequence continues at coordinate 2,423,849 of NC_133467.1, forward strand.
AGTCTCTTCCTCAATATTGTCAGAAATAAGAGGATCTGTCTCTTTCTATTCACTGTAACTGTCTACTTCATTTAAAAATAGTTTGACCTACTAAGGAAAAGGTTTTTAAGGGAAACAGAGACAATGTCCCTCTTTTATGTCACTAAAAATCACTAAGAGATTAAGACATCACAGGCACAGCCAGCATGACTCTCAGGTAGCTATTACAGTTCACGTTCCATATGAACATTGATTGTCAAAAGTTTATGTTGAGCCAATTAAACTTAGCCCACAACAATTTTTCTCTCCCTAAAATCAAAGACTAAGCAAAAGTTAATAAAAGTTAAAATCTATTTTTCCCAGAAGTTTGCCTTATGAGTCATATAGAAAATATCATTGTTTTCTAAAATATACCAAAAACTTGCCAACTTTTAGTATGACATCTACTGAAAACAAATATACATCTCATCAGGTTTGAAACTGCTATTTTTGTGAATATGGAATACTCAGTCAGTCAGTTCCTAATTTAGAATACACACACAGAAAATGGTCTTTTACAGAGTATTAACTGACTCCTGGTTTATCCAGCTAGAACCTCATTAACAGCGTCCTCAAGACAAACCAATTAGCAACAAGCAAGCCCCATCTTGACGGATTCCTTGGCCAGGTGGCCAACAAGGACCTCAGGCCGTTGTGCAAAGTGGTGAAGGGCAGGCTTCAGAAACCTGGTGCTGATCTGAAATGTGTATTTGCAGGAATGCGAGAAGAGAGGTAATAACAGATAACTGGTGGCTAGTAGACACTGTTCTAAATTCTTCACAAGTGTTAATTCAATCCCCATAACACCACTATGATGTAGGGGCCATCTGTCTGTTTTAGGCATGAGAAAACTGAGAGAAAGAGAGGTTGGTTAATGTGAACAAGTGATGAGTAAGTAGAACTGGACTGGTATTCACGGGGTCCGACTTGAGGGTCTACGCTTTTGACCACTGTGCTTTACCGCCATTTAACAACGAATAGATCAATGATTCTTGGCCTGTGAAAGGACAGACTGCAAGGTGACACACGTTTCTGTTCTAAATACAACAAAGTTCCTTGTATTGAGTTGTGATCCATCTTGAATCCACTGTATTTTTCTTGTTCTAACTCTGACCTCATGCCAAAAAACAATTTATAATTTAAAAAAAAAAAACAAATGTTCCTTAAAATCACACACAGGTAATTATAAATATTCTGCCCATCAATTGCTGAATGCATTAAACGGTGGCACATCCATACAACAGAACACTGTCGGCCCAGTCACAGCATGACTACATCCACGAGTCCATGGCTTCCTTTAGAGAGGGCAACTGACCCCTACGGTTTGACTGTAATTTCTATTCTAAGACAGGCCTGTTGGCTTCTTTCTGTTCCACGACTATTCCCCACAATTCTTAGATTCACTGTAGTGGACACGGAGATGTACTGAGAGAAAGCTACCACATCAACCAAATGCATCTTTACAGTCACATCCTGACGGGCAGCAGATGTAAAATTTTATTTCTATAAGCCATCACCCGCCACCTACGATAGGTATTTCTCCTAATGCTTAAACGTTCGTAACATATTACAAATGGATATGTTTTAAAAATATTTTAGCTACTTAGAAATCGTTATGGGTTATAATTATTATTTTTGGAAAGTTTCTTGAAATATAATTTATATACAGTACAATCCACTAAGAGTTCTGATAAAATATACAGTCCCATAACCACCACCACAATCAAGATATAATTTTTTTTAACCCCTATATTTTCCTGGTATGCCTTTAAACCCTCCTTTAATGAGTTTAAAATCTTCCAATCAGAAGTAATACCATGTTCAATGCTTACACTTCTTTAACTAAAAATAATTTCGGCCAAATCTAAATTCAAGTAAGTGGAAAAAGTGCAGTCTTATCTACAAAAACTTTGAAGAGATCAAAACAAGCCAGTTGTCCTAACCCCAAGCATCTTAAATCCTTTTGTGTTTTATACCAACTTTATTAGGATGTAATTTATATACAACTAGGTTGTACTAATTTTGTATAAAATTTAGTTTTTAAAAGTATATCTACATTTTTCTTACACAGTAACAATAAGAGCATTTTGATCACCCCAGGAAGCCGCCTAGGGCCCTTTTGTTATTAATCCCATATCCCACCTCCAGCTCCAAGGAAACAGTGGTCTGCATTCCGATAGTGTCATTTACCTGTTTGCGAATTTCACCTAACTAAAATCATACAGAATTTGGTCTTTCGTGTCCACCTTCCTTTACTAAGCATAATGGTTTTGAGACCATCCATGTTGTTGCGTGTATCAGCGGTTCATTTGTTTTTATTTTTAGTATCCCATCATAACGCCTATACCAAAATTTTTTGAGCCATTCACTTGTTGATAGGTATTTGGGCTGTGTCCAGGTTTTGGAGTTTGCTGAGTCTTATAACACTCTGCCGCAATGTATTCCAAAGCAATTGTACCATTACACATTCCCACCTGTAACGGATGAGAGCTTCAGTGGCTTCCCATTCTTACCAGCTTTCATGTAACTATGTAGTAGCATTTCATTGCCATTTTAATTTCCATCTTCTTGAAAACCGTGATGTTTGGCAGGTTTGCATATACAGCTTTGGCCATTTGTATGCTGTCTCTGGGAAACTGTTTAAATATCTTGCTTGTTGTCTATACTTTAAGTTCTGGAGTACATGTGCAGAATCTGCAGGTTTGTTACATAGGTCTCCACGCGCTATGGTGGTCTGCGGCATCCGTCACCCACCATCCACATTAGATATTTCTCCTCATGCTATCCCTCCCCTAGCCCCCACCCCCTGCTACCCCTCCCGTGGCCCTTAACCCCCCAACATGACCCAGTGTGTGATGTTCCCCTCCCTGTGCCCATGTGTTCACATTATTCAACACCCACTTACGAGTAAGAACATGCGGTATTTGGTTTTCTATTCTGTCACTTTGCTGAGAATAATGGTTTCCAGCTTTCCAACATGGTTTCCAACTCATGTCCCTGACAAGAGTTGTTTGTCGTAATAATGAGTTGTCTTAATAATGAGTTGTCTTAATGAGTTTCAGAAGTACTGAACATATTTTAGATAAAAATCCTAATTCATATATAAATCAGTTACAATCACCTTCTCTCAGCCTGTGACTCACCGTTTCACTTTTTTTACTGATGCTTTCCAAAGAGCAGAGTTTGCTTACTTTCATAAAGTTCAATTTGTCAACTCCTCCCTCTTTGGTTTTGATTATGCCGTCTTGCCTAAAAAATGTTTGCCTATCCCAAGGTTGTGGACAATGCCTATGTTTCCATCATTAATTATAAGCTTTTATGCTAAGGCTTACAGTTCAACTTTGTGTATTATGTGTGATATTTGAGGTTTCAGATTTCCAGATGTTCACATAGCATTTGTAGTACAGACTACCCATTTCATAGATTTCTTTATATATTACACATACATATTTTTTAGATAGGGTTTCACTTTGTCACCCAGGCTGGAGTTCAGTGGTACAATGCCAATTGGCTCCACGCTTGACCTCCTGGATTGAAGCAATCCTTCTGCCTCAGCCCTCCAAGTAGCTGGAACCACAGGCGCGTGCCACCACACCTGGATACCTTTTTGGTAATTTTTGTAGAGACAGGGTTTCTCCATGTGGCCCGGGCTTTTCTTTACTCCTGAGCTCAAGCAATTCACCCGCCTTGGCCTCCCAAAGTGCCGGGATTACAGGCCTAAGCTACCATGCCCAACCTAATTCTATCTTTATTAAATTACCTTAAGAACTTTGTAAAATTTCAATTGCCTATACACACACACACACACACACACACACACACACACACAATATGTTCTATTTAGATATATGTATCTCCTCTCTCTATATATGTGTGTGTCTATTCTTGATCTGTTTCTGAACTTGAAGGAAAAGTGTTCACGTTTTCACCCTGAAGTATGCTGTTACTTTAGGACTCTTACAGATTATCAGTATAAAGAAGATTATGTCTATTCTGAATTTGTGGAGACTTTTTACAATCTTGAAATGGTGCCTAATTTTTTATTTTTTTTTCCTGAAAAGATTGAGATAATTATATGGGTTTTCTCTTTATTCTCTTAGTAAGATAAATTATAATGATTTTCAAATATACAACCAACCTTGCATTACTAGGATAAAACCCATTTGGTCATAATGTTTATCTTCTTTATAAATCACCGAATTCAATTTGCCAGTTTTTAAAAAGTTATTATATCTGTTCTTTTTCTGTAATATTTTTGTCTCATTTTCTGTATTGTTTTTGTCTGAGTTTTGCATCAGGGTTACAGTGGCCTCATAAAACAAGATAAGATGTAACTATTTTTTCTTCAAATGTTTGTATAAGGTCGATATTCTTTCTTTCTTTAATGCTTCATAGAATTCATGAATGAAGTAATCTGGACTGGACTTTTTTGTGGGAAAGTTTTTGTTCACAAACCTGATTTCTTTGATAGAGTGTTATAGGCTGAAATGTGTTCCTCAAATCCATACATTGAAGCACTAACCAATAGCACTTCAGAACGTGAAGTACTTGGAAACAGAGCCTTTAAAGAAGCAATGAACGTAAATGAGCTCCTATGTGTAAACCTTACCTCAATATGACTGGTGTCTCCATAAAAAGAGGGGTTTAGGATACAGATGCCCACAGAGGAAACACATGTGAAGACAGAGGGACAAGATCATCATCTATAAGCCCAAAAAAAAGGCCTTAGAAGAAACCAATTCTGCTGATTATCTTTTTCTATTATTACACTTTAAGTTTTGGGGTCCGTGTGCAGAATATGCAGGTTAGTTACATAGGTATACACGTGCCATGCTAGTTTGCTGCATCCACCAGCCTGTCATTAGGTATTTCTCCTAAGTCTATCCCTCCCCTATCCCCCGACCCCTGACAGGCCCCAGTACATGATGTTCCTTTCCCTGTGTCCCTGTGTTCTCACACCCACTTCTCCATGAGAACATGCAGTGTTTGGTTTTCTTTTACAAGAAAAAAACAACCCCATCAAAAAGCGATCAAAGGATATGAACAGACACTTCTCAAAAGAAGACATTTATGCAGCCAACATACATATGAACAAATGCTCATCACCGGTCATCAGAGAAATGCAAATCAAAACCACATTAAGATATCATCTCACACCAGTTCGAATAGCGATCACTAAAATATCGGGAGACAACAGATGCTGGAGAGGATGTGGAGAAATAGAAATGCTTTTACACACTTGGTGGGAGTGTAAATTAGTTCAACCATTGTGGAAGACAGAGTGGAGATTCCTCACAGATCTAGAAACAGAAATAGCATTTGACCCAGCAATCCCACTACTGGGTATGTCTCCAAAGGATTATAAATCATTCTATTATAAAGACACATGCACACATATGTTTACTGTGGCACTGTTCACAATAGCAAAGAGTTGGAACCAACTCAAATTCCTGTCAATGTTAGACTGGATAAAGAAAATGTGGCACATCTACACCATGGAATACTCTGCAGCCATAAAAGAGGATGAGTTCACGTGCTTTGCAGGGACATGAATAAAGCTAGAAACCATCATTCTCAGCAAGTGCTAACATCTTCATCTCATACTTCTAACCGACAGAACCATGAGACAATAATTTCTGTTAAGCCACCCAGTCTGTGAAACTTTGCAGGGCACCCCTAGTAAACTAAAGTATAGCTTCTTCCAAAATCCTCTTTCTTCCTGCATCAGGTCAATTATTTGTCTCTTTGAAGAGTTTGTCCGTTGAGTCTGAATTACAGAGTCTATTAGCATAGTTAATTGATCATGCTAGTCTCATTTTCCATTTAATGTTTCTACAATCTGCGGTAAGTATTCCTTTGATTCCTGATATGAATAGTTCACATTATCTGTTTTCCTTACCAGTTTAGCTCTTATCTATTTTAAATTTCTTCCCAATAACCAGATTTTAGTTTTATTGCTTTTTCTCTTTTATTTTCTATTTCATTAATTTCTTTTGTTTTCCTACATATTGGGGGTTTATTCTGACCTTCTGTTTTCAACTTTATAAGCTGGATGGTTCAATCAATAATTTTAGACTTTACTCACCTTCTAACGTAAGTGTTTAGAACTATCAAGTGCATTCAAACATGACTGAACTTTTCTTGGTTTTCTGCATGTTGTATTTTCATTAGCATTCACTTCTATTATTTAATGTACCTTTTGGTTTTCTCTTTGAGCTATAGGTTGCTTAAAAGCGTACCACATAATTTTCAAGTATTTGGTGATTTTCCATTATCTTTCAATTACTTTTTCTGAGAAATTCCACTTGGAATGGAGGCCATTCAGTTTATGATCTCAGTAGTTCTCAATAAATGGACATGTCTTACAACCCAATATGTCGTCAGTTGTCCTATTTAATATGCATTTGAAAAATAATGATTTTTCTATTATTGGTTTTATTATGCTCTTTCTCTCTCTCTTCATATATATATATATATATATATATATATATATATATATTTGATCTATATATTGATATATGACTTTAATCACAGTGGTGGATAGTGTTATTCAAGCCTTCCTTATTTTTACTTTACAATACTAGCTCTATCAGTAACAGAAAAAGACGAGTGTTGAAATTTTCAATTATTGTAAATTTGTCTTATTTCTTCTTTCAGTTCTATTCTATGTAGTTTTGTAGCTCTGTATGAGGCAAATACACCCTTAAGTCTTTATGTCTTCTTTATTAAGTGACCCTTTCATCATGATGAATCCTTTTTATTCCTAGTGATATAATTGTTATATCAATATGATATATACTTTTCCATCTTTTAAAATTTCGACTTATCTGTTTTTATATCTACATTGCGTATTTTTCAGCAGCAGGTAGCTAGATCGTCTTTATTCTGACAGCATCTGACTCTGAATTGAAATATCTAAGGCGGTTTTTAACAAGACGGTGCCAAAGGTGAAGAAGGAAGCCCTGCCCCTTCCAAGGCTGAAGCCGAAGCGAAGGCCTTGAAGGCCAAAAAGGCAGCACTTGAAGACATCCACAGCCACGCAAAAAAGATTCCCACCTTCCAGTGGCCCAAGACACTACAGCTTGGGAAAGAGTATTCCCAAGACAAACGAGCTTGACCACTAGGCCGTTACCAAGTCCCCCTGACCACTGAGTCAGCCATGAATAAGACAGAAGACAACACACTTGTGTTCATTATGAATGATAAAGCCAACAAGCACCAGATTAAACAGGCTGTGAAGAAGTTCTATGACATTAATGGAGCCAAGGCCAACGCTCCACTCAGCCTGAGGGTGAGAAGGCTTCTATTCAGCTGGCTCCTGATGAAAATGATTTGAATGTTGCCAACAAAATTATACATACATACATACATATATATATATACACACACACACACACACACACACACACACACACACACACCCCAACAGAACTGAAAGAGTAAGACAAATTTAAAATGATAATGGAAAATTTCAACACACACACATACACACACACACACACACACACACACCCCAACAGAACTGAAAGAATAAGACAAATTTAAAATGATAATGGAAAATTTCAACACATACACACACACACACACACACACACACACACACCCTACGGGATAATTAATAATTTGTATATATAACATATGTAATATATAGATGATTTATTTCATGTAATTATTAAATAGTCGAAATCTACCACCTTTGTCTCTATGTCATATGTGGTTTTTCGCTCCCCTCTCCCATTTTCCTGTCACCTTGTGAATTAATTGTTCTTTAGCATTCTATTTACCTTCACCAAAAGCTTATTCACCTTTTAATTATGTTCAGTTGTTCTGAGAGTCACCATGTGTAACTAATCACATTCTACCTTGAAATAATATACCACTTCTCATATATTGTAAGACAGAAGATTTCAATTTTGCTTTTATCCTTTGTACTACTGTTACCACAATCTTTACTTTTATAAATGTTACACTGTTCTTATGTTAACCATTCAATTATCTTTTAAAGCAATTTTTTTTAACTTACCATTTCCAGTGCTTTTCATTTGTTTGCATAAATCTAAGTGTCCAACTGGTATTTTTCTTCAACCTGAAGAAGTTCCTTTAATGTTACTTCAAGTATACTTCTGCTAGAAATGATTTTTCTCAGATTTTTTGTGAACAAAAGCCTTTAACTTCTTTGAATATTTTCATGAGATAGAGAATTCTAGAATAATTTTTATATTTTAAATATATAATTATATTGCCTTTTAACTTGCAGTTCTTCTGTAGTGCAGTCTGCATTTTTTTTTTAATCTTGGTTCTGTAGGTAATTTTTTAAAATTTCTAACTGCCTTAAAAAGTTTTCCTTCTGCTTACTGATTTTTAGCACTTTGAATAGGATGAATCTTAGTATAATTTTCTTAGCGTTTGTGCTGCTTGAGGTTCTTTGTAAAGCTCAGACTTAGGGGCTTGCAATTCTCACAAACTTCAGAAAACGTTGGCCACTATTTCTTCGAATATGTTTTTCTGTATCTTCTCTCACCTCTCAGGAGATATAATCACACGTATGTAAGACTGCGTGATACTATAACACAGACTACTTGGCTTCAATTTTTCCCTCTCTGTGCTTCAGTCTAGTTTCTATTGCTGTGTTTTCTAGTTCATTAATCCTTTCTTCCAGTCTCCAATCAACCATTTTCAAACATTGACTTTTTAAAAAATTTTTGACTATTGCATTTTAAGGTTTTTTTTAAGTTACACAGTTATAATTGCATCAACTGTATCATTACTAGATCTGCTTACTATAAAGATTTATTCTTGATTATGAATATTTTACAGCAATTACTCATATCTAAAAATTTTTATTGGAAGCTGTACATTATGAATAATCAGACAAGATTTTTTTTTTGAAGGTGGTAAAGTTCATTTTTCTCAGGCAGTTATGTGTTGACAGAAAAAGACAGTCTGCATGGAAAATGTCCCAGTACAGGATTCCCAAATGGCTGCAAACGTCTGACATTTAAGTGTTGGTTCTGCTATCTGCCGCTAGACAGCGCTACCACATTTACTGCCATTCTCTCTAACCTGACCAAGAAGTTTACAGGAAACAGCAAGGGATGGCCAAACATCCTGCATCTCCCACACAAAACACCTGCTAAGACCTCCAGATGTTTTCCCTGTCCTCATTTCTATGGCCTCAGATCAGCCTTCACAGATTTTTAGTCACATCCTGGTTAATAATCAGAATGAAATATAAAACAGACCCAACTGAAATATCAAAATGCACCTTTGTTTCTTCTCACAGCTACCCGAGTTGACCTCACTGGAAAATCCTCCTAGTGGCAGCCCAGTCAAAAGAGAGCTTGTAAGATTTAAACTTAATTCTGGTTCAGCCACCTGGATTTTCTTGTTGGATGGTACTAGAATCTAAGGAAAATGTCTACTTGACTATGAAATGCTACAAATTCCTCTACAGTGACCCGCTGTATGAGAGACATATGAATCTCATTTTAAAAAATACCTTTTTCCCTCTGATCCTTCCGACACCATCATAGCCAGCCCTACACAGATAAATGCTTCCAAGGTCTAGATATAAGTGATCAGTAACACCACCTTCGTCTTTGGAAGGCATTCATGTTAGCATCAACTTACTAACAGCGAAGACGAGTCAGTTGTGGATAGAACTGCCCTAGACTTCCTCCTTCCAGGCCAACGAGTAGAGATGCCATCATCAATAAATCGACATGGATTAATTTCTCAGGCCAAGAGGAAAGACTGACACAGAACCTGATAAGTCATCCTGCTGTCTACTGTAGACTAATGGTTTACGGTGCTTTGTTGAGCTGTCTGGAGGCAATATTGAGGTCAAAAGCGCAGGTTAGCATCATCCTGCCATGTGAATACTATTTACTTTCTCCTGAGTAAATGCCCCATGAGATAGATTGGATTTGGTCCTAGACTCCATCAGTTACATTAAGCAGAGGGGCCCTCAGAGTGATTTACTCACAGCAAAATTTACCAAAAGACGCAACGGTGTAGAAACCATGGCGGATATTGCTGGAAGAGTGTTCCCCCTGAGTCTCTCACATTCCTACCTAGGTTGTGAGCAAGTCACTGATAATCCTCTCTTAGTGTTCTATAAGGATGTTTCAATAGCAGCCTACTTGGAAAACTAGAGGTACTGCCTCCCTCTGCAGCAAAGGGAAGGTATTTTCATTGTCCAGTATAATAAAGGTAATAATCAAGATATTTCTCATTATAAAAGATTTAAATGCTTTTAGGTCTGGGTTCCTTCCTGTAAAGAGCCTACTATGTGAGGGAGTATTATCCAGTCTTTTCTGCATTGCCTGTGGGAATCGGGACTCGACGAATGAACACAAAAATAATGACACCCTGGGTACTATTACTGCCACCAGTGAAAAACTGTACTTTGTCTGCAAAGGTCTCCTGCTGCTTCCATGAAGCTAACTTGCTAACATCCAAGTAGGGTAAAGCTTGACTCTGACCCTTCGGAGCTCCTGACGCTATGTTATAGTTACGTGCAAATCAGCTTAATCTCTTGTCTGTCATTTAAGCTTTCTCAGTGGGGTCTACCAGTAACCTTTACTTCGTAGCAAGTTTAGCCCTACCACTAATATGTGAGACCTTTAGAGGTTTTCTACCAAATGCCTGGGATATTCGGAAATGTCTCCCGACTCTGGCTGATAGGAGTACAGATGTCTCCCACGCATGTGTAAGCTGCGACTCTCTAACACATATTATTTACTTGTCTATGTGTAATTTCTCTCTACACAAAGATGCGACAGTCCAACTTGCTAACTCGGAGCTCTCTTTCTCTGTGTGGATCTGAAATCTCTAACACTCCACCCCACGAATACCGTGTGTCACAGCCTCGCTGAGCTGCAATCTCTGTCTCCTCAATTCAGCAAGGCCTCCTGCTAGGCTTGGCCACTTCTCCCTGCACTGAAGCTTAGTTATTTTGCCTCGTCAGAAAGCCAGGGCATTAGCAGAGTTCACTGTGTTTGCTGCCTTTCAGGGTCACAATCCTGTGCTGACTGTTGTTCTACACAACAAACACATGTTTCCCAAACTTTATCCACTTTTCTCGATGTTTATACCATGATGGCCTGATTTACACAGTTACATCTTCCATTGGAAGAAGCCTCAGTATTTGAAGGTTTTCTATGGGGCACAGATTTCTCCTCAAATCTTTTCTACAATCATTGATCTATGTTTTCCATGGAGAATCTATCTTACAATTACTTTTTTTGTAGATATCCCCCATCCAAACAGACAGTAAATACAAAATACAATTTTCAACCTTTTGGCCTTAATATATTTTTGCTCTTGCTGTATGTTTAAGCTAAAAAATTGTGGCTTACATTAAATATCCAAGCATTCTTTTAAATGTGAATAAGCCTGCCATCAAAAGCTAATAATTTGCTCCAGTTCTATGAATAATCCACATTCTATGCTCCACCAGTAATTTCCTTATTTTCTTAAGCCAAAATGAAGGAGTACAAATTTAATTTAATGCTCTGTTCAGTCTAGACACACTCTATTGAATTCCACATTTAATTTTACAGAAGTAGAGCTAAAGCTTACACTTGCATTAATTTACCAAACACTGCCTCAGAATCCATGACATTGTACTGTCTTTACATTATTAAAGAGAGAGAAGAATGCCTGATTTCATCTGCAATGAGCAAATAGAATAAGATATACATTCTTTCTTCCTTTTTAACTGAGTAGAGAAGAATGTACCCTCATTTGTCTACAAATACGTAACTTTTTACACTTTCCAAAGGAAGCACGCACCAGAAGCGTAAATTCTGCTTAGTGAGAGAATAGGTCCCTATACTGTGTTAGTGAGACTCTCTACGTTTTCACTAAGAGTGTGTTTAAATAGAAATGCTTTGTTAGACTCTATCATTATCAAAAATCACTGACGATTATCCTGTTGAAAATGGTATCATTTTTCATAGCTGTATGTTCCAAGTTTAAAATATATCCATTTGAATCTGGGCAATGACAAAGGACTATCACCAATGTCAGCTGACAACTCTAATTTTTTTCCCACACATCAAATGGCACCCTTGAGGAGAAAAAAAAAATCATCTGTGCTTCTATTTTAACCATATGAGCAATTTTACTAGTAACCGTATTTATATAGAAGAATATAAATGCTACCTGAGATTGTTTCAAGCACTTCTATGTGACTACCTATTCAACCTAGTTTCTAAAAGACAACTGCTACCTAAAGAGAAATAATGAAACAATATATCCAATACCTCTTTTAGTGGGCAATCTTACTGAGGATGAAAGGGCACTAATCCTTTTGTTGTGTTACCTGGAAAATCTATACCTAATGATAGTAAGCTATTCCAGATAGCCGTTCCAGGCTTCTCTCTTGGCCCTTCTTATGCTCATAACTAGTCCACTACTCTTTGGCAGCTGAGTTTAATCCATTTTGCTACAAAGGTGGACAAAACATGTTCCCTTCTTTCCAATGCATGTCCAGAAACGCTCCATACTGAAATCAGAAGATTGTCTAAGTCAGCTATAACACAGATCAGAATCTAAAAATTTCAGATATTACAGCCCTCAGTGTCCTTCACAGATGGAATCCTTCTTGACTGACTACATCACATACGACATGATGTCATAATTTATCCTTCACAAAGCAGAGTTTCTTTTTACCACGCCCTTCTTTCTCTCCTGTAGACCCGCAGACATTTATCTCCGTAGGTGCTGTTGGATTCAGAGATGCAAACTCATCTAAGTAAATTTCAGGTTGAGATATAAAATTAAAGCAACATTTTACGTAATTACTTTTAGAATGCTAAAGACTAACAGAACCAGAAACTCATATCCTGTGGTCAGCATACTGTCAATCTAAGTGTGCTTCTGGCAAACCATGTCAATTTAAGATTACCCGATGAGCACAGAATCAGAGCAAGAGAAGGGAACCAGGAGAAGCTCATGTTTAATGACATCAGACAGCCTGAAGCATGCTTCCCTACACAGGGTTCTACCAGACACCCAAATAAGATACGTCACACGTTCCGACGACAAGGATGAGTTCTGCATGTGTCTACACCCTTCACTTTCTTTGCCTGTTCTCCCACTGTTAGCCGATGCTTCTCCTGAATGAAAAACACATTCGTTCTTTAAATAGATTATTGCCTTGAAATTAGTTTCATCTCAAGTCTAGCTTTGGCCTTAAAACCATTATGTGTTCTCAAGTGGGTTTTTATTATCTCTGTTCTGATCCATTACGCATTGATTATGTAGTTTAGCTTGCAAAAAGCAGCCTTAACTCTACATCCACAGAAGGAATTTGTCAGTAAAGGTAACAATTTATATTCAGTCAAAAGGTGGAAGGAAACAACCAAGTTAACAGTTTATATTCAGTTAAACGTTAGAAACAACAAACTATTTACAACTTATTACTATTATTATTTGGAGATGGGGTCTTGCTCTGTCACCAGGCTGGAGTGCAATGGCGTGATTTCGGGTCACTGCAACCTCTGCCTCCCAGATTCAAACCACCCTCCTGGCTCAGCCTCCCGAGTAGCTGGGACTACCTCTCTGTCACTACCACAGGCAGTTGATTTCTACAGAAACAGCCCTGTTAAAAGATAGAGAATGTGTCTAATTTCTTGGGATTTTATCTCCATCTCTCTTGCTTGATGTGGGAACTCAGCAATTAGGCATTATACCCAGGAATACTGCTACAAGATTGCTAAGCATGATTTAAACCCAAAATGATGGAATAAAGATGTAGACTTAACCATCAGTGAAACATTAATTCCCCTGGAGACTTTTTTTAGATTTTTTTTTTTTTAGAGATTTTTTAAACGCCTTTTTAGCCTAGTAATCATGTTGATTCAATTATTTATTTAAAAGTATTATATTCTTTGGTGTTTGGAATAAAACTGTTAGCGTAATGGAGAGAGCACAAACCATATACACGAAGTTCAAAGACCTGAGTCAAACTTTTCTGTTGGCCACTTGCTATGTGCCTTGAACATTACCTATCTCCCTGCTGGCTGAAATTTTTGCTTAATATGCAAAATGAGAAACTTTCACCAGATGAAACTATTGACACTGCACAAAAAGGCTCTTTAGAATGAAACCTGTTGAAAACCTAAACGTAAGTATAAATAAATAGCAGTAATTTATAAAGACAAAATTTGTCATTCCACCTTCCCGTATTTATTCATCTATCCATCCAGTCATTATTTAAAATACTTATTTTTAGGAATGTAGTCTTAGAGAAACCTTATTTTTCTTTTTGCTGCCACAAGCTTTGATTTTATTTTGTGTTCTGGAGTACATGTGCAGGACTGCATGTTTGCTATGCAGGTAAACATGTGCCATAGCGGTTTGCTGCATCTATCTACCCACTGCCGGGGCATTAAGCCTGGCATACATTAGCTGTTTTTCCTGATGCTCTCCACCCACCACCTTGCCCCAGCAGGCCCCACTGTGTGTTGTTCCCATCTGTTCCATGTGTTCTCACTGTTCAGCTCCCACTTATAAGTAAGAACATGCAGTGTTTGGTTTTCTGTTCCTGTGTTAGTTTGATGAGGATAATGGCTTCTGGCTTCATCCATGTCCCTGCAAACAGCATGCTCTCTTTCCTCTGTACAGCTGCATAGAATTCCATGATGTATATGTACCATGTTTTCTTTATCCAGTCTATCATTGATGGGCATTTGGGTTGATTCCATGTCTTTGCTATTGTGAATGGTGCTGCAATAAACACGCGTGTTATGTGTATCTCTATGATAAAATGACTTATAATCCTTTGGTATATACCCAGTAATGGGACTGCTCAATGAAAATCCATTGAACACTGGCCTTCTCCTGTTGGCCGGGGTTCAATGGACACATGTTCCACTCCTTCATTCCTTACTGAAGCTGCCCCATCACAGTATTTCCATCTTTACAATGTCACCTGTTCTGTTCTCATTCCCATGGCTCATCAGTCCCTCAGTGTGACTAAATTAAAATGTTAAGAGCTAACCCAGGTTGCTTTACAGATTAAAACTAAGAGTGTTAGTCTAAGAATCCTGTGCTAACAGTGAATGTGGAAATAGATCTGTACGTGTGCATTCAATTGATTTTTCAGCTAAACCGACAAGGGAATTCAATGCAGGAGTATTTTCAGATACATGGCCTTCAACAACTACATGAACATATAAAAAATTAATATATCTTCATTTTTACCACACATAATACACTAAAATTATCTCAAATCACAGATCTAGATGTAAAAGCTAAAACTATTAAATATATAAAAGAAAACCTAGGAGTAAATTTTTGCAACCTTGGGGGTAACCAAAAATATTTTAGGTATAGAGCACAGAAAGCACAAACCATAAATGGAAATCATGAAATGGACTTTTAGAATTGTAGAACTCTGGCTCTTCCTTAAACACTGCTAAGGATATAAAACGATAGGTTACTGAGGAGAATATTAATATATTCTGCAGATATCAGTCAAAATATTCTACAGATACCTATCCAGAATATAGAAAAAGCTCTTACAAGTCAAAAATAAGATTAACATAAAAATAAAAAAACAGCGAAATAGTTCAGCACTTTGCAAAACAAGATAAAGTATCCAAAACAACATAAATTAGATACTCAACACTATCAGTCACGAGGGAACTGCTGATGTAAAGCACAGTGTGACGTCACTGCACACGCACCAGACAGAACACGGTTTGAAAGATGGACAGATGCCAGCCAGTGTTTGCTGGGGAGGCTGAGCAGCATCTACAGCTCTCCTCTACTGCTGCAGCAATTTAAAACAGTAAACCACTCTGCAAGGTGTCTTGGCAGTACTTTATAATGCTACATATTCCAATTCCTAGGTATTTACCCAAAAGAGATGAAAACCTATCTCCATGCAAACACTTGTACACAAATACTCATAGCAGCTTTCTTCACAGTAAGCAAAAGTGGTTCAAATGCTCAGCAACAGAATGGTCACCAACAGGAGAATGAATGAACAATCTGTGTATATTCGTGCAATGGAACATTACTTGGCAGTAAAAATTCACCAACTACAGATACACATCACAACACAAATGAATGTCTAAAACATTATGTGCAAACAAGTCAGAAACAAAAAGTAAGGGCTATATGGTTCCATTTAGATGGAACTCTAAGAAAGGTATTATAATAGATTATGATAGAGGGCAGATAAATGGTGGTCTAAGACCAAGGGTTGGTGGAGATTAATCCCCAAAGTGATTGAAATGTTCTATATCTTGATTGCAGGCATGGCTACGTGGCAAGTACCTTAGTTAAAACTCTTCAAAATCACACAAAAAATGAATGTAATTTAATTTTATCTACATTACACATCAAACCGTTATCAATTTTTAAAAATAATTTATCTTAACAAGAAACAACCAATTTTAAAATAAATCTAACATCCAAAGATATATTAGAGGCAAGACTTGCTTTCTTTTTCAGAATTTTCTAATCTGAGCCCTAAAACTCAAAGTTTTCTTTATTTACTCACTACAGATCCTAAACTCTTCAAAGAAATACTGTCTAGAAATCACTTAAGACCTTGCTGTTTGCAATGAATGAAAGCCTTCCAGAGACAAATTGACATGTAATATATGTCACTGATATGTGTACCACCTAGTAAATATGCAAAATATTTTATAATCTTAGAATAAGGTTTTTAATCAAATATGAAATGTATCAGATAAGTTAAATTTTTGACACATTTATGTATATTGTCACAGAACTTCAACCAAATGACTGGAATGAAAGCAATAATTTAGAATGCTGAATTGTTAAGACAGAACAATTCTGAATACTGTAACAAGCCTTATTTTATGCACTTATCAAAGGGCTAATTTTCAGCACATCAATAAAACTTTATAATGTAGTATACTCCATTATTTAAAAATTGTAATAATGCATGAGTTAGTCTCATATCACATTTGATAATGCATGGCAGAGACACATTGAAATATTTATTAAATAGACTAAACTACTGCATCAGCTTTCTGTTGCTCTATAACAATAACTCAAGATACAGCGGCTAAAAACAACCACCACTTACTTTTCACAATTCTACTGATCAGCAATTTAGGCTGAACTCAAAGGGGCAGATATTGCATTGGTCTTACCTGGGGACATTCATACCAATCCCTTGGCAGCTCAATTGCAACTGAATGGTCTAAAATAGCTTCAAGCGGTTGTTTGGCAATTAGTGCTGCTTTTCAGCTGGACCTCCCTCTCCCATGGTCTCGCCACCCTCAAGGAGGCCAGGTAAGCATCTTCACAAGGTGGTGGCAGGGCCCCATAGAAAGACAGCCGAAGTTGCAACCTTTTTTGAGCTTTAGGCTCAGAAGTCCCATATCACCCTGGCTCTAATCTATTTTTTATTTCGGAGAATGGCTTGTAAGCTCTCACGTAAGAAGAAGAAAACAATGCTACTACGTAGGAGCTTTCCCCTACCTGGTATGCCTGAGAGAAACGCAAGAGGTGGAGCTTCACACACACACAGACACAGACAGACACACACAGAGACACAGACAGACACACACAAAGTAGAATCATACATGCAGGGACAAGTCCATCTCTGTGTCATCTGGGTCATGGAAGAAGAGAAGCTTAAAGACTACAAATTTGTGCCTCTTATCCCCAAATGTGGGGAACATTCCCGTGTGAGACCCCCAAAAAGCTTGAGTCTCACTATACGGTGAGTTTGATCCCAAACACAGTTTCCTACTGGAGGCAGTCGAACTATCCGGAAATATAGGAACTGAAAGATGAATGATCAGTTTCTAATATCAACCACAATATCGTTTGGGCCTAAAATTATGCGTTGCTGCTAGACCCAGTGACCCCCTGCCGGCAACCGGTTCCTGCTTTTAACCTTTATATGACTCTTTAAGAATAAGGCTTAAACCTTACCTGACTGCCTTGCACCCTAGATAATGGTTTAACTGTCGATATTTGCAAAGCAAATGCCACCATAAGGGATGGCTTTGATTTCTGACTCAGAGACTCCTGCATGGGGAAGTTGAGTTAAGTTGAGTCAGGAGTAGACAAAGGAGAATCCGATTAAAAGATATTCTGATGAGCAAAACCAGAAAACCTTTTCACATCTCAGTTCTAAATCAAGGTAAAACCAGAGATACCTGCAGCCAGGAGGAATAATGTTTGGATGTAAACAAGCTTTGTGAATAATGTTTGGATGTAAACAAGCTTTGTGAATAATGTTTGGATGCAAACAAGCTTTGTGATTACAGGAAATTCTGTTACTTTTTACAACCACTGATTGCATATCTGACTTCTCTATTGTATAGGTAAGGTATACATTTGCATTTCCTCTTGCTGTGACGTAAACCAGAGCCAAGAAAGTGTATTTATTCCTGGCCTTTGAGAAAGAAAATTTGCTGTTTAGGCACAGCCTATCAGCCCTCCAGACGCCTCGCTTTCTCTCTGTCTTTATTATTTTTCCAGGCGCACTCCCTCTTCCAGGTATTGGGACCCTCTTGCAGGTCGAGAGACCCCCGGGCAGACGTGCCTACCCGTCCCGGATGGTCCACGACACCCAAAGGAACCTGCTTCAAAAGGCTATGAAAGGGAAATCCATAGAAATCATAACATGTTACAGATTAGTACAAAGATACTATGTAAGAACACGATCTTTAAAGTAGTAAGATTATTCACAATGGAGAAATATGGAAGAGAGAAAATGTACAAAAATGCAGATTAAATCTGTGACTCTACATTCTTCCATTAAAATAAGCAATTATTAATTAGTGGAGACAAAAATTGCATGTAAAAACTCAGCATGGATGTGAACTGACAACTTCAGAAAGAAAGTGAACAAAGAAAACAAATTCACAGTAATAAAGATAATAACTGGGATCTGTATAAAGAATAAATGCTGAAGAAAGCACAGAATGATTGTAACTGAAAAAATTAAGCAAATAAAGAACAATAAACAATTAAAAGTAGAAAAAAGGTAGCTATGTAAAAGATACATAAAACCATCTCAACACACACATTCTTGGACTCCTTAAAGAAAATCAAATGTGCAGAAGGGGGAAAAAATTACAACTTATAATTCAAAAACAGTAATCGTTCAATAAAATATGATTCGAATCCAGTAATATTAAAGAAGACACCAAGGAGAGAAAATAGACCTGAAACTTTCTACTGAAGGCATAACCTGGTCAAGTTACAAGATACTCAAACAGGAATAAAAATTTCTTAGCTTTATAAAACACTGACATGGTGCCTGGAAGTCAGGATTACGCTTAATGAGGAAAACCTAGAGGCATTCCTAACAAAGTCCAGAACTAATGAATGTCCACTATCATTATTGTTATTTAGTGTTGTATTTAAGGGACCAGCCAGTTAAATCAGACAAGAAAATAAAGGTATGTGAAATGAAGTGATGTAAAACTCACATCCTTTGCTCATGAAACAGAACCAAAAGTGTAAGCTAAAAAACTACCTGAGCAATGAGAGAATTACTAACCACAATAGGATAAATAATCAACATATAAAGTTTCAATTAGCGAAATCATAATGAATTTGAATATACAGGTAGAGCTATAGAGAAGCCCTCATTTTTATGCCACAATTAAAAGGCATTAAGCTGGGTTTTAACTTTTAAGGAATGATGCCAGTATTATCAAAGAACACATCAAGGTACCCTCAAGTGTATGTAAGTTCTTAGATGCTATACTTTGTGAAAAAAATCAATTTTTTTCTAAACTGATTTCTAAACTAACCTATTCAGATATAACAAATATCAAATAATATTTGTCTTAAATGGTAGACAATATTCTAATTATATTTTACTTTTTTTATTTTTCAAGATGCTGTTTTGCTCTTGTTACCCAAGCTGGAGTACAATGGCACAATCTCGACTCACTGCAACCTCCGCCTACCGGGTTCAAGCAATTCTCCTGCCTCAGCCTGTAGAGTAGCTGGGATTACAGACGCATGCAGCACCATGCCCGGTTAGTTTTCTGTATTTTTAGTAGAGATGGGGTTCCACTATGCTAGCTAGACTGGTCTCGAACTCCTAACCTCAGGTGACCTGCCCGCCTCGGCCTCCTGAAGTGCTGGGATTCCAGGTGTGAGCCCCCGTGCCCAGGCTAAAATTTCTTTTAAAATAACATCTAATTCCAAAGTTCATGTGAAAAAATAAAGTGCTAGAAATACCTAGAATAATCTCTCGAAGGAAGTACAATGAGGGAGAAAGACAGCTTACAAATTTCAAAACATACAAAGCTCCCATAACTTAAATAGCGGCATAATAAGGCATGCAAAGGGAGGCAGAGGAGTCAGGCAGAAGTAAACACACAGAAACACAGCCAAACAGGCAGAAAAATCGTGTTTCATAAAGACGATATTTTAAATCACAGGAGAAACATTATTCAATAAATAGTACTAAGATACCAGGTAGCCATTTTGTAAAGACAAAGATATATAAATCTTACACAATTCAACAAAATAAACTACATTAATATGAATGATAAAGGGTCGAGCATTAAAATAATTATAAAAGTAATAAAGGCAGGAGAATTTCTTTATCACTGAGAAGGAAACCCAACATAATTCCCTATCCTTGTATTAAACAATATAGATGAACATAATTTACTGGTTTTGTACTAAACAATATTGAGACCAGGCAAAAATATCTTAGCTTCTTTCTCCAGGAAACAAGAGTTCCTAAAAGATAAGATTGTGAACTTACTTATCAAGAGAGACAGCTTGTTTGCCAAGGCTCACTCTAAGATCCTCACTTTGCTATGCCCATCAATCCAAAGCAATTTTGTCATATACCTTGTCCAATCTCAGGCAAACAAACTTCCTCCTCAATGACTCACTTTAATTCAACCATTCTGGCACTCCCTATAAATTACTCTGCCCTAGTTTCCAGGTTTTGAGATACTACTACACTCTATCAAGCTAGTATTCTGCCTTACAGCATTCATTCAACTAATTAGCTTAACCTCTCTTGATTAACGTATTTTTTTTCTAGTTGTCCAATTTTGAAGAGTCTACATTCAATACAGTCATACTTCAAAATCCAGAAGCTACAAAAGAAAAGATTCACAAATTTCATTCCACCAAAGTAAAAAAAAAAAAAAAAAAAAACATAAAAAAATTCAAAATACTAAGCTCAAACTAGGAAAATATATGTGGCAAAAGATTAAGTTCTTAACATACAAAGTTTAAAAGTCCATAAAGCGAGAGAAAGAACAAGAAAAAGAAAAGGGAGAGAAAGTAGAATCTGAAGAATACATAAAGGATATGAATAGCATACAGAGAAGAAAACTAAATGTTTTCTAGGTATATAATACCTAAATTCACTCATATATAGAAAGTTATAAACAAGCTGTTAATTTCATAAAAAATATTTATTAGATGAAATAAAGCATATAACTGGAGTGAGAATGAAAGTGGGCAGGAAATTAGAAGCTCATGTTCTACTCTAAAATCTCCCCGGACTTGGAAAATAAACAGTATTCTTTGATGTGTTCATCTATGTATGTATTCATTACTGAAACAAGTAGTTTTCAGTATTTCATTAAATACTAACAGTTGACCCTTCCTTGAACTATCAAAAGATTAACATTTCATTAAATTTTATGATTAGAAGATACAGAAATATGATAAAGCTTGAACAACAGAAGGCTCTCCAGAATTCGACAGAACATTGCACGTCATTCTCCTAGGCAATATCTGAAGCAAATCTCTCAACACTCTGGGTCCACGGTTTGCAGAAAGACAGGCATCTCTACTCGAGCTCCCTTCTACAATATTCTTTTGGAAGTCTGGGGTTTCTTTACATCTTTCAAGCCTCTTATATTCATGCCTCCTCCTTCAGACTTAGACCTGATTCTCTATAGTTTCCATCATGTCTACTTTTGAGCTTGTCTCCACGTTTGTGCTGAGTCCTCAGAAGCTGAAATTTACTGTCTTTCATTTTTCCTAGGAAATTTCTACTCAGCTTCCTCAGGCTCCCTATCCCTAGAGAAATTCTTCTGATCCCCCACAACACACTCTGTGTTTTACATAGCATGTATGTTATAGATTGTTTTAAAATTAAATGTGTAGCTTTCTGTTTCCCTTATTGAGGGCATGTCTTATTTTTGTATCTTTTGCTCCTAGCAAAGGGTCAGGCATGTAGAAAATGATACATTCTGAGTAAATGAATAAATGCACAACAAATTATAAAACTGTATAACAATCACATACCTTGTATTGCAGTTTAAAGATATGCAACGTATCAGGGAAATATGCTTTTAATAAAAAGCAAAATATATGTCTTAAAAAATTGCAGCAATCACCTAAAAGAAATGCATATCTACACATGACTTGAAAATGGCAAGAAAGAAAAATGGTTAAAGTAGTTTCCACAGAATAGGTTTGTTTTACTTACACATTTATGTGCTCAGTTTGTTAACAAATGTGTCTTTTAGCACATTATGTATCAGGCACTAATGAATGCAAATATATATAATGTCTTAATATCTTATAACTTAATAATAGATTCATTTTTATAATCTGATAGTGTTTTTATAAAAATATTTTTATATTTTAATAGTATATTTATATTAATATTTTATAAAATATTATTTAATAAAAATATTTTTAGTCAATCCTAAAAAAAAAAAAAAGCTTCCATAAGTTTTATGCTAACCACTTACTCACAAAGATTTAAAGCCAGAGATGGTATGAAGCCCTCACCAACGGGTTCATAGGCCTAACCCAGTCTACATTTATATCTAAAACCTCCTCAAGTAGCAAGTCAAGTGAGATGTTTGCAATGTGTTTAAGACTCAAATTAAATATCAACTTATGTTCAATATACTCCAAAAGGAAAAAATACAAAATTTAATCATGTATCAAATAGATTTAAATAAACATAACAGTTTTAGATATCATCGTAATTACTAAACCTCAAATACACAGAAAATAAATTTATCCAAAATATTTCAGTCTCTCGGAGTTTGGGACACTGATGTTTTACTGAAGAAATTAACCATGAAAGCTGTATTTAACTGTTGATATTTGCATAGCATATACAGAATATTACTAGCAGTGAATCTACAATACAAAAATACCAGGAAACACTAGCATGAGACATTCCTTATTGCAGACAAAATCTCTTCTTCAATCCTAAAATGTTCTAAGAATCTGTGCCGGGATTCCCTAACTCATTACAATTTTGTAGCAATGTAAGTTACTAAAGAATTAAAAGAGTGTACTTTATTTCCTTAAGTTTTAGAAAATCAAGATTGCTTAGTGATGTTATTTACTATCAACATCAAACCTTCCAGTTTATTTTGAAGTTTATTGAACTCACTCGTATGTCCTAAACAAATCAGTAATTTATTTAATAGCTCATCTCTGCTTTAACAAAATAAAACTAAAAAAGATAGAATGCTAGAATTTTATATGAGTTTTAATTTTGATTTTGAATAGTTTACCATCTAACTAGAAAAGAAACTATCATAGGGTAACAAAAGTATTTACTACCACGGACAGATTTATAGTAAACAAGAGTTAATGAAACCACATGTTCCCAAAATGCCTAAAGACTAAGAGAAGTTTCTACAATGGAAAATATAGTACATCTATACATGAGACAGCAAAAGAATTGTAGATACACTAAAAATTAATTACAGAATGACGATTATACATCTACTGTATTAAGATCACGTGCATTAGTTTTCAGGGATAGAACATTATCCCATGGCATTTCTGGGGTATTTTCGTTTTGTGAGAAATGAAAGGACATTTAAGTTTTAGAAGTCATGTTGTTATTTTTTAATTCTATCACTTTGAAAACATCATAATACTTTTCTTTTTAATAAAACTGCTTCGTTAATGCTTTTTTGCATATTACCTCATGAATCTTGAGGCAGAAAAACATCAGAATGGTAGAATTTTAAGATTCATAAGAAACTATAGGATGCATTCAATACTTCATATAAACATAAACACGAGATGTTCTAAAATTAAAAGCAGCATTGCTTTTCAAAGAAAATTGTGGATTTTTTTTTTAATGGCTACTACTTTGCCCCAATACTACAAGGTAAAAGCAAGAATTGTTCATGTATATTTAAAAGAGTCAAGAGGGAAGGCAGAGGCTTCTATCTTCACTTTTTCTCTTGAAATCCAACTCACATACCCCTTTCGCCCTAAACATTTCATATACTCTTACTTTCCAGGAGGTTTTTTTTTCCTTCCTTTTCTTGGGGTGTCTAACTCATCTGTGCAATTCACAATTCTTGGAGTATCAATTACAGAAACTATTTCTCTGAGGTCTTGCAGGTTGTCCTTCAACTAAGAACTTTGGAAGAACAGAGGCAGAAGAGGAGGAAAACGTGAGGCAGCTTCAACAGCTACCAAAGTACCAAGAACTCGTTACCGCAAAGGGTGTAACAAGAGCCATGCTATCCTGCATGAAATATGGACCAGAGAAAAGGAGTCCGATTTTCTCTATGTGCATTATTTGTGACTTCCAGGAACTCTGGCTATATTGCACATGAAAAAAAAAAAAAAAAAGCAAGGTACATCTTAACTGATTTTCTTTAAAAAATTTATGCTATATTTGTGACACCATAATGGAATGCTAGTGTCAAATCTGGTTTCCCTCTATGCATGCATTATTTAAACCAAATACAAAAAATAATATATATGTGCAACATTTTAAGCTTACTGGCAGCAGAAATCATGCTTTTTGTACTTCGGTATTATTCCTTAATCCACATGGTATCTTCATCAATGTTTAAGGCATTCTAATCTCAAGATATATGTAAGTATGCTTATGTATAAATTCATATCATAGGGAAAATTATATTTATTCTCAATAATTCCCCCTTAGTTCAAGAAAGAGTGGCTATTGTTCACCAATGAGTGCTTTGTCAGTACAGCAGGGTGAAGACATTAGAAATATGCATGATTGGAGAAATAATAAAGAGCTATATTGCTCTGATTTCAAAAGGGGGACAGAGTCTTGAGGAGAGCATTTGTTGACATTCAGCCGAGAAGAATGAGATCCGTGAAAATCAAGCAGACTGCACGGGTAAGGACGGAAGGCACACGGAGTGAAGACACCTGGCAGGCGGAGGCTGAGGAAAGGATCTGGATAAACCAAGTACGCAATGAAGACTTCATCAAGTTCCCTGCCATGTGGCTGGTAACAGGCACTTTCTCCTTTCTCATCCCAAGAAACCGTCACTGAAATCTCCGTTACTCATTTGTGTTTGATAAATGAATCTGCCTTAGGAGGGTAAGGGTGTGGGATCTGAGCTGTGCTTCAGGAATGAAAAGCAGACTCCGCAAACACTGCCAGTAGCTTTCGAGTTGTATCCAATGCTAGAATCACCTCCATGACATTTCTGCAATGTAGGTATCTAGATGCTACTTGACATCATCTATGGCAAAACAGACAAAAAAGCTCTCCACCTCCAGAAGTTTTCATTTTTCTGGTAAAAAGCTCTTATATATTAAAAAAAATAAAACCTTACATACATTTAAGATTTGGCTTCTTGCAGCTACCTCCTAATTTACTCTCTATAATTAGAAAAATATACTTCAACTTTTAAAAAATATATTAAGGTAATTATTATGGCCATCACATCTTCAGAATTTATAAAAATAGTCTCGATTTTTTCAGTTTTGATCAGTAATCCACAGCATGAGTACTTGAGAAACAGGAAAGTACACAACTGTTTTATTAATTAGCCAAATAGATTCACTCTATCCAACAATAGCAATACCACTTTGAAGTGGATAAATTGTGAAATAGCTCTAAATTATTACTACTGGAAAACGTGAGTACAGATACACAGGAGGTGATATATGTTCCATGTCTTGCCCAGTGAAATGTACGTTTCAGCTTTGACCCTCAAACAGAAGGTTCTCATCAAATCAAAATTAATAGAAAATAGCCCTCAACATTGTCAAAAACCCAGAGACGCAATGCAGAGTAGATAATAACTTCAGGATCACACAGAATAAAACTAAGACTTTTTAGAGAAATAAAAATAGGAGCTGACATGTGTCTCTGAAGAGAGCTTAGGCTTTAGAGCAGCTAACGCAATTTGAGTTGCACATCGCTACATGAGCTTGGGCGTGTTACTTCATAACCCTAAGCTTGCTTTTTTATCTATAAACAGCAACAAATATATTGATATCTACCAGGTAGCACTGCTGTATTAAGTGAGAAAATATAAAGCACATTTTATAATTTTTAAAAAATATTTTACAAATTCATGTTTCCATCTTATCATAATATTCAGCATAATTATCTATTTCATGAACTAAACTCTGAGCTTCTGGGGCATAGGAACCCTGTCATATTCATAAATCTGTAAGAGTGTTATTAAGCATTTCTTGAACAAAATACATTTGGGGTATCTATATACAGGGTTCTAGAATTTTCTGCAATAAGAAAAAAACTTTTAATCAGCTATGTATCAGTCAGGCAGTAAAAGCATAAGACTCACAAAATGAAATTACATATTAATATGAATTAAATCATATTTAACCATACCTAGTCTAATAATTTCTTATCAACTCCTTAATGAAGATTAATGAGAAATCTTATCTATTAGACTGCACTGAACCTTAAAGGTTAAAGACCATGGTTTGCCATGTTTTTCTCCTCTGCCTTGAGAACCGGTAATACCCCAGAGAGAACCACTAAGCCAGACTGGGTACTCAAAAGCAGATGAAACGGAGCAAAGGAAAAGCCAGTCAATGTCAACAGTAAGACAAGAAACAAACTTTGCTATGTTGAGCAACTGAGACTTGAGGGCTGCCTGCTTCCCAAGCATAACTTACCCTAGGTTGAGAGAAGAGCGAAACTTCACAATGGGATTTCTATATACTTGTGTATAACTAAGTTTAATTTTGCAGAAAATGTCTATAGTTTTCATTCCACACTGTGAAGTCACCCATTTAATCCTGGTTCTTCAGATATTGTCATGAAGCATTTTGTTAACCCTCCAGACATTGCCAAACATACCACACCCAATTCTTGCTAACCAGATTTCAGAATGTGATATGAGTGTTGGGTGAGGGTCATACCAATGGTTTTCTTGAAGAATGTGTTTTAACAAGATTTTTTTCCCCTTGATATGTTAACAATGGCAATAATATACTGTTACATTTACGCCTTGTTTCTGAAAGAAGTAAAGGAGGTTTTACAGATATTCAAAAGGAAAAAAGTCACCAAAGAATATAAATTTATATTCCTTTTATTTATATATATATATAAACACTTCTAGAATCATTCAATATAGCATTTATTAAATTTTTATGAATACTTACTCGATTAATTAAAGGATCTATGTTGGTCTTACTAACCTCCATTCTTTTACTTCAAAGTGAATCCCTCGCATTTTGTTCTGTTAGTAATATGCAAGATCAAAGTCATTTTGGACTAAAAAATAACTAATAAGCACATACACATACAGTAATTCAAATCAGCACAGCACACTGCATTATATGATACAGAGAAGTGGAGAACTCTGGTCAAGTATCTTATAAAAAGTATAATTTTCTACATAAAAAATAAAAATAAAGCATACTTTACACAATTGTTTTAAACAGTTTTATGTTTCTTGAATGACACAGAGAACTTAATTTTTATGGTACCTCTGAGATATTTCATAAATATTATTCATCTTTGTACTGTAAGAATGCAGTAGTGCCAGTAAGCAGAATGTGCCCTGAATTGAATGATTAAAAAGCAAAATAAAAACTATGAAAATAAAACCTTGCTATGTGGCAATTACTAATAAGTTACTAGAAATATTTAGAGATTTAAATGACTTACATGTTTAAGATAGTCCCCAGTGAGAGATGTGTTATTTCCAGAATGTTGGCATTTTAATGTATATATAGCTGTAGTTTTCAAAATTTCTTATTTTTCTCAGAGACTTATCTTGTCTGGTCCATAAATACACAAAAAGAAACTTGTTTCATTTCCCTTCTCAATGTCACTGAAGTAACATCAGCCAAGAATGAGATGAAACGCTCTGGTGAGGAATCTCAGATGAAATCATTCAGTGAATTGTCTGATATTTCACCAGGATTTGATTTTATTCCTCAGGATAAATCCAAATGAGCACAGAAATCTCCTAGTATTAGAAACTTTTCCCTGGAGCAGTTCTACAATATCTGCATATTACCACTTTATTGCAGATTGAGAAGTTATATAAACTACTGAGTTACTGTGAAACACACTTGTGTGATTTTTACTGGCACTTTCCTAATTTTAAAAGAGAAAAAATGTCATCACAAAATATTTTAATGATCAAAACAAATAGAATTTAACCAAAAAAATTTGAGAATTTTTTCAAGAAATCAATGGTGTCACAGAATAAATCAAAAATCTTTCTCCATACTTCACAGAATCATCCACTTTCTCATAGAGTCTTCTTGATTAACCTATCACACATGAAAGAAATCAGGCTGCCTTGTTCAGTAATCCACACACTCATTACTGACAAATGTCAACGTATTTCCCACAGTCTGCTATTTGGTAGGCCATGTATGTTCAGGCTATGATTTACTATTCCATTTTAGTCATGTTTTTCCTCCGTCCCTTTTTATACATTCATCTCAGTTTTACTATCTGGGATAACTCAGAACGTAACCACAGAGATTTCGTTTTATTTATTTTATGTTTTGCACCCACCCTATGTTGTGTTTTCTTTTACTGTGGATGAAATTAAGGCAGGATTCCTACAGAATTAGAGGGAGGCATGCTGCATCAGAATCCCCTGGCCAGGTAGGAACCTTTTCAAACTACATACACCTCCCTCAGAATCTGATTCACTTCCCTGAGATAATGTCATTTCCTTCCTTTCTCCTACTAGAAATTACTGCCACTGAGATTTAATTTCACTGATGGCCATGTGTCACATGCTCACGTGTGTTAAAAACAATGACAGAGGACCACGGTTCAAAGGAAAACTCATGGCTCCTCTTCACCCACCCTGTCCACCAGGCAACACTCTCTCTTTAAGGAGAAAAAGTGCTGCTGTGGTTGAATAGGTTTTAAAACTTTGTATGGGTCACCACGAGTAATTAATCACCATGGGTACTTAATAGTCACAGTTCATTTCTAACAAGTGGCACTCTTCGGATGTTTACCCAGCAAGAGGCATTAGTCCTGAATTGTGAAGGCAAGTGCCTGAAGAACCACTTCTTCCACTCCATCCTTCATCTAAGCAACACTTGGCACAGGCGGTGTGCTCAGCACATAGGCAAATGTATCTTGATTTCTTCTGCTTGCCATATAAATACTTGAACTCTGCACACATCAAAGTGGTCATATGCAGGTTCGAAATTTACGCTAAAAAGATAGCAAGAAAAATCAAGTTGTTCAGCGTGCCTTACTTCTAGGCCACCAAACTTAGAAATATTTCTCTTCTCCCTACGAGCTGAGAATGAGCTCATCTAAGAGTGAGCTTCCCCAGGCGTCCTCATGTACGCACCCTAACTTTAGAATCTCCAGGAAAAGTATTTTTTCACTTCTTTGTATATAGGACATACTATTTTTCACTTGTGCATGCAGTCTAGGATTACAACTAGGAAGGCCCAACTAGAATCTTAAAATCAAAGGCTACATCTGATACAAGAACTAATTCATTATATGAACCTAAATAACAAGGACAACTAATATAATGATGAATGTGAATAAAACAGAAGAAAAGAAATACACAATTCATCTATTATTTATACTGGTTAATATTTTTAAAAAGCTATTCCTCATCGAAACTTCCTATCTACATGGTTGTGCTCTGAACTGGAAACAAGGGCCACATCTTATTCTTTTTTGTATCCCAACAGCATGTACTACTTAAGAACGAAAATGTCGGCCGGGCGCGGTGGCTCAAGCCTGTAATCCCAGCACTTTGGGAGGCCGAGGCGGGTGGATCACGAGGTCGAGAGATTGAGACCATCCTGGTCAACATGGTGAAACCCCGTCTCTACTAAAAAAAAAAATGCAAAAAATTAGCTGGGCATGGTGGCGTGTGCCTGTAATCCCAGCTACTCAGGAGGCTGAGGCAGGAGAATTGCCTGAACCCAGGAGGCGGAGGTTGCGGTGAGCCGAGATTGCGCCATTGCACTCCAGCCTGGGTAACAAGAGCGAAACTCCGTCTCAAAAAAAAAAAAAAAAAAAAAAAAAAAAAAGAATGAAAATGTCAAGTCCTTATTACTCACCAACTGTTCAACCACAAAGATAAGATATTTTGATTTATTCAACAAAAATTATTAAGACAACACTCTCAGGGATCACTTCTACAGTTCTTCACGAGAGAAGTTTCTCTGAATGTGTGGAGCAGGGGTCCCCAACCGCAGGGCAGCAGACCGGTACCTGTCCACAGCCGCTTAGGAACCGGGCTGCTTAGCACGAGGTGAACGGCAGGCAAGTGAGCATTATCCCCTGACCTTCCCTCGGTGTCCCATCAGCAGTGGTATGAGAGTCTCACAGGAACTCAAACCCTACTGTGAACTGCATATGCAAAGGATCTCGGTTATGCGCTCCTAGTGAGGATCAAATGCCTGGTGAACTGAAGGGAAAGTTTCTTCCCAAAACCACCTCCTACCCTGGTGGTTGGAAACGCTGTCTTCTCACAAAGCTGGTGGTGGGAGCCAAAAAGGCTGTGGACTGGAAGGAGGTGCAGAGCTCCCTCACCAGCCTGAAGCCGGCTCCGGGTGCTGCCACGCTGCAACTGCCACGTGCCGTGGATGATCCTTCTCTTCTTCCTCTGGGAGGAGGAGCAAGAGGGGAGGGAGGCAGTCTGGGTAGTTTTCCTTACTTGTTAAAACAAAGTGTATGTTAGTGTTCTGGTCACAAAGTTACAAATTATATTTACACAATTTGTACGTTTTTTGTAATACTATCCACTTAAAGAATCTTGATTCTTGTGAAAAGAATCTTTTCTACTAGGATACTGTAAAGAAACGTCAAGTACAAAATTTAGTATATTCTTGTAATATTTATACAGTTGAAATTGATAGAATAGCAAGCCACATTGATATTTAGAGCTACTAAGCTAGAAAGGCCAATCTTACATTTCACTTCACAGCTGCTGTTTGTTATTACATACGGTACAGAATATCCATTATTCCGTGTAACTGCGTAATTCCTTAGATTTATTTTGAAATAGATTATTTTACCAGATGTTCAGTTACAGATCAGAGTTTTTCTTCTGTTATTCAGCAATGAACACGTAACTTTTAGCTTTAAAAACACATGTGTATTTATTAAGAATTGTGCTTAAGGTAGATGTGTATTTATGAAGGTAGATGTGTGTTTATTAAGGTAGATGTGTGTTTATTAAGAATTGTGCAGGTACATGTGCTTTTTGCATGGTAGATAAATCCCTATGAAGCTTCCAGCTACCAGTAGCAGTAGACCTTACTTTATTCTCAACTCAGCTGAAACATTTATTTGCCTTTTGTCAGCCTTTCTCCACTAGAGGTTCGTGTCCCCTAGAGGCCTTGCAAAAAGGTTAAAATCTCCCAGCAGCATTTTTAATCCTTTTGCTTTCAACCAACTGAGAAAGTCCACTGAGGTGGTATCTGAGATGAAGGAAACAAGAAAGAATAATGAGGAAACAGTAAATGTGAGAGTTAAGCAGTTAAAAATAAGAATGTAAATTTTCAGCATAACAAAAACTGAGTTGTCAGAATCCTGATATAAGCTACTAGTGTATCTTGTATTCCATTTTTTATAATAAATATTAAGCATCTCATATGATGTAAAATTTTAGGTGACACACATGTATATATATTTCTGTGTATAACTACACACACATAAGTGTATACAAATATATATAAATTCACATATATATATGCATACATCCTACTCTACAGAAAATTATCCTATTTTAGATAAAATCTATAGGATAAATTAGAGGTATTATAAAGCACCTTTTTATATTTTCCAAAGAGACAGGCAGATAATAGTGGATTTCTAGGACATTTTTTCTCCACAGTGATTCAGGTATTTCGATATCCTACAACAATCTCAGTTATGCAAGTTCATTTCAAATCGGTATTTTATGAAGACATAGTGGTTCTCAGGTGCGGCCAGTGGCATCCGCACTTTAAAGAAGTAGAAGGTGTACCCACACTGCCTCCCTCCCCTCCTGCTCCTCCTCCCAGAGGAAGAAGAGAAGGATCATCCACCTGTTAAAAGCACCTGATTGAGAGTTCGGCATTTTTAAATCAAGATATGTTATCATCAACATAAAAGTCCATGTTTAAAATTAGTCAGGTTTTACAGAGAGCAAAATACATAGAGCAAAACATTAGAACAGCAAATCACTCATTTTCATGTAACAGCAGTTAGTGGATATTAACAAAACAGAAGGGAGTCAAATTACGAGGACATTATGTTTTTTAAAAATACACAGTTTTTACTATAAAACATAAAACACGAACACAATAAAAATGTCCATTAGGACAAGATAGTACAAGTGAAAAGCTAAAGTCTCACTAGTGGTAAGATTTGACATTCATCTTTATTTGTCCACAAAAGCCACTGTTATCCCGACTTCGGCTATTGAATGGAGATGTCATCTCATATACACACATAGACACAGGGGTGTGTTCCTGGACTATTCTGTTCTGCTGAGGCACCATCTGTGCCAGTGCCAAAGATCCTGTAGCTTTAAAATATACTTCAACATGGGATAAGAACATTCTCTGCCTGCATTACTTGTCTTTTTCGTAACTTTTCAGCCACTTTTATATATACATTTTCAGTTAAACTTCGATTTTTTTAATTTTTAAAAAAGAATTCTATTTGGAGATGTTACTGACATTGCAGCGACAGTACAGACTTTATCGACTTAGGGACAATACATATCTTCATACTCGATCTCTCCCAAAATTGAACTTAACCTTGGGAGGAGGACAGAGTGGGAAAGGAACTGTGTGTCGAAGGCAGGTGATGAAAATGGCCCATAACATATTCTATGTCATAAAAATAAAATGTCACATTTCTCACAGCCATCCTGAAAAGGATGAGCTCTTCATTCATAGCTCAATAAATAAGCACTGATTATAATATTATTCCAGTGACAAAACATGTTGGCCTCTTCTGATTAAAATTACATAACCACTAAATGTCTTTCTTTAGCACAATCCTCAACATTCCAAAATTCTGTATCTAGAAATCAATGATTTCATAACTACATTACACAAAGGAAAGGGAATTACTTTATCTCAGACACAAAACAATCCTAGCATAAAATGAGAGGATGAAATTATGGAAGGCCCCACTATATATTAAAATATATTTGAATTTTTTGTTTTATTTTTGAGACAGGGTCTCACTCTATTGCCCAGTGTGGGGGTTCAGTAAGAGTGGTAGAAAGAGTTCTAAGAGAAATTATTTTAAAAAGTTATAGAAAATAGTCACAGACCTTCTTGGAAGGCTGGAAGGTTTT
Source organism: Saimiri boliviensis (assembly GCF_048565385.1). NCBI lineage: Eukaryota > Metazoa > Chordata > Mammalia > Primates > Cebidae > Saimiri > Saimiri boliviensis. The sequence continues at coordinate 2,457,343 of NC_133467.1, forward strand.
GTAAAAAGCCTCAGGGTAAAGTTATGGCTGAAAGCAGCCTAAAATCTCTTTGAGCTAACAGTGAGAATAAACAACAAAGGAATGTAAGAGAGTTTATGTAAATCAGTTGTTTACTCATGTGGTCCTAAGACTAACCTTTGACTATCCACAGATGCATGACTGCTTTCTGGGTGTAGGGAGGTGACCAGATTTATCACCTACAAATTGTGTTTGCTTTAGGCAACAGAACCTGGCCTTGAATCATTATCCATAAGTGTGTTGACTCAGAGCCTCTATTATTAAATCTATACTTAATAAAAGCCCTGACTGCCAGCTGGTCAGGGCTGAATGGCTGCTATCTGTTTCAGCAGTGTCTGGAAGTGGCCACAGACCCCCAGCCCACTCTTTGATAGAGATTTCTGTTTGAGTACATTTGTTCATCCATCACTGGGTCAGGACCTTGACAGCCCAGAATGGAGTGCAGTGGCACAATCTCAGCTTATTTCAGCCTCAGTCTCCCAGGCTAAAGCATTCGCTCACCTCAGTCTCTCAAGCACCTGAGACTAGAGGCATATGCAACCACACTCAGCTGATTTTTGAATTTATATAATTTTGGTAGAGATGGGATTTTGATATGTTGCCCAGGCTGATCTTGACCTCCTGGGCTCAAGCAATTCACCTGCCCCAGCCTCCCAAAGTGCTGGGTTTACAGGTATGAGCCACTGCACCAAGCTAAAATATGTTTGTATCACAGTGTATGACCTGGGGTGTGAAATGCATGTTGTGTGTCCAACTATTAGCATAAAGAGGAAAAGCTACTTTCTTCCAAGTTGCAGTAGTCAATTATAGATATACAAGTACGTATTTTGTCTGACTGCTACAAGATGCTGTCCATCAGGGTGACTTCCATAATGGCATCACGTAAAAATCCAAGCAGTAAAATAGAACACCTCTGGATTTAAAATCAGAAAATCAGGTTTCATGTTCTAGTTATTTAGCAAGCAACTTAAACTTTGTGAACCTCATTAATAAAGTGAGGATACTTATAGTTAACACAGTTCCTGGGAACATCATATGAGACTGTATGTTGAACTTACTGAGACATAAACCATTTTACTAAATACAAAATCATTTCAATTTATTATCATGTAAGCAGAATAGAGTTTTGGTCAAAATCATATATAAATCATTTCTTAAAAGTTATTCTGTACCCAACAGACACCAACTAAGTTTACAAGCTGGGAAGTTATTTTGTTAACTGCCAACCTAGAGTATGTTAACAAGCCTCCAAACGGCCTTCTACTCAGACTCACAGAGTGAAGAGCAACACTAAGGGGCCTGAGAGCGAACTCCAACTTTTTTCTTTGTAGAAGTTCTACTGAAAAGTACATTTTAAACAGACTTAATTTCTTAGAGCAACTTCGTGAAGAAAATTGAGAGAAAGACACAGAGTTTCCATGCAGCTCCTGTCCCCCCCCCACACACAGCCTTTCCTACTACTGACATCCCCCCAGGAGTGGGACTTTTTTTAACCACTGATGACTCTACACTGAAATATCATCATTCGAAGTCCATGGTTTACATTTAGAGTTCACTCCTGGTGTTGCGCATTTCGTAGGTTTGCAGAAACGTATAATCGCATGGGCCATCACTAAAGCACCACAAAGAAATCCTCTGTGTACTGCTTATTCCTCCCTGGCCCTAACTCTATCTTAACACACTTCATATGTTTGTGTAGCACAGGGTTTTTACCTTGGGAAGTCCCTGCACTGCCGATGTCTCCCCACCAGTGTAGCTCCTTCTCACTTGAAACTTCAGACAGCATCATGGCTTTTACTAATCTAACTACAAGAAACACTGAAAAGCAGCGGAGCGATTTGAGGAAGCTTATATTTTAATTACAAGTTTGAATACCTCTTTATCCAGGCTTCTCCTATCTAATCTCATCACCAGTCATTTGGGTCACCTAAAAACCAACTCTCAAACCGCTTATAGCCACGAAAATACGCTCCTCAGCTCAACAGTTTCGTGTGCCTTGCCGGCCTCCATAATAACAATCAACATATACAACCCATACTATGTGAAATTTGAAATTCTGCTAAAGACAAATGCAATTTCTTTCTCAAGAAAGATTATAAACTAATTCATTTGCCATATTTTAATCAGAATCAAGTACGTATGACAAGCTGAGGCAAATCATTGCTGCTCAGGGGGTTGATGAAATACATTTCTTCCCACCTCAGACTGTTTGTTTTTTCAGTTCATTAGGAAGCTCTCAGGAACACTGCATATATACTTGGTGTACTTTATTTGAAGCAGGGAATTAACACTTAACATTTCTTCAAGGTTGAGAAAAACGGATTTACACAGTCCTCTCCCCACACTCCTTCTGCTCATGTTGCCTAATCAAATGTCTTTCAGTCTGTCAGTCCAAGGCACTCTGCTGAGAATGTTTAACAAGGAAACTGAGAAGATCAATGGCAGTCCCATAGTACCCTCAAGAACACAAGACCCTCACAAGAAAAGCCACAGCAAGACCTATTGTGTGATAAAGCACATCAATGTGATGTTTTTCTACTTAAAAAAAACAGGCTATGAGGAGAGAATTAAATAATCATTGAAAAAAAATTCAACACTCACATGGTTTCTTTTTTTAAAAATTGGCCATTATGAATTCTAGAATAAATATTATTCTAGTTTTTATTACACAAATATTCTGATTATTTGATAGAACATAATTTGATGTAATTATCTTTCCCTAAACAAGACTAGAGGTTTGTGGTGAAACTTTTTTACTTGTACTTGTAAATTATAATTTAAAGTTTTTGTTGGTTTTGCTTTGCTTTTAACATTTAAATAGACATAGTAAAGCTTATTTCAGTAAGCTCATGCTTATAGTACATGGTAGCAGTTTGTTCTAGAAAGGTAATTATTGCTTTATTATAAAGCTATTATTAAATAATGCAAAAACAATGGGGGACTGGATTGAAAAATAAGAATTCGAGATATGTCAAACCAAAAGAATTATAAAATTAAATAGCATTTAATCATCTCTTTCATAGAATTAGTTAATATAGTTAGAATCAAACAATTGTAGCCACAAATACAACAGTCTCATTCTTTGAGAAGAAAGCAAAAATTATTTAAAATTTTCAAATCAGAAGATATAGTTACAACAGACATATACACAGGCAGGTACAGAAGGATCAAGAAGTGACAAATGACAGACAGAACAGTGTACAAAACTGTAACATGAAAATCCATTGGCTTAAAAAGTATGGGAAGGCCTGGTATGGTGGCTCACACCTGTAATCCCAGCACTTTGGGAGGCCAAGGCGGGTGAATCATGAGGTCAAGAGATCAAGACCATCCTGGCCAACATGGTGAAACCCCGTCTCTACTAAAAATACACAAATTAGCTGGGCGTGGTGGTGTATGCCTATAGTCCCAACTGCTTAGGAGGCTGAGACAGGAGAACCGTTTGAACCTGGGAGGCAGAGGTTGCAGTGAGCTGTGATGGAGCCACCGCACTCCAGCCTGGTGAAAGAGCAAGACACTGTCTCAAAAAAAAAAAAAAAAAAAAAAAAAGCACAGGAGCACAGGATTTCATGTAATATAACCCTATATTCTTCAGTAAATTCTAGTAATCACGCTGTCAGAAGTTTTTCATTCAACAACCACCATCATTCGTTGTTTTCTCCTTATACATAGGATACTATAGCAGATGCTGGGAAAACAGTGACAAATGGTCCCTGTATGTCCGTAAGATTTACCACATTATAAGGATGACAAATGAGCAATCAAGGGCAACATGGCGTCATAACCAATGTGTTGGTGGCTGTCCATGTTCTGCGGGAGCCTCAGGAAGAGAGAAGACAAAGAGGAAGGGAGAGAAGTTTGTCTGCTCTATCTTTTACATTTCAAAGGCAGTCCAAAAAGTTCTGCTATTTAGTCAGATGCCTCTGGATGTCTTATAGAAAATGGAATTGCCATGTTTAAGACTGAAGACAGGATAAGACTAAAAATCCAGATTCACTAGGAAAGAACTAAATAATAATTTAATCTCAAGAAAGAACATAACAAATTCAAATTGCTACAGTAATTTTTAAAGCTTCAGTGCTTAAATCGGCCATCTAGAGCCTTTGGCTACCCAGAAGTAATTAGTAAAACCCAAATTTCCTAATTGTTTGTTTTTTTTTTTCTTTTGGAATAGTTTTAGATTTACGGAAAATTTGCAAATATAGTTCAGAGAGTCCCCATATACCCTTCACCCAGCTCTCCCTCTTACGTGCGTCTCATGAAAAGAAATCAAATGTAGCTTTTCCTGTCGTTCTCTGGTGGCTCTGTTTCAGATGCTGGTGTTTTAGCAACTGCAGAAATTAAAGTGCCCAGAGGAATCTCAGGTCAAGAAAAGAGCAAAAGGAGAAAGGAAATCTCTAATGAAGGAGATAACTTTTTAAATGCATCTTCAGGCTGGACCCAGTGGCTCATGCCTGTAGCCCCTGCACTTTGGGAGGCCAAGGTGGGAGGATCACTGAGGTCAGCGGTTAAAATCCAGCCTAGCCAACATGATGAAACCACGTCTCCACTGAAAAAATACGAAAATTAGCCAGGCTTGGTGGGAGGCATCTGTAATCGAAGCTACTGCGGAGGCTGAGGCAGGAAAATCACTCCAACCCAGGAGGCAGAGGTTGCAGTGATCTGATATCCCACCACTGCACTCCAGCCTGGGCAACAGAGCAAGATCTTGTTTCAAAAAAGTAAAATTAAAAATAAAGGCATCTTCAGTGTAGCATCAATTGTCCAGATATTACTATAATTTAGCTAAATCAACTGATTCCAGTTATATGTTATCTCTATTTCTATATTCTCCATCCTACACGCTTTTAACATTTTATAGTTTCCTTATTTTTATGCAATCAAGTAGAAATTCACGAGTTGACTCCAATTTTTCCACTATGAATCTCTAAAACTATCCTCAGACGCCTACAGAGATAAAATCTGAAGTTATATCAGTTATATAAACCACAGAGGTCAAATAATGATGCTTTTGGATCAAAAAATGTCACCAGCAAGCAGTTATAGAGTTTGATTATATGAGATCTTACATGTCTGGGCTTTTTTAAAAAAAATCCATTTAGTTTATATTCTAAATGGTTAATTTAAAAATAAACTGAACAATTATAAAAATTAATATAACTGCTTTGGATTTGCTCTAATCAGTAAAGAAACACTTAAGCATTATGAAAGTTCCTGTCACAGTTCTGATTTGTATTTTTCTGCATTAATTAAAAATTGGTTTTAATCCAAGTATCAAACATAATGAAGAAAAACAACACTTTAGAAAATTATTAAGGTCGTTTAAGGAATACTGTGTAAAACTTTTTTGAGATGTTATTTTAAATGTTTCTTCTTTTTCCAATAGAAAATAAACATGATGTGCACAAATTTTCAAAATTTAAAATGCATACATTATGGAAATACTTTTCAATATATGTGTATCGTTCATCTAATTATTTAACAAAATAGGTCTACGTGACCACTTTTATGTTAGAAAATTGTATTCCTGACAATCAGCGAAGTCCGGACTTGGGAACACAGAACCAATCACCAGGTACGATGGTTAACCTTATGTGTCACCTTGAGTGGGCGAAGGGATGTCAAGACAATCGTTAAAACAGTATTTCTGGTTGTTTCACTGTAGGTGTTTCTGGAAGAGACTACAATTTGAAACAGCAGTCTGAGTTAAAACTATCTACTCTCACCCATGTGGACAGATAGCCTCCAATCCCTTGAGGGCCCAAATAAAAAAAAAATGGGGTAGAAAGGGCAAATTCTGTCCCGCTGTGAGCTGGGACCCCCGTCTTCTCCTACCCTGGGATGTTGAAGCTCCTGGTTCTTGGGCCCTCTTCTAACTCCAGGATTTATACCATTTCCCTCCACCTGCAACTCATGACTCTCAGCATCCTCAGACCTTCAGATTTAGACTAAAGAATTGTATCCTCCACTTTTCTGGGTCTGCAGCTTCCAGATAGGATATCATGGGGCTTTCCGGCCTCCGTAATCCCACAGACCCATTCCCATAATATACCACCTCTTGTATCTATCTACTCTGTCTACCTACCTACCTACCTACCTGTCTCTCTACTATTGTTTTACTTTCTCTGAAGAACTGTAACTAACACACCTGGTTTTCTGCACAACAACAACTGAAAACAGAAAGAGGTAGAGAGAAAGACGGGGACAAAAGACAGAAGCTATACATTAAAAGACAGGCAAGAGACGGAAGCAGTCACAATGTATGGAGTTTATCTGAATCGCCACACAAACAACCTAACAGTTAAAAGACTTAACCAAAGAAATGTGAACACTATCTGGATATTAAATAATATTAAGAAATTATGAAGACGTGACATGAAAATGTAACAGTGGTAACTTACGGTACTATGTGTATTTTGCTTCTATCATAAATAGTTACAAATGAAATTCTATGTTTACTGGTATTTTCATAAAAATAATTTGGAGACAGCAATGTGTAAGGGTACTGATAACCCTGGCTATGAATTTAAAATATCTCATACTACCGATGAAACATGAAGTTTGTTACATCTCCTGTACATTTTTTAGGTATCTGAAATTGTCTATAAAACGTGTATTTTAAAAATGTATTCTAGTACCAGTTCTTAGACTAGACATAAAACCATCAGAAAATCAATCAATGCCTTTTGTGCTTTGTTTCCTCTTTGGTGAAACAATGGGTACGATCTAGTTTAATTCACATTCATTCGACAAATATTTACTGTAATATTCATTCCAGCTCCAAACAATGTAATTTTCAATTTCTCCCAGTCCGCCGCAATTGCTATTAAAAAATACTTCCATCACCCGCTAACTCTACAATGTCATTTTAAGAATCACTGAATTCATTAACTATTTATTCATTCACTTAGTGCCAGTCAACATGCTAGAAATAGATTTAAAAAATTAAAATAAAGGCATTCAATTTTGGCCTTATTGTGAAGTCATGTATCAAATTAATACAATTAATGCAGTGAAGTGAAACTCATAAAGTAATAAATTACGTAAGTTAAACTGGCTTTGGTTTTCTGAAGTATAAACACAAGATTTTAGATAACCCCCTTCCCCCTCCCCAAAATGCCTCATACATAAGAACTCTTCTTTACTGGAAAGAGGAAAATTCTCATTCATGTTGGCCAAGGAAGAAAGGGCCAGAGAAATACCTCTCATCCTTAGGGCAAGTTTCAGAAAGGAGTTTGAGGCTAGAGAGACTGAATAACTAGGTCTTTGCTCCTTCACTCTCCCCTTTTCCCTTTTAGAAGATTGCAAGATAGAACAGCAAGGAAAATTACCGAACATACGAAGGGAGAGATGGTGCTAAAGACCTAAGGCCTAATTAACACGGTTCCTTCCAGTCTCACAGCCACGGTCAGTGCTTTTAGTCTTCAGTGATTAGAAAGAGGCAAACAGCAGTGACCATGACCCAGCCTGGACAGAACAGACCTGAGTCTCTGTCCACTGATGAAACAAAGGGCTCGCTGAGCTTCTTCATACCAGGCGTTTGATTAAGATAGACACAGTTTCACCTTCTAACACCCAGGGAATATGGACAAAACAGCATTTACGTGCCCTTACTGTCTTCCCTCTTTCCCCTACTAAACTGATTCGACCCAAATATAAAAAGTTTAAAATGTTTGGTTTACACAGTTTATCTCAAATCACTGCTTGTACACAATAATAGTCACTGATTTAGACCTTGTTGAAATGCAAAACATTCTGTTAGGAAAACCAAGAGACATTACATCATCTTTCATAAAGCTGGCTTTCTTTTTTCTATTTTAAGAAATGTTTCTTTACAATGTCATGCCTTTTGGGTGGAGACAGACAGATATAAGTAGATGCCTTATTGAAAGCAGAGTATGACAAACTCAGATTTCAAGAACTTGAGTGAGAGATTAAAATGCAGATATCACAGACTCAAATTTACAGGAGCATCAGCAGTTGAATCTTTTCTAGTCACTATATTCATCTACAACCTTTTTTTCTCCTGGTGCACCGAAGGCTCCTGCATTTATGGATATTTCAGTATGTATTATTCTTGACACTAATATTGTTAGAAAACTGTAATGATTTTTTTAAAGCTTCCTTTGCCAGAGTAACAATAATCGATTTCTATTTTACTACTGTGTTTAAGGCAGAGAACTACAAAGAAATACATTGTGACTAAAAATTTTTATTTTAAATATTTCGGATGGTTGCCACTTATCTAATTCTGTTCAGATCAGCTTCCCTTGACCCCCTAGATTCCACCAAATTTTCCTATTATTCTTTTCTATTAATCTCTGCCCTGCATCCATCCCGGTCGCACCTTTTGCATGGGCTTCTGATTATTCAGTGTCTTGCTATTTCATTAGTAATGTATATTTAATACTTTCTGAGCTGAATCATTTACTCATATGTAGAGCTGGTCTGAGAGAACGGAATCAATCAGGTCACTTTGGGGCATATAGCCAGAACTGGTTTCCTAAATCCACAACCATAGAACCCTCACAGGGCTGTAATTTCTTTCTCTTCATCGGCGGTTCTCATACTTTACCGTGTATCACAGTCACCTGGAGGGCTTGTTGAACCCCAGACTGCTGGCCTGACTGTCTGGATTTCTAATATTCTCAGCTGAAGCTTGTGTTGCTAGTCAGGTCCACACCTGGATGAAGCTCTATGGTTATTACGACTCTCAGTTACTTCCACCCAATACGTAATTCTATTTTTTCCTATATCCGGAAGAATTCAACAGATTCTTGCCAAAAATGGCCACATCCCATTAAAAATAGTAAGCAATAATAATGCTCTATGTAATTTTATTCAATGTCAAATAGCACTTACTTTTACAGGTATTGACATGGTTCATAGAGGTAAATGCAAAAAACTACCTATATTTTATGTTTCCACTTTTCCTGTTAAATAGGTTCTGTGTTCCGTTTTATTGATAAGCGAACTAGAGATAAGAGAGAGTAAGAGAGTTGCCCAAGGCAAGTCAGCTAATAGAGGAAACGAGGACTGAATCCTAGGATTTGCATAGATGACTTTTCCGAAAGTCCCCTCCTACTCAAAGTACAGTCCTCAGGCCAGCAGCACTGTCTGCCCCAGCCTGGAAGCCTGACACACAGACTCAGGTGCCATCTCAGACCTCTTACATCAGAATCTGCATTTTTACCAAGATCCCCAGGGGATTCTAGGGATAGTAAAATTTGAAAAATATCATTCTACCTCCCTAAAACAAGTAGGTGAACTTGTTTAGTGAACTTCTTTTGCCTGTCAATCTGAGGGCCAGTTTTCACTTTTTAGCACAATTCTGAAGCTTTCTCCGGTAGGGAATAAATTTTAGTAGGTATATGTAGTATCTTCCAAGCCAAAACAGACAGGCTCTTCTTTACCATGTTAAGATTCTGTGTACATCTAGTTATTCGGAGACTGGAAATAAATGCTACTTAAGATCACTTTAATTTCAAAAAAAAATTTTAAAACACAAGGTCATTGTTTTAACACTAGGTTATGAGATTTTGTTTTTGTTTTTTAATTAAAGGTATTTCATTCCCCAAAGCACCTCACAAGGGGTATTCCATTAAGTTACAACCCAATAACATCCTTTAGCTTATATTAAATTGAACAATATTCATAACTATTATTTTTTAGCACTTTGCAGATTAGGTATGATTGGATTAATTCCTATTTTCAAATAATATCTTTCACCAAAGATCAGCCCAGTGAAACTGTTATTTTTTAATAAATGCTATTTTTCAAGCTAAAATAGAGACTCGGGCTAAACAAAACTCTATCAATACTATGCCAGAAGTCTTGGAACAAGCATGAAGATCTACAAAATAAATTAAATCTTCTGTTGCCATCTCCGTCTCATGACCCGCTCTCACAACCCTTCATCTAAAATTGCCACAAATGTTCTGTAACTGGGTCAGGGCACACTTGCTTGGGGGAACAAAGACATATTAAGAAACATTCAATATATCTCAGACATAAGGAGCAACTGAAGCAAATGTAATATCCTGTCATAAGATGCAAGCATAATTTTCCGCTGTGCCCAGCTTTCATCCTCAATTGTCAACATGTGACTGTCTTCACTGACACTCATCAGGAATGCTTTGACTCAATCACAGAAGCTTATTTTTATTCAGTATTTGTTTTGCTTCTATCTACAGTAGTTTCCCATTATCTACAGTTTTGCTTTCCAGTTTCAGTTACCTGCAATCAATTGCAGTCCAAAAATTTTAAGTAGAAAATTCCAAAAATAATCAATTTATAAAATTTAAATTGAACACTGTTCTGAGTAGCATGATGAAATGTCTCACCGTTCTTCTCCATCCTGCCCCAGACCTGAATTCTCCTTTTGTCTAACACATCCATGCCCTATATGCTGTCCACCTTAGGTACCTAGCAGCCGTCTCAGTCAGCACATCAGCTGCCTCAGAATCAGAACCGCCGCGCTCGTGTTGGAGCCACCCTTATTTCACTCGGTACTGGCGTCGAAGCACAAGAATAGCGATGCTGGCGACTCAGATACACCAAAGGAAACATGTAAAGTGCTTCTGTTACGTGAAAAGGTGAAAGTTCTTGACTTAATAATGAAAAAATTGTAGGCTAAAGATTCCTAAGATCTACAGTAAGAGCATACCTTCTATCTGTGAAACTAAGGAGAGAAAAATAAACGTGTGCTAGTTTTGCTGTTGTACTCTAACCTGCAGAAGGTTACAGCTACAGCCTCCGTGCACGGTAACTGCTTAGTTAAGATGGAAAAAGGCATTACATTTGTGGGTGGGAGGCACAAACAGAAAATGTGTCCTAACTGACAGCAATGCATTGTGTCAGAAAGCACTGAACTTATACAGAGACTTCGGCAAGGGACCCCCGAAGCAAATGACACCAAGATACTTACTGCAAGTAAGAGATACTGACACAGATTCAGGAATAGCTTTGGACTGAAAAATATTAACATTAGTGGACAGCCTGTATTTTCCAATCAAGAAGCTGCTCCTTTATTTCCAGCTGTGTTGAAGCAGTTGACTAAGGAGAAAAAAATACCACCTAAATCAACTCTTCAGTTGTGAGGAAACTGGGCTTTTCCTCAGAAGATGCCCCATAGAGCCTCCATTCAAAGAAGTGCAAAGGAAATACCCGGGCACCAGATATGGAAGGACAGATCAATGCTGGTACTTTGAGGCAGTGCTGAAAGGCATGTGATAACACAATATGCATTATGCACGGTACAAACAAAAGCTGTCTGCCCATGTTCCAGCATTATAATCAGAAATCCTGGACGACAGCCATCTCGTTTATCAAATGGTTTCACCAAGGCTTTATCCCAGATGTGAAAAAATACTTGGACGAGGAAGGGTTGGAATTTGAAGTCTTATTAATACTAGACAATGCACCTGGCCATCCTTAACCTGCTTGCTGTGAAAATGAAAATGTCAAGGTTGGATTTTTACCTTCAACTGTAACTTCACCACTTCAGTCCCTTGACCAGAGCATCACCGAGATTGTCAAGGTCATATGCATCTACCTGGTATGTGATTGCAGCTGATACAGACCCTAATTCTGGAAGTAATATAGTGCTAGAAATCACTCACTATTGCTGAGGCAGTAACATTCATCAAAGCTGCAATCTTTGAGTTAAAATCAAACTCTTAAGGGCCTGCTGGAAGAACTTACGGAGAGAAGTAAGGGATGATTTTAAGGACCGCCCAGGGATCAGGGAAAGAGCGCAGCCAGACAAGTTGGTGGAAAAAGATTTGCCAAAATGCTTGATGAAGAAATGAAAGAACACACTGAAGGCCATTGAGAAATTTTTTAAAATATATATATAAGAAAGTGGAAAACCTTGTTGAATCATCTACAGAGGACGAGAAAGATAAAAAGAAACTGAAGCAGAAACTGCTAGCAATGTGGACATTATGAAAATATGCCGAAATATTTTGAATTCTGCAGACATTAAAGGACAAAATTATGGAAGAAGAGCCTTCAATGGAATGCAGGATTAGTCACAACTTCTGCAGCAATACTTTGATGAAAGGAAAGGAGACAGCAACTTCTGATTATAATGTTCTTCCAAAACATTCTTGCCAAAACCCCTTTCAACTATCAAGGATAAGCAACCATCAACATCATCTGTCTCATCATCATTGCTTGGGTTCAAATCCCACCTGTTCTTCCAAAACATTCTTGCCAAAATCCCTTTCAATTATCAAGGATAAGCAACCATCAACATCATCTGTCTCAACATCATTGCTTGGGTTCAAATCCCACCTCTGTCCAGCTGTGTGATCTTGAATAAATTATCAGAATATTTCTTAGTTTTCACATCTGTAAATATTAAAAAAAATAGTACCTCCTTTATACAGTCATTAATAAGATTCAAAATAATAAATCATAACATGCTATGTATGAAAACCTAAAATTTGATTTTCAGTCCTAATATCTTTGCTATTCATCATGATTACAGCTTGATTTTCCACAAATGCCAAACTAGTACAGAGCGCCTGCCAAATGTACCATATCACGTGAGCCCTTGGAACTCAGCAGGTAAGCGCCAAACTGCCTCCTGACGGCTCTGAACTTACTCAGGGTCAACAGGAAAGGTAAAGCACAGCAGCTGGCAAGCCTGGCTTCATTATTCACAGCATTTCTGCTGAATCGTTAGCCCCTTGCTGGCACATCCAGCAGTCTTTTGCCAGGTGTCCCTATAAACACGTCTTTTGCTGCACCCTAGGCATTCAGTGAGCCAGAGTCAACAGAAGGAAGAAACGCAAAAAAAAAAAAAAAAAAAAAAAAAAAAAATCAGATTAAAATATAAGCCTTTAGTATAAATTAGCAAGACTTATTTCATAAGCCAAAGAAATAGATCTCATGACAATATGGTTGAGAGGTTATATAGATAATATCATACAAGTACAGATATCAACACCGATACAAATGTAAATATAGCTCGAATATGCTACACTGAATTAAATTTGGCAATAGAGCTTGCCTATAACCATTTCCATGAACTTTTTCTTGATAATACTGTTCTTTAGATCAATAAGAAAATCTCACGCACTCTTTTATCAGGACTATCAAGAGAAAGGAATCAAAGATAATAAATGACGCTATAGGTAATCTATAAGTATTAGCATGTACAGAAGAGTGAATGTAATATCCCATTTGTGCTACTATAACAGAATACCACAGACTGCATAACTTACGAAGAATAAAAATGTGTTGGCTCACAGTGCTGGAGGCTGGGAAGTGCACTATCAAGGCAGGTTTGGCAATTCTGATCCTAGATGGTGCCTTGAACACCATATTCTCTAGAGGGAAGGAAGGCTTCATGTTTACATGGCAAAAGAGCAAAGAAAGAGTGCCCACTCCCATAAGCCTTTTCTTATTACAGCATTAATTGATTCATGGCTTCATCACTTTTAAACTCCCCACCCCTCATACTGTTACCTTAGCAATTGAATTTCAACATGAGTTTTAGAATGTACGAAAGCATCCATACCATGGCAACAAAGGAGGAGTCAAGGAAGTTAAATACATAAGCTGTATCATGTGGGTAACATGTCCTTCTGACAGCGTCACCAAAGACGTTTTGTGATGGGACAAGATGGTCATTCGCCATGCTGATCTCAAAACGTTAGACATGCCCTGGATGCAATGGCTTCCTCTTAACAACTTATGTATACAATACTTTAATTTTACTTCAAATTATTTAATCAAGTTATATTTTTAGTCTGTTTCTGGTTTTAACTACATGATGTAGGACCTTCAGACCTCAAACTTCTATCATTTTTAAAAAATTCCTAAAGGTACCTCCACAAATAGAACATCGTTTTTCATCAGGGATTTACCTGTTCACTTCTAGAGTTCAACCACATTCCCCCATTCACCATATCTTTTAACACTTATTTCCAAACATTTTCTGATCTTCTTAGTACCTATTTGAAAAATCTTTTCTTTCCTTTTTCATGTATTCACCCTGCACCTTCTTTACTGCTATTGTGTCTGTCTTGCAATGCAGCAGCCAAAGCTGTATGCAGCATTTTAGGGAGCACTACAAGACAACATCCAGAGTTAAAAGCTCAAAATGACAGTAGTATAGTCTGCAAGTGGCATGTGAGTGTTGAGCTGCCAGGGTAACCTGTGTTAACCTGAAAGCTAATAGCTCCTCAAAATGTAATGCCAACAATACCCTGACATTAATCAATCATTGATGGTTCAAGTAAAAATTTCTTTGATTAGATCCTTGAATACAGATTTTAAAATCAATGAAGAGTGCTTGTAGATTAAGAAGGGATTCTTGTAAATTAAAAATAGGGTTTAGGGAGAACTTTTTATTTATTTTTATTTATTTATTTCTGAGATGAAGTCTCCCTCTGTAGCCCAGGCTGGAGTGCAGTGGCCATCTCAGCTCACCGCAACCTCTACCAGGGAGTGTTTTTATTGGACTACACAGAAAAGGAAATTTAGCACCTTACTGACATTTCAGGGATAGCGTACTACAGGCCACTTCCTTACTCGGTCATTTAACACTGCCTATAATTAAGTCTGTAGTTATTCTCAGAAATTTTAAGTCAAGGAAGCAATGGTTTTCCAAATACCCCAATGTCAACACTCATTATTCACCAGAGGCTGCAGTAACATTTAAGAGGTAAGCTGACAGATCCTCATCCCCTTGGAAATATTTGGGGTTTAAATAATCAAAGGGTAAATGGGACTGCTTCATATATCAGACATTATGAGAAGGAGATGAAATAGTGTTTATGAGTGTCACTCTGGGTTTATAAACACAATCTGAGTTAAATTGCTTGGGTTCAAATCCCACCTCTGCCTAGCTATGTGATCTGGAATAATTATCAAAATATTTCTTAGCTTTTGCATCTCTAAAAATTTTAAAGAGAGTATTTTTTCATACAGTTATTAATAGGATTCAAAATGATAAACCATGAGAAAAACATGGCACACAATAAGCACCCAATAAACATTATGATTAACCAATAACCTATGTGTACATGCATCGAAGGACTCTCCTAATAGGCTTCCCCACTAAGCACAGTATTGGACCCAGTGAACAGGTAACAGCGGAAACACGGCAAAGCTGTCAAACTGAGTGCACTCGGCCTTGCTTCATGTTTTAAGCATCAAAGTATATTTGACATTTCATTTAAAAATATGAGACTAACATAACGTAAGCCAAACTTCCACAACCATTTTAGAAACGTGGTTTTTAAACTAGATAAAGTCTTCCCTGTAATTATTTGAGAAATGTTAAATTTCAGATAATTTTTCGCCAGTTTTTCTTGTTTAACTCAACACTGTGAATTATATACGGATATCTGAAATGTAATGAATACAATTCTACATTGTAACAGAATTTTTACTGGCACTACAAGAACGGGTTTTAGAATACTGATTAAAAGTACTAGGAATTGGAGTCAGAAAAAACTTCCTTCAAATTCCTACTGTAAGAGAGAAACAGAGAGATACAAGTCAAGGTGAACAAAGTGTTAATAATGTAAGATGAATAATTCCCAGAGACCTACTGGACACAGTGCCTATAATAACAACAGTGTTACATGCTTAAAGATGTGCAAAGAGGGTACATTAAGTGTTCTTCTCGCACAGAAAAAAATTTTTGGAGGTGATGGAATGTTTACAGCACACTGTGGTGACAGCTTCACTTGTATATACTCATCTCCAAGCTCACCCGGTCATTTACAGTCAATATGTACAGGTTTTTGTACACTAATCATATTACAATAAAGTGATTTCTACAAAGCCCTATTCTGCTGCTCAATACCTCTATAATTAGGGAAGACCGTATTTCTGAAAGCTGGCTGCAGTAATATTTCTCATCTCCCACGATCTTAATATAATACATCTCGACATTCATCCGCTAGAGTGATGAGATACATGTATTTCCTCCCCCTGAACCTGGGCAGACCTTTATCATGGCTCAATCAACAGACTATGACAAAATTAACACGTGTAAGCTCCATGGCTTGATCACAAAAATGGCTCACTCTTCTGCTTTGCTCTCTTCTAGTGCTTAACCTTGGACCCCAGCCACCAAGCTGTGAGGAAGCCCAAACTACTCCCTGCAAACGGAGCTGATGGAGAAGCCTCTGGTAGGTGTTCCTGTCAAGAGATGAGCTGAGAGTCCCGCCAACAGCAACATCAGCTGCCAGATACGAGAGATGTCTCCCAAAGATTACAGCCCAGACTCCCAGTCACGCCCAGCCCCAAGTATCAGTGAGCTCCATCCAAAGTCCTGACCCACAGAGTCTATAAGATTAATAAAGTACTTTTTACATGCGACTAATTACCCTTGCGTGGTAATTAGAACAGTAAGCTGGGGTGAGTAAAGTAGTCTCTCTAACCTTCACGCTTCTGTCTCCAACATGGGGACAGTGGCACCTGTAACACAGAGCTGAGGACAAACAGATGGCACAGATGGCAATGTCAAAGTAGAGGTATCCACAGCTCCTCCCTCCCTACACTGCTCAAGAGTCTGTGCTGATCTGCTCTGGAGACTTTGTGGCGTTGATCAAGGTAATGCCTAAAAACTGCCATATTGGAAAAAAGAAGAAACGAACGGAATAAAATCACCAAAGACTGCTAGAGAACAAAAATATTCAGGTATTTAAAAATAAACTTTAGAAATGTTTGCTTAAAAACATATTTCAGGATACAATTTAGAACGCTTTGCTGTGTATCTCATTTACACGTATCTTGAAAACATTTCTCAGTATCTTCAAGACAGCTTTTGGAAATTCAGACATTACTTTTCAGTGCTTCGTACAAGTTTTGTTTATTTTAGATACGATGCTGTGCTAAATGGGCCCTAAAGAAAGAGCCAGAGGACCCAGTTTTACTTGGGTTACATCAAAGTAAACACAGTGCTTATTATACAGTTAATGCTAATCTGATGGATAAAATCCCAAATAAGAACCCAGTGAAATAACACTATTCAATTATTAGTCACAAGTTTCACATGTAAATTCTTATGAGCATTTTTATAGCCACATCTTTTTACTTCACAGTACGTTGCTAGAAAAAAAAAAAATAACATTGTGCTTGAATTTCATTCAACTTTATATTTTGTATCAAAAAATAGATTAATACTATGACAACAAAACATTTCTAAAATGTAGATCATTTCAATAAGCATTTACTGAATTTTCTTTTTTTGTCAAAACACTGTGCATGAGCCAGGAATAAAACAAAGAGGTACTACATATATTGTCTTTCCTCAAAACGCCTACATTCTAGTTGAGAAGAAACAGAGGGAGCATATGAACAAGTACAGTAGCCCCCACTCTTTGTAACTGAGGGGTACATTCCAACACCCTCCAGTGAATGCCAGAAACCACAAAGAGCACCAAAACCTATGTACGTGACATTTTTTTCCTCTATGTACATAGCCATGGATGACAAAGTTAAATTTACAAATTAGGCATAGTAAGAGATTAACAATAAAATTCAACAATTATAACACACTACAATAAAATTATGTGGATGTTTCCTCTCTGTCTCTCACACGGTATTTTAGTGTACTATACTGCATGTAACTGAAATCGCAGAAAACGAAATCACTAATAAGGAGTACTGTAAACCACAAATATATGAGTGTCAGATTACAGTCTACAGCAAGAATAGAAGAGTCTTCATAAGACATGTCAAGAGAACAGGACAGACCACAAGTGCTATGCACTCAAAAATTACTGACTAGATTCTGGGAAGAAGCATTTTCTATACATCAAGGAGCTACGCAAAGTACTACAGAAGTGAAGAAGAAATAAGATTGCATATGTACAAAGAAAGAGAATATCACTCTGACCAAGGTATAAAGCTACAAGGCTATTTTTTGTGTTGGTTGGTGATTTGGTTGTTTGGTTTGCTTTGCTTTTCCTCTTAGTAAACTGGCTGTAGCAGAGAAGATGTCTGTAAGGTAACTCAGTAACGAAAGTAAAATTGGCAGATAAGAAAATGGGGCAAGTTTACACGTTTTCCTGGAGTCATCAACGATTCAACAACAACTTTAGAAGAAAACAGCAAGATAAAATATTTGCAATGCGTATTCTGAAGGCGCCATGCAGGATGAATTGAAAACTGGAAGCAGGGCAATTTGTTATTTGCTACTGCCAAGCATGTGATAATAAGCACCTGAATTATTCAAAAACCACAAAAAGCCTGAAAGAATACTTTAATAAAACTGAATACAGCCTCTTGATTTAGAAATGATGCAACCTTAGACAAATGCTATGTCTATGTAAGTCAATTAGTGACAGATCTAGATTAGAAACAAAATCCTCAGATTTTAACTCTCCCTTTAGTGCTGTGAAATACCTCCTAAATACCTATCATTAAATAACCTACAATTGACCACATAACCCCAGGTTTCATCTAAATAACTGTGTCTCATTGGAAGCCAGAGCCCATGACACAAGAGGACAGATTTCCTCAGGTCTCTGAACTCGCATGTTGCAGAATGTCTTTTTAAAATAGTATCAGTTATAAGATTACATTAGAATCAGAGTAACACGTTTACAGGAACCTTGTCACAGTGAGGCTTATATAAATTATCACTGTAAGTTTTTCTCAAAATAAACTCAGTATTGAGATAGTAACATTACTGGTTTACTCACCATTCTTGACAGTTTAAGGACAGATCTCAGGCATGTATTCACAGAACGTCCACACAAGGCCACTTACCAACAATTTTTTCTATGCCTCAGTTGCTTTCCTGTATTTATTTCTGCTTTGTTTCTCCAGTGTACTTGGAAGTCAACATAAAGTGGAAGACAACAAAAATGGAAGCTCAGCCTGTAGCGTCATTGAAAGTGTGCAAACTTGATCCAGTTAACGCTGCAGAGCCATGACATTATTTCCATCTCCTAGAATAGTTTTAATTCTACCAGAGGATTTGGAACTCATTATAGGAAGAGTTTTCTAACACAGAATGAATAAAGGAATGGGTTTAGATTAAGAATGACTTCATAATTTTATAATCCAAGGCAGCTAAATGTTGTTTCAAATCTGGCTCCATACATGTCATCTGTGAAATAATTAATGTAATATTTAGCTGATTTAGAAAGAACTGCAACATTTTTATGCTGGAAAATGTGACTATCTGCCCATAGCAAACATGAGGCTATTTAGTGATCATGACAAAAACTAAAGCACTAATACCAATAGATTGCATAGACTTAATTTTTGCCCATTATTTTGAATAGCAAGGACTCCTTACAAACAGGTATGCTAAGCTAAACTCACCAAACCCCTAAACTAACATTATTGATGTCACAATTACCAACGCTGCAAAAAGAGAAATTTGTTTAACCAAAAGGTTTAAATAGCGGAGTCATAAGCACTGTCTCATGCAATCTTCCTCGTCCATCCCTCAGATGAAGCTATTTTGAAATGCAACTTACAAACACTGCAATTATTTACACACACACACAACACATGCACACAAACACACATTTACGTGTTATGTATGTTATCTAATAACATAATTTTGCATACTTGCGGCACTTTTTTCTCCAGGCCAACTAGGCGCTGAGTATGTATCTTTAATGACATCCTCATGCACTCACTACTTTATAGTAAGGTATTTCTCATTTTTACCATTTCACCAACTAGAAATAATCTTCAGATCAGTCCATTTTAAGATATGCTCAGACAGTAACATGTAAATATACATGAAGATTCAGGGGGAAAGCCTTTCTGAGACTGCTTTAAACACCTACAATAAAGGAAAAATGATTTCAGCAGTAAAAGAATCAGCAGGGACAGAAAAGTGCCAACTCTGATTAGAAACCTTAAAAGCACTAACGGCAGCATCTCAAGGTAAAATAGAATTTTCAATAACTCACCTGGCACCGCAGTGCTTGTAAGTGGTGAGAGGTGATTGGAGGGGAAATGGAAGTTGACCTTTTCACAGTGAAGTAAAAGAAGAAGTTCATCCATTGAACTGGAAGCTTTTAGTGGAGTTACTAGAAGACAAAGCTACATGCTTGAAAGGAACAGGAAGTGCAGAGCTTCACAGTTTTATCACAGAAGGTGTTTCAGTCAGTTTACATTTGATTGAAACTCAAAGAATTTCTGCAGACTACTCAACAGTCACCTTTAAGATTCCAAGGCTCTCATAAATTTCTATTTATTAAATTCCACATACATAGAACATTGCAAAATTCATTAGGTCCTTTAGAAAACATTATTGCATTATACAGCATATCTAAGCATATTAAAAACCATATAAAAGTTATGAATAGAGTTAAAATAAATGTTTGTCTTGTACTGAGCTGCACGCAAAATATACTTCCTCTTTCCAGGTAGCACTGCTTTTTGTTTATTTTGCTGAAAATTACTGATGTCAGGAGGTCTCAGTTCTACCTCATACTGGATTATCTTATTAGATTTTCCCATCAGATACTTAATATTTTAAAAATGAGCTTTAAATCAATGATGGTTCTGAAAAGGCTACATGAAGATGTTTAATAAGGATTTTTTCCAGGTTCGAGGTAAACTGTTATTTTCTTAACCTAACGTTTGAACATCTACATAGGTTGTCTTCCCTTTATCATTGTTAACCTCAGTAACTTCACAAATCAAAATAACTGGAAGGGAGTATCGGCTTTTTATCCTGCGTTCTATCTTAGAGCTAATTTGCAGCCATTTAAAAAGAAGGACCAGTCCGCCTCTAAAGAATCCTCATGTGACTCATCACTGATTCCTTTCTTATTACCCAGCAGGCTGCACCAAACAGGCAGTAAATAAGTATTAGTCTCATGAATGAATAATGAAAATGCAGAGATACAGAACTGAAAGAATCATACTACTCATCGTTAGAACAGATATATCCACCAGAAACCCACTAAGACCCCAGGTAAGATAAATGTCACATTCGGACAAAAGTACTAAGAAAAAGAAGGGCAAAAAAATGTACGTGAATAAAGTGAACAACCAAAAACTAAATAAGTAATGTCTGAATGTGGTCGCCAGAATAATAGATTCCCCAAGATCCCCAGGTCTTCATTCCTGAAACCTGTGGCAAAAAAGGCTTACTAGGTTAAGTTACTGAGTTAAGCTTCTTGACATGGACAGATCATCCTGCATTTACAGGTAACGTTTACCAGGATCCCCGCAAGAGCAAGGCTGGCGTGTCAGCATCAGAGAAGAGGTGGTAGTGACAAAAGCAGAGGTCGGAGCGACGCCACTGCTGGCTTTGAAGATGAAGGAACAGGCCACCCACAAGGACGGCAGGCAACTTCATGAAGCTGGACAAGGGGCCTCCCTCCGCTAGAGCCTCCACAGGCATGCAGTCCTGCCTGTGCCTGATTTAGCCCAGGAAACCCAGCAAAACCCATTCCAGGTATCTGACCTCCAGACACAGAAGATTCAAAAAGTTTGGGGGTTTTAACTTTTATTTTAAGTTCAGGGGTACATGTGCAGGTTACATAGACAAATGTGTGTCATAAGGGTCTGTTGTGCAGATTATTTCACCACCCAGGTACTAAGCACAGTACCCATCAGTTACGTGTCCTCCTCCTCTCCCTCCCCCACCCTCCACCCTCCAAGAGGCCCGAGTGTGTCTGTGTGTTCTGATCATTTAGCTCCCACTTGTAAGTGAGAACATGAGGTATTTGGCTTTCTGTTCCTGCATTGGTTTGTTAGGGATGATGTTGTAAGCTATTAAATTCATGGTAGTTCGTTACAAGAGCAATAGGAAACCAACACGCTTGGCTATTACTTCTTGATTTCCAAGTCTGCTCTGAATAAAAAAGGAATTATTTTCGCTTGAAAGTAAGAAGAGTGTAAGCAAAAGAACACAAAGACATAGGTGAAATCGTCTGCCCTGTCCATTTTAAAGAATACTGCTTATTCCAATCATTCATATAATGCAGAGAGAGGCGCACAAGGTCTATCTGGATGACGCTGAGGGGAGACTCTATGACTTTTAAGCCAAAGTTAATTAAGCTGGAAATGCCATCTCACCATCTGAGTTTTCTATCTTGCTATTCAAAAATGTAGTTGTTAACAAAGGATACTTCAGATTTTCAATTTAGAAATGATTACTTTTCTTCTTTGTCAGATCCTTATCACAAGGGAATTCATAATTAAAAATACCTCTAAACCTTGAAAGACAGAAAGCCAACAGTCCCACGTTTCATACAAATACGTAGATTTTCTTTATGACTCTTTTAAATGAAGCTGTTTCTCCATTGTGCAAGGATGGTAAGTATCCTACTGCACTAATAACCTTTCAGTATTATTAACTGTGTTTTCCTTTCACGTCTAAAATAAGTACCTGGTTCCTGGTTAAGAAAATTCTCTTGAGAGGAATGGCTGCTTAATGGTGTTTGTTTCTATAAACACAAAATATGTCATTAATCCAGTTCTATCCCAGAGAGGATAGTTGTTTACATGCATTATGGTGATTTTATTGTATCTTATTAAGGAATAATGGCAAACTAAAGCAGCCGCATTAACACAGTCTTGTAATAAAAAGTAACGTTTTTGCTATTCTAATTACTTACACTCATTTTGAGAGAATGAAGCTAGATGTTCGGTTATGTCTGAGTCTTTAAAAAGGAATGTCTCCATTGGTTTTTAGCACAGGTGCACTAAGCTGCTTGTGCACGACTGTTTCAGAAGCGAGGCCAAACATTTGCAGAAAAAAAGCTGGTCCTATCTCCAGAGCTGTTAACTATGTGCAAAAAGAGAGGCCTCCCAACAAAAAGTGTATGTTGAACTAAGTGCCCCTTGTTTAATTAATTAGCTATGTAGTTGGCTACTTGCCCTAGGTAGGACCAGATACAGGCACAATGATTTGCACACAAGCAGTTATGAACCTATGGATTTGGATTCACATGTGTAAAACCAGTAGATGCTTTTACAAGTTCGCTCTCAGCAGTTTGCCTCTCACTTCAAACACAGCTACGTATATATTTTTAACTTACCTTTCTTTAATAAATACATTGGGAGTGTCAGTGAGTTGCTTTCTCCTCCCCAACACCTGCTGCTTTTCATAATCACCATCATTCTCTATGCATGAGTGATGAGATCAACTCTGCTGAGAATCTTTTTGTAAACAAATACAGAAAGGCATTTGCATGGAAACAGTTACTCTGATAATTATAAATGTCAGCTTTCTTTTCCATAAGCTCTGACTATGAAATTGGTTTCTTATTTTTAATGAAGTGAAGGATTGAATCCTTTTTGGATGACCTCAACAACAGCAAAGCATGCAACTGATTTAATGTGAGCTTTGTGTTATCTTTACTACATTCACAAGAATAAAATGCCAATGAACCATGATCTACCAGAGCCGAAGTGGAATTTATTTCATCTGGTTAAATCTAAGGGTTGTAGTCTGTATCTTAATTGTGAGTCTAGTGAAGGCCACTGGCTCTCTTCAGACTCACGGTCAACAGGTCTGTGTGTGAGAGAAGTAAATCCTAGCTGCCCTCTCATAGTGTCTGGTAAAAGGTGCAGGGGAGGGGAGTTATGCAAAAAGCTCAAGATCAAGAATAGGTAAGAAAAGAAATAGCCTAAGAGAACTGAACTCCGAAATGGTTTCAGTACATTCTTAACATACGACAAGCAGGTGCCATTATGCATCAGTACATCAGTATTCACTAACAAGTTCCTATAGAAAAAAATTTGAAGAGCAGCTGTCAACTACCTGTGTCAACGACCTTTGGACTAGTTGGAAAACCGCTTTTTTCTACCTAGAATCCTTGTAGTAAAAGGAATACCCAGGATCTAAGTTCTGCTAGGACACAAACGTGAAGTCTATGTCTCTCTTATTAATAATGCATGTGGCCGGGAGCGGTGGCTCAAGCCTGTAATCCCAGCACTTTGGGAGGCTGAGGTGGGTGGATCACGAGGTCAAGAGATCGAGACCATCCTGGTCAACATGGTGAAACCCCGTCTCTACTAAAAATACAAAAAATTAGCTGGGCATGGTGGCGCGTGCCTGTAATCCCAGCTACTCAGGAGGGTGAGGCAGGAGAATTGCCTGAACCCGGGAGGCGGAGGTTGCGGTGAGCCGAGATCTTGCCATTGCACTCCAGCCTGGGTAACAAGAGCGAAACTCCGACAAAAATAATAATAATAATAATAATGCATGTAACCCCAGACATCAAGCACAATGCCTGGTAAATATCTGTTGAATAATAATAAATGTGTAGTAAAATTCAGACAAATGAACTTGCAGTAAATTCAAACCATTAGCTCCTCAAAACGACCAGAAAAACCAGCTTTGAACAAAGCTATGTTTAATAGACCTATTGCATTAAGGGAGAATATATTTTGATAGATTAATGAGTTGTCCAGATGAGGAGTATATTTATAGAGTTTATGCTTGGCCTGTGTGATTTTAAGGTGAGTCTTGCAAAGCAGGGAATTTGTCAGAATTGGGCAGAGTTTATGATGTAATATCTTTGAAGCAGTGGGTGCAGTGTGCCAAGTCTTGAAACAAGTGTTGATGTGTGTGAGTATAATATAAATATACATAATATATGTATTACATATTATAAATTTATTAAATAATAGTATAAGATTAACATATCTAAATACATAAATATTATATAGTAAATTTATTATAAGGATTAAATTATGGAGGCTATCAGGTCCTGAGATCCATAAGGTGAGTCAGCAAGCTGGAGACCCAAGAGAGCTAATGGTTTACTTGCAGTCTGAGCACTGAATGGTTCCAGTTCAAAGGCCAGCACACTTGAGACCCAGGAGGAGCAAGCATTTCAGTTGAGTCAGAAGTCTGGAAAACTAATAGTTGCCCCAATTTGAAGGCCTCCAAACAGAAAAAAATTCTCTCTTATTCTTGGGAGGGACAGCCTATTCTTCTATTCCTGCCTTCAACTCACTGGATTGGACCCACCTACATTAGAGAGGGCAATCTACTTTACTCTGTCTGCCAATCTAAATGTTAATCTCCTCAAACAAGTCTCACAGAAACACCAAGAATAATGCTTGAAAAAAAATACCTGGGAATCCGTGGTCCAGTCAAGTTCATCCATAAAATTAACCACTACTCTTGATAAGTAGGCTATTTGATTCACACCGTGATCATCCAGGAGTTAGTGGGTTAAGTTATGTTGGCTTGTTCCTAGTACAGTTTCACATAGGAACTATATGTCCTGTGATGGGTCAATTATGTTGGCTTCAGTTTCCAAAGTTTTATCTTACTTTCTGTTAGAATTTCATACTTAAAAACAAAGGTCCTTAAGCCAATGCAGTTAAATTTCCTATCCAAGAAATCTGATAGTTACCTTATAACTAACACACTTGACTTGACAACATGCTTCTAAATATGAAAACTGCATTAACAGGTAAAGCATAAACAGATATACAATGTTTTCACACAGTACACGCAGATAACTGAGGAAGTATTTTGGAGTTTAAAGTATCTAGATGACGCTCTCAGTCCCCATCTGACAGTGAAGAAGCATCCTTCTATCTTTACCACGCTCCATTTCCATAGTGCCAACAGTGTCAAGTCCAGGGATTTCCCAAATAAAACGGTCAAAATAAAACTCATAGTAAAGTAATTCAGGTGCTAAAGGATAATTTTTGTCTTCAGAACATTAACTGCAGTGATGACCAAATCTCTACTGCTGCAGACCAGGCGTGGCTCCTTACAGCCCTTTGAGTTCCCAGGAACACAGGCACTCCTTGTACACACTGTCTCTGCTTGCTTCTGCCCAGCAACACTGTAGCAGAGACTCTAGGACCTGCAAAGCCTAAAATATTTACCCACAGACCCAAATGCCAGCCTCTGATCCAGTTAGATAAATGTCTACACAGAAATTTCAGGCAGAACCAAGTAAATATTAATTCTTTAAAAAAAATAAAAATTCTCATCTACTTACAATCTTTTACAAAGATGCTTTTTCCTCTTAAATATCATTTTATCCTTTCTTCACATTTATTTTATATATAATTGTCCATCAAGATTCTAAGCTCTCTTAGCCTTCTACATGTCCTCAATGAAAAAAATATATATTACAGTGCAATAAACGTGAAGTAACAATGACAAAGAGTTTAGTATATATAACATAAAAATAATACATGACACTTAGCTATAACATATCTAAAAGCATCTTAGTATCACCATAGGTTTGCTCTCATGTACTGCACTTTGGAGCTATCATAACATGTATTCGGTGAATTGTTAGAGATAAATATTTATCCCCCAAATGCTAATTTATTGATGGACTCCTAACTTGCTCTTATCATGACAAAGCACCAGCTCAGTCATTGAATGAATATTTATCCATGATGAATATTCATTTGTTCCTTGTCTTTACAAGGAGTTTCACAATTGACAAGGCAATAAACAAGCATATTTATGCCCGCTTTATGCTGGGCTCACTGGCTCTCTCCACTGTCATGGCTTTAGCAAGGTAAATTCTGCATGTATGCGGCTGACTTGGGAACTCTAAGTCTAATCTGTGTCCTACATTCTCTCTCTTACACACAAAACACAACTTCAAGAGCAGTGATTAATTAGTTCACAGATTTGCCATCTGCTTCACTCAAGTCCAACAAGGTGAGAAGAGACAAATTTGGACTAAAAAAATGAGTGTTAATGAGGTTGTGATTCTATCCTTTGAAACAAAAACAGAAGGTACGCCTTCCTTGTGAGTAAGTGATGTGCCGGTAAACATTTAGTAACGGCCTTATTTTCCCAGGTTTATTGAGGTACGATTTAAAATGTAAAATTCTACATACTTAAGGTATACAGCTTCATGTTTGCACATATACACAGGTGTAAAGTGATCATGGGGATCAAGCTAATTAACATATCCATTACCTCCCATCCAACTACTAACCAGGCCCAAACCTGCTTAGCTTCCGAGATCAGACGAGATGGGGCGTGTTCAAAAAAACAAACAAGCCCGTTCAAAAGTGGGTGAAGGATATGAACAGACACTTTACAAAAGAAGACATACAGGAGGCCAACAAACATATGAAAAAATGCTCATCATCACTGGTCATTAGAGAAATGCAAATCAAAACCACACTGAGATACCATCTCACACCAGTTAGAATGGCAATCATTGAAAAATCTGGAGACAACGGATGCTGGAGAGGGTGTGGAAAAATAGGAACGCTTTTACACTGTTGGTGGGAGTATAAATTAGTTCAACCATTGTGGAAGACACTGTGGCGATTCCTTAATGACCTAAAAATAGAAATCCCATTTGACCCAGCAATCCCATTACTGGGTATATACCCAAAGGATTATAAATCATTCTACTATAACGACACATGCACACAAATGTTCATCGCAGCACTGTTTACAATAGCAAAGACTTGGAACCAACCCAAATGCCCATCGATGATAGACTGGACAGGGAAAATGTGGCACATATACACCATGGAATATTATGCAGCCATCGAAAACGATGAGTTCGTGTCCTTTGTAGGGACATGGATGAACCTGGAAACCATCATTCTCAGCAAACTGACGCAAGAGCAGAAAATCAAACACTGCATGTTCTCACTCATAGGCGGGCGTTGAACAATGAGAACACATGGACACGGGGAGGGGAGCACTACACACTGGGGTCTGTTTGGGGGGATGGGGGAGGGACAGGGGATGGGGAGGTGGGGAGAGAGAGCATGGGGAGAAATGACAGATATAGCTGAGGGGAAGGAAGGCAGCAAATCACACTGCCGTGTGTGTACCTATGCAACAATCTTGCACGTTCTTCACATGTACCCCAAAACCTAATATGCAATTTAAAAAATTAAAAATTAAAAAGAAATTAAAACTAAAATAAATCAATAAAAACATATCTATCACCTCACAAAGATACTATTTGGGTGTACATGTGTATGTACAGCAAGAACATGTAAGCTTTACTTTTAGTAAATTTTAAGTACACAATACAGTAATAACTAAAGTCAGCATGCTGTATATTAGGTCTCAGAACTTATTTTTTCTGCATAGTTCAAACTTCGTACCCTTTGACCAACGTCTCCCATTCCGAAAAACCTCAACCCCTCGCAACCTCCATTCTACTCTCTGCTTCTAAGAGGTGAACTTTTTTAGATTACATGTGTGAGATCAGACAGTATGTCTTGCTGTATCCAGCTTATTTCACCTAACGTAATGCCCTCTGGGCTTCACCCATGTTGCTGCAAATGACTAGATTTCCTTCTTTTTATAGCCAAATACTCCGCTGTGTAAATACACCATATTTTCTTTATGTATTTGTCATTGAGAGACACTTAGAGTGTTTCTGTATCTTGGCTACAGTGAATAACGCTACAATCAACACGGGAGTGCAGGTATCTCTTCAGGGTACCGATTTTATTTCCTTTAGTTATGTATACAGAAGTGGGATTGTTAGACCATAGGGTAGTTCTAATTTAAATTTTTTGTGGAACTTCCATCGTTTTTTCCATAATGGCTATGCCAATTTACGTTTCTACCCACAGGGTACAAGGGTTCTCATCTCGCCATCCTCTCTCCAAGACTTAACTTATTTATACATAATAGTCATTCTGATGGCTGCCTTTTAAAGTTTGGAGCTGGGTACATAATTGCAGTGCTTGTCTATTTATGAAGTGTAAATACTCCCAAGGTGGATTTCAAGCTACCAACCTGATGTCACTGAATGCCGATTTGGAAAGAGATGCACAGGGGAACACTATTATATAGTCTCTCCTATATATAGATACATGCAAATAAACCCAAGAGCAAAGAGAATAACAAAACAGAGTAAAATAATTAGGAGGTAATAGATTTTGAATCTATTACTTTTCTTAAACAGAATTTATTTATAAGTGTATTATTAATTCGTAAGATTTTTTTCTATAAAAAATTAAAGAATTTTTAATAATGGATACATTTAAACAGAACACAAAATTCTTGGAAATTTAATAATCCTACCAGCAGTACAAGCCAACTTTCATAATTTAGTATAAGCCATCTGTAGCATGTCACTGCTGTAAGTATACATTTTGAAAAAAATAACTGTACTGTTTTTAATGTTCATGAAATTTTTCATTACTAACAAAGTTTAAAACATCTCCTTCACCTCTTACTCCCTGTAACACAGACACACATGTACACATGATCTTATTAAATGTAACACCTCTGGAACAAGAAGTATATACCCAATGATTGTCACCATGAAGTGACTGATTGTCACCATGAAATGAAAATCAATTGGCAATTTTCAATGTTTTTATGAGCTGACTACAAGGCATCATTACTTTCTAGTTTGGGTTGAGGAACCTTACATATCAAACTGCAAATTGGCATATAAACTTCTCGTGAGTCAAGATAAGGACATCTTACCAACATTCGCATAATCGGTGCATAATGCAATAGACATCTCAAGTACTGAATAAATACTTAAGTGAAAGATTGAATGAATCAATGTGGCTCTAAAAAAAACTCACCAAATCTCTCCCACTCACATTTGCACAAATATCAGAAACAGAACATAGCTAGGTTTTTGAACACTGTCAATGGAAATATTTTAGCTTGCACCTTCCAATACAAATGACATCTTAAGGATTAAAATTCTATATACTTCAATTGAAACAACACATTTTCTAGGCATATCAACAAAACCCATCAGTCAATATATTGAAGATTTTATAGTCATATAGCACCCAGAAAAGTGCCTAACACAAAGGTACTTCGCTCAACTTTTACTGAAAGGAAACCCCTTAATTTGGTTAACAAACCACTATCACTGGGTCATCACATGACGAAACAGAATCTCTAAACTTTT
Organism: Saimiri boliviensis; assembly: GCF_048565385.1. Taxonomy (NCBI): domain Eukaryota; kingdom Metazoa; phylum Chordata; class Mammalia; order Primates; family Cebidae; genus Saimiri; species Saimiri boliviensis. The sequence goes on from NC_133467.1 coordinate 2,487,168, forward strand.
GAAATATTTGCCATAGGAGAGAAAAATAAAGATGTAACCCAACTAACTTCTTTTATTTTGTACAAAACTAATGCTCATAAACTCGATCAGGCTATAATGGAAAGCTTTAGGATCTATTTTTTTTTTTCACCCTTTCTGAAGGAGTGAGACTTTCAAAATATTTTTCAATTCTTGTAAAACACAAATTAGTCTCCGGCTGCAGGGTAGAAATGGGGAGTCGGGGAATGAAATTTTTGTTATTCAGTAAATATTGAACATGAAATCCTGTCACCCAGGGAGCAGTTTCTCAAAGGTCTTGACCAGTCAGCAAGACTTACCAAAGACATTCACCCCACTGTGATTGCCGAATAGAGCCTGGGACTCCGAGGTCACAAATCTATAGTACGTCTTCCAAATAGCACAGCAATGTTTCTTACACGTTCGTTTAGGGAGGACTTGATTTCTCCACTTCCCTCTTTCAGAAAACCTTTCAGAAACCAGATTTCCTCTCCTGATTTTTACCTCTCTGCCTGTCTTGAGCTTTGCCTTTAATTTCATCTACCTACTATATCAGCAGCTAATAACTGTTTCTCTACCAACATCTGCCTCCATCGCTGACCTGCCATCTACTCGGTCCAGTTACTCAAACAGGTTCTCAAAAGTTTAACTGCTGAAAGCCGTAAATGCTTATGGGAAAGGCGCCTGTGTTATTTACAGCGGTACAGTTTCTTAGCCCTGATACTGTACCACAAGCCCTTAAAGGTGCCATTAAAATTAACTGAACTGGTCGAATGAAAAACCATTCCAACATTTAAAGAGAAAAGCCATCTGTTGTCAAAATAACAGTAATTCAGACTGAAACAAAGTTTCTTACAACCAAAATCTATGACCACTGAAAGCATTTCACAATGCTATTCTATTAAAATTTCCTTAAGAATATAAGTAAAATCAATCACTCCAGAATAATTTAAAATAAAAATAGAATTCCATATATCTGGAGTCAATTAATATTTAAGTCCAGTCATTTAAACTGCTTTTTTCCTCTCTGCGATAAAGTGAAATTTTTATTACTCAGTTTATAAAGTTATAAACAAAAACTTCGGAGATTTATACTTAAGCAAACTAACACCTGTTTGAGAAACGTGACAATCATGTTTTGTACAAATTATTATTGTCTATAAACAGTTTACTTAGAGTCTTTCATCTAACAAATGTTGAATATCAAGTGTGTGGTAAAATATGAAGCATCAGATAATTTCTAAAACTATTTTCATTTCCAAAATATTACAGTCTATGAACTAGAAACATCATATCAGATAGTCATTCCTTCTGTTTAAAAGAACACATAACTGACACATTAAAAATAGCACTGTCTGGACTTTAATAATTCACTTGATATGTTACCCTTCATATTCTCAATATGACTGAATTTTTTCAGTTACTTGTCTAATCTTACGTAGGCACAAATGAAAATTTCTATGCCAAATATATATGGAATGTTGGTAAAAAGTGGCATTTTTGATTTGGTACTTCAAACTACTTTTATACACAGATAAAGTATATAAAACTAGGTATACAAAATTGGCGTATACCAACTCATGTACATGAAAATTCAAGCTCACATAGTGCTAGAACTCCAACCATTTGACTAAAAATCACTAATTGATATCACTACACCATACTGAATTCTATGTTTCATCATCTTTATAATTCTTTCAAAATTTTTATTTTAATAAATGATAGGAACCTACTCAAAACTGATACACTGCCTTCCTTGTTAAAAATAATGCTTGCTTTCTTTCAGATTAAGGTGACAGTTTTCAAAGGTCTCAACAAAAATAACATCAATTTCCTTATTTCTAGTATAAATTTGTGGGGTACAGATGCAATTTTATTCCATGTATAGATTGCACAGTGGTGGAGGGCTTTTAGAGTATCCATCACCCAAATAATGCACATTGTACCCATTAAGTAATTTCTCGCCATCCACCTCCTCCCACCCTGCCACCCTTCTAAGTCTCCACTGCCTATCATTCCATAGTGTACACAGCATTTATCTGGAACTTACGAGTGAGAACGTGCAATGCTTGTGTCTGACTTGTTTCTCTTAAGATAATGGGCTCTCATTCCATCAATGCTGCTACTACAAAAGACATGATTTAATTCCTCTTTATAGCTGAACAGTACTTCATTGTGCATGTATACCACACTTCCTTTATTCATCCATTGATAGACACTTAGACTGATTCTGTATCTTTGTTACTGTGAATAGTGCTGTAATAAACATACGAGTGCAGGCATCTTTTTGACCTAACAATTTATCTTCCTTTGGGTAGATGTCCAGTAGTGGGATTGCTGGATCGAATGGCAGCTCTACTTTTAGTTCTTTGAGAAGTCTCCATGCAGTTTCAGAGGTGGTATTAATTTACATTCCCACCAGCAGTATACAACAATCTCCTTTTCTCCACAGCCTTGCCAATATCAGTTGTTTGGTGACTTTCTAGTAACAGCCTTTATAACTGGGGTAATCTAACTTTTTTAAAAAATTAGTAAAGCATCATATGCATACAGCAAAGTATACACATCATTCAAAAGTTATCACAAAGTGAAGAAGTGTATGTAACAATAACCCAGATCAAGAAAGAACGCCTCCCAAGAACATCTTCTGTGTCTCCTCCCACTCAGTACCCTTTCTTCCCTGAAGGGGTTGATGATGACTTCCAGTGCTTAGTGTGACTGAAACATCATACATATAAAAGTATACCACATGTATTGTATCATTAGGCTTCTTTGCCCAAAAGTACATGTAAGATTCTATGTTGTTGCTTGTGAACTTTTATTTTCATTGTATGAAGTATTCTTCTACATTCTTATTTGAACATGCCACTATTTGCTGATCCATGATATTTTTGAGGGACATTTGGGTCATACTCAGAGTTAAATATGACATTATGTTGATTCTTATACAAATTTTTGTTGTTCATATGTATGAATTTTTCTTGGGTTAAAATAATTTAAAGAAAGTTTACTCCATATAAGGGCTTCTGTTCTTTTTCGTTAATTTACATCCTACATAGATTCCTGAATTCATGTGTTTCTAACAGATGAAGTGAAACCTAAAAATGAATAAATAAATAAATAAATAGGAGTAACACAGTTAAGCCAGGTAAATACAATTCTTAAACAATACCTGAGATGAAAAAACACAAACAAAAACATGCCTAAATTGAAATCTGATTCTAAGGTATTACTGATATAATCTTACAGTTTATCAGAAGTAAAAAAATAAAAATAAATCTCTCAATTTCCTGAATTCTAAGGCTCGAATTTCAAATTGTCTCACAATTTTTCAGAACCACCTCTTTAATTCTTGTAATTCAAGTGAACTTAATTTTGGCTGTATTCATCACTTACTATAAAATTTTTGAAATTTTGATTTCTAAATTTTCTGAGTTTTAAATACAAAAATTTGCTTTTTCCCATAAGTTTTCTTCACCTAATCAGATCTTCTTTAAATCTATGTCTTGAAGACCTCTTTTGAAATATATTGTTGATACAATTAATGATTGGCATAGCCAATTGAAGATTACAGCAGATAAAATATCCATACGCCTTAAATATTATAAATTCCAACCACAAAGAGTTTCTGAAAGGAACTGCTACTAACATATTCTGCAAGAAATCCTTACTTCAAGATTATGTAAGTGAAATTCCAGGGAGTCTTAAACGTTTCATTTACAATCAGTGAGAGTAAATTCGTTTTAGTGATCTGTCAACCAAAGCACTTGACCATTACTAGCCTTTTTCTTAGCCTGTGTCCAATGTTTGCATTCCCACTGTTAAATGTGTAAATGTATACTATGGTAACTCAAATGGCTAAAATTCTTTTAATAAGTATTTTATAGTCACTCTTTTAATTATCAATAAACCAGTTACGATTTTGAGAGATTCTGTAGCTTGCACATGCCATGTACTCCATGATTCTTACTGTATCACCCACTCTGTAGCTGCAGTAACTTTGTTCATTTTTTAAAAATTAATACTTATTTTCTAGAATGTAGCAGAAGAATAAAATTTTAAAAGTCAAATTTATGCAGGTGGCAAAACATCTGATATTTTCAAAATCATGATAAAAAGCAGTGGATACACTAAAATGATAAGAACAGGTTTTTTAAGTACTACTTAAGAAAGCACTACCACTTAACTGCAGATATTCTGATTAAACTAAATGAGTCCTTTTTTAAGGCACTCTTTAAATCTGAATCCCCCATTCACACGATGAGAAAAGACTTCATGTATCACCAGTTACAGTGACCTTCCTCACCAGTAATGGAGAATTAAATATAATGCAGTCTTAGCATAGCCTGTATTATAATATGGATAGGATTAGACATGACAGGAAATTGATGGTTTTCCAGATAGTTTAGGCCAGGCAGAGAGTAATCAATCAGATTGTTATACAATTGATGGCATAGAGGTCAGACAGTCCACATAACCAAGTTCTTCTTCACCACGGTATTGTTCATCCAGGTAATTCAGTCATGATGACAGCCAAAAATGTGTGATTGATTAGGCGATTTTCAGTTCAGTTCCCAGACAGGCTACATCAACTCCATTGTTTACCATTCAGGGCGTCACTTTTCCATTTGAAATGAAACTGTCTGAGTAAGTAATCATTTCTGAGGCCAAATAGCTTTAATAGCTACTCAACAGGAATGCTGGCTGAACGGTCATCAATCCAGCTCGATCCTAGACTGCTTTAATTCACCTCCACATGTGTATTGGTTTTATAATAATTTTGTAATAATAGGAGGACTGAAGAACTATATTAATGCAACTGAGTTTTCCAATCAACTGTACAATGGTCAGAATGTTTATCTTTATGTTGATTAATAAAAATCAAAGTTAAGTTTAATTCAAATAATCCACGTTTTTAGAAAAGTGTTCAATTGGAATATAGTCTAGCTGTGTGTTTCAGTTAAAATATTTTCTTGCGAAAATACCACTTAAAAAGAATTAAAGTCTTCATAGATGAGCAAGATGAAATACAGTGAAGGTTTTTCATAGCATAGCACATTTCAGAAGCATAGGCCCAAGAGCATAAAAGAGTACTCTGCATCCAGGAAACAGCATGCTCAGGAAACACATGCTCAGACGGAGACGTGGAAATGTAAGGTACCTGGGGTACATCCACACGGAAACTTCAAGCACACAGCGGAGATGTAAAATCTTGGGCAAACGAGCGAGGCGATCATTAGTGTACAAGTGATAACTGAAAGCACAGAAGGGGATAATGTCACCTCAGGAAAGTCTTAAAATAATGAAAAATACCCTGCAAAACACAGATGAGGCCACGAAATACCAAAATGGGGAAGTCAAAGAGTAACATGGGTTTGTTCCATCAGATACACCTTGACAGTAGAAGTAGGGTAGGAGGTAATCATTTGACAGCCAAAAATGCCTGATCTTTAGGTAGTTATTAGTTCTACATCATAGGAACGTTGCCAAGCAGCAAAGGGAGGAGAGAATTTCGGGCTGGGAGGTGTACTCAGCAGTCCACCATCAATGCCATCAAGTAGGGCATGAGTGAGAAATCAAAATGGCCAGTGAGGAGGTCAGGGCAGAGGCCTCTGTTAAATTCAGCAGTTCTGGGCAGACCGGCATCCTGATAATAGAGAAGGGTACTGGTTATGGGTTTTATTGGGTCCCAAAAAAAGATACATTGTTTTTCTAACTCCACTACCTCGTTTTTTGAAATAGTGTTGTAGATATAATTAATTAAAATGAAGTTGTAATAAATTAGAATAAGCCCTTAACTCAAAATAACTGGTGTCTTTATAAGCTGCCGACCGTATGGAGACACAGACACACAGAGAAGTCACCCTGTGGGGACCGAGGCAGACGCTGCTGGAACTGCAGCCAGGAGTGGACAAGCAGCTCTGACCGACGGCCACAGCCGCGGCTAGGGAGACGCAAGGGAAGACTCTCCTCCAATTCCCAGGGAAAACCTGGTCCTGCTCACGCCTGTATTTCACATTTCTACCCTTCCAGATTTGGGAGAACTTCCGCTGTTGTCTTCGGCCACCCAGTTTGTGGTACTCTGTTGCAGCAGTCCCAGGGAGAAGATGCGGCATGCAGCCGGGCTCGAAGCCCAGTCTGAGGAGAAGGGACACCCCTGAGCCGGAATCTACTTGGTCAGCTCTCCCAGTCTCCTGGTCACTGGATGGTGCTGGCTCTTGATTTCAGCCAAGGAACTCCGTTAATTCAAGTTAAATTGAGAAATCATTTTTCATTTATTTTTAACCACATGATGTCGATAAACAGGTGAATTAATTTACACTTTAAAAAATAAACATTCTTCTGGTCCTGTGCCTTTCTTAAACTTTGTTACACATACAAGGTTAACTGGATAATTAAAGTCATTTCATAGATGATTTAGGTCATAAAAATAATTAACCTGAATCATCTAGGTGATGAATTTAAGGAGAAAAAAAAAAAGCATGAGGCCGGTATTTTCTCCTGACCTGCGTACAAAAATGCTTTCATTTTCCTAAGACTTTTGATGCATGGATACAGCCCCACTTTTAAAAACTAAAAATCAAAGGTCTCTATAACAATACATTTTTTCAAGAGTTCCATTTTTCTTTTGAATATATCCATTAAGCCCTCAGATGTCTCACTTTTCACATATTTTTTTTTTCATTATCACTGTAGGATCTCCCAGCAGTGAAGAACACTTCATAATTTTTTATCTAGTATACTGCATCTCAAAGTTCTTGGAATAACCTATGTGTTTTTTGTTTGCATTCTTTCGGGACAGAAAAATACATATATATTTGAAGAAAGCAAAAACAGTCTACGTTGCACAATCCATCTGTTCAGTCAGATCCTCGACACGCATGCTTATGCTGACCTCTTTCTTTCTGGTGACAAAGGAAACAAACTGGTATTGATTGAAGGTTACAGCAGAATTTAAAAATATGCTGGGACACAAAATAGTGACATATATTTCCCCCACCAGGCAGGACTCTATTTTCATTTAGATTTCATTACGATTACAAAAGCAAATGAACATTCCTTTACATTTTCTTAAGAATGAACAGATGTATGTTTCTCTCTTTGCCAGTTCCATGGAAACTAGGAACATTTAATACTATAAACGTTTTAATGCTTAATAATGGCTCCGTGTTCAAAATGCAAAATCTTTTAATAAAAAAACTCTAAAAAAATTGATGCATCGTTTTCTGTTATATACAAATGGGCTTATAATGCACCAATCTGTTCACTCCATCAAAGTCACTGAGGGTTCATTTGAAAGATTCCATTTTCTAATTAAGCATACCTAATACATTTGCATTATATGTCCACTAACAGATGCATGTATGTCCTCTCTTGCATGTTTAAGATGTTGCATGGACTTAACAATGCAAAACATTATATTACTGCCTTTCTAATGAAACAAACTGGAGTCTCAGACCTCTTTTAATCTGAAAATGATCAAAAAAGGTAACCATATAAACAGATGTGGATTTCACAAAACACTCCTCTAAAAGTAAAACTACCTAGCACAGTAGCACGCACACACCAGTGTGCAGCTTCGTGGAAAAAGGAAGAAAGAAAAGAAAAGGGGAGATTTAAAGCAAGGAGCATTTTGCATATATGACATCCCTAATATTCTTTCAGCAAAAGACTTATGACTACCTGTTTAACATGGCAAGGTCATTACACAAAACAAATAAATTCTGTAACAGAGACAGGTATCCTAAGCCTAAGACGTGGGTTTCATTACTAGCTGGATGTTGCTGCTTGATGGTATGGGTGTTTAACATGGTAGCCAGGCGGAAAAGCACCGGCACTGTTAAAATCCTGCTTCTGCAGCCTCCCAGGATTCCCAGGCAGCCATCAACAACATGGCCATTTGAGTGCCCTCTGTGCAACAGGCCCTGTGCTGGGTACTGCAGTGATCTAGAGACATGGAAAGACATAAATGCAGATTACACATTCCTAAGAAAGACATGGATAAAAGGCATTTAAAAGAGAAGATTACTTCTTTGAGTAAGCTGCGGAGATCAAGAAATACTATGGCGAAGAGGGAACACTTTAACTGATTTTGAAGAATATACAAGATTTAAAGATACATCTGTGGGGATAAAAGAGCAGCCTGGGCAGAGTCAATCTGTAAAAATGGAGATTATGAGAGTATCCACTTCACAATAATAGAATCAAGTAAGATGCTTTATATGAAAATACTCTCTAAAATCTAATTTTAGTGTGATGATTAATATTCAGCAGAAATGGTAGGATGTGTGCTCTGAGTCCACAGACTTAGCAATTCCAGTAATTTTACAGTTTGTACGCAGTACCAATTAGAGAAAATTTCCCTTCAAAACCTTGTTTTGGTGAAGATCTAATTGAATAAGACTACAGAACTTATTGTAAGATGTAAATGACCTCTAAGAACCTGAAAAATAAATACTAAGACGTAGTATTTTGCAAATTGATTTAGATATTAATAAAATTCTGAGACATGTCATTTTTTAGAAATTGACCAAAATATTATAAAAATAATATCAAAACATAAAAAGAATTTTTTTTGAGTTGGAGGGCAGGAATATCAATAAGACAGGAGACTGGCTGCCTTACATATTAAAAGCATGTCAGAAGTCCACAATAATTAAACTTGTGAGGCCGGGCACGGTGGCTCATGCCTGTAATCCCAGCATTTTGGGAGGCCGAGGCGGGTGGATCACGAGGTCAGGAGATCGAGACCATCCTGGTCAACATGGTGAAACCCCGTCTCTACTAAAAATACAAAAAATTAGCTGGGCATGGTGGCGCGTGCCTGTAATCCCAGCTACTCAGGAGGCTGAGGCAGGAGAATTGCCTGAACCCGGGAGGCGGAGGTTGCGGTGAGCCGAGATGGCGCCATTGCACTCCAGCCTGGGTAACAAGAGCGAAACTCCGCCTCAAAAAAAAAAAAAAATTAAACTTGTGAGGCTAGTCAAGAATAGGAAAGGCAATTCTACTGAAGAGAAAAGAAAGAACAAAAATAGACAAACATGGAGCTAAACAGTCCATACTTGGTAAATCTAAAAATTCAAGTAATTTAAGAAGAAAAATTTATTTATCAATAAATTTTGTTACATCAATAAAGTTCCTACCAGATATATCAATTCAGAACAGACAACATTTGTAGTTTGCAGCTGATCTCAAACAAAATCCCTTAAAGGCTTAACTGAAACAAATGATCCCTGGCTGTAGAGCCAGAAAAGCTACTAACCAGATTTCTGAGCACAGATCACCATCAAACAGCGTGGAACACCTTGAACCAGAATATAAGCATGTATCCTGTAATCATAAACCCAGTAATAACCCAAGATGCCAGAGAACAAAGGCCCAAAAAAAGACATAAATAGAAAGATAAACATACATATATAAGTATATATAACCTTAAAACACAATTTAGAGCTGTACATATTGCTGAAAATAGCTTTGGCAGACAAAATCCCAACAATATTTATTGACCTGGGGATCACGTGAACAGCCTTGGATAAACCTAACTACGCAGGTTACTCGGGCTGCTCACCAGAATAATAATAATGGCAATTACTTAACAACTATTTCATGGTACGTCTACGTTTCCAGGTTTCTCCTTCTGCGAGTTCCTTTAGGGACAGGGACCTAGTTTACTTAACTCCTGATCTCCACTTTCTAGAAAAAAACATTGCATAGCTGGACATAAATATTTAATGAATATATGAATTAAACTAGGAGCTCTATGAGACTCCTTAACTATGGTTTTTTATGTTTTTCTCCAAAGCTTAATCATTTTGATATTTATCTTTTTAAATATAAAAACTATTTTTTGGCTTCATGCTTTCTAGAGAGTACATTGATGACTCACAGAATTAATTAATACTTAGAAATCACATTTTGTGATTCAAGCCAGTAAATAAGCAATATCCTGAAAAAAACCCTGAATCTTTATGCAACAAGGTTACCTAGGCAAATACTATGAGATCTTAACAATTAAGACAAATATTAAAACCAAGCTTTATTTTCTCTCTTTTATTTCAACAAATACTTAAGAAGACTATGACTTCCTTTGCCCTTTACCCACAGAAAACACACACACCCTTACTCCCTGGGTTTCACGATGGTTAGCAAACCTGAGCCATTTGAAATGATTCATAAAAAATGATACTGCTAATATTTTTTAAAAGTCTCCTTAATAAAAACAGAAGTATTTAAGAACCAAGACATATAAACTGGTTTTCTCATGGTGTGCTCACATTATTATATCTTGTACCCCAAAGATAAGATTTTTTAATACAGTCCTTTAGTGAAAAGAATACGTTTCAAAAGCACGAGTTTTCCTCTGAAGAAGCACAGAAAGGGACTAATCATTATTTAATAATTGCCATTGAAAGCAGTAGCCTCACAGTACAACTTCAGCAGCCCCTCATCCATTTCTCTGATTCCAGAACTGTGTCTTCTATCACTTAATTTATTCCCCATCATATTACAGGCCTATAGTAATCCTTACCCTCCAGAGCTCTGAGAGAACTGGGAGCATTTTACTTCACAGAGCGACTGCTGCAGAAACAGAGGGCCACCACAGAAGCACACAATCAGATCTTTATTTCCCTTTCTAAGTGACTGATTAGAGAGCAGTTTTACAGTAACAGTTATAAAGTGTTTGCATGTGTCATAAATCACTCTTTGTGTATGTGTGTGGCTCTGCCTGTGTGCACACGCATGTCCTCTTAATCCTCACAACAATCCTATATGACTGTTGACAACATCACCCCCATCTTATGGATGAGGAAACTGAGGCTTATGGAGTTAACATCATAGAGGTAATCATTGGCCATGATCAAAACCTGTTTTCTGTGATCCCAGAGCTGATGTTATTTATAAGAGGCTCTGTAGACTCCCCAGGGCCAGCATTCATCCAACCTGCCTTTCAAGGCAAAGCAAAAAGACTATTTTCCTCCACCCTTCTTTAAATGTACGTACATTCTGACCCAGGAATTGAGGTATTTCTATTTTTAGATGGCTAAGTGGCTGAGGATTCTCTCTCCCACGAAAATGATATTCCCTATGTGGCTTGTATTGAATAAACTTATTAACAGTAAATTTTCCTCAGGGAAACTTGAGCTCTCACAAAAATAGCTGGTATCTATGAAAGAGTAGCTTTAATTGGTTTAAATCACAGCAGATAGACTTCGATATTCAAAGCATCTCATTACGACGTAAGAGATGAAGTCTTCTCTTTTGACCAGAGCTTTATCTCTTCATCTGCTCTTGTTCAATCACATTAGTAATTAGATTTCCCTATCAATTCCCATGCCTGGGCTGGGCAGAACAGGGGCATTCCTAGGTTATTTCCTTTCACAAATTGCAAATCTGGCTCCTGTTTCAACAGCTAGGTTTGCTGTATCTTCACCATTGCTCATCCAGCCAATATTTCCACAGATACTTTTTTTTGTTTTGTTTTTGAGACAGAGTCTCCCTCTGTCACCCAAGCTGGAGTGCAGTGGCAAAAGACCAAAAAAAGAAAAAAAAATGATACCCCCAAAACTTACAGGGGAAAATTTCTCTTACTAGGAAAAACTACACATGCATCTAGAAAAAACAGAAGTCATGGTTTTGAGCATGAAATCCAAGTTGCCAACTTTCATCGTGCTTTACAATTTACACTTTTCACAAGCCCGTTTTCTGCCCCTATATTTTTGTTGAATGCCTGCTACACATCAGACCACAGGAAATATAGGAGGAAAGATAAATTTTATTAACCCTATGAAACTTACATTCTGTAGGAACATGAAATAAGTAAAAAAAAAAAAAAAAAAAGTAAGAAAGAAATTTCACAAAGTTGTTAAGTGCTATGAAAGAAATAAACGGTATGATATCCTAGAGAATGAAAGTCAATGATGGGGGCCCCATGATGTGGGGTGACGAACAGAAAGACAGGTCTTACCCAGGTGTTGCTTTTGAGTTGAGACCTGAAGGATGAAAAGGAGCCAGCCACCGGAGGAGCTAGGGACCAATACTTCATTCGTTCCTCTATGTGACCCACTGAAGTGAAAAGTTTACAGAAATTAACAAATTTCACAGTTAAGAACACTGGCTTGGAAGTTAAATCATTAATTTCCAATAAATTAAATGTTTTACCCATAGACACCCCCCAATCTCTCTATCAAAGCTGACTGAGAAACTATGACTCACAGCAATGCAGTGCTTTCTCTTATCAACTCCCAATCATAAACACACATACCTCACATGAAATTCATTCACTTTTTTGTCTGGTTTTCCAAAAGATTAAGAAAAAGAGTTTAATGCCTCATAAGTTATTTATCTCATTTTTTAAGTGAACTGAATGATTCTATAAATGAATTACGAGGACTTAACTATAAATAACTAAGAATATATAAATAACTAGTATGAGAAACTTACCATTCTTGGTTTTGGCATGTTATATTTATGCAATCTTATTATTTGTTTTTATTAATTACTATTAAACAGGCTACAGTATGACAAGAAATATGCATTTGGAATAATTATTACAACTGTCATCCACTATATACAATGTGTGGATAGGATATAGTATGAAGTAACTATTAAACTGTATAAATCTGTGTTTATAAACATTATTTCTCTTTTCTAAATGGTTTAGCTTACTATAAAGAAATGACTGAAACTGAGTAATTTATATAAAAAAACTTTTAATTGGCTTATGGTTCTAGAGGTTGAACAAGCATGGCACAAACATCTACTCGGTTTCTGGTAAGGGCCTCAGGCAAAAGGGAAGCAGGCATGTCACATGGCGAGAGCAGGAATGAGAGGGACAGTGGGAGGGGGACGTTTTGCACACTTCTAAACAACCAGATAGCACAAGCACTGACTCACTACCCTGAGGACAGCAGCAAGCCATGAGTGATCCACCCCCAAGACCAAACACCTCCCACCAGGCCCCACCTCCAACAATGGAGATCACAATTGAACATGAGATTTGGAAGGGACGTATTTTCAAACCATATCAAATCAATGTGATTTACAAAAAAAAAAAAAAAAAAGTGACGATAATGTCTAGTATACCAGGTAGGACCACGTCCAACCCACTGGTAAAATAAATACTTATTTGTGAGTACCCTCAGATTATATCTTTAAGTACTTTAATAATCAGAATACACATTTTCAAAATTTGTAAACTGCTATTTATCCTCTACCTGCCACCCCCTTCACAAACGTATGAACAGACACACACTTAGTACTTCCCTTCCTTCAGTTTAAACTATGCTGCTATATATCCAAGAAAAGGTAGAGAAAAGGGTGTACAGGCTGGCCTATAACTTCTCTGCTGTTGGAAAGATGAGAGCTACAGAAAATACAATAGCTAGCACGTTCAGCACGTAACATGAGAGTGATGAAAGTTCTGGGGGTTTTGCGCTGGGAAAAGAGAAAAGGGAAAAGAAATACAAAGACATTCTTGGGGATGAAGAGGCCCTTAGCAACCACCCGAGAAAACACTTGGGGCCTAAGAGATGCTCCTTCAACGTCTGTCTGCTATCGGAGTTTAGAGTGTGGTCAGAATGCACTAGCGGAGTTCTGTTAGTCTCTAAGTACTCACGAGTCATTCTTTTCTTGATCACAAGGACTTGCGAGATTCAAATCCTTGTAACTGCCGTTTTAGTTACTTCAAGTGAGTCCAAGGGTATGTGAAATAAGGTGTGTAGGCAGAATCTAGCATTTCTATAGCACCAGACTCACTTTCTGTACATTTCAATTCCTCTACAGAAGGGTCTCTGCAAAATTTTGGAGCACCTGCTGTCTCAAACCAGAGGATGGTTTCTGTCAGAGCAGTCAATGCTTTGGGAAAACTAAATCACCCCCAGACACAAAGTAAAAAAGACCAACTTCCCAAAACATGGATAATATATACTTGGGTAAGTATCTGAGGTTTGAAATATAGAAAATACCTGTAAAATGCATGGACTACATGTTAAGTGAGATCTGGACTCACATCTTGATTCCAATGCTTACATCTATGTAAACTTGGAAAAATTTCGGTCCTCTGACGTTCAATTTTCTCTTTGTAAGCACTGAATAGTATCCCCAATCTTGCTGCGTTATTACTATGATGAAATGAGATGATACATACAAAATGTTCAGCAGAAGCTTAACAAAGACATCCAGATCACTTCTCTGTACTTGGAGAGAGAAGAGTTAACACACCTGGTTTGAGATAGATTTCCTGTGTTTACCACAGGAAGTCCCTGGAGGAAAGAAAAGAAAGCAGATGACTGATCAGATCTCCCTGCCAAGAAGGTAACTGGACCTTGGAGCAAATACAGAAAAGAGGGAGATCTTATCTACTGAGTGTTTTTAACAGGATGTCCATGGTTAGGAATGACTTACAGAACATCAACCCAACATCAATGGATTCATGAGAAATGACTCCCTGGGATAAGTCACATATTCTAGGAACCTCGATTTTTCCTTTCCCTCCTGACTCACTGTCCTACCTTCTGTCACCCATCCCTGAACCTCTGGAAATACCCAATGCCTTATGGCAGAGCTAAGGTTAGGTAAGAGAAAAATCCATAAGGGATGTTAGTTAACTGGGTTTTATTCTACCTTTCCGTATTATTTACTCTATGTCCATCCAGTTCCGTTTGCTATTTTTAACAGTTACAGATTTTAACTATTTTATAAAGGTATCAAAGACAAAATATTCCTATGTGAAAGTGTCTAGTAATATCACCTTTTCACTTTTAAGAGAATTTCCTATGGCTACAATACAAGGTTCTAATTTAGGTGAAGGAAATTTTGAAAACAGTGTTTCATGGATAGAAACATCTATGGATTTCCATGCATGAATTTTGTCTGTTTCCTAAGATACCTGAGTCCTAAAACCATTTTAAGACTTCTTTGTCTGCATTTTCCAACTGAAGAGTTAAGAGAAAAATTCTGCTCCTATTTTTTAACTTAACAAGGATGCTCTAGAGTGTCCTGATGACGGATTATAATTATTTTTATCATGTTAGTGAGCAATAATACATTACAATAGAAAATTAAATGTAAGCTACAGAATGAATCATTAAAATTACTAAAAGCAGTGCAATGCTTTACACAGAATTTTCTTACATGTATTATTTAATTACCCAAATGAGCCATAAGATAAGGCCATAATTATCTTCATTTTGCAGATAAGTAAACTGAGGTTCAGTGAGGACAACTGGCTAATCCCGGATTTCAAACTAAGGAACGTGGAGGAGAAAACTAAAATATAAATTGAATATTATGAGAAGAGCCAAGCAGAGGGTTTTGAATGGTCAAGAACTGTGAAGGGTCTGATATTTTACCGTACTTTACAAGCTGACAAGTTAGCCTGCTACAGTTCTAGGGAAGCTGGTAGAATACAAGTCTCTTGGGTCAGAGACACAAGATAGTTTATTACAGCAGCAGCAGTAGCCAGAACGTCAGCATTTGCACTAGTTCCCCAAGCTCCAATTCCCACAAAGTGACGTAAAGAGATAGGGGTGACATCCGCACATGGAGTAGGTTCTATTACAGAAGAAGGAAACTTAAGTTAGTGAAACCAAACCTTTCTAAATGAACAGTAAGAAGGCCTATTCTTTGCTCCAGAGGGAGACACTGTCTCCAACTTCCAAGCCTGTTTACTATAGGAATACTGAAGAAATAGCCCAGAACAAAGGCAGTTACTAGTGCTTAACTCTCGAGTCATGCAGAAATGCAAGAGACCCATGGAGAATTGTTTTCTAATGATATATTACCTGTTTCATAGTCCTAGCCTATTTGATGACACTAATTTAACTGCAATTACAAGCAAACAATGGCAAAAATGGCACAGACCTTGAACCATTCTGCAACTGATAAACTGGCAACCGTTACCACACCGAGATTTAGGAATTGTGTAACACGTGATTAATCATTTTCTGATAAATGAGTAATGTGAGGACTAATGATGATTCATGGAAATTGATTGGAAGCTACAGATAATATAAGCGAAATTAAAATACAGGTTTTTAGGTGCCAAAACATTAGCATTACTCATGCCCCCTGGTTTATACCTTTTTTAAGCCAGATGCCTTAAAAAATAATTAAATGGTTGAATTTTCCAGCTAAAAACAACTGTGATTTCTTTTTACTATGCTTACTCTTTTAAAGCATGACATAGAGATTGCCTTAACTTGCTGCATCCCTTCCTATCAGAGGAAATTCTTATTGTGAATGGAAGAAACTTGAGCCATAATTAATCTCTATATTTGATATGTTCCTTTTACTTTCTATGAACAAGTAACAAAAGAAACTCTAATTGGCTGAAATTCTAAACGTGATGCTGATATAAAATATCCATTAGTGGATAGGTGGCCTATTTATAATTCCGTTAAAGCCAGCAGCATTACCCTAATTCTTAGGGTTAAATGACAAGATTAGTGGGTGACTTCTTTCAGCTGATGGCGCATGAAATGGCTATAATTAAAAACAAAAGTCTCTCGGTTTAATTGTTTTACAGAAACTGTGCTCAGGGGCACATTGTGGCTCTTCTATGGCTAGTTCAAGCCCTTATAAATATACTTTGGAAATAATTCCAGAAAACACGTAATTTTAAAGTTCTGCTCATTACCTTAAGTGTTCTAAAATGTGGACAAAATCTTAGAGCAAAATAGTCTTCTCACCTAAACCGGCAGATTTTTAGTAGAAGTAACCAGGAAAGCGTGATAGCCATGCCTTAGATTTTTTGGCTTCATCCCTAGGCGAGGACACCCAGCATTTCCATAGATGTTCATTTCACTGAATTGTGATGCTTGGTGTCTAAAGGTCTCATTTAAAGGCAACTTCTCTCAGGGCAGTTAAGTCACCCATTGGTCTATAAAAGGAGGAGGAATGTATATTTTGAATAGTAGTAAATTTTTGACTGAAAAGCACGAGAAAGCAGATATGTGGTAGATGTCATTTTCTTTTTGGGCCACCAACCATTTATGCAGATAAATCTTCAGAAAGACACAGTCAACACTTCGGTAATTGAAGACAGCATAACAAACAGCCTGCCCAACTGAAATGCACAGGCCTCACCCCTCCCCACAGAATCGGTCATGCTTCATAGACATATAACCACAGCAAAGGAAAACCAGATAATGTAACCAGAGTCGAGAAATCATAATACACATTCTCAGCTGGAAATCACCAAAGCTTCACAACTAAAGCAACCAGGAAACTGAACAGGTGGAGATGAGGTTTCATGGAATGCACCAGATGCAACAATTCTGTGCGGTTTCCAACAGTGTGAAAGCCATGAGGCAAAAATCCTAAAACTGCAGGATCAATGTGCATATAAAGGAAACGCACTTAGAGGACAGAGGTAACCTAGGAATTCGTGTCTAGATATGATCTACACAATAGTTTGTATAATAATATCATCTACACAATCGTTTCGAATAGAAAGTTCTTTCTATGTATTATGGACTTGTCTTATCCCACATTCGAGATTATTTCAGAATAAGAGAAAAAAAACTTTAGCATCATCTATGGGCCAGGCCCTGTTCTGAGCACTTTAAATGTATTACCTCCTTCATGGCTCACACCATCCTATCAAAGTAAGTATTATAACTATCATCCCTCACTTTAAGGATAAAAAAATGGAGACACAGGGATACTGAGGAAATTTCACAAGGTCATGCAACTCTTAAGTGGTACGGTTGGGATTCAGACTCAACTAGTATAGCTGCAAGATTCATGGTTTACTCACTAAGAATATGCTATGTTTAAGGAAGGTTAGGAATAAGAACATAGCACAGGTCAGTAGTTCATGCAGCTGATTACTTGAGAAAATGTATTGGCAGGTGCACAATCTGAGATGCTATCTACATAGACATAAATATGTATTTATATAAATACTCTATTAGTTCATTTTCATGCTGCTATGAAGAAATACCCAGGACTGGGTAATTTATAAAGAAAAGAGGTTTAATTGACTCACAGCTCTACACGGCTGGGAATGCCTCAGGAGACTTACAATTACGGCGGAAGGCCATTCACAGGGCAGCAGGAAAGAGAATGAGATTCAGCATGAGAAATGACAAACACATACAAAACCATATGATCTCATGAGAACTCACTCAGAATCACAAGAACTGCATGGAGCACACCACCCCCATGATCCACTCATTTTCCACCAGATCCCTTCCACAACATGTGGGAATTATGGGACCTACAACTGAAGATGAGATTTGGGTGGGGACACAGAGGCAAACTTTATCAAACAGCTATATGTAAATTTATTTCACCCATATCTTTCCAAACAATAAAGCACAAGTCAGTTTTTCTTTAAGAGCAACAGATGGAATGTACTTGTGCCAGCAAACGCAGGCTTTGCAAAGACTTCATAAAGATGCAAAAGCTTCAAAAAGATTTTTCCACTGTGTAAATATCAAGTATTTTTCTTTACCAACTCTTTAATACACCAAGGATGTATTGTTGTTCCCAAGACACACACATTTATACATACACATATCCTGCACCTGGCACACTGGAATAATGTCAACTGTGTTTACTTCAATCATTACCTTCAAACAAACACATGTAGTGATTTTATCTGAATGTCAGCTCCCACATGGCACTTTCCTTGTCTAGCTAAGGCCTTGAGGAAGTAAATTAATGGATCAAAACCTGGGAAAACTCTAGCCCTTGAAATATTGAGATCTGGAATTTTTAAGATTTCCCCAGAGGTATTACTATTCTTCTCAAATAACACTTATAAAAAAAGGCAGTTAAATCATACAAGGAATCTTGGTCATTACATAAGACTACATACCACATACCCGTAAGCCAGTAGAAAGTTATTACTAAGATGGAAATAATGACTTTTATAATTTTTATACAGACTAAAGATGAAGAAATATATATGATGCAGTAGCATGTTTCTCCTTTCTAGACCAGTGGTTCTCAACTTTGGCTACAGCCTTCTGTCTCAGGATCTCTGCAAAATACAGATGACCAGGTCCTCTCCCAGAGATTCTGATTTAATCAGTCTTTAGTGTGGCTTTGGCATCCCGGATTTTTCACAGACATCCAGGGATTTCTTATGTCTAGGCAGGATTGACAATTGTTAGTCTAGAAGAAATACTCATGTAGACATTGTGACCTTGTGCACTACAGGGTCATTCACTGTTATACTTGGATGTCAGAAGTAATGTGGAGAGCTGGTTGAAAAGTTTTTATACATCATCATCAGAACCAATGAGTAATCACATTTTGAAGCCATTCAGGTTTTCTTTAAGAGTCTGAATGATACGTGTTCTCCTAATTTTGTTACCAATGTAAACAAATGTAATATATCCAGGCAAACCTACGAGTTAGTTAATACCTTGCCATGACTGCCCCAGAATTACATGCTCTATCCAGTGCAGTCCAGCAGCAGTTTCCCTAGCACGCAGGTCTCTTCACGCCTTTACACAAACTGTCGTCTATTGACTAGCAATCTGAGTTTTTGAAGTAATTGTGAATATGTGTTTCTCACTAGTTAACATTTACCAGCATTTGTTTTGTTGTTATTGTAAATTGTACCTGCATTAGTCAGGACAGATCCTTAAATCCAATTGCAAGGGTGGGAGGGACTGCATGGGATAGGACATAGGTTCACAGAGACTCCAGCAAACTGTAACTGCACCACCACCTGGATCATGGAACGTCCTCCGACCTACCTGACAATCCAGGTATTATTCTCTGCTTCAGTGTCTACATAATAGATACCACTTATTTTCATAGCTTATTGGCCATATAAGCCAAATAGCCCAACCTAACTGGAGTGGGCTGGAAGTATGTGAAAGCACATTCAGTACTTTAAAAAAACTGAGCATCAGCAAATTGACTAGTTAGTGATGCCTTCACAGGACCAGAACAAAGAATTCTGCATTTGTTACATGGCTCATAATTACTCACAAAAAGCTGGAAAAGATTTGTTTTTCATTAGATCAACTGGTTGTATAATTCTTCCGTAGCTCTCTATGTGCCATAATTCCAAACACTGAAAGAGATACTGTTTGAGGCAACAAGATAATAAAATTCGCAGACATCTGGATGATCATACAATTACCTATCATTACGATATTATGTTAAGAGGGTTGTTAACCAGTAGCTTCATATACTGCCCCTCTAAACCCAGTTCATCAAGCCCAGGACCAGCATCTGGTAACAACGGCAGAGCTTAGCTGCACTCCTGTAATTCTCTCAATATCATCACCTGACCTTAAGTACACGCTCTACTATGAGTAATTCTTGTTTACCCGACACTCATACTCACCAGCCTAGTTACTTTATTGTCAATCTCTGTTTTAAGAATAATCAAAAAAAGTTCATTCCAGAGCCTTGCATTACTCATTTATTGCTTTATTTACCTCTTAGGGCTACTTTTGACAGACAAAAAAGCACTTCAAAAAATGAAAATAGTATTTCCCATTTTTTGAAATATGTCCATAATATAGAAAAGGGATGTTTATTGCATGCCTACAGTATATAATTTGGTTCTAAATAGTTAAATACAACAAAAATTTCTTCAAAATAAATCGTTTTGAGATTAACGTATGTTAGTATTTTAAAACCACCTCAGTTCATTACCCGAGAACTGAATTAAACAGTTATATATGAAACAAGATACCATAAGTATTCCTGTGTAGGTATTTAGATAACCACTGAGATGACTGTGATAGCCTATCTTTCTTTTTGACATACATATTTTTAAAGATACTTTGCTGTAGTATTACTCAGTTGATGTACATCTAAATAATTTCATTGTATTTTCATGTAGATGCATTTTTAAATAATTAAGAATGCTACTTAAAATATATATAATAAAAATAATTTCTGATTCTCACTTATTGGTGGAATCTAAAACTCAAAACAATTGAACTTATGGAGATAGTAGAAGAATGGTTACAAGAGTATGGGAAGGGAACTGGGGAGATGGGAACAGTTAATGGGTACAAAAAGTAGAAGGAATGAATAAGACCTAGTATTTGATAACACGAAAGGCTGACTATATTCAACAATAATTGATCTGTACAACTTAAAACAGCAGTTCCTAACCCTTTTGGCACCAGGGACTACTTTCGTAGCGGTGGTTTTAGGGTAAAACTGTTCTGCCTCCGACCATCAGACATTAGATTATCATAAGGAACACACAACCTAGATCCCTAGTATGCACAGTACTAAAGAGGGTTTTCATGCACTCCTGTGAGAACCGAACGCCACTGCTCACCTGACAGGAGGTGGAGCTCAGGCGGTCACGCCAGCTGGCGCTCCGCCCACCTCCTGTGCGCCACCTGTTCCCTAACAGGCCACGGGCAGTACCCACCCATGGCCGAGGGACTGAGGACCCTGGTGTAAAGTAACTAAACTAATACGACTGAATTACAGGACAAAGGATAAATACTCGAGGGGATAGATGCCCCACTTGACATTATGAGATTTTTGCACATAGCACGCCCGTATCAAAACATCTCCTGACCCCCATAAATACACACACCTACTATTTGCCCACAAAAATGGAAATTAAAAAATAATGATAATTTATGAATATAGGAGCATTTCAAAGCATTTTCGGGGAGTTTATCACCCTTCTCTCTACTGGGTATATAGGACATTAATAGAAAAAATATACCTTGTGTCTTATAAAATGGGAAGCTGGTATAAAACACAATGAAATGAAGAATAAAGAAAATACATTTGACATTACAGCAAAATAAATCCCATCTTCCTGAACTTTTTATTTATCTCTTTTCTTAACTATTTGTAAGTGTAAAGTGTCATTCTCATTTTATTGTGCATTTTCTTTTCAAACAAAACACACATTGTATCAAAGATTGCACTATAATCGTAATAACTAAGATAAAAAGTTCTGGTGTGTGTTTGCATTTGTTTTTCCTGTTACAGTTTTTTCCCTAATGAACCAAACAGTCATGTTCCACAGTGTGGAAAATTGACAATTCAGCAACAGCTCTGTGGAAGAGATATATAAGGCCAGGCAGGGGGACTGTTGATCTGTGCTCTCTCAGGGGGCACCATCCTCCCTGGATCTCAAAGTATTCACCAACCTGGAAGCTCCTTAAATCATTTTCAATATATTGGCATATAAGAAATGCCAATGTGTAATTTGTCAAGTAGATCAGATCACTATTAATTGAAACTTTTAACTAATTTTAACTAATTTTAATGTAAAATTACCTATGATTAGTATATACCATAAACAATAAATTTTAAATAACCTGGTTCCATATTTTATAGAATATTCATGGGTTGATTAATTTACATGGAAAACAGATATTCTGACGAAAAAAAATGAGGATGTTTTTCTTGAATTTACAAAAGCATCAGAGCATGGAAATAAAGTATTTTTCCCAAGTACTGATCTACTAATAAATGTTTGATGTCATCTAGTTAGCCTACTTCTTATAATGAGAGTATAATTTTATTTTTAAAGTTTTGAATGTCTTTTCCTTCCAGTCTTAATACAAAAATATCCCTTTGAACTTAATTATAGCTACAAATAAAGTGGCATTTTCCAAAGTGCTGTCGAGCGATTTAGTGCAATGCAGGCATGTGTCCTATTACCAGGTTCCAGTGAATATATGGATAATAAAAGGGGTAGAAATGAAATCAGCTTCATGAAGCTCCAAAAAATATCTTGTGACACCTGAAGACTGTTCTTCAGTCAAATGCCATGTTCTGTTTGGACTCCAAGCGTAAAGAATGATCACCCCTAAAGATTTATAGTCTGTCTCCCTTACTATATAATCCACCATACCCAGCATCCTGGCATAAACCATGACTTCTTCTCTGACGAAATTCAAACCCAATCAGCCTTTCTCATTTGAGTAGAAGAAATAGTATCTTTTTTCTGTTTACACTTGCTTTGCAAACTCCCCCACTTTGGTGTTAGTCACTATTCCATTGCAGGAGATCTGTGTCCAATCTCAAAAACATCTTGCCCTAGCCGAAGTTTGACTCTATCCAGCATGTCTCTCTCTAACGGTAACTGTTCATTCCATCTCACGTTTCCCAAGAGTTGTTCTTAAGGATAGTGTTCTTATTGCTCCCTCTGGACATCTACTTTTGAAAAACCTCTGCTCTTTGACTTTTTTCAGCTATAACACACATATCATATCCCTCTCCTCACTGATTTAATCGTGAGAATCTCACATAGTTTGTCTTGTGGAAAATGGCACTTTTGTCGTGGTCTTCCCTCCTACGATGGCCTTGAAGACATCAATACCCATGCAAGGGACCAGTCCAACACACCAACCAGAACAGCATCCAGGTATTCATTTCTTGGCTGGGTTAAGATGAAGGGATGGAGTACGGGGGCAACCCTTTTGACTAAACCTTATTCTCCAATATCCAAGGAAACTCAAAACCAAAGCTAGAATATAATATGATAAAATAATTCACCTTCATCCTTGACTTTTAAAAATTCAGTTTTGATTAACCTTAATTACTTAATTATTTACTGAACACAAACTTTTAAGACCTTATTATGTGCTTGGAAGTATACAAAACAAAAATCCTCACATTCATGGAGCTTATATTCTAACATGGAAAGACAGACGACATAATAAATAAGTAAATTACACAGTATGTTAAAAAGCTCTAGGTGTTAAGAAAAAATTAAAGAGTAAAACAAGAGTAATGGTAGTCAACTGAGCCAGGGCAGAGGGTCAGACAAATGAGTAGACTGCAACTTCAATACTGGAAGGTTTTTGAGCAAAGATTTGAATGAGGTAAAAAAGTTACCCATGCACCACCACAGAGGAGGAACTTTTCAGATACTCGAAATTTTCAGCGCAAAATTTCTAAGAAAAGGACACTCCCGGGTTGCTTAAGGGACACCTTGGAGCCCTGTGTGGTTAGAGGGAAATGAGTGAGAGAAAAAGAAGTCAGGCAGTTAACAAAGTTAACAGAATGTAAAGGGGGCAAGGCATGTAGAGTCTTGAAGATTAAAGCTGCTTTTACTAGGAGTGACTCAGGGAGACATCACAGATTTTTGGAAAGAATGACTTGACTCTTTTTATATTTAAAAGGATCATTCCCACTGCAATGCTTACAGTACGCTGAAGGGGCAGAAGCAAAAGCCCACTGAGGAGCCTACTGCAGTAACCTCAAGTGAAGGATGACGCCACAGAGCAGTAACCAGCGCAGGTGGTGACAAGAGGTCAAACTCCAAATATGTTCTCAAGGTCAAGCCACGGAGATCTTTTGACCAATCGTGTATGAAGTTTGAGAGAAAGGTAGAGTTCAGGATGACTCACGCTTTTGATCTGAACAACTGAAAACAATGGATTTCCCATGATGAGTTTGGAAAGGCAGAGCCAACCTGAGAAGGCAGAGCGTGTGATTTCTTTTGGGAAACAGTAAAAGTCAGTTTATCAGATTTGAAAGTGGAGATACAGGCAATTCACTGTTGGAGACTGGAATACAGGAAAGTTGTCTGGATTGATAAATCTGAGATGTAAAGCGTTTACAGAGTTAATTCTGAGTATATCTAATTTTCACTTTTAGTTGACAGGGTACAGTCATATAAAATTCTTCTCTTTTATACTTTGTATAATTTGTAAAATACTTGCTGCTCAATGTAATAATCATTAAATAATATAAATATAATTAGCATTTAGCAATTTTTAATAGGAAATCAGCAAGTTTTCCAACAACTTTAACAAAAAAATTAAAAGCAAATATTTTTCTAAGTTTGTCGAAGTTGATCTTGGTGATGAATCTCCTTCATCAGGGACCAAAACTGGGTAAAATGTAACAGTGTCAGTAATTTTAATTTCACTACAGTTGGTCTTCTCAGTCATTTCCATGAAATAAAAATCTGGATATATCTTCCAGGGCCAGCATGCCCAGTCTGGCAGTGCATCTAAACAACAACCATTTGGAAATTTCCTTGTTAACATGATCAATGGAGATGCTCAAGGCAAATAACCCAGGATTCCAAATAGCATTATCTAAAGGATACTTATCAGCTTTTGAACTTAAAGTGTCTTTATTGTTTATTAATGGTGTATTACAAGGTATTGTCCTCATTGCTGGTTGGAGGAAACTGAAATAAAATAAAATGCAGAACAAATGCTCTAGTGCGGAATAAAACCAGTTTATGTCACATGTCTCCCCTCCTAAAAAGGAGAACAGAAGGGAAGAGAATCCTAAGTCACTCTCAAATGAAAAATGAGATCCCTTCTTAATGAGGAGGGAAGAAAAACGGCAAGAATTATTTTCCTTTAATATTATCTACTCGTTATACAATGTAATTAGATAAAACAGAATCAAGCAATTATCTGACATGAAAAATAATGCACCTATTTTGCCAAACAGCCTCAAAAAGCATCTTGTTCCTTGAAAAAGCTGAGATATGTTCAAGAAGCATTCAACAAAATATCAAAAATCCAGACACTCTCAAAAGGTCATTTATGTTTTGAGGAAACATTTGAAAAAGTAAACAACAAAATGGACAACATCCCAAATTTGGATCTAGAAGTCTTGTACTTTTCCCTAGTTATAGTTCAGAACAGAATGCGAAATGAAAACATTACTATATTAGAAAATTTTGTATTGCCAGTGACTCAAAGTAATGAAAAGGCTAAATCTGGCCACCTGACAGATCTTGCTTTTATTAGAGTATTCTGGTTTGGTAAATTGGAATTTGAGGCAGTATATCTTCAAAGCAATAATACCAGGTTATATGGAAAAATAATAAAACGTGGTATTTCTCCTTTTCTGTGAGCAATTTACATTTGAGGTCTGAATAACTTGCTTCATATGAATTATGCAGTGGCTATTGTCTTACTGATATAATGGAAGAAGGCAATCACCACCACTGGATTTACTGATTCTGGGAATGGAAGGCCAAGTCTATTTTCTTCAGGACTTAAGAGAAGGGCAGCGTATGTTTTAGCCACATTGATTTTACAGACGCTAAAATACACGGCCATTTAATTATTGTAAAATATGTTTGAAAAAGAAAAGTATAATAGAGTTGCAGGAGATACCACTTCTCAAGAACCACAAACTCATATATATATATATATATATATATATATATATATATATATATATTCCTGTAATTAAACATAATTTCTACCTGCTTACCTCCTTTCCCTGGAGACAGACATTCTCTAGTCGCTTCTAGATAAACCTATTTTAACATCTAGAATTAAACTCAGCCAAGCTTAGGATACTCTCTCGCCTGATTTTCCTGGAATACAGTGGATTAGGTGGGGTCTGTTTCTTAGTTTTGATCTGCCCTGGCCCGCTGTCACCGAGAGGCCCCATCGTTCCATCACAGGCTATTCAATCACTCCTTCACGGCTATGCTCATCTCCAGGACTGTCATTCAGCTGTCTGCACACTCCCCTGCTAGAGTCCACAGAGACTGTTACACAGCCCATCTGGCCTCCAGCTTGAATAACCCATCCTTCCATCTGTGGCTGCCTCCCTGTGTTATGTCCGTAAGGCTTCTTCAGACCACCAACTCTCAGTATCATCCATGCTTCTCTAGGGTCCATGGAAACGTATTTACGTGTTCACCCACACTGAGGCACTCTAAGGCTACATTCAGGGTCATCTGCCTACTCACCCATCCAGTCACCTCTGCTTGGAGTGACACAAGTCTTTTTCTGCTGTACTTACAGTTTCCTAACCAACTGTGACAGACTGTAAACTAATAATGCTCTCCTCTTTTCTCCATCTCCATGACCTAAATAGGTTAATCATCTTCTCCCAAATGTTTGGAGGTGAATGCAGAGCAATCCAAACCGGTATCTAAATGTCTTAGTGGCCAAACTCTCCCAACTTTATCATTAATTTAGAGACCATTCTCTTATCTCACTCAGCCAATGTATTATTCTTTCCCTATCTTTCTTTCTTATATCTGGATGTATCCTTTAGAAGTGAACAATGTTGTAACGTCAAGTCCTATAGTTTCTTCAGGAATCATTTGCTCTTCCCAGTTAGGACATCGATGGCCTAAATTCCTTACTGCTCAAAGTGGGTAGGATAACTGGATTTAAGAAAAAGAAACTAAAATATTGAATAGTTCATGTACCACCTGCTGCACAGTTGTTTTCTCTATTAATAAGTCTTATTGCTAAGAGCTTTGTAGTCAAATAAAAATTTTCAGTTCTATTCATTTATTTAACAAACATAATATTATATATCTTCTAAGTGCCAAGAAGTGTGTTTGTCACTAGGAATAATGATAAAAACAAATATAGCCCCTGTCTTCACGGATCTTACAGTAATCAAAATAATGACAGTTCTGTACTATGAATACTACTATAAAATAAAAGTAGGTGGTCTTGGTCCTGTGTTGGATCAGGGTGGTTTCTCTAACACTGTGATAAGAACTGAACAATGAGTTATCCCAGTGAAGCGTGGATATACTGTTAGGGGGGAATGTTCTTGCAAAAGGGAGCCCCACTATGAGACAAGAGTGGCTGCAGAGCAAAGAGCCGTGGGGAGAAGTGAAGCAAGACGGGGCTGGAGAGCCAGCTGGGGTCGAACCACACACACCGTGTGAGAAGGGAAAGCCCTGAAACGTTTCACCCAGGAGAATGAGATAATCAGATTTTAGTTTTTAAAAAAATCTCTGGCTACAGTGTAGAGAATAGAAACCGTGCTTCTTATTAGCTCTATTTCTTCATCTTCAAAATAAAGATAATGTGAAGAGTTTAAGAGAATTAAATGAAATAATGCATGTAAAGTACTTGGCATAATGCCTGACCCACAGTAAACATTCAATAAGTGTTATTACAATAATCAATGCAGAATTCTGTAAAATGAAAATTCAGATTATCACAGTGCATTAAGAAGAGGATAAAAAGCTTTGTAACCAAATTTGCATGCTTATAATTAGGATTTTTTATTTATTGGTCCTGGGTTTCATATTCCTTCTGAAACTCTTTCTCAGACAGAAATAGAGATAATCCCACATATTTTCTAGTACTGTTATCGAATACATTAATGTATGTGAAAATGCCTAGCAAAGACTTGATATAGTTATCTTGAACATTTTTCTTCCCCTCGCCTTTTCCAGAAGAATTAACTGTTCATGAGCTATTTGGTACATTTATGAAGTTGTATTATGTACACTCACTGGTGAATTGCTGCTTGATTATACTTACTGAGAGATTATTAGCCTACAAGTATTAATTCCACTTCCCAAAGAGTCTAACTTGCTCTTACTTTACATGGTTAGAAAACAGGGCTTATAAACAAGGAGATGAGAAATAAGATGAGTCATCTCATTTGTAGCAAGAAGGTGGCCATACATTTAAAACAAATGGGAAGAGAAAATGGTTAGGAAAAAATGGACAATGTTCCCTCACATCGAACTTTTGGTGATAAATAGAAAGGCGGAATCTTTAGAGCAGTGCGGTCTTCGAAATGCAGACTTTTTGACTTGTACTTCTTTAGAAAAATTGCTTAGGGAATAATTTGCAGATGTTGTCAAAGTGTTAACTACTTTCACGTTGCTAGTCTTACGGGCAGCACAGGCCTCGTCCAGAAACAAGGGTGAATACTCAAATCTTGAACAACAAAACTACTCTTCTAAAAGGGACGCTGTAATTGAACAAATGGGAATAAATTCAGTCATTTCCATGGCCTTTCCAGCCAGCCTTATCCCCTCAAGTATAAATTAGAGTGGCAGATACACTGGAAGTTTTCCACGTTGGTTTGTTAAAAGGTGAGTTGCTTGGTGCCAGCAGTATTACAAACCAGACAGAGGTGATTTGGCTTTCACAGGTCTGTGGGCCAACACTGAGCATAATTTAAAAGGAAAAGGCCATTCATCCAATCATTCGGCCATTTGCCCTCTAAATCTCAGAGGCTGCTTAAATTTCAGGTTAGTTCTAGGAATGTGGATCAGTGCCAGCATTCACAGCTATAAAACTGGAAGAACTTAGAGATCATCCAATCCAAACCACTCATTTCACGCCTGAGAGCACAGAAGTGCTTGCCCAAATAGTCACATTCAGTTGGGCAAAAATTTAATACTGAAACCAAGATGATGAACCGCCATCAAAATAACTAACCAGTCCCAAGTAAGATGCATAATGCACCGTTTTCTTGCCTATCACATGCCATATTGGCAAATCTTGAAAACAAACCTCAATGTCAAGCCTTACCGCTACCACGTCTTCAGATCCAGGATTCAATGTGTTAAAAATACTTTACATTTGCTGAAATTGGGATGTATCTTGTATTCTACAGCGCCTATTTTTCTGTGCTAATCATTAGCTAGTGGCACATCTGGAAAGCACTGATGTCTACAAGTCAAGAAAGTACTGATAATGTTTTTCCCAGATAAAAAATTGAGATTTATAAGAGTCCTAAAGCTTAGACACTAGCATGTGACATAAATGAGGCCAGAATGCAGATACACTTGTCTCAGAAGCCCTGAGTTGTTCCGCCTCCCTCAACCAGACTAGAAACAAGAGCTGGTAAGAGAGTCCACGTCGTCTACACAGGCTGGAAATGAGAGCCGGTAACACAGTCCACGTCATCTACGCAGGACATTCATCAGTTACTTGCCCAAGAACTATCCCCACTCTGCCTACTACCTAAGAATCTTGCTTTGAGGAACTTGCCCTCTCCTAATTGTGTCATAAGCCATGTAGTTTGAGTAGCCAAGGAATCCAATTTCTTTCATTTTATCACAGTGGTTGCTTCACAAACGAGCAAAATCTGGATACAATTTGATAGGTTCAGGTTGGAAGAGTCAGAGTAAAGTTCAAAAATATTGGTGGTTTAGTGTGAAAAGCAATCGCTCTCCTACTCCTGAATGCAAAGGGAGAAGAAGCATGCAGCCCCAGATTGCTACTGGCAGTCATACTTAGGACACCAGCATAAGACGAAAGAAGACACACGATGCAAGGCAGAGCTGAGACCATCACAATGAAAGCAAGCCAAAGGCAGTTTACTATTAAAGCTGACCTGGCTCTAGTATTTTCAGTGATGTGACCAGCAAATTTTATCACATAACCTATTTCAAGTTGTGTTTTCTGTTATTTGCAACCAGTAAAAGAAACCTACCATTAACTCACCCAGAATCAAACAAAGTTTGCCCAACAGCAGAATATCATTAAATTCATACCAAATGTTAGGTATCATGAAGATGACCTTAGCTCTCATCGAAACCTTATACCTGATCCAAGCTTATGTCCAAACAAGTAACGACACTATCCAACATGATTTTAATAAACAAATGTGCCAGAAAAATATCCATTTACATTCTAGCATGTAGCCTAATATTTTAAAGAAAAAAATGAATGGCAAATATATTAACTTCAATAAAGATTTCATCTATATAACAAATAGCGAATGAATTAATCATACTTTTACACATTTTTTTCCACTGTCTAAGTTCAAACTATTTGTAAAATCTGTCAACAATGGTAAATAAGGCCAACTATAGATATAGTACTCCTCTTATACCCGTATAGCTTCCTAACTTACCCTCTGCCCCAATCCAGGAACCCACAGTCCTTGTGTCATTTCCTATCCAGCAGTCCTCAGAGCTCTACCTAGACTCACTAGTCTTAAATATCCCCTTGATACATCCTATTTTTCTTCCTTTATTAAAACGTAACTATTTTTTGTTCTACTTGCTCAAAACTTTGCTTTCAATGTCCCGAGGAATCAAAACTATTACAGCAATCTTATTAGTATGTGTGGGTTTTTTAGGGGGTTTTGAGGCAGTCTTAATCCGTTGCTCAGGCTGGAGTATAATGGTGCAATCTTGGCTCACAGCAGCTTCTGCCTCCTGGATTCAAGTGATTCTCCTGCTTCAGCCTCCCCAGTAGCTGGTACTACAGGCGTGCACCAACACTTCCAGTTTATTTTTGTATTTTTAGTAGAGACCAGGCTTCACCATGTTGGGCAGGCTGGTCTTGAACTTCTGACCTCAAGTGATCCACCCATCTTGGCCTCCCAGTGTGCTGGGATTACAGGCATGAGCCACCATGCCCAGCCGTATGTGTTCCTAAATTACTGTAATACTGTCTCTAATCAATCCCTGCTCCCAGGCCTCCTCACTCTCCTTTAATATTTACCTATTTTAAGAACAACTTGTGTCTAATAGTAACATGTTTATTTTCTGACTACTTAGTGACCTTAATGCTAGAAATTTCAATTCTCTTAGAAGTAAAGCAGAAAGAAAATGACATAGCTACTTGATTGACTATTTGCAGAATAAGTAGAGGGCCTTTACATACCTCAAATACAAACTAACATCAGTTGTGAGAGTCAGTTCTAAAAAATAAAGATTGGTTTGTATCTCTTACTTATGAGCGCTGCTCAGCTTTAATGTTCTTACCTGCGATGGAATTACGCATAGGCCAAATGAAGACTTGTTGTTCAGTGTGCTGATATGAGAAACAACGCTCAATTGTCAGTGGGTTTCCACAGCAGGCAGTGGTGTCCTGCTCCTGCTTTGTGCTGAGGGCTGATGGAGCTACGGCCGCTGCCGCTCCAGTCTACTCTATTCAGCTCTCTTTGGCTCTGCTCTGCAGGTCTTCGCATTCTAGGAGGCAGGTTGAAGGACCAGCTCTTTTTGGGGCACGCTGTTCTTACGGCACAGAGAAAGGAGCAAGAGCCAATGGCTCTTTAGGTTTCTGCCAGAAAGTGGTATAATTCGCATCTTATTGGCTAAAGCAAATAGTACAGCAAGCTTAATTTCAATGGAGACAGCGAGCACATTCATTCCACAGTTGGGGACTCTGCAAGTTCTATGAAATTGGAGAGAAAGTCTAATCTCTCAGAGGGAAGCAAAGAGTAAATAATTAGAGCCAAAAATATGATCTACCAGGGAAAGTAGGCAATCCTTTATTCTTTATTATTGAGCTTAGTTTCCTGGGGCAGACTAAAAAGCAGTCCCCTGAAACGCTTTCTTTTTTCCTCCTGGGCAGAGCTGGTTTACATTTCCCAGTCTCCCTGACACCGAGGGTGAGGCAGGTATCTGAGTTCTGATGAATGAAACGTGAGCACAACAGTGTGAGCTACCGGCAGGTTTGGCTTACCAACTGCTCCCACTCTCTTTCTCTTCTAAGGACGTAGGGTAGAGCAGAGCCACAGGCGGAAGGAGCCAGAGTCCCAAAGTCACTGCTTGGAAAACAGATGCCCCAAAAGGTCTCACGCCAGCCATGGTACAAAACAAGCTTTGTGTTGAGTCACCGAGGTTTCTAATTTTTTTCCCAGGGATTAGTCTGTTCTGGCTAATTCAGTACATACTCAGATTCAGTGCATGAACCAAACTCCCACGGTTTTTTACTTTCATATCCATCTTAAAGAACTGACATTTTTCTTTCTATGAGCTATCCTAAATTACAACTTTTCTTTTTCATTCTATCTTAATTAGTAGACAACCCAAAGAAATGATTAACTGATTGAGAAAAACTGTTGGCCATATATTCAAGCAATTCCTGAGACCTAACACATACATATGCAACCATGACACCATCCCAGAATGGTATCAATTCCTCTTTCAGGCCCCTGTGTAGAAACCAATTTCTACCTACCTTAAAATCTTATTCATTAAAGAACTAAGCTAGATTCCCAGGCCAAGGTCTATTTTAGAAACTGAGTTCTCATCTCTTAAGGAAGAAGTAACAGGCCAGGACACACGTGAACCAGCTGTTCGGCTAGCTCAGGAAGTAACGGCCGACACCCTGATAAGCCCTCACATAGCAGCTGGTGCACTTTTGGTTAAGTAATAAATGAGGAGTGAGCGAAAACATTTGTATCTTTCTCTGTCCTCATAAAACCTTGTAAGGTGACATAATTAACATCAGAGTGGTTAAAAACATACAAAGATGTGAGCCAGACTGCCTGCTCTCCCATTTACCCCTTATCTCCTGTGACACTA
This sequence comes from Saimiri boliviensis, assembly GCF_048565385.1. NCBI lineage: Eukaryota > Metazoa > Chordata > Mammalia > Primates > Cebidae > Saimiri > Saimiri boliviensis. The sequence goes on from NC_133467.1 coordinate 2,520,088, forward strand.
AGAAAATGATTTACCTTGTGATACATCAATCCCTGCATCAATAAAATAAAAAAAAAAAAGTATCTCACAACTTTCTTAAAATTAAATGTGCTGATATTTGTAAAGCACTTAGAATACAAGCATATCCATGGTGAATACTAGACAGCAGTTACTTTTTACCAATTATTCTTACTTTAGAGGTGAGAAATCTAAAGCTCAGATAAACTGTTTTTCCAAGACCATGTGGCTCATAACTGACAAATCTAGAAGTGAAACTGCGTTTTTAACTCTTTCAACTTTATCTTGTCTTTTCAAGCACATTTGTAAGGACCCAAACGTAGACTTAACAACCAAGGCAGTACTGATTCATAAACAATACTACTATCTTCCTGGCTCCCACGGTCCACATGCTGTGAGCTGCGTCCAGAACTCAAACCAGAATCACAGGACTGAAAATGTTTCCACCACTTGTGTCTGTCAGTTTTAGCTGTGTTTATAGGGAGATGGTTACTGACTCACTTGGACTTCACAAAACATAGTGCCCATGGGTGGACCTAGGAAATTCTAAATGAACCATGTAACGAAATGAAACCCATCACAAGAAAAATATTTAAAACAAAATGTCAGCCTGACTGCGTATTACAGCCAATCCATTAATGGTGGTTACCTGCAGAGAGAAAGAGCTCAGTCCACATTCTTCTTCGTTTCTACAGTTCTCTTCTGGGGAATCTCTACTGTGCCTCTTGAGGCTCCTAAGCATGTATCAAGATGAGAAAGTATATCCATTCTTTTTAATATAATGCTTCTCTCCCCAAAGTGTTTTCCTCTGAGAATAATAAACTTCCTGTTAGAAATTGAGTCTTGGCATTCGCCGTCTCAATTTGCTGGGAAGGGAAATATACCATGAAAGCAGGTACTAGAGCAAGGCGAACACTTCACCTCATAAACCAGGGATTAACAGAAATCAAGACTTCACTAAAGAAAATCAGGTAATTAGTCTAATGAAAAAACACCAACAAAAAATAAATTTACTCAGACTATTTTCTTAGCCCTCTTGTTAAATATCCTTTACGACCTGTGTTGGTGAAGGATGTGTTTACCAGAATGATACCGATTCCTCTTCCCAGGACCCAATTCCTACCTACCTTAAAATCTTATTCATTAAAAAACTGAGCCATATTCCCAGACCAGGGTCTATTCTAGAAATTTATTTCTCATCTCATAAGAAAGCAGTAGCATGCCAGGACACACATGAACAAACTGTTCAACTATCTCAGGAAGTTCACTTTCTACCAAGTGAAAGAACAGTTCTTACTTATCCAGCCTCATCTCTACCCACAAACTTCCTCCCAAATGAGGCTTATCATTCCCTGACTTGTCATCTGACAATTTGGGTTTTCGTTTAAACATCATGTCCCCAACCATCCACAACAGAAACACCCAACCAGTACCTCTGGAGCTTAGTCAAAAGTCACTTAAGAGAGGGAAGTGATGTTAGAATAGGGAGTCCCCCACTGATATCCCCCAGAATCCCAACAGCAGTGTTAACCTGGCAGTCACCTATGGACAAACATGCCTTTGTGGGAGCTTTGGGACCCAGGCAGGAGGTTGCAAATCCCTGTGGAATGCAATACTGAAGAGGGTGTTGTTTCTTTTTTTAACTAAAATACTGAGTTTTATTTCACATGTATATTTTTGTCTCCCCACCATTTCCATGTTTGACCACTGCTACTTCTATGCCCTCTCGTAACATTCCGTTCACACGTAAACCAGGCAAAAGGTGGAGTTTCATCTTCAAGTACTACAGTTATTTCGGACAACACATTCCTGGCGATGGAACCTGGGCAACATTTATCAAACGTGGTAGAAAAAGTTCTCACTCTGCGTTATAAAAAGGACAGCCAGATAGCAACCACTACAGAAATGAAATAAGATGGGACATTTTTAACCAATTGTTCAAAACATTTTCTTAAAGACACTTCCCCCACTGCCGGAGATCTTGAATAGCCTCCTGGTCAGACATACGGAAGCAGTTCTTCACATAACTGATGAACTTGGCTTCCACTTTGGACGAGAATCACCGTTTTTTATATTTGCTTTCATTTTTTGCTTTAATGACTGCTACAGAATTAGGTCATTCAGCAGCCAGTTTTACCTTTTTCTGTGGAAACTTGCTACCACCTCTGGGGCAGACTGCTTTCCAGATATACTTAAAGAGTTTCACATCCTCTTCCTCTTCACCTTCTAACTCTACATCTTCCTCCAATAGCTACTTAAGTGCTGTCCACTAATATGCCCTGGCCCTGAACCACACTTCAACCGTAAGAGCACTGGTGCTGTTACTTCACAGCCAAGGGAAGCCGTTGGCTCTACACACATTTTCAAAGTTACAGTGTTACTTTAATTGGACTGCCTTCATAATTCATTGCCTCTGCTTCAACAATGTGCAATTCATCCTTTGCACCAGCCCCTAAACTGACTGTTCTTAAAGATAACTGGTACTAATTTTCATCCTGATCCACCTTAAAGTGATTATCTTTTTGGCCTTTAGTTTACAACTAAAAAGATAATTCTGGGGCCTCAGGGGGCTCATGTCCATGCCCACTGAATCTTCCATTGGCTGGTGACATGCACTTAGGTGGGAGAGAAGGTGGACAGATATAAACGGCCACTGCTCAAAACAATGGCCGCACAGGACAGAATCACACCACGAAGAGGGTTGTTTTGACAGCAGAGTCCCACACCCAGGCGGTGGGCTTGCCAATGGTAGTCTCAGCTACAGACAAGGAAGTGGCCTTACTCCTCTGTGTACTTGGCTATAGGCACACTTGTCTTTGGTCTTGTCACTAGAAACATCTGCCAAGATACCTGGTAGGAATCACACTCACCCATGCCTCAGGTGACAAGCCTGCCAACTTCTGTACCAGCCGCAGATCCTCAAACAGCCCTATTACTTGGCCCCCATCCTTCTTAGCTGGGGTCTGAGAGAATTCCTAATAATCCAGGGTTTCACCACAGGACCCATACTCTTCTGAGTCCCCCAAAACGCAGGTCTACAAACTTCAGTCTTACAGCAGGTCTTAAAACAACCCTGTAACTTCACTTCACACCTTCTTAGCTACGTTTTAGAAACAGTACTGCCTGCCCATGTATCCACCAGATGAGATGCTCATTTGTGCTCCCAGAGGCAGGCTGGCCCAACACTGATCCAAGTGCAGATTTTGAAGCTGCCATGTGTCCTGGCTCCACCCCTGCTAAGCCAGAATCTGAACACTAATGCCTGCCCAAGAACTTCATAGGAGGCATGCTCCTCCATGACCCAGAGGCAGGTCTTCAGACCTAGATCGTCACTGTAGACCCAGAAACACCCCTGTGACATGGTCCCAGGCCCTCTCAGGTATAGACCCAATCCAGTCTTGCCTGCCCAAGAACCCACCCAATAACCCAGTGGAAGCTCTCCCCATATACAGAAGGAATCACACCTATCTATGTACCTCACAGCATTCCCACAAACCACAGACCACACTGCAGCCTCAATAGCAGCCACATGTCCTTGTTCCAACTGCGCTTGACTATAATTCCAGAGGCAATCCCATCAGCACGAGGACCCAACAGGAAGTCTTGACCTGCTGAATACAGTCTGTAAATACCGAACCATGTGTTTTCTCCTCCACATGCACAGACACTACCACAAGACTACACAGATAACAAAGAATCAGGTAAATATACCACCACCAAATGAATCTATAATAAACTCTAGTAACCACCAAAAAGAAAATGAGAGCTAGGCATTGCCTAATAATTCAAAATCATTTTTTATGTTTTTAAATTATACTTTAAGTTTTCAGGTACACGTGCAGTTTGTGCAGGTTTGCTACATAGGTAAACACGTCATGGTGGTTTGCTGCATCCATCTCCCCGCTATCTACACTAGCTATTTCTCCTAATGTTATCCCTTCCCAATCCCCCCCCCCCATCTCCTGCTATCCCTCCCCTAGACCTCCCACCCCCCAACAGGCCCCAGTGTGTGATGTTCTCCTCCCTGTGTCCATGTGTTCTCATTGTTTAACACCCACTTATGAGTGAGAACATGCAGTGTTTGGTTTTCTGTTCTTGTGTTAGTTTGCTGAGAATGATGGTTTCCAAATTCATCCATGTCCCTGCAAAGAACATGAACTCATCCGTTTTTATGGCTGCATAGTATTCCATGGTGTATAAGTGCCACATTTTCTTTATCCAGTCGATCTTTGATGGGCATTTGGGTTGGTTCCAAGTATCTGATGTTGCAAACAGTGCTGCAATGAACACACAGGTGCATGTGTCTTTATAATAGAACGATTTATAATCCTTTGGGTATATAGCCAGTAATGGGATTGCTGGATCAATTGGTATTTCTATTTCTAGATCCTTGAGAAATCACCACACTGTCCTCCGCAATGGTTAAACTAATTTACACTCCCACCAACAGTGTAAAAGCTTTCCCTATTTCTCCACATCCTCTCCAGCATCTGTTGTCTTCAGATTTTTTAATGATCACCATTGTTTTTTTAGAGAGTAGTTTTTTGTTTTTTTTTTTTTAGGTATTCCCATGTTACACAAAAGAACACATAAAGACAACAGAAGAAAAAATTTCTGAAAAAATTAGAAGTTTCGTTAAGAAATAGAACCCATGAAAAAAGACCAAATATGAATTTTATGACTGAAAAATACAATGACAGAACGAAAATAAATAAATGAAATAGAAAGTTTCAAAATCAGATTTGAACACATAGAAGAAAGAATCAGTAAACTTGGAGAAAGTGGCTTGAAATTAGCCAATTAGAGGAACACACATAGAAAAATGAATGAACTAGAGCAAAGAAAGCATAAATGACCTCCGGGACATCAGCAAGTGAACAAACACACAATTTTTAGAACAATTAGAAGAAAAGAAAAAGGAGAAAAGTTTATTTAAACAAACAATGGTTGGAAACTTCCCAAATCTTAGGAGATACACGCACATCCATATTGATAAAGCTCAAAGAACCCCAAGCGTGTTCAAACTGAAGAATATCCTGAGATACATCATCATCAAAGTGACAGAAGTCAAAGAGAAACACAGAACCTTGAAAGAGCCAAGGGAAAAAGACACTCAACGCACGAGGGACTCTTCATAAGGCTACTGCTGCACGTCGCAGCAGGAAGCACACAGTGCAGCAGAAAGATACTCGACACACACAAGGGACTCTTCTTAAGGCTACTGCTGCACGTCGCAGCAGGAAACACACCGTGCAGCAGAAAGTAGGGTGATACAGTCAAAGTGCTGAAAGGAAAAAAAACAAAAAGAAAACCTGTCAACCAAGAATACTACACCCACCAAAACTATTCCCGTAAAAGTGAAGGAGAGATAAAGACATTTCCAGACAAACAAGATGAGGGAGATTTTTACGACCAGATCTGCCTTACAAGAAATACTAAAGGCAGTTCAAGTTAAAACAAAGAAATGCTAAGCAACAATATGAAATAAATGAAAATATAAAATTCAATGGCTGGCTAGGCACAGTGGCTCATGCTTGTAATCCCAGCATTTTGGGAGGCCGAGGTAGGTGTTTCACCTGAGGTCAGGAGTTTGAGGCCAACTGGACCAATATGGCAAAACTGTGTCTCTACTAAACATAAAAAATTAGCTCTGTGTGGTGGCAGACGCCTGTAATACCAGCTACTTGGGAGGCTGAGATATGAGTATAGCTCAAACCTGGGAGGCAGAGGTTGTAATGAACCAAGATCTCACCATTGCAATCCAGCCTTGCTGACACTGAGACTCCATCCCCCCTCCTCCAAAAAAAACCCTCAATGGTAAAGGTAAACATATAGCCAAATTCAGAATACTCTAATACTGTAATTTGTTGTATATATGACCTTCAATCCTTGAATACAAGTGAAAAGACAACGGTATTCAAAATAACTACAGCTACAATAATTTGTCAATGGATACATCATACAAAAAGATATAAAGACTTCAATACCATAAAATGTGGGGAAAGAAGTAAAAGTGTAGATTTTCATATGAAATTATAATTAAGTTGTTATCAGCTTAAAATAGAATAACTATAAAATGTTTTATGAAAGCTCCATGGTAACCAGAAAGAAAGTAACTTTTAGTAGATTCACAAAACATAAAGAGAAAGGAATGAAAGTATATCAAAACATAAAGTGAAAGGAATGAAAGTGTATCATTACAAGGCCAGACACAGTGGCTCATGCCTGTAAGCCTAGCACTGTGGAAGGCTGAGGCAGGTAGATAGCTTGAGTTCAGTTCAGGACAAGCCTGGGCAACATTATGAAACCCCGTCTATTATTAAAAATAATTTTTATTGCATTTTAGGTTTTGGGGTACATGTGAAGAACAAGCAAGATTGGCGCATAGGTACACACGTGGCAGTGTCGTTTGCTGCCTTCCTCCCCATCACATATATTTGGCATTGCTCCCCATGCTGTCTCTCCCCAACTCCCCACCCCCTGCTGTCCCTTCCCTATTTTCCCCCAACAGACCCCAGTGTGTAGTGCTCCCCTCCCCGTGTCCATGTGTTCTCATTGTTCAACACCCACCTATGAGTGAGAACATGTGGTGTTTGATTTTCTGTTCCTGTGTCAGTTTGCTGAGAATGATGGTTTCCAGGTTCATCCATGTACCTACAAAGGACACAAACTCAAATATGCTAAAGAAATATATTTTTAAGTATATCAGTACAGAAAATCACCAAATCACAAAAGAAAAACAAAAACAGGAAGGAACGAAAGACTTACAAAATAATAAGAAAACAATTAACATAGCAGTAGCCCTTACCTATCAAAAATTACCCTTAAGATAAATGAGTTAAATTGTCCAATCAAAAGACAAGGTTGCTGAATGAATTTAAAATAAAAAAAAAAAAAAACAAGCTTTAATTATATGCTGCCTGTAAGAGACACACCTTAGCCTTAAGGGAACATGTAATTGAAAGGGAAGGAAAGAAAAAAAATTTCTCTTCAAACAATGACCAAAAGAGAGTAGGAGCAGGATCTACTAATAAAGAAATAGACATTCAGTCAAAACCTTTTACAAGAGGCAAAGAAAGTAACTGTATAATGATAATTAAGTCAATTAATTCAGAGACTGTAATTACAAATATATTTGCACCCAACATGGAAGTACCTAAATATATAAAGCTAAAAGGAGAAACAGCAACACAGTAATTGTAGGAAACTTCAGTATTACACTTTCAGCAATGGATAGATTACTCAGACATAAAATCAGTAAGGAATAGATATAAACAACTTGAGCACTATACATCAAATGAACCTAATGGATATATACAGAACATTCCACACAAGAGCAGCAGAATGTACATTTTTCTCACTGCACACAGAATATTCTCCAAGACAGGTCGTATGTTGGGCTACAAAAAAAGCCTTAAAATATTTTTAAGACTGAAATAACATCAAGTATCTTTTCCAACCACAATGATATCAAACTAGAAATTAATAATGGGATATATTCTGGAAAATTCACAAATATGTGAAAATAAACAATAAACTATAAACATCAAATCTAAGAAATCAAAAGACAAGTCAAGAAAGCAGAGCAAGATGACTGAATAGAAGCCTCCACAAATCATCCTCCCCACAGGAACACCCACACACACACACACACACACACACGTGTGCGCGCACGCGTGCACGGCACCCTCATAAGAACCAAATAGAAGGTGAATGAGCACATTACTTGGGTGTAACTCCATATCACTGAAAGAGACATTGAAGACAGTAGGAAAGACAGTCGTGAAATACCAGTGACACCCCTCCCCCACCACTCACCAGCAGCCATGTGGTACAGAGAAAGAACCCGTGTGTTTGGAAGAGGGAGAGCACAGTAACCGTGGGACTTGCCTGGAAACTCAGTGTTTCCCCATCACAGCAGAAAGCAACACAAGGCAGAATTCAGCTGGCATCCACCACGGGAACACTGAGACCACCCCGACACAGAGGGGAATCACGCATCCCAGCAGGTGGAGACAGGTCTCACAAGCCCCACCACAGCAGGCTGCAGTGCTCTGGGGCCCTAAAGAAAGCTGAAAGGCACTATGGGCAACAAGAACTGCAATTCCTAGGCGAGTGGTAGTGCTGCCCGGAATCAGAGCCGGCAGACTCGGGGAGCACACGACCACACCAGACACCATGTGGAGCAGCCCCAAGCGTGTGTGCGCTATTCCTCCCCAGGCCAAGGCAGGGCAGCTCAGTTCCATGACAGACTTCCTCCCACTGCTGGAGAAGAGAAGGAAGAGTACAGAGGGCTTTGTCTTGCAACTTGGATACCAGCTCAGCCACAGTAGGAAGGTCACCAGTAAGGGTCCTGGGGTTCCTATTCCAGGCCCTAGTTTCCAGGTACTTCTAGACATACTAGGGGCCAGAAAAGAACCTACTGTCTTGAGAAAAAGGGCCCAGTCCTGGAAGGATTCATCACTTTCTGACTACAGAGTCTCTGAGGCCTTAATAATCAGTACCGGTACCCAGGCTGTACTAGCCATGGGCCTTTGGTAAGACTCAGCAAGGTGCTGGCTTCAGGTGCGACCCAGCATCTTCCCAGCTGTGGTGACCATGAGGAGGACCTCCTTCTCCTTCTGCCTAACAAAAGGAAATGGAAGAGAAACAAGGATTTTGTTTCGTAGCTTAAGCACAGCTTGGCCACAGGGGAATAGAGCACCAAGCGGCCTTCTGGGGTCCCTAATTTTCCAGGCCTTGGCTCCTGGATGGTGTTTCTCAACCTGCCCTGGGCCAAAGAGAAGCACACTACCATGAAGGGAGAGACCCAGGCCTGGCAGCATTCACAAGCTGGCTGAAAACCTGCTCATTCGTAGACTGAATGAACACTGGCAGTAACCAGGAAGTACATGCCATGGGCCTAGGGCAGTGGCGGCCACGGGGACAGACTCCTCGGCTGGCGGAAAGAGGAGGGAAGAGTGGGAAGGACTTGCCTTGTGACTTGGGTGCCAGCAAAGCTGCAATCAAAGAGTACCAGGTAGAAACTTATGTTTTCTGACTGTCGACCCTGGCTCTCAGACGGCAACTCTGAATACACCTAGGACCGGGGAGGGTAGGGGTTGACCTTGTCATCCTGAAGAGAAGAACAAAAGCCTAAAATGGCTTTGCCACCCACTAATTACGTCATGTGACCCTCTCCATTTTCAGTGGATATACAATTCTCGAATAAAAGCTTTTTTCTTTCAAGTGATAAAAGCTGAGGGATTTTAGCAACACCAGACCTGTCCTACAATAAATGCATTTACAGTGAAAACAAATGGACTAAAGTCTCCAATTAAAGGAAAAAGAGTTGCTGAATAGATTTAAAAAAAAAAAACACACAAAAAAAAACAAGGTCTAACAATCTGTTGCCTACAGCAAACACCTTTCTCCCAAAAAGACACTAACAGACTGAAAATAAAAGGAATAGTTAAAGATATTCCAGGCAAACGGAAGCCAGGAAAGAGCATGAGTTGCCATACTTAAATTAGACAAAATAGATGTCAATATAAAAACTACAGAACGAGACAAAGAACGTCATTATATAATGATAATGGGATCAACTGAGCAAGAGTAAATAACACTTGTAACTATATATGCACCCAATACTGAAACACCAAGATATGCAAATCAAGAATTATTTGAGCAAAAGAGAGAGACCTCAATACAATAATGGCTGGAGGGTCAACACCCCACTTTCCACATTGGACAGATCATCCAGCTGGAAAATCATTTAAAAAAAAATCAGACTTAATCTGCACTATAACCCCAATGGACCTGATAAATATTTAGAGAACAGTTTATCCAATAGCAGCAGTATATATGTTCTCATCGTATAATTTATTCTCAATGATAGACCATACATTAGCCCACAAACAAGTCCTTAAAAGATTCTTTTTAACTGAAAGCATATCAATTGTATTTTCTGACCACAGTGGAATAAAATTAGAAATCCGTAATAAGAATTTTGAAAGCTATACAAAGCCATGGAAACTAAGCAATGTACTACCGAATAACCAGGAGTTATTTTAATTCAGAAGGACATTTAGAAATTTCTTCAAACAAATCATAATGATAACACAACATACCAAAACCTATGAGATACAGCTAAAGTGGTACTAACAAGAAAGTCTACAGCTATAAACACCCACATCTGAAAAGGAAAAAAAAAAAAAAATAACTCTGATAAACTAACAACGCATATAAGAAGACCATAAAGGCAAGAGAAAAACAAACCCCAAATTAAAAGAAAAGAACTTAGAAAAAGTTTACAACAGAAGTAAATGAAATTCAAACACAAAAAACACATAAAATATTTACAAAATGGAAAGTTAGTTTTTCAAAAAGATAAAACAAAATTGACAAACCTTTAGCCAGAATAATTTAAAAGAGGAAATACCCAAGTAAATAAAATCAAAGCTAAGGAAGGAGATATAACTGATGCTACAGAAATTCAAAGGCTACTATTAGACTATACGCTAACAAATTTAGAAACCTAATAAAAATGGATAAATATTCATACACATATCACCTACGAAGACTGAACCCTGAAGAAATCCAAAGCCTGAACGGACATAACAAGTAGTGAGACAGAAGCTATAATAAAAATTCTCCCAATGAAGCCCAGAACCTGATGGCATCACTGTTGAATTTCACCATTTAAAGAACTAATACCAATCCTACTCAAACTATTCTGAAACACTATACATTCTTCTCAGCACCACATAGCACTAATTCTAAAATTGACCACTTACTCTAAAATTGGAAGGAAAACACTCCTCAGCAAATGGAAAAGAATGGCAAGCACAACATAGAGTCTCTCAGACCACAGTGCAATCAAGTTAGAATTCAGGATTAAGAAACTCACTCCAAAGCATACAACTACAGCTAGTGCTCGACTTACGACCACGATTGGTTCCGACAGACGGGTCATAACATGATTTGGTCCTAAGTTGAGTAGGCTATATGTACAGCACTGTGAAATGATGTTAGAAAAATCTTTAAGTCATACTTTATCATAATTTTCTTTCATTGTTATATATCATAATTTTCTTTGTTCATTTTATGCCATTTGTATCATCTCTACACCATTTTGTTTCCTATTTTTACATTAGTCAGGTTTCAGTAAAACACTGCATTACCAGTACAACTGGTTTAATATTTGCAAAACATACAAAATTACAAAATACAGGTGCATAAAAAATACTAAATACAGGTGTAAAAAATACCATAGGAAACATTTTCCCAATTGCAAAACATATCAAAATATATAAACATGTACAAAACATTTTATTGGCAATTCCTCTTTGCAGACATCTTGGGAGGGGTTTGATGAAAAATATCCAAGACGCAAAACACAAATTGCTGTACCAAGTCTGGGATAACAGTTGAAATGGTGCACGCGGAGACGGTAGTGCTGCCGGAAGCTGGTCCGCGCTGTCGTACGCCCAGCTGGGCAACGTTTGCGCTGCCAGACGCGGAGCAGTCGCAGCTAGCGATTGTGGTCGTAAAGTCAGATGGTCGTTTAAGTTGCACAAGTCGTAAGTCGATCAATACCTGTACATGGAAACTGAACAACCCGCTCCTGAATGACTACTGGCTAAATAACAAAACTAAGGCAGGAATAAAGAAGTTCTTTAAAGCCAATGAGAACAAAGATACAATGTAGCAGAACCTCTGGGACACAGGTAAGCAGTGTTTAGAGAGAAATTTATAGCACTAAATGCCCACATCAGAAAGTAGGAAAGATCTACAATCAACACCCTAACATCACAATTAAAAGAACTAGAGAAGCAAGAGCAAACAAATTCAAAAGGTAGCAGAAGACAAGAAATAAGTAAGATCAGAGCAGTAATGAAAGAGGCAGAGACAAAAAACACTTTCAAAAATCAGTGAATCCAGGAGCTGGTTTTTTGAAAAAAATTAACAAAATAGACTGCTAGCAAGACTAATGAAGAAAAGAGAGAAGAATCAAATAGACACAACAAAAAATTATAAAGGGAATGTCACCACTGATCTCAGAGAAATACAAACTACTATCACAGAATACTATAAACAGCTGTATGGAAATCAACTAGAAAATCTAGATAAAACGGATAAATACCTGAACAGATACACCCTCCCAAGACTAAACCAGGAAGAAATCAAATCCCTGAACAGAGCACTAACAAGTTTTCAAATTGAGGCAGTCATTAATAGCCCACTAACCAAAAAAAAGCCCAGGATCAGACAGATTCACAGCCCGTTTCTACCAGAGGTGGAAAGAGGTCTTAGAAACATTCCTTCTGAAACTATTCCAAATAATAGAAGAGAGACTCCTCCCTAACTCATTTTATGAGGCCAACATTATCCTGATATCCAAACCTGGCAGAAACACAACCACAACAAAGAAAATTTCAGGCCAATATCCCTGATGAACATTGATGTCAAAATCCTCAATGAAATACTGGCAAACGGAATCCAGCAGCACATTAGAAAGCTTATCCACCACGATAAAGTCAGCTTTCATCCCTGGTATGCAAGTCTGGTTCAACATACACAAATCAATAAATGTAATCCGTCACATAGAACCAGTGACAAAAAACACGATTATCTCAATAGATGCAAAAAGACCTTCAATAAAATTCAACACCCTTTATGCTAATAACTCTCGATAAACTAGGTATTGATGAAACGTATCACAAAATAGTAAGAGCTATTTATGACAAACCACAGTCAATATCATACTGAATGGGCAAAAGGTGGATGCATTCCCTTTGAAAACCAGCACAAGACAAGGAGGCTCTCTCTCTCAACATACCTATTCAACACAGTATTGCAAGTTTTGGCTAGGGCAATCAAGCAAGAGAAAGAAAGAAAGGGAATTCACAAAGAAAGAGGAAGTCAAATTGTCTCTGCAGATGACATGATTGCATTTTTAGAAAATCCCAGCATCTCACTCCAAAAATTCCTTAAGCTGATAAGCAATTTCAGCAAAGTCTCAAGAAACTAAATCAATGTGCAAAAATTACAAGCATTCCTATACAGCAGTAATGAAGAGTCAAATCGTGAGTGAACTTCCATTCACAATTGCTACAAAGAGGATCAAATAACTAGGAATACAACTAAGACGGGATGCGAAGAACCTCTTCACGGACAACTACAAATTATTGCTCAAGGAAGTAAGAGAGGACACAACCAGATGGAAAAACATTTCATGCTGATGGCTAGGAAGAATATGGTGAAAATGCCCATACTACCCAAATAGATTCAAGGCTATCTCATCAAGCTACCATTGACTTTCTTCAGAGAAATAGAAAAAACTATTTTAAATTTAATATGGAACCAAAAAAGAGCCCATATGGCCAAGACAATCCTAAGCAAAAACAACAAAGCTGGAGGCATCATGCTATCTGACTTAAACCAGACTACAAGGCTACAGTAACCAAAACAGCATGGTACTGGTACCAAAACTGATATATAGACCAATGGAACAAAACAGAGACCTCAGAAATACCACCACACACCTACAACCATCTTATCTTTGACAAACCTGACAAAAACAAGCAATGGGAAAAGGATTCCCTATTTAATAAATGGTGTTGGGCAAACTCGCTAGCCACATGCAGAAAACTGAACCTGGACCCCTTCCTTACACCTTATACAAAAATTAACTCAGGATGGATTAAAGACTTAAACTTAAGATCTAAAACCAGGAAAACCCTAGAAGAAAACCCAGGTAATACTGTTCAGGACATTCATGGGCAAAGACCTCAGGAAAACACCAAAAGCAATTGCAACAAATGCCAAAAATGACAAATGGGTTCTAACTAAACTAAAGAGCTTCTTCAAAGCAAAAGAAACTATCCTAAGAGTGAATAGGCAGCCTACGGAATCCGAGAAAAGTTTTGCAATCTACCCATCTGACAAAGGGTTAATATCCAGACTCTACAGGGAAATGTAACAAATTTATAAGGGAAAAAAAAAACATAAAAAGCAGGCAAAGGATATTTACAGACATTTTTCAAAAGACAACATTTATGCAGCCAATAAACATATGAAAGAAAGCTCATCATCACTGGTCATTAGAGAAATGCAAATCAAACCACAATGAGATATCATCTCACACCAGTTAGAATGGCGATCATTAAAAAGTCGGAAATCAACAGATACTGGAGAGGATGTGGAGAAACAGAAACGCTTTTACACTGTTGGTGGGAGTGTAAACTAGTTCAACCATTGTGGAAGACAGTGTGGTGATTCCTCAAGGATCCAGAACCAGAAATACCATTTGACCCAGCAATCCCATTACTGGATATATACCCAGAGGATTATAAATCATTCTGTTACAAAGACACAGGCACATGTATATTTACTGCAGCACTATTCACAATAGCAAAGACTTTGAACTAACCCAAATGTCCGTCAATGACAGACTGGATAAAGAAAACCGGCACATATACACCATGGAATACTATGCAGCCTTAAAAAAAGAATGAGTTGATGTTCTTTGCAGGAACACAGATGAAGCTGGAAACCATAATTCTCATAAACTAACACAGAAACAGAAAAACCACACACTGCATGTTCTCATTCATAAATGGGAGTGGAACAATGAGAACACATGGACATGAGTAGAGGAACACCACACACCAAAGCCTGTTGCGGGGTGGGGTCTAAGGGAGAGACAGCATTAGGAGAAATACCTAACGTAGATGATGGGTTCATGGGTGCAGCCAACCACTGTGACAAATGGATACCTATGTAACAAACCTGCATATTCTGCACATGTATCCCAGAACTTAGTATAATTTTTTTTTAAAATTAAAAATGAAAGCCATCAAAATCAGAAAAGAAGACGTAAAATTGTCTCTGCGGATGACATGGTTTTATAGTGAGACAATTCTAAAGAGTCCACCACAAAAAAAAAAGAATCAGGACTTGTAAATAAATTCAGTAAAACTGTAGAATGCTGTATCAGCCAGCATACAGTTTCATTTCTATACACTAACAACAAACTACCAGAAAATTAAGAAAACAATCCCATTTATAAATTTAATCAAGGAGGTAAAAGTTTAACCATCCCATTAAATAAATTTAATCAAGGAGCTAAAAAAAAATGTGTGTTTTGAAAACTAAAAGACAAAGAAATTGTGGAAGACACAAATAAATGGAAAGATATCCTCTGTTCACAGATGGAAAGAATATTGTTAAAATATCTGTAACACCCAAAGTGATCTACGATTTAATATAACTCTTACCAAAATTCCAGTGGCATTTTTCAAAGAAATAAAATAACTCTAAATTGGGCATAGAACCACAAAAGACCTCAAATAACCAAAACAATCTTGAGAAATAAAAAGCTAAAGGCAATACACTTCATAATTTCAAACTGTATTGCAGACGTATAGTAATCTAAACAGTATGCTCATGGCAGAAAAATAAACACATAGACTAACAAAACAGAGTAGAGATCCCAAAAATATACCGAGACATATTAGGTCAACTAATCTTTGACAAGGGCACCACGAATACATAATGGGGGAGAAATCTTTTTCATAAACAGTGATGGGAAGAATAGACACACACATACACATGAATAAAATTAGACCCTTTTCTTATATCATACACAAAAATTAATAGGAAATGGATTAAAGCCTTAAATATAGGACCTGAAATCACAAAATTCTTCGAAGGAACCAGGGACAAAGCTCACACAACTCAATAGCAAAAAATACAAAATAACGTAATTTTAAAATGGAGAAAGGGACTTGCTATGGTCTGAATGCGGTCCAAAATTCATGTGTTGAAATGTAATCACCAGTATGATAATATCAACAGGTTGGGCCTTCAGGAGGTAGACCTCTCATGAATAAGAGTAAGACTTTTTAAAAAGGGCTTCACACAGCATTGGGAGTTTTTTACTTTTTTATTCTGCCATGTGAGGTCACAGCAAGAAAGCCCTAATTAGATTAACAAATGCTGGGGCCTGTAGCTTGGACTTCCCAATGTTCAGAACTGTAAAAAAAAACTATTTATTTTCATTCTGAATTAGTCAGTCTGTGGTTTTGTCATTGTAGCACAGAAAGATTAAGACTTGAGCCGACATTTTTCCAAAGATGACATAAAATTGGCCAAGAGACATATGCAAAGGTGCTCAACATTACTAATCATCATGCAAATGCACATCAAATCCACCATGAAACAGCCTAGCACATCTATTACGATGGCTAACGGCAAAAAGACAGGCGATAACAAGTGCCAGCAAGGACGTGCAGAAAGCGAGCCCTGTGCACTGTTGGTGGGAACGTAGACTGTTACAGCCATCACGGAAAATAGTACGGAAGTTCCTCAATAAAGTTAAAATTGAATGACCACATAATCCAATAATTTCGTTAGGGGTATATGTCCAAAAATAAAGTAAAATCTGAATCTTGAAGAGATATCTGCACCCCTATGTCCACTGCAGCATTACTCACAATAGCCAAGATATGGGAACAGCCTAAGGTTCTATTGACAGAAGAACGGATAAGCAAATGCATATATAAACACACACAATGGAATATTATTTAGCCTTAAAAAGAAGAACATCCTGCCATTTGCAACATGAATGAACCTGGAGGACATTAGGCTAAGTGAAATAAGCGAGACACAAAATAAATAAATACTGTATGATCTCACTTACATGTGAAATCTAAAAACCTGAAACTCACAGAAGAGTAGAATGGTAGTTGCCAGGGGCTAGGATAATGAAGATGCGTGAGTTGGGGTTGGTCAAAAGGTATAAACTTTCAGTTATAAGATGAGAAACTTCTAATGCACAGCATAGTGCCTACAGTTAATAACACTGTATTATTTACTTTATATTTGCTAAAAAAGCAGATCTTAAGTGTTCTCACCACACAGACAGACACACACACACACACACACACACACACACACACACGTATACTATGTGTGGTGAAGAATGTATTCATTTCATTGTATTAATCAATATATAATTTGTGTATAAAGTCATGTTGTGAGCCTTAAATATATTAAATTATTATTTGTTAGTTATGCCTTAATAAAGCTGAAGGAATTTTTAAACCATCAGAGAAAAGAATGTGGGCCTTATAGCCAGAAAAAAAATGAAAAAAGAAAACTATCTTTACTATAAACTCTAAAAGAATAGGGCAGCATTTATCTCGCTTGTCACAGGCAAAGGAATCTTAATAAATATTTACAGAATGGATTAAAATTTAGTTGATCAATGGCATATTAAATTCAAAAATGCTTAAAATGTGAATGCCACGTCATTTCAACTTCCGGATAATGAATTAGAAAAGAGTGTTCCAAAATAACTAAGTCTTTCAAGAATGGTTACTGACTTCAGTGTGCATCTTGACAATTTAAAGATCTCACCCCAAAAATCTGGAAATCAAAAAGGCAAGGATATAATTTAACACTTGCTCATAAAACATCTAACACAGGAACACAGAATAAAAAGACAATGTGCTAATTTTTCCATTAATGTGTGCTTTTTCCTAAATTCTGCATAACTTTTAAAACTCCAGTTACAATGCTATGTGTTGGGGGATAAAAAGCTCTAATGACTTTATAATTTCTGGTTAGCAGCATTTAAAGTGCTGCAGTCTGAATCACATTATATTTAAATACACAGCCAGTAATTTTGCCTGGTTTTCTACTGTTGTTTTATATATCCAAGACAATCAATCAAAAAAATACAATAAAAAATGTGATGAGAAGCCCAGATATAACCTTTCATGACAACGTCTAGGCCACATGTGATTTCTTTGCTGAAATTGAGGTCCTAAGTGACAATTCTGTATTTGACCTTGTATACAGTGGAGGCTTTATGTCTGTACTTGTAATGAGTTGCCCAGCCTTGATCTTGGTCTCCTCTGTTCCCTGGCATGCCATTATCTCTTTCTTGTTTCTTTTTTTGTTCTTTCAGTCTATTATTTGCTGGGGCTTGTTCTTTTAAACCACTCTGTTGTTATCTGACACAGATAGCTTTTTTCTAGGTATTTTCTATCCTCAATTCTACTTCCCACTAACCAGAGAAAATGTCACCTGAAATATGTGGGCCTGTTTTCTCCTCTGATATGGCAAAGAATATCCGCTGGCAGATCAAATAAATAGATCCAGAAGAAAAATATTTTCTTAAAAAAGAGCAGTATGAAAATGCTTTGTAAATTACCTGTAAGTTTTCTAAATCAGTAAATACAGAGACCATTTGATTTGTGAATATAACAAAATTACTCCCCATTTGCCCAGTGAAAGGAAATGGGGTGTTCCTGTTTTAATAATCTACTTAACTGATGATTGTTATAAATACTACATAGGTTGAAATTTTTATAATATAGTACTATTCAAAGAGGAGTGAACATAAATTGTTCTATCCCTTTGATACAGAAGTCACTTAAGCATCCTGAATTCTTTAATTATTGTGAACATCAATAATCCTTACACTAAAATTCACCAAGTGCTTTTTATTGAGGCTCTCTGCTTTTTGAGATTTGACCAAATGAGAGTTAACTGAAAATTTAATCTAGGCTTTATCATCTTCTATCCAGATTATATTGATACAGATTTTTAATCACTTCATGCAACTTAAGTTTTTATCTATCTTCTGACGTTCAATACCACCTTCATCATGTTACTTCCTGAGATGAGAAGCTCCAATGGCCCCTTAGTTTATACTGTATCAGGTACGGTCTACTTTGCCTAGTTTTCAAGACATTTCAAAATTGATCCTCTACTTCCCAACCTCATTTTCAGATTTTGTTCTCAAATCATAGTTCGTTATCACCCAATTTAGGAGTTATTTATTTTCTAATACTTTTCACTGTGATTTATTATAATCTAAATAGACTCCCAAAACAGCTCTTTTCTACCTGTAAGGTTAATTCTCAAAAACAAGAACATGCCCCACATTTATTCTCTCCATGAAACCAAACACATTAATGAATGGAAAAGAAAGAGGAAAATGACTTTCCCTCATCAAGGAGCAGGGGCACAGGTCTGAGCCTTTGCATGCTCGTTAATTAACTGAAACACAGAAAGCATTTAGCACAGTGCTGAATATACTAAGGGCCCAATACGTGTTTCTTTTTATTATTACATTATTGAATCCTCCCAACAAACTTTTGTCAGAAGACAGAGGGGGGGGAAGCGGAGCTCTGAAAGGGCATGTGATCATCCAAGCTGACACACTAGCAAGGAGAACTGGGACAGAACCAAGCTTTCCCCGCAGCTGGCAGAAACACAATGCAAGGTAATTTAAATAAAAAGGAATTCTGTTACATCAAATAACAAAGAGTCCAGAAGTTTGCCGTTTACAGGACCGGTTAATTCATTGGCTCAAAAAGGTCATCAAGGACCAGATCCTCATCAATGTGCCACTCTGCCTTTTGAGTTGGTTAACCTGATCCTCAGGCTGCTTCCTCTCGGAAAGCAAATACTGTACATTCATAGCAGTCCCTGCCCAAACATTCAGACACAATAACATGCAAAAGAAAAACAGGCACTTCTTAGCACTGAAACAGCTTTCCCCAGAAACCCCCCAGCAGGCCCCCGCTCTGATTTCACTGGTCAGTGTCTAAAACCATCACCAGCAAGAGAAACGGGGCCAGTAATGACTGGTTTGGACACAAGAACGCCCACGACTCGGGGTAGAAATTAAGCAACTTCCTCTGAAGCATGGGTGGGGAAGCCAATACACGAACAAAATCTGGGCTCTGACTTGTGTTTTCCAAGAGGTAGAGGGGATGTATAAACGAAGATTGGGAAGAAAAACCATCAGGGCTTTCTGTTGCTTTGTTGCTTCAAAGTAACAAATGTTAACTTAATCGACTAATTTGAACATGTAAATACCTGTGGTTATTACAGAGAAAGAAAAAGGGCGGAGGAGGAGGTGACGAAGGGAGGGAAGGCAAGTCATGTTCATGACTGCGTGTGCCACTCCTACAGGCTATGAAAGTCGTTACTGAAAATCACAGGTGACTGCAGGAGGATCTGTGTATGCTGGACAGATTTTTAGAGATAAAAATTATTTGAATCCCAATAGGGAGCTGACGGTAACCACGTTCAAGATAGCAGACCATCAAAAACTAACGAGGTTTTCAGGTCTGTGAGCTAACCAAGGAACAGACACACCGGAAAGGATTCCGCAGGAGGCACAACTAATAAAAGGATGATTTCTTAATAGCAAAGCTATAAAAGAGGATAAAATTTAACTCTTATTTCCTAAAAAGTTATTTTTTCAATTAGAAAATACTATTACTTCCTTCAAAAAGGATGGCGACTAAGAGGTGGGCATTACTGCAATTTTAGTCATTAATGCTTATTTTCTGTCATGTCTTAAAAATTCAACAGACAACTAAGCAAAACGGTTAAACAGTGATTCTCACTAACGGGGAAAGAACTTAAAAATTTTGAGCTCACAGGTCTGTGCACGCCCGTGATTCAGAGGACACGCAAAGGTGACCGTATGTGTAAGAACGACCTGGTACTTTCCCACAGAAATAAGTGGACATTCTTTTTTCTAAATATTATTCAGAATTATTAAAACATCTATAACCTGGGAACTTACATCGTAAGAGCGCAATAGTACCTAATGATCAGTCTTAGTCAATTCTCTGCTGCTGTAATAGAGTATTTGAGACTGAGTAACTTAAAAAAAAAAAAGACGACGACGACGAAGTTGTTTATTTGGCTCACAGTTCTGAAGTCTGAGAATTCTAAGATCAGGCAGCATATCTGGTGAGTGCCTCATGCTGCTTCAACTCATGACAGAGAGTAGAAAGGGAATAGGAGTGCAGAAAACAGAAAAGAAAAACAGGAGAGGCAACCTTGCTTTATAGCGACCTACTCTTGTGAGAACTAATTCATTCCCTGAAGAATTAGCCCAGTCTCATGAAAATTGCATTAATCCATTCATGACGGCAGAACTCCCATGACCCGAACACCTCTCGCACTGGCAATCCCAACTTCATTACACTGACGATGAAATCGCAACATGGATTTTGGCAGGGACATTCAAACCTTAACAGCATCTACCAAGAAACAGTTCTTTTAAGAACTTGTTCACCACTTGTAGGGTTTTATTAAATAAGCTGTGCGATGCTTTTCATTACTTGCCAAGCCTTTTCTGTTGTGGTTTTTGGTCTGGTCTGAGGAAGGAACCTGGTACAGTGAGTTTTCTTTAGCTCTGGAAAACAGACTGTCTTAAGATGACTCAATAGTGTAGATGATTATGCATAGTAATTCTCCACATTAGACATAAATTGAGGTACTTAGATCACCTATCCTCCAAATGGATTTCTCTAAGTACTTTCCTGGCCAAGCCAGGGACAACCCAGGATCTATGATCTGTGCTTATAGAGTTTCGGGGAACAAATCTGGGACTCTCTCAGGTTCTGAAGTTGCGTAAGTAAATTACACACCAAAAAGAACCAAGAATTCTTAAGGGATGTTAGCGAAAACCTGGCAGCACCTAGCGACATGACCATATCTACACAGGGCTAGTTAATTGGGAAAGAATTTTCAAGTAAATTTTACTGCCCCCAGAAAGATCTACAGTAGTCCCCACTTTAGTTAAAGTTCTGTTTTCTATGGTTTCAATCACCCATGGTACAGCAGAAGATACTCTGAAAGAGAGAGAGAGAAAGGCCACATTCACATCACTTTTATTACAGTAAAATATTATGATGGATCAGTTATGATTGTTACTGCCTCACTGTACTGAATTTATACATTCAACTTTCTCGTAGGCATGTATGTACGTACAAAGACATAACACGTAGAGGGCTTGGTACCGTTTGTGCTTTTAGAAGCCACTCGTCTTGGAACCTATTCCCTGTGGGAAGAGGAACTACTGTAAGTTGCACTTCAATCTTCTGTCTCTAACCAGTTCATTAAATAGTGTTTCCACTAAAATCCTTAATAAAATGTATGTATCAACTATAGACTAAAAATACACACAGTGAATTCTGAATCACACTATGGAAGACCCTGCTTTTGTATTCAGTTATCGTTGCCCTTTAGTACCCACGTGGGATTGGTGGCAGGACCTCCCAGAGATTCCAAAGTCTGTGGACGTTTAAGTCCCTGATAGAAAACAGCATGGTATTGCATATAACCTACCATATCCTCTCATATTCTTTAGATATGTGCCTATTATATAAAACACCTAATAGTTACATAGTAAATGTAGTATAGTTATACTGTATTTAGAAAATGATGAACAAAGTCTGCACATGTTCAGTACATACATTTTTTTCAATTATTTTCAATCTGTCATTGGCTGAATTTATTAATGCAGAACCCACAGACAGAGAGGGCTGACTGTATTTTCATATAAATGCCGCCAAACATTCCCAGAGTTTGGAAAGGAAAATCGTCATCACATTTATTCAATTTGTTTGTTTTTATTAGGTAAAGAATGCATGAATGTGATTCATGTTTTCTACTATTATTTTAAAAAGAAATGTTGTCTACTATCATTTTTAAAAAGAAAACTAGAAACTTTTTCTATGCGCAGTTTAATTCTTACATTTATGTTGCTAAAAATCACACAATGAATTTTGTTAAAGTAAAACATACATAAGGAAAATTACAAGTCGTAACAGTGGAGCTCAATTTTCCGTAACCAAACCCACTTAAGTAACCAGAACACACTCAACAAAATAAAACAGCAACAGAACACAAACAACTCCCTCTTTCGGCTCCTGTATTTTCCTTTTACTCAAGAAAATTTTTTTTAATTATCATTATACTTTAAGTTCTGGGGTACATGTGCAGGTCGTGGAGGATTGTTACACAGGCATACACATGCCATGGTGGTTTGCTGCATCAAACCCCCGCCCACCACACCCACCCTGTCATCTACATTAGGTATTTCTCCTAAAGTTATACTTCCCCAATCTGCTATCCCTCCCCTAGCTCCCCCACCACCCAACACGCCCTGCTGTGTGATGCTCCCCTCCCTGTGTCCATGTGCTCTCATTGTTCGACACCCACTTCTGAGTGAGAACATGCGGTGTTTGGTTTTCTGTTCTGGTGTCAGTTTGCTGAGAATGACGGTTTCCGGGTTCATCCACGTCCCTGCAAAGGACACGAACTCATCCTTTTTTATGGCTGCATAATATTCCATGGTGCGTATGTGCCACACTTTCTTTTTTTTTTTTTTTTTTGTATTTTAAAATAATGCTTATTATTCTTTTTTTTTTTTAATTTTTTTTTTTAATTGCATTTTAGGTTTTGGGTGCCACACTTTCTTTATCCAGTCTATCACTGATGGGCATTTCGGTTGGTTCCAAGTCTGACACATGCACAATTATGTTCACTGTGGCAACTGTTTTACAATACAGTATTTTTTCTCAGTCACTCTGAAGAGCAACTAGCTTTACCAAGTCACCACAGTTTTATTTTGCTTATTTTTGTATTTAATTTTAAAAATGTATACAAGATACACTTTTTCGTATCTGCTTCTTTACTTCGATTTTCCATTTCTGAGAAACATTAGAAGGTGTTGTAATAGCTATCGGTGCTATAAAATATTTTATTGTAGGAATATATCAAAAATTATTTACCCATTTTATTGTTTATGGGAAGTTGGATCATTTTCACCTTGAATACTACCACTGGAAAGATAACGTGATTTTTATTGAACACAAACACATTTCTCCTGTATATATACAAATAAGGAGTGTTTGGTCCTAAGATATGCATATATTCAGCTGTAGGAAAGGGAGCAGAGCAGTTTTCTAATGTGGTTATGAGAATCTACAACAGCGTATGAGAGTTCTATTTTTTTACATCTTTTCTAACAGTCGGTATATTCTTTTTTCCATTCTTTTTTAGCTTATTGCACTTTTAATCTTTTCCTGATGACTAATGAAGTCACAAATCTTTTCATCTATTAGGTGGCCATCTGGATCCTCTTTTGTAATGTGCTGAAGACTTTTGCCCCTTTTCTTCTGAGTTGACTGCAGTTTTCTGATTTCTAGGAGTATTTTGCATATTTTGGATAAGAATCTTTGTCAGTTACACACGTTACAATTATCTTCTCCTACTCTGTAGCTTTCCTTTTCACACCCTTAGCGGTATCCTCAAGTCAGCTCTTCCCAGAGTTCTTATGCTTGGTCTTCTCTACCTTTGCCCCTCGGCCACTCTCTGGAGAGCTTATCTTACACCTAGCTCCAAGTATCTCATTTATGAGCGTTCTAGCTTTAATATTTTGTTCACCAGTTTCCAAATTCGACTTGCTTGAGAGCATCTGCTTGAAGGCCAACCAGGATTTCAAAAGCCACCTATCCGATATCATAATCACCCTGCTGCAACAAAGTGTTTTCTTGTCTTTTATATAACTGGTGACATTATCCTCATTTGCAATGCTCAAAAATATGAGTCACCTTTGAGTTCTGTTTCTCTCTCTCTCTCATTTCCTATACCCAATCAATAGCCATAATTGCACCCTAAACCCAAAGCTGGCTCCTCTAAGTCCTGAAGTAGGAGAAGAGAAATTTCCCTAACCCTGTCCTCCACTAATGCGCCTGTCACACTGATATCACTTCTGCATTCTTAATTCTACCCTCCTGTGTCACCAAATTCTCAATAACTCTTTATGTTGCTCTGTAAGAATTCTTGGACCATCAGGCATTCTGGCACATAATGAAAGCTCTGTGTGTCTTCCAGGTCACAAAAAACCCCGGTGAAGGACACTGGAGACTCTTACTAAATTCCTGGCATTTTTTCAACTGAGACTTCCTTCCTCTATCACATTTCAGTGGGGTATTCTAACTAAAATTCATTTCTTCCTCCTCTTCTGCTGATATTATACTGTCCACGAGATTGTCTTATTTCCTGAGAATGAGACCGCCATTAGCTGTTTGTTCTAATACTGGCTTAATCGGCACGCTCGCAACTGCAGCTCTCTCCTCAGAGAAACATGTGTTTAAAAAAAAAAACAAATCCCCAAATCCTCCAGTGTCACGCTCCCCTCCCACGTCAGAGATCCTTCGATACCTTACAATATGAGAAGGCTTTGGAGGGTGGAGGAAAATCTCACCTCCAGCCTGAAACTTCATACATGAGTCTCTTGGGCTCTCTGAACTCACAAATTGAAAATGCTCACAATTGGACTAGTTCAAGGCCTGCCTCGGCACAGACGCCTCATATAAAGAAACAGAAACCGCTCCCACCCAACAACAACAAAAGGTGACGACACTGATCTTGCGTTGTCTTTTCTCGAAGTGGGAGTGATGAGAGAAAATTACGCAACACAATACAAATCAGAAAAGTCTGAAACCCTAACAGCCGCACTCATCTCTCCTTTCCCCTCCCCTCCCTCATTCCTGGCTCCCGTTTGCTCTCCTTTTAACTCTTGGTCTTTAGAACCAACTCTGCCATATTCCCCGTTTCTCTTTTCTCACACTGGGCTGCTCACACTCAACTTCCAAGATCACCACGTCCAACACGTGACCTTTCCCACCTTGTCCCAACTCCAAGAAACACCTTTCGTCTCTTGCTCCGATTCCCTGAAGACACGTTTCTGCCTCACTGCACACCATCGCCTGCCCGTGCTGTCCTTGTCGCTTCGTTCCTACCTTGCTGTCAACGACCTCTGCCCTCTGCCTTCTCACCGTCAAATACTTCCACGTATAAACTGACTCATAGGTTTATAGCTGCCACATTATCAATGGGTGGTTTTACCAACAAGATGGGCTCCATACAATTTCATACAATTTAAATTTCTGAACACAAGATATTATAAAGACACTTTATGCAACCATAGGTTAGGCTTGGAACTCGGTGTATTACATAAGTACAATTGTATTCCTTGTATATATAAATATTGACAGGGACAGAAGCTAAGTACTCCATCTTTTCCCGTTCAAATGTTTATTCAATTTTATTCTCCATAGGATGGGTGTTATGACATGCTAACTGTGACTACTCACAGAGCTGGTAGGAGGTACAGTTAATTAACATTTGCCAAAAGCTTTAAAATTCTTAGCTAAAGATAATTTATGGCTCCAAAGCCCTTTATTTTATTCTGCAGTAGTAAACTGATGTAGTTGTCTGTTTGCACTGAGAAATAAAAGGACATAAAGAATGGAAGCACATAAAAGACACCGTGAATGCTGCAAACTTTGCAAGTATTTAGTCTTCACATTTCAGAGATATCCACTGTAACACAAATTTTGGAAGCATGTTTAAAGCAGTGATGATTTCTGAATTATGGAACAATTTCCTTGAATTACAGCTCAGATGCTGGCACAAAAGTTAACTGTTTTCTTATATGAGGATTCTTGAAACCATACTGAATAAATAAGCACTTCTCCCTGAGCCCACTTAATCATTAATTCTAAATATATATATATAGATAGATAGATAGATAGATGGATATAAATATATCAGTGCACTGCTCTTATAAAAAAAATACCTTCAATGAGGTGAATGAGATGCTTTTTTTCAACATTATAAAATCTGTAAATGCTGATAAAGTCCATATGCATATATCTTAACAAATATATATATCCTATATATCTTATATATGTAAGGTCCATATATGTACACTTACAAATGCCTTTATTAAAATTGGGCCAAAATTATAGAGAATTTATAATAGTAAAATTCATAACCCTAAAAAGATTTAGATTAATATCTCTAATAGAACAAAATCATTTTTGAATACAAAATAAGTGGGGAGTTTTTCCCCAAAATAAATAATATAACCTCTCATTTTGTAAATATAGAGATATTATTGCAAACACAAATATCTAATTGATATGTAGATACATGGACAAACTTATGATACCTACTCCCACAGTGGCTTCTTGATTACACGTAAAATTTTAGAGACTGGTATCTTCATAAACTTTTTTTTTTTTTTTTGAGACGGAGTTTTGCTGTCATCCAGGCCGGAGTCCAGTGCTGCAGTCTTGGCTCACTGCAACCTCTGCCTCCCAGATTCAGGTGATTCTTCTGCCTTAGCCTCCTGAATAGCTGAGATTACAGGCGCCCACCACACCAGGCTGATTTTTTGTATTTTTAGTAGAGACGGGATTTCACCATGTTGGCCAGGCTGGTCTCGAACCCCTGACCTCCGGTGATCTGTCCACTTCGGCCTCCCAAAGTGCTGGGATTACAGGCACGAGCCACTGCGCCCCGCCATATTTTCATAATTTTTGATGCAAGTCAGATAAACTGAAGCACCATGAATCCTCAAAATTATGTAACTTAGAAAAAAACCTGTAATCCCAACACTTTGGGAGGCCGAGGCGGGTGGATCACAAGGTCAAGAGATCGAGACCATCCTGGTCAACATGGTGAAACCCCGTCTCTACTAAAAATACAAAAAATTAGCTGGGCATGGTGGCGCGTGCCTGTAATCCCAGCTACTCAGGAGGCTGAGGCAGGAGAATTGCCTGAACCCGGGAGGCGGAGGTTGTGGTGAGCCGAGATCGCGCCATTGCACTCCAGCCTGGGCAACAAGAGCAAAACTCCGTCTAAAAAAAAAAAAAAAAAAAAAAAAATTCAGTTTTTTTTTTTGATATCACAAGTCAGTAACAACTCTTCTACTGTATCTCTAGGAAACACTGATTTTTAAAACATTTTAATAAAAGCCTATAAATTAACAACATTAATGCTAGATACATATTAGTTGAATATGTGAATCCCATTTTAACGGCTTATGTTTTATAAATGCCATTAACAGAATGCTCACTGATCAAGGTCTCCAGATACTCCCATTCACACCCCCAACACAGGCTCAATGTTACTGTTTTCTTCCAGTGTTCAGCTCAGCTGACTTAAGACTGATTCATATGAAGAACAGAGACAACCGTGCTGAAATGAGAAGCACCTGAAACAAGTGCCTCTTTCCATTTCATCTCCTAAAGCCACACCAATGCAATCCAGCCGGTATCTTGTTTCCTGATTTCTGTTAGCAAAGAAGAAAACAAGGATGCCCTATTCCCTTTACCTCTTGACGACCTTTATCTTAATGACAACCCAAAAGCTTTTTTGAATCAGACTTTGTTTTCCTCTCTTAATAGACTGAACAAATCTCAATTTCTTCAAGATGTAATGGATAGAGTGTTTCTAGCCTTTGCCCATTTAAGTCTTCACAAAGCTTTACAAAGCTACTTTTAGCCTTTAAAGACTGAGGCTGCAAAAACCGTCCTGTAATCCAGCTCCTCTCAGTGTGTATTACACAGAAGTCTGCTTCTGTAGGACAGTAATATCCCAGGTACCAGATGGAAAAATATTTACTGCAGGAATTCTCAGAGCTTTTAACATGGTAATGTGCAGTGTGATTCTTCAAAAACGGGTAAGTAGCATTTCCCAGTGTGATTGTAGGAATAAAGCTCTTATTTCACAGAGCATCTCGTAAGAATAGTGATTC
The DNA here is from genome assembly GCF_048565385.1 of Saimiri boliviensis. Lineage (NCBI taxonomy): Eukaryota > Metazoa > Chordata > Mammalia > Primates > Cebidae > Saimiri > Saimiri boliviensis. Next base: position 2,548,502 of record NC_133467.1, read on the forward strand.
ATGAAATATCCTTAGGGAAACGCTGTTTGAGTCAATTATTCTAAAACCAAATGTACTGGCATGGCTGCCTCCCTGTGTTAGATTCTCTTTTACACTCAGCTGGAACATTTAATCCATAAAGGCAGACTTAGCTCTACCCTCAGCTCTAGATACTGACAGAGTTGAGATGACTCAACACCAACTCATCTTGCTCCTCCTGACATTTCCCTGCACTCCAATCCTGGTCCCTGGACCTCTGCCAAACTACTGAGTTCAAATCCAGCTTCAGGAATGGTCTCCCATCATGGTGTCTTGTACCTAGGTCCAAAGAGTACAACTGGAGCTACAAGCTGCACTTAACGATTTCTTCCAAAATCTCTTCCTTGGCCGAGAGGCACACTCTGCATTCTAGCTCTGAGGCTGGAGCCCTTCCTGACACTCATCACAAATCTGGATATCCATATATAAGGAACATTCTGTCTACTGTGGCTACATATACCTGGTGCTGACTTATCTGTACAATTACATATTCCCGTTAGCTTCCACATAGCCTTTGAAGGTTAGATTCTATTTGCATGTCTGAATTCTCAGTTTCAGCAGTGAGGCCTGTGCCTCATTTATATCCTCACTGTATTGGGTTTGCCAGAACCTCTCCTGACCCCAGCTTTTCCTGATGAAATCTGTACTACATCCTTGTAAGACCCACACCACTGTTCTGGCACTAAAGAAACTGGTTTTAAAAAGAAACCCAGCAAACAAAGAAAAGAACGTAATTCCTAAATTCACTTATTCCAATCAATAAAACTTTTTTCCTTTAAAAATAACATTGGAAAAAAAAAAAAGTCTCAAATTCCATGTTAACATTCAATAACACCATAGTGGAGATGGCCGTAAAAAAAATACAGTCATTTGAAATCTCTTTCTACGGTAAAAAACAGTGTCCAAATTCTCACTGGAGTTGAAGAGTAGTCTCAGAATTAAACAAATTATCAGTTTGGAAATGTAATAGAAAAGCCTCCCAACAGGCCTCCCACACAGTCCCCGGATATGTGGGAGTTTTGAAACAGTTGTCTTATTTCCTTCTAGTCCAATCCCCTGCTTTTCTATATTAAAAAAATATTCTTTAAAACTCTAAAGAATCACCCAAGAAAACTGCCTCATATTCAGTTATATAATTATGAGATTGGAATTTAAAACTTTGAAATATTTTTAAATGTTTACCAGTCTATCTTAAACTCTCCTAAAACAGAGACCAATTTCTAGAACAAGACAGGGTAACAAATACAGACTGTTTCATCCCAGGGATACTGATCAATCAAAAATGGTTAGCAAAGATCATTTTACTTAGAATAAGTGATCTTTCTCAAGCTAAAACTAGCCTTCACAGCCACGTTGTTGCAGATCGTGACCAGAGAAACAGAAATAGAAGTACATAGTTGGTGTTCTGGGGGACATATTCAGACCTCTGTCACAGATTTTCAACTGCCAGCATCTGCAGTTCTGGGCCTGAGGGCTTTTTTCTCAGAACCTCAGAAAGCTTCCAACAAGCAAAGATGAATTCTCCTCCTCCAGAAGCAATCCTCAATGATGCTTAATGTCATTGAGGGTTGGTGTTGGAGTCTTAATACCGCAATTCCCTCACTTCATTGGTAGGGTAATTCCAGATCATAAGGTTTTCCTCCCTCATTCTTCAGTTTGTCCCGGGGACTGAGCTTTCATCATCTACTGAGCTGGCTTACTAATGCCTTTGCTTAGAACTGACTGCCCTCATTCCGCTGTTTCTCTTCCCTGTTTTGCTCTGAAAACTTTCCCATGACCTTTGCCTTAAGGTTCACAGGATTCTATCTACCTGTTCAGACCTACTTGCTGTTGCCTCGTTCTTTCATCCTCTGCCTTATTTATGGTGACCGTATGTTCATCTGGGACTAGTTTGCCAAAAAAGTCCTGATTTCTGCCCGTAATCCTGCAGGGCACTTGCTAATAGCACAACCTTTCACTCTCAAAAATGTCCTGCTTTTGGCAATAAATTATATCGTCAACCCGTATGGTCATATTACTCTGCCAAGATTCTCAGTTGCTAACCTTATGGATAAATACGAAAACTGTAATAATGAACAGAGCAAGATACAAGTTTTCTCTATTATTTCTTACTAAAGTGTCTGTGTTTCCTCAATCCTAGCTCTTCCTTATACCTGAGAATTGTGACATCCATGTATGTCCTAGTATATAGCAGACTATAGTATAATTACCAACATTGCCTTAATTAGGAATCACTGTTTTCTGGTTTTATGTAACATATATAGAGGTGCTTTATTAATATTTCCAAGATAAAAGAAAACTTTTTATCAAGTTGCATACTTTTAGCATAACCTAAGTGATCTGGGCATTAAGGCAACCTAGAAGGCCATTGGCAGATCAGGAAGGAAAACAGAGTAATTCAACTCTCTGTGGGGTCAGGCTGATCCCAGAAAGGTTGACGAACGTCGAGTATAAAATCTAAGGAAAGGTGACAAATGGAGATTCTTTCTGAGCAGGAGAAAATGGTATTCACTTTGAATTTTTTTAAGATGCTGTCATTATTAAAACCTGCTTGTATTTAGTCTATTTAATTTTCAAAAATAATCTGTACGAAGGAATAACAATAATTCCACAGAGGAAAACACAGCTGATCTGGCCATTGGCTCATGAGCAGGCGTTCCATTTTTCTGACACAAAATATGATGAGGTACATTCACACTCAGAGCCACAGAGATCAGAGTGCGTGGCAGTGTGGAACTAGGTTTAAAAAAATCTGTTTAACTGGAATGCATGTATTATCGAAGAGGGTGTCAAGAAATATTTTACACCAGTGCACGTAATTATGTTTGAGTAAGGATGCTCCAGATCTACTTTTTCTGATTGCTTTCTTTAATATGCTTGCAAAGATTACATTTTTAAAACCTGTAATGTCACCTATTTTAACTTATTGAAATAAATACAAATAATCAATGTATACCATTGTATTTGTTATCAAAACAATTCTTAAGAGACAGATGTCAAAATGTATTGATCCAAATTATCCAAAAAAAATTATGGAAATAAATGAAATCTCAATGTACCTTTTCTAAGTCTACTATCTCTTGAGACATATGAACGACCAGAAACATACAAGTAGTTTCTTATTCTATGAAAAATGTTGGCCTGAAATGTTAATACATCCTCTTACATTTGTGATTTTTTTATTTCTTCTAACACAAATGAGAGTAATATCTTACTGTGCTTGTTTTATTTAAAAATGCAAAGCCTCCAAATTGCAGAAATAGTTAAAGCAGATTTCTGAGACTAAGGACATCTTTGTAAAAGTTGCCTAAGCCAGGTGCGGTGGCTCAAGCCTGTAATCCCAGCACTTTGGGAGGCTGAGGCGAGTGGATCACGAGGTCAAGAGATGGAGACTATCCTGGTCAACATGGTGAAACCCCGTCTCTACTAAAAATACAAAAAATTAGCTGGGCATGGTGGCGTGTGCCTGTAATCCCAGCTACTCAGGAGGCTGAGGCAGGAGAATTGCCTGAACCCAGGAGGCGGAGGTTGCAGTGAGCCGAGATCGCGCCATTGCACTCCAGCACGGGTAACAAGAGCGAAACTCCGTCTCGAAAAAAAAAAAAAAAAAAGTTGCCTAGATAATGCAAAAGAAATCCAAATAGAAGATCTGACAGGGTTGTTTGAAAAGAATAAAAAGTTTTCTGAGCACTGAATAATATTACAACTCTAAAATGAATGCAGTTACCAAATTTGCTTTAATCATTTTCAGTGAATCCTTCTATACCCTCACATAACCACTGCATCTTACAAGCACCATTTAACCAATGTAGCACATAGGTGCACTACACACACACACACACACACACACACACACACACCTCTCTCTCTCTCTCTCTCTCTCTCTCTCTCTCTCTCTCTCTCACTTCTTGGCCTGGCCGTAAACTCCGTGGACAGTCTTACACATTCTCTCTCTTCCAACATCCAGCAACCAAATTCAGGCAATGTAGTAGGACTTTCGGATCTTACAGTACTACAAAGAATCTACACGAAAGAAGCCTAGATCTTTGAATGACTAAAAGGTCCAGACTCTCTCACCTAATCCTAAGGCATAGAGTGTCACAATTTGCATTATAAAAAAAAAAAAAAAAAAAAAAAAAAAAAAAAAAAACAAAAAAAACTTTATGTCATGAAGCCACTATATTTACCTAACACAAAATATCTCTACACTTTAGGCTGAGGCAAGTGGATCACTTGAGGTCAGGAGTTTGAACACTGGCGTGGCCAAGATGATGAAACCCCATCTCAACTAAAAACACACAAAAAATAGCTGGGCGCTGTGGCAGAAGCCTATAATCCCACCTACTTGGGAGGCTGAGGCAGGAGAATCACCTGAACCTGGGAGGCAGAGGTCGCACTACTGCACTCCAACCTGAGTGGGACTCGGTTTCAAAACAAAAAAAGTGACCTCCAAAAAGACGGAGCTGATTTATACACTCACCAGGAATACACTGGAAAATATGTTGACAACTTTTTAGATAACCTGATAATCTGGATAATCTTTTTATCTTCACCAATATCATGGGCAAAACAGGTAATACTGCAGCATTAGTTTGTATTCCTTGCATTATTAGTAAGTATAACCATCTGTGTATAACAGCCATGTTGATTTACCTTATTTTTCACCCACGTTCTGCGCCTGTTTTCTACACTGTTGCTAGTTTTTCTCATTGATTCGTAAATGCTCATGATATAGTAAAACAACTAAATTCCATGTTGTACATGAAAGAACATTTTTCCCACAGTGTCTGAGAAACAAAAAAAGACCTGATATTTTTTATGATAGAAAAATATAAAATTTTTAAAAATTTATATATGATTATATGTATTTACGGGTAGAGTTTCGATAAATGTTTTCAACGTGGAATGATTAAATCGGGCTAATAAACCTACCACATCACATCATTTTTATTGTGGTAAAAACATTTAAAAGCTACTCTTTCAGCAATTTGAAAACATGCAACCCATGATTTCATATAGTCACCATTCTGTGCAATAGGTCACTCAAGTTTATTCCTCCTGTAATTTTTATTAATATACTTATCAATATTTCTTCCCGTAGCTTACACATTTTATGTCATGCACAGAAAAGCTTCTCCCGTTCAGAAATTATTTTAATATCCCACATTTTCTGCCACATCTTTTATACCAGATATCTGACACTACGTAACAAATCAATCCAAAACATTATAGCTCAAAACAATCATCATCTATTATTGTCTTTCACGGTTCTGGAAATTGGCCTCATCTGTAGTTCTCATTTCGAATCTCTCACACAGTTACGATCAGACAGTGCCTGGAACTGGAGTCATCTCAAAAGGTTCTTCACTAGTGCATCTGACAGCTGGTCCTACCTGTTGGCTGAGATCCTTCCATGTGGCTCAGATTGGTGGCTGCGTTCCAAAAAGCAAGTATCTCAAAAGAGAGAAAGTGGAATCTGCCAGTTTCTTAAGGTCATATTATCTTGGCCAAGCAACCAGAGATCAGATTCAAGAAAGTAACAGAGCTCTACCGTTTGAAGGGAGGAGTATAGAAAAATAACAGACCTGCTTTAAAACTACCATACCTTCTATGTCTTTATTTAAAAAAAAAAATCATCTTTAGAAAGATATAATTTACAGACAATAAAATTCACCCATTTTAAGTATACAGCTGGATGTACAATTTGGAGTTTTGACAAAGGAATACCATTGTATCATCACCACTACCAAAATGTAAAACATTTCTATTACTCCACAAATAACCCACATGCTCTTTTGCATTCAATTTCCGTCCTACATCAGTGGCTTACCACTGACCTGCTTTCAATCTCTGTACTTCGCTCTTTCTACATTTTCATATACAGAATCGTATGGTATATTGTCTTTTATGTGTGGCTTCTTTAACATAGCATCGTGCTTTTGAGATTCATCCATGTTGCTAGTTCACTGCTGTCAGTGTTGGGTGTTTCATTTAGTATATGAATACATGACAGCCACATTATCCGTCCACCTGTTCATGGACACTTGTGTTGTATCCTGTTTCGGCTATCATGAATAAAGCTCTGGACACTGTTTGGGTACAAGTCCTTATGAGGACATATGCTTTTATCTATCTTTGGTAACTACCTAGGATTTGAATTGCTTAGTCATATGTAAGTACATGTGTAATTTAAGAAAATGGTGTATCTTAAGACTCTTAGACCTTTAAGTAATGGGTCCATCAGGAATTGTTTAAAAAAGGAATATCCACAATGTTTCTCCATCTGGCGAGTCAGGTTTCTGAGCACCCATTTAGTGAGTTAACACTTTACTGTTTTACAATACACCTGTATTACATACTAGACTCCTGCATGCATCTGAGCCTACTTCTGGACTTCCGGTTTTGTTCCTTGTTGGTGCTGAGGGACAGAAGTTTTTAGGATTGTTTTTTCTATTTCTGTGAAGAATGTCATTGATATTTTGATAAGTTGCACTGAATCTGTAGATTGCCTTGGGTTGTAGAGATATTTTAACAATATTAATTTTTTAATCCATGAAACAGATACATATTTCCATTTACTATGTTTTCTTCACTTTCTTTCATTAAGTTTTTGTAGTTCTTATTGTAGGTATCTTTTGCCTCCTCAGTTAAATTTATTCCCAGATTTTTTTCCAGGTATTTCACTATTGGGGTATAGAAATGCTATCAATTTTTGTATGTTGATTTTGTATTCTTCACTTTTACTAAATTCATATCGCAAATGGTATTAAAGTTCCTCCAAAAAATAAAAACAGAACTACCATATGACCCAAAAAAATTCACTAGTGGGTATATAGCCAAAGGAATTGAAATTACTATGTCACCGAGCTATGCTGATGCCTATGTTTATTGCGGTACTCTTCTCAATGGCTAAGAGACGGAATCAACTGTCCATCTACAGATGAATGCATAAAGAAAACGCGGTATGCACGCAATGGAATACAACTACAAACAAGAATGAAATCCTGTCATTTGTAGCAACAGAGATGAACCTAAAAGACATAATGTTAAGTGAAATAGGCCAGGCACAGAAAGACAAATACCACATGATCTCACTTATATTTGAAATCTAAAAAGTGGATCTCACAGAAGTAGAGAATACAACAGTGGTTACTAGAGGCTGCAGAAGGTATAAAGGATGGAAGAATGAAAAGACGTTGGTCAAGAGGCACCAACACGGTCAAACAAGTTCCGATGCTCTATTACACAGTAGGGTGACTACAGCTAATAACAGTGTATTGTGTCCGCCAAGAGAGCAGGAAAACAAAACCATGAAAGTTACCACCACAAACGAATGATCAAGTTTTGAAGGAATGGATATATTAAGTACCTTGGTTTGATCATTATAGTATGTATACATGCACTGAAACATCACACTGTACCCCATAAACATGTGCAAAAATGTTAAGTGTTTAGGTTTATTTTCCTCGAGGAGGGTGCATTTATAATGGTCTTAGGATAATTCAAATTCAAAGACCTTAGTCAGGAATATGGGAAACAAAGCTGTGAAGTTGGCAAAGTACTCTATGTGCAAACATTTACCTATTTTTCTTAATCTTTCTCCATTTTTAATACACTTTATCTAAGCATCCCACCATTGGATCCTGACCTTACATGCAGTATTAACATTCTCATAACTACCCCATTCTATGACCATTCCACTGATACTCCAAACCTTTACGCTTTACAGAAAAACACAAAGAGAGCTAGTTTATTTCTCAACCACACCCATGTTAACATGCGACGGAAGAAATCTAGAACAGAAGCCAACCTCCCAAATAACCTAGGCCCTCAGCTCTCAGGAAACACAAGTATGTTTCAACAGAAACTGTCTCACAGCAATGCTACTCCTCCTATCATCTCACTCAAATATATGAGAGAGTTTCAAATCATCTAAGTGGGGAGGCAGGGAGAAAGTATTTGTAGGCAGTCATAACCATGCTCTGCCTCATATTCGCACACGCTGGCTGCATCTATAGACAGGCTTAGTCCAAACTTCTTTATATCCCTTTTACAGTCATAAATTCATCAACAAAGGGGGCACATTCTGAAAATTATGTTATTAGGGGATTGCATCAAGGCGGGAACATCAGAGTGCATTTACACAAACCTAGACAGTACGGCCTATTACACACCATTTAGAGTCAATAGCTATACATGGTATGGCCTATTGCTCCTATACGACAAACCTGTACAGCACTTCACTATACTGAATACCACAGGCAGTTTCAACACAATGGTAAGCATTTAAATATCTAAATGTAGAAGCTGAACCGTAAAAATACAATACAAGATTTCGGAAAATCATATACTTGTAGAATGCATTTACCACGCATGCAAGTTGCTCTGGGTGAGTCGGTGAGTGAGTGGTGAGAGAATGTGAAGACCTAGGACATTATCTTGCACCACTATATACTTTAAACACGTACATTTTGCTACACTAAATTTATTTTTAAAACATTTTCTTTCTGCAGTAAATTAACCTTATCTTAGTATAACCATTATAAAATTTAAAATTCTAACATTGACTTTTTGTAAGAACACTTAGCTTAAAACACAAGTGACTGTATAACTGTACAAAACAATTTCTTTTAACATCCTATTCTACAAGCTTTTCTATTTTTAAGTTTTTCAATTTTTTTATACTTTTCTGTTGAAAACTAAGACACAAACACACACATCAGTGTAGGCCTGCAAGGATCACAATTAGTATCATAGTCTCCCCCTCCACATCTTGTTCTACTGGAAGGTCTTGAGGGACAATAACAGCTTGGAGCTGTCATTTCCTATGACAACCAAGCCTTCCTCCAGAATACCACCAGAAGGAGCTGCCTGAGGCTGTTTTGAAGTTAACACTTGTTTTATATGTAGAGGTAGTACACTACAATAACAAAGAAAAGCACAGTAGCTTTGTTTACACTGGCATTGCTACAGACACAAGCACAACAGCTACTGTGCCCTTAGACGATAGGGATCTCTCGGCTCCATAATAATCTCATGGAACCACTGTCATAATATGCAATCTGTCCTTGACTGAAACATCATTATGTGGGGCGTGACTGTATGCTCATTTCTAAATTTAGGTAAGAAACATGGCCTTGTTCTCAGCTTTTCTTTAAAAAGTAATCATTAAATTCCTCCAAACTGATATTTACTAACTCTTCCACATAAAAACACTACAAATTTCAGAGTAAAATATCCAGAGAGTCATAAAACAAAGTGAACTTATAATGATCTGTGATTCAAAGTAAACAGAAGAAATCTTCCTAGAAAGTCACTGACCATACATCTCTTCCGATGAATATGTATGTAGCATTTCTAACCCACCATCCATGAAAGGTGCCTATTCCATTTTTGAATTGGTTTGTCCTTGTTGAAAACCATTTCTCCCAGGGAATCCTTCAGTACTAACTACCCAAATTGGGACTTGGGAATGCATGCTGTTCATCAGAAGCCAAAATCTTATTGTGAGATAATAACATGTGCTGTGTTCTAAACGTTTGTGTCTCCCAAAATTCACATGTTGAAATCCTAATCCCCACGGTGCTGGCATTAGAAGGTAGGGCCTTCGGAAGGTGATTAAATCATGAAGGCAGAGCCTTCATGCAGGGATTTGTGCCCTTTTAATCAGGATACCAGGACTCTGTTGCCCTCTTTCTACCATGTAAAGACACAGGCAGATAGCAACATCTACTCACCAGACACCAAATCTGCTAGGAACTGGGAAAACACTGAGAAATAAATTTCTATTGTTTGTAAGCCATCCAGTTTGTAATTTTTTTTATAGAAGCCAGAATAGACTAAAGAGAGCATGTCACAAATGAAGGCCATATTAAGAATCAAAAAATATGACTTCTTATTAAAACCTAATCATTCTCTGAGCTAATGAGAAAACTGAGATTCAAAGAGGGGAAGTGACTTACCCAACATGACACGGCAAGTTTACAGAAAGGTGACACTGACCTGGATCCTTGATTTAATGTCACTGCTTCCACTGCTGCTCATGCAGCCACTGACTGACAACGTGCTTGACTGATTCAAAGATAATTAGTGCAACAATATGGCATGTCTCCCCTAACAACAATTCTTTATTTTCCAAACTGCAAATATACTACTGTTTCACTACAACACATTGAGTGGTGGCTTTTTATTCAAAGCATTTAGTCTTATTATGTCTATTTATATTGAGATGTGTCCGGGGATTTCAAAGCCAAAAAACTGTAACTTTTAATAATGAAATATCATTCTTGATTCTATCTATAAAAAGATTTGGTAATGGGGACGTAGAACATCAACTTGCACGCACTTTATGTGGCTTCTTTTAAGTAAGGAGTCTTAGAAGAGATGATTCCTAGTTTGACTGAAGGGATAAGAAGGAAGAACGCACCAAAAATCAAACCACCATGTCCCCGTTTACTTTCCCTCCCACCTGCAGATTCCAGAAGCAAAGAGAACGAAATCTCCTTTCTACTGAGATTGGATGTGGCAACTTGCCAATTATCTGTTCAGAAGGTGCTTATGCATTCACCAAAAACGTAATCTGTTACACTTGATTGTGATAGGTTTTACATAATATGTTCACACACAAAAATAAACCATTTCGAATAAAGACAAACATTTCAGTAATAATGCAGTCCTATGACAAAGCTCCATTTTCACAGAGTATGTTTGCTTATCTTCATTTTGAAATACAGGTGGATCTTTGCATGTTAGAAAAAAAAAGGATAATCCTCACGAGTCACCATATCCTGACCGTATGATTTCAGTGACAACATGCTGAATCCCAGGTAAAATCTATGTCTACTAAAGTGTCCTACTCACCAACAGAATGTCTTTGCATTTCATCTCTATTACAATTATATCCCAGAATTTTAAAAGTAAAATTTTGATTTTGTTGCTAAGCCTGTTCCTCCAACAGTATTTTTCACTTCAGTAAATGGGAGCTCCTGCATCCCAGTGGTCAGGCCAAAAATCTTGGAGAGATTCTTCTTGGAGAGACTCTTCTTTCTGACATATCCCATATATAATATGTCAAGAACTCTAGATTTTTTTATCTTGAGATTAAAAAAAATTCAGAATCCTTATGACCCACCACTGTCTCTGCCACCTTCCACCCAAGTCACCGTTTGGCAGAGAGGGAACTGGACAATTGTAATCACCTCCTAACCAGCTTCCCCTCTTCCACAATCACCCCGTGGTCGTTCTCCACGCGGCATCCAGAGTCCGTTGTTAAAATTCAAATTATATCAGGTTAATCCCTCAGCTGCAAACTCTCCCATGATTTCTTCCTCACTCAGACTGGAGTCTTTTCACAGGCCTACGAAGAGCACATCACTGGCTGACGGCTTCCTTAACCATCCCTTGAATCCCACTGGCTTCCTACCGTTCCTCAGAGGTGGCCAGACCACTGCGGCTTCAGGACATGCGCAACTGCTGTTCTGTCAAGCCCAAACGTTTTTCTGAAGCACGTGTGCTTGGCTTACTCCCTTTCTCTCAACATTTCTGCCCTTCTCACCAATCTGTATAAATATTACACGCCCAGTGTCAATCTTCCCTCAGCCTATCATGACTCATTCTTTTTAACATCCCAATACATCGCATATTTATATGTTTACTTTGTGGGTCAGTCTCCCTCCTGCAAAGAGAGAAACACTCCGTAAGAGCAGATAATTTATCTTAGGACAGAAAAAAAGAGTGTCTCACACCTAATAGACACTCAATAAACATTCATCAAATGACTCAGTATGTGAGTTTCCGTATCTGTCCGACATATTTATTTAGATGTCAACACACACCTAAGTCTTCTGTGGCATATTTATGGCACACATCCCAATATGTGTCACTTCATCTGATAGTAACAGTATTGTATTTATACTGTTTTATACAAATTGGGCCTTTCATATGCATGCCAGAATTAGACCATGTTAGAAAATATAAGCCCATTTCCTATCACAGATGGGAAAGTTTGGTACAAATGTAGGGCCTCGGGAACATTACCTTACAAAAGAACACATTCTACAACAGCCAACGCCGTGTTTTTTTAACCATGTGCATCAGATATCCCATTGCCCACAGGTGTCCCTTATTTGTATCAATTTATAATAAATATTAATAATAGTCAATGTTAATCCAAACCAAAGATCTAAAACTTTTTTCTCTAAGAGGCCAACAGTAATATTTTAAGCTGTAAGGTCTCTGGGGTATGTGGCAGCACCAGTCAACTCAGCTGTCATAGGAAGAAAGCTGCCACACACAACGTGAACATGAATCAGGATGAGTAGATTTGGTCTGTGAGCTACAGACTGCTAAGCCCTGATCCAAACTGTTTATTTTAAAAATTGGTTAAGGTATTGGCTTATATCGTTGATAACTGAGTGGTCTAAGGTTTTATTGGCAGTAAATCTGCAAAACATACCATCTGATTTGCGGAAAAAGAAATCCTTTGATTTAGCAATCTAAGAATAGCATATTCACTGGGTGGTTGCTACAAAAATATAATTACTGGCTGGGCACAGGGGCTCACACCTATGATCCCAACACTTCAGAAGGCCAAGGCAGGTGGATTACCTCAGGTCGGGAGTCTGAGACCAGCCTGACCAATACCAATATGGTGAAACCCCAACTCTACTATAGATACAAAATTTAGCTGGGCATGTTAGCATGTGCCTGTAGTCCCAGCTACTCAGGAGGCTGAGACAGGAGAAATGCTTGAACATGGGAGGCGTAGGTCACAGTGAGCTGACATCACACCAGTGCACTCCAGCCTGGGCAACAGAGTGAGACCTCATCTCAAAAACAAAACAAAATACGATTATTGCAGTGACATTTGTATAATAGAAATCAGATGTAAAACACTTAAAATATATAGATTTACAAACTTAATAGCAATGGGACACAAAGTTCTATATTAAATATTTACATTCATCAGTTTCCTAATTCATCATTTTCCAAAATTATATTTCATTTTAATACCTACTTATAATGAAGACTAAGGCCTAATTACGGAAAACATATAACTAAAGGAGTAAAACACCTAGGGTCTTGAAAGTCCACTTGGCAGTTTAAAAAAATCTCTCATTCAGTTATAATAACTTTCTTATAACTGATCACCTGGAAGTTTCCACATTAACAATCTTTGTTACATTATAGAGTCATTTGTAATAAACATGACACTAAAATGATATTCTTGAGTATTGCTTCCTATGAATAGTTAGAAAATCAGGATCAATGTTAGTCATTCTAGACATATGTGATTGGTCCACCTTTTTTTAAATAATGAATATGCTCTACAAAATCAGTATCATGGGCACTAGATTTCAGTGAAGCAGTTATTAGAGCCCCTTACAAAAACTTAACTTAAAAATTTATTCACACTGACTTTGATTGGATGACTCCTGAAAGGAGTGCAAACTCTCAAGAGGAACACAAGGAATGGGACATGAAAAACCGTCCATCGCGTGAGGAGGGAATCCAGCACAGTGCCCAGGGACTGGTGTTCAGCCAGTGCTTAGTATTTCATTAATGGTTTTGAAAAGAGAGTAAGCAGGGCCTTTTTATTACATTTGCATGTAAAAACTTGAAAAGAATAGTGTAAAACCAATGAATAGCCAAAAAAAAAAATATGAAGAGATTACATTAAGATAGTGTTGGAGACGCAACCGTGAAATAATACAAGTTAATCTTTTCCAAGATTATGTTATTCAATAAGATGAGTATAAAAATAGGGAAAGGAAATTCAAATGGAGTTCATTAAAAGATAATTTCTATTTCCAGACAGGAACAATTGTGCCCTGAATAGGAAAACATCTGAGAGAGAGACATCTCACTGCAGCACCTGCGTCACCGACTCTGGGAGATGCGAGGCCGTCGAAGGCACAGAACCTCACGATGTCCTTGTCAGAGACAAAATAATTTGCTGCAATTATATAACAGACAAGTCAAATTTTATCGTTGTATTTTTAAATTACAGCCAAGTGCTCACTTGGTTTAACTCTCACGTGACAAATACACTGTCGTAAAACTCTGAGCCCTTTTGTCTAGTTTCTTTCCATTTTATTATGTCCACTTTGGTCCACTACAAAGAAATTCCACAGGATGTTGTCCATGTTGTCTCCTAAGCTTAGTCAATCAAATGTCAATTGCTGGACAAAAATTGCCTGCATTCCCGGATGTAAAATAAAATTACTTCTATAAATTCACTGCTCAAATTATCTGACAATTGCTGTTGCATTATTTGTTTTGCTGAATACATTAAACAACTGCAAATTAATTTTCTTGATAACATGATCATTACTTTAGCTGTTGTTCAGATATTGCCAAGACACATATAGGGATTCATTTAACATTAAACCCGACTTAAAAGCCAAAGACATCTCTGTCATGAAAGACCTTTCTTATGCGGGGTTATTTCACCACACACTGAATTGGGCAAAGACCACAGAGTACTACGGCAGCTGCTATAAAAACAGATTCCAACCAGTAGATTAAAAACTAGGGAACCTGAAACAAAATTTAAATGTGGAAAGATTTCTTTACATGTCAAATTTTAGCACTAAACCCTTTCACTTTTGCCTGAAGCAAAATTGCACAGAAAAACCTCTCAACATATACATATATGTAACGAATGAGAATTCCAGTTTCTGGTGTGACATGTAGAGAGCTTGGAAGTCATCACTCCTGTTTTCATGGCAACAACAACAACACATCTGAAAAGACAAAACACAACAACGAAGAAAACCCGCTGACAGGCAACAGTTCTCCTGAGATTCGTCAGACAGTTGCGGTGACAGAGCTACCTGTCGCTCTGAAAACAAGCCAGGAAGGCAGATAGACAATCACAACTCACTGGGAGCCAAAGTCCACGCTGGAGCCAATATGCAGGTTAGCTTAAGAGTTAACAATTCTGAGGAGGCCTAGTTAAGAGGCTCCCCACCCTTTCCCAAGGTTCCAACTGTGACACTGAAAATCACAGAAAAATCCCCTCCTGGTTCCAGAGGAAGAGGGGAAAGTTAACCATTTTGAAACACAACCAGAACTCTCTTTTCTTCACAAGGCCTGCCCTTAAAGGAAATTCTTTTCCCAGGGCCTAACCAAACTGGGCGAAGGGGAAAACCAGTTCCAGATCCCTCTCATTTTCCAAAAGGGAAAAGGAAAATCTTCAACTCAAGCCCTCACCTCCACCCCAACGCCATGGCCTTCCACATGCGAAAAAAAATACCCAACTCAACAAAAAGGTCCCAGAACGAATCACATAAAACACTTTCCCATGCCCTCATCTTACCACCACATCAGTAAGGTTCTTATATAATAGAACTACAACTTGAAGAACAAGGCTCAGACCTTGTTTATGCATCTCTAGAAAAACCCAAAGACATCAGGAAAGAGAAAAACAAGAATACTAAAGGAAGTTTTAGCCTCTTACGCAACAGCTACAGCAAACAGTAAATACAGGCTAACTCTCTGCAAGAAAACATAAAACCTCACACAAAAGGCCTCTATCTGCATGAGTTTCTTTGACCTGACATTTTATGTCTGCCTTTCAACAGAAAATTACAAGGCAAATAACAGTCTGGAAAAGACAAAACAAGCATCAGAACCAGACTCAGATACGACAGAGATCTCGGAGTCAGCAAACGGGGAATTTAAAATAACTGCAACTAGTATGTTAAAGGCACTGAAGGAAAAAGTGAACGACAGGTAGGAACAGATGAGTTATAGCAGCCGAGAGATGGAAACTAAGAATGAAAAGAAAAAAGTAGAACTCAAAAACACTAACAGATGAAGAATGCTTTTGATGGGCCCTTAGCAGACTGAATGCTGCCCAGGAAAGAGTCTGTGAACTTAAGGAATAGTCAACAGAAATTTTCAAAACTGAAATGCAAAGAGAAAAAATAATGAAAAAACAGAATACCCTAAAACATTAGGACAATTACAAACAGAGTAACATACCTACTGGGAACATCAGAAACAGAGAGGAACCAACATCTGAAGTAATAAAAGAAATGAAAGGGAATCTGCTCTGGGTGAAGGGTGGGGGGTCTTCACCTTATCTTTCAAGTTTTCTCCAGGAAGCTCTATCAGAACCACTGATAGAGGGAACCAGGTTAGAATGGCATTCAGAAAAGCCATCCCCTGAAATCTTCAATCTTTTCTTCATGTGTGCCTGTCATAAACAGAGCTCCTGCAGTATTAACTGGTGACAACTAGACAACAGGCATTTATATGCTCTACTGTACGCACCTACCACCTCTATCATCCTTAAAGGAGATCAACTGCAACAGCATTTACTTGCAACACAATGAATTCATTATCAATGTATGTGCTCTCTCCAAACGCATTAGAAAAGAAAACTATGTTCTGATAAGGTACCAACCTTCCTTTATTTAACTGACTTAGGATATTTAATTAACTTTATAACTGTGGTAATTGAGATGGCAGAAGACTTATGAATAAAGCTTGTGTTTTCACAAACCTAAAAAAATTTCAGGTGTCTTTTTTTTCTTTCAAATAAGCTTCTTATTCTAGAATAGTTCAGATTTCAAAAAAATCTGTGCAGGTAGTATACACACCTTACATATACCACCTCCACATTTCTACTGTAAGTACCATCTTACACTACAGCACATTTGTCAAAATTAATGAGTCAAAACCGATACTACATTAAAGTCCGCACTTCATTCAGATTGCCTTTGCTTTAGCCCCATTTCCTTTTTCTGTTTTAGGATCCCATCCAGGACACCACAATTAACATTTAGTTGTCACATTTCCACAGGTTCCTTGTTTTGGGTAACTTTCAACATTTAGAGCATTGGTGGTCGGGTGTTTTGCAGAATCTTCAGCTACTGAGACTTACGTTTTTTCCAGGATTAAACTGAAGTTACAGGGTTTTGGGAGAAAAATCAACAAGGATAAAGTGCCATTCTCATCACTTATCAAGTGTAAATACTATCAGTGTGACTTACTGTTACTAATGTTGATTTGAGCAGCCACATGGGGCAGTGTTTGTCATGTTTCTCTACTGAAAACTTACTTTCTTCCTCACCTTCCATGCTGTATTATTTAGAAATTGTGTGCAGTCCACACTTACCTCCTTGAACATGAAATAGCTACATAAATTATTTAAAATTCTTCTGCATTATCCTTTCTCCCACATTTATGTACTTGCTCAATCATTTATATGGATTCATGGATATTTCACTCCAGTACTACTTTATTTATTTTATTGGTCAAATTGTTCCATCTTTGGCAACTGGGAACACTTTCATTGTCTCCTGTGTCCCTCTGACGTTTATCTCCATAGTTGTAGGTTTTGACAGCATCCTTACTTTCTGGCATTACTAGAGGCTCTAGGTCCATCTTGTGAGTTTCTCACCCCAGGGTCAGACGTTTTTCCAGGGATCCCTTGTTCTTTTTAATGAAGATTGGTATTAGTAACCAAGATCTAAACACTAGTGTGGTGGTTGCTACTGGGGTGTCATTGTTTCTAGGCCCATTTGGCTGGCAAAATGAAGAAACAGAACAGATATCTGTAAATACATCTGTATGTTACCATCTCTGTGTGTTAGGCTAACCACAGGTGCCTACTGTCTTCAACTCTAATCCATTACCACATAACCCATTCTGTCCTCCGCTTACCTGTAACTTCTGTCATCTACCATATACTTAAGTCAACTATTCAACACACATATGTATGCATACTATCAGAATAGTTCATTCATACACCCATTGGAAACGACTTCAGCGGCAAGAGCGCTTATGTGCAGTTTCTTCTGTCTCTGTTTTATAGACTGAAATTACTTAGATCATTTCCAAAGTTATTTAGGCCAGCATCTTTCTCTCTCCTCCACGCTCTCTACTTCAGTGAAAAACATTTACATAATACATTTGTAATACAGTTAGATTGTTTTGTTATATTCCGCATTCTACACAGGAATCCCCCAGCTTTATAAATGATTTTTTTAATTGGTATACATTAAGATTCACTCTACATGCTATGACATTCTATGGGTTTGACAAGTGCATAACATCATGTATCTGCCTTTACAGTATCATACAGAACACTTACTGCCCCACTGCCCTAAAAAAATTCACTGTGATTTACCTATTTGACGTTCTCCCTGCCCCACACCCTGCAAACCACTGACCTGTTTCTCGTATCTGTTTTTGTTTTCAGAATGTCATATAAACGGAGTAATGTGGCCTGTGGTCTGTTAACACTAGCTACTTTCACTTGTCAATTAAGATTCATCTGCGTCTTTGCATGGCTTTGTAGCTCATTTCTCTTTATTGCTGAATTATAGTCTATTCTTTGAAGGTACCACAGTGTATTTATCCATTCACCTACTGAAAGACACACTGGTTGCCTCCACATTTTGGCGATTATGAATAGAGCTACATAAACATTTGCATACAGATTTTTGTACGGACATAAATTTTCATATCAGTTGGATAAATACTTAGGAGCAAAATTGCTTGATCATATGGGCAGACTATGTTTAGCTCGGAAAGAAACTACAAAACCTGTCTTCCAAAACGGCTGTACCATTCTGCATTCCCACCTACTGTGAATGGCAGTTCCTGTTGCTCTATGTCTTCAACAGAGATTGCTGCCGGTAGTCCTTTGAGTTTTCTTTTCTTGGAATATCCTTATCTGATATTTATACTAGGGTAATGCTGGCCTCATGCAATGAGTCAAAAAATATTCCTCTGCTTCTATTTTCTAAAAAAGATTTTGGAAAATTAGTATTCTTTCCTTTCTACGTATTTGATAGAATTCACCACTGGTTCTGCACTTCCCTGTTTTGAAAAGGTTATTAAGCATCAATTCAATTTCTTTTTTTTTTTAATTGCATTTTAGGTTTTGGGGTACATGTGAAGAACATGCAAGATTGTTGCATAGGTACACACATGGCAGTGTGGTTTGCTGCCTTCCTCCCCGTCACCTGTATCTGGCATTTCTCCCCACGCTATCTCTCCCCAACTCCCCACCCCGTGCTGTCCCTCCCCTATTTCCCCCCAACAGACCCCAGTGTGTGATGCTCCCCTCCCTGTGTCCACATGTTCTCATTGTTCAACACCCACCTATGAGTGAGAGCATGCAGTGTTTCTATATAATCATATTCGGATGGTCTATTTCTTCTTGTCTGAGTTTTGACATATTATGTCTTTTATGAAATTGGTCCATTTAATCTAAGTTATCAAATTTGTGGGTGTAGCATTGCGTGTTCCTTTATTATTCTTTTAATGTCCATGGAATAAGTATTGATGATCCCTCTTTTATTTCTGATATTGATCTTTTGTGTTAACTCTATTTTTTATTTGGTTAGCCTGGCTGGAGCCCTATACATTGTATTCAACTTTTCGTATAACTAGCTCTTGGTCCCATTTTTTTTTCTGTTTTCCTGTTTGCACTTTCATTGATTTCTGGTGTAATTATTATCCTTATTTTGCTTGCCATAGGCCCAATTTTCTCTAATTTCCTAACGTAGGTGCTAAAATTGATTTAATATTTTTACATCTTCCTTTTTAATATATGTATTTAATGCTACATATTATCCTCTAAGCAGTGTTTTGCTAATTCTCACAAATTTTTGTTAAGTTGTATTTTCATTTTCATTTAGTTCAAAATATTTTTAACCTTCCGTGTGGCTTCTCCTTGTGGTTTATTTAAAAGTTACTGTTTAATTTCCTACTATCTGTAGTCTGAAAACACAAGTAATTTGCATTGTTTTAAATGTGTTAAGGTGTGTTTTACTGCCCAGAATGGGGTCGTCTTTGGTGAAAACAAAAGTTCCATATGAGCTTGAGAAGCATATTCTGCAGTAGGTTGGAATCTTCTATTTATCTCTATTGGATCAATTTCATTCATAGTGCTATTTAGGTCACGTACAACTTTACTGATTTTCTGTTTCTTTAATTTATCAATTATTTACAGAGGGGTGGTGAAGCCTCCCATTAAAATAGTAGGCTGGTCTACTATTTCAGTTCTATTAATTTTTGCCTCATATATTTTGGCATATTTAAGATTATGTGCTCTTATAGAATTAATTCCTGCCTTAATTTTAGGTCAATTAAAAATACAGTAATTAAAATATTTTACCTTTACTACTCATTCCTTATTCAATGCTCTTACATTATGTATATTCAAGTTTCCGACATAGCATTTTGCTTCTGCCTCAACAACTTTTTAACTTGGAACTCATAGGACTGATTTGCTGGCAAAAATTCACTCAGCTTTTATTTCTCAGAAAAAAGTATTTCTCCTGAACTTTTGAAGAGTAATTGTACTGGATACAGAATCCTACCTAGATTGGTGAACTCCTTTCTTTCAATATTTAAAATATTTCACCAAACTCACTTCTTGCTTGCATGGTTTCTGATTAGAAGTCCATCATAAAAAAAGGGGGGGGAGGGGCAGTTACAACAAAAGCAAAAATTGACAAATGGGATCTGATTAAACTAAAGAGCTTCTGCACAGCAAAAGAAACTACCATCAGAGTGAACACACAACATACAGAATGGAAGAAAAATTTTGCAATCTATCCATCTGACAAAGGTCTAATATCCAGAATTTACAAGGAACTTAATTTGCAAGAAAAAGAAACAACCCCATTAAGAAGTGGTGCAAACCCATGAACAAACACTTCTCAAAGAAGACATTTATGCAGCCAACAAACAGGTGAAAAAAACCTACACATCACAAATCGCTGAGAAATGCAAATCAAAACCACAATGAGATACCGTCTCACGCCAGTCAGAATGGCAGTTATTAAAAAGTCAAGAAACAAAAAGATGCTGGCAAGGCTGTAGAAAAAGAGGAATTGCTTCTCCACTGTTGGTGAAAATGTACATTGGTTCAACCACTGTAAAAAACAGTGTGAGGATTCCTCAAAGATCTACAATCAGAAATACCACTTGAGCTAGCAATCTCATTATTGGGCATACACCCAAAGGATTATAAATCATTCTATCATAAAGATACATGCAAACGTATTTTTACCGCGGTACTATTCACAATAGCAAACATGGAATTAATCCAAATGCTCATCAATGATAAACTGGATAAAGAAAATGTGGCACATATACACCATGGAATAGTATGCAGCCATAAAAAGGAATGAGATCATGTCCTTTCCAGGGTCATGGATGGAGCCAGAAGCCATTATCCTCAGCAAATTAACACAGGAACAGAAAACCAAACACCACATATTCTCACTTTTAAGTGGGGGCTGAACAATGAGAACACATGGACACGGGGACGGGAACAACACCTGCTAGGTGGGGCTTTTTGGGGGGTGCGGCAGGATGTAGAGCAACAGGATAAACAGCTAATGCATTTGGGGCTTAACACCTAGGTGATGGGTTGACAGGTGCAATCATGGCACGCATTTGTAACAAAGGTGCACATCCTGCATACGTATCCTGCAACTTACAATGAAATTTTAAAAATAATAAAATTTTTAAAAAAGAAGTCCATTGTAATTCATATTCCTGTTCCTCTTAGACAAATTGTTTATCCCACCCTCCTGTGGCTTTTCCTCAAGATTTTCTCTTTGCCTTTGCTTTTCTGCAGTTTGAATGTGATACGCCTGTATGTATGTTCTTGGTAGTTTTCTGGCTCAATTTTATGGAGTTTCTTAGACCTATGTTTTGGTATCTGTTATTAATTTTGGACAGTTCTCAGCTCTTGTACTTCAACTACTACATTTGCTCCATTCTTTTTCACTTATCTCCGGTATCCTAATTATACATATACGATACCTCTTGATATAGTCCCACAGTCCTCAGACATGTTCCTCTATTTTTTGTTGTTCTTTTATTTTTCTGGTTTTGAAGTTCTACTGACCTTTCTTCAAGCTGATTTTTTCCCTTCAGCCATGTGACGTCTATTGATAAACCCATCAAAAGAACTGCCTATATGACTCCTTTTATTTCTAGTATTTCCTTCTGATTTTTTTACTTTAAATTTCTCTGCTTAATCATCTGTTCTTGTATGAGGACTTTTTCCATTAGAATCCTTAACATATTGTATTTACTTTAAATTCCATGTTTTATAAATTCACTAACTGTCATAGCTGAGACTGGTTCTGATGCCTGCTTTATCTCTTCAGACTGTCTCTTGCCTTTTGCCATGCATTGCAATTTTTCACTGAAAGCCAGCACATATCGGGTAATAAGAACTAAAATAAACACACCTTGCCTATAAGGATTTATGTTAAACTGGTAAGACTTGGGCTGTGAGGGATTACCTCCAGCTATAGGTGCCAAAGCATCTTAGTTTTTGTCTTCTCTCGACTTTGCCTGAGTATTCCTCCTTAGAGAGAGACTGTCTCACAGCTCTCCACTAAGACCCACTCTTACTGCGCTAGAGAACTGTTGCTACGATGGTAAGGTGTGGGGAAAAAGCAGCAGTTTGGAATCAACTGACCGTCCATCTTTTAGCGAGCTTGTGGTTCTGAGCTGTGAATGTCAGTTCCAAGGGGTGCAGCAGACTCTAGAACCTTTTCTGGCTACCCTACTTCCAGTCTACTTCCTTGAAGCCCTGCCTTTTACTGACCTCACATCCCAACCTTCCTCACCAACACCAACAACCCTTTAAGTGAAACTGGAAGGCTGAAAAAGACTTCAGCGGTTACATTTCCTTTAGCCTTTGTTATGGAGAAGGCTCTTTGTGCATTTCACAAAGATTATTCTTTCCTTTCTCCCACCAGAGAATATTTCACTGGGAGAACCTGGTGGGGTTCCTGAGGACAAAGCCCTTGACACCGTGGGACTCCTCTACGACAGTGGTCCCAAGATTTCATCACTCTCACACTAGCCAGTCCAGGTTCAGCCTCCACCAGTTGGCAAAAGTTTCCGTTTAAAAGTTTCTCCCAGTTCATTGCTCAAGCGTCTTCTGTTCCAGATGAGCGGATCTCAGCTGAGCCTCTCTAGTTTCTCCTGTCTCTCGAGATTTCATGGTGGCACTTTGCTTTGCAATCTGATTGTTCTGAAATGTCTACAAAAACCTGTTAATTTATCAACTTGTCCAGCTTTTTTGTTTTTATTGCAAGGACAGGAATGATGACTTCTAAGCTCTTTAAATGTCATAGCTGAAACCAGCCAAGTCTTCAGTTTTTGCCTATACTCAGTTAAGCTTCCAAAATAGGGCAGCTAAAATAAATAATTAGCTTCCCTTTTCCAGCTGGAAAGCAAAGTAAGCAGTATAGTACACTATTAACTAAAGAGTATAAGCCTCAGAAACCGATTGCCTAGGTTCGAAACTTAACTGCCAAGCTTCAGGCATCTAATCTGTAAAATAAGGATAATACAGTGCCTAACTTAGGAGTTTGCTGTAAGAAATCACAGTGCCTGGCACATAGCTTCATAAATTTTCTTCATATTAAAAATGTTCCACATATTTGTTGAATTAACTAATTCGACTCCTTAGGTTAGTTTAAGACCGAATAAACACAGACAGGGGCAAGCAAAGGTGTTAACACGGGTAAGAAGTAAGTCTTTGTTGTACATAGATTTATATTCTACATCTAAATTATGGCCCAAAGCAAACTTAAAGTAAATGGAGGAAGAGGGAATAAATTTTTCCCCCAACATATTCCACTCCAGTCTTAATTAATGGAGTGATAAACTCATTTGACAATTTCTCCAAGACCAAAATCTTAGGGCCTATTGTAACAAAGGGAAAGGTAAGTGGACAGGAGAGTAAGGGTTCTTACCGGTGAAACTTCTTTAGTTAGGATCTTGAGCTCAAATAAAATACATTAACACCTCCCAGAAAAGCAGACACTGGGAACAGGAGATAGTACCCCTAGAGATTATTAAAAAAAAAAAAGAGAAACTTAATGAGACTGTCTGAGAATACATCTCAAGTAGGTTCGACACTGCCACCTACTAAGGAATGTCGCACCAGGAAAGTGACATTAGAGACCCTCAGGAGGGACTCAGGAAAGAGCCCAGATCATTACCAATTTCTTATAGCTTGTAGGTAATCAATCAGCCAAAGTATCCAAAATAAATCAGAGGGGCAAGGAAGACTTAATATCCCTAATGCAAGGGACAAGGATAGCTTCTCAAGGTCCCTGACAGCACTGGACCCTGCACAGGAAGTTTCTGGGTTTGGAAGGATTTGAAAGTGACAGCTTGCCAATTAGCTAAGAGTGAGGTGGTACTAACCCAGTGTGTTAAGTTGTATCTTTTACTTACATTAAGTGAGCTTTTAACCTCTGTGTCTTTATAGCTCTTTGCTAATCACCACACAATGTACTCTAGGCAACAATTTTGCAGCAGTCTGAGCAATACCAGGGTGATGGTAATCACTGACTCAGGAAAACATCAATAAAAACAGTTGTACCTCTGGCTTGACAGTCTGTGGAAGACGCAGTCCCTTCAAATGTCTCCACACACAGCTCTAGGAGTGCCCAAGACCTATCTCAGGTGTATCTGAGTTTGACTAATCCCTGCCAGCTGTCTTTTTTTTTTTCCCCTCGTATTCCCTATATTGTTGAGGCTATATCAAAGATGATCATTCCCACTCCAAGAGCCGATCAGAGCACTGATCACCATAATGAATCACCAAGGTACAGTTTTCACCATAACGCAGATAGGTCAAGAAGGTCATTATGCAACAAAAACTACAGTACTGTAGTTTCCGGTATCAATACTTTCCAAATGAAAGAAGGTGCAAACAAAGCAGTCAATTTAGATTTTACTCACTCTTACTCCGAGGCCCTCCCCAGTAGACGCTGTCATGAGTGCTACCGAAGTGTGCTGGCAAACAATCTTGAAAAGATACCTCCTGTGTTAAAAACATGCCTTCCTTGAAAGTAAGGCCTTGTCATTTGAAGGTCATATAATATATCTGTCTATTCCCTTAGGATGAAGAAGCCCCTCAAAGCCTTAAGGAGAGAGGCCCTTTGGAACATGACTTGGAGACATGTCCAGACTGAGAACGGAGGGAGGGTCTGAACACAGAGGCAATGTTCTTTTATCTGAGGTATAAACGCACACATTCTATCCCCATCCGAACTAAACTGAAGTCAATTTACACCTATATTATATGAAATCCTGACATTATACATTTTTTCTTTACATTTAAGACACTAATTATAAAGTCTTTGACGGTATTTATGAACTACACCAAGCTGTAAACAGATGAGAAGCTAGCTATAATCAAATATTCAATAAAGCCAAAAAACAGAATTGGTCTCACTTTTTTTATAGTGACCTAGAGTAAGGGGTTTCAGTTTCAAATGATATTCAAATCTAGAGATGTGGGATATCACTCACAACTTGCTTTAATTACTATTTGAAATAGAAATTTCTGTAACATCATACACCAGAAGACAGTTCAAGCTATAAGGGAGGTATAAAAACTATCTGTCTCGTTTGACAGATAAGGCAAATTGGCTCCTAAGAGGTAAAGTGACTATGTGCATATTCAACAGTGAGTGGAAAAACTGTGTCAGGACCAAATATAAATTATTAGGGACGAAATTCTCTATAAAAGAACACTAAACCATTAATATACATACCGGTACAGATTAATTATAATTAATCACTCTCTATCCCTTCAACATAAAATGATTTCAACATATGAAGATGTTTCCTTTTCTCTGTAAGATGCTTCAGTATCTGCAAGAGCTCTCTAGAGGTAAAAGCATATTCCATTTTATTCCAGCTTTTATACCAGAAGTCATAGAATCTCGTAATTCTTTTCCTACAGGAAATACAATTTTGCAGCAGTCTTCATCTTATAAATGGTGCTGTTTAATTTAGAGCCACAGAATGATCCCAGTGTGTTCATAGCACATTTACTGAATTTATAACTATAATGCCTTTGGATATGTATTATATTTGCCATGTATTCTATTGATCCATTGAAAATATTTTGCTTCTTGTAAGAGGCACAAGAGAACCTTCATAAAGAAAGTAAAATGTGCGTTATACTTCAAGTTTCAACATTAAAAATAATGGATTGCTGATATTAATAAAAGACCAAACCAATAAACGTATTTTATTACTAGGTGTCTACCAGCAAATTCAGTTGTCCTTTTTCTTGACACCATAATGAAGCCGCCTTTAAACTGGGGCACAAATGCCCATGAGGCATATGAGGACTTTCTAAATAGTATGTAGAAACAGTCAGTTAAAGGAAATCAGTTTCCAAAGCTGCCTAACCATAGGTACTCTTCCCAAATATTGGTTTGCCTGAACACTCCCTGAGATAAAAACATCATTCAGAATCAACTTTCTTACTTCCTCTTAACCATCCTTCTCCCATTTTACAAGAGAAAGAAGTATCATTCTGATGTGTGAAAACTGAGACACCAAACTCAAGGAGGAAATATTGTAATTTTGGTGTTAAATGTTAAGAAACTGAGTCTCTGCAATGACAGGTAATATCCTATAAGGAAGGAGTGTCCAAACGTTTTTAACAAAATTGAAGGAGGATCCAGTCAGCACTGTCAGTGACAAATCATTAAGGACACATTTCGCTGAGACATCCCTATGTGATTTTTGGCATACAACTTGAAAAGAGTCAAATCAGTAAGCGACGTTGTTATAAAAAATTTCTTCTATTCCCACCATTCCTTAGCACTCATATTCATAAAAATAAAAGAACAACGATGGTTGATTATGAGCTCCCCTTCAATGCAGCAATATGTCATGTTCTGCTACATATGTATAAACTAATTGAAAAAAAATCATATCCATCCATTTAAGATATGCATTTAAATATTTTTAATATTTAATAGTTCATCCACATTTTGTTCTTTTGACCAATTGGGTACCAAAAACAATTGAAATCATAGCCTAAATCTGTTTAATTTTTTAGAAGTTAAGTCAAAGGAACATTTTAATTTGGAATGAATAAAAGACTTAATGATATACAACAATAGGATAATTATGAAGGAAGTTTATGAGCTCAAAAAAGAAAGTGAAAGTATAGAATTTCTTGATTTTAGGGAAGAGCTTGTTCACTTTTATTTTAATGGCTAAGGGTAGTAATCAAATCATTAGATACAGTTTCAAATAGCTAGAAGGAAAATAAAGAAGATATGGAATGTTCCCAACACAAAGAAATGATAAATGTTCGAGAAGATGAATATTCTAACTAGCTTGACCTAATTACTACGTAAGCCTCAAAACATCAGTATGTACCCTGAAAATGTGTACAAATATTTTATGTCAACTAGAAGAAAAAAGAACAAAATAAATCAGTATTTTCAGGTAACACCAGACGTGTAAAGAAATGATGTAACATTTATCTTTAAATGCAAATACTGGCAGAACACTGAAAATTACATTTTTGTAACTATTTAAATTCATGAGAAAGTTGAAATGTCAACTTATAAAGAAATGAGGGGCATAATTTTTTTCAAAATGGTTTTAAAAAGAAACGTGGTTCAAAAAATGTTGGAAAGCTACTCCTTTAAAGGCAACATTACCATTTAGAGGACGACCAATAAATCCATAGATTTCTGAGAAACACATTCAAGTATCCCAATCACTGACTGGCAAAACACTTTCTTATAACATTTATTTCCCTTGTAATCGTTCATTCATTGTTCATATACCTAGAGCTCTGAGAAGTTGGGAGCCCTGAGTTACCCGTTTCCCACACAGAAGGAGCCCCTGTATTTAGCACAGTGTCTCCATTAAAAGCACTCAATGGTGAAGAGCTTTTATTTTCCACTGTATTTCAGCAAATAAAATAGTACGTGTTCTACTTTCTGCTTTGTTATTTTCACTTAGGAAAAGCCATAAAGTGCTCTGAAATAGAAAATCTAAGACTGTACAATTTAACAAATATTCCAAATCACTTTGGAATTCTCAGACATAACACATGCAAAACTACAATTTTAAAAGAAAGCAAGAGAGAGAGAATGGGACGGAGAACTTAAATGTGACTTTCATTTACTCAACAGATATTTACTGAATACTTTCGAAGTGTTAGACATTATTCTAAGAACCAGATGCTAGCAGCTAAGGTACGCATCTCTCCTTATTTGTAACGGAGTTAGCTCGTGTACTTTTTTGCAAAAATTGAATCAACTGGAAAAACATCAGATTCCCCAAGCATTCGCTATGTGATTTTACTTTAATATTTTGGTTGTATCTGCTATTGATTATGTATGCAGAACACATGTAAGAGAAAATACAATGAGAAACACATTTAAAATCTGCAAAGGCAACTATAGTAAAACTACAAAAACCCAAGTTTCTTAACTCATATGTGGTAGTTTAACTCAAAATAAGCAACTGTAAAATAGGCATTTAGGATCCTTGAAGCCTAGCAATAAAAAACGTAATTGAATAAAACAGAATATAAAAACTCAATTAAACGTGCTTTCCATTCTGGATGCCTCACTAACTGAGGAGAACACCAATCCTAAACATGGGGACCGTGCACATGGAATTAAGGATGGAAAGACAACAGGACTGGGAAGAGAAGTGAAAACGTTATTCGAAGTCATAATTTATTACACGTTTAGTTTTTATCTGATGGAACTGTTGATATTTGTGAATATGAAATTCCAATTTAAAGATATTTTACTTATAAAAACTCACCGCAGATTTCAAACTAAAGCTTCGATAACTAAAATGGATATTGGCCTTTTCCTATACTATTGTTTTAAGTTTTTAATAGCTTCAGATTTAGGATTATTACAAACAATTCGGTCATGAATTTATGTACATCCACATCTGCGTGCATTCTCCTACCTCTTCTGTGTATACAAAACTTACTAAGAGGTAATTTTTTTGTTTCAAACAGCAAATTTATCTGCTCCGGTATATGCTGCTTTTGTGTTATCAAAACCTTACTTGGTGGGAGGCAATATTATCCTTACATACCACTTTGTATTTTTCTAGGAAAGGTCCTTCCAGGTTTCTTTCCCTCCCTCCTCCTCCCTCTGTTTTCTTGGTTTGTTTTGGTTTTGCTCTGTTACCCAGGCTGGAGTGCAGTGTTGCTATCTCCACTCACTCCAACTTCCACTTCCCAGGTTCAAGTGATTCTCCTGCCTCAGCCTCCCAAGTAACGGGGCTTACAGGCGCAGGCCACCACGCCCAGCTAATTTTTTTATTTTTAGTAGAGACGGGGTTTCACCACGTTGGCCAAGATGGTCTCGAACTCCTGACCTCACATGATCCCCCATTCTTCTGCCTCTCAAAGTGCTGGAATTACAGGCTTGAGCCCCCATGCCCAGCCTCCCTCTCTTTTAAATGTTGCTGCAGTCACATCAGTTTCAATTTTCCCATGATTTTATCACTTCTCAGCTAAGTCTTCCCTGAAAAGTTTTTGGAAAAAAAAATTGACAATACTTAAAAGTTGAGTTTGCAATTGCACGTCCATTGTTGTGGTTATTCTGGTGACCTGAAGGCACCCAACCAGAGAGCTCTGTCTTCTCCCATTCCTCGCTCCAGAGAGAAGGTTGTCTTTCTGAATAAAAATATATATACTGAAGATACGTTGTAAGAAATCGTCCATATTGAAAAGTGTTGACTGGTCTCACTGAAATCTTGTATGCAGAAAAAAATTAAAAACTCCAAATGATTCTTTGTCTTACAGATTTGAGGGACACGGGCAGGAAAGCGGATCTGAGACTTAGCTGAAACACAACTACACTTTTTGTTTAAACAGGCTGAAGCCTAGAAATTAAGGAACGAAGCAAAACAGGAATAAAGAAGGTGGCCACATAAACAGATTACCGTCAGGCAAAGCCAAGAATCTGGAAATGTTTTCACCGTTTTCTGGACTCTGGGGACATTTCAGTTCATGAACACATAGGTGTGTTTTGTTTTTAAAAATTATGTGTTGCATGTATTTGGTTTGGTGGTTTCTGGTGATGGACTAAATCGAGAAGACTTATGACTTAAGCTTTATGGTTTAATGACAGATTCACACTTGACCTGTCTTCGCTAGACTAAGTGCTATGAAGGCAGGTTGACAGTCAGCACTGCTCAGCCTTGTAGCCTTCATACAGAACACCATGCACGGCATATAACAGGCACTAAGTATTAATGCCTTACTACATTTTGGATTCAAGAAATAATCACATTTAATTCTCAAAATATCTAACAGAGTTAGATTTACTTTAATGCAAACCGCTCCTACCACCAAAAAACATGTTTTGCAGATGCCATCTATTTTGGAAATTAATATAAAGCTCTTCATACAAGAAATAACTGGGCAACTAGTTGCTGGACACTGACAGATGCTTGAGTACAGAACATGTGTTTTCTGCAACAGAAAATGGTTCTATGCTGAAAGAGAGTCTATAAATCTTTGAGTTCTCTTAATTTATGGAAGAAACCATGGAAGCCCAGATGGGTTGAGTTATTTCTCCATGTTGCACAGCCAATGGTTCTAAAACTACAACAAGAACACTGATCCTCCTCCTCACTACCCAATCAGAGAATTAGGGTTTGAAGACATCCCATTTCTGTGTAAAGAGAGATACTGAATGTTCATATTTTTAAGTCATTTGAGTATTTTTGAGTTTGTTTTTAACATTAAGAAACCGATGTTGAATGCAATGGAAGAATAAATTATTTCACATTAAATTTGTGGGATAAAATTAGGAATTATTTTTTAAAGTCTCAAGTTTTTTTTTTTTTTTTAAAAAAAAAAAAAGGCAAAGAAAGCAAGAAAAAGTGCTCCTCTACTGACCCTACTGAAATAGGTCATCTTTATTTCCTTCCTTAAAATGAAGTACTGTTTACCTTCTAACAGTGTTTTTCATACATATGTGATTTTAGGGGAAGGAACAAATTGGTGATTATCTTCACTAATGAAATGTCCAATCATTTCAGTTAGATTTTAAATGCGGAACGACTCACATTCATAAGGACCACTGAATAAATGCCTAGTAGGTGCAGTTTAATGCCTTAATGCTTGATTCCTGGGTTTTTTTTCTTCTTCTTCTTCTTCTTCTGTGGATGCTTTCTATCGCACATTTAGGGAAGTAAGAAAATTTGGTTTTCCTTCTTGTATATATATAATTTCTGTATTCTGAAAACTCAGCTCAGTAAAATAAAAGTAAAAATTAGGTCTGTATGTAACAAACCCACACATGTATACCGTGCATTTAAAAGTTGAAACTTTTTTTTTTAATAAGATTTAAAAGTAACCCGAAAAAAAAGAGGACTCACATTTTTGGTTAAATTCATCTGGTTAATGAAGTGAACTCCTGTGGAGCATTAGTGAGTAACAAATCATAATTACCATCATGCGTCTCAGAAGGTTATTCCCCCAACACTTGAGAAAACCACAGCCCTTCTTCTCTAAAAAAGTCCAAACTCAGGTTGGCAAATTGTGTTGATAAATTAATGGAGAAAAGCTTCCACTGAGAATAAATTAAAAGCAGCCTTGAAAACACTCTATTATATATTCCTCTTGTAGCAAGCAACAGTACCTATCACTGTATTAGAATATGCTTCTCATTTTTCCTCACATTTACATACATTGTTCAAAGCTGTGAATGCTAATGACAATAAAACAAGTTCCTGCTTTTGCAGCATTTTAAGTTTTTTAAATATCAGTTAGTAACTTCAAAAAGAAAGAAGAACCTAGTGTAGGCATGCACGTATGAAAATATTTTCTTATACTTACAAAGTTAACACCATGTATACAGACTAAGTTTTGCTGCTTTATGATACAGAGTTATTAACTTGTACAGTAAGATCTGAACACATGGCAGGTGTAGATTTTGCATGCTAATATATTTACTTATTTTTTTTCTTCTCTGATATTCTCTCTAAAAGAGAAAGAATTAAGAGGAAATCATATGAGCAGCTAACTACTTCACACTTTAGATTCTCACTTCCACTTTCAAAATAAGAGCAACTCATATCATTGACAACGTTAATCGGAATGTAGGTTTACTGTTTTTCTCTTCCTTCAGCAATTTTCCATATTCCTAAAAAGTACCTCCTAGAGTGAAATAACACTTTAGATGAGCATGCCTGTTTATGTGTTAAAGACAGATGGAGAAGGAGAAAGAAGAGGGCTAATTAAAAGGAGATGGAAAATATATTGACATTTAAATGTGGTTTCCTTTCAAATGTTCATCCTACACCCCTTTCATTTGTACTGAGAGGAAGGAAGCAGCGGAGACATCCCTCTTTCACATCTAGTGTTTCCTAAGGGCTCACTAAAGGGTGGACAGTCAGCTTCTCCAACACGGGGGAGGAAAAAAACAAAAGTCTGGGAACGAAGGGTGAAAACTAACCAGGCAAGGTTAAGAAATTCGTGGCGATCTTTTCCTTTCACAGTTAAGAGCCAAAGGGTATTAATAATCTAATTTAGCCATTTATTGTCCTATGTTTATGGACACTGCACATTCCATTACCAGAGCCTCTTTTAGTGCTCAGGCTCCTGTGTGTGCACACCTATCACCTTACGAGTATGTGAAATACGTGACAGTGCTGAGACAGATATAAGGAAAAATGATAAACAGATAAACTGATGGATAAAATAGTGAGAGGTGAGAGAGAGAGACTTAAGGAAAGAGAATCGAAGTATTTAAGTAAGAGAAACAGCTTACTGTAAGCTGTGATAAGGTTTGGACAAAAAGATAATCATCTGAATGTAATAGCAAGATAAAGTTTTAATCTTATACTTCGGTATATTTTTAAAGAGTTTGTAACTAAATTTTAAAAAGGGGTGTAAAGTTGTATTGGGTGTATCATGAGAAATGTATGTATGTTTTCAGAAGGAGCTCTTACGCAGCTTCAGCTGAGGTTACAGTCTGTTCTTTCAAGTCACGTTGTGGTCAAAACCTGTGCTGATCTGACACACTAGCCAGTGTTGTCTATTACATAAACTGGTCTCTGGAATTCTAAAAACTAACTGAAAGTCAGGCAAGAATTGACTCCTTAGTGCCTATTCTATTTCTTCCTCTGCCCTACTTTTCAGCTAACTGCAAACCATTGTCTGTCTTGCAAACTGTTTTATAATATGTAAGAAATCCTGCAGTTGGATAGCAGAGGCTCAAAAAAACAAGTCAACAGCAAAAATTTTTTAACAAGATATAATCATCAGATTGTATTACTGCAAGGATATTTTCTCAAAGAATAATACGTCATTTCCCCATCATCAGTGTCTACAATATGTAAGGATGGTATGTATCATACCCTGATATTGCTGGAAATGAAATGCAGCAGCAGAGAAAAACTCCTCCTTGCCCTCCCAAATCACTTCCAAAAAACTAACCACCCCCCTTCAAGACACTCTATTACTCTGTTGGGTCAGGAGCACAGTTTTTAGTGCTTTCAGATTTGTCTCTGCTGTAGGGAAGTTCATTCACAGATGAGTTCCACACTACCATGTCTTGTGAGTGCAGTTATCTGTATCAACATCCCAATTCATTGTCAGCTACAGGATGATACGACTATATTCACCAGCCTTAAAGCTGAAACAAAGGGTTAAGAAAAGGAACAACTGAAAATCCCTGCATCTGATTCTCCTGCCATAAACCAGGTATTTTGGAAGGTGAGACACTAAAGTGCTATTTGATAAACTACTCTTACAGCTCATCAGAATGAGTGAATGCACCTTGCCAAGTTATTCCTGCCAAGTTATTCCTGGGGAATTACTGAATATCTCTTTGCCAGAACCATAGGCTAGAGCAATCACTGAGCGGGCAGCTAGGTAAAGGGAGAGTAGGTGAGTGAACAAGAGGGGGAGTGGACTGCAAGTAGAAACTGTATTCAACATCAATTCTTTTCTGTTCTGAACTTTCGCCCATTCTGGAAGCCAGATTTTGAGAAGAGATCTAGTAGGAGAACAATAAACAGAGTTGGAGTCCATGTTCTCCCATGTAAGCACAGTCCTGGGGATGCATGAAACTCGAGGAGGCATTTAAAGGCTCTTCCTGGCTAGTACACTGGCAATTTATTGTCCAACAATGATGAGCTTAATGAATTCATCCAAGTCATGCGTGTAGTATCATTTCAAATTTATTTTTATGAAATGCTTTGTTTCTTAAGATAGTTATCTCATTTTTCTCAGTACATATATTCCTTCTTAACACTCACGGCATCGACTGTCATCAGTATATAGGGTTATCAAGAGATTCCACTGACCACATGTAAAATGAGCAAACTAAGACTGCCCTTTGAAAAGTTCAACTTTCAAATTCCATTTAGCTGTCTCACAAATGAACACTCGTACACACTCAAACCCATACATATATAACCTTTACATCACCCTGTGGACAAAGCAACACCTACATTTTCCACCTAAACTCTTTGCAATGCACTCCACTAGATTATATGGGTATTAAAATGATCAGCAGAGAATCCCAGCTGTCTATATAGCATGCAACTTTATTCAACATGGGACTGCTGGCAGTTTAGGTAATTGTTAAGAGATTGAATTCTGGAGTCTGAAAACCCCAACTCCAGGATCTCCTCATATTACAGAAATTGGAACAAGATTTTTATATTCTTTGGGCCCCTTTTCCCTTATCTGTAAATTGGGGAACACAGCAATATCTACCTCATAGAGTGAATGTTAGGGTAAATGAGGTGATGAATACAAATGAGTTATGTGGATTCTGTTATTTAATATGTCCTTCCAAACATGAAGCGGCTGTGAATATATTTCTTATGGTGGAAAAAAACAATCTTTGCAATCAAGGAGACCTGACCTTCAATACCAGCTGACCAGTTAAGTGAGCATGTTACTTAAGCCTTCTCTAAATTTGCTTCCTTGTCTCTAAAATAGGGCTATCAATAACTATGCTATAAAGACTAAATATGAAGATATGCAAAGTACCACACAGCATCAGATTATATTATTATAATTCCACAAGACTAAAGAAATGAGCTGGCTACAGCGGCTGGCACCTGCAGTCCTAGCTACTCAGGAGGCTGCGATGGAAGAACTGTCTGACCCCAGGAGTTCAAAGCTGCCGTGAGCTATGATCCCACCACTGCACTCCAGCCTGAGAAACAGAGCAAGGCTTTATCTCTTTAAAAAAAAAAAAAAAGAAAGAAAGAAAAAAGAAAGCGAGAAAGAAATGGATACAGTAATCCAAACACGATTCCAGGTTCAGGCAAAACAAGGAGACGACTATAAACCATCTTATTTGCCGTCTGCAGGTTTGGAGTCAATCAGAAAATCTGGAAGTCATCTCCATTCTCACCTTCTACAGCACCAATGCTTGTCATTTCTACCTATAAATATCCGCTGAACCTGCCTCTTCATTTGTACCACGGCCACCTGGCACAGGCCCGTCATTTGGTTTTTCGGCCACTCTAACAGTCTCTCAGACTCAGTCTGGGCCATTCTCCATACAGTAGCTAGAATTATACTTTAAATAAAAACCCAGGCATGTCACACCCGTTTAAATCCCTTTAGCAACTTCCCATTGTCCTTGGGATAAAATCCAAATCTCTGAATGGGACCTCAGCCAGCATCGACTGCCTCACCCACCATTTCCCGAGTAGACTCGACGCCAAAGACTCTGAATGCATCACCCTCTTGGCTCCCAAATTTCATACAAGCTCTGACAAGAACACTGCCCTTCCTCTTTAACACAGCGACCCTGTACTCTCAGCTGAAATACCAGTTCCTCAAGGAGTCTTTTCCTGACTTCACTGGAGGCTCCGAATCCCCAAACCCCATCCCAAATGCCACAATGGCACCCTCTCTCTCTCCCACCACCACCTACAACAACCTTTATTTACATTGTCTTGGTAATTTTGTAAATGGAAAACTTATCTACAAAAACATAGATAGGTTCTGCAACCATGTGTGTCTCATGCACTCACACAGTGCCTGGCCCTTGGATGACGGGAAACATTTGTCAAATCAATGCATTCGAGTAACTGCACAGCTCAGCTGTGAGTTCTCTGTCATGGATGTACCTTGAGGAGAAATAAAAGAATTACATCCTAGTCTTTTAAAGATTTCTAACTTTGTTCTGAGTAGGAAAAAAACCAAACAGCTTCTAATTTGTGCCTTTTCCTAAAAAAGCATAAAAGAGAACAAATTTAATTGTGAGATTCGTCCTCTTTCCACTAACATTCAAAATCCCCTTCCACTGTTTCCTCACAGAGCAGCAACTCTGAGCTTTAAGCTAATACTTTTAGATGCAGAATCTATGACTTCCTGCAAGTTAGTAATGAGAAATGAATTTGAAAATAGATGTCCCATGGGCTCCACCTCCCACCACTCACATCAGCAGCTCGTGCATACGGAAGACTCCTTCCCTCCCCATAGTTCCCTGAGCCGAAACAAACAGGCTTTCTGCCAGCACCTGGAGCACAGCATTCCCCAGTCAGTGGCGGGAGGAGAGTGCCAAGGACTCCAGGCAGCCATCTGTGTCACCCAAGCTAAAATCCACCTCTGGAAAATACATAATAACATCCCCTTAGAGAAATATTAGATCTGCTTCACTGCTCTTTCTGGCATATTCTATCCCACTCTGTCCTCCTGTGTCCCTAGATGCCAGGATCACAAACCTTTTCTCTCAGCAGGAAAGCATGCAAGTCAAATGCCATCAGAATCACTTTGTGTTTCCCTGCAGAGGGGAAAGGAGGGCTCCTTGCCCGTGAAAAAGTTATCCCTTCCTAATGGAATGGAGTGACTTTTCAAAGGTCACGAAGCAGCATGCAGTTAGGGGTCATAACACACAGCTAACAACCTGTGGAAAGGAATAAGCCTGGGCAGTCCCTTGCACGGTTGCAGGTCCACTTTCATGTTTCTGCCATGATCCGGGAGACATCCTCACACTGCGGCTGAGCCTGGCCCCTGGTGCACCAGCAGATGGCCTGGCTGCCTCTACAGCTTTCCTTACGCAGAAACGGCACTATTTCAAATAATATATATATATATTTTTTTCTTCATTTTAAAATCCAAAGGATTGTAAAGACCTTTTGTCTGCAGTAAAGCACTGATGACACTAGCATAAATCTAACTTGAAAGAAGCCTGCTTCTTGGACTTTTCACCTCCCATCCCCACCTCCTCTGGCCAACCCTTGGAAAAGCGCTCTTCCGAAAAGATGCATGTTGCGGAGCTTTTCCTGAATAGCACGACTAGGAGGAGGAAATGGCATTTTCACAATGTCAATGATAAAAGCCGAGGTGAGAAAACTCGGAAAATTCTGGCAGTTTTTCACATTTACTTCAACAGAGAAGGAAGTCCAAACTAGATCTCTACCAGCCAGAAAGAACTATTATCTGGAAAGTATTTGTTAGTACTAGGAACATGAAATGTCTATTTGTGAACTACTAATGTTTATTAGGTATGTTTCACACTGCTCTATATTATTAATTTATACTTCATTTCCTGGGTTACTATGTTTTTTGTTTTAGCTTTATAGATTTTTAAAGAACTGATTATATAGTTTTTAAGTTAATTAGGTCACTTCGTAATACTAGACTATAAAAGACTTTTTGAAAACAATAAATGAAAACACTTCTTATGTACAGTGACAATCAAGTAAGTAAATCATTTAACGATTTGTTGGAAAGAATACCAAGTGTGACCATCAGTTATTTTTTTATAGTTGCACAGGTTGCTAAACACAGAAAGAGAGAAATGGAATATATTAACCCATTCATGTGCTCTGAGAAGAAATTCACTTACTCCCATAAGAGAGCATACTATTTAGCTAAATTTATACTAAACACATTTTGGGGTGTCTGCCTAAACCATGGCCCCTACTTTAGAAACTGTCCCCATCTATAGGCCTCCCTGAAAGTGTGAATCTGGACACCTGAATTTTTATTACAGGACCCTGACCTCATAGACACAGTGACTGAACTAGGACTGGGAATCTTAAGAGTCGCACGCACAAGCTGGAGTCAGTTCTCTACCAAGAGTTCCAACGTATTGAAGACACACAGAGATAGAAGATATGGCATATGCACACATACTTGGAGACTGAGGTAATAATTTGAGTCACATTAGTTCTGATGGGTAAACAGAGAAACCCAATCATCAAAGATATGTAGAAGAATGGTACAGGTATCAAGAGAAAAGCAGAGACTGGAAAACACATTCTTTGAAAAGGACAGCAAGATGGGAAGAACGGCTTCTCAGTTCCCAGACCCAGGGATCCAAGTATAATGACAGCCACATTCCACACCCCTGTGTTCCAGGACACAGCGATGCTTCCTTGTCTTGAAGCATCCCTTTCTTCCCCAATAAATTACTCCTCCATTTAAGCTAGGTTGAATGAATTCTTCTTGCTTGCAAACAATCCCTGGTTAAAGTAGCGCACACACATACACACAGGCACACATGCACACATACACATTCTTCCGTATTAAGTGAACACTTTCCTGAATGAAGCTGTTTTTTGAAAATCAAACAGCACGTAAAGAAAAATTCAAGTTAGATGCAAATTGGTACTGATAATTGACAACATTGCCCTAACAGAGTAAAAGAAATTTAAAAAAGTAAAATTTTTTCTTTTATCATTGATAATAATTAAACATTAGTGGGTTATATAACACAAAGATGGATCTCATAGTGTTATTATAAACAAGCTCACTGTATAGGAGAAAAATCTGATATGCAGCGTTTGATGATTCCTGAGCTGTATCCAATTACAGACTACCAAGGTAACATCACTGAACAGGGCATTGAGAAGAGATGTGCTCATCAGCTCTCACAAAGCTCAGGCGAGCCAGATCCATCACACACTGGCGGATTCAGGAAAAGAATACTGCATGTCAAAATTACTAAACTAAAAAATACTGGTTGAGTCAATCCACTTATCAGAGAAGTGGAGTATTTAGCCCATGGTGACACAGCAAGGGCAGAGCCTGACTTCCAATCGTAGTAGCTAGATTCAGACAATCGTGGGAGTACCACACATATCCTGCTACATCAGTCAATTCAGGCTGCTAGCACAAACTACCGAGACTGGGTGCTTAAACAACTACCATGAATTTCTCACACTTCTGAGAGCTGCAAAGTTAAAGATTACGGCACCAGAAGATCCAGTATCTGCTGAGGGCACTCTCGTTGGTTTGCAGATAATCTTCTCATTGCATCCTCACATAAAAGGAAAAGAAACATCTTGTGTTCACTTCCTCTTTTGTAAGGGCAGAAACCAATCATAAGGACCCCAACCTCATGACTTAATTAAGTACTGAAAGCCCAACCTCCTAATACCATCATATTAAATGTCAGGATTTCACCCTAGGAATTTAGGAAGAACAGAAACATTCAGTCCATAACACCTATTGAGTCTTTATATCTGTATCTTCCTTTGGGTAAACCCCATCCTACTCTTGAAATTATTAACTAAGGAAGAGCAAAATAAGGCCAGGCACGGTGGCTCATGCCTGTAATTCCAGCACTTTGGGAGGCCAAGACAGGTGGATCCTGAGGTAAGGAGATAGAGACCATCCTGGCCAACATGGCAAAACCCCATCTCTACTAAAAATACAAACAACGTATTATCTGGGCATGGTGGCACGTGCCTGTAATCCCAGCTACTCAGGAGGCCAACACAGGAGAACAGCTTGAACCAGGGATTCAGAGGTTGCAGTAAGCCAAGATAGTGCCACTGAACACTAGCCTAGTGACAGAGTGAGACTCTATCTTAAAAAATAAGAGTCAAATAAACCAAATACGCCTCGTATTCGATAGTCAACAGCTTTTAATTTTTATAAGATCCTGTATCAAAGTCCAAAAACACTGAAGCCAATTGCAGGGTAATCAAG
Organism: Saimiri boliviensis; assembly: GCF_048565385.1. Classification (NCBI taxonomy): domain Eukaryota; kingdom Metazoa; phylum Chordata; class Mammalia; order Primates; family Cebidae; genus Saimiri; species Saimiri boliviensis. The sequence goes on from NC_133467.1 coordinate 2,588,247, forward strand.
ATCCTAAAAATAAATACATGGTAGTTTATCAATTACTAATTATTTTATTAAGTATAATTTATGCTCGTCTCCCTACCATCCCTTTACACTTCAATAAATTCATAGCATTCTACGTATTTATCACAAAATAAGTAATTGGCATTGGTGAGCATATCATGCTTTTCCGGTATTTTAGGCTTGGGGGTACGTGGACAGGTTATACAGGTATACTCGTGCCACAGGAGTGTGTTGTACAGATTTTGTCACCCAGGTACTAAGCCTAGTACCCAATAATTATTTTTTCTGCTCCTCTCCCTCCTCGCACCCCTCACCCCACACCCTACACCCTCAAGTAGGCCCTTATCTGATTTCTTGTGTTTGAAAGCTCCCATCATTTAGCTCCTACTTGTGAGAACACGCAGCATTTGCTTTTGTTTCTTCATGAATTTGCTAAGGACAATGGCCTCCAGCTCAATCCTGCTCCTGCAAGATACATGCGTATTGTTTTTTAAACATAGTCTTCTTTTCCAGAAACTATTCTCACATTTCTAATTTTTAAAAACTCAATCTTTAAATCCCAGAAAAATGTTGCATTCACAAATCTTGCTCAAACTCCTCAGACTAAGGCTATCGTATATTCCTGATTTAAAGAGACTTTTTACAGGTATATTACAGCTGTTACCACAGGTGGTGGTCATTTTCTGTTTACACATCTGACTTTCCAATTAAACCTTAAATCTCAATGTCTAACACAGTACCTGACAGAGAATGGGTGTTCTACAAATGTTTATTGAATAAAAGAATGAACCTGTTGATTGAAAAAAAATCTGATGTTCTACAAGGAAAACAATCAAGTATTTTTCAAGCATAAATGAATAGTGCTGGGATAAATCACTGTAAATCAAAAACAAAAATGACTGATTTGCTTTTTCCAATTAAGTAAACTTAGAAAACAAGGTAGAAGAACCTTCACTACAAGTACTATATGATCGTACTTAGTATTCCCAGAATCATCAGTGCTTCTGACAGCTAACCATCTAACAATACCACACAGCTTGTATTCACAAGGCTGCTGACTAAAACACAGTTACCACTAAAGGGGCTTCTCTAATGCAGGGGGAAAAGTTGTCTGGTAACCTTTATGCCAAGAAAAAATTAAATTCACTTAAAGCTTTAAAACGATAAAGATGGCTGGGCACGGAGGCTCACGCCTGTAATCCCAGCACTTTGGGAGGCCCAGGTGGACGGATCACGAGGTCAAGAGATCGAGACCATCCTGGCCAACGTGATGAAACCCCATCTCTACTAAAAATACAAAAATTAGCTGGGCATGGTGGCACGGGCCTGTAGCCCCAGCTACTCGGAGGCTGAAGCAGAAGAATTGCTTGAACCCAGGATGCAGAGGTTACAGTGAACTAAGATCATGCCACTGCACTCCAGCCTAGTGACAGAGTGAGATTCAGTCTCTCAAAAAAAAAAAAAAAAAAAAGACATCACCTTTTAATAGTGACAGCTACTATTCTACAATTTTACAAACTAGTTTTCCTAATATTCTATAAAAGTTTGTGTTTGTATGGGAAGGGAGTAAACAAAAATCGTAACATAGTTAAAAATGAGAAAAATCTTGTCACAGTTACTACTTGCCACCCTCTTTAAAAATCAGCCTCCCAGAAACTAACTTGCTCTAGGGAACCTTGAACAGGGGCCTTCTTACAATTCAGAAGCCCTTTAACATCTTCGCATGTTGTCCCACCGTACTGCATCCTATTCCTCCTCCTTTCACTGCTATCCTCGGACAAAATGCAGAAGTTTGCAGTAAGTACCGGAGGACGTGATGATGGACTTGCCGCCGTCCCAAAAGGAACTGCTTCTAGCTATTCAGATTCACTTGTGACCTTGGGAAAGTCAATTTACTCTGGGCATCAAGTGACCAATATTAAAACAGGAATTACTGTCGTGACACCTTTATTAATGAGTTTGATTAAAATAACTGAGCACCCTGTGTAAAAAAACACGAAGTTTGTCTTTGCAGCCCAAAATTGCTGCTAGGAACTAGATGTGCTTCTGATTTAAAGTGGTCAGAGTTTTGAATTAGCCTATAATGTTATTGGCAGAATATTCTAATCGGGGACGGATAACTGTCGTAGATACAAATAAACACATCTTTGCAATTGCCTGTTTATAGCTTAATATATACATCAGAAAAAACTCAACTGATGTATTTCTACTGTCTTTCATTTGTTACATGTGGAGCTCCCTAGTTCATATTTTCCTGATCTGAGGGGGGAAGAAAAAAAACCATGTCTCAGAAGTGGGAAACTTGTTCCATAAAAAAGCAGATATGAAATGTTTTCATTTTTATAAACGACTTGCCTGTACTGTTCTCTATGATACATTAAATGGCTCCTCTGTTGTGAAAAACTTACCAGCTGAACCTACAAGCCTGCAGTATTGCCCAATATAAACAGTCATTCGAGGGAATGAAAAAAAGTCATTCCATCTTTTCTCTAATCTTTATGCTTCCTTCTCTGCCCCCTTTCCATTTTCAACATAGAATGCACTTTGGACTATCAGTCTTAGCTCTTCCATAATGCAGTACTTCTTTCCAGGCAATTCCATGCATTTCAACTGAGAGGAAATGAGACAGTGCACCACCAGCTGATTAGCTGCCTATCAATATATTTAGATCGGCTTAATTTTTCTCAAATAATTCTGAAACATTAAAAAAGCCCTGTGTGAAGCTTCTAACCTCAATCCCTTAAGAAGAGCAGGAGAAACACCTTTCTATCCGTTTTCCGGACGCGTAAGGCAAAGCCAGCCCTAATTCAAGCTAATAAAAGCGCTGCAAGCATGTGAAAAGCTAGAAGGCGAGAAAACTCGGTCAGGCAAGTTTGATTTTTGAAGCTATAGAAAATTTCAACAACTTAGTGGCCTAATAAAATGCCTGCCATCAGGACTGTGTTTATGTCCTTGAAAATGCATTTTGTGATGACACAGATAGTTTCTGTACTTGTAATTGTATCTATGCTTCCACCCAGCTTTGTCAAGACATTTTTTTCTAAATTCCCAAACACTGCTTGGATCAATAGCAGCTCAGTATCATTCATGATTAGTGCAGAAGTGTTCCTTCACTTTTATGGACTCTTAAGGCTGACACAGATTAGAAGGTTAAATTTAACCCTATTAACACATAACAGGAATTAAGATCTTACACTGCAAATTCAGGCTGTACCATTCCCCCACTGGACTCCTGATACTCTTCACTCTTTTCCTCCCTCGCTGTGTCACCGTTACATTTTTGTGACTGTTCAAAAATTCTCCGTTTTTCTCAGCTCCATACATATCCTCTTACGTTTAGTTGAGACTTCACCTTGACCTTTTAAAAGGTGTAGTTCATCTACCAGCGGATTAACTGCCTATCAATATATTTAGATCAGCTTAGTTTTTTTCAAATAGTTCCAAAATATTGAAAAAGCTTTTGTGTGAAGCTTCTGAGCTATTTACATTTTTAATCTATGTACACATGTTTCTATACATTTAGCCATCCTACCTTCCTGTCCTTCCACTGCAGAATTTGCCTTCTAGGGAATAAAGCCTAGTCTGATCCTTTTTGCACATTTTCTGAAATCTTGCTTATTCAGGTTATTCTCTCATTCGATCTTTAAGTTTTTTCCTCGTTCTTTCGTTTTCTTATTAGACCCAGGCCCAATTCTGTAGCCTCAATTCTCTTCCCTGACCTTGATGTAAAGTCACTATTTTTTTCTATGCTTTATTGCATTTGATCCCATTTTTAATTACAAAAGTAGCTGTTTTTCACTTCAAGATTAAAAAACAAAAAATCTTAAAAACAAAAAAAGATCAACTGATACCATACCACTCAATGATAAATGGTGTCATTATTTTAAGGTGTCCAAAAATCTGTATGCAAAGATATATCGAATGAAATTGGTCATTTATATGGTTCTGCTGTGTCCTACACAATCGGATAATGGCCTTTCTTGTTGAAACTCTCTCCTCCTCGAATCATTTCCAAGATGTTACAATCCCAAGTTCACCTCTACTATTCTTACTCTTCTCTTCTGCCCCCTCCGTCCTTCCTTCTTTCATACATACAGGAAGCCCTCCTTTGAGTGCTCACCTTTTCCCTGTATTTCCTTCCTAAATTAACAGTTCTGCCCACTCTCACTGATAGCCATTACCTGTTTACATTTTTCCCAAATCTGGATCTCCAGCCGAGCCTCTCCGTGCATTTCCTGTTTCTTCCTAGACAGATTTACCCTTAGGTTCCACTGGTAACAAAAGACTAACAATTAAACCCTGGCTCTACTTATGTCTTTTCAACTGGCTCTTCTTTCTGAATTTCCTACTGCTGTGACATCTCCATCAATTTTACAAGTTGAAATTTTCAGTTTGCGTTTAAATTTCACCCAGCAATCACCAGGAGCACGGGCTTTTCCCTGAACCCCTCCTGGGCACGGTTGTGTTACCTGCTACCTCCTCCTCCTCTTTTCCTGCACCTTTATCAGCGGAGGGAACATCAAAAGCCCCGTGTCCTGGGTAAGTGTGTATCTCAAGCCTATCTGGGATTAACTGAACTCATTCGATGGCAAGGTTATTCTTCTGAGTCTGTCTTCTGTGCTCACCGTCCTCGATTTCCCACAAGCTGGTGTGAAAGAATGGCTGAAGTCCAGTAAGAGGATTATAGAAATTCTGAGATTAGACCAGGTACAGTGAGTGGTTCACACCTGTAATTCCAACTCTTTAGAGGCCAAGGCAAGTGGATCACTTGAGATCAAGAGTTCAAGACCAGCCTTGCCATCATGGTGAAACCCTGTTTGTACTAAAAATACGAAATACAAAAATAAAAAAATTAGCCAAGCATGGTGGTGTGTGCCTGCAGTGCCAGCTACTTGGGAGGCTGAGGCAGGAGAATCCTATGAACCCGGGAGGTGGAGGTTGCAGTGAGCCAAGATCATGTCACTATTGCTCTAGCCTAGGAGACAGAATGAGACACTCTCAAAAAAAAAAAAAAAATTAAAATCCTGAGATTCCCTCAATTCTCAGTTTGAAGCTCAAAGCAACAGGAACAATAGTAACGAGGCTATGTGAACCCTAGGGAGTAATTCTGTTCTAGTTTGTTTTTCAGTTTGATGTTGATTTTTGCTTTTCTGTCAAAGTCAGAAAAAGAAGAGAGGCCCCTCAGTGTGAGGAGAGAACAGCAGCAGGGTTGACACTAATGACCGTCCTGGCAACGGGACTACTGAAGGCAGCTGCCGGGGTGCAGAGAACGTGACAGCGCTAGAAACTGCAGCGACAGCCCTGGCAGGAGAGTCAGCACTGGCACAGGTGGCAGTAGCGTTGGCAAAGCAGCAGTGTGAAATATGCAGGAGGCAATGAAGATACTGGCAGTGGCCGGGCCAAAGGTAGCGCTGGTGGTAGAGACAGCAGCACACTGACACCCTGTGCAACAACCCGGGTCTGTAACAGGACATGCAGTCCCACCACAACAGAGTAACAGGTTCTTCCGAGTAGAATTCACCACTTCTGAGTGTTTCCTGAAACACAGGCAGCACACTTTCCCAGCCCCAGATAGCACGCAGGGACACCAACAAGCAAACGAAAGGGACGCTGAGCTTTCAGAACATTAGAGCTGGCACAGGATTTCCAGGGCATAAAGCCAATCTTCTTCAAAAGGAGAAGTCAATTAAGATGTGGAAGTTAAAGGCCACATTTAACACGAGATGGATACGGCATACTTTCATCACAGTGCAGACACGGAGCTTTACTATTTGAATCTACAGTAAGGCAGGTTCGAGATGGACCAACATACACCACCCCTCCCATGGAACTGGCTTGGTACAAGAATATTCCATAGGCTCCAGTTTTCTGAACATAGCTTTTTCTTTACAAATCCTTTCATAAATATTCAGGAGACGGAGTTCATTGACAATCCCCCCCAGATGTGAAGCTAATTAGCTGCTGATACCTAAGCTTAGCGTTTAGCTCTCTCAGACCAAAAAGGATTCTTTTAAAGGTGTTTGTTTTGAATGTAAAAGATAAACTGGAAAGACGTATGGATTAAGACCTCAAAATTGTCCTCTCAAAGGGTTCTCTTCTTTTTATCACAAGACAAAGGAGATAAATTGGAAAAATCAAACTATTTGGGTAGTGAAGGAAGGAGTCCTTGAAAAATCCAGTATTTCTCATTGTTTTTTCAAGCTGTCAGCATTTTAAGCTGCTAATTTTCCCCCCATAGATTTTAAATAAGCTCATCAAAAACCAAGGAAGCCGAAAACTTTAATAACTCAGAGAACAGATTATTTTTCTTAAAGGACTGTATTCCACTCACTGGGCTTTATTTCTCTATTGTGTATTATTTCAACACAAAATGTGGTCTCTTTGGGCGCTAAGCTATGGTTGCAGGTTTGCATTGCTATTTGTACTTAATCCCAAAAAAACTCCTCAAGAAATTGCTGTAACATGTCAAGAATGCATTGCAGGGAAAAAGAAAGCCATTCACATGGGATGCCAATTTGTTTCCATTTAAAATAACATGATTTTGTTCAATGATTGCCATTGTGACCTCTTCCATACCTCCCCTTAGGGCAACCTCAGTGAGGACCAAGGAAAGATATGCTTTGCAACCATGTGCATGTGCTTTCATTTGAGGATAAAATTCGGAGAATCATTAGCTTGTTTTCACTTTAGTCTTCTCATGTAAGAAGAGTTCTTCTTAAAGACCCTAAACTGAACCCCACAGACAGTGTAAGTTCTATGAAAATTTAATCAATGCGGTTTGAGTTTAAGGAAAGTGCAGCTTCAAATCAGTGAGAGGGTGTTTCTTAATAAACCCAGAGTGTTTTCTCTTTATACAAGGACATTAAACCAAGAAAACCAACTACTTACCCCTCTCTTATGATTCTATACATCTCATAATATACAATGAATGTCTTGTATGAGAACTTCAGTGATCACCCCCAATCAATACAACTAGAAAAAAGCTTTAAAGATCAGAAAAGCCACCAAAACTGCTTAAGCCATAGAAATTAACCAGTTAACTGATTTTTTTCCCCACTAACTACCACTTACGTAGGGTCATATAGCAGTAGAGTCAGAAAACTCAGTCCCTTTAAAAATGAACATTTACACACACCAAAATTCCTGGGTCTTTGCAACTCAAAGTATGTATCATTCTATCGCAAGGGAGTTACGCTTTGATCCTGCCGTTCTCCCACTAAACACTCAGCTGCAGGACAGCACCCGAAATCTATAAATCTGGCAGCGAGCACAATCGTTTCACATCAGTGAGGGTTTTCTAGATGTCAGCGAAAATAGGTTCATAAGAACTTTTCTAGTTTTGTCAAATATTTTATCCTATTTACTTTATTTGGATAATTGAGAACCACGTCTGCTACCAGCAAATTAATGTACTATGGTAGAACGTAAAACAAAACTTTAAAGTCCCCTGCCATCATTAATTCCATTCTCTGTAATGCTTTTAATTTTTAAGAGTTTGGGGTCCTTTGTGTTTTACAGCAACACAGATCTGTCAAAATAAACTTGAAAATTTTTACAGCACACGTGGTAGGAGGAACAGATTTTTGTTCACCTACATGGAGCTGGCATCAAGAATTAATGATGCACAATTTGTTGGATGATTTACATTCTCAATAGTTTTTTAGTCTTCATTTAATAACATGCTGTAGGTGTACCTGTCCTCTTAAACAAATCTCTTTCTAAATGCTGTAGGGGATGTCGCACCTGCTCAAGTAGGAGATATAGTGCCTCTAAGATAGACAGATATCCAGGAGGGGATATAAAAAGGAAAAAAGACAGAAGAAAAGACAAAAGGCAGATGACAAAGGAGAGGCGGCTTCAAGAATAGATGTTAGACTGATTACAACCTCAAGGAGACTCATGCTTTTTATTACGATCATAATTCGTGGATTTTTAAATAATTAAATTTGCCCTTTTCTCCATTTGCTCTTATTCTGTTAGAGTCCTACTTTGTCACAAATTCCAAGTTACACTACTTCAGCCTTGAAAGTTGGTACAATTACTTTAAAAAGATGAATACTAAAACCTAAGATGTTTAGATTTTTTTAACAGACATATATCTAAATGGTGGTTTACTTCTTCAAATTGTTCATCCAGGGGAGATGCTAGGTTTACTCTACCACTGCAAGCAGTACTCCAAACTTCTTTTAAATTGCCCTTTGGCATTGCCTTTGAGGCTCACACCATATGCCTTTTAATATTCTCAGTGGAAGCAAATTTTCATCTTTTGAAGTTATCCTGTGAATAAATTTGGAAATCCTGTTGGATGATATTTGGAGTCTTTCAAAAGATTTAATTTAGGTCTCTGTAAGAAATTACAGACTTAGCTTTTATGAAGCATAAACTATCTGAAGCCTGGATACAAAAATAAGTAGAGATTCCAGAAGAGCTTGTTGTCTGGAGAAAGAGAAAGAAATACAAATAGATCATTTCCCCATTAGGCATACAGGGCTGGGACTCCTGGAACTCAGAGGGCTACTTAGTTCAATGTGAAGGTTTCCTGGGGATGAAGATACTTAAACTGAGACTTAAGAGATGAATAGAAATTAGACAGATGAAAAAGAGCAGAAAGGACATTCTAAGCACACACAAAAAAATTGTATAATTAAAGGCACCTTGATAGGTGGTTAAAAATATATATATATATTTAGAACCACGACAGCATAAAAGGCCAAGGGTGATGAGGACAGAGTACAGTACACCAGAGGAGCGAGCAGGGCTGCCTCGTGGTGTATGGGGTCCCCCAATCCTTTTAAGTATCTCTTCCTCAGGTGTTCTAAGGGTAGGCCAGGGAATAAGATCAGAACTGCACTTTGAATAGCTCTCTCTGAAATGATTATTTCCTTCTATCTACATATAGGAAGAATATCACAAAAAAATAATGAAAGCAATTAAAAGGCACTTAGAATATGAAAGCAGCAGAACATACTCCCTGATTTTATTTGAGAAGAATTGCATGTTTACACTGTGAGAACAGACAGGGACTAGGAGTGAAGCACATTTGGTACAGAGACAGAAAAGAGATCGTGAAGAGAGTTCCATCCGGCAGATTTGAATGCTTCAAGGTCAAAGAAACCAACCACAGCCAGAAAGACGTGAGCCATCCAGGAAAAACTCAGCCGTCACGCTGCGGAACACTCACTTAGAAAGAGATATAAAGGGTACTACAGCCTTCTCATTCGGTTTCAGCAAACCTAAGAGACAACTAAGAAATGTCTGCTAATAATATTAAGCATCCACACTCAAAACTAGAACACAGGCTAGTATAGAATGGAGTTGAAATTAAAAAATAAGAACTGCACCAGAATAAAAGATATTTCTCTGAGATTTAAAAGGGTGTCACCAACTCCCTAGTGAAGAAATATTAGATGCTAATGCCAGTAACATTTTGCACATTATTTCAAGTTTGCTGAATTTCATATTCGTGCATGCATATATGTATCCATGCTCTAGTTACCTATAGAATGTACAGCTGAACATTCAAGTAATATCTTGTTGTCTATCAGTTTTTACATACTTGCAAAGTAACTTTTCACATTAGTGTATTGGGCTGACCCCATAGGCCAGACAGACATTGGAAATACCTGTTTTTAGATTCTACACAAAGTGTTTCTAAACTGCTGAATCCAAAAATAAGGGAAACTCTGGACGGTGAATACACACATCACAAAGCAGTTTCACAAAGAGCTTCCAAATCGTTTTTTTCATGAGATATTTATCTTTTCACCATTTAGATTCTTATCTCCCCTTAGGAACTCTGGAGGTGACGCCAAGTTTACAAATACTCCCCAAGTCCACTCATCTACGCACATGTTTGTTCCTTTTCCATCGTGAGCTGAAACGGCACCTCTAGATCTATCAACACAATAAACTCCAAACAAAATTGTGAGATTCTGGTGGCCAAAGGGGCACACTAAGCAAGTACCCTTACACAGAGTATCTGCCCAGGCTGCAGCTCACTACAGAATGCAGGTTGCATGCCTGAACATCACCTCTGCCTCAGTATCCTACAGTTTGGGGTAGCACGCCTGGAGAATGAAGAACAGAGTATAAAAATAAAGATCTGGCTAACATATCTCAATTATAAGCAATATTCCTAATTGTTGTAAAATTTTAGGGATTGATTTTGGTGTAGCCATTATTTAATACCTTTTTAACAGGATTTGTGCAGGAAAACACACCAAAAGCACTTTATTTTAGAAGACGATCTCATAGGTATTAGGGAGCCAAATAGTTTCTATTAATACATATAAAATTAGAAAAATCTGTATTTTCAAGTTACTTAATCAGTATTTTCATACATACAATGATAGGATATGAATCCACTTCAGGTATTACTTGTGTATTTTATAATGATACATGAGCAAAATGTCTCTAGGAAATCAAATGAAGAATAAAAGGTGCAATGGTGTCACACTTTGCACTGAGCTATATTTAACATAAAAGACTTTCAAAAAATCTATGTCAGTTCATCTCTATGACTGATTTAAGGAAAATGCATTATAAAAATTTGAAAAGATAATCGCTCAGCAAGAAGAAACTATCTGCATACACACATGTGCACACACTCTGTAAGTTTAACTAGCCATGAAAAAAAGTGTTACCAGAAACGAGGAGGCCATACAGGCACAGAAAGATAATCAACATGTTTCAGCCCAATGCCCCAAGAGAGTTTAATACCAATAGACTCTTTCTAAAAGACATTTTACAGGCAGAAGAAAAATATAAACCTCCTACTAGTATCTGAGATGTAATAGGAAACTCAAAAATATGTGGATAAGTCAACAAAACAAAATTGTCTGAATAAGATAGTAGTAACAATCCCTGAAGAGTGAGGTTAAAAAAAAAAAAACAAAATAGAAATAAAATACAGACCAATCTAGGACATGTATCAGGATCAGGGAAATCTCAGTTAAAGTGTCAAACATGGTCTTAGCCAGGTGTGGTGGCTCACGCCTGTAATCCCACAACAAAGGGAGGCCGAGGTGGGAAAATAACTTGAGCCCAGGAGTTCAAGACCAGCCTGGGCAGCATAGTGAGACTCTGTCTCCACAAAAAAAAAAAAAAAAAAAAAAAAAAACAATTAAGTGCCACAGTCTTATCTCTGGATGCGTAAGATTAAACATATTGATTAACGTTTCGCTTCAGTAAGTTCAAGTGTACTTGTACTTTTATCTCAAGTAAATACTGTAAGAACGGGAAAGGAGTAGATAAATCACATGCTATTGAAGGGGGAGAAATAGAATGAGAGAAAACATCTATCTAAATATGGTTTAAAAAGACCAAAATATTGTAGAGTATTAAGAACAGAATAAGATGTTGGAATAGAAAAATGTTAACAATACAAATATAAACAAAAAAGCTGATGCATCTGCATATACAGCTAACAAAATACACTTAAAATTAGTAACCAGTAATAGATGCAAAACATGCATAATAATCAAATAGTCTGGAGAACGTAACAACAGTAGGCAGAAGGATACCGTCACATGAAACACAGAAAATGGAACCGACAGAACGAAAACAAAAACACAGAGAAGTTCTCCTTTGTAGTGGGAATCTAAGCAGACATCATTAGTGACAAACCAAACCAAAAAAAGAAAAGCAGAAAAGATACAGAACAATCAGCTTAACGCATGCTCTGCAAAATGTGTAAACACATATATACAGCTATATATGAATATATGAATATAACCCAAAACAAAAGATTGCATATTATTTGGAAACTTCTAATGGTTGATGAGTCAATAAAAATGTATAAGGATAGTGCTAGGGACTGAATTGTACCCCCATAAAATTCGTATGTTGAATCCCTAACCCCCAGTGTGATAGTATTCACAGATGGCACCTTTGGGAGGTAAACAGGTTTTGATGAGGTCGAGGTCATGACGGTGGGACTTTCATGATGGGACTAGCGCCCTTCAAAGTACAAACACCACGGCACTCGTTCCCTGCATCTGCCATGTGAGAACACAGCAAGACGGCGGCTTTGCTGCTACCCTACTTGGTTCATCAGCCCATCTACGGTATTTTCTTATGATACCCTAGCAAACTAAGAAAGATAAAAAATATTTATAACAGAATAAAATTCTATATGTCAAAATATTTGGGATGTAACTAAGGCAGTATCCAGTTAAGTGCCTTATCATGTTAAATGTTTATATCAGATAATTAAAAGACTACATTAATTAGCAGCCGAGCATTCAAATTGAAAACGAGAAGAGGATTACAGAATTTCTCAGAAGAAAACAAAGTACAAATAAACTATATTCAGAAATTAAAAATGGACATTAGAAACCTGTGGAAAGATTAAATATATTTATGTTTTTCTGCCAATAAATTTGAAAATCAAGATTAAATGCTCATAGTCCTAGAAGTAACTCACCTAAATTCAATCAAGACAAAGATAAAGTTGTTATAAACATTAAAGAGTTAGCTTGAGAGTATAATTTATATTATCACAAAAAGGCCAAGAGTATGTTCCATGATTTCTGCTGAATGTTTCAACAACACAACGTACCAATTGTAACATTTATCACACACAAATAACTTCAAAATATAGATAGAAAACACTTCCAAATCATTTCATGCATTTTATACAACTGTTGGTTTTACCCCAGGAATGCAAATTTAATTCAACATTAGGGTGTCATTTAGGTAGTTCACAACATTTATAGATTAAAGAAGAAATATCACTTCATTATCTACGTGGAAGCAGAAAAAAATCATTTAATTATTGAACATTCATTAGTTATAATTATAAACAGAAAGAACCCGACAGAGGGTATCTTTTTTTTTAAAGTTCAAAGATCTAGAACAAGGTAGGATTCCCATTACCGCTTGTGTTCAACATTTGACTGGAAGTCCTAGCCACAAAAAGACAACTTCAAAGTGGTGTAAGTATCAGAAAAGATAAATCTAAACTGTCACATAAGTAAAGGATGACACGACTGCCCAAAGAAAAAAGATCCAAAAACTCAATGGAAAAATTATTAGACATGGAAGAGGTTAGCTGGTGTGTGGATAGTAACTAATTTTTTAAAAGTTAAATCAATTTCTTTACCACACCCACAAAAACTGTATTATTTACATTTTAACAGTTTTGTTGGGGTGTAAGTAAGATACAAAGAACTGCACATACGTAAGGTACACAACAGGACAAGTCTGGACAGATGCAGACACCTGTGGCGCCATTGTCACCGTCGAGGCCATACACATTTCCATCACCTCCCAACCCACCCTCGTGTCTCTGGGTTTTTTGGGGTGAAAACACTCAACATGGGTTGTACCCTCCTAATAAATTTTGAAGTGTACAACATTGCATTGTTCTGTAGGCACTACGTTGCTCAGTAGATCTCTAGAGCTTATCCAACCAGCGTAACTGAAACTTCATGCCCATTCAATAGCTCCACATTACCCTACCCACTAATAAAACCACTACTGTATTCTCTACTTCTGTGCAGCTGACTTGTATAAATACCTTAGATAAACAGAATATGGAATTTACACTTTTGGAACAATGTTTACTCTAGCATCAAAAATATAAAGCAGAAATGAAAACAAAATGAAGACACTAAAAAAAATAGAACTTTATTATTTTCAATAATAGAAAGCTATGTAAAAGCTTTTTTAGCAAAAATGGATAAACTACGGGTTGAGATATAATACACAATTTTATAAATATGTCAATACTATCCAAAGTGATCATAGATTCATTCAAATCCTAATCAAAATTCCAACTTCATTCTTGTGGAATTTGAAATAACTCTTAAAACTCATAAGGAAATACAAAAGGCCAAAAAGGTTTTAAATGCAATTAAAGAAAAAGCCCATCTTTAAAATTTTTTAATTATGTTTATAATTTGTTATATGCCTTATATGACACATAATATACAGTAATAAATCTTTTAAATTTATATCTAAATAATTATTTGGAGGGCACATGTAAAATATTTTAACTAATATAGGTTTAAAAGACCCAGCCTGGGCAACATATGCAACAAACTTAAAAATGAGCTGGGCAGGGTGGCGTGCACCGGTGGTCCCAGCTACTAGGGAGGCTGAAGTAGGAAGACTGCTCCAGCCTACAGTGAGCCATGATCGCACCACTACACTCCAGCCTGGGCGACCGAAATCTTTTCTAAAATTCATAAATAAACAAAAATAAAAGCTCCCCACTTTCACAGCTCTCATGAGCCCTAACGCCTATCTGTCTGCCATCTTTTTTTACACTATGGTGAAATGTTTGGATCCCTGATAAAAGGTATCACAGGATGAGAGCCTGTCTAGTCCCAGTGGCAGCCCTAGACATCTTGAGTTTCTAGTGTTCTGCCTGTTGGGAAACCAAAGCAACATCTCTCAGCAGCAGTTTTGGTAGCAATTGCTGCCATCTCAGACGTGAGAAGGAGAAGATTAAAATTCATGCTATAATTGCATCAGCTGGGCTCTTTGGTTCACTAGCTCCTCTTTGGTTCAACCAATAAGGAGAACCACCAGGAGATGAGAAGGTGGAAGAGAGAGATGAGAATACATGTTACCCTCACCTCAACTACTGCCCTGCTTCCTTCCTGCAGGCCACACTTCCCTGCTATGGCCACGGCTGCTGTCAGGAAGTCTTCTCCTGAAATTGGAGCTACAGCTACAGCTCTCTCCAGAAGGTCTCCAGATTCCCTCAAGACCTTGACGTGGAACTACTCTCTGCTATGCTAACCACAGTGCTTGACCAGGACTTGGTTTTTCCAGCCCCAAATTTTTAATTAGTACCTTTTTTATTCTTTCTCTAATTATCCCACTTGAGTGGACCATCTGTTTTCCATCAGAACTGTGAAAGACAAAGGTTTTTTTGTTTGTTTTTTGAGACAGGGTCTCACACTCCGTTGCCAGCTTGGAATGTAGTGGCACAATCTTGGCTCACTGCAACCTCTGCCTTCTGGGTTCAAGCAATTCTTCTGCCTCAGCCTCCTTGAGTAGCTGGGACTACAGGCATGCACCACCACGACCAGCGAACTTTTGTATTTTTTGTAGAGACTTCGCCACGTTGGCCAGGATGGTCTCGATCTCTTGACCTCATCATCCACCAGCCTCATCTCCCAAAGCGCTGGGATTACGGGCATGCGACATTGCACCCAGCTGACAAACAGTTTTAACACAGTAACTCTTCTTTGCATGAACCTTCCTCAATCATACCACTAAAGGTCCAATTGGGTCTTAAAATGTCCAAGACCTGTCCTGCTCCGAATGAAATTACAGCACTGAAAAGATTAAATCCCCAAAAGTAGAGTTTTTAACGCAATAGTTTAGCACAGAAGTTACGGCACTTAATATAAGACATGATGTATAATTAGGAAAATACGATTTTAAAAATATATTTGGGCTCTGACCTCATGATGGACTAAACTGATCTTTATGAGCTTCCCTTCCACCATAAATACCTAGTGATGCTAATTAAAATACTATATTTTAACAATATAAATAGGCCGGACAAAGGGGCCCAGGCCTGTAATCCCAGCACTTTGGGAAGCTGAGGCGAGCGAAACACTTGATGTGAGGAGTTCGAGACCAACCTGGCCAACATGGTGAAACCCTACATGGTGAAACTCTACTAAAAACTACAAAAATTAGCTGGGCATGGTGGTGCACGCTTGTAATTCTACCTACTTGGGAGGCAGAGGCTGGAGAATCGTTTGAATCTGGGAGGCGGAGGCTGCAGTAAGCTGAGATTGCACCACTGCACTCTAGTGTGGGTGACAGACTGAAACTGTCTCAAAAATTAAAATTAAAATTAAAATTAAAAACTGATCTGGAAAAAAGAAAGGCAGTGAAATTCTCAGGCTGCAATACAAAAACTCGGAATGGAAATACGGAGCTGGTGTTTCAAGGTTCTATAGGAAGTTTGGCCCGTAAGTGGGCCTTATAGACTGGGAAGCCAGGGCTTTACAACCCCTTTGAAGACGGGATGGCCTCAGTTTACATAAAGTCTGAGAGTTTAGGACCGATACCTTGTATGAGGCTAGAAAAATTAAAAGGCAACCCTGCTCATGAGGTAAGGGCAAAGAACCCAGAGGCAGTGACCGTACAGGCCCAGGGAGGCAGAAAGGACACTTCCTATTCATCCAGAAATACAGGGGGAAAACAATCATTTTCCTATTTTAAAAATGATAGTTGAATGCAGATTTCTCATCAACAACAATTGCTTTCCAGAAGACAATGGAATAATTAGTTTCAACACACTCAAGAAAATCAAATACCAGTTTAGAATTCTATACATAGCTAGGTTATCACTCAAAAATAAGATATAAAAGAATGTTTAGGAAAACAGAGAGCTTACCAGCCACTGATACTACTTGAAAGTAATGAAAGATGAACTTACCAAAGAAGGAAATTGAAGCTGGATGAAGGAAGTGGATGCAGAAGGCACAGGTGCACTAAGTTGTTGGTAAACTTGTTGATGAAGGGATGTAATCGTTAACTGCAACAACAAAAAAAAGATTTAAAAATAAGGTGGAATAAAAGTAAAAATAACTTGGGAAGTAAGACGTTTGGAATGTAAGTATTCTAAAGTCCAAGAACATCTCGGATGAGAATCGAGATGGTGATTCATGGTACACTTTATTAAGTATGCAGGTTAAAATTTTCATGAACACAAAAAGCAAAAATATTAAACAACTTACAAACCACTGCAATAGAAGAAGAGGAAAAGGAAGTACACAGAAAACCTAGTTAATACCCTGGATGGCAGCAATCAGTTTTAAAACGGACAAGAAACAGAGGAAGGAGAAGAGAAAAAGCAGCAAAGAAGAAAAGCAGGGCGAAGAGATTATACAACAGAATATCTCAACACAGCTGTAAACATACTACATTTAAATAGACTAAATTTCCTTTTGAATGCACAGACCCTCAGGCTAAATAAGCCATTCATTTATACCTTATTTATTTCAAAAACACATCTAAGAAATAATGACAGAAAACTGTTGAAAGTAAAAAGACAGAAAGAGAAACTTGTGTCTCTCACATAGTCTCTATGTGTCTATCACTACACAGAGAGTAAATTTCCAGAACTGTGAGAAAACATGACCACTTCAGAATTACTGTGGGAGATTTTAGCCTCTCTTTCTCAGACTAACAAATTAAGCAGATAAAAAAAGGAGGTCAGAATTTAGATGATTTGCAATAGAAAAATTTACAAGTTTGATCATTTGAAGATGGTGTGTATTTGTGTGTATGCCCACACTGAACAAATCGAGAATATGCATTGTCTTCAAGAATTCATAGAATCTTTACAACAAATGATCATGGACTTGACCAGAAAGTCTCTACAAAATACATGCAATCATACAGTAAAATATAGATCACAGCCTCTGATCTAAATGTAATAAACATGAAAATCATTAAAAAGCTTAGTTTCATATATTCAATTATATAGGTTGACCATTTTCATATGTTGAAAAAAGCAAATGAAAATAAATTTTAAAAACTGAATGACAACAAAAGTATTACAATTAAAAATGTATGTTATAAAAAGGGAAATTTAGGGCTTTAAATAAGGAAATACCACAAAAAAAATGGGAAAATTTGTGCAAAATATTGAACTTAAGAAGGGTGGAAAAACAAAGGATCAACTTAAAAAAAAAGAGCATACATTACTGAAAATTGAAAAAAATATGAATCTCCTATAAAATCCAAAGTGAGTTACTCAATAAGGTCAATAAAAAAGACAAATCTGTAGATAGTTAACAACGGAAAAGCAGAAACCCATATAAACAATGGCAGAAATAAAAAACAGACATGTTATGCCAATGTATTTGAAAGCTTTTTCAATGCAGTATATTTAGATATAGCAAGTATTTTTATAACATATGAAAATCTTGACGTTCACTCGATGACGGACTTTGGGAAAAGGACCACACGTACATTCTTCACGCCAAAATGTCAGGAATACCAAATCTCTAAAGAATTTTCCATTATTAATAGATTAGTACTTTAAGAGGACAGACATCAAAGCCTACAAGAAGGTAAGACAACCAGAAAAAAAACCACTAGAATGAGTTCCTTAGTTCCTGAGTTCTAATTGGATTGCACGGTGGTCGGAGAGGCTGTTATGATTTCCATTCTTCTGCTGAGAAGTGTTTTACTTTCAATTATGTTGTTAATTTTATAAGTGCTATGTGGTGCTAAGAAGAGCACATATTCTTTTGATTTGGGGTGGAGAGTTCTGTAGATATTTATTAGGTCCACCGGGTTTAGAGCTGAATTCAAGTCCTGAATATCCTTGTTAGTTTTCTGTCTCATTAATCTATTATTGACAGTGGGGTATTAAAGTATCCCACTAACATTGTGTAGGAGTCTGGTCTCTTTGTAGGTCTCTTAAGAACTTGTTTTATGAATCTGGGTGCTCCTTTACTGGGTGCATATAATTTAGGACAGTTTGCTCTTCTTCGTGCATTTACCGACACCATTATGTAATGCCCTTCTTTGTCTTTTTCAATCTCCGTTGCTTTAAACTCTGTTTTATCAGAGACTAGGATTGCAACTCCTGCTTTTGCTTTCCATTTGCTGGGTAAATATTCCTCTATTGCTTTGACTGTGTGTGTCTTTGCACATGAGACGTGTCTCCTGAATATAGCACACCAATGGGTCTTCATTCTTTATCCAATTTGCCTGTCTGTGTTTTTTTAGGCCATTTACATTACAGTTGAATATTGTTACGTGTGAATTTGATCCTGTCATGAGGCTAGCTGCTTATTTTGCAGACTAGATGATGAAGTTTCTTCATCATGTGCATGGTCTTTACAATTGGCATGTTTTTGCAGTGGCTGGTAACAGGTTCCCCCCCCACCCCCATATCTACTGCCTCCTTCAGGAGCTCTTGTAAGGCAGACCTGGTGGTGACAAAATCCTTCAGCATGTACTTGTCTGTAAAAGATTTTATTTCTCCTTCACTTATGAAATATGGTTTGGCTAGATATGAAATTCTGGGTTGAAAATTATTTCCTTTGAGAATACTGAATATTGGCCCCAACTCTCTTCTGGCTTATAAGGTTTCTGCAGAAAGATCCACTGTTAGTCTGATGGGCTTCCCTTTGCAGGTAACCTGACATTTCTCTCTGGCTGCCCTTAACATTTCTTTGTTTCAACCTTGGAGATCTTATGATCACGTACCTTGGGGTTGCTATTTTCAAGGAGTAACTTAGTGGTGTTCTGTGTATTTCCTAAATTTGAATGCTGACCTGTCTTGGTAGGTTGGGGAAGTTCTCCTGGATAGTATCCTGAAGTGTGTTCTCCAACTTGGTACCATTACCCCATCACTTTCAGGGGCCCCAGTCAGTCACAGGTTTGGTCTTTTCAAATAGTCCCACATTTTTTAGAGGCTTTATTCATTCCTTTTCTATCTTTTTTCTCTAATCTTGTCTTCACACCTCATTCAAAACTGCACAACTGCATGGAAACTGAACAACCTGTTTCTGAATGACTAATGGATAAATAACAAAATTAAGGCAGAAATAAGTAAGTTATATGAAACCAGTAAGAAAAAAGAGACAACGTATTAGAATCTCTGAGATAAAGCAGTGTCTAGAGAAAAATGTATAGTACTAAGTGGCCACAGGAGAAAGCAGGAAAGATCTAAAATAGACACCCTAATATCACAGTTAAAAGAACTAGAGAAGAAAGAGGAAACAAATTTAAAAGCTAGCAGAAGACAAGAAATAACTACGATCAGAGCAGAACTAAAAGAGAGAAATGAAAAACCTTTCAAAAAACGAATCAATGAATCCAGGAGCTAGGATTTTGAAAAGATTTCCAAAATAGATGGACCGCTAGCTAGACTGATAAAGAAGAAAAGAGTGCTCGCTTCAGCAGCACATATACTAAAACTGGAACGATACAGAGAAGATTAGCATGGCCCCTGCGCAAGGATGACACACAAATTTGTGAAGCATTCCCTATTTTTTTTAAAATAAAAATTTAAAAAAAGAAGAAAAGAGAGAAGAAGCAAGTAGACAGACAACAAAAAAATGATAAAGGAGATATCACCACTCATCCCACAGAAATACTAATTGCGAAGAGAATACTATAAACACCTCTCTGCAAATAAACTAGAAAATCTCGAAGAAATGGATAAGTTCCTGGACACATACACCCTCCCAAGACTAATCCCTGAATAGTCCAAAAACAAGTTCTCAAATTGAGGCAATAATTAATAGCTTAGCAACCAAGAAAAGCCCAGACCAAATGCATTCACAGCCTAATTCTACCGGAGGTTGAAAGAGGAGCTGGCACCATTGCTTCTGAAACTGTTCTAAACAATAGAAAAATAAGGACTCCTCCCCACCTCATTTTATGAGGCCAGCATCATTCTGATTCCAAAACCTGGCAGTAACACAACAACAAAGGAAATTTCAGGCCAATATCCCTGATGAATGCCAATGTGAAAATCCTCAATAAAATACTGGCAAATCACATCCGGCAGCACATCAAAAAGCTTATCCACCACAATCAAGTCAGCTTCATCCCCCGTAATGCAAGGCTGGTTCAACATATGCAAATCAATAAACATAATCCATCACATAAACAGAACCAATGACTAAAACCACATGAACAACTCAATAGATGCAGAAAAGGCCTTCAATAAAATTCAACATCCCTTTATGCTAAAAACTCAATAAGCTAGGTATTGACGGAACATATCTCAAAATAAGAGGAGCTATTTATGAAAAACCCACAGACAATATCATACTGAAGGGGCAAGCTGGAAGCATTCCCTTGGAAAACTGGTACAAGACACAGATGCCCTCTCTCACCACTGCTATTCAACATAGTAATGGAAGTTCTGGCCAGACCAATCAGGCAAGAGAGAGAAATACACAGAATTCATATAGGAAAAAAGGAGTCAAAGTGTCTGTTTGCAGATGACATGATTATATATTTAGAAAATCCCATCATCTCAGCCCAAAATCTCCTTAGGCTGATAAGCAACTTCAGCAAAGTCTCAGCATACAAAATCAATGTGCAAAGTCACAAGCATTCCTATACACCAATAATAAGACAAGCGGAGAGCCAAATCATGAGTGAACTCCCATTCACAATTGCTACGAAGAGAATAAAATACTTAGGAATACAATTTACAAGGCACATGAAGACCTCTTCAAGGAGAACTACAAACCACTGCTCAAGGAAATAAGAGAAGACACAAACAAATGGAAAAACATTTCATGCTCATGGATCAATATTGTGAAAATGGCTATACTGCCCAAAGTAATTTATAGAGTCAATGCTATTCCCATCAAGCTACCATCAAATTTCTTCACAGAATGAGAAAAACTACTTTAAATTTCATATGGAACCAAAAAATAACTCCTATAGCCAAGATAATCCAAGCAAAAAGAAAAAAGCTGGAAGCATCACGCTACCTGACTTCAAACTATACTACAAAACTACAGTAATCAAAACAGCATGGTACTGGTACCAAAACATATACAGCCCAATGGAATACAATAAAGGCCTCAGAAATAACACTGCACATCCACAACCACCTGATCTTCAACAAACCCAACAAAAACAAGCAATAAAAAAAGGACTCCCTACTTAATGACGCTGCGAAAACTGGCTAGCCATATGCAAAAAAACTGAAACTCACCCTTCCTTACACCTCATACAAATATTAACTCAAGAGAGACTAAAGACTTAAACGTAAAATCTAAAATTATAAAAACCCTAGAAGAAAACCTAGGCAATACCATTCAGGACATAGGCATGGGCAAAGATTTCATGACTAAAACACCAAAAGCAACTGCAACAAAAGCCAAAATTGAGAAATGGGATCTAATTAAACTAAAGAGCTTCTGCTCAGCAAAAGAAAATATCATCAGAGTGAACAGGCAACCTATAGAATGGGGGAAAAATTTTTAATCTATCAATCTGACCAAGGTCTAATATGAAGAATCTACAAGAAACAAACTAATTACAAGAAAAAAACAACCTCATCAGAAAGTGGGTAAATGACAAGAAAAGACATCTCAAAAGAAGACATTTATGTGGCCAACAAACATTTTTAAAAATCTCACCTATGGTTATCAGAGAAATACAAATCAAAACCACAGTGTGATACCATCTGACACCAGTTACAATGTCAATCAATAAAAAGTCTGCAAACAACAAATGCTGGTGAGGACGTGAAGAAATAGGAACACTTTTACACTGTTGGTAGGAGTACAAATTAATTCAATCACTGTGGAATACAGTGTGGTGATTTCTCAAGGATATGGAACCACAAATACCATTTGACCCAGCAATTCCATTACTTGGTATATACACAAAGCATAACAAATCATTCTGCTCTAAACACACATGAACACACGTTTACTGCGGCAGGATTTATAACAGTAAAGACTTGGAACCAACCCAAATGCTCATTAATGATAGATCGGATCAAGAATATGTGACACGTATACACCATGGAATACGATGCAGCCATAAATGAGTTCATGTCCTTTACAGGGACACTGATGAAGCAGGAAACCATCACCCTTAGCAGGTTAACACTGGAACAGAAAACTAAACACTACATGTTCTCACTCATAAGTAGGAGCTGAACAACGTGAATGCATGGACACAGGGAGGGAAACATCACACCCCAGGGCCTGTAGTGGGGTGGGGGCAAGGGGAGAGAGAGCATTAGGATAAATACCTAATGGATATAGAGCTTAAAGCCTAGATGATGGGTTGATAGGTGCAGCAAACCACCGTGACACATGTATACCTATGTAACAGACCTGAATGGTCAGTGCATGTATTCCAGAACTTAAAGTAAAATAATGTAAAAATCATTAAACCCCCTACAATCAATCCTTCTGAATAGAGGTCAGAGTTAAAATTTGGGGATTCTCTTCCATCTCTGACTGTCTGCTGATCTTCAAATTGTTAAGATAAAATGAAGATGACCTGCTAAAGATGCTACAAGAATGCGGAGAGTTACATAAACTGTCTACTTCCATCATGTTAGTTGGTATCACCTGGTTCATGAGGATTCTTCAGTTTCTGTAATCGACTAGTCTCTTTTTTCCTGTTCTTCTCTAAGATGGAGGGCTTAAAATGAGACAGCAACGATGCTGAGCGTCGTACACGTATCATCTAATTTTTAGAGAATCTGTGGTTGACCCCAATTTAGAGATGTATACACATATGAACAACAAAATGATTCCGCAACTAGACCTAGTTAAGTGATGGAGTTAGGTCTGAAAATTAACCCTAACTTCACCCTCAAGTTCTTCATTCTATGCAGTGTCCCGAAAACAACGACAGACAAGGCAAGAGCCAGGGACCGACATATCCTTGCTCTTAGGATTGTCATCCACAGCCCATGACCCTGGGCTTGCCACTGCTTTGACAGAATACCTGGCATATGCAAGTCATTCAATTAATACCGTTAATACTTCTCACCCCTTTGAAGTGAACAGTGACATACAAAAGCTAATTTTTCCATCCACAGAAACTGTTTGAATACATAGTCCTACCAAAACTCCAAGACACATCTAGACTGAATTCCGCCGGTGCCCTTAGTCATAGGGGAAGAGAAAACATGGAGATTTCCTTTTTAAAATGATACTAAATCTGTGGTGCTTCTGGTTTTACAATCTGCTTACTTACTGTAAGGCAGATTCCTGATCACTACCCCAAGAGACTGTGGTTTTGTGTATCTCAGGAACCACCCAGGAATACAACAAACGCCTCAGATGATTCTTAAGTGAGTTGTCTCCATACACTGAGAAACATTAAAACAAAAGATTGAGTCTCAAGGCAGACAGGTTTGTGAGCTTGGTTTCTCAATTCTCACATCTTCACACAAGCAGAAAGGGTAAGCAACTATTAGAACAAAGAAGAGTTATTCTGTACACAAAGTTAGTGAAGGTTCACTTCCCTGATCTCAAATTATTATGGAATATTGACGAACAAAGTGAAATCGCTAATTTGGATAAATTTTTCAAAGTTTTCTGAAAGAAAGTCTCTTGTCTATCTATATATGTATAGAAACCAGAATGAGAAAAATTTCATTTGACGCAATTACAGACTCACTATAGTTTTACCTTTTTATATTTTTATAAAACTCAGCTAAAAGTATATTTTTATAAAACTCAGCCAGAAGTATACTTCAGCTACAAGTAGTTATAAAAAGAATTTCTCAACTCCTTTCTTTCCATCTTCTTATCTTAAAAGTGCCATATGGCACCAACTAAGATAACACATAGGAAGCACTTAAAACAAATCTTACCTGTCACAACAAACATTGCTGTCCCTTCTTAATTTTCACTTCCCTTCATAGGGAATACACTCATTGAAGAAAGGACATTCAATCAGGAACAATTTATCGAGTCTTCTAAAGTAATACACATTGAAATCAAATTCTCCTTCATCAGTAATCACATAAGGAAAATAAGTATTAACATTAGCATTTATAATTACTGTCAATTCACCATTTACAAACTAAACAGATACCAGTTTGAATTTTGATAAAAGACACCATAGCCAACACCCAAACCTTAAGATGACAGGAACCTCTGAAACTTGCAGGAAGGTAGGAAGGCTACCAAAGGAAAAATAATAGGATTTATACATCGGCATATTTGCTGCATCATTTTTTAATTGGAAAATAGGACTGAGAACTCAACATGCTGTCAAGCGTCTTTGGCTACACCTAGAAAAAGGGAAGTAACTTACACAGCAAGGGAAGTTCAAAAGCATACAGAATTTGCCAAACAGGAAAAAAAAATTGTGGAAAAATGTGTCTCCTTGGAGCCTGAGTGAAAGTATGAAAGAGCAAGTATCAAGTCATTCAACCACTATCAAACAAGGAGAATTATTTTATCATGGGCTACAGGAGAAGTAGATGACCCATGAGTACTAGGTCATCTTTCTGGAACTGGAGATAACCTTCTGCAAAATCTCCACTCCAATGTTTCCACTTACATCAAGTCAGGAAAAGATTATTTCTAATGCTATTACTTATGCAAATTATTTGACTTATTACATAAAAGTCAAGTTTCAAATTTAATGACTAGACTATTCATTTCTTCAATGCCTAGGATAAGATCTTTGAGAACCTATGAGCTTTGCTGGATCGCCATCCTAAAAAAAGAGGTTTACAAAAGTTCTTATGTTGCAGTGATGCTACTAATTCTAAAGAGGACAGAAAGGAAAAACGAAATCACAGAAAAATGGAAAAGTTCTAGGAAATCCATTCTAGGAAGAGGAAGAAAAGTTACTAGACAACGGCTAATAAGGTTGAAGAGGGAAAATTTATTTTAACATTTTGATGAACGTCTGTCAAAGAGCAAAAAAGTCACACCCTTTGGAAGCAGACTGATGAGCTCCACCTTAGCTTCCATTTTACATGGCATTTTGCAGAAGCACAGAGGTGCTAAATGACTATTCAAATCACATGGCCAACTCATGATCACAACTGGGCAAACCTTTCAAATGTCCTAGTTTCAACTCAACAGTCACTTACTTATCAAATGGTAGCAGGAACTAAGGCAGAAAACAGACAGAAGGGGTGGGAACAGATTAGTAACCGAATGATGGTAATGTTAGGTGGAGGAACACAGGAGTCACACAAGGACGGAGGGCTGCCTCACAGCAAAGGAGAGCAGGGTCACATGCAGAGAAGCCAAGGACGTTTTCGGAATTAGGGTCTGCAGAGACCAGACTCGAAGTCTAGACGGACACATTAACCGTCAGCAAAGGAGAAGGACAAAGAAGAAACTCGCACTCCAGGTAAAGAGAACAACTGAAATCATGGAGGTAGAAAAACAGGAATATTTAGAACACGGCAAGCAGGTCAGTCTGGTTATAGTAGAAAAGGATCAAGTAAAAAGCTTGAAACCAAATGGTGGCACACTTTTATACTAAGCTGGCATGGATAAAAACCATTAGAAACTTTAACAACATTAGCTTGACGGGCTGGGAAGAGAAGAAAATAGAGAGAGAGACAGCTCTTCCAGTCATCCAGGAATAATGAAGATGTAAGAAAGCCAAGATCCAGACCAAAATGAACCTTGGTTAGGAATTTTTCAGCAAAATACTTTTAAAGATTCAGAAAAAGATTTTCTTAAGTGCATTAAATAATGGGGCAAGGGGGCAGTACAATGAGAGCACCTCCTTTGCTGGAATCTTCAAAGACTGTCTACTAATTATGAGATATTTGAAGGTGTAATGAGAATCACAGCTAGTGACTATACACACACACATTCTCACTCTTCCCTTCCAACCTCAGAGACGAGTTTAATACTCAGTCTGTATACTGAGGTATATTCATTTTTTAGGCAGCCAGAGAAAGGGTGAAGCCAACACTTAAAATTTATAGGTATACCTTCTAGAAACCAAAATATTAGGAAGTATCTGTACATATTAATTAGGCAGACACTGGTCTGATGAATCCTGGGATAAAGTGCTTCTAATGTAGCCAGACTCCACACAGGAAGAACACTGATCAAAATGCACCTTCTAAATTCTAGTTTCACGTGTGCTAAATTGGTAAATACCAGAGAAAGAGCAGGGAAGCAAGGAAAGATTATACCTCAGTCCAGCAGAGATGCACTGGATGGACACCTCTGACACGGGAATCGAGTAAAACAGAGGAACACTAACTGACACCAACAGCTCGGTGTCTGGTTTGTCAAAAGTCCAGTTGTTTAACTTATAGGCTCATAAATGAGCTTTCAGCCCAGAACATATTATGACCTAACTTGTGCGAGCTCTTGTGTATTTGCTCTTTATGTTTCTAATATGCTGCTGCGCTCACTTGTAGTTTTACTGACTGTTAAGAACTTGAGCCTATTTGACAAAAGATCAAACAAAGTGCTACTAATTATTTTAAGGAAAAGTGAAGTAGAAAAGATAAATACATTACTTCGGATTATACATGCAGAAGAATTAGATTCTCTTTTTAAAATACAAATTTGATGACTATGTAAAAAAATAAACTATCACGTATAAGAAACAATTTAAGACAAAACGAAGAAAATGAAAAGTGAAAGTTGAAGATATCAGAATGATAGAGTATGACAATATCTGTATCAGAAGAAGCTGAATTCAAGAGACAGATATTTTATGTCATAAAGAGGCGTGTTTTGTATTAAAGGACAATCTATAAAAGTGATGCATCCTGAATGTCTATAGATCAGATCACATAGCATCAAAGTACAAAAAGCAAATGCACTCACAAAGCTGATAGAAGAACAGGAACACGAGACACATCATCCTCCAGCACACACCAAGTGGTCAAAAAAAAGATGGAGAGCATTAGAAAACCAGAACTAATAAGGGTGATTTAATATCTACTAAACTTTAATATTTCTAATTTTAATTCCTACAAGCCCCAAATATACTTCCTTTTAAGGGCCTAGCGACATTTCCAAAATATTATTTATGGGTATAATAAAACGCTAGCTCAAGGAAAGAGAGCTAAACCAACAATATAGAATAAAGAGCTCTTCAGGCCCTAGTATTTATGAGAAATTATGTGACACTACAGTATAAAGTGACATTACAAATCTAAGCAGATAAATTAATAAGTAGGCAATATGAGTTAATCATGTGGGGAAAATAAGCCAGATTTTCAACTAAGTCCATATCCAACAAAAACATTTGGTTAATGAGTTGAATTAAACAAAAACACTAGCAATAAAAACTGCTGAATATTTACAACAAAGGAAAGCTTTCTTTCTGCATAAAACAACCAAGGAAAAAACCTTTAAACATAAGATTTATGTATTTGGATATGTAAGATTTAAAGGCTTCACTTTCCAATAAAAATATGAAACTGAGAGGCAAAATGTAAATGTATGAAAAAAGTTACTCGTTAGTCTGTAAAGAACCGCCATCAATTACTAAACTGTCGCCTATCCCAGCCTAAGATGAACAGTCTATAGAAAGGCAGTTTAATGGGGGGGAGGGGGGGGAAAAAAAACAAATCTTTATAATATTTATAAAGAAGCAAATCAAAACAATTAGATTTGATTTTCATCCATAGGTGGTAATCAATCTATGTATTTATTCCTAAATAATCAGAAGGCAAATCTGTTCAGTTTATTGAGAATCATTTCCTAAGTACAAATCCAAGGCCCTGACATTTAAATATCCTCTTTACATGTAAATTTCACTTTTCTAAAGTTATCACAAGAGAAGCAAGTTAAATGTAAGATCTGTGGCCTGGCTTGGTGGCTCACGCCTGTAATCCCAGCACTTTGGGAGGCCGAGGCGGACAGATAACCTGAGGTCAGGAGTTTGAGGCCAGCCTGGCTAACGTGGTGAAACCCTGTTTCCACTAAAAATACAAAAAAAAAAAAAAAAAAAAAAAAAAAGAAAGAAAGCAAGCAAGCCAGTCATGGTGGTGCACACCTGTAATCCCAACTACTGGGGAAGCTGAGGCAGGAGAATCACTTGAACCTGAGAGGCGGAGGTTGCAGTGAGCCAGGACCATGCCATTGCACTCCAGCCTGGGCAACAAGAGTGAAACTCCATCTCAAAAATAAATAAATAAGGATTTGTTTGTAAACAAACTAAACAGCTAACAGTATGTTGGTTTATTAAGTTACAATAAATAAAATACTAAATAGAACAGTATTTACTTTTAAATTGATGTTGCAGAAATATTTAATGCCACGAACTACATATTCTGAGACAAGAGATAGATTGATATTCAAACACTTAATTTTTGTGAATGTAAAAATGAGGTGATAACAGTAATTATTTCTAGTTTGACACTATTTCATTTTCTTTTTATCTAAACGTTTGTAGAATAAGCACATAGAAGCTAAAAACTTTTCACAAAACCACCTAAATACTACAAAATTAGGTCATGTAACTTTTGTGTAATGAAATGCTATCCAAGTGTTAAAACTTTATCACAAAGAAATGTTTAATATGGAAAAGCATTTATGAAATGTTAAGAAAAAATTGACTAAAGTCATATGTAAGATATCAATTTTGCAAAAATAAAAAGTACAGACATAAACATTTCTAAACAGCTAGATTGATATGCACAAAAATATTGACAATGGTTATATTTGGATGGGAGAGGTACTATAGTGACAGAGGGTCTTCTTTTTGCTTGACCAAATATTCGACAGTTAACATTACTTTGGCAATTACTTTTGTATTAAAAAGATTTTAGGCTTGAAGCAGTGTCTTATGCCTGTAATCCTAGCACTTTGGAAGGCTGAGGATTGCCTGAGTTATTTTTATATATATAAGTTATTTTTAAGATACTCAAGATGTTTAGTAAACCTAAGTTGGAGAAAACATATTTAAAAACTTTAACAGCTAGTTCTGTTGTGCCTTTTTTATATAAAAATTATAATTTTTAGCCTAAAAAGAACCCTTTTATTACAATCTAGTGAGTGACACAAAATAAAACATGAGTGACATTATGCAAGCAGTAATGTCTAAGTTCCCACTTAAAATATTTACTTATTTAAAAAAATGAGAACAATGATATATTACTGTTTTGATGATACATCCCAATCCCACAGCTGCTGTAACAAATGACTGCAACCTTCGTATCTGAAAACAACGGATTTATTACATTTCAGTTCTGGAGGTCCTAAGTCCAAAGCGTGGCTTACCAGGCTAAAATCCAAGTGCCCCCAGGCGGCTCTCCTTATGGACTTCCTTTCTGCCTTTTGTGGCAGCCCGCATTCCTCGGGTTGTGCCCTGCCCCTCCCTCCTTTGCAAAGCCAGCTATGCTTGTCAAGTTTTTCTCACATTCAATCACTGATTCTTCTGCCTTCCTTTTCCACACATAAGGACAATTCTTATTACTTTGGGCCCACCAGGATAATCCAGAAAAATGTCCTGATTTTAAGGTCTCCTGATCAGCAAACTTATTTACATCTGCACGCTTACTTCTCTCTTGCCATGTAAGACAACTGTCACAGGTTCCAGGACTTAGGCAATGTACATAAATGGGGTCCGCCACTCATCACAGATGACTATAAATATTTGCAATCAGTGGATACCAGTTCCACTAACTGAAAATAATTTATTGAACCCTTGCTCAGTTACGCCAACTATTCCTGTATTGAGGACACAACGTTCACAAAATAGAAGTAATTCTTCAAAGAGCCATTACAAACATTATAGTACTAATATCCTCATTTTCCACCTGCTTCAGTTTTTTGCTTTGTGTGCATACTACATAGAACAACTTTGAATTCTGCAGGTAAATAATTACAAATG
Organism: Saimiri boliviensis; assembly: GCF_048565385.1. Taxonomy (NCBI): domain Eukaryota; kingdom Metazoa; phylum Chordata; class Mammalia; order Primates; family Cebidae; genus Saimiri; species Saimiri boliviensis. The sequence goes on from NC_133467.1 coordinate 2,618,514, forward strand.
ACAAAATATTGTGACCTCAGAATTCGGTCACTCATTTGAAAAGTGTTATTAAATATTCCCATGGACTGGGAATCATGCTAGATGCAAGAGATAAACCAGAAAAAAAAAAAAGGTCTCTATTCACTAGTGGTAATTTAAAATGTGAAGAGTTACGAATGAGATGACAGGAGATTTGTTGCAAATTCTGGCAAGAGAAATTAACATGCATAAAGTGCTAGTCCAAAAAAAATGTCTTATTCTGGAAAGGCTACTTTGTCCCATTTGGCACTTTTTTAAGGAATATATTGTTTTACAAGTGCGTTGACTTTTTTTTTTGAGATGGAATTCCGCTCTGTCTCCCAGGCTGGAGTGCAGTGGTGCCATCTTGGCTCACTGCAACCTCTACCTCCCAGGTTCAAGTGATTCTCCTGCCTCAACCTCTCAACTAGCTGGGATTACAGAAACACACTGCCACCACACATGGTTTTCTTAATTTTTTTTTTTTTTTTTTTTTTGTATTTTAGTAGAGTCAGGGTTTCACTGTGTTGGCCAGGCTGGTCTCAAACTCCTGAGCTCAGGCAATCCACCCACCATGGACTCCCAAAGTGCTAGTATTACAGGCATGAGCAACCATCCCTAGCCATGTGTTGGCTTTTAATAAAGGTTTTTATTCATCTACACATGTACATGTAGATATGTATACATCTACATAAATATATATAAGATATATGCACATAACGCTTAGTAAAAGCTGAATCAAAGCTCTGAAACAGCTCACTAAAACTTGGCTGTCATAGAATTGCACTCTGAAAACCACTGCTTCAGTTATATAGGATAAGCTTATTCTATTCTTAAAAGGAGAGTTTTTCATGTAATCATAGTTTTCATATTTTCTCTATTTTTCCTAAATGTATAATACATTCTGGAGCTGGCTCGAGATTTTCTTCTTCTGGGATGGGGACATAGTTCTAGAAGAGTGAGATTCTAATGTTTATAAATAGCATTTTGAAGCAAGTCTTACAAAGATTTGCTCTCTCATCAGATTATCATTAACAAGACCAAAAGAATTTAGACCGTAGCGTTCTCTCTGTATATATAGAAAATATCCCTATTTGCCATTGAGAATCACTCAATAGGCTGGAATTGAGAAAGAGGGTGACCAACTCTTTTCAGTTTGCCTAGATTTTCTAGATTGTAAAACAGAAAGTCCTACATCCAGCAAAACCCCCTTAGTCCTAAGCAAACCAGCCTGGCTAGTCATTCTAACCCAGACCCTAGGCATTTTGAGGTGGAGAAGAAAAATAGTGCTCACAGCTCTCAGTAAGGAAAGGAGGGTACCATGGAGGGCAGGGCTTCCCCTCCCTCCCTCAAGCAAGACACCTCATAGTAAATCTGGTAGGGTTACGGGGTCAGACAGTTGGAAACACTGATAATCACTTTCTTCGTCCATCCTTTCTCCATGTTGTGGATTCTGAGCTGAAAAAGAGTAGCCTATTGGCTGTGTGCAGTGGGTCACGCCTGTAATCCCAGCACTTTGGAGGGCCAAGGCGGGTGGACTGCCTGAGCTCAGGAGTTCAAGACCAGCCTGGGCAACACAGTAAAACCCCAGCTGACTAAAAATACAAAATTAGCCAGGCATGGTGGTGCATACTTGTAATCCCAGCTACTGGAGAGACTGAGGCAGGGAATCACTAGAACATGGGAGGCAGAGGTTGCAATGAACCCAGATCGCACTCCAGCCCAGGCAACAAGAGTGAAACTCCATCTTGAAAACAAACAAACAAACAACAACAACAACAACAACAAAAGGGTAGCGCATCAAAAAAGCCCACTGCAGCAGGGGTGGAGAAGGGAAGGGAGGAGCAGTGGACTACAGGATGCTTCAGACATTCAGGACCTATAGTCTGCAGAAGCCAATTTGAAAGAGACCAGATCAGTGGTTATATCAGCCACAGGTTTCTTCTACAAATGCCCATGGGGAAAAGCAGATAAAGGTATTACCCCAAAACCAGAGGAGACTCTAAGGGCATTTTATCCACAGACTTCAGTTCTTTGGCCTCATCACGCAATTGCATAGGCCATAATCCTTCCCTGCCAGGTCCTGATTAACAGAAGAGCAGTTTTTCTCTAAGAAAGACTGGGTATTATCCAAATCAACTGCCACAATTAATCTTTAAAATCATATTGTTTGTAGACAGAACCCACCGTACTTCCTCTGCTCGTCTGAGTTACAGCATGAGTTTCACGTGCAATCTTGCTAGAAGTGTACAGCTACACAAGGCTAACAGCTAGCATTGTAAGAATCCCCAGTCGAAAGAGGCCACCCAAAGTGAGCACATACGGTTTTCTAACAGTAGCAAACTTGTGTAGCATTTTTAGTCAGTCATCAACCATTTAAGTGCCTTAAGGATACTCACCCAGCACTGTTACTTGGTTCTGTGCTTCATGTGGCAAAGAAATAAGCTAACAGCTCTTGTTCATAGTTTTTTCACTAAAATCGAGTTCATCTCCAATCTCCTACTCTCATTGGATTTATTGGTCAAGCTTTACCCACTGCACTGAAACTAAAAGGAAAAAGCATCTTGCTGATTCACATACCTACTCAGATGCTTCAGCAAGCTGGCTGCCCAAGAGACCTTTAACAGCTCAGACCCCCTTTCAAACAGCAGTGAATCTCTTTAAATCTAGAGGATTATGTTTTTGAAAGACTGGAATGAGGAAAATCCTCTTTAAAAAGAAATCCTCCTAAGACACCATAAATCCAAGTGCCAGGATTTTTGCCTGATTTACTACAGTCAAGGCATTTATATTACTTACTCGAGATATATTTTACTTATTTTTATGAAATATATTCTCCTAGAGGCCCAGGTGTCAAGCACATTTTCTTCTCCCCAAAACTGTAAATTAAGTTTTTAAAACCTTCTGAAAATACACTAGTTGCAGACCAGGAACTGTCCTCCTAACACAACCATGCCTTTGCAGCCGTCCATCTACTCTGCACGGTGCAGTACAATGGCACTGCAGGCAGCCAGATCACTTTTGTCACCAAGAAAAATGGTTACCTTTGTAACAGAACGTAAAATAAATCAGTACCCAGTTACTTCATCCAGAGAAGTCAAACTGGAACTCATACTCACCGAAAAGTCAACAAGTGCTGACACAATCAGGAGGTTGAGAAAAATCAAGTAGTAATGATAAAAGAGGGTTGCCTGCCAAGCGTACTCACAAAAAGCAAACAAGTTTTGACATTTTTAGTGAATTCTCACTGAAAGAGGACACTTTCGTTGGATAACACCCAACGGATTGTAGTGCCAAGATCAGGAGATTGCTTAAGGAAGTGACCCAAACAACTCTGTGTGAGTTCTGGCTGCGCTGTTACCACTGGTCCAGATGCCTGCTGATGCTGGCCAGCGTGAAGGCTGCAGGGTGTTTAAGGTCTGGATCTGAGGGAACGAAATACGGCTAACAGCTCCAGCGGTGCAACAGAATTAGAAAAGCTATGACTAAACTCTCTAAGATTATGAAACTGTCATCTCTAGACGGTCTTCACTTTTTTATTCAATGAAACACATACTGTTATAACCAACAGAAAATCTAAACGTAAGTGGAGAGTACACAGGGAGTCATTCTAACAGTGAGCAAACTTGAGAAGAAATACTCTCTAAGACAAAGGATTTGTAAGTACTTACAAAGTGTATCATGAGAGGAAAGCTTTTGAGAAAAATGTCTACCTCACTTTTTAATGTACGGGAAATTCAACATGGATTTATTTAACAACATCAGATTCTTATAAGACAAATTATTATTTAAAAAATAGACTGCACTAAATTCTTTTATCAAAACAAAGATCCTACATTACAGAAAGCAACACACATTTTATATCTCTGTAAATTTGTACCACCAAATATTAGGCTGCTTTGTTGTCAGGTATGCAATTATCCAAGCAGGCAGCTGTACAAAGTCCCCAAATCTCGTCTTCTTTGAAACAGGGTAATACTCAAATCTTTTCAGAGGTATCGCTCTCTGTACTATTCTATAGCCTCCCAAAGGACAATTATCTTGCCCAGTTCTTTATATATATTTTTATTATATGTATATAAATACACACACATTTGCATTTTTTGTATTCACTTGGAATTGTGTGTTTAGTCCTGACTTAATCTATCCCATAATGGTTGGTCACACTCAATCCTAACTCAAATGTAGTAGTGACTCAAACTAGACCCATGACTACCAATTTGACTTCTCTGGATGGAACAGCTGGATACTGATTCTTATTTTACTGTCTGTTACAAAGGTAACCATTTTTCACACACACACACACACACACAATTAGGACTTTGAATGAAAGAAATACATAGATTGGCAAACACAAGGCTATTCATACCCTAAAACTATGTTAAATTTTACACAAAAAAATTTCAACTATTCACTTCGAGAAGTTTATGTAATGGCAAGGGTTTAAATTTTAAAAATTCTAAAGATTTTTGATACTGTGTTCTTCATTCATTTGCTTATTTTAGAGAAGTGGCCTCTCTCAAAGCGGCACAGAAAGGATACCTAGACAGCTCTTTACAGCTTGCATTAATACAAATAAATTTTGTCTTTTTTACTAGAACTCTGAGTTTCCCATCTACCTTATCATGGGTCTAGTATGAGGCACTATGGTTGAGGCAGGATGGAGTGTGACCAACCACTATGGAATAGGTTACATTAGAAATAGATTACAATAGAAAATGTCAAATCTTTTTTTATTTTTAAAGTATTTTCATTTTTTTGAGACAGAGTCTCACTCTGCCACCAGGCTGGAGTTCAGTGATGCAATTCTACTCACTGCAATCTCTGCCTCCCGGGTACTAGTGATTCTCCTGCCTCAGCCTCCCAAGTAGTTGGGATTACAGGCAGGTGCCACCACACCCACATAATTGCACATTTTTAATAGAGATAGGGTTTCACCATGTTGGCCAGGATCGTCTTGATCTCCTACCCTCGTGATCCACCTATCTCAGCCTCCCAAAGTACTGGGCAGGCCTGAGCCACTGCGTCCAGCAGAAAATGTCAGATCTAAAGGTGCCACGGGCAGTCAAAAACAGGTCCTGAAACAAAGGGTCTTGGACCCAGGTCAGTAAAATGGAGATGGTTGGTGAGGGTGGGGTTTGGGCCCATGAACCAGAGTGGAGCCAGGGAAGATGTCCTATGGCATTTATTCACGCAGGGAAGATCCTGGAAAAGTAATCAATTCACATGGGAAGACCTGGGAAAAGGAATCAATTCACACAGGGAAGACCCTGGAAAAGGAATCAGTTCACACAGGGAAGACCCTGGAAAAGGAATCGAATTCACACAGGGAAGATCCTGGAGAAGGAATGTGGGCCTAGCCCTTCAGGAGGGAAGGAGCTTCTTGGGAGCCTGGCTGCTCACTACTCACAGTAGGCTGACGTCACCTTCTTTTGGTGGCAGTCCCTTAGATTTGCCTCTTCTTCCATTTTCTAGACCTTTTCTCTCCATTACAGAGTTGAGTGTCTCATTCTCCCGAGTTCTGAACGCACTATCATCATGGGGCTCCCAAAGACCCATCTCACGTTTTGCTTCTTGTAGTCCCCATTTTCCCATTTCTTCCACGGACATATTCTAACGTGTTTACCTGTAGACGTTTGGATGTGTTCCTGAATAAATGGGAATTTATTTTCTACTTTCTTCTGTTTCTCACCATTTGTTCAGAACTGTTACTAAGCTCCATCCATATAACTGTCTGTTCATCTAGCCCACTGCATAGAGGTTCTGCTTCATTCTCCATTTACTACATCCACATCTTAGCATCCACTCCGTAACTGACTGCCTTCAGTTCTCACCATCACAACCAACGCTGCAATGAACAGTCTCAGACATGTGTCCCATGTATCTGTTAAAGAATGTGAGACATGAGTCCAGAAGTAGAAGTTCGGGTTGAAGGATACTTAATGTGACATAATGCTAAATATAACAAGGTAGTGACTGCCACAATCAACTCCTCCCAGCGTCATGTGAGAGTTTCAATATTCTTACATGCCTGAAAAGGCCGGCACTGTCCATCTTTCTAATTATTGGCACCAAAAAGGATCTGCAAAGCATGGCCTATTGGCCAGCCACTTGCTTTTATAAAGTTTTACTGCAACACAGCCATGCCCATTTGTTTATGCATTGTCTAGGCTGCTTGAATGCTACTATGACAGGGTTGAGTAATTGCAAAGGGGCAGTATGGCCTGCGAAGCCTCAAGTATTTACTATCTGGCCCTTTAAAAAAGAAATGTGATGACTTCTCAGAGTGTTCACTGTTGTTTTCGTATTCATTTCTCTATTATTTGAATTTGACATCCCCTTGATACAGGACAGGCAAGCCCCCAAATTGGGGTTTAGCCCAGGAAAATTCTTGGCGTCCTCCAGGAAAGAACTTAATGGTGGGTCAGTGCTGAACAGCAACTGTTATTGAAGCAGCAGTTCTGCTCCTTGTAGAACACGGTTAACCATCGGCAGTGTGCCCAGAACAGCAGCCTAGAGGCAGTCCAGCACTCAATCATATTTATACCCCACTTTTAATTATATGCAAATTAAAAGGCAGTTTATGTAGAAATTTCTAGGATGAGAGTGGTAACTTCCAGGTTGTCTCATCGCTGCCATGGAAAGAAGTGTCAATTTCTGGGCGTTGCCATGGCACACTGATGGGCCTGTCTGACAGGAAGGTGCATCTGCCCCAACCTGTTTACGCTAATCCTCAATTTGGTCCAATGTCTAAGCCCCTCCTCCAGAGCTGAGTTCAGCGTCCTACCTCTCAGCTTTATATAATTGATGGCCTTCTGATTTTCCTTAGTAACCTATCTATTCGTACCCTTTTGGATTTCTTTTTCTTGTTGATACAAAAGAGTAAGTTATATTCACAAAGTAGCTCATCAATATTAGATTTGCAAATATATTCTTCATCCTGTTGGCTGCATATTGTGTATGTGGTGACCTTCACAAAAGTGAAAACCTTAATTTTGGTATCAAATTAAAGTGCCACCTTACAGTTGATGACTGAGGTTAAAAAGCCCTTCACCACACAGTACTGAACTTTCTGAAGGGTTTTTGGTTGTTGTCTGATTGGTTTTCTGCACTGATCAAAATAATATTTCCTTTGCTCTATTAATGCAATGAATTATGTAAATAAATTTCCTGAATTTCTAAATTTCTATAATTCTTTGATACCTGAACTAATTAATAAGGTTTCTATTAGTCTTCTATGATGTATATTATTATTCTCATACTTGGTTGTAAACTAACAGAGAAAAATACGCACTCCATGTTGTAGAAGTCTAATAAACCTGTTAAAATTATAAACCTAGAAAAAAGATTGTCATGGCCTCTATGAAATGGCTTCCAATTATAGTGTTAGACCAACTGTATAAATTTCAGCTGTTCACTTTCTAGATAAATTAATTTTATTTAATCAAAAATAAACTTTGGTATCTGACAAGAAACAGACGACATAGGTAAAGATTCATTTGCTGGCAGAAACAGTCTCTAGGAAATAATCATTTGAGGTTTAGTGGAGCCCCATAAGATACTGCATAGCTTAACAGTCCTCCTCTCTTCACACTGATTTCTTCTCTAGGGGATCACCAGGGTCAACGGGTGCTGCTCCCAGCTAGCCTCATGTAAATTCTCGCTTCCAATCACTCTACCTATCGTCAGCAGAGACAGCCCTCCTCAGGCCTAGCACTTTCTTCTATGCCATACTGGGTGTGCCAAGAATTCAAGGTCCTGACCACTCTTTATTCAGTCCATTTCTCAGGGCTGTGTTTGCAGCGAGCAACCCTGACAGAGGTGGTTAGCCTCTGCCCCTAGACAAAGACCAAGCTGCATTTACTATATATAAAGGCAGTAGACCATCCCAACTTAGCACTCCTCAGCCACAGTACCAACCCACTGTGTGCTTAGCATACATCTGGGCCAAACTGTGGCAGTTCCGTAGGAACTGGGAGCAAGGGGTGGCAACACAAATACACCGATACCCCTGCTGCTTGTTAGGTCACAAAGTCCTTTATGTCTTTATCTGAATCTATGAGTATTCTATTTTCTGCCAGCATCCAGGAAATAGTAACAGGTGAACTTATTAGCTTTGTAAGCAGAAGAAAATCAAATCATAGACACAATGTCTATGGTATTTAAATTTTAGCTTCTACTCTAGCCAAATAAAAATCTTCTTAAAAACCTTAAAACATGAACTAAAGAGCATTACAGGAAATCTTTAGATATCTATATTCTTTTATTCTTCCCTCAGTTCATTCAATTAAAAAAAAAAAAGTCTAAGGATTCTTTTTTTTTTTTTTTTTTTTTTTTTTTTTTTTTTGAGACGGAGTTTCGCTCTTGTTACCCAGGCTGAAGTGCAATGGCGCGATCTCGGCTCACCGCAACCTCCGCCTCCTGGGTTCAGGCAATTCTCCTGCCTCAGCCTCCTGAGTAGCTGGGATTACAGGCACGCGCCACCATGCCCAGCTAAGTTTTTGTATTTTTAGTAGAGACGGGGTTTCACCATGTTGACCGGGACGGTCTAGATCTCTCAACCTCGTGATCCACCCGCCTCGGCCTCCCAAAGTGCTGGGATTACAAGCTTGAGCCACCGCGCCCGGCCAAAAGTCTAAGGATTTTTAAAGTACCTAACAACCTTAAACTATACTCTTCATTACTTTTTTCTTCCCAATTCCTAAACAGAAATTTGTAATTTTAATAAGGCTTTTAAAAGCAAAATAAAGCCCAAAGAAAAACCCTGAAAGGTTTCTTTCTCTGAATTTCCTTGAATCACAGGGTTATATAATAGTTCCAAAGCTCAAAACTGTGTGCTAAAGAAATCATTTTAATCAAGAATATGATTCTTGGGTCTAGAGGACAAGCTTAGAAACTGGAAATGTCAGAGGAAAAAAAAAATCAATAAAAGACTGTTGATAAAAAGATAGGTTTTAAGACAGAACAGGGAAACAAGAGAAAAGAGAGCAAGAGAAAGGACACTTGTTGAAGGCAAACAAAGTTGATCCAGACTTAGGAAGCTGGTGTCCACATGGCCAAATGTTAGATCAATAAAGTCTTAAAGAAAAGAATGGATCGGAGAATAATACCTCTTCCAAGCAGGGACTTTTATCCAGGGTAGGCTAAATATGCATGTTAAAGCATTATACTCAAGCATTAATGTTTTAAACATGTCTTATATGAATAGCAATTACTGTTTCAGCTCATGAACTTAATAAACAGCTACTGAGATTCCACTATAGGACAGGACCTGCTCTAGATCAAGAGTTAGCAAACTGCAACATGCAGGCCAAATCCAGACCAACATCTGCCTTGTAAATAAAACTTTCTGGGGACACAGACACAACTAGGTGCTTGGGTTTTCTGTGTCGACACTCATGCTGCAACAGAGTTGAGTAGCTGCAACAAGACAGCATGACGTGCCAAGCCTACAACCGTATCTGGCCCTTTACAGAAAAGGTTTCCTGACCTGTGCTCTTGATGTTACACACACCGTATGATCAAAACAAGTCACACCTTCTGGGAACGCACACTAGTAGGGAGCAGATGGCAAACAGTATGCACCTAAATATGCTACACTTTTTCAGGTACTGGGAAGTCCTTTGAAGAAAGAAGAAGGAGAGAGTGATTTTATATCAACCTACAGGTAATTTTTTAAAAATCTCACTTTTAAAGTTTTAAAAATAAATGAATGCTATTTTGTTCTATTGATGATTTGTGATTTGCCTTTGTTAAATGAAACTTTGATGTAGTATATTAACCGAGACAAAAACTTCGATGCTCCAAATTTCTACCTACCACAGAAGCCCTCTTTATTTCTCAAATAAACTTTCCCACCAACAGAAAACATAAGTTTCTCCTTTACATAAATGACTGACTCATGACAAGTAAAACCTTACGGGAGGAATTCTAAAATAAACAGATACACACACACACACACACACACACGATACACAAATTGAGAATCACTTATTCAAAATGCTTGGGACTACAAGTGTTTCAGACTTGGGAGTATTTGTCTACATATAATTAGGTACCCTGTGGATGAGACCCAAGTCTAAACACAAAGTTCATTTGGCTCATGTACACCTCATACACCTCATAGTCTGAAGGTGATTTTATAGAGTATTTATAATTTTGTGTATGAAACAAAGTTTTGACAGCATTTATGCTGCAACCCGGCACATGAGGTCAGCTGTGAAATTTTCTTTTTCTTTTGTTTCTGATAAAGCTTGTAATTCTCAGGTAGAAATGTTCTACTTGTGGTATCATGTCAGTACTCAGGAAATTTTGGATTTGGGAGTATTTTAGACTGTCACATTAGGGATACTACATCTGTGTGTGTGTGTATTGGTGGGGAGGGCAGGTATTAAATTTGTATCACCGAATTTTAGAATGGAAAAGGCTTAGAGATCATTTTAACTTTTTGTTCTAGGATAAGTTCATTAAATCCTAGGAAGCCTAAGCTATCCTGGTTCACCAAGCTAGAGAATGGTAGAGACGGGCATGGTTCTAAGGTCTTTTACCCCCAACAAGGCTTCATGCCAACACAGCCACACACTAGAGCCACATTCCCAGCCTCTGTCCCCAGTCTCATAATGACATGTTAGGAGACTTGAATTCTATTCTCTATTTTGCCACAGACTAGTTATGTGAGCTGGTAATTTTTTTTAAGTTATCTGAATTCATTTTAATACATGTGAGATAGTCAAATACCATTTTCTCATTCCTAAATTTCTATGCCCTTCCCAAACCTAGTGGCCCTGCAGAGCACAGGTTTAAGAGTGATGGCTTTGGGCCAGGTGCAGTGGGTAATACCTCAGCTCAGCACTCCCGGAGGCCAAGGCTGGTGGATCATTTGAGATCAGGAGTTCAAGACCAGCCTGGCCAATGGTGAAACCTCATCTTTACTAAAAGTACAAAAATTAGCTGTGCATGGTGGCATATGCCTGTAATCCCAGCTACTTCAGAGGCTGAGGCACTAGAATCACCTGAACGTGGGAGGCAGAGGCTACAGTGAGCTGAGACTGTACCACTGCACTCTAGCCTGAGTGACAGAGGGTGACCCTGTATTTAAAAAAAAAAAAAAAAAAAGGGGGGGGGGGGCTCTGGAGCCCAACTGCTTGACTTCAAGTCCTGACAAGTTCCTTATTCTCGTAGGACCCAACCCCCTTCTTTTAAAGAATGCAGTAATTATACCTACACCTCACGAGATTTTTTTTTTTTTTTTGAGACGGATCTTCGCTCTTGTTACCCAGGCTGGAGTGCAATGGCGCGATCTGGGCTCACCGCAACCTCCGCCTCCTGAGTTCAGGCAATTCTCCTGCCTCAGCCTCCTGAGTAACTGGGATTACAGGCACGTGCCACCATGCTCAGCTAATTTTTTGTATTTTTAGCAGAGACGGGGTTTCACCATGTTGACCAGGATGGTCTCGATCTCTTGACCTCGTGATCCACCCACCTCGGCCTCCCAAAGTGCTGGGATTACAGGCTGGATTAATTAATACATATAAAGGACTTAAAAAGAACCTCGCATATATGAATGATAAAAACTACATCAGTTTCTATTCTAATTCTTTTAAAGTAATATGAAACTGAAAACATAAATCACAAAGAGGCTCATGTATTCAACATATTGCCATATGCTACCGACTTCTCACTTCACCACACCTGACGCTTTCTAATTTATGTCTAGACATGATGCAGAATCTCAATGTATCCTTCCATTAGATTCTTTCAAGAAAATGCTGAGCTTGCTAAAATCCCTGCTAATGAGTTCCAACAAATGAATTTCAAATTAACTCAAAGGGATGTTAGTACTAAACAAACTCTTCTGTTGAAAGGTCCATTCTCTGAATATATACTCAAAAGAATATAAATCACTCTATTATAAAGACACATGCACATGTAAGTTCACTGAAGCACTATTCACCACAGCAAAGACATGGAACAATCTAAATGTCCATCAAAGATAGACTGGATAAAGAAAATGTGATACATGTATACCATGGAATACTATGCAATCATAAAAAAGGATCACGTCCTCTACAGGGATATGGATGGAGCTGGAGACCATTATCCTCAGCAAACTAACACAGGAACAGAAAACCTAATACTACATTTTCTCACTTATAAGTGGGAGATAAAACGATGAGAACGTACAGACATATGGAGGGGAACACCACACCCTGGAGCCTTCCAAACGGTGGAGGGTGGAGGAGGGAGAGTATCAGGAAAAATAAATAATGGGTACTAGGTTTAATACCTGGCTGATGAACTAATCTGCACAGCAAGCCCTTTTAAGTTTACATATATAACAAACCTGTACTTGCACCACTAAACCTAAAGGTTACTTTTACTAACAAGCAACTCAAAGAAAAGTCTAGTTGTGCTCACTGCTCTCAAGTCAGCTAAGTAAAAATCATTTTCGGCACTAGGTGTGGTTAGTGTATGGTAAAAGCCATTTTAACTATCAATACACAACGTAGCTAAGTAACAAAATCCTTCACTCACACAGTAAACTTCAATATAAAAATAAATTTCTACAATCTGTGATAATGAAAACGGTAACTATAATGCCAAATCAGAACCTCTGAAAATATCAGGTCAAATGTGCAAAAGCCGGAGACAATATAAGGAGCAGGGTAATTGTAGGTCTTGGGAAACGTAACATATTTGAAGTTGTTTGCGCTTTTTTATAGCTATGTTGCGTTGCCTTATTGGTACTCATAAAATCAACAGACTTCAAACTCAGCAACTGAAGGGCTCTATTTATCTGTTAACCTCTAGACCTACTACTCTTCAATAAAACACTGGAGAGCAGCTCGTCTAAATAAAAAGGTTTTATCACTACCAATTTTGTGTGTGTGAAGGAAATTCAACATTACAATTTTTTTTTTCCTGGAGATTCTGTCATTGCCAGTTGAACTCCTGTATGTTTCCAGCTAGTGAACAAAACAGCAGCTATCACTCAAAGCTCCTACCTATCACAAGTAGTTACATATTCCACTCCAGGCTCTCAAAACTGCTTGAAGCTTTGGCTCCCTGGCCTTTCACCATGCAATTTTGCAGAAAAACATTAGCAACATTTGTTATCAATAGCAATTCCAAACCCTCTGTGTCTGAAAAACTCTTTAATAATGCATTGCTTCCTAATGATTTCACCAACAAGACAAGCATTGATGAATTTCAATTCAGGTCTGGAACAGCACGGTCCACAGTCAGTATTGAACACTGCACTGGAGAATGACCGTATTCATTAAGAGTCCAGGAAAGCCTCTCATTAGGTGAAGAGTAATGGCTTTAGCAGCAATTTTTAAGGCAGGTTGAAAACATCACTTCCAAAAGCAAACTATTCTACCAAAACAGTAACCAGTTTGCTGTATTATTGACTCCACTCAAAACTGACTATCCAAGGCAATGGATCCTAATCATAGAAATTGCCAATTGTTATTTTAAAAGTAAATATTAGCTATGTTATATGACAACCACTTATGGAAAGGATGCTATTCCAGTGTTACAGTTTGATAAGTATGAAATGCATCAGGAGTAACGAATATCATGAAACAGATCAATACGTTCATTATTAAACATTTTTTTAAAAGGTAAAGCTAGTACTTTCACACATGTTTTCAGTTGAAGACCTCCATTAGAAACAATGGCTGAAAAGTTTTTCAATGATCCTGGTATTTTGCAGAGCAATTTACCAGTTTCCTTTTTTCACTTTCTTTATAAAGGCAGGTTTACATGGTCACTCAGATGGAAAAGTTCATAATCAGACTAATTATTAAAAGTGCTCTTTTAAAACAGTTCACAGCACTGACAAAGAAAATTATTATAGGTTTAAGTCATATTCTTGGTCTGCGCATAAACATCATACTGAGTCTGACTACTTTTCCTTAAGTGCTAATATGGTTTCCAGAGATAAATAACTTCCTATGTTTTTCAAATACTGTGTTTCTCTGTATCTATACTTCTGAATAAAAATAATTACACCATACAAAATCTACTATGGTATACTATTTATTTATAAACCACTTAAGAAGAACTGTTGGACTAAACATGCATTTTATTCACATTTTTCTTCCTGCCAGGAAACTGGGAGTTTAGCAAGCATCTTTTTCTTCTTCCAACCCTTTCCTTGTCCTAGGGGATGGTGAAAGACAGAAGACCACAACAGAGTATAACAGGAATACAAATGTATATTCTTTGCAGCCCAAAGGAAATGTTGGCAACTGAATAGATTATAAATAATTCCTCCTATTCCATATTCCATGGAGTTCAATTTGAACTAGCTAAGAGAAAACCTCAACAGCTGCCTTTTCCGAAACAGTAATATATTTTGTAATTTAGGTCACAGTATCTTCAGGCACAGATTAAATGTGAAAGTGGAGGGTAGATATCATTAAAGTTTGTTTTTAATCTTCCTTGCTCCTCACACTTTGCCTTATTGCAGATAAGGAATGCAGAGTGTCTGTGGCACCCGTGAAAGACCTTGAGGAAACCACAATAATGTCAAGCTTTTGGGTACCAGTAAAATATTAAACAGAGTGAGAGGGAAAGTGAAGGAAAAAGAGGGAAGGGGACTGGGAAGCGTAAGGAAAAGGCAATATACAAGCCTGACTCCAAACAAGAGGCACAAATGAGAAGGCATCAAGCTTTAACCTGTTTTCATAATTAACAAAGCTCTGCTATAATTTGATTTTTATTCCAAATGATGCCATTTAGCTATTCCTTTAATATTAAAAAATGAGCAAAATATAAAATTATTGATCACTTATAAATAATTTCTATTTGGGATTTAATTTTTAAAAATAGGTTTTGATTAATACCAAGTTCTAAAAATGGAAGAGCAGTAGAGAAAGATATGGGGAGGGGAAAATGAAATCATTTTATACTCTAATCCAGTGGCATTCAACATACGTATATTCCCTAAAGGGTTTTCAAAAATGTCTAGTGTGAGGGCTCTAATCCAGGCCAATTAAATCAGAAACTCTGTAAGTGGGCCCAGGGAAAAGTATCATTTTTAATTCTTCAGGTAACTAAATTATGTAGCCAGGACTGATAAACACTGGTAACAACCCGATTGCATCCTACCAATTTCTTTCTCGGGAAGAATATGAAGTCAAAGAAGAACACCCACAGAAACTCTTTCAAACACATCTACGTGTGTTTTCTGAAAACTGTTTGCTGGAGGAAGAGAAGTTCAATGTCGGAATAAACTTGAGTGCATCCGAACCTTGATCTCGTGGATATTGATCTGTTTGCAGCAATTTTAGTAATTATTTGCTTCATAAACGTCTGAGAAATATTCACTGCAGAAGTTTTATTGCAAGTTCAAAACTAAGTATTTTTAAGTGTTTATATGAAATAACGCAAACTAAACTTTGTATCTGGCCCATGGGTCACCAATAATTATTTCTGGAAAAGCTGGAGAACCAGATAGGAAAGCTAGGATTATATGAAATACTTCAGTTCTACATAAAGTGCCCTCCAAAACAAATCGGCCCCCATCTTAATCACTACAATGTCACTGGAGATTAATCTTCTCCTGACTCCTTCCCCTTCACCCCAAAAATGACTTTGAAATGGTGCGTCAAAACTAAGACAGGGACTCATAAAGGTGAGCTCAGCTACAGCTTTAGAAGTCAGTGAGTAACTACTACGCCGCCTCATACAGGAAGCAGGAAGTGGGCAACTCTGGAGCTACACTGCCTGTCTGGTCCACTATTGATCAGTTGCTAACTAACCGCAGAACTTTGGGAAAAGTCATGGAAAATTCGCTTCTATTAACTCATCTAGAAAATGAGGACCATAGCTCCTGCCTCATAGCGTCACTGTGAAAGTAAAATTAGTTCGTAACACAGGTGCAATGCTTACAACAACTCCTGAGATATGCTAAGTGCTCAGAAAATATTAACTCATTACTACCTCGTCATTACACAGGAATTGAATGAATGGATGACTGGATGAATGAAAGAGTAAATGAAGTTTCTTAGCAAAAACTTTTTAGTCTTTTAATGGTCTTCTACTTAAAAAAAAAAAAATTATTCCTACAGGGTCATATTCACTCACCCCTGATAGGAACTAAGGACAACTTACAAATGGTAGAATAACCCTTGACGACTGAGGCGCAGCAAGAAACCACGGATGCTGAAAGGGAAACTGCCAGAGATAAATTGCCTGTATTTCTCTGTTTTGCATGAGCCAGCCCTGCAGGGGCCTGGACTGAAGCCCAGACCTTCCCAAAGACATGCTCAAGTAGCGTAATTTTTAGTGCCTAAGAAATACAGAATCCAAAGGCCTTAAGAAACTTGAAAACTACTTTAACAGAAATAATAGTAGTCACATTCTCAACTTTCACTTCTTCTGCACCTCTTAATACACAGATTGAGTATTAATTTGTTGTAGACGTGTACACAAGATACAGAAAAATATACAAAACCAATTCTCTCCTACCATTTACTGATCGTTCACCATACAATTACAAAAGCCTATTCATTTCACTGCATTTGCATTTAACTATATTCATGGCCAGGAGGACAGTGAGGAAAAAGAAATAATCATTTTCAAATTATCATTGGACATTCAGAGTATTCAAGTAATGCAGTGACAAATTTTTTCAAAAGTTAAGATACTGCTATCAAAGTTCATCATTACTAGTTTTCATCACGGGAATTATTACATAAATATACATAAACACAGGAGTGGCTTTCATGTATCAGGTTTACTCCACTGCATTCAAAGATTAACCAAGATTATTTAGAAAATATATGCCAACATTTATTATACAACTCAGTTTCTGAAAGAGGACCTAATTTTAGACTCATGACAGTACTTCTGAGATTCTTTCCTCCCCTGTCTGCTTCTCCCATATTCTAAGACTATTCCATGCCTTCAGACCTCTTTCTCCTACTCTTGTCCTAGTCAATTCTGGTTCTCCCTTCTCACATCACTGATGTAGATGGATCCAGCGTCCCTATTTCCTTCAGTTTTCCCTTATCTTACGTAGCATTATCCTAATTCTTCAACTTAGCAACTGGCCAGCCAGTAAGAATTCTTTTTCCTAAATAATTGTGGATTGGGAAAGCTGGGAAATAGGTATGACTTTCAAAACAAGAGTTAAATACATCAGTGCAATAATACGTCCACCCTCAAATATTGACAGATTCAGTTTTAAGATTTTACTTTAAATTTATCAACAGAATTGTTAGATAAGTTTGGAAGAATACAAATCAAGTTTGACACTGATTATCACCAAACAGATACTTTTTTTCCTTTTTGGGACTTGATAATATTTTAGAATTTCATCGACAGTAACAAGGTATTTTCCTTTTTACAACTTTCAAAATGGCACCTCAAACAGTTTCAAGTTTTGGATTATTGGAAAGTTTATATCAAGTACTATCTCTCTTGTCTTCTTAGAAGTCTCCTCTATTTTACCTTATTTTTATTGAATAAACAGCCACCCCTCATTGAAACAATTGATTCATTCACGCTTTAACTTAATTTTTTAAGTAATGTCTCACTTTTGTCTCAACATTTTGGAACTGAAGGGAATCGGGAAGTGTGACTCCCTTACTTCTTCTCTCCTCCTCCTCCAGAGTTTATTTTAGATGTTTTTCTTCATTGCATCTTCAAGAATAGATTGTCTATTTGTGCTCATCAGCAAACTTCTGATTGCTTAGCAATTCCCTTAGGCTGAGTAAAGATGAGCCATTTTTTCTTCCTCTTCAAACTTAGTTACGCATCTTGCCTATCTGCCATCTCTACAGCATTATGGGGAGAAGAAAAGAGAGACAATGGCAGGAAAAAGGTGGATCCAAAAATAAAAGCAATTAACCACTGAGACAGGTTATTTTCCTTCAGATACAGTCCTGGAATACAAAAGCTCCTCGTAGCATTCCTGGTATCAAAATTCTCAGCATGTCTCCGACCTTACAAAAGCCCAAGTAGAGCCAAAGTTTACAAACTAATCCAAGAGAATCTCAAACACAAGGTGAGGAAAGCAACACAACACGGTCTTCAAATCCTCACATGATCTTGTTTCTACGTCCCTAAGTTAATGTTGAGTTTCATGTGGGGCCCAATGTTTATCTTATCCAAAGCAGGTCTGTTGTTTCTTCAAAGCCACGCTTCCAAGCAAGTGGTCAGAGGGCCGCTTCATCAGCTCCCCATGCTTGGATGCCTGATGTTGGTTTTATTACGGAGAGACAATACACCTACGTAAAGGGAAAACTATCAATTGACATAAGGTATTTTTTCAAATACCATTCACATTTGTTTCGTTCTCAGTGTTACCACATTTATTTGGGATATTTTGGCTTAAAGAAAATAATTCCATAAAATATTTTCTATGACTGTCATAAAACATAGTAAAGCACTGAAAAAGCTCTGGTTTATCCTGCCTGGGTAGCAGCTGAGACACAGGTATTCTGGCATATAAAACTGGTAACATCTCTTCCCGTAAGAAATTGAATGCTTTTTTCTCTTTTTATGTATACACTGCTTTACATAGAGTAGAAAGTGAGATGCCATGTAAAGGCAAGATGGATCGGAGCAAGACTGGGAGCTCTGCAAGAGATGAGCCAAAACGGAGGGAGGAGCTGGGGAAATGAATGACTCCGACATCACAAACCAGAGGTGGCTACGTGGCCAGAGGCACACAGTGGTGGCGAGAACTGGAGCCTGTCCTTTCCCGACTCTACTCACAGCAGGCGTGCACTCGGGTACATAAAAAATATTTGACGCAGAAAGAGTTGTCCTACCAAGTGCAAACACTTCAGGAAGGCAAGCAACCCTGTGGAGGGACCCCATGACACAGAAGAAATCAATGTTTATCTCACTTCAGGAAAACTGCTGAGTGGGTATTCCGGGCACCCAGACACTTGAAAGCAAAAGTGACTAGGGTAAAACATGGGGATTTTTTTTTGTTTTTTTTTTTTTTGGTTAAGTAAAAGAAGAGGTTACAGAGAACTGTAAGATATAAGTGGGGCCAGATAACATGACAAAACTGACAGGCTAATTCATGAGGCTCACGTAAGACTTCTCACATCTAAAGAACATCCTAGTGACACCTTACTTATCTTTACTTGAGTTACCAGGCCACAAGAAGCCACACATGAACCTGATGGAAAGAACTGCACATCACAGAGAAGTTCTAAACCTTGGACTGGATGTGTAACTGGGATGCATTTCAGGTTTTCTCTTTGAGGAAAGGGGTGTGTTCTGTATCAACAAAAAAGGGTACATGATAGATACCTGGTGGCCAGACAAGAGGACTGCAGTAGGGACAGACTAGCTGTCTACCCAAGATTCGGGCTCCCATTCCAAGGTCCAGAGCCATCTCTGCAAAGTGACTTCCACACCAAGGACTCCATTTCCCAGCCCTCCAGTATGGGCTGTGTAAGTGAGGCAGTAGCTAGGTATAGCACTCCACACCTGCTTCAAAATCACTTCCAGTATAATTCTTCCCTATCTGCCATCTGGAAGTCATGGATGGAAGAAGTGATTTTATCAGCCCATGTCTGTGAGTACTCCATGAAAGAGAATTGCCACCCTCTGTCCACCACCACCAAGAGAATTTTTGTATGAAATTTCACCTATGTTAAGACACTGAAATTTCAGGGTTCATCCACCTATTAAGCAGCTAATATGAACATAAAAACATTTCATAAAATTGAATTTTTTAATTACTCAGTCATCCAAAAAGTGAACAGCAGACAAGATTCATTCAATTTCAATATGACAGCACATTAAATTATAAGTGGTTATAATTCTAATACACAGAAATTTCAAACGTAAAAGTCATGTAGGAGTTCTACGTCCAGCATTACAGCAAGATAGATATTCTCTGACCTAATATCTTTTAAGATGCAGGATTTAAAATTTTCTTTTAAAATTCATCTAAACTGGCAACAAAATGGGAAAATTCTGAAAGGCAAAAAATGCCAAGAAAGAGCAAATCCAGAGGGAGAAGTATTGAAACCAGCGGATTCCCAAAAAGCATTTGCAGGTCACTTGGTTTTTACCTGACAAATGTGAGATTGAGAAAACAAAGCTGAAGGATACCAGAAGATGAGAAGTCTAATTATTATCCTCCAAAAAGTTGGTACTCAAAGATGACAACTCAAAGAGTGACCTACATAAATAAAAGCACCTATGGAGAAGTACAGTGAGGAGAATTTCCTGACTACAAGTAGGCCATGAGTGGAGAGAAAAAAAATGTCTCACCTGAGAATCGCTAACAATAAAACAAACTTCATAACAGATGCGAGATCAGACTTTATTTTTACAGCCTGAGAAACCTCAAGTAGAAAATAATTTAAGGTAGACCAAATTGTAGTGCCCTCCAATGCTAGACAGGCAAACAAATCCTCTCCGGAGAAATGACCTCAACCTCAGACCCTAAAGAATTCCCACAGATAAAGGTCTCAACAAGCATAAGCTCACAGTTGAAACACACAAATCACAAATGCAAACAAGCCTGTGTGACTGAGACTTAAACAAGTCATTTCCACAGAAACTGCAGGTGTTTAAATTAACAGACATAATGTAAAATATGAATAATGTTAAAAAAAGAACAGAGGATCATATCTTATTTCAGGCTACAGTAACACATTACTATAGACTTAGTGGCTTAAACAACAAGTATTCAATTTTTCACAATTCTGGAGACTAGAGGTCCAAGACCAGGGAACTAACATGGTCGAGGTTTTGGTGACAGCTGTCTTCTGGTCACATAATCACATGGCCTTCCTCAGTGTGTGCATGCAGAGATCTGTCTCCTCCTCTTTTTCTTTTTTTTTTTTAATTGCATTTTAGGTTTTGGGGTACATGTGAAGAACATGCAAGATTGTTGCATAGGTACACACATGGCAGTGTGATTTGCTGCCTTCCTTCCCCTCACCTGTATCTGTCATTTCTCCCCATGCTATCTCTCCCCAACTCCCCACCCCACCTTCCCTCCCCTATTTCCCGCAACAGACCCCAGTGTGTAGTGCTCCCCTCCCTGTGTCCATGTGTTCTCATTGTTCAACACCCACCTGAGTGAGAACATGCGGTGTTTGATTTTCTGCTCTTGTGTCAGTTTGCTGAGAATGATGGTTTCCAGGTTCATCCATGTCCCTACAAAGGACACGAACTCATCATTTTTGATGGATGCATAATATTCCATGGTGTATATGTGCCACATTTACCCTGTTCAGTCTATCATTGATGGGCATTTGGGTTGGTTTCAGGTCTTTGCTATTGTAAACAGTGCTGCAGTGAACATTCGTGTGCATGAGTCCTTATAGTAGAATGATTTATAATCCTTTGGCTATATACCCAGTAATGACATTGCTGGGTCAAATGGTATTTCTGTTTCTAGGTCCTTGAGGAATCGCCACACTGTCTTCCACAATGGTTGAACTAATTTACACTCCCACTACCAGTGTAAAAGTGTTCCTACTTCTCCACATCCTCTCCAGCATCCGCTGTCTATAGAATTTTTAATGATCGCCATTCTAACTGGTGTGAGACGGTATCTCGACGTAGTTTTGATTTGCATTTCTCTAATGACCAGTGATGATGAGCATTTTTTCATATGTGTGTTGGTCTCATGTATGTCTTTTTTTGTAAAGTGTCTGTTCACATCCTTCGCCCATTTTTGAACGGGCTTGTTTTTTTCTTGTAAATCTGTTTTAGCTCTTTGTAAATTGTGGGTATCAGCCCTTCATCAGATGGGTAGACTACAAAAATTTTTTCTCATTCTGTTGGTTGCCGATTCACTCTAATGACCGTTTCTTTTGCCGTGCAGATGCTGTGGAGTTTGATTAGGCCCCATTTGTCTATTTTGGCTTTTGTTGCCAATGCTTTTGGTGTTTTGGTCATGAAGTCCTTGCCTACGCCTATGTCCTGAATGGTTTTGCCTCAATTTTCTTCTAGGGTTTCTATGGTGTTAGGTCTGATGTTTAAGTCCTTAATCCATCTGGAGTTCATTTTAGTGTAAGGTGTCAGGAAGGAATCCAGTTTCTGCTTCTGCACATGGCTAGCCAGTTCTCCCAACACCATTTATTAAACAGCGAATCCTTTCCCTATTGCTTGTTTTTGTCAGGTTTGTCAGAGATCGGACGGTTACAGATGTGTTGTGTTGCCTCGGAGGCCTCTGTTGTGTTCCATTGGTCTACATCTCTGTTTTGGTACCAGTACCATGCTGTTTTGATTACTGTAGCCTTGCAGTATAGTTTGAAGTCTGGTAGTGTGATGCCTCCTGCTTTATTCTTTTTGCTTAGAATTGACTTGGCTATGCGGGCTCTCTTTTGGTTCCATATGAAGTTTAAGGTGTTTTTTTCCAGTTCTGTGAGGAAGGTCATTGGTAGCTTGATGGGGATACTGTTGAATCATGGCTAGGAAGAATCAATATCGTGAAAATGGCCATACTGCCCAAAGTAATTTACAGAGTCAACGCTATCTCCTCCTCTTTTTCTAAGAGCCCTATGAGAGCTCTGCCCTCATGACCTCTTCTAATCCCAATCACCTCCCAGTGGCTCCAGCTTCAAATACCATCACATTGGTAATGAAGTTTTCAACACATGAATCTGGGGGGACACAGACTTTCAGCCTACAGCAGTGAGTAGAAGAATATAATGGCAGAATAAGAAACTACCAAAACTACAAACCAGCAGATTTGCAAAACTTTAAGTAGAAAGGAAGAGTATTAAATTTAGGAATTCAAAGGAAGGGTTAAATAACTTACTTGATATAGTAGAAAAGAAAGTAAATTCAAAGAGAGCTAAAGATTGAATGCAGAATGAAACACAAAGAGACAGATGAAAAATATGACATCTGAGATGTTGAGAAACATGAAGTTTGAGTGAGAGGGTGTAATAAAGATGTACTAATGATTTGATATCTCCTGTACTCCCAGCTACTTGGGAAGCTGAGGCAGGAGAATCGTGTGAGCCTGGGAAGTGAAAGCTGCAGGGAGCTGGGATCGTGCCACTGCACTCTAGCTTGTGTGACAGAGCAAAATCCTGTCTTGGACCAAAAAAAAAAAAAAAAAAAAAAAACTACTAAGATTTTCAGAAGATCCTAAAAAGAATCAAACAGAAGAAGCACTAATAGAAGAAATAATGATGAAGAACTGACAAAAGACAAGGTATCCCAGAAAATCTTAAGCCAAGTTAACAAAGAAATCCACACCTAGACTCATTATAGTATACCAATAAGAATTTTTTAAAAATTTTAAAGCAGTTTTCTAGAAAAGCAGAACAATGAAACTGAAAACTGACTTCTTGAAAACTAAAATAAAAACTCAAACAGCCTAATGAAGTCTTCAAGGTGCTAAATACATATATGTAATCCTTAATCTTCAAAAGATTTTCCACAAGGACACCAAGACCATTCAATGGAGAAAGGACAGTCTCTTTGACAAATGGTGTTGAGAAAACTGAATACCCATAGACAAAAGAATATAGTTGGACCTTTACCTTACACCACATCCAAAATTTAACTCAAAATAGATCAAAGACCTAAAAGATCTAAACTGTAAAGCACAAAAGGAAAAACAGGGAAAAATCTTCATGACATTGGATTTGGCAAGGATTTCTTGATTACGACAATAAAAGCATAGGTAACTAAAGTAAAAGTTTCTGTGCAAAGGACATAATCCACAGAATGAAAATGCAAACTACAGAATGGGAGAAAATACTTTTAAATCTTATCTGATAAAAGGTTAATAGCCAGAAAATAACAAGAACAGCTTTTACAAGATAATAGCCCAAGTTTTTAAAATGGACAAGTCCTTTGAACCAACATTTCTCCCAAGATGATACATAAATGACCACGTATATGAAAAGAGACCCAACATTACTAATCATTAGGGAAATGCAAATCAAAACTACAATGAGCTATCACCTCACACCCATTAGGAAGGCTACCATCAGAAGAAAAAAAAGAAGCGAAATGTTGATAAAAATTCAAAAAAAAAATCAGCAAGGATGAAAAAAACCTCGTGTAGTGTTGGTGGGAATGTAAAATTGTACTGCCACTATAAAAGAAATCCCTCAAAAAAATTTAAATAGAATTGCCTTATGATCCACCAATTCTGCTTCTGGATCTCTATTCAAAAGAATTGAAAGCAAGATCTTAAAGATATATTTGCACATCTATGTTTGTAGCAGCACTATTCACCACAGCCAAGTGGTGGAAACAACCTAGGTGTCCATCAACAGAGGAATGGATAAACATGATGTGGCATACACATACTGATACAGGTTGGCTGTGTCCCCACCCAAATGTCATCTTTAATTCCCACTTGTGGGAGGGATCCAGTGACAGGTAACTGAATCATGAGGGCAGATCTTTCTTAGGCCGTTTTCATCATAGTAAGTCTCATAAGATCTGATGGTCTCAAAAGGGGGAGTTTCCCTGCACAAGCTCTGTCTTTGCCTGCTGCCATCCATGTAAACTATGACTTGCTCCTCCCTGCATGATTGTGAGGCCTCCCCAGCCATGGGGAATTGTGTAAGTATATTAAACCTCTTTCTTTTGTAAATTCCCCTGTCTCAGGTATGTCTTTATCAGCAGTGTGAAAACAGACTAATATACATACAATGGAGTATTATTCAGCCTTAAAAGGAAAGAAGTTCTGACCACATCCTACAATACAGATAAATCTTGGGGACCCTATGCTAAGTCAAATAATCTAGTCACAAAAGACAAGTCTAAGAGTCTTCCCTTATCCTCAAGGGATACATTCCAAGATCCCCAGGATCTTGGAATTCAGGATGCCTCAAACCAAGGATATTAAATGATGCCTACATATATTATGTTTCTTCCTGTACATACATACCAACAATAAAGTTTAATTTATGAATTGGGCACAGTAAGAGATTAATAACAGTAACTAATAGTAAAATAGGACAACTGTAACAATATGCCAGTATCACTACCCTTGCACTTGGGGCCATTAGGTAAAATAAGGGTTACTTGAAAACAAACACTGCAATACCAGGATAGGTGATCTGATCACTGAGATGGCTACTAGGTGCCTACCAGGAAGGTAGCACATGCGAAACGGCTATGCTGGACAAAGAAATGATTCACATCGTGGGCCGAATGGACAAGATCTCATCACACTACTCAGAATGTCACCCAATTTAAAACTTATGAATTATTTCTGGAACTTTTCATTTAATATTTTCAAACCACAGTTGACAGCAGATAACAAACTATAAGAAGTGAAACCACAAATATGGGAAGTCTACTGTACTGTATGAATCCTCTTATATGAGATATCTACAGTCATCAAATTCATGGAACCCAATCACAGAAACAAAGCGGAATAGTGGTTGTCAGGGCCTTGCTGGAGCGGGGGAAGGCAGAGGTGTTTAGTGAATCAAGAGTTTCGGTTTTCCAAGATGAGAACATTCTGGAGATCAGTCACACAACAACCTAATATACTTAAAACTACTAAAAACCACTGGGAGGTTAAAAATTTTAACAACTGTGCACAGAAAAAGATGACAAACTTTTATTTTTTCCATTTTTTCCACCACAAAACTTAATAAAATTAAATAAATATGGTCAATCAAGTGTTGCTTAGGTGATTTTGTCATTGTGCTAACACCACAGGGTATAAACCACAAACCTAGATGGTATAGCATACTACATACCTAGGCTATAAGGTTTAGCCTATTTCTCCTAGGCTACCAACATGTACAGCATGTTACTGTAGTGAATACTGTAGGCAGTTGTAACACAGTAAGTATTTGCATGTCTAAACATATCTAAAGAAAGAAAAGGCAACACACTGTGCTACATTAAGACACTGCCACATGCCACTATGCCACAGGAGTTTCTCAGCTCCCTTATCATCGTACAGAACCCCTGTTGTATCTGCAGTCTGTCATTGCCCAAAACATCGTTATGTAGTGCATGACTGTGTATAAATCATGACCTATGATCAATTACCCATCTGTCAGTAAAGAATGAGGGGGAAAACTCAGACGATTACATAATATTTCTTAACAATTATACTTCTCAGATATTTTGACATAAAATTTACATAAAAGATGAATGTATACCTTTTAACAGTAAGAGCAGTGAAGCTGCCACCATTTTAAGAAACAGAATATTATCAATATCCCTGAAGCCCCTGTTCCCCTACCTGAATGCATATACCTCCTTTGTCCCTCTCTTCGGAGGTAGCCACTATCCTTACTTTTATGTTAATTATTCCCTTACTGTTCTTCATAGTTTAAACCCACATTAATTTCCTATCCACATGTTGTTCAGTTTCAGATGCTTTTTAAATTTTAAATTCTGTGTATATATTTTAATGTAACTTTTTTCATTCTTACTAATACATGTAGCTGTGGTCCGTTTCACACTATTATTCCATCAAATGCAGTTTATCCATTGTAAATGTAGACATGCATTTGGTTTGTTCCTATGCCTTTTGCTTTTACAGATGTTGCTTTGAACACTGATGTGTCTCCTTACAAACATGTGAGTTTCACCAAGCTGTAGAGCTGTCTTACTGTGTTCACTCGTTTTACTTTTTAAGTGACATGCAAAACTATTTCCAAAGTGGTTATACAATTGACACTTCAACCCAAAGCATAAAAAGTTCTTATTTTTCCAAAAGCAACATCTCTGCTTAAATCGTGTTATCTGAAAATTGCTTGTATTTTTCCTGCATTGCGGAAGGTCTATGTTATACAGCCACAAATAGTGCATTTGATGTATTTCTTTACTGTTTGACATTGAATTTTCATTTATAAATAGTCCTGCCTCTCCTATATGTTCAAGTTTTTCCAATTCCAGGCAAACTCCACTGATTGTAAGTATCATGAATATATTCTCCTGTGACATTATTTAAAACAAGAATTTGGGCTGAGCACAGTGGCTCATTCCTGTAATCTCAGCACTTTGAGAGGCCGAGGCAGGTGGTTCACTTGAGATCGGGAGCTCCAGACCAGCCCAGCCAAGATGGTGAAACCCTGTTTGTACTAAAAATATGGAAATTAGCCAGGCATAGTGGCACAAGCCTGCAGTCCCAGTTACTTGGGAGGCTGAGGCAGGAAGATTGCTTGAGCCCAGGAGGTGGAAATTATTATGAACCAGGAACGTGCCACTGCACTCCAACCTCGGCAACAGGAGTTAAACTTTGTCTAAAATAACGAGAATTTGGTTCAAAGAGGTTTCTGCCTGCACTCCCATGTTTACTGCAGCGCTATTCAACTCTTCACAACAGCGAAGATTGAGAAGCAGCGTTTAAGTGTCCATCAACAGGTGAATGGCCCAAGACAATGCGGCCAGGGTGCTGGTTTACAGCTGTCATCCCAGCACTTCAAAGGGGTCAAGGTGGGAGGGCTGCTTGAGCCAAGGAATTCGAGACCAACCTTGTCAACAAAGTGAGACCTCACGTCTACAAAGTAAAAAAAAAAAAAAAAAAAAAAATTAGCCAGGCATGGTGGTGCACACTCGTACTCCCAGCTACTCAAGAGGCTGAGACAGGAGGACAGCTTGTGCCCGGGAGGTCAAGGTGCAGTGCCCCATGATTGCTACCAGTGCACTTCAGCCAAGGTAATAGAGCACCTATCTGGGAAAAAGAAAAAGAAGAAAATGTGGTACATATACGCATTAGAGTACTATTCAGCCACAAGAATGAGATTCTGTAATCTGCAACAGCGAACTAGAAAACATCGTGTTAGGTGAAATAAGCCAGGCACAGAAAGACAAATTTCACATGTTTTCACTCATCTGTGGAAGCTAAAAATTAAAATAATTCAACTCATGAACATAGGGAGTAGAATGAGGTTACTAGAGGCTAGGAAGGACAGTGGAGGTAGAGGGAGAATAGGAATGGCTAATGGGTTCAAAAATACAGTTAATAGAATGAGTGAGACCTAGTATACGATAGCACAGCAGGGTGACTACAATCAACAATAACTTGTATACTTTTTAAATAACTGAAAGAGTATAACTGAACTGTTTGTAACACAAAGAAAGGATAAACGGTTGGGGTGATGGATGTCCCATTTACCCTAATATATTACACATTGTACAGCTGTTATCAAAATATCTCAGGTACCCCATAAATATATACACCTACTATGGACCCACACACATTTAAAATTAAAATTAAAAAATACAATATAGGTGAAACAGAAGACAATACTTGTCTTTAAAAACAAAAAGGTTTATGATCAGGGCTTAAAAGTGAGTTTGGCAAGGACTGATCATTATCCTCTGAGAAAAAGAAAAATACATATGATAGTACCATACTATTTTATCAGAGTTAAATAATCGTACTGCTTAGGTCCCAGTCTTTGGCTACATGAGTCTACATGCCTTATACAGCTTGACACAGAAAACACCAGGCATTTGTATTCCAGTCCTAACTCTGACTCTAAGTACCGATGGGACTTAAATTGAGAGATTTCACCTCCATTTATTTATTGGTGAAATGAAAGATTAACAATCTCAAAGCTTTGTCTGGAAAATTCCATTATTCTGTGCTATTATGTCACTAGCTGGCAATTAGCAGGATCTCGTCCTATAAAAGTCTTTTTGTGGCTTTTATTGTGTTGTTCTCTAACGGACTGAATATGGACAGATGTGCAATCACCAATTTTCTATAGGACCCACCACTCTTGTAATATCCTGACCCAAATGTTCAAGCTGCCTCCCTGGACTTGAAACACGTGAGTCTTCAAACCCTGCTCTATAAATACTTTTATCCATTGAGAAACACTAATATTTACCACCATAACAACTAATTCTTTAGAGTACACCTTAGAGTTAACAGTTTTCACGGGCATTACTTCATGTATTTTCACATGCATTCTATATGACAGTCATCCTGATGATCCTTTTGACTATGGGATATCTAAGGCACCTTTCCTCTGCCCAAGTATTAGCAAAAACAAGTCAAAATGTCTTCTTTAATAACGCACAAACACAATGTCATACATGTAAATACTGTGGTGCCTCACTTCATGGAGAAAGCCCAGAATTCAAGTTGCCGGCTTCCTACTGGTGATTGGCACAGTAAGCCAGGCTATAGGGAAATGAAGTGGGGGATCAGCTGCTCTTCAGCAAGTGTCTAGCTCTGCCCAGAACCACTCCGAAAGCCTCCTCCAGACAATGCGGAGGAGCCAAGCTGAACATATGCTCGCAGAGGGGGAGTCAGGAAACAACTAGGACATCAACAAGCACATCTTGGCATGAGCTACTAACCCTTCAGCACTTCCAGCTTCTCTCAATAGGGAAGAGGAAAGAAAGCTCCACATTTCAGCAAATTTAGTGACATGTCCCAAAACATACCTTCCCCAAATTCACAACCCCCGAGAGGAGTCCACACACGATACTTGCAATTTGGCACTCTCTCAAAACATTGCCTATCTTGTGTTAATGTGTTTATTTGCTTTTAAAAGATTGTCTTGTTCACCCACGAGCAGTCAAAAGAGCACACACTATTGTCAGCCAGATTGGCTGTAACCATTATTATAACCTTTACTGTATGTGCTGACATTCTGTTTTTGTTCCCAGTCCAGATGTCATGTATAATGGAGTATATTCTCTCATTATGTGCATCAGTGTTTGGGAATGCCAACATAATTCAATGAACTGCTTGATATTTCAGGAAAGTATGTTTTTGTAAATTATTCAAATTTTCCATCAACCAGCTACAAAACAGGGCATTCACTACCTAATTTCTCCTGGAGCTTGCCCTAGATACAGTGTTAAACTAAGCTAAAAAATATGGTTTTCTATTAACTGAATCAGCTGAAATATACCATAAGACAGTAGTGTGAGGTATTTTACTACTCTTCTTAATACAAATACAGTTTGGTGGGAGAAAATCTAAGCCTGAATCTCCAATTTAACATGAGGGAAAGCTATGTAAAACTAGCGTCAAACCACACCACAGAACCTTGAGGACAGAGAAGAAAAAGGGCCATCGACTTTATAACCCCATTAAGAAACCCTGCTTGTATTTCTCTAGGCATGTTGGGAGCACACCACAGAAGGAAATACTCATTTTCCACTTTCTTCAACTTTTATTTCAGGTTCAGAGGTTCATGTGCAGTTTTGTTACATAGGTAACTACATGTCTCGGGCTTCTGGTGCACAGATAATTTCATCACCTAGGTAATAAGCGCAGTATCTGATAGTGTTTTGATCCTCTCCCTGCTCTCACCCACCACTCGATAGCAGGCCCTGGTGTCATTTGTTCTCTTTATGTTCATGCGTGCTCTCTGTTTTGCTCCCACTTATGAAAACTTGGTATTTGGTTTTCTGTTTGTGTGAGTTTGCTTAGAATAATGGCCTCCAGCTCCACCCATGTTGCTACAAAAAACACTATCTCATTTTTTATGGCTGCACAGTGTTCCATGGAGTGTATGTACCGCATTTTCTTTATCCAATCTATCTCTGTGGGCATTTAGGTTTATTCAATGTCTTTGCTATTGTGAATAGTGCTACAATGAACATATACGTGTATATGTATCTTTATGGTAGAATGACTTATATTCCTTTGGGCATATACTGATTAATGGGCTTACTAGGTCAAATGGTAATTCTGTATTAAATTATTTGAGGACTCAGTACACTGCATTCCACAATGGCTGAACTAATTTTCATTCCCATCGACAGTATAGAAGCATTCCCCTTTCTCTGCAACCTCACTGGCATCTGTTATTTTTTGAGTTTTAAGTATAAATAGCCATTCTGACTGGTGTGAGATAATATCTCATTGTGGTTTTGATTTACATTTCTCTAATAAGTGATGCTGAGTATTTTCTCATACTCTTTTTGGCCACATGTACGTCTTTTGAAAAGTATCTGTTCAAGTCCTTTGCTCACTTTTTAAGGGGGCTGTTTTTTGCTTGTAAATTTAAGTCCTTTATAGATTCTGGATATTAGACCTTTTTCAGATGCATAGTTTGCAAGTATCTTCTCTCATTCTGTAGGTTGTTTAATCTGTTGTTTTTTGTTTCTTTGTTTTGAGATAAGGTCTTACTCAGTCTCCCTGGCTGGAGTGCAGTGGAAAAATCTCAGCTCACTACAACCTCCGCCTCCCAGGCTCAAGCAACTCTCCTGTCTCAGCCTCCTGAGTAGCTGCGATTACAGACACTCGCACCATGCCTGGCTAATATTTGTATTTGTATTTTTTTTTTAAGTAAAGATGGGGTTTCACCATGTTGGCCAAGCTGGTCTCGAACTCCTGACCTCAAATAATCCAACCCCTCGGCCTCCCAAAGTGCTGGGATTACAGGCATGGACCAGCACACTGTACTGATAGTTTCTTTTGCAATGCTGAAGCCCTTTAATTAGGTCCCGTTTGTCAAGTTTTGTTTTTGATACAATCACTTTGGTAACTTCAGTCATCATTTTCTACTTTCAGTAAAACTCCCTCTCCACTGTTTGAAAACCATTTTTTTAAGTTAACTAATGGCCCTCCTTTTGTTAATCCAATAGTCAATTAACTGTCCTATTATATATCCTGCAGCCTTTGACACATTTGGCTAATTCTGTTATCTCTGTATTCTCTAGGCATCTGTGTCACTTTAGTTTTCCAGATTTTTCCCCTGGCACACTGCTTTCTGTCTTTCAGTCTACTTTGACCTCCTTCACTCCCGGATTTGTTCAATTATCCACGATTCTCTTTTTGACCCTCTTACTTCTTTCTAGTCCCTCTAGACAATCCCATCCCCTCTACACTTCACACTGTCATCCATATTTTGATGATCCCCAGATTCAAATATTTAGTCCCAATCTCCCCACTGAACTCTGTACTTACATATCCAACTACTCTACATCTGTTTGAAAATCTAATATATACCTCAAATTTAATGTATCAAAAAAGTAATTCTTGACTTTCTAAAGTAACTTTTTCCCTGGTCTTCTCAGTCTCAGTAAATGACACCATCATCCATCCTGCTGATCAGATTAAAACCTTTGTATCATCCTTGATTCTTCTGTTTCTTACCACCCAAACCCATCTACAAGGACATTGGGTCAGTTCCACCAAAAAATACACCTAGAATCTGACCACCTCTCACCATTTTCACTGCTCTCATTTTAATTCCAGATGTCATTAACTCTCACTCAAACAGTATCTGGTGGGTTCTCTATTCCCACTCTCTTCTGAGGGCTCATTCTCCATGCAGTTGCCAATTAATCTGTATAAAATAAAAATTGGGTCATATTACATTTCTACTAACAACAATCTAACAGTTCCCCAAGCAAAAAATAAAGAAGTATAAAAAAATCTAGATCTGAATCTAACTCACTTACTTCAATATATACCACTTTTTACTGTGTCCACTACTCTGTTCATAGGTAGTCTTTCTTGCCTTCAAACATATAAAGGTCATCACTGCGTTTCTCCTCTGCATTTGCCATTTCTTCTGATCCTATCATTCCTTTCCAGGTGCCACATGACTCACTGACTCTCTCTCATGCTGATGTCAGCTGAAATGTCACTTCCCAGAGAAGCCTCCTGTACGAATCTAACTAAAATAACCCGTTACTGGCTGAGCACAGTGGCTCATACCTATAATCCCAGCACTTTGGGAGGCCAAGACAGGCAGATCTCTTTGAGGTCAGAAGTCGGAGACGTGCCTGGCCAACATGGTGAAGCCCTGTCACTACTGAAAAAAAAAAAAAAAAAAAAAAAAATTAGCTGGGCATGGTGGCAGTCGCCTGTAGTCCCAGCTGCTCGGGAAGCTAAGGCAGGAGCATTGCTTGAAACCAGCAGGTGGAGGTTGCAGTGAGCCGAGATCGCATCACTGCACTCCAGCCTGGTGACAGACAAGACTCTGTCTCAAAAAAAAAAAAAATTAGCTGGGCGTGGTGGCACAGGACTGTAACCCCAGGTATGTGAGTGGCTGCGGCATGAGCATCACTGAAACCCAAGAAGCGGAGGCTGCAGGGAGCCAAGACCAGCCACCGCACTCCAGCCTGGGCGACGCCACACGCGACCGTGTCTAAGTAAAAGCACCCTTGCTTTCTAGCCCAACTTTATTTTCTTCTGGGCCATTTTCAAACCCTTGAAACATGCTTTCGGTTCGTTGAGTCTCTTATTTACTGTGTGTTCTCCCCGTGGAGTGGAACTATGACTAGGACCTTAAATTTCTGTACTCACCACACGTTCTCCTCCAACTAAGAAAAGGAAGGAAGAACCATGGAGGGCAAACGCCAAGACGGCGGAACCGCAGCACCGGGGAGGCGGCGCACAGGCGGCGGTCTCGGCGTTTCCAGCGGGGCTGCGCGGTTCGCCTCGCCGGGCGGGCCGGACGGAGGCCGCGGCCCAGGAGCAGCAGCCCAGGCAGGGCGGGCGCCGCCGCTCCCCGCCCCAGCCACGGGAAGCCGGCTCGGTCGCCTCCCCGACGCCCCGGCCGCCGGACCGAGCCCCTCGGGGTCTTCACGACCCGCAGACCAGCAGGTCCCCCCCGGCACCCGCGCCACCGGCGCCCGGGCCTCCAGCGCCGAACCGGCGGCCGTCTCGGCGGCAGCCATGCTTTCCCTCACGCCCCGTGGGGCCGGAACGCCGGCGGCACGGAACCGCGCACTCCCGCGAACGGGGGCTGCCCCCGGGAGCCCGGCGCTGTGGGCGGGCGGGCCGCACCCCACGGGCACCAGCCGGCCGGGACCCACGGGCGAAGCTCCCCCGGCGCCCCGCGGGCCCCACGCGGCGGCAGGCTCGTGCGCGGAGGGGCCTGGGCCGCCGAGGCGGCTTCCGGCCGCGCCTGTGCAAACCGGAAGTCCACGCAGGCCCGCCCCGCGCGGCGCCCACAGGGGCTCGGAAAGCCGCCATCTTCCCGGGGCAGGCGTGGGTTCGCCTTCGCAGACTCAGCGTCCCTGCCGGGCAGGACGGACGGGGCAGCGTCTCCCAGCTCAGCCTCGAGCTCCCACGAGGCACGGCCGGCCCCCTCCAGCGGCTCCCTGCCCCGCGTCCCGAGTGGGAGCACCTCCTGCCCAGCGGAGCTCTGGCGGGCACCTGGCGGGCACCCTTCCGGGACCAGCTGCCGCAGGAAGGTGCGGGCAGCAACCTGTGCCTTCCGCGGCCCGGCCGAGACTCCCGGGCAAGCAGGGTCCGGAGGGTCCTGCAGCAGATGCACATGACTGTTAGAAGGAAAACTAACACGCAGGAAGAGAGTCTCAACGTCAGCACAAGGGAGAGCCACTCAGAGACCCCACTGCAGAGGTCACCAACTTGAAAGACCAAACTCAGATCAAGCCCTGAAGATGACAAGAAACCAGTGCAGAAAGGCTGAAATCTCCGAAAACCAGAACGGCTCTGCTCCTCCAGGGGGTCACAACTCCTCGCCAGCGAGAGAACAAAACTCAGCCAAGAATGAGTTTGACAAATGGACAAAAGCAGGCTTCCGAACGTGGGTAATAAAAAAAACTTCCCCCAGCTAAAGGAGCATGTTCTAACCCAGTGCAAGGAAACTGAGAACCCTGAAAAAAGGTTACACAAAATGCTAACTAGAATAACCAGCATGGACAAAAACATCCCCCAGTCACTTGTATCTGGCATTTCTCCCCATGTTATCCCTCCCCACTCACCACTGTCCCTCCCCAGCCCGCCAACTGACTGTAGTATGTGATGCTCCCCTGTGTCCACGTGTTCCCATTGTTCAACATCCCCCTATGAGAACATGAGGTGTTTGATTTTCTGTTCTTTTGCCAGTTTGCTGAGAATAATGGTTTCCCGATTCATCCATGTTCCTGCAAAGAACATGAACTCATCGTTTTTGATGGCTACATAGTATTCCATGATGTGTATGTGCCACATTTTCCTTCTCCAGTCTATCACTGATGGGCATTTGGACTAGTTCCAGGTCTTTGCTATTGTAAACAGTGCCACAATGAACATACGTGTGCATGTGTCAGACTTGGAAGCAACCCAGATGCCCGTCGATGATAAACAACAAGAAAAATGTGGCACATATACACCATGGAATACTATGCAGCCATAAAAAAGATGAGTTCATGTCCTTTGCAGGGACATGAAGCTGGAAACCATCATTCTCAGAAAACTGACACAAGAAAAAAAATCCAAACACCCCATGTTCTTACTCATAAGTGGGTGTGGAACAGTGAGAACACATGGACAAAGGAAGGGGAACATCACACGTTGGGGCCTGTTGGGTCGGGGGGTGGGGGCGGGGTGGAGACTAGAGAAGGGAGACCAGGGAAGGGATAACATTAGGAGAAATGCCTACTGTAGATTACGGGGTGATGGATGCAGCAAACCACCATAGCACGTGCATACCTATGTAACAAACCTGCACGTTCTGCACTATGTAACCCAGAACTATAATAAAAAAGAAACATCTGAAAATGTTTCTAAGAGCTCATGTTCATTTTGTGAGTCAAATATTACCAAATTATAGTATGTTCTGGATTCCTAGAAAGCAGAATTATGTTAAAATACTGGAAAATTCAAGAAGAAGCATCTGTTGTATATGAAAAAAAAAATGTACTGGAATGCCTAATATTGAATGATGAGTTTTCAGTTGTTAGCTGTCCTATCTTCAATAATCAGCCTCTACCCATTTTGGACAAGGTCAAAAGAATGTAATTGACCATAAGCACTAGAGATTAGTGTTATTGATGTCATTCTTTTATGCTGTCTCCCCTCTCCTCCCACCCATAGGACCATCTTATTTTAATTCAACAATATGGCTTGTGGACAATTTGTCAGATTAAATCCCCATCACTGTGTTTCTTGAACTTATCTGTAGCTCTAATTTCACCTACTGCAGTGAGTAAAGCTGGAATGAATGGGGCACACTCCTTTAAGTCCTTGGAGAGCACAAAGGGCACAAGTCTGAAGCACGAAACATACGGCACAGGAGATGAGCCTCTGGGAATCAGACCACCTACACTCAGAATTGGTTCAGTAATTTCAACTTGGCCAAGTCACTTGCCTGCTCACTCTAAGCCTGTTTTCTTCTTTAAATTGGGGATATGTAACTCACAGGGTTGTTGTCGGGATTAAAAGGATAATATATCAGAGAGAGTTCTCAGAAACTGATTGGGGCCCTCTGGGAAGAAGTTGAGGTTGTTAGGCAGCTAGAGCTAGATATAGATAATTGGCACTCAACATTCATTCCTTCCTGAAAAGTAAAAGCCACATTCCCCAGACACTTCTGTAGTTGGAGTTCTGGATGCAAGTTAAATCCACCAATGTGATATAAAATTTGGTGGCTGGCTTGCAGCCATGGCGGTGTGTCCTGAAGCAGTGTCACAGTCTCAACCCTTCCCCATTTCATGAGCACCTCATCATCTGTAATTAAACCCCTTTCCCTCTGAAACACATAGTGTGATTCCAGAGTCCTGCATTGAAATCCTATGTATTCATAATAATAACAAATACTTATAGGACACAGCTATACATGAGGCATTGTTCTAAGCTCTTGCATATGTTGATTAATCTCTCATCTCCTAACAATCCTATGAGATAAAGAATTATTATCATGGTTTTGCACATAAAGAAACAGAAGAATTGAGAGATTAATTTGTCCCCAAATTAAATAGGTAATAAGCAGCAGAGCCATTCAGATAGAGACGGTCTGGTTCTTAGTGGCATACTCTTAACTGTCTCTTTCAAATAAAATAGGAACATTATAACCCGACTTAAAACAGCCTAACCTTCTGCTAGTTCACAAATATTAACTGCAAAAACAAGTCCAACTGAGACAGCTGTGAAGAGAAGCCTAAATACTCTTTAGGCTAACCCTTTCATTTTTAATATGAAGAAGCTGAAGCTCTAAGGAATTCTGAAATAAGGAGGCTCATATAACTGATACATAAAATCCAGTAACAGAATACAAGTTTTTTAATCCCAAATGTATCCTCATGATACTGATTTTTTCTAATTTTTAAAATTTCCATTTATCCAAAAATACTTGGTTACTTGATTACCTCTGATATGTACCCAGGAAATTTTTAAGTAACCTTTAGAAGTCAGCAAGATCCTGGGAAGTTTCTGTGGCACTTTTAATAAAGGGAAAGAAGAACTGTCTATAGAACAAAAGTAGAAAAAATATTACTATTGAATAACTTATTGTTTACTAGTGATGCTTCTGTATTTTCAACCGCATAAAGTGGGTCTGACTTAAGACCTGGAACTATTTTAAGTAAAAATTTAGCTTTCATAATTAGATCATTTTCATTTCAATTTTTTACTACCACATATGGCAAAAATCATGTGAAAACTCAAAGGGGTTAATGAAGTGTTGCATTTTTAAAGAGATGTAGTACATGGTATTTTCAACAAATACAGTATGCATTTTTACCTAATAATTCACAAGATAGGAAAAACTTGAACACCCATGGGTAAAAGTGCTACCGGGCATTTACGTCCTCAAATTTCTCTGATTACAGTAACTAGAATGCAAAAACATTAACATTTTATCTTAATGAAAGCCTATAGACTTTCTCATGTTATAAAAGATTATCATTGCTGTGCTGTTAAAAAAAAAAAAAAAGAAAGAAAGAAAGAAAGAAAAAAAAAGGGCCTTGAATTGACATGGATTTTGAAGACTCTTAAAAATAAAATTAGAAACTGACTTTTGGAGGTTTTGTATGGTATTTCTTTTATTTACACGGCTTTAATCTCTCGGATTGGAATTCCAAATCCCTGATAATTAAAGAGAGAATTTGCAATGAGATAACATTTTCTCTTTCTGCCAGATTGCCCAAGTAGCAGCCCGGCTGGGCAACAGCAATCATGGAAAATGATGCATCCAAGTCCCAGAATAGTAATAAAAATGCCAACATGTGTTTATTCCTCAGCAGTAAATAAAACCGCAATTATTCACACTGTCTAAGGTTTCCCTAAGGAAACCAATCCACCCCTAGCAGCTTCAGCATGAGTTTACATGGCAAGGTTACAGGTAAAACTGGGAGGGGCAGCTTCCCAAAATGTCTGAGAAGCTGGCTCCTCCAATCACACAACCTGTCTACAAAATACAGATAATCAGGCAATTTGGATAATTCTACATGTTAGGCTATTTGATTTATTTTTAAGCAAGTGCATTAGATTTTCAAAGAAGTTTTTAAGAAAATCACTGATTTCCAGTACAGGTAGGAAGCCATGCCATTAATCGAAGATTTCTGGCAATAGCTCTCCACTTTTTCATTATTAAATATATTTGTATTAACATTTATGACGCTAATTTTAGGTCAAGTTGACTGAATGAAAATATACTTTGAGAACTGGTAAACAGTAATTCTGGGTGTGTTTCTGAGGATATTTCTAGGAGAGATTAGTGTGTGGGTCCATGGACTGAGTGCACAGTGTGGACAGGTACCAACCAAGTGGCTGAAGATCTGGATAAAACAAAAAGAGGAAAGGGCAATTACCTCTCCCACGCTGCCCCCACTTTTCTTCCTTTCTTTGCCCTGCTGACATGTTATCATGCAACACGAAGGTCCTCACCAGATGCCTGCACCTTGATACTGGGTTTCCCAGAATCCTGAACTATGACAACTTTCTGTTTCTTATCAATTACCCAGTCTGGGGTAATCTGTTATAGCAGCACAAAATGGACTAAGACAACTTCCTTATAAATCCCATTTTTAAAATTTCTTTGATTCTGCTTGCTAAATTAACATTTTTTTAACAAATTAACAGCAATTCTGATGCACAAGAAATTAATAACATTTTAGCCAAAAAAAAAAAAGTCAAAGTTCTATTTAACTGAGATACACAGCATGATCGACAGGAAATGCCTGACTTCCATTAGGCTGATGGGTACTGACAACAATTTGAGAACCTCTTGGTATACCTAAATACCTAAAAATCTAGATTGTCGGAACAACTAGAGCTTTTCTTTTTTAAGCAACAATTAAATACTCAAATTACCCCCAGAAACTAAATGAAAACAAAACCACCCTCAACCTGAACAACCATGTAGTCCTTGTCTTTTGTTGACATTGCCTGAAAAATGAGTTGCTCTTGAAATGGCAGTAGCCATGTTTGAGTTGCTAAACATCAACAAAGCATGAAATTCTACTTGAGAGAAGTCTTTGACCTGCTAAAAACTTTACACAAATTAAACAGTTTATTTGAGCAATGAACAATTCACAAATTGGGCAGCCTAATTCATGAATTGGGGACACTGAATGAGGAGACATTCAGAGAGTTCCAGTCTGTATTGTGGACAGACAGCATTTATAGACAGGAAAAATGAAGTGACATCTAGGAACAGCTTGACCAGTCGTAGCTCTGTGTTTACCTTATTTGAATATGGTTGGATTAGCTGGCAGCCTGTGACTGAAGTTGGCTGCCGTGGTTGGCTGCAACTTAGCTACCTATTACTAAAGTATACACCTAAATGTGGCTTTCAGTTAGTTACATACTAAGTTGCAGTTTGTTATGACAGACCAAGTATGGAGGCATCCTCAGGCCAAAGTTAGCTTAGCACCTCTTACTAGACAAAGAATAGCAGAGAATACCACTATTCGGCAGTCTGAAGCTGCTTTCTGACTGTATGGTCTTTGTGGCCATCTTTCACCTACGACAGTATTAGCCACTGGAAATGGAATGACTTGAGGAGTTCAACCTTTCAGTGGATTTAACTGCTCCTTCCAAAATCTTACTCCCTATTGTAGAACTCACATGTGCAATCCCAGTTCACATATCTAGCAGCTTATTCTGTTTACTCTTTACTCACTGAATTTCAAGGGGGTAACCACTCTGACGCTGTAAGATAAGTCGCTATTTCTAAGAAAATAACCGTCCACAGCAGTTACTGACTTGTTTGATGCTGGCATCCAAAGGCAAAGGCCAATAAGCTCCATTTATACTCGTAACAGGATACTCATTAACGATATTAACAACCACCTCTTACCAATGAAAACTATACTTAATAGTCTGTTGGCAAATAATAAAATGCCAGCTAACGTGGTTAAGTACAATGCTTGGTTTAGCTCTTCAAAACTTAAACAATCATTAAGTCCAAACTGACTAGAAACTGAAAGAAAAAGAAACCAGAATCTTCATTTGAGCCTGTTACCTTTCTCAGCTATTGGTCTGTTTCATTCGTCCTTCTTGGTTAAATTCCTTCCAGTATTAAACCTCCCACCGCTGTCTGCACGTGCTCACTGCTTTTACCCCTGCCTCTGCAGCTTGGTCACCTTCCACCAGGTTGCTTCCTAATGTAAGGTCACTCTTTTCAAGCCAAACACAATGGCCAATTTTGTTTCAAATATAAATTTTTACTATTCTCTTGTTCAAACATTTATCTTTTAGCTTATAAGATATGGGTATTTTTCCAGTCACTCTCACTATTGTTTTTCTAAATCTTTGCTGATAACTCTGCCTCATTCCAAACCTTTACTCAGAAAATCTGCTGAAACTCAATTCTAGGCTCTGTCCTTCCTCTTCCTTTACCTAGTTTACGTTAAGGACCATGGGTAAACTAGTCTGTGAGCACGAACTTTGTTTTCTTCCTTC
The DNA here is from genome assembly GCF_048565385.1 of Saimiri boliviensis. Classification (NCBI taxonomy): domain Eukaryota; kingdom Metazoa; phylum Chordata; class Mammalia; order Primates; family Cebidae; genus Saimiri; species Saimiri boliviensis. Next base: position 2,659,003 of record NC_133467.1, read on the forward strand.
TTTGGACTTTAAAATAGGTATTGCTTTTAATTATCTTGCCCTTACATTAGGAATTATCTCTAAAGGGATCAAGTTTTTCAGCCTGACAAATAGGAACTTAATAAATGCTTACTCACTGAGTTGGAATCGGATAAACTCCGATAACCCGAAGGCATTCTCTAAATGCAGGGATCTCCTTCATCAGCCAGTCAGAACACATACCTTCAAAAAAATAACCAATACGTAAAACCTTTTCTCCACTAATTCTTAAATTCAGCTATGAAAGAATGTGAGGTCAATGGATTATGCTAATAACATAAGTAATAATATTCCCATACAGCATTAATAAGAAAATGGTCTATGCTACTCTCTTTCACAGAATAAAGCTCTAATACAGTTTTTCAATCCACTTTTTTTTTTTACAAGTATAAAAAATGGGGTTGGAAACTAATACGTATGAAAAGAAAAAGGTTTTAAACAACTGTGAAAGATGCCATAAAAAGATATTCAAAATTCTAGGTTTACATGCCACCATGCCAGTAACATGACATTCCTCCCTCCCTGCCAGACAGCAGTGAATATTTCAGGTCCTTGTAGAGCTCCTATTCTAGTGGAGAGCTTACATATCCTTTCCCATTAAAACGCTGAAGGAGCTGAGCTACTCATTCTAACAGTTGCTACACTAAACAGACACAAAGCTAAGGGAGAATTTCTGCCTGGCATTACTACTGATGCATATGCAGTGCTGACTATGAACTTCTAGAGAAATCTCCGGTCTCTGGCTCTTACCGAGGATCGAGTCTCATTCTGAAGGAAGTACTAAGTTTTAACCAAGCTTCCAGGGGAAAACCTACCAGGCTGCAGCCAGCGGCATTGAGCCCTCTCAGCACTCAAGAGATGTATCACATCTGAAGGAAGCTTAAAACATGAGTCTGGGGTGAGGGGGCGGAAAGGGGATATGTCACACGCGCAAAGGAAGAACATGAGACAAATGTGTACAATGTGCTCTTTAATCCTAAGCTGCTTTCATATGTTGTTGCATATTTGGGGCTTTTTAAATGAAAATAATTGTTGCTTACATTTATTTTGGACGTGTATAGCACAAAAGCTATAATATAGCAACAACTCTCATATGAGATATTTTACCAAGCATCAAGCATGGTGCTACCTCTTTAAATGCATTTCTATTTAATCCTGGCAAGAAGCTTCTGATAAAGTAGATTCTATTTATTAATAAATAAATATGGTTCATTCAACAAATCCTGATTGAACACCTTCTCCATCCCAGGTCTATATGACATCAGAGATCTAGATCTTAGATATAATTCAGTAAGACCTCTAACCATGGCGTTGCAGGGTTACAAAGTACATTAATATATGCTGTGCCTTTTGTCTTTATATCAGTTATGAGGTAGATCAAATGATGTAAATCTGCTTTACTAATGAAAAACGTGATACAGAGAATGAGTAACCACTATCAATTTTGCAACTAAGCTTTATTACAAATTAAGTGTTCGACTTCCACTTTTGCAACATTTTAATTTCTATTATTCTCTTCACTGTACGGATGGAGACTTAGAGACATAATACACATAGCATGCTGATGTTAATTGATCAAGCTAGAACAGCAACATTTACCCATCTGCCCCACAACCTGCACACTTCATCACTGCCCTTGGCAATGACTTAGAACAAATCCCTGCATGAAACGTGTCTGTTCAGTATTGAATGCTGCAAGACTGAAAGAATCTAATGAGTGGGTGATTAATTAATAAAATCTACCAGCTGGGTATGGTGGCCATTGTATTTTCTTATTTATTCACCCACTCGTTAGACTGCTGGTATTACTCATGCCTGTAATCCCAGCACTTTGAGAGGCTGAGGTGGGCAGATCATGAGGTCAGGAGCTCAAGACCAGCCTGACCAATATGGTGAAGCCCCATCTCTATGAAAAATACCAAAAAATAGCCACGAGTGGTGGCACACACCTGTAATCCCAGCTACTCGGGAGGCTAAGGCAGGAGAATTGCTTGAACCTGGGAGGCTGAGGTTGCAGTGAGCCGACATTGTACCACTGCACTCCAGCCTGGGTGACCAAGTTAGAATCCATCTCAAAAAAAAAAAAAAAAAAAAGAAAGAAATACACACACACACACACACACACACACACACACTTTAATTCCCCCAGAATAAACCACGAATTCTGCAAACAAAATAATGTCTCTCGGGGGGTAAGGAAGTCTTCAAAATAAAAGTTAAAAGAGCTCAATACTAAATATATCTGAAGAGTTATAAATCTGCCAGTTTCTTTGTTAGAAGAATCCAGTATATTTTAAAGGTTTCTAATAAAATTAGAAATGTTAAATGTTACAGCTTATATCAGAAAACCTGTTCTTATAATTTTCTAGTACATCTATAAATATTTGACATTTTTTCTTGGGATTGTATAAAAAAGAAATATATTGGCTGCCAAACTTTAGATTGTATAAGTCATTCTAGATTTTCTTAAATTTTTATGGGCAGTTTTTCTGTTTTTATCCTTGTTCACTGAAAGCCAGGATTTTGGAAATCTCTCATTCTGAAGTGTTAAGCTTGAACTATACTTGTGAGAATCTAATAAAAAATTCTTTTTCAAAGTCAAACTTCATATTCAGTCATTTGCTTTATTGCCTAAGCCTGCCTTGAATTTTTAATCTTCCTATTCTTTATTCTCCTGTATTTTTTTGTTTAATCAATTCAGACAAATTTGACCAAAGAGTCAAAAATTTATGTTATGATAGCAAGTAGACAATCATTTTTCAGTCTTCTAGAAACCCAAAGATGATGACATGCCGAAGAAAGTAGTCTTTTAATAGTGTTCTATTAGTTTTGCAGCATAAACTTAACTCCTCTTTTAAGATAATGCGTTAATAACACAAATCTTCTCTAAGTGATAATAACCGAAATCACCTTAAGTTCTCTAGTTTTGCAAATCACTGCTATTGACTTTGCCATTACAGGTTTACCCCAGTGTTCAAACTTAATGTCCTGACTGCTTCTGGTTTTCCACTGTTAAAACAGGCCAACAATATAATTAATTGTGCACAACTGATAATTCTGCAGAAACATCTTAGGATCTCTAAGAAGAGTTTATGAATATCAGCTATTAGAAAAGATAAAAAAACTTCTTTTGTTACATGGAAGAAAAGGAAAACAGGCATTTTAAAAGTGAAAAGGGAGGGGTAATAAGTAAGTCAGTAGCCTTTAAAATGTCCAAAATGTAACTGAACTTTTAATTTTTACTACCAGTGAAGAGAATAAATTTACAGTTTTAATAAGCACCCTAGGTGATTCTTATGCACCCTAGGGTTTAAGAACCACCAGCTCACAAGGTTTTTTACATTTCTCTAAAGACTATGCTGTTTTCTCCAGAAGAAAGCTGTTTCCTTTAACCCACTTCAAGCTGGATATATTCTAAGGGAGGGACAAATTACTTTAGGGAAATTTATTTAGGTAAATTAAAGAAAATTAAAATAACACACAGGAGATGATGTGCAGAAGTTAAGCCTAAAGCACGCTTTCATAAAAATAAACTAACTCCACTAGGCCCAAGAGCCTGAAAGTCTGCTTTACCATATGACATTATTCTAAGGATGAACATTAAGTAGCAGTTACCTATGAAAGCTACAATTAATGGCCATTATACTGCATCCTAGAAGTTCAGCATTTATTCAGGATTTTAAATGAAATATTAATAGATTAAAATAAGCCTAAATTGGTTAAGCACAGTTCCACTGGGACATGCCTCTTGGGCCATGGGGATGTCTATGTGTGACATGTACAGGCAATTAACAGTGTTCTGACTTTCACATCGTTTCATAAAGTCTGAAAGACACACAGGCATCAGCCCTATCTTTTCTTGCCGTTTTTCAGATGCACTGTAAGGAAATCTTCCTCTTCCAGGATTGTGATTCAGAGCATTTACTAATAAAACAAAACACAATCAGACAGTAGAGGGAGGAACAGTCACCTTCCTCTGTTCCTCACGGGAGGAGGAGAAGCATTTGACACTGCTGCCCCTGCCAGCACCTGCACCATCCAGGTGAAATGGTTCATGCCACGGTCGGTGTGTGATGCAGAAAACCAGGCTTCCAGCTGGTGGTATCAGTGATATAGGTAAGGCATTACCAGACAGACATGCCTTTAACACGCATGAGAAATAGAAGTTAAGCAGTCTTAGCACAGGTGTAGAAAATGTAGTCTGAATACTTTTGCTATGATAGTTCATCACTTATACTATGGGATGTCTATGACTGTTTGGTACCTTTTTTTCCTTTGGATAAGACTTTTCAGCATGTCACTTAAAAAAACTAATACATGACTGATAAAAATCTAGTATTCTCAGCTGCAGAAGAAGATCAATGATGAAGTCTAACTTTCACAGAATACTTGCATTTGTCATCAACCATGAGGGTGAGAGGGACATTATTAACTGCAAGAGAATCAGAAGACAAATCTGCAAAACATCAACTTCAAAAGTCAGTAACTATTTTGATAAGGCCGTGACCAGGGGTGATGGTGTAAAGCCTTTAGCTATGAGTTTACATGTAACTCTATGAAGCATGACTTTGCCTTTAGATCAAATGCAATCAAAGTTAATCTTTGCTTATTTTCAATTCTGAGTTTTCTTGTGCAAGACTGAAAAAAGACTATATACTTTTTAATATGTTAATTCTATTAGAACCATAACTTTGCACACAATACAATGATGCCAGTTTTATACAAGTATCATTAGAAAATTGTTTTAAAGTCTGTTAATTCTAGTCATGATTCAGATTTTTCAATTCAAGAAATCAAAGTAAAATTTTTGGAGATTCATTCTATAAAAGATAAAACATTTGAAATTATTATGAATGCTATTGAAACTCAGCTAAAAGTTAATCATACATATAAAAGTATTTATGTGAATATAAATTTAGGTTGATATACTGCTATGAAAAACTAACATTCTTTACTAAATTAAGTAACTTATAAGCAGAATTGAAATTGGAATTGGTTGCACTGCCTATATGATTTGTAACTGCATTTAAGCAGCAATATTTTACCAATTAATATAAAATCTATAGCTGTAAAAATTTACAAGCATTTGAATACAACTGAAGTTCAGTTAGAGGAAAGGTTGGCAAATAATAGCCCACAAAACGTGATTTTGTAAATGTTTCCTTGAAACATAGTATAGCGGGTAGAATTGTGTCTCTTCAAAAGGTTTATTTGAATCTTAACCCCCTGGCAGCTGAAAATATGACATTTGGAAATCAGGTCTCTGCATGTACAATCAAGATAAGATGAAGTCATACTTGATTAAGATGGCCCCAGTCTAATCACTGCCATCTTTATAAGAACAGGGTAATTTGTTCATCCAGTCTATCATCAATGGGCATGTGGGTTGGTTCCAGGTCTTTGCAGTGTGAACAGTGCCACAATGAACATACATGTGCACGTGTCTCTATAATAGACCAATTTATAATTTTGGGGGTATATACCCAGAAATGGGATTGCTGGGTCAAATGGTATTTCTACTTCTAGTTCCTTGAGGAATCGCTACACTGTCTTCCACAATGGTTGCACATATATACCATGGAATACTATGCAGCCATAAAAAAACAATGGGTTCATGTCCTTCATAGGGACATGGATGAATCTGGAAACCATCATTCTCAGCAAACTGACACAAGAACAGGTAACCAAACACCCCATGTTATCACTCACAGGCAGGTGTTGAACAATTAGAGCACGTGGACACAGGGAGGGGAGCATCACGTACTGCAGTCAGTTGGCAGGTGGCTAGGGGAGGGACAGCGGGGCGTGGGGACAGATAACAAGGGGAGAGATGCCAGATATAGATAATGAGGGGATGGAGGCAGCAAACCACCTTGCCTTGTATGTACCTACGCAGCAATCCTGCATGATCTACACGTATACCCCAGAACCTAAAGTACAATTTTAAAAAAGGAAATTTGAACCAGAGATGCAGAGACAGGCACAAAGGAAGAATGCCATGTGACTTCAGAGGCAGACTTTTGAGTAATGCTGCCACAAGTCAAGGAATGCCAACGATTGCTGGCAACCACCAGGAACTAGGAGAAAGGCATAGAACAGATTCTCCCTCAGAACCACTAGAAAGAACCAACCTTGCCAGTATCTTGATTACACTCCTAGCCTTCAGAAGTGTGAGAATAATTGTGTGTAGTTTGAAGTAACTAGTCTGTGACACTTTGTTACGATGGCCCTGGAAACACAGCCCCATGTATTTGACTGCTAGTGTCTACGGCTGCTTTCATGGTACGGTGGTAAAATTGAGTAGTTGCAACAGTGACAATATGTCTCACAAAGTCTGAAATATGTAGTATCTGGCTCTTTGTACAACAGGTTTGCTGACTCTTGAGGGAGAGTATCTCAATCACAAAATGCTTTTAATGAAGCTGATGTTAAATATAAAAACATAAGTTCAGCAGGGCAGTATATTCTTTTTTCTTTTCGCTGACCATCATCAACTCAGTAATTGCACCACCAAAAACTAATTTGTATATCAAATTAAGCACCCAACAATAGTACTGAAAAATGCTAATTAAGTAATCTAAGTTTTGATTATGTTATCTTTAAAATCTGTTGAAAATCTTCAATCAACCTACCCAATAAATGGAGCATCAAGAAGCTTCACCTTTTGAAACTTTTAGTAACTGCAATTATTGAAAACAAAACTTACACACAGTAAGAATTTAAATAAGCCCTATGCAATCAAGGAAGGACTAAAAAATAAGAGCTCAAGAGTATACAGTATTTAATTTAGAATACTTAGAAACTGTGCTTTAGATTATCACTTATTGTGGGAGGAATCTTTTAATGGACATTCTACTTTTAAACTTTATATTCCTCAAACCAGTGGGAAAAAAATGACTTAAAATTTTGCAACATCTTTCTAAATTTGGATTTTAAAATATTCTTTAAAATCAGAGATAATGTTTAATAAGATTTACCTTGTAAAATATTTGTAATGAAATATAATCTTGGGGGGGGGGCAAAAAGACATTACCATTGAAAACATTTTGACTGAAATAATTAATATAAAAATACAATCACATTTAGCAGAATTCATTCTGAGGTCACCCATTACCTGTAGAGGGAGAACTTAATTAAGGTTAAGATCTACAGAGAAAGGTCACCCAAAGTGTCACCATACAAAATTCATTAAACAAGTACAACTTTATATAGTATTATAAGCAATTTTATGAGAAACCTAAAAATAAGTCAATTTTGAGAAAAAAGTATGTTTTTCAGAAATCATACAATTGATATATGACATATGAGTTCATGTAAGAAACTGATTAACATATACCAATAATTATTATGCTCATTTATTATATCTACATTATGAAGGGTTGTTTTGATATACACATTTTTAGAAAGACATAGTTTTGAAAAAAAAATTTAATAGAACTATTCTATAGGCCCATTACTATAATTTTATTAGGAAATTTTCTTCAAGTTAAATAATTTTATTGTTTTGGGGGTCCCTTTGACTCTCAAAGTGTCTCCATTTGGTCACTTTATTAGTCAGTGTTCTCTAGAGGGACAGAACTAATAGAGGTACATATAAAGGGGAGTTTATTAAGGAGTATTGCCTCACAGAATCACAAGCTGAGGTCCCACAATATGCCATATGCAAACTGAGGAGCAAGGAAGACAGCCTGAGTCCCAAGGCTGAAGAACTTGGAGTCTGATGTTTGAGGGCAGGAAGCATGCAGCGTGGGATGAAGATGTAGGCCATAAAATTAAACCAGTCGAGTCTTTCCACGTTCTTCTGCCTGCTTTTATTCTGACTACACTGGCAGCTGATTAGATTGTGCCCACCCAGATTGAGGGTGGGTCTGCCTTTCCCAGTCCACTGACTTCAGTATAAATCTCCTTTGACAACAACCTCACAGACACACCCAGGAAAGGTACTTTGCATCCTTCAATCCAATCAAGTTGACATTCAATATTAACCATCATGGTCAACACATTGTATAGTTATCCTATGTATACTGAGTGTATTCCAGTAAACAGTATTCTCATCTATAAAATGACAAAGTCCAACTAGATGAATTCTCAGGTTTCTTCTGGGTCTCAAATTTTATTAATGCTCACCCGCCCTCTTCATTTAATACTGAGGAAACTGAGGACTGCAGAGAGACATAATTTTTCTAAAACCAAATTATATGGAGGAAGATACAGTACCAGGGTGCCCATGCCTGGACTTTCAGACTCAGACTCCTCTGCTACGCCAGTGTATGTATGTGTGTGTGTGTCACAAACACAGATCTTTCTATTCAAAGCCATCTACAATTATAATAATCAAAATCAAATTTGATTCCAAAAACAATTTCTGAATATTTTCCATCTGATTAGAAGTCTCAGAATTGTCATAGGAAATCATTTTTTATGTTTCAGTGATTCTATTCTCAAAGTTTTTAAAAATAATATAAACATTGTTATTTTTCCAAGCTCCAAAACCTATCATGCATTGCTTCTTGACTTGGGCACTCCATATTAAGAGAAATGTGGAATAATGTGCTCAGCTAAATCATCTGACAGAGAGGTCAAGACATTCTGCCAAGGATTTTAAACCCATAATTAGAAATACATTTACCCAACAAGCCTGGCCTTAGTGAATCCTACAGATGAACCAATTTCAATCATTTCTAACTTAAGAAATCAGGCTTATGTCTTCGTTCTGTTCAGTCCAACCTTGCATATCAGGGAATAAACACTGAGTTTTGTCAAGGACTACACTTATTAATCTCTTGGTTGAAACCTTTTCAGGAAAAATATTTGTATAGAAATACATGCTGTGTTTCTGGAAGAATTATTTTATATCTCCCAATCTGATAAAAAAAAAAAAAAAGGATTGGTTCAGCGCAGTAAACAAATTTTGAAAGCTTAGTGGCTTACAACACCAACATCTTAATTATACCTTATTGTTCTGTGAGTCCAGAGTTCAGGCAGAGCGCAGATCAGCAATTCTCTGGTTCCATGTGAAACTGACAGGTTTCTTGGCAGGATTCAGTTGACTGATGGGCTGATCAGGAGGGCCTCACATGACTTCATATACCTTTCTGTTACATCAACATGGAGACTTGGAAGACAAGGCTCAGTTTGGATTGCTGGCTTGAAGATCTACATGTGATCTTCTCAAGTACTGAACTTTCTAATTGTGTCTCAGGGGTCCCTGAATCAGAGTTCCAAGAGATCAGGAATGAGTTTCTCAGGACCGAGCATTAGCAGTGCAAGTCTACCCCTTCTGTCACATTCTAGTCAAGCAAGTCATCAAGACCAACTTGGAATCAAGGAGAAACGAACTGAAGTAGGAGAAAGAATTTGTAGCCCTCTTTAATTACCCAAACCTGTCTTACTCTTTCTAAGAATTGATGGTAGCTTAGTTTTTTAATATGATATATATTTAAAGATTTTTTTTTAAGTTGGAAACTTAGAAATATGTTCTGATTCCTGCCTATGATTTAGACTTTTCTTATATTACTGATAAGACCTACCATACAATGATGAATAAAAATGGAAATTCTCCAGACAAGCAGATACTGAGGGATTTTGTCACCATGAGGCCTGCCTTACAAGAGCTCCTAAAGGAAGCACTAAATATGGAAAGGAAAAACCAGTACCAGCCACTGCAAAAACACACCAAAATATAAAGACCAATGACACAATGAAGAAACTGCATCAACTAATGTGCAAAATAACCAACTAGCATCATGATGACAGGATGAAATTCACACATAACAGTATTAACCTCAAATGTATTTAAGGGCTACATTCCCCAATCAAAAGACACTGACAAACTGGATAAAGAGTCAAGAACCATCAGTATGCTGTATTCAGGAGACTGACCAATCTCATGTGCAAAGACACACATAAGCTCAAAATAAAGGGTTGGAGGACTGCTTACCAAGCAAGTGCAAAGAAGAAAAAAAAAGGAAGGATTGCAATCCTAGTCTCTGATAAAACAGACTTTAAACCAACATAGATCAAAAGAGACAAAGAAGAGCATTATATAATGGTAAAGAGATCAGTGCAACAAGAAGAGCTAACTATCCTAAATATATATGCACCCAGTACAGGAGCTCCCAAATACATAAAAGAAGTTCTTAGAGACCTACAAAGAGAGACTCCCACACAATAATAGTGGGACACTTTAACACCCCACTGTCAATATTAGACAGATCAATGAGACAGAAAATTAACAAGGATATCCAGGACGTGAACCCAGTTCTGGACCAAGCAGACCTAATAGACATCTACAGAACTCTCTACCAAAATCAAAAGAACACACATTCTTCTCAGCACCACATAGCACTTATTCTATCATCAATCACATAGTTGGAAGTAAAACACTCCTCAGCAAATGCAAAAGAACAGAAATCATAACAATCACTCAGACCACAGTGCCATCAAATTACAACTCAGGATTTAAAAACTTGTTCAAAACCACACAAGTACGTGGAAAATGAACAACTGCTCCTGAATGACTCCTGGGTACACAACAAAATTAAGGCAGAAACCAAGAAGTTCTTTGAAACCAGTGAGAACAAAGAGACAATGTACCAGAATCTCCCAGACTCAGCTAAAGCACTGTTAAAAGGAAAATTTATAGCACTAAATGCCTTCAACAGAAAGCTGGAAAGATCTACAATTGATATTATAACATCACAATGAAAGTAACTACAGAAGCAAGAGCAAACAAATTCAACAGCTAGAAGAAGGTAAGAAATAACTAAGATCACAGCAGAACTGAAGGAGATACAGACACGATGTAAAAAGAAAATTTCACCCTAATATCCCTGATGAACATCAGTGTAAAAATCCTCAATGAAATACTGGCAAACTAAATCCACCAGCACATCAAAAAGCTTAGCCACAACGATTAAGTTGGCTTTTTTCCTGGGATGCAAAGCTGGTTCAACATACAAAAATTATTAAATGTAATCAACCACATAAACAGATTCAATGACAAAAACCACATGGTTTTCTCAATAGATGCAGAAAAGGACTTGGATAAAATTCAACATTCCATCATGCTATAAACTCTCAGCCAGGCACGGCGGCTCATGCCTGTAATCCCAGCACTTTGTGAGGCTGAGGAGGGCAGATCACGAGGTCAGGAGATTGAGACCTGGCTAACATGGTGAAACCTCAACTCTACTAAAAAGACAAAAAAAATAGCCTGGCATGGTGGTATGTGCCTTCAGTCCCAGCTACTAGGAAGGCTGATGCAGAACTGCTTGAACCTGGGAGGTAGAGGTTGCAGTGAGCCAAGATTGTGCCACTACCACTACACTCCAGCCTGGGTGACAGAGCAAGACTCCATTTAAAAAAAAAAAAAAAAAAAAAAAAAAAAAAAAAAAACCTCTCAATAAACTAACTAGGTATTGATGGAACATATCTCAAAATAGTAAGGGCTATTTATGACAAACCCATAGCCAATATCATACTGAATGGGCAAAAGCTGGAAGTATTCCCTTTGAAAACCAGCACAAGACAGGGATGCCCTCTCAACACTCCTATACAACATAATATTTGAAGTTCTGGCCAGGGTAATCAGGTAAGAGAAAGAAATGAAGCATATTCAGATAGGAAGAGGAGAACTCAAATTGTCTGTCTGCAGATGACATGATTATGTTTTAGAAAACCCCACCATCTCAGCCCCAAAACTCAGAGCAGATAAGCAACTTCAGCAAAGTCTCAGAATACAAAACCAATGTGCAAAAAAATCACAAGCATTCCCATACATCAACAATAGTCAAGCAAAGAGCCAAATCATGAGTGAACTCCCATTTACAACTGCTATAAAGAGAATGAAATACCAAAGAATACAACTTAAAGGGACATGAAGGACCTCTTCATGGAGAATGCAAACCACTGCTCAAGTAAGAGAGGTCACCAAGAAATGGAAAGTCATTCCATCCTCATGGATGGGAAGAATCAACATCTTGAAAATGACCATACTGCCCAAACTAATTTATAGATTCAATGCTATTCCTATCAAGCTACCAGTAACTTTCTTGGCAGAATTAGAAAAAAAAAAGTACTTTAAATTTTATATGAAACAAACAAACAAAAAAAACAAAAACGACAACAAAAACAAAAAGCCTGTGTATCCAAGATGACCTTAAGCGTAAAGAACAAATCTGGAGACATCACGCTACCTGACTTCAAACTATTCTACAAGGCTAAGTAACCAAACAGATATGTATACCAATGGAGAAGAACAGAGGCCTCAGAAATAACACCACACATCTACAACCATCTGACCTTTAACAAAGCTGACAAAAATAAGCAACGGGGAAAGAAATCCCTTTTTAATAAATGGTGTTGGGAAAACTGGCTAGCCATATGCAGAAAACTGAAACTGGATCCCTTCCTGACACCTTATACAAAAGTTAACTCAAGACACATTAAAAACCATTAAAAACTTAAATGTAAATCCCAAAGCCATAAAAACCCTAGAAGAAAACCTAGGCAATAGCCTTCAGGACACAAACATGGACAAAGACTTCATGACTAAAACACCAAAAGCAATGGCAACAAAAGCCAAAATTGACAAATGGGATCTAATTAAACTAAAGAGCTTCTGCACAGCAAAGAAACTATCAACAGAGTGAACAGGTAACCAACAGAATAGGAGAACATTTTTGCAAGCTATTTATCTGACAAAGCTCTAATATCCAGAATCTGCAAGGAACTTAAATTTACAAGGAAAAAACAATCCCACTTTTTAATGGATATGAACAGACACCTCACAAAAGAGGATATTTATGCAGCCAACAAACATGTGAAAAAAAAAGATCACTGATCATTACAGAAATGCAAATCAAAACCACAGTGCGATACCATTGTGCCAGTTAGAATGACGATCATTGAAGTCAGGGAACAACAGATGCTGGAGAGGCTGTGGAGAGATGGGAATGCTTTTACACTGTTCGTGGGAGTGTAAATTAGTTCGACCGTTGTGGAAGACAGTGTGGCGATTCCTCAAGGGCCTAGAAGCAGAAATACCATTTTCCTCAGCAATCCCCTTCATTGGTGTATACACATACACACATTTATTGCAGCACTATTTACAATAGTAGACTTGGAACCAACACAAATGTCCATCAATGATAGACTGGATAAAGACAACGTGGCACATATACACCATGGAATATCATTGCAGCCATAAAATAAATGAGTTCATGTTATTTGGAGGGACAGGGATGAAACTGGAAGCCATCATCCTCAGCATACTAACACAGGAACAGAAAACTAAACACCACCTAATCTCGCTCGTAAGTGAAGTTGAACCATGGGAATACATGGACACAGGAAGGGGAACATCACACACCAGGACCTGTTAGGGAGTGGGGACCAAGAGGAGGGAAAGAATTAGGACAAGTACCTAATGTATGTGAGCCGGGAAACCTGGACGCTGGGTTGAGAGGTCCAGCAAACCACCATGGCACATGTAGACCTATGGAACAAACCTGCACGTTCTGCACATGTATCCCAGAACTTAAAGTAAATTTTTTTCAAAAATGGAAATGCAAGTATTCTGGTCTCATCTTTATTTCAGAAGGAAAGTGTTTGACACTGTACTTTAAATATCATGCCTAATGTAGGATTTTTTTCAGTACTCTTATCAGATTAAGAAAGTTCACTTCTGTTCCGTTTGGTAAATTTTGTACTATAAATATTGAAATGACAAATGAAATTACTGTATCTATTAAGAGTACATGATTTTGGTTTTTCCTTGAATGTAATGCATTATTTCTTTTCTAATATCAAGTTAGCATTAAATTCCCAAAATGAATTCAACTTTGTCATTATCTATTTATATGTTCTATTAAAATATCATTTTGTTTGAAGTTCTACTATTTCATTTAGAATTTTTGCATTTATTTTTATGACGGATTTGTCTGTAGTTTTCTTGTTTCTAATATATTGGTCAGATTTGCTAAGAGCTTATTCTGGCCTGGGGGGAAAACAGTTGGGTTTACTTGTCTTCCTTTTCCATTTTTCTTTTCCTTCTCTTCCTTGAAAAAATTCTGAAAAAAAAAAAAAAAATCAGTGCTAAAGTAATTAAATGGGGCAGAACAAGGAAAACATCCATAGCAGCTGAAAGGAGTCTATAAAAGTCCAAGAAGGTTGAGGAGGTAGTCCACGGAATAGAGACATCCAGCACAAGGTGTCAGACCTTAAGTAAAAAGAGGTGGCAATCTGAGGAGGATGGTCTCCCAGCATGGGCGTCCCAGAGCAAGTGGGATTAGGTAGTTATCCCTGTGGAGAGGCATCCCAATGAGAGCCCAGCCAATCTGAGAAGGACACCCATGCAGTGTGTGAGCAACAGGAGAGAGAAGGAGAACCCACGAGTCAGGGTGGCCCAACAGAGTGGAGTGCATACACAACCCAATTCCAGGGAGTCAGAGCCTGAGCAGAGACAAGAGGGTGCTCATACAAAAGGTGACCTGATGTCAGGTGAGGGAGCCCAATTTTAATCACATTTTTGGGAGGCCATTGTTTCAGACAACCAGCCTACACTGGGCCCCAGCAGACCAGGGCAAATCAGAATGTAGTCACCTGTCCTTAAAAAAAAAAGCACATAATCAAACTCAACTTTGAAATGGGCCAGTTTTCCGAAACACAGGAGATTCTAGTCAACTTGAGTCCGTGTAATCAGAAAGTCTCTCCTCTGCTTTGACCCTATAAGGAACTTTGAAATGACCAATCCACTTTTTGATCTGTTTCTACTTTCTTCAGCGCTTTTCTGTCTATAACGCCGAAATCCCCTTCTCAGCTCATTCAAATACTCATTCTATCTTCTGGAATGAGGTGTTGCCAATTCTAGAATGGCAAATAAAAGGCAATTACTGTGTTTAAACTACGTTTCTTGTAATGTTGTCTTTTGACACCAAGCAGCACAACACGTATGTGCAGGGGAAGCCTGTCATGAGGAACGGGAGCTCCAGCAGGGTGAGGAAGGTACATGCGTGTGGGGCAGCCCAGAACAGGGCACTCACATCCGTGTGGTATGCCAGTGTAGGATGACATGGTGGCAGAAATGGGAGACTGGATATGGACAGATGTTTGGTCAAATATTAAGTATGTTAAAGATAACAGACTCCAGATTTTTCACTGTGTTAGTCCGTTCTCACATCGCTAATAAAGACACAGCCAATATTGGGTTATTTACAAAAGACAGAGGTTTAACTGACTCACAGTTCAGCATGGCTGGGAGGCCTCAGTAAACTTACAATCATGGCAGAAGGGGAAGCAAACACATCCTTCTTCACAAGGTGGCAGGAGAGAGAAGCACCAGCAAAAGGGAGAAAAGAGACTTATGAAACCTTGAGATCTCATGAGAACTCAGTATCACAGTAACAGCAGGAGGGTAACCAGCCCTATAATCCCTTTCTCTGCTCACTGAGAGGGCCTGTGAACACAATCACCAATGCCCCGAAATCAAGGAGCATTTTGATTTCTCAATTCCATTCCCTCCTAAGAGAAACCAGGAGTCTTGCACAAGCAATTGACTCTAAGGCTAGGAAAAGGTAAGTGTGAGGTAAGCCTGGAACATCCTGTGCTCACATAACTGAGGGAACTGAGGGGGACATGCCAAAATGACACAAAAAGCTAACCTCACAGTCAGGTCAGGACTAGGGAAGAAAGACGCCCAGAAGGCAACATTTAAGGAGACACTCATTCACAGGATCATATGAATAACAAGTTTTCACTTGCATAATCCTAAGAATGAATGCCTCCTTAAAGTTATACCCTCTGTGTGTGTCTATCCCCCCACTTCATCCAGGCCCAGCGGACTAGCTAAATCAGGAAAATCTTAACATCAAAATAAGTAATAGTAATATATTAACTTAATAAAATAGTAAACTGTAAGTGTATATTAATATAAACTAATTGAAAGTTTGATGAAGAATGGAATGTTTACAGAGTTTCAACGTTCCTCTCCCCACCACACATTCATTAATATCAAAAGGGGAAAGAATAGCTTCACAGTGGGGAAGCTGCAGGTCAACACCTTAGTCAAGGGATCGGCATGAACGTCATCAGTCATGGGATACGTCAAAATTGTCGTATGCTAAGGGGTGGCAATGGGAGGACCCAGCCGTCGGAGGCTGCTGTATCTCTGCTGCTTCTCCTTGTCCCAGGGCAGCGCTCCCCAACCTTTTTGGCACCAAGGGCTGGTTTTGTGGGAGATCATTTTTCCATGAATGACGGGGGGAGGGCTAGATTCTCAGAAAGAGGCACAGCCTAGACCCCTGGCACATGCAGTTCACAGTCACTTTGCACTTCTGTGAGAAGCCAGTGCCATGGCTGGCCCCGTAGGAGGCAGAGCTCAGGCAGTAACACTCACTTGCCTGCAGCTCACCTCCCGCTGTGCCACCCTGTGCCAACAGGCCGGGCCTGGTGCCGGTCCCGCCCCAGGGCCAGGGATCCCTGCCCAGGGTGCAGCCCTTCGGCTCCCACCCAAAGCCTGAGCACTTCTTCTGTTTTTTAACCTAGGTTTCTCCTCTGTTCTTTGTGGACACTAAACTCTAATTTCAGTCACTTTTGCCCGAGTTTTCAAATTTTTGACATGAAATCTTTCAAAATACCTTATCTTTGAATTTCCGCCACCTCACTTCCACGTCCCTTTTCCAGTGTATTTTCCATGTGCTTTTAATCAGTTTTGCCTGAGGTTTGTCACTTTTATTAATGTTTGAAGAAACTTTTTGCTTATTAATCCTTTTGTATTTTGTCTGCCTACTTAATGTACTCTTAGTTCTGCTTCCCTTGTGTTTATTCCCTTCTCTAACTTTTTCAAATGCGTCCTTAGCTTATGAAATTTCAGGCTTTCTCCTTGCCTGTTAAACAAGCACTTAAGACTATAATTTCTAAGTACTGCCCTAATGGCAGCCCACAAAATAGGTATACACATATAGGCATAAATAAGGAAGCAAAATTACGTGTTTGTTACTCTTTAGTTCTATGTATAGTCTAGTTTCCATTTGGATTTCTTCTTTGATTCCTAATTACTTAAAGTGTGTTTTTTTTATTTCCATGTATATGAGAGCCTGAATTAGCTATGACATAAGGTAAGGTGCTATAACGTAACTAAAAATAAAGGAGCTCAAAAAATAAGGAAGTTTACTTCTCACTGGGTTAGGGGGCACACCCAGTTGAAGTGGCTGCTCTGCCCCATGAGCTGGTCTTAGTGTTCTATTCTCCCAACCACTAGGGTGTAAGACCCTCCTTTGTAAGAAGAGGCTGCCTCACCCAGACTTTACCTGCACCCCAGTCTGTGGGTAAAAGCAAAGAGAAAAAATGGCTTGAGGGCCATTTCCTTTCCAAAACAGGTCACGAGGAAGTTGCATCAAGCACTTCCCACTCCAAAACTTATCTCCAGAGATTAGTTACAAGGTAGCAGAAGCACCATGTTCCTAGCCAAACCTTCACAAATTTTAGTTCTGAAAGAAAGAATGGCCGGGCGCGGTGGCTCAAGCCTGTAATCCCAGCACTTTGGGAGGCCGAGGCGGGTGGATCACGAGGTCAAGAGATCGAGACCATCCTGGTCAACATGGTGAAACCCCGTCTCTACTAAAGATACAAAAAATTAGCTGGGCATGGTGGCGCGTGCCTGTAATCCCAGCTACTCAGGTGGCTGAGGCAGGAGAATTGCCTGAACCCAGGAGGTGGAGGTTGCGGTGAGCCGAGATCGCGCCATTGCACTCCAGCCTGGGTAACAAGAGTGAAACTCCGTCTCAAAAAAAAAAAAAAAAAAAAAAAAAAGAAAAAAGAAAAAAAAAAGAAAGATTGGACACTGGAGGATAATTAGCACTTTCTGCCATTGGAGTTTTTTGTTATCTTTATGTTTGCCATTTTAACCTAATTATATTGTGGTAAAAGCGTATGAATAGAGTCTCAATCATTTGAAAGGTATTGACGGCAAAGATCCTCCTAAATGGTCAATTTATGTAATGTTTCCTGTGTGCTTCAGAAGTGTACGTATTCAATTGTTTCATGCAATGTCCTATATATATCTACTAGATCAATACTGCTAATTGTGTTGTTCAAATCTTTTATATCCCAATATATTGTCTGCTTAACAATTACAGAGACAGTCTGTATTAGCGTCTCCCACTATGAAGGTGACGGTCATTAGTTTCCTTGTGCTCTGTCAGTGTTTGCTTTCCATTTTTTGTAGCTACTGGGTGTATAAATAAATGTTGTATCTTCCTAGGTATTTGAATTCTTCATCAATATGGAGTATGATACTATCTCTAATAATTTTTGTCAGAAAGAATGCATTTTGTGCTATTTGAATAGCTACACCATCTTTCTTTTCATTCTTTTTCCATCTCTTTACTTCAAAGGCTTCTGTACCTTCATATTTAAAGAGCAATATCGTTTTTAACAAAGTCTGTTAATTAAACATCAAAGGTCTTTTAAATGGACACTTACTATATTTATATCTATAGTTATTACTAACATATGGAATCACTGCTAACATCTCATGTAGTAATTTCCATTTGCTTCTCCTAAGTTGCCGTGTTATTCCATTTTCACACTGCTAATAAAGACACACCTGAGTCTGGGCAATTATTAGAATTTTCTTTTCTATCGCATTGTCGGGCCGCAAATTTCACAAACGTTCGCGCTCTGCTTCCATTTCAAAGCTGAATGCCTTTACCACCATCCAAGTCACCTCTCAAATGCTTTGCTGCTTAGAAAGTCTATTCTGCCAGATAGCCTCAATACTCTCTCTCAGGTTCAAAGTTCCACAAATCTCTAGTGCAGGGGCAAAATGCTGCCAGTCTTTTTGCTAAAACAGAACAAGAGTCACCTTTGCTCCAGTTCCCAAGTACCTCATCTCCGTCTGAGACCATCTCAGCCTGGATCCCACTGTCCGTATCATTATCAGCATTTCGGTCAAAGCCATTCAACGAGTCTCTAGGGAGTTCCAAACTTTCCCACATTTTCCTATCTTCTGAGTCCTCCAAACTGTTTCAACCTCTGCCTATTACCCAGTTCCAAAGTCGCTTCCACATTTTTGGCTATCTTTTCAGTGACATCCCACACCTGGTACCAATTTTCTGTATTAGTCTATTTTCACACTGCTGATAAAGACATACCCAAGACTGGGAAATTCACAAAATAAAGACGTTTAATGGACTTTTGTAGTTCCAAGTGCCTGGGGAGGCCTCACAATCATGGGGAAAGGCAAGGAGTTACAAATCATGTCTTACATGGATGGCAGCAGGCAGAAAGAGTGTGAGACTTATTCACTATCCGGAGAAAAGCACAGTAAACACCTGCCCCCATGATTTGATCAGCTCCTACCAGGTCCTTCCCACAACACGTGGGAATTCAAATGGGATTTGGGTAGGGACACAGCCAAACCATTATCAGGTGCTTTTATTTATTTCTCACGATCTTTAGAGTTTTCCCTTAATTTCTTAGTTTTCCTCTTCTATTAGTTATTTAATTTTATTTCTATCCTATCAGAGAAACCCTAAAATGATTCAATAAGCACATATAGTTTTAAAATGTAGAACCCACACGTTTATCTCTTCTCCTAGCTTGTATGAAAATCTAAGTGCTCTAAAGCTACACTACCTGTTTCTCAATATGCTACTTCTGTCCATCTTTTAGTTTTTATTTTTAAAAATCACAAATTAGACATTGTATGTAGTGTTTGTATAATTAGCATTTGTTTACAGATTTCTTTCCTAGCTTTTTTTTTTTTTTTTTTTTTTTTTTGCATTTCTAATGCTTGCTTCTGGAATATTTCTTGAAGTACACGTTTCAGATGCACTAAAATTGGTATACACTTTTAATTTTGCCTGAAGAATATCTATTTTGCCCTTGTTCTTGAAAAGCAGTTTTACTTAACGGGTATATAATTTCACTTTTCTAAACCGTCTGAGGATTTTGCACCGTGCTTTGATTTGTACTGCTGTCGACTGGATCCAGCCAGTCTGTCATTGCTTATTGCTTCCCTTTTGCTGCTGTGTGGTTTTTCTACCAAATGTCTAGTTTTATGGATTTATTGATTTGGAGTATGTTCAGTTCTCCGAATCTGATTAATGTAGTATTTCAGCAATTCTAGAAAATTCTCAGCCATTAGTTCTAATATGTGTATCCTTTATTTTCCTCATGCCAGCTCGCTTTGGCTCTCATGTCTTTGGATGATTCTATCTTCATCTTTAACTATCTGATGAAATTTTCATTTTGAAAAAAAAAAAAGCTTTGAAAAACTATCTTTTTGAAAAAATCTGTATAAATTCTATACAGCTGTTTTATCACACGATTGATCCTTTTTTAGTATTATTTGATCATAATTTAGATACACCTTGTTTACTTAAGCAGAGTAAACATTCTGTTTATATCCTGTGCAGATAAATTCTAATATGTTCAGACTTTGTGATTCTCATTCAGTTAGCCATTTCAGGTAATTCATGATGGCTTTGTTTTGCAATAGATTTGGTCTTCATTTTGTAGTTGATTGCAAGTTCATCTTATTTGCAGTTATCTTGAATATTCTTCAAGTCTAGGTTTAAGGTGCATTCCTCAGAAAAATGTTTTGTTGTAGCTGTCCCTCAGCATTCAGGATCATACACAGCCTGCTGTGAGACAAGTTTCCATAAATATTCTCACATTTATGCATAGCCTGGGCTTTCATGCATGCATGTATATACATATATACATATCTTATTTGTGTATTTTGCCTTTTATCATTCTATAATTTCACTCTTTAATCCTCTTTACATTATATTTTTACTACTATCAGCATTACCAGTCCTGATTTGTTTTGTATCTGCTTGTCAATTCTTTGCCTATGCCTTTAACTTTATTGTTTATGTGTTTTTGGTAAAGAACATTGATTTGAGGTATGTCTTATAATAGATACTGAAATTTTCATATGGGAAAATTTAATCCATTCACATGTACTGCATGCGAAATAGTTGATTTTAGCCTTCTATCCTTCTATTTATCTTTAATATAATTTTTTTCTTTTTCCTGTTTTGTTGTTGATCAAACTGCTGCTTTTTCCATCCCTCCTTTCTCTAAAAATCCTGATAAACTCGTTTTAACTAAGTTTTGACTGCCTGCACTCAGTGAAACAGCTGTGACTGCAGTTCTGTGAAACAGAATATCAATTCTTTTCCCATGATGCACTATTGTCATGATACATTAAACACTGTCCTGCGAGGTGTCTATTTTCCCCTCATTCCTTTAAAAGATAACGCCTTGCGGTCTCATCCTTCCTGCCCCCTAGGTACTTTAAAATTATTTTGCTTCTTGTCCTACTTTCCACACACTACATTTTCCAGAAATAACTTATACTTAGGATTTCTTTACGGTATCTCCCTAATTTCAGTAGTGTTACTTAGCACCTATTTTTTAATTCTTTTTTTTTTTTTTTTTTTTTACAATTTGAAAGCAGAAGCACATACATTCTGATTGTTCTGCTTTATTTCTCTGGCTTGTGAGCCTTAGTTGCTTTATCAAGTTTCTTCAGTGGCTCACTGAAAACTTAGATCAGGTTTTAAACTATCCTGAGAAGCAAGAAATCTACAAGCAGAAGGTGGTGAATGATACTCCCTTGGGCTGATGGCATAGAAGCAGGCAAGCTGTCCAATTTCTGCTGAAGAATCTGAAAGAATCCTTTATGCTCTCTGTTCTCTCTAAACTCTTAAAGTCTCTGATGCAGGAAAGATTTGGCCCATGCACAATTCTCCGTGGCCTCTTGAGGATCAGGGAAACTATGGTATTCCACAGTTAGCCACATCCAATGACTTTATATCTCCGGGGATATGGCCAGTCCCCCAGGAAGAAACCCAGCTGCCCACCATTCTCTGCAGCCATCAGGCTCTGGAGAAGTACAAACCTTGTCCCTGGAAAGAAGTCATCCTGAGCCAAATAATACCATTTTCCAGTGTCCCCAGCCATGCCGCCCTTCTCTGCAAGTCTAAGACCAAAAGTCACTGTGTTTAGAGATACTCCCCAACGATCCATTCTAAGGAACTACCCCAACCTCTCATCTGCTACACAATTACCCGATTTTAAAACCTTCACGGTACTTAATACTCAAATTATCTTGTTAAGCTGTGACTTTGTCTGTTGTCTGTTCTGTGGGCAACCCCCCTTCTGGGCACCCAAAAAGGAGAGCTAAGTAGACCCCCCAGCCCAACTATTGCCTGAAGAAGAACTGACTGCTCATTTATTTCCTTATATATATAAAATCCTTTTATACAATCATATCTTAGTTTGTAGTCAGAGGAGTATCTAGAGCAGAGCATGAACCAGGGAAAAACAGCCACACCAGGACAAGAGCCAGCGGCCCAGGCAGCAGTGCCCCAGCCTGAAAGGGCACGTGCTACCTGGCAGGCCGGCCCCTGTGGCAGCGTTCAGTACTGTAAAGACACCTGCTGCACAGCAGGCTTGGAGCCAGAGTCACCCCTCCTGAAAGCGGGTTGCAGTATCTTGTGTCCAGTTCCCGTGGAAAGCTGGCCTCAGGCTGGCCATCGGCGAAGGTCCGAGGGGTTTTAGGCTCCGGTGGCTGAATGCCTTGTCAGCTCTCTTGCTGCTGTGCTGACTCCCTCAGAAACCCTTGGAAGAGGCCTGCCCGAGGTGAGAGACGGTGCACACTGCACACCTCGGTGTCTCGGTGGCCTAGCAGGGGTGGACTGTGATTGTCTTGACCCCATCACCATCCTGAGGATGACCTCACTCACCACCCCGGCCCCCAGCCTATACCTAATAAACACAGAGGACACTCGGGCCTGCCTGACTCCGCTTCTAAGTG
Organism: Saimiri boliviensis; assembly: GCF_048565385.1. NCBI lineage: Eukaryota > Metazoa > Chordata > Mammalia > Primates > Cebidae > Saimiri > Saimiri boliviensis. The sequence goes on from NC_133467.1 coordinate 2,681,852, forward strand.
GCACTGGCCCCTCAAGCCCAGCTGTTCTTCTTCTGTTCTTTGGCGTCTTCTCTTTCTCTCCCCGATCCAGCGCCTCAGCACGGCGACAGAGACACCCCACAACCCTACAGTTAGCTGCTACATGGACATACAAAACAGTGAGCTGTCTGCCTCGGTGCCTAAAACAAAGCCTATAGCATGTGCCTGAAAGATATTTACTGAGAAGATTAATGTGTTTATTGCCCCATGCTGTCCAGCTCTTGGATCTAAAGATGTAAATATTATTGAAATGCACTTGCATAATAGCTTAGAGCCCTTAGAGCATAATCGGATGTGTCAAGAATCTTACATAATATCTCTATTTCAAATGCCCATTTTAGATTTAACCAAATATATTTTGCAAGAGGCCCTGCTCACAACGCTTTCCTTTTCCTTACTTTCCCTATCTTGAAATCTGCTCTGAATTCATTCTCGTTTGAGTAAATTAAATTCCTGAGTATTTTCTTTAGGTAGGATTCATGTTACTTGTGGAATCTTTCCCTGTTCAAAAAATGTTATTCTACCCTCATGAATGACAGCCTCACTGCATAAGATCATTGGGTTAAAGGCCTTCCATTTCAAGAGTGTATGGATTTTAACTATCTTCTTATTTTTCATATTGTAGATGAGAAAGCAAAGCCCAATGTTAGAATAATTATACTTCCTTTGCAAGTAGTAGGTCTTTATAAAGAGTATGCCCTTTTCTTTTTATCTTTGGAAATCAAGACTTTATCCTAGCACAGCCAAATGATCCTTGGTAGGTACAAGAGTGGAAGAGACTAGAAGTGGATGTGCTAATACACAATGCAGTGCTCTGCGGGGTTAACACCAGGGGCCACCGGACAGTGCCTTACTGAAGGACAGAGGGTCTGGGTAAGCCTGTGGGCTGGTGAAGGAGCAGCGTTCGGTGAAGGTGCTCTCATTGTAACAAAACCATCCATCACTGAGATGAGAGCCGGAGTCAGAACTATCTTTAGAAGGTTCCTACCATTATCTGAAATTCACCAAATAGAAGTATGTAGTAATGGACACTGGAAGGAATAATTTATAGTTTAACTCACAGTTCTTGACTACCCACACCAGCTTCAGGCAAAAACATGTGCTTAGTGTGCAAAACAGTTCAAGGATAAATAAAATTAAAACTGTACTGAGGATATAATATAAAAAAGAGTGAAAACATTATACTGAAATTATCTAAAACCTTTTCTCGACTACTGCCCTCAGTGTTGATTACCCCAAATCATTATGGACATAACGAGACATTTCCCCAAACAAGGAGTAAAATGTCTGAGTATTGCAGCATTCAGCATTATAAAATATTAAAAATAGAGCTACTTATTTTTGTTGAGAAATAAAAACCACATAAAGGGCAAGGGAGATTCACAGAAAAAAAAAATATGGTATAATAAACAGTTCAGGAAACTAATTTTCTCCAGGAAAAAAAAATTATCTTTCAGTGAGATTAAATTGCAAAGTAATATCTTAAAAAATAAGAAATTTTATGTAAATCTTATATTCACTGTAGAACAAGATTAGAAGCCAATACTTACTTTAAAAAAAAAAAAAACTATACACAGTTGATACAGCAGCAATTTTTTCAAAAAGTTTCATCAATATGTAATAAACTAAGAATGTAGTGACTTTCCGATGATTATGGTAAAACAAACTAATTCCCCAGCTGGGTCCCCCCAACTTCACTGACATAAATACATCCTAACTGTAGCATGTATTCTAATAACCTTGTTTTCCCAGAGAAACCCCTCAGAATTCACCCAAAAAAAGTATACTCATTTACATTGTTTCCATGTTTCCAATTTTTATTGCTAAATGCTACAATCTAGTAACACCAAACATTTGGGCTTTGCCACTTGTATTTAAAATGGGAACGCTCACACTCCATTGAACTATTAATAGGTTTTATTCTCTATATCTCAAGCATTTTAGTGGCTTGTCTTGACATCCTTATAGAAAATGGACTTTTTAAAAAGCGTTATCTGTGACTCAACCACAATGATTTCTTTATTAAAGCTATTACAAAACGAATACTGTTATGGGCAAAAAGAAAAACATGAAATGTAGCTCCAGCAGTAATATGCTTGGCTCTAAGGTATGCTGGATATGAAAAGAAACTGACCTCCCTTTGTTCATAGATGATTCAAGGTGGGATAAGAAAAACTAACATCTATCTGTGATTTTCAGGTTATTTTTCTTGACAGAGTTAAACACAGAGAAGCTCTGAGTAAATGAGTTGACAATCTGTATACTGAAAAAAAAGAAAGAAAAATCTAGGAGAGGCACAGTAATAGTAGATGCAACTCATGTCGTTATTCCCGACTTCTTTGCATTTTGAAAATTGAAAAGAAGAAAGCTGCTAAAAGCTTGAAGAACTATCCACCAGATAATTATGACACAAGAGTATAAACAGGGTCAGTTTCAACAGCTATTTCCTCAAGTGCAACTTGGCAGCCAAATCCTTCCCTCCTAGGAAATACTTTGTGAATAGTAGATAATGAATTGTTTAGAAAAACAGTCTCTAAGGAGCCCATGATAGAAGTCATTAGTATTTAAGTTCTCACTCTCTATAAGAAGTTGACTGAGGGATTCCAGCTTCAGGGATCTTCCAGGCTCCAGAGGGCCAGTAAGAAAGGTGGAAATTGATGACATCTGTGTACCCTGCTGTGCAGTGGGAGGAATACTTTTGGAAAGTAGTTACGAAAGGCTCCCTAGTCTTCGATTTCCCGCATTATGACAGACTTTGCACTCTGAAAACCCCACCTGACTGAAACAGCTAAAATGCTGGATGTTGAAAACACGATTTGTAAAAAGCACTGATGAGCTGTCAGAAAATCTATAGACACCAAAAAATAAAAATAAAAAAGCATGACGAAGAGGTGGGGTGGGTGACTCTCCACCACAAAGGGCTCTGGGAAGCTCTGCACCTGCTGGCTCCCCCCTGCAGCTGCACAGGGCACCAGAGGGTAGATCCAAGCCACCCAAAGTGGGTAATTTCATGGAAGATTATCATGTTTTCCTAGAAAAGGTGGAATTCCAAAGGTCACTCAACTCACATTCAAAGGTCACCAAAAAATATCAAAAGGAATCTATTAATTTCCTATCACTGCGGTAACAGATTACCAGAAACGTAATTACTTAACACCACAAATTTATTCTCTTCCAAGTCTGGAGGCCAGAAATCTAAAATCAAGGTGTTGGCAGGCTGTACTCCTTCTGGAAGCTTCAGGGAAGAATTTGTTTCCCTGCTTGCTATGGATTGAACTGTTCCCCGCCCCCCGTCCCCCACCCCGTACAAAAAAAAAAAATTCTGTTGACTATATTTGAAAATAAAATCTTTAGGAGATAAAGTTGAGTGAGGTTACAAGGGTGGGGCCTTTATCTGATAGGACTTGTGGACTTAGAAGAGGAAAAGGAGGCTGGGCGTGGTGGCGCGTGCCTGTCATCCCAGCTGCTCAGGAGGCTGAGGCAGGAGAATTGCCTGAACCCAGGAGGTGGAGGTTGCGGTGAGCCAAGTTCGTGCCACTGCACTCCAGCCTGGGTAACAAAAGCAAAACTACATCTAAAATTTAAAAAAAAGAGGAAGAGGAAGAGGAAGGAAAAGATCCTGCGTGGCAAGGGAAGGCCATGCAGGGACACACCAAGAAGGTGGCCACTTACATGCCATGATGAAGGTTCTCACCTGAAACTGAACATGCAGGAAACCTGATCTGGAAATTCTGATGTCCAAAACTGGGAGAAATCCATTTTTTTTGTTTGAGCCACGCAACCTCTGATGGTTTAAGACAGCTCAATCGGTCTAAGACATTGCTTTTTTCACCTCTGGAGACCTACTCTGCTCCTTGGCTGGCAGCTCCATCCTCCCATCCCTCCACCTCTCGTATCCCTTTTATAAGGTCCATTGCAAAGACACTGGGCCCACCCATGTGGCCCAGGATGATCTCTCCATCACAAGGTCGTTGACATGATCACGCCTGAAAAACCCCTTTTGCCATATAAAGTAATAGGTTCCAAGGATTAGGAAATGGACATTTTGGAGGGGACAGGACAGGGCTAGGAATTACTTAGATCATGAAATATCAAAGCGGAAATTGGCCACTTCTCTGAATAAAGGGAAAATAAGTCTCCCTTGAGATTTACTGGTCTTTACAATGTTTTGCAGTTTGAATTCACTCTAATTGCATAATCCAAAATATTGAAGAGTTTAGTTGAACTAAAATAGGCACAGGTGGGCAAGTAGCTACAATAGACTGGCAGTAGCAAAGGTACATCCTCTTTGGAGCAATGAACCTCACCCTATACCTGAAAGCATTTCTCCAGGAAACACCTAAGAAAAATAATCAGCTCATAGACAACAACCACAAGCTAAACAAGAAAATGAAGCATCAGAAATGAAAGTCTGTAGAAACAATATTCAGCAAAATGATACCAGCAAAGGCCCTAAAATATACAATACTCAATGGTTTTTAAAAATGGAATTTTGAGAAAGGAATGAGAAATCATAAAGATTATCTCAGCAAAAGAATCAAATTTAATTTTTAAAATTGTTTTTTAAAGAGAGCCAAATAGAACTTCCAGACATAAAAAACAAAATTTAAAACTCAATGAAATAAAAAATGATGTACAATTTAAGAAAAAAATGAGAAAAGAAATCCAAAAATACTACACAAAAAACAGCTCAAAGACAAGATGCAGAAAATTAAAAACAGGTTAAAAGACAGAATAAATTATAAAATTCATTTAACTGGTGTTTCAGAGAGAATAGAAAGGAAAAGAGTAAATATATGATGTTGGCTGAGAATTTTCTACAAGTCTTGATAAACACAAATCCTCATGTTCAGAATGGCAAAAAAATACATTGAAAGGAAATCTGTACCTACATATAGTAAAACTGAAGAGGATCACAGAAAAATTACTTAAAAGCGGTCAAATAGAAAAGATCATCTTCCAAGTAATGGTCTATAGAACAACGGCTATACTAAAAGCAGTAAGGTAGTAGAATTATGTCTAAGAGATAAATACTATCCTAGAAGTCTATAACGAATAAAATTTTCAAGAATTAGACCAAAATGAAGACATCTTCATATAAATAAAAACAGAGTTTATTATCAACACATTTACTGAAAGAACTTCCGGAGGATTTACTTCATGAGGAAGGAAAGCAAATGCAGTTGTAACATTTAAAATGTAACAGGGCATAATCAGCAAAGAAATTGGTAAATATGTGAGTAACCTAAACTATTAGTTGTATAAAACAATAATAATGCTTAATCTGGGGGTCAAGGAGTCAGGATAGAATTAAAATATTGGGTAAAATCACATGAAGTTGGAAGGAGAAGAGTGAATTAGAACCTTCTTCAGCCCTTGATTTGAGAAGGGTAAACACATTAACTTAGATTTTGTCAAATATACATGTTAAAGCAATCTTTAAACTCATTTTTAAAAACAGGCATAAAACTAATTCCTGAGAAGAAAAAACATGAGGTAAAGTAGAAGAAAACCTCAGTTAGGTAAAAAATAAAGCAAGAAAGGAAGGAAAGAAATGAAACAATGCGAAAATCAAACCACATAACAAGAAGGTGGAAAAAAGTATTAATCACAACAAATATAAATGGATTTAGCTCTCTACTTGAATGACAAAGATTGTTATATTGCATTAAAAAAATAAAATTCTGCTAGGGATACTGCAAATATTTGACATTTGGCATAGTCCAGGTACTGATCAATCAGAGTGAATTTGCCAACTAATACAAATACCCTGGTCATAACTAGTACATCCATGCTGAATAATACTATCTGTCCTGCTTCCAGAAAGGTTCTCTTTTCGTAAGTCACATGTAAAATGCACAGAGACAGAAGTGTTGAAGCTGAAGAAGTGGATAATATATGAGATACCCAATGAAAGAAATCGGTAAGTGATATTAAATTCAGACAAACAGACTAAGACAAAAATACAGCATTACCAGGAGCTAGAGAGTAACTATGCAGTCAGTTAAGGTACAGGAGTAATAATTTCAGCCTTTTTGCCTTTTCATTTCTTGTTCACTGCAACAAAGCTGTTAATCTTGTATAGCTCCCACTGCTGTTGGCAATTTGGCCACACATACATTCTGGTGTTTAGCAAGAATTCCTTATCAATATGTTGCCATATCCATGAGTTTTTCATTTATTATCCTTGTTGGTCTGTTTAGTTTAAAAGAGGGGTTTGGGGAATTTTAAAAATTCAGCTGTCATCACATTCATGTTGCACCCATTTTGAAGTCACTTGTTTCCTACTTAACTATGAGAATTTCTTCCCCAGATGGACTCTTGCTTTGTCACCAGACGGGAGCACAGTGGTGCAATCCCGGCTCACTACAACCTCTGCCTCCCAAGTTCCAGCAATTTTTCTGCCTCACCCTCCCAAGTAGTTGGGATTACAGGTGTGTGCCACCATACCTGGCTAATTTTTAGTATAGATGAGGCTTCACCACATTGGCAAGGCTGGTCTCTAACTCCTGACCTCAAGTGATCCACTGGCCTTGGCCTTCCGAAGTGCTGGGATTACAGGTGTGAGCCACCGTACCTGGCCCACCGTTTCCAATAGTTGCAGCACTTCATTTACCATTTATCAAGCTTCTGTCTTTCCAGGATAGCACAACAATCTGCAAGAGCCATACATTTGAGTATAACGTATTCCTTGTGCTAAGAATTGAGGTGAACTGCCTGAAGGTCACTGGTCCTACGGAGTCAGGTATCTTTACAATTCACATGCCTTGCAAATGAAGAAAGATAACACATTGTACTCTGCTCTTTATAAGGTAAAGATTAATTAAAAGCTGAGAACTAGAAGGAAAAAATAACTCACAGTTTCAATAAAGGGGAAAATCACTTTGTGTAGATGACAGCAGTTATATATTTTATGGTAATATAAGCAGCCAGGCCTGAGTAGTTAGGGTAAGAAAGGGAAATAATTAATCCAGTTATTAGTATCACCTTTTGGATTCTGAAGATCCAAAAAATGTGTTGGGGAAAAAAATGTGAGTCAAATAACTTTCATGGAGAAAAGCTAGTGCCAAGAAGAGCTGGGAAGCTCTGGAGCCCTTTCACTCCCTGCTGCCTGCTGCAGCAATCACACACTACCCAGTAACAAAAAACTGAACATGCCGTTCACATGGAACAAAGCACATTTTAACTCTAAAATCAATGTGCTAAATGACCAACCATTTTTTGTTGTTGTGTGTTTGAGACAGATTCTCGCTCTGTTGCCCAGGCTGGAAAATATAAATATACACAATCTGGGCTCAGAGCAAGCTCTGCTTCCTGAGTTCAAGTGATTCTCCTGCCTCAGCCTCCTAAGTACCTGGGATTACAGGCACATGCCATCAAATTTGGCTAGTTTTTGTATTTTTAGTAGAGACAGGGTTTCACCATGTTGGCCAGGCTGGTCTTGAATTCCTGATCTCAAGTGATTCACCCACATCGGCCTCCCAAAGGGCTGGGATTACAGGTGTGAGCTACTATGCCCAGTCTCATTTTTCACTTAAGATGAGCATTAGATAAAAATAAGAAATATACAGATTAACTGATAAAGACAGAAAGCAGATCAAGTTCCTGGGAACGGGGACAGGAAGGAGGGCTGAGAAGGATTGCGGAGAAGCGTGAGGAGATTTTTAAAGGTGATGAATATGCTCATTTTCTTGTGTGTGCTAGCAGCTGCACAGGTCTATCTATGTCAACTTTTCAAATTACACATTTTAAATTTGTGCAGTTTATTGTATGTCAATTACTCCTCAATAAAGCTTTGCTTTGAAAAAAGGAACAGAATTGGAAATGCACCACTTTGTACCCCCTAATGAAATAATCTCCACGGATGACTATCAACAGAAGTCTGTCAGTACCTTGAATTTCAGCATCACGAAAACTAGGACAACCAGCTTCTGTGGCCTTTTCAAACACTTAGAATCATCTGTGGATATCTTTGGCCAAAAAAAAAAGTTGCACCTAAATATAATCAACCCTCTAGTACAGAGCTAACTTCCATTTCTAAGAAATAAAGAAATAGAGAAAACAAGTTCAATGTCACAAGGAAGTAAAGACAGATCCAGAATGTGGCACATTCTGCAGAACGTGACCCAGTTTCTGCACAAATCAATGACATGAAAAGAAGGAGCCTTGGGGGAAAAGAGTCTGCTCTAGATTCAAAAACAAAAATGCTTAAAAGACTTAACTACATGCAACCTGTGGGATTTGTGTTAATACATTAGGGCAGTATTTTCCCAGTCTTTGGGATGACCAGAATAATTTGATAGTGTACCGATTACTGGATAACAAAACATTGCTGCTAGTTTTACTGGATGTGCTATAATGTTGTCACATGGAGGAAACTGCTTTTAGATGCATTTTGAAAGCCACAGGAGAAACATGTCCAGGATTTTCCTTAACTTACTGCAAAAATGGGGATAAAAAGACAAATATGGCAAAATGTTGACAATCTCCGCTGAGCTCATCAATCTGGTAGGTATTTATTGTTCTTTATATGAGTATTCTATCGTAAATGTTTGAAATAGCCAAATTCATTTAAGTGAAATAATGTCTTCATGAAACTAGGTAGAATTCACCATTACAAAAGTATCTGAAATCTTGCAGAAAATATACACAGCCAATTTTGTCTTTAAATTTTTACAGACTTACCCTATATAAGTAAAAAATACTTGATTTGTCAATACCATACACAGTTGATATGATTCTCTAAGAATATTTGCAGTGTAAAAACAGTTGTAAGTAAGACTTAGAAGCTCAGCAATCACTGTCTACAAAGGACATAGCAGCACAGTGTTCAACCAATTCTCATGCATGTTAGTGACAGCTGTCCCCATTTTAGAAGCTGCTGTTGTATGTCAGACACTGCTCTAGACCCTTTACATATTCCTAATTCATTTCACAATTGTAAAGGTTGGTATTATCATTACCATTTTACAGGAGAGAAAACTGAGGTTTACACATTAACTGCTCAAGGACACCGCTCCCTTTGCATTCTTTCTGAATAAAAGACTAGAATCTTTTCACTACTCAGGGTAAGGATTCTGCCAAACTTTATTTCTACAAATGTGCATGCACTGATTATGCAGATTACACTATGATTCTTGCCAAAGAAGTAAACAAAGATGACCACCATGAAGACCACTGCAAAAAGTTCCGTGCATTTTGATACATTTTCAAACTTGGCCCAAATCTCCCTGAGAGGAAGCAGAACAGCGGTAAAAGGACAGTGAAGGATGTGTGAGGTGTCTTTCTAGCCAGTCCTGCCTGGACTCAAACCCCAACTCCGCCACTTAAAACCTAAGTGATTTTTGGCAGCTTAACTCTTCTCAGTTTGATGTCGCTTATATATACATCCTGACAAACGGTTGTTTACTTTGACTTGGGAAAAGTAAAGATGCCATTCAATGAAACATGAAAAGGTCCTAATTTTATATCTGATACATAGCTAGCATTCCAGATGTTAACACCCTTCTCTCATCCACCTTTTACAATTTGGGCACATAACAGAACAATTTCAATCATAACTATTCTTTGAATGCTAACCCTCACTGCATTAGCAAAAGGAACCATATATTACACAATATATTGCTTTTCTTGGCCCAAGGCATGGCTGTCCTAAATGTTTCTATATAAAATTGTGATTCAACCTAAACAGTATATGTAACTCGGGTTGAACTGCTGCTCTCGAGAGTTGCTGGCAATAGGCGGCAATGTTTACCTTCTACAAATGCCACTTCAAAAGCTGCTATAGGGCAGACTCCTTCATCTGTGCCATTGACCCTGCCTTGTGCCCTTCCCCAGGGGCAAACACCTTGGCTAAGTCAGAGAAACTCTGCTGCACGTTGGCTGTATTCACTCAGAGTCAAAACCCTAACTCCCGACTATTTGGAGAAAAATGCTTAATTTAATGCTTTTCAATATGCTATAGCCTTGGTAGCACTGAGCTCTGTTAACCAAGATTCAAACCTATGCATACCCTTCCAAAGACCTCCAAAGTGTTTTCTTTTTAATATTCACATTAAATTAATGTCCATGGGAAAAACACCCTGGAGACAGAGATACACCACTTTGTTAGATCCAGAGGGAAAATTAAAATATATCTTTATAGAAAAATATCTGAGCTGTATTTACTAGTAACCCACTATGATACTCAATTTGGACAAAGAGTTAAAAGCAAATCACTTTAAATCTAGGGCATCCACCTCTCTCATCTCTAAAGCAGTACTCATGTTCAAAAGATACTAAATTTTCTACTTTTAATTAGTTGTCATTTTGAAGTCAACCTCTAAACAGCATGAAAGGGATCAGCTCACAGGAAACTTGAGTGTGACAAAAATCAAGGCATCTGAAACACGAAATGCCACCTTCTTTACTCTTGAAATTCCGAGTCCTTGCTGTCATATTTGGAATGGTGGGCAGGGGAGATGAAAGACAATTACAAATTCCCTTTCCACTCTCAAGAAAGCGTCTCCATGTTCACAGCTCCAGTAAGCTGGCCACAAGAGGTTTAGCTTGGGAGAACTAAGACCTGCTATACATACTAAGCAAATCTTACAAGTTCTTCAAGGGGTGCTCGAGAGACCTGGATATGTTATATAGCTCTCACAGCTGCCAATACTTACATCTGAAGTCATAACTCACTGGGGATTGAGACAAATCAGGAAGATGGGATAACTTTCTGAGTTTTAGACAGTGGGGTAAGATTTAAAAATACGCATAGTATATGGACTGATACACCCAAAGTGAACTGAAGCCTCTGTGGATTTTTATAGACATGAAAAATAAATAAGAAGATAATCACATGTAGAATCTTGGTCCTGTCCAGCAGAGAGCAATACAAAGACAATGGTGCAGCAATCACATTATGAAATGTATTAGGTAGTCAATTTTTTGATGGAGAAAGTTACCTCTTTAAACTTACTCACTAAAATAGGGATTGTCAACTTCTATGTATGTAAAAATCAGAATGGGTACTTACTAAACATTTCGCATCTTGAAAGCTAGCTTAAGAGGCTCTGAATTAGGAAGCCTTGGAAAGCACCTTGGTGTATTAGGTTTCTTTGGAGGGACAGAACTAATAGGATATATGTATATTTGAGAGGGAGTTTAAGGAGAATTGACTCCACAATCACAAGGTGAAGTCCCATGACAGGCCATTTGCAAGTTGAGGAGTAAGAAAGCCAGTGGTGGGTCAAAGTCCCACAACCTTAGAAGTAGGGAAGCTGACAGTCCAGCCTTTGGTCTGTAGACAAAGGCCTGAGGGCCCCTGGCAAACCAGGGTACAAGTTTGATAGTCCAAAATCTGAAGAACTTGGAGGCTGATGTTTGAGGTCAGGAAGCGTCCAGCACAGGACAAAGATGGAGGCCGGAAGACTCAGCAAGTCCAGTCCTTCCATGTTCTTCCACCCGCTTGATCCTGGCCACACTGGCAGCAATGAGATGGTGCTCGCCCAGGCCGAGGGCGAGTCTGGGTGGCCCAGTTCACAGAATCAACTGTTAATCTCCTTTGGCAACACCCTCACAGACAAACCCAGGAACAATACTTTGCCTCCTTCAATCCAATCAAGTTGACACTCAGTATTAACCATCACACTTGGGAATCTGAATGCTTAATAAATACTCCCAGTAATTACACTGCACACGTCTGAGAACTGTGCGTTGGGAAACACTTCAATGAAGAAGAAAAGGAAACAAAAAGGCAAACTTGATTTTCAGTGAAACTAGAGAACAGGTAAAACCCCAAACCTCAAATACATACAAAAGGGCTGCCAAAGAGAGCAGAGATGAAGTTATATGTCTGCAGATATGACATGGATAACAGAGGCAGAGCTCTGTACATCAAATGAAGACTTGCTCAGTATTATAGCAAATCATTCTCCTTGAACCTTCCACGTTTAAGAGGCAGTCACCGGCATCCACAACTTGAACCTGAAAGGATATATATCAACGTACAACATTTAAGTCTGTTTTTCACGAAGGAAGAGCAGGAGACACAGATAAGCACCACAAGTTTCACCAGACTGGATACAGCTCTGAGAAGAGATGATAATGCTCCCAGATGAACTCTGTTTTCAAGAAGTAGTGGCTACCATCATGAAAAGAATAGTAGTAAAGAGTTTGCCAACTTCCTGTTTGTCTTGGGGAAAGTAAAGTTTAAACAAACTCACACAGAAAAAAATGCTGAATGATAAAAATTTCCTCTGCTCTAGAACATGGTCTTGACCTTTTCCCAACTTAAGCATCCTGCAATCGTCAATATGGGAAAAATTTATCTGTTTCAAAGATGAGTAATCAAAAGGAAAGCAACACAGGAAAAGTAAGATTTAGTGAAAGGTACTGCAAGAAAAAAGAAACAAGAAAAACAAATAGAAAAATAACCCTCACCAGAAACCTTTGGCCCTGAGGCAGATAAATACTGTCAAACTTTTTACCATGAATATTTAAAACCTAAATGAAAAATGGCTCTATAAAACGAGAACACAATACAGAGATAAAAAAGCTCAAGGTAGAAATAGAGGAAAAATCAGGATGAGATGAAATACAACTAGCAGAGTTTGGTCATTTGTGGGTGGGGGCGACAAGGAAGGTAGGACTCCAGTGGAACCATGAGCGAAGTAAACGCACAGTTACAAAGATTGCATATGGAGGACAGAGCTGAAAATACAAAGAAAAATGAGGTAGTAAATATGAAATAGATGTTTTAAAAGAATTATAAATAAAATGACAGTTGCAGCGGAAATGCATATGCATAACTTGCTATCCAAAGGGGAAAAGTAAAGCAATAGAGCAGGACACTTACTTAGAAACATAATTTAAGAAAAAAATCCTGAAATGAAAAAAATTGAAAAGGGACATCATGCCTCAAGGAAAACCAGAATGTATTTATCATTCTGGTTTTAAGAGTTAACCAGGAATAAGCTAGAAAAGTTCTGCACTTCATGGATAATAAAGAATCATTTGAGCTTACAAGCCAAAAAAAAACAAAAAACAAAACAACAACAACAAAAAAAAAAAAACAGAGAGAGAACAAGTTATCTATGAGGATAATGAAAATCAGACAAGGCCTGAGCCTCTTCCATATATATTTCACTTTAGAGAACAATGGGAGAATTCAAATTCCTGAACCAAGAACCAATATTGTTAAAATGGCCATATCGCCCAAAGCAATCTATGGATTCAACACTATTTCTATCAAACTATCAATATCAAAAGAACAAAGCCAGTGACATCATATAACCCAACCTCAAACTATACTATACAACTACAGTAACCAAAACAGCATGGTACTGTTCAAAAACAGACATAGAAACCAATGGAACAGAATCAAGAACCCAGAAATAAAGCTGCACACCTCCAGTCATCTCATCTTTGACAAACTCAACAAAAATAAGCAATAGGGAAAGGACCCCTATTCAATAGATGGTGCTGGCTAGCCACATGCAGAATGAAACACAAGACTCATTACAAGTATTAGCAATAACAGTAAAAATATAAATAAGACCTAAATCATTCTTAAAATTAGGGGCATGTAACCATGATTGCGAATTAATGGGATATAGAACAGTGCAATGCTGTAGCTGCTATACCCTTTCCCACAACTACCTCCTGGAAACCCACCATGCCACTCCTTTCTCCATGATGCTGAACAAAATCTCAGGTAAAACCTAAAGCTATTTCTGGTTCTGGTTCCTACTGAATAACAAAGTTACACCTAGTCTCAAGCACAGTCTCACTACAGCATTTACATTTTGTAGTCTCATGTAACAGTTAACATTGTAAACTTCATTTAAAGGTAAGCTTCTTCCACCTGCTTAACGTCTACTTTGAGCCAAAGGCCAACAATGGCAAAGGGGTCAGCAAGTTGTGTCTCTGTTTCCCAGGTCTGGGATTCTCCTTTACACTTGAGAACCACCTATGGTTTCTGAGCCCTCTAGGGTGAGCACTGGAGTTGGAGATGAAGGGATAGGAACAGATACAGGAGAATCGTGTTCCTCACACTGAGCAATTTTCCAGTTCTCTGCAGACACCACAGTAAGAGTTCAGTCCTACAAGACCATCTCACCACTTCAAATGCCAATCACAAGTAGTGGGTCCCCAGGTTACTCACTTTGAAGGGCTACAAATCAGCCCTTCCCACAACTCCCCTATCAAGTTTGATAATTTGCTATAATAGCTCACAAAACTCCAGGGAACATTTTCCTAACTACTAATGGCTTACTATAACAAAACATTACAAAGGATCCAAACGAAAAGCCAGATAAGAAACAAAGTGAGGAAGGGTCCCAAATGCAGGAGCTTCTATCCCCATGGAGTTTGGGGGGTACCAGCCTCTAGGCAGGTAGATTTGTTTACCAACCTGGAAGGTCTCCAAATCCCTTCATTTAGGGCTTATATAAAAGTTCAGGAGGTTGAGGAGTGTTTGAAAGTTCCAACCCACTAATCATGCCTTGATCTTTGACAAAAAGCTATATCCTGATTCTGTCTAGGGATCCCAGCCACCATTCATTAGCTCACAAAAGGACACACATTATTCTGAAGATTCCAGGGGTCTTAGAAGCTCTTCTGTTAGGAACCATGGACTAAGACCAAATATTAAAACAAAAGATGCTCCTATCATTCCATCACTCCAGAGTTTAAGCTGTTTCAGGAACTAGAGGACAGAGACCAAATGCGTGTTTTTTATTGGATCACAGAGCTACAGCTCTCTCTAGACTAAGACAGTACTTAAAGCTGACATTTTCTGATGATGCACATTTTGAGTTCCTTGGAGACTGTCATCACTGGGATCCTTTCACCCAATTTTCCATTCATGTAAGTAATGCCCCTTTGGCCAGGTGTTTATGATGTCACTTTGCCCTACCATTTGCCCCTTCTCTGGGACACTCCTTTGAAGATGGCCCTAGGCCAGTATCTTCTCCCTGCCAGAGTGGCACAGCAGAGGACTGGGTCTGAATGTTTCCTATTCAGGTGGACTTCATGTTTAAAAACTGAATGTAAAAGAATCATCTCATACTGAATAGAGACTGTTCCGATCAAGGCATGTCTCAGCCTAGACAGCAGATGGGCAAAATGAGCACTCTAACTCCTGTTTTCCTCATCATCCCAACGATTGCTGTCCAGTTTTGGAGCTCTGAACCACAGTCCTAAACTTCCTGGGTCACAGCCAGCCTCTTCAGTGCCAAATGCCTGCTTGAACCTCCACCTGCGGTCTGTTCTTGGGCCCCCTTCTTGCTGTGACAGCTATTCCTATCCCAGCTGAGACTAAAATTGGACTCCAACCCATCACCTGGACTCCACCCGACTGCTTTTCATCTCCCTATGGAGCCCCGTTTCTTCCACGCTATGTCTAATCCCAAGGCCTTGCCTTCCCCACAGCTGCTCTGTCCTATCCTACAATTCTCAAACGTATCATTTTTATGTCTCCAGTTTTTTCTTTTCAACCCTAAAATTTTTTAATCTACTACCTATCCGTCTATACTATAAAAGCAATATAGAACTAGAAGTTAAGACAAATTTAGAGGTCAGAAGAGATGACTCAGTCTAAATTCCAGCTCTGAAATTCAGCAGAATCTGTGAGCAGTCAATAAGAGCTCCCAAAAGACCCTCAAGATTTCATATGTCAGGCAGACACCACAATTCCCTGAGTTTTTATGGTTATATCAGAAGCAAATTTCCCCTAAGTACTTGAAGTGCCTTCGAACATATCTCTAACACGCAAGTCCCAGCCCCTCAAAATTCTCAGGTTGTATTAACACAGAAAGTATTTTTAAAAATAAATCTCCCAGCTGACATGCACATGCCAACGCATGCATGCACACAGTGCTTACTTTCTTAATAAAAATACGTACAAGTTCTAGGAAAATTTCACAGGAATTACAGACTTATTTACTGCTGCTTGAAACAGAGAAAAGCCTTGTCATGTCTTTTCAGAAAGGGACCCCTTGAGATACTACTGAAATAGGCTTCTGATTCAAGACACTCCTCCGAGATGCTCAGTCCCATACCCCTTCCTTCCAAATATCCTGTGTTACAGCTCAAGCCTGAAATCAGTATGTGGTTCCCAATTCAGGACATGCTTGCAGTGTTTACATTTGCATAACCACATCAGGAAATTTTTCCTGTTAAGGACACGTACTGCCTCATGGCAACTTGCATAAATGCAACACTTATGTTTTCCTGCAGTGCAGACGCAGTCCTGTCCGTTAGAAAGCAGGTCATTTAGCCACCCTACTGAGTTCCTCCACCATCAGGGAGAAGGCAGAAATGACTCAGCATTTAACACGGACTAAAATGGTTCAGAAATCTGATTCTGAAGATGAATACCACTCTACTAACAGCTGTACTTAGACTTTACATGATATGTACAGATGAGTACATTCATTATGGAGCTATCCACTAGAGCCAAGTAACTTAAAATGTGTGATGCATCAGGTATGTATTTCACTTTCCAAATATTAAGTTAAATGTTTCATCTTAAACAAGACAGACATTAAAATAAACAAATTGGCAATATCACATTAATAGTACCACACCGAGTAAATATCGAACACTGCATTCCCAGCTAACAATAATTAGTGTTGCCAATTAGCAGAGATTTTAGCTTCGCAGTTTACTAGGTAACTACCATTTCTTACGCTCCAAACGAAACCCTGCTATGCCTGTGAGAATGAGTCAGTGATGAAGACGCTTTGCCTTTATGTATTCACAGCAGGTCCTGAGCTACTGAAATCAAGAAAAATTCTTGCTTTGTTTGTCTCCACAGGATTTTTATGTCATGCAATGGACTGTTTCCTCTATTATAAGCTATCACAGACACAACTTTATAAGACTATTTCCGATATGACATAACTTGGCATTTAACATGTAAGGTATACAAATAAATGTTCGTCTCCAGGGAGCTGTTGCTCCTCTAGATTTTAAGTGATTTTCACAAATATAAAAATTTTTATTTTATAATACTCCTTTAAAAATTGCCTTCTGAAAACAGATGTCCATCAAGAGGAAGAAATATTTTCTGGGGGAAAAAAATCTATGTTCTTTGCCCATTTTTTTAATTGGTTATTTTGCTATTGAGTTGTACAAGTTCCTTGTGTATTTTGGATATTAACCACTTGTTGGCTATACAGTTTGCAAATAGTTTCTTCCAATCTATAGGTTGCTTTCTCATTGTTATTTCCTTTGCTATGCAGCAATATTTTAGTTGCATTTAGTCCCACTCTTTTTTGCCTTTGTCCTGTACTCTTAAGAGTTATATCAAAATATCATTGTCACGATCAATTTCATAGAGCTTTTCCCCTATGTCTTCTAGGTTATATGGTTTCAGGTTTTGCTTTAAGTCTTTAATCTACTGTTATTTTTATTTACGGTGAAATTCAGTTTTTTTTTTTTTTTTTTTTTTTTTTGGCATGTGGATATCCAGTTCTCCCGATACCATTGATTAAAGAGCCTGTCTTTTCCCCATCACATATTCTTGGTGGCTCTGTCAGATTACATGATAATATAAGCATGAGTTTATTTCTGGGATCTCTACTCCATTCCATTGGTCTATGTGTCTTTTTATTCTGGTACCATATTGTTTTGATCACTACACTTTTGTAATATAATCTGAAATCAGGAAGTGTGATGCCTACAGTTTTATTCTTGCTCAGGATTGCATTAGCTATTCTAGGTCTTTTATGGTTCCTTATGAATTTTAGAATATTTCTATTTCTGAAAGATTCCATTGGAATTTTGACATGGATTGCACTGAATACGTAGATTGCTTTGGGTAGTACAAGCACATATAAATGACCAAGAGGTAAATGAAAAGTTGCTCAACACTACTAATCATCAGGGATATGTAGATAAAAACCACAATGAGGTAACACCTCACATGTTAGGATGGCTGTCATCAAAGTCAAAAGATAAGTATTATGGATGTGAAGAAAAGGAAACCCTTACGTATTGTTGGTAGAAATGTAAACTGGTTCTGTCATTATGGAAAACAGTAGGAAGATTCCTTCAAAAATTAAAATGTAACTACCATATGATACAGCAATCCTTCTTCTTGGTATATAATCACGTGTCACTTAACAATAGAAATAGATTCTGAGTATGCTTCCTTAGACAATTTCGTCACGTGAATATCAAATAAAATACTTACAGAAACCTAGATTGTATAGGCTACTACACACCTAGGCTGCAGACCCCAACAGCATGTTACTGTAAATAATACCGTAGGCAGCTGCAACACCAGAAGCATTTGTGTATCTAAACACATTTAAACACAGAAAAGCTACCATAAACACATGGCATGATTTTATGGGACCATCATTGTATATGCATCATATTCATTTTTGACTGAAATCTATCACATAGGACACACAAAAGAAATAAAATTCCTATCCCAGCACTTTGGGAGGATGAGGTAGGTGGATCACGAGGTCAAGAGATCGAGACCATCCTGGCCAACATGGTGAAACCCCATCTCTACTAAAAATACAAAAAAAATTAGCTAGGCATGGTGGTGCACACCTGTAGTCCCTGCTACTCAGAAGGCTGAGGCAGGAGAATTGCCTGAACCCAGGAGGTGGAGGTTACAGTGAGCTAAAATTGCGCCACTGCACTCCAGCCTGGGTAAGAAGAGCAAAACTCCGTCTCAAAAAAAAAAAAAGAAAAAAGAAAAAAAAGAATATGTATATTCTATGTATACATAGATTACTCAACCTTTAAAAAGGAAACAATTTTCATTTGTAACATGGAAGAACCTGAAGAACATTATGCAAAGTGACATAAGCCAAATACAGAAAGACACATATTGCATTATTTCACTTATATGTGAAATCTTAAAAAGTTGAACTCCTAGAAATAGCATAGAAGGTCGGGGAGGGAGATGTTGGTCAAAGAACACAAACTTGCAGTTATAAGACTATGCTATTGCAAATGGCGCTGCAATGAACATACATGTGCATGTGTCTTTATAATAGAATGATTTATATTACTTTGAGTATATACCCAGTAATGAGATTGCTAGGTCAAATGGTATTTCTGGGTGGGCTGGATAAAGAAAATGTGGTACAGATACACTACGGGATATCGTGCAGCCATAAAAAACAAGATCAAGTCCTTTGCAGGGACATGGACGGAGCTGGAGGCCATTATTCTTAGCAAACTAACACAGGAAAAGAAAGCTAAATACTGCATGTTCTCACTTCTGAGTGGGAGCTAAATGATGAGAACACATGGACACAGAGGGGAGCAACCCACACTGGGGCCTTTCAGTGGGAGAAGGGAGAGTATCAGGGAAAAATAACTAATGGGTACTGGGCTTAATACCTGGGTGATGAAATAATCTGCACAACAAACCCCCATGACACAAGCTTACCTAACAACCTTTTATATTTGACAAATATAAAAAAATGGCTAATATGTTCTGGAGGCCTAATGTATAACATGGTGACTAATAATTTATACTTTAAATGCGATGACATATGGTGAGAGCTTCAGTTCTTATCACAAAAAAGGGTAACTAGAGTCATGAATATGTTAATTTGATTGTAGGAGCTAAAAGATTTTATGTGCGTAATGTGTAGCAAGTTATTTTACTCTTGTCAGGTAAATAAGCAACAAATCTAAGAAAAATTAACTTATGCTGTTATTGGAAGGTCACTACAGTTTCACTAGCTTTACCAGGCGAACAATGAAATAACTTATTAGAAGTCGTCTGTTTGGATCAAGTGAATATAGCCATGCCTATTCAGGAACACCTATTAATTGCATTCTGGGGATCACTTCAATGTTATAACTGTGTGTCCTTAATCTACTTGGTTCATTCTCAACTAATTTGGAGTTCATGATCTAAATAGGTAAGAACCCCTTAGAACACATTTTGTCCCCACCTCCGTCACACAAGGAGTGAGTGTTTGTACGTGTCTCTCCCTAGACGTTCTCCCTCCCACTAGAAGACAAACTAAAAGCTGCTCCAAGGAGCTCTCAGAGGTGACCTTGTTACAACAGGGATTTAGAACCCCCCTACCACACAATCCTTCCATCCGTTTCACAGAGACACTTACATGTGAGCATCCATGCTTGAAAAAAAATTTCTAAAACCACAATGTGTTCATAAGCACTTCGGGTGGTATGGTCAACTGCCTGGCAAGCACTGCTACTTCCATCTTTGCCTTCACCCTTTTCCTCCTCTCTACCCACCTCCTCTGCTCACCATAAACAGGAGTCAGATAATTACACTTAGAGAAAAATCAAATGCCTGACCCTCAAGTCCTCTGTCCTTCTCCCTTTACCGGGACGGCTTGCCAGACCATCTTACCACCTGCCTGGATGGCCGACTTGCACTTCTGAGGTCGTAATTTTTATTCCTATTGAGAAAATTCAAAGATAAATCAATCGTACAAACATTTTGTCATCAAACCTATATTCAATTTTCAAAGGACAAAGTCATTCTATTTTCCTTTGTATTACTAAAGAAAAAGTTCGATTGCTGACACATATTGTTAAGATAGCCGACTCTTGTGTTTGACATTAAAACATTTTCTAAAAAAATTGTCTCTTGCAAGCAAAATTTCATTAGATCCGTTAAATAGTCTTCCAAAGGGTCAGCATGCCTGTGTTAGTAACAGTGTAAGACAACAGGAATGGTAGGCTAAGAGCTTAAAATATATATATTCTTTCCTCCAATACTTTGTATATAATGAAGTATGAGAAATTATTTTAAATGTTTAACTAGAATTATGAACCTATTAGAATAAGCTTCATATGCCTTTGACCATGATGTAAAACATTTTAATTGGGTAGCCATTAGACCAGCATGGCTCTGGCACTTTAAATTCCTATGTGAACAAAACGGAGCCCTATGTAAACCGCAAATTGAAAGCAGAGCTTGTACTGGTCAGAAATCAGCTAACCTCTACCCAGGAACTTTCTGCTCTGACCCATCAACATCGTTCTCTTTCCCTTGCTTCCGCGACCTCCACAGTTGTACCCTCTTATCCACAGTTCTGCCTTTTGTGGTTTGTTACCTTCAGTGACCTGTGGTCTGAAAATATTATTATTTGAGAGACCGTATTTACCAAAGTGGTTTTACAGTATATGCTTATAATTCTTCTATTGTAGTTATTAATCTCTTACTGTGACTAACTTTATTGTAGGTATATATCCATTAAAAAACACGCTGTATATACATATAAGGTCACTCTCCTTGGTTTCAGACAATAACTGGGTTTCCTGGAATTTATTCCTTATGAATAAAGGGAATACCGTATAAAAGTTGCCCCTTTTACCCAACAGAGATGCTTGCAGATTGATGCTACCCCAATTCATGAGCCACTGAATGCTCAAATAAATGCTTTAAAATTTTCATATGCTTGTCTGTTTTTAATCCACTAGTAGAACAGTTTGTATTGAATTATAATGTGTGGTATTGTAATGAAAAACCGTGTGGTATTATAAAACTGCTATCGTGAATAGTGCGGCTGTTAACATACAAGGGCGTGTGTCTTTATAACAGAATGATTTCTATTACAAAATTCCCATTTCGGAGTAGGAAGTAGGAGAGACAAATTCACAATTACTCCCTATATAAACTTTTAAAAAGCTGAATGTACTAGACATGTTAACTAAAGGTTCAGATTGAACTCAGACTTGAGATCTAGCATTGAGCGGGGAGTGGGGAGGGTGGGAAGGATAACGTGCGGAGAAACGCCAGATACAGGTGACGGGGCTGGAGGCAGCAAACCACACTGCCATGTATGTACCTAGGCAACAGTCCTGCAGCATCTGCACGTGTACCCCAGAACCTCAAATACAATTTTTTAAAAAATATCATTACTATTTCCTAAAAAGCATCAAATAAAAACTCAGATTAATTTCTCCCTTAAATGTTTAAAGAGCGAGCTCTAAAATGGGGAAGGAAGTTGCAACTAATGGAAGCTCTTTTCCTAAAGACCAGATTATTTCTTTAAGAAATGCTGTATTACTGCTGTATTTAGGGAGACCAGGAGTGGTGGATCAAGGGGCTCTATATGCCATGGAGACAGCTTGTCTCTCCTCTATGTTAGACTTTCAAGTGGGCTTTCCCAACAAGGTGAGAAAGATGTTAATGCCAACTCCAAGCTCCAGATTACCGGTTCAGCAACCTCAGCAGAGGGAGGACACCTTTTCCTGACACATTAAGGAAATACCCTGGGAGGACTCTGATTTAGCCAGGCCAGAGGTTGGAGGTGGTCCTGTGCTATCCAAACGACACTGACCAAGACCAAACAAGGTTATCATCTTCCAGAGAGAAATCAGGTCCTACTACCACCAAACAGGCAGAGACAGCCAATTTCCCCTACAATTCGTAGGTATCAAGGCAATAACATGAAAATTCTAAATGACTGAATCAAGTCTTTACGGCTGGCTGTCATCTATGATGACAAAGAACAGAAGCTTCACTCAGCCACACAGCAGAATACAGAGAAGTCTATATTTTTAAGTAGCTTTATTAACAATTTACATCCCATAAAATTCATTCAAGTGTACAATTCAATGGTCTTTAGTACATTTATAGAGTTGGACAACCATCACCACAATCAATTTTAGACCATTATGTAAAAAAGAAACCCTGTGCCCATTAGCAATGGCTTCAATCTCCTCCCCTCCTTGCAGCCTATGGCAAATACGAATCTGTATTTTGTTGATGTACAACTTGATACAACTTCACATATGCACCAGCCACGAAACCATCACCACAATCAAGATAATAAACATATCCATTACTTCCAAAAAGTTCTAAATGCCCTTTTGCTTTTTGTTGTTTTTGTTTGGAGGTTTCTATGGTAAAAATAACATGAGATCAATGTTCTTAAAAATTTTAAGTAAACAATACAATATTGTTAACTATAGGCACTGTGCTATACAGCACATTTCTAGAACATACGCATCTGGTTTAACTAAAAGTTTTTATCTATGGAACAAGTCCTGATTTCCTCCTTCCCCCAGCCACTGCTCAACACCATTTTATTCTCTGCTTCTATGTGATTATTTTATATAACTCTGTGAGTGGGAAAATACTAACCTTACCATCTTATACCCTACATGGGGCAAAGATTTAGAGAGGTCCTCACAACCAGAGCTGCAGATCTGAGCCACCCATCCACAAGAATTAAATGACAGGAAATTATCTGAGGAATTTAATTGGCTTTTAATTATAAGTTACAATTGCTAATATATTTCTTCTCTTGTGCCTTTAGCTATACATTATTTAAAGTGTATCGTTATTTCCTTTTATACCTACTTTATGACAAGCATTATACTTGATCTGTCATTTTCCCTGATGTAGTGCTGTCTAGTGTAAATTTTTGGAGCTATTTATGTTTTAATAAATATTTATTGATCTCCCTTGATCTTTATTAAGAAAAAGAGACCTGATTCTCTTTTTCAGGTTCTCATCATTAGGCTTGTGAAACGTGACACGCAAAATAAGTCCGAATCTTGAAATGGAGTCAGGAAGCCATTCTAAGAACTACCTGCATGATCTGAAACCTTGCAAAACAGAAACTTCCTTTCATATTTGAACTGGGTCACACCACCATGACCACAACGTCCTGGAAAATAGCTGATTTTCACCAACGCTGCAACTCCTTAACTGTGATAACTGTGGACTCATGTACTAAGCCAACCACTCTTTCAAAACAACTTGTGATTACCCTGAGCCTTCTTTTACAATTCTCTAGTATCCTACCACTCTTCAGAACACAACTCAGCTTCTAGCTGAGTCTGTGTCCCAAACCGCAATTCCTAAGACCCCAAGAAATGCCTCATCTCACTGCAGTGTAGTCTAGCCTTTTACCTCTTCCTGCCTGACAGGCTCCACAAGCAAGAGAAACTATGTGAGAAAAGAAGCAAGCTTTCTCAGTATCGTCAAAAGGACATTTCTAAGAATTGTTTAAGTTGTCTTCAGAACAATAAAACGACCACTCTTCAATTTACACGTTTGTTTCCTGAAATTTTGGGGGCCACTTACAAGACAAAAGCTTAATGCATTCTTACATATTTTGGGTAAGTCACTTATAACATTGTGATCAAAATGCCTAGTGTAGCAATTTTCTGTAAATGATTTCCATTAAGGTCACATATTAAAATTTATTATACCACATTAACTTTCTTTCCAGTAAAATATTACATGGAGTAGTAAGAATATATATAGATAAGTAGCCATAATCTTTAAAAACAATACCTTCTGATATGTTACAGGAAACATTACTTTGAGGTTCTTCCCCTTACCAAATAGTGCCACTTATTGCAGTACCGTGCATTGTTCTGCACCAATGAACTGAGCAGCTGACAAATGCATTTGGATTATTAGAAATCTTATTTTCCCTTGATTATATTACAGTCTGCAACCCATGACTCTCCATATGGTATTAAAATAAATTTGATTAGAATTCTAAGGGTCACAATACGTGAATCACATTCTTATTTTCAAATACATTACTGGTATGTATGAGAGTTAAACACTGATGTATACTTTTAAAATATTACAATAAATTTCCCCAATAAACAGTCAAACATCACGGAAAGCCAGAATTCCACTATCCAAAATTGTTCCATGCAAAAATAAAACAAGAATACAACCTACGTCTGATCTGACCCTTATTAAAGCAATGCAGCTTATTACAGTGGGACATTCTGATGGGATAGGGAAGAAAAAAACAAGTCCATTATTTGAAATACTATTCCATATGGCTTTTCCAAGGAAATACTAAATTTAAGGAGAACAGCCTGTCCATTTACATGGTTTCCAACCCATTTAAGAAGTTGTATAAAGGAATACCCTAAGGAAGCTTTTAAAGTTTATAAACCAAGCCTTTGCCCATTACCTTTATTTGCTCCCACCAAAATGCTAACGGTATCTGAAATGTCCTGCATTTAAAGGCCTATGTGTACCAATATGCATTTTACAGGAGTAGTTACTATATAGACCACGTGTACTGCAAAGCCTAAAATATTTACTATCTGGCCCTTTACAGAAGAAGTGTACGAGCCCCTCCTAATCTAAAGCTGAAGAATCGAAGATCCTCCGAGCTTTATTGTTTGTTAAATGCTGGCTCTTTCTGTTACTGGATAGTCCAAGTTTCACATTTAAATTCTGTGACTGAAATTTACTTCTTATAAATCAATCTCCTGTCATCTCTCATAAAGTCACACAATACTTACCAGAAAAAAAGGTTTGCACAGAGCCCTTTCCTCTTCTGTACCGTAAACCTACCTTTCGGGCACCGTCTGATGTAGGTCTCACCTGACTTTTATAAGGATACATCTGCTCTGAAACTATCACAGCTGTTTCCAGTTAGCTAACTGACTACATGATTAGACACACACGTATTTTAAAGTCTATTTTTCATATATGTAGCTTGTAAATAAAGCTCAATTTTAGTCACTCATCTCACTTGACTAGAAACCAATTCATGTTTGTTTCACTTGACTAGAAACCAATTCATGTCCCATGAAAGCAGCAGGTTTTGGGTCCAATAAACCCTTAAAAGACAAATGGCCAGCACTAAAACCTCTATGGGATGGAGGTAGCCCATTGAAAAGAAATATTTGGAATAGCTGTTGATAATCTTTCCATTTATTCCCTTCATTTAAGCACCTGAAAATCTCCTACAGCTGCCTGCCCACCCACCTTTCTATTTCCCCGTTTTTCCCCCCCTTTGTCTCCTGGAAGAAAAATGTGGAATCAGATCTCAGACAGTAAAGAGACAGAAATCAAGAGAATAATTAATTAATACTAATTAATAATAAATAATTATAATATAAATATAAATATATAAATATATAAAAAATATAAAATATACATAAATATAAATATACATAATATATAAATATCTAAATATACATAAATATATAAATATAAATATAAAATATAGAAATATAAAATATAAAATACATAAATATAAATGTATATAAATATAAATATATAAATATATAAATAAATATAAAAATAAATATATAAAATATAAATATATAAATATAATATAAAAATATAATAATAATAAATAGCAATAATAATTTATTTATTTATCTCCATCTCTGCTTCCACCCTGTATTAGTCTATTTTCATGCTGCTGATAAAGACATATCAAGACTGGGTAATAAAAAAAAAAAAAAAAGAGGTTTAATGGACTCACATTTGAAGGTGCCTGGGGCAGCCTCACAAAATCACGGTGAAAGGCAAAAGTCATGTCTTCCCTGGCAGCAGGCAAGAGAATTGAGAACCAAGTGAAAGCAGTTTCACGCTAAAAAACCATCAGATCTCCTGAGACTTCTTCACTACCATGAGAACAGTATGGGGAACCGCCCCCTGATTCAATGATCTCCCACCAGTTCCCTCCCACAACACATGGGGATTATGGGAGCTGCAATTCAAGATGAGATTTGGGTGGGGACAGAGCCAGCCCACATCATGCCCTAACCCCCATATTCTATGCAACATGCTTACACTGACATCTATAAATTATAAACTCAACATTAAATAACATCACAAAATGCAGCAAAATGTCTGACACATCAGCCACATGCATTATACAGTCTCATTAATTCATACAACTCCTAAAGACTAACATACGGAAGCAATTAGGTCCAAACATGTTGATACTGTTTTCAAACTTGAAAGTTAACAAATATGGAAAATTCCTGAACTATACTTGAAGGATGTTGTCAGTATTCAGATTATAGTTTCGGTCAGTACAGGGGGAAAAAAAGTAAAAGGGACTATAGTATATAAGGAATATTCCACAAATATTGAAAATACAGCAAGATCATCAGGAGACACGTTTTTATCCGTCAATAAAAGTGTCTTTGGGACCTTAACATTTTTTCCACACAGCAAAGGAAATGGAAGTTGGACACTGACACCCACGAGAAATAACAGTAGAAACAATCTTCACATCCAAAGGGAAACAATAAATGAATAAAGCTTTGAAGCATTAAGACCTGAGGCTCCCTCTTGTCCATGACTCATGATACTTCGACATCCTATGAAATAAAGTAGCCCTAATTAAAAGCGGTCAGAGAGGAAAGGCAGCAAGATGCGAGGAGGAAAGAGAAAAGGGGAGGCGGACAGGGAGAAAACGATGAGAAATACGGGCCAGAACGAGCAAGACAGTGAAAGGGAAGACTGGAGCCGGCTGGAGAGCAGACTTGGGACACAATTCTGTGAGCAAGGGTGGAAGCATGGAAGTGCAGAGTGGGAGAGACGCCACTCTGGCGAGGGATGGAAACACACAAGCACCAGGAACACATGGAGGGATCCCACTGAGTGAACAAGAGAACTGAGGACTGGGAACCTGTGAAGAATCACTGACCAGAGGGAGCCAGGACAAGGAAGCAGAAGCAGACGGAAGGGCAGAGCTGAGGCTGAAGGCAGAGAGCTGCCAAGGACTGCCTCGTGTTGCACATGCCACTAGAAACATGGAACCATGGGGAAGCTGTCTACTACTGTGTTATTTTTAAAAAATGAATGCAAAAGAGGAAAACGATAAACTAAATTTTAAGAATCTAGATTCTGGTGGGAGGAGAGGATCGTAGCCAGCTGAGCTGAAAGCTGAGATAAATCGTGAAAACTGAGAAGTTCAGGGAGAAAGCCATCTTTCAACGTAACCGCCTATTCAAGACCAATGACAGGGAAGAGGATTGTCACGTGTAGAGAACAGTGTTCTTTTAACGCGCTGTAAGGCACAAAGCAGCCACCTGGTTATTTCACCTGCAAGGGAACGAGAATTAAAAAGTTCCACTGTCTGTGTTACTGTGTGCCCAGCACAAAGTACAAACTCATGAAGTATTTATCAACAGAATGAACTCTCTTTTAATGTGATGACACAAATATCTTGGATTAAAGTACATTTGAAATCCCAGCAGTTATAGGAAACAACTCAATCTAAGGCTGTAACAAACATATACATATATATATATGAACTAAGATCTCTCTAGAAATGGACATCCATTTGTCGAATTCCCACTATATATAATATCCTAAGCATTTTACATATTTTCTCAATTCTCCAATAAGCAGTTTAGGAAACTGAAGCTTAAAGAATTTTAATGGGTTACCCAGTGGCCACTGAGGACCACTGAATCACGTGTACCAGAATATAAACCCTCAAGGACAAGGGTTCTGGTCTATTTTGTTCTGTTGTTTCCTCTAAGAAAAATGCTGGATGCAAGAACCTGGACAAGGGTTTTTTGAATGAATGAATGCCTGTTTACAATCAGACAACTGAATATGACCATGGAAAAAAAAGTTAGACAATGTTGCCAACTAGCCTCCTTCAAATTCACGATGATTAACCTCGAAAGTGGGCTTCTATCCTTAATATAGTGACCCAGGTTTTCAACCCATTTTGTATATACAGCATTTGAAACCATAAGTCAGGATGATACCACTTTAAATGATTGTAAAGAAAAAAACCGGGTATTTACAAGCCTGGTAGCTAAGGAAAGAAATGAGCTAGAGAGTCAGGATAAGATCCAAGAGAAGGAAGCGTCCCAGCAGCAGAGAGAGGGGCACATTTCACAAAGTAGAGAATGGGCCAGTTTCCCTAGGAAATCGATTTTAAGACTGAAACATCCATGCAGAAGGTTTACTGGTGAGTGCTCTCAGGATTCGCTCCAGTAAGGAGCCGGGGGAAAAAAAATCACAGGAGCTTGCAGAGAACTGAGACTCGATGGCAGCAGGATCCGGAGCGAAGAGGCTAGAATAGGCCAGTAGCTTCCCCTACCTTGAAGCAAGAGGCCGGCACCCCTGTCATTGGAGGCACCTGGCCTTGAGGCTGCCCCTGACGCTCATCACCACACACCTTTCCCATTAACTAGATTCACCTCACCCGTGGAGATGATCCAAAATCTTCTCCTAGTCACAGGCCAATAATTAAAGTCAAGTCACAATAGAACCTGGTCAGAGAGGTGCTGGGCCTGCTGCGAGAGGAAAGTGACGTTGCATAAAAGCAGCTGCAGGAGCCAGCAGCGTGGTGGCCCTTCCCTACACCTGCAGCCAGGTGCGCTACCAACCTTCCCCCTCCGTGCCCAGGTGTGTCTACTGCACACCACTGCCGCCTGCACCCGTAACCTTTCCTTAAAAGCCTGAGCTGCAGTCCCCACCGCCTATTCCACCTCCTCGTAGCTGTTATTCCCGAGCCTCTCAGCAGGGCCTCCACCGTCTTTGAGGACTTGAGCTTCTGGATTCAGTATTACTCTTTCCAACGCGATTTGGGTTTTCATTTTTGCTGAGTTCAACGTCCACCACGACAATCCTTGCAATACCTTCACATTTCACTTGCCTGACCTCCTGCCTGCCAATAAGCCTGTTGTTTTCTCTTCCCCGTTCCCCCATTCTCGTCTTCATATCCTGCAGCTTGTTATCGATACCAATCATTAAGACAGAATCCCCTCTGTGTCACTTAGCGTTCAGTCAGAGAAACGGCAGCACTAAAGATCAGACATATTGGATGACAGACTGATTTAACAGAGATTCAACCGTACAGGCTCGAGAGAGCTGGCTGCTCATTCTCTGTAAGGCCTGTCTTCACATCAGATGCTGCACCCTAAAGTCCACGGGGCATGTCATTAAGAAGGGAGCCTGGAAATAAAGTAGAGAAAAGCAAGGACGCCTTGAAACCCGTGAGGAGAGACTGGAACCCAACCAGTCTCTCTCTGCCTCTGACCTTGATAACATGGACACCCTGCACAAAAAGCCGGTGTGCCTCATTAGGGAGCAAGCACTCACCCGGCCTTGGCGTCGGAGAAGCTGAAGGGACACGCAGAGGTGGCCGCAGGCCCAGGGCTGCCCCACAGCCTCGCAGGAGCCAGCAGAGAAGCCACAGTGCTTGTGAGCTGCAGAAGCACCTGCTCCACCTTCTGCGCATAAAAACGAAATGGCTGCTACTTCCCAGCCGCCTCCCTCCACAGGAGCAGGGAAGGAATTCTGGGAAAAAGAA
The DNA here is from genome assembly GCF_048565385.1 of Saimiri boliviensis. NCBI lineage: Eukaryota > Metazoa > Chordata > Mammalia > Primates > Cebidae > Saimiri > Saimiri boliviensis. The sequence continues at coordinate 2,711,875 of NC_133467.1, forward strand.
AGTCCAGCTGGACCAAATTGCCACATCACAAAACGATCCCTCTCCGTGGTTGTGATGTCAAGTATTGCACCCTGGCAGCTCAGCTGCTGTCTTTCCAGCCCACCTCCCGTAGACCTTGGGCTCAAGAGTGCCTTCACCCCACTGGGACCAACAGTCCTTGGAAGTCGCTCAGAGTCACTGTACCCCGTTTCCTCGGTGCCCAGCTTATTATTATAATCATTCCCACTGATGACAAGAAACGTCTAGTCCAATTTCGTCTCCCTACCCTCCTCATGTTCACCTGCTAAAACCCTGCCACCCATATTTAAATTCAACCCTCCCCTTTTTTCTGTACCTGCACAGCTAGAATTTTTGGGCAAAAACCACACAGCCATTCTAACTGGCCTTGTTTTAAGTTCATAAACGATGTGAAGTTCATTCACCTCAAGTGAACTCGGTACTCTCCAGCACCCTACTGCATTTCCCTCGTCCATTCTAGGACACTCGCAGGCGTAGCGCGTCACACTTTCTCCATGCCAAACCTTTGATGCAAACTTCAAACGCATCCTGCCCTGTTTGTCCTCAGCTCAGGACCTTGCTACCTATTCGTGTCCGTTATCTGTTGCTGCGAAATAAAACACACTAAAACAGAGTGGCTTAAAACAAAAACCATCTTACTTAGATCACCACTCTGTAGCGTGATAATTTGGGCTGGGCGTCCCTTTTCTCAGGTGGGCCCACTGGAACGTGTGAGCCTAAAAAAGACCATTGGGATGATGCAGGCAGCTGAGACCTTTCCCCACGTGAAATTTCTTTCTCCATCAGGATTCCCAGCATGCAAGTGCAAGCTGCAAGGCTTCTTAAGTCTAAAGTTAGAACGAATACAACACTTTTGCTGCATCCTGTTGGACAGAGATCATCACAGGGCCAGCTTAAAAGACAGCAGAAATAGTCTTAAGCTCTTGATGAGAGGCCAACCTGTGGCCACATTTACAATCTATCTCATGATTAGTCACAGTCGTGCTACTGTATCACCAATAAAGAAAATAGAGAAAAATAGAACAGAAAGCAAACACTGTAGTTTTAAATCTATTTTATCAATGTTCTCATGTAAGTTCAGGTTGTGAATATCTTTTCAATATTTGTGCTATTGTTTTTACCTTACATACTGATGGAATTGCGTATTAAATGGTCTATGCTAGGGGATCAACAGACAGTGATCCACAGGCTTAATCAGACTGTAATTAAAGCTTTTGTAAATGAAGTTTTATTGCAATACAGCATGCTCCTTTTATTTATGTATTGTTTATGACTGAGATCACACTGCAACAGTGGAGTTGAGTAGTTGCAAGAGAGATTGTATGGCTTTCAAAGCCTAAAATACTATTTGACCTTTTGCAGAAAAAAATACTGCCAACTCCTGCTTGATGGCATCATTTTTCCATCTCTGAAGTAACCCAATTTTGTTACAGAATTGTGATAGACATGCAGTCCGTTACTCAAATCCCACTGATTTATGCAAAAGAATTGCTTCAACAGAGCCACAGCTTACAAACTCATCTGTGAATGTTCTGAGAAATTTCTCTGGTGGGTTTGTCAGATTCTACCACATACAATGAAATGCTTATTTCATGTAACAATAAAATCAAAAATCACTGCTGAGGACGCAGTACAGCCATTTCTTCAAATGGCACTAAAACTTAAGTAATGCAAAAGAAACCATCTTTTACTTGATCTGTGGTGTCAAACCGTTAGTCAACATGGAACAGTAAAATTGAAATATGGTTCTTAAATGTTACTGTACTTCAGAGTCATCCGGGGAGGTTGTTAAAGGACTGAGTCACAGGCCCTATTCCTCAGAGACTGTGATTCAGTAAGTTTGAAAGATGGCCTAGAAACTCATTTTTAAGAAGCATTACATTAATTTTGATGTTCGTGGTCTGAAGACCTCACTTTAAGAAACTCTGCACTAAATGGCATCAGAAACCAGAAATACATGGGGCTTGGTTGACCATTACTTTTATTCCTTTACCTGCAAGAGAAAAATAAAAAGCGTAGTATGTATTCGCATAGGTTAATAAGTAAATAGTAATGCATCATGTCCTTAGAATAGTCACTAGAATTTAATTAAAAAGCCATTTGCGGGCATTCTAGATTCTATTTCAAAAGGTTATTTTGCTCAACTCCCTTATGCTCTTCCTGAAAATATGAATTGTCTCTTTATTTCGTCAATATTTTAAAATTATTAAAATTATTGAACTTTACTTGGCATTCTGAAAGGCATTCCTCTATTTTCATTCTTTCCTTAAAATCCTATTTCAATACCATTTGCTAAAATTTTTCATAAGAAAAGCTGTGTAATAATGACAGAAAGATAATTGAAATGAAAAGACACAGATGTGACTCATCTACTATGTGTATACAATCTTAAAGCAAATTTTTTACATGTAGCATGAATAGATTATAACAACTACTTTCTGCTATACCTTACAAATTGGCAATCTGTGATAGTCTGCTCTTTAAATTTATGTCAAGGAAAGCTTTAAAGATCAATTACAAGTGTTTACATGTAATTCTTATTTGGGGAATAGAAGCCATTAAAAAAAGTCTGCTCTTACCAAAAATGTTGGGCCTATCTTTAGTAGGGACCTAGATTTAAAAAAAAAATAAAATAGGGAAGTGTACTTTAAATGGACACCAATAGGAGAAAATGGGATTCTTTTTTCCTTTTAAAGCCATAAATACGTATAAAGTTATATTTCATTACAATTTCAATTTTATATGACTGTATCATTGGGAAGCTGCTAGTGAAATTTGATGATAGTTTAGGGCTTCAATTCACCTATGAATAACTGACATGCCTTAGCTGAACGAATTCTTATTCCACGTCTACTATTTTGCTCAAACCATAAATAACGTTCAGGCAGAGTTATGTGGAAGAAAATGAAAAATTTTGTGCAGTCCTTTTGATGGCACAGATCTGGAAGTTCCAAACTTGTTCCCTTTTTTATTGTTTTGCATTTATGAGGCCCCTTAAATGTAACTTAAATCCCATAAAAATTGGAAGCATTGAATTGATGCCTGGGAAAGCCCAATAGAATGGAACACAGAACGAGTCACAGAATAAAAACAATACTCCTGCGATAATGATTTTACAAGCAAAGTCAATTGCTTTTCTTTTTTTTTTTTTTTTTCGTCTTCTGTCTGTGTGCCCATGTCCACATATGCAACAAGAAACCTGGTGATTTTCAGCAAAGCCACCAAATAGCTTACATGTCAAAGGGACAAAGCAATGATAGGCCCTCAAAAGTGGGGATAAATAAGAAGCCAGTGCTGTCTGGGCAGGACATCCTTGAAGAAATGTACTAACAGTAACAGTAGGAGTAGCAGCTTAAAATGTGTATAGTGCTTGTTAGGTGCTGGGCCGTAAATATTCTACCACTTCATTTATTTTGCACAAAACGTAGAACCCCTGTGAGGAAAGTATCAAATTCCAGTTTTAGCAATGAGGAAGCTCAGTGCCGGGGTTAAGACTTTGCTCACAATTCCGCTGTTAGAAAGACGCAGAGTCAGATTCAAATGCACAGCTGGGTTTGACCTGAAGGCTATCTTCTTCATTCAGCCATGGCTTCACTTCTTCTAGAGCCTTTGCCTCTTATCTTCCCACTCACTAACTCAATCTCCTGCCCTCTCAATGTGCCCAGTGCCTGATTTTTGAACTGTTTCTATTAACATTAAAAGCCCATTGGACTCCCTGAACATAGTATGTGCTTAACAAATGGCAAAGGGAGCTCCATGCTGTCAACACTAATAGTAAATAATGGGTCAAGAAAGTGGATTAAAGCAAAAGTCTGGAGTTTCTTATAGCTAATACTTCTCTGTATGATTTTGTGAGGAAATACAGTTGTTGTAGTAAAGTAAATTTTCATCACCATATGCTCATGTTAATATTTATTATTTTTCCAGTGAGTAATTACAGTTTTTAATTAACACTAAGCCACTGAAAATTCAATGTATATACTTATGTCTAAAACTAATGAAGTAGAAGCAAAAGGCAAATGATGTCAAGAACCTCTTTTATTTCTGCCAGAAGTGCCTCTCCCCTACTGTTGATGAGTTCGCATACATTATTCCTCCATTCTGCGCTCAGAGAGTGAAGCAATATGGAAGCAGGCAAACGAAGCAGTAGCTAGAGAACCAACAACACCCTATTTCCATAGTGCTGTGCGTATGCCAGATACTCTAAAGGTTTTACACATATCAGTGAAAACTAATACATACCTCATTAAGGACCCATCCTACAAGAAAGACTTCATTATCCCCACTTTACGGATAAAAATATTAAGGCAACAAAAGATTGCATAACTTACCCAAAATGATAAGTTTAATACGTAGAAGAATTGAGCTTTCAACACAGATATCTTGGTTCCCAATTCTGTGCCTGAACCACTCTCATCCCTCTAAGGAAGAATAATGGCTATTCACAAGTATAATGTTAAATTAAAATAGTTAGAAGGTAATGGATTAGTGAGCAATCTCAAACAGCATGCAACAGAACAGCATGGAGGAATCTCACAGATGCAATGTGAGTGAAAGAAGCCAGGCAAAAGAGTGCATTCTACATTATCCCATTTATCATATATAGTATGCCAGCATATATAAATGTACTATATACTATTTACAGTATTATATATTATACATACTATATATTACAATTAATTTATACATTAATATATATTAATAAATATGTGTTGCTAATATATTTTATATAATTGATTAGCGTATATTATAATACATAATATGTTAGTCTATAATATATGAGATGTATTACGTTACATTAATATATAGCCTGACAAATTAATAGCACAGCCTGACAAAAAGCAGGCTATGCTGCTGGAAGTTGGGATAGCGGTCCCCATTGGAATGAGGGGTGCAAACTGGAAGGAAGTACAAGGAGGGCTTCTGGAGACCATCAGGACCGCTCTTTTCTTTTTTTTTCTTTTTGGTCTGCGGTATTGATTACATGGTGTGTGAGTTTGTGAAAATGCATTCAGCTACGTACTTACGCGCCGTTTTCTGTGTGTATATTATATTTCAATTAAAGGTTTCAAGGAGGAAATGATAGGAGCTTTTAGATTATGTCAAATAAAGCAGCAATCAACCCTCTCCTGTTTTTTGGTTGTTTTTTTGTTTTGTTTTGTTTTGTTTTCCATTGAGACAGTTTGGCTCTTGTTGCCCAGGCTGGAGTGAAATGGTACGATCTCGGCTCACTGCAACCTCCACCTCGATGGTTCAAGCGATTCTCCTGCCTCAGCCTCCAGAGTAGCTGGGATTACAGGCGCCTGTCACCAAGCCTGGCCAACTTTTCGTATTTTTAGTAGAGATAGGGTTTCACCAAGTCGGCTAGGCTTGAACTCCTGGTCTTGAACTCCCGACCTCAGGTGATCTGCCTGCCTCGGCCCTCCCAAAGAGCTGAGATTACAGGCGTGAGCCACTGCTCCCAGCCTTCTCATTTTTACTAATCCTCGCCTTCTGTGCCAGTCTAAGGCAGGGGATTCTGAAGTGTCATATCCCCGACTATGCTTTTCCTACCTTTCTATTTTTCTCTCAAATTTTCTTTTTTCAAAAAAAAACTTTTTATTGAGGTAAAATGTACATATATAATGTATCATCTCTCTTGACAAAAAAATTCTAAAAAGAGGGAAAGCTATTTTTAGTTTCTTGCACTAAATAATTTCAATATCCAGCATCACTTTTATTTAGAGAAAAGGGTTACAAATGAGAGATGAGAAAGATAAAATGTTCTGCACCATCAATAATTAAAGAAGTTAACAGTGATTACATCTCTTTTTCCAAAGCATCAAGACTGATGCATAAATGTGCCTTCAACTCCCGTAAGACGCCCGTCCCTTCCTAGTGCTGCTAGAGCCAGTGCCAGAAGGGGGTGGGAGGGGAGGTGCTGTTAAAAACTGGGCTTTTTTCAGAGTTTAAAAGAAAAAGAGAAACCCAGAATTCACAATTGAAAGCTTTAAAAAAAAGTGTAAAAACTATGATATTTGATTTCACGGCTCTAAAACTCTCTGAACATTGGTTTTGAACAGGATATATCTTTCTCCAAACCGCCGCATGGGCCTTTGAGCCTGAGACATCTAATAATGAGAAAAATAAGGGAGAAAATACGCCACATTCTCAGAGATTGTTTCTAATGGAAACCCAGTTTTGACAACCCTACCACCTGCTTTATATCATTAAACTGAAAGAGACTATGAATAGGAAGGGGGTGGAGAGACATTGCTAATAAAATATTTAGAGCACCAGGAAGAGCCACGTCAGGCTTTTCGTTTACCCAGAAAAAGCATCTTCCTAAAGTATCAGTCAACCAAGATTTACTGTATTAATAAAATCACCTTCAGATTATAAAGATAGAAAAAATGCATAAAATGCAGACAGATAACCTATTTTTAAAATCTGGAATGAAGGACAAAATGCTTCAGATGAAAGATGGTGCTGAGCATCTAGCTCTTTGAGGCTGCGGTATTTCCTCTGACCCCGTCCTGTGCGGGTGATTGGTACTGAGTACCAACGTCTCAGAAGCATCTAGGAGCTATATTCTAATGGGGCTGAGATGTCCACATAATGTTGTTTAAGATTTAGTATGAAACAAACTACCAAACAAGCAGGGCCAACTACATAGTTAATGTCTGAATACTATCTCCTCCACAATTATTGTTGCTAGAGGAGACGAATGATTGATTGCATGTGACGGAATTTACCATCTTTCAAATGTGCACTTTCCTCCTGAACACTGAAATAATGATGGTCCCAGAGAGCCATGCAGATTGCCCAATCTATCAGCATTTTTCTCCATGTTTGACTTTCATTCCTCTGCATTTGATTGCTTCTGAAATAATGGTAGAAGAATTGAAAACGCTTTTTATATTCCCCAGATGATTTTCATTTGCAATAGATAAGCAAATGCAATTTTCCCAATTACACTAACCAGGAAAAGACACCCCCATACATTAGAGTGCTCAATAAACACACAGGAGGGGATTCCATCGGGTCTGCTAGCCCCCTCAAAAGAGAGGAAGCGAAGAGTGATGTGTGACTCAGCCAGCAAAGTCTGCTTCATCTACACATGCCTAGAAAGTGAGTAGACATCCTAGCTACGCATTAAAAGGGGCGTATTTTCTACGTATAAAAAAATGGGATTAAGCGCAATCCTGGGCAGTGATTTTGCACTAATTGACAGTTACACGAGAAACCTGAATTATTTGTCGTTTCAGTCCATCTGAGTTAATAGTTCTGTCTGGCACTGGTTTCCCTACAATAGAACGTATCTCCCTCCCCTCTCTTTTGCCTCACCCACAGCCACACCAGTCAGCTTTTGAACAATGGGAAATTGTTTTCTTCATGGCATTTACTACTTATTACTGATCGCAGAGGAGTCTGCTGAGGAAAATTCCTGAGAGTTTTGCAAGAAAATGTGAGCTGTCCACCTGACTGATGTGCATAAACTCCCTCCTAAAACGCAAATATTTTGCTTTTGTTTCAGGTTCTTTTCAATGAGAAAATAACATGAAGGGAAGATATTTTAAAAGTCCAACTTTCCGCTTCTTTCACTTCATATTTTATTACTTTCTCTTTTTTTTGGCAAGGAAAACTTAATTATGCAGAGTAGCGACAGCTCACCCAGATCTTGCACTGATCCACAGCACAGATAAGCAATTCCGAGGAAGTTAAATATTCAGTGAAGACGCTACTAATCACTACCCCAGGAACAGCCCCAAAGAAAGATTATTCTTTGCATCCTGGATGCGCCTGTCATTTGCAGAGCTTTGCAAATACTCAAAAAAAAAAAAAAAAAAGCCGAAGCTTGGGGAAAAATAACTCTCAAAGGTGAAAATGTAAAAATTACATTGTTTGATAAATTGTACCATCATAATAAAGGTTTATAACATTTTTCTTAGAAATTAAGGTAGAATCTAGTCTTTTTATAGTTTCAGAAGAAAATGCATAGGAAACAAATCTTACGTGATATAAAATCTCTACAAATTAAACCATTTGGATGAAAAATACCTGCATATATACAATGCAGCATTCTTTAGAAATAAAAAGCATTCTGAGGGCATTTCTAACAAGGGCTACAAATCATTTCCCCCATTTTTTATTCAACTCTCGGCAAACATAGTCTCAGGTTGGTACCTACCAGCACACTTCATCACATTATACTTGGGCCATAAATTATTATTAGAAAAACTTCCTAACCTTGAAATGCAATCTGTTCTGTTTGGGTAATCTTGCAGTTTTTAGAAAATGCATCCACATCTAATCTTAAGAGAACAAAATTTTAAAAATCAATGAAGGTGTAATCAATAGTATAATAATATAGGTAATACATGTATGAGTGAGATATTCAAAAATGTAATTTAAGCAATATCACTGTAAATGTTATGATTTTAGCTGCCCTTAGATATGTCTAGCAATAATAGCATATTTGGAACAGTCATATCAGGCCCTTCCTACACAAATTCTCGAGCCTGTGCGTTTCATGAAAGTCTATGGGTTGTGCTTGAACCATGTTTGCAAGGGCCAGGCCTGCGTGAAAACCCGAGGTCTGCCGTTGCTTCCATGGGCACTCCCCTGCACTCCCTGCCCCTGCTTCAGGCTTCCTCTTGCCTCTGCTGGAAACTGAACTAGACACAGAATCGTTTTCTTCTCACTGATTTCCACCAGCCAAACAGCCGCAACTGTACTGAAAGTCTGGGGAGGCAGAAGCTCAAACAACGGAAAAGTGGTGATAAAATGTCTCGTTCCTAGAGGCGCGCAGCAGCCTTTTCTCACGTCGCGTCATCTCTGCTCTCGCGGGCGCTCGCTCCTTCTAAATTCCCCCTCCCTGCTCCTGCAGAACGGTTTCACCGTCTCGTTGACCCTTGCAGACCCACACCTCCAGTCTCCCTTCCCACCTCGCGAAGATTATCAAGACATTTTTTTTCTTTTAAGATAGTTCTTGCCCAACGGAGAGCCCAGATGTCTGCTTTGATGATAATTATTTCACCCCACCCTTATCTCATTTTATCTCCACAGCCCCTTGTTTCCTCGAGCTGATATTACCATTCCCGTTTCATAAACAGGAAACCAGGGTTTGCAGAGAGGAGGTTGGTTGTGAGCGCCACACCGCGCCGGGGAACCGGGACCAGAACTCCTGCCCCTGCGCTCTGGAGCGCCCTCCCGCTCTCAAGGCAAGATCCCGCTCCTGTCTGTCAATTGCTCTCCGCTCTCCAAAATACGGATTGCACTTCCTCAAGAAATACGTGTTATGTGCGTAAGAAATGTGGCAAAGATGGATTCGCTCCGTGCTCCTCAGTGTTTTCCCAGGATCAGCTGCATCCGCATCTCCTGGAAACTGGTTAGAAATGTAAATTCTGGGACCCAGTTCCGATCTATAAAGTCAGACACTCGGGCACCGCAGCTCAGCAATCTGGGTCCTCACCGCTCCCAGGTGATTGTGACGCAACCTGCATTTTGAGAACCACGGGACGAGCTATTCGTCACGGGATGTAACGAGTGCGATGTGAACAAAACCAACACGCGCTGTTTCCGGGTTTGCCCCATGAAAAGCTTCTCTGTGTGACACTCCATGACCCTCTCTGCGGTGTCTGGCTGCAGGCGAGTGTGGTGACACTGAGAGACAGGAGTGGAACGTGCTGCAGCCCAGAGCGCAAGAAGGCGGGATCTGCGAAGTACAGCTTGCAGGGAAGTCACCCGTTGTGCAAGGACACCCGATCCGGGTGAAGCCGCTTGAGGCCTGACATGCGCATGGCACAGCTCTAGCATCATCCTACCTCACACGAGAGGGTCATCTTGCGGGGGCCTGACTTCTAGGATTCTAAGAGGGAAACTGCGATGAGTTGGAGGTCAGGCTGCCCACGCTCACCTTCTTTGCCTGTTTCCTGAAGAAAGAGATCAGAGAAAAAGTTCCTTGGTTCTCCAACAGGAGTAAAGTTGACATACAGGTTCCAACTGGATGGGGATGAAGGGGGGCAGGAGAGGGCAGGTGAAAAAAGGGATGCCTGGGTGTTAGAAAAACAAAGGGGTAGAGCAGGCGCCCCCAGACTTTTTACACAGGGGCCAGTTCACTGGCCCTCAGACCGTCGGAGGGCCGCCACCTACTGTGCTGCTCTCACTGACCACCAATGACAGGGGTGCCCCTTCCTGAAGTGCGGCGGGGGCCGGATAAATGGCCTCAGGGGGCCGCGTGCGGCCCGCGGGCCGTAGTTTGGGGACGCCTGGGGTAGAGGCCAAGGTGACGAGGGGTAGAGGCCGCGCTGACGACAGTCCCGTGCCATTTCTCACACCGCTTTGGAACACGCACATTCCATAGGTGTCTGTCTGGGAACCTGGGATAGAAACGGGCTTGTGGGAGTAAAAGTATTTAAAGTTCAAAAAGTTTGGCATTTGAACACTAACAATTCTCAGGTTAATTGTTCCGGACACTAACAATGAGCAGGTTAAATTCACTCATTTTGCAGAGATTTAACTAACTAGGATTCTCAGTGGCAAAACCAAGCCAAGAACTCAGTTCTCCCAACTTCCAAGTTCAAAATTTTTTTCTATCATCTAAGAGCTATACCTTGTTGTTTTTTTTCCTGAACTTCAAGGCACTTTCTTTAAAATATCATTTCTTCCTCTTATATTTCACACTCAGAACTTACTGCAGAGGTTAAGTACACTGAACTTGGCTCTACTGTCAATGTTTTAAGAATTCTGACACCTTTATTGACAGATTTCTATAATGATAGGGGATTCATTTGTCCAGGAGAAGCCTACAGGTAGAGAAAATAACCCCTAAACTCTCTTTTTTCATGACGGAATGTGCAAAGCCCAGACAGGACTGAGAAATGGACGGGCTCCCGGGCCTAATGGAATGCTTACTGAGATCTATTGATTCCGATGCAGCACATTCATTGGCCATCTAACGCCACACTCTGTAATGTCTAGCCGAAAGAAAAAGTATGGGAACAGATAAAAGATGTCAGGAATGTCACCAGCTGTGATCACAAGTTTCCAAAAGGGACTGTGACAGTTAGTGATGCATCTCTTTAACGTTAGTCCCCGGGAATACGCTGTCAAGCATTTTTCTCCGTAAGATCCAGACATTTTCCCTTTAGAGTCGCATGCAGTTTTAGTATCTAGATTCCTTTAGATATTTATATATTGTGAATCACTTACATTGTTATTAGGTATTGCCAGCTGAAGAAAAGTGAAGAAATAGAGACTTTTGGAAAGTCCTTTACCATGATATGGGTTTATTCCATCAGTCATTCAGACTTCCAACTCTGTAAGGGGCTGGATAGATAAAATTTTAAAACAATAAGAGAACAGCAGCATGATGTAGGGTCTACGCTCATGAACTCCAGCTAAGTGTTCCCCGCTCGAATCCTCATGCGAGCATTAAGGGGCAGTATCTTTGGGAAAGCCATGTAACTTACTTGTCCCTCAGTTTCTTAAACTGTATTACAGGGATAATTAATAGTACCTATGTCACAGGATGAAACCAATTTGTATTTTTTAAGTGTATAGGACAGTGATATAAAATGTTTTTAATAAAACAATAATAATAACTTACACCCAGGCAGCTGGAGTAACCCAGAGGCACATCAGACTTCCTTACTATTTCCATGCTTCCAGGCAGACAGGATCACAGGATAAACTGATTCAGACTGCCACCAGATAAAAAGATAAGAACAGGACATTTGGTTTGTCAAATCCAAAAAAGGTGTTTTAATATTAATAGGAAAGTCTTTACATCCTACTAATCTCGAGTAAAACTGAAAACCAAAAACTGATTCATTTCTTAAGTTTAAAAACATAAAATATGAGAACAATCAATCTCCTTTATTAGTAGAGACAGTTAACCTCAGGTCAGCTAACCTCTGGCACTCAGCAGGCTCCCACTCCACCCATTATTGCGTATTCAGGGAGTGCAAACCAATTAACCTGAGCAAACAAGAATACAAAGATAAATCTCACAAAGGGGAAAAATCATACAGTGCACTCCCAAAATTGCTCTCTTTGCGAACTGTAATCTTTATTGATTCTCTCATTCTCTTCTTCCTTATTCAGGGTGGCTAATAAAAAGTTGACCATATATAATTTTCTCATAAAGCTAAATGTTCCTGAAGGATGTGAGAAATAAAAGGAGTTCATGTGACTACATTAAAACAGCAGTCAGAATAATGTACTACAGAAAGGGAATAAATAAGAAATGTTATGAGGAATGAAAAAGAATTCAAGATTAAACAAAAACTACTTACCCACCTAGAAGGGGGAGAATAACTATAGTCAGGAACAACTACGTAATTTGTGGGGAGCAGTACAAAGGGAACAGGCAGAGGGTCTTGTTCAAAATGTATTTTTAAAAAACTACGATGGAAGAGCCGAGCACTAAACTGAGTGTAGTGTCCTTCTAAGTGTGGGACTCAACGTACCCGCATAGGTCATGTGCCCATGAGCCTGCCTTGATATGAAGACACGAGCTTATAAGTGTTATAAAATGAGAAAAGATACAGGTAAGCGCATAAATTCGGATGACAGTCTAGAAACGTTGAAGGCATGAGAAAGGGAAACGCTGGGAGACCTGATAAAAGGGGTTAGATGAAGTGAATGTCAGAGAATAGAGGGAAAAGACTGGGAAATAAAGATGAGAAAATGAACAGATAAGAAAGGCTAAGTGAAAAGACAAAGCGAAGTTAACTCCACCTGCCGAAGGCACGACAGCAGGGTGGATCAGCAGAAGCAGGTCCACATCGGACCCTCCAAATCACGCAGCAAGTGAGTGAGTGCCACGTGCCTTCGTGCCAGGGAAATGGCGGTTCCGGCTACCCAAGGAGCCTCATTAGAAGCCGCAGAAGAGGGCCCGCAAAAAGGGCAATGACTAAGTGTTACATAAAAGTTCTTTCAAAGTCCTTTGAGTGGGAAAACATCTAAATGTGGGCCAACCTATTTTTTTAGAAGAAAGAGAATGTCTGACAATTGAAACATACTATCATAACTAGCTTTTCAAATGATAGAATAGATAGGGCACTTGAACATGAACAGACAAAAAGACTCACTATGTCACACAAAACTCAGGGGTTAGCTAGCTATTATACACGATGGTCAAAAAGCATTGCCGGCCACTATATGCCAAGAGAAACAAAGGACATATTCACAAAGTAGTTGGTTCATGCTTTTGTTGTGAACTATAATCAAGATAATCAACTGCTAGTTGAAGTGCATGCTTTGATGTTTAAAAAACATCCAGTGTACACATGTGCATCAAATGAGTTGAGGCACTCAAATCTATTACCCTGAAAAATTACTCTTTGTATCCCAATCAAGCTGCAATTGCTCAAAACATTTTTAGACCTGTTCTTTTTTCATGGAAAATTTTTAACCTGTAAGTGTTTGGAGCTGTTTGGTTATTTAAAAATTTAAATCTGCAGCGTAAGCTGGATCAAAAATTATAAAATTAAGGAAGTATTTTCCAGCTGGGTGCAGTGGTTCACGCCTGTAATTCCAGCACTTGGGGAGGAAGAGGTAGGCAGATCATGAGCTCAGGAGATTGAGACCATCTCAGCCAACATGGTGAAACCCTGTCTCTACTAAAAATACAAAAATTAGCTGGGCATGCTGGCATATGCCTATAGTCCCAGCTACTCGGGAGGGTGAGGCAGGAGAATTGCTTGAACCCAGGAGGCAAAGGTTGCAGTGAGCCAAGATCATGCCACTGTACTCCAGCCTGACAACAGAGCAAGACTCCATCAAAAGAAAGAGAGAGAGAGAGAGAGATTGGGAGAGAGAAAAAGAAAGAAAGAAAAAGAAAGAGAGAAAGAAAAAGAAAAAGAAAGAAAGAGAAGGAAAGAAAGACAGGAGGGAGTGAGGGAGGGAGGGAGGGAGGGAAGGGAAAGAAGTGAGGGAGGGAAGAAACGAAGAGTTTTTCTTTGTGATTCAAACCAGTTCTGAAGCTGAGATTTAAAAATAGAGAATTCACAAAACGTTTTAAAGTGAAGACAGGATTATGGAGTGAGTACATAGACTGTCTGGCTCAACAGTCTCATAAATATATAGGTCTAAGGAATCAGAGAAACTTGGAGCTGTAAACAACCTTAAAGACTGTATAGCCTCGCTATAGCTTCTTATTAAGTGGATGAGGAAACCGAGGGCCCCATAGGTGGAGATTGGCCTGAGGCCACACACCTGGTTCAAGGAGAGGCAGAACTAGAAAACAGTTCACACTCTCTCCTGTCCAGGAGTCTTTCCACACTACTGGGAACATCTGCCAAAACCGTATGACCTTCCAGAAAGTCACTGAGAACCACAGGTATCATCTACAAACATGCCGAGTCGTCGCCATTTCCGAAAGCCGAGTCAGTCAGTCCTCGTTGTCATGGCAATAATTCTTCACACTCACAGCCTGATGATTACAAATGTAAAAATGCAGCCACCCCAGACAGGAAGAAACCTTATTAAAACGACGTTCTAAAAATGGCAGCGCTTATCTGGTTTGCCCATCCTGAGGTGCAGAATCTTGACTGCAATTGTCATGTAAGCTCAGTTCAGTCCAGACATCTATATTTAATAGCACCGAGAGATATTCTTTTTCTTGGGACTTTAGGAGGAAAAAAAAAAAAACAAAAGTGGTTGAGCATAATAACCAACATTAGGAAACTGAGATCTAAAAGGTTAGGGTGCACGCATGAGCATCGTTACACACAAAACAACTTTAAATAAACAGTGATGTTCTAATGCTACATCTACTCGCTAGGAATTAGTGAAGCCTGGAGCCCCTGGCCTCTGCTTTCTTCTTTCTCTTGGTGCCCATTTTTCCCTGATGATGCTGTTCTTTTCCCAAATGTGTCTTGTTGTGGCTGATTTTTGTCTGACAGCACTAATCCAACGTGTGTGTCTACAAGCACTCAGAATTCAAATCCAAAATAACAGAGTCTGAGTCCACTGTTTCCTAAGCAGATGTTTCGCCCTCTCCACTGCACTGTGAGAAAAGCAATGCCTACCACCAGCCACTGAAATGTCTTTTCTGTTCTCACCAGAAAGTTTCATGCTCCGAGTTTCTACTCAGCTCCCCTCAGTGACAAGAGAAATTTCCAAGTCTAGTCCAACCTAAAAACTGATCCCCCGCAGAACAGAAGCAGGAATCTAACGAGACTCCTTAAGCAGATGCTGCAACCTAAGATTTAATCATGCAAACATTCCAAAATACACACGAATGATAGTTCAAAGATTTCAAACATTTACGCGACGCTGTGTCGCGGGGTGGTCTTTACACACGTTTTCTGGGGCATGTCAGCGTCTGATAGCTGGGCGTGCCTCTTGTGCTCCGCGTCACCACAACACACTCCGAAGAGAACACCTGACTACAAGCTCCAAGTTATTCAAAACATTCACTATCGACAGGAGTGACATATTGTCACCTTTCCCAAGTGACCCTTTCCTACCCCTCCCCTTCACCTATTCACCCTGCCTTCAGAAACTTCAGGTCTGTGACCAACAAACCTATTCATATTTTCGCATTTTCTTTAAATGACACTTTGCACTGTGCTTATCCACAACTGTTCTCTGCAGTTGTCTCGGGACGGAAAAGGAGGCGGTGTTCTTTTTGACCCACACAGCTGCTTCTAAACAGTTGATTTCTCCAAAAGCTTTGAAAACCCACAGCTCCTGGGAAGCCCGGCCGCCCGGCTCTGCCACCCACCTTCCTGTGCTCTCCTCTGTGGACTTCCTTCATACGGTCCTCCCGTTTACTGAAGCCACTGCTGACTCCCTGCATTTCTTCCACTCCTACACCGTTGATCATTCCTTCAGACTTCATTCAGCAACCGCGTGCTGACTCGGCAGATGCCTTGGGTCACCAGTTCTTCTGTTTCACCTCCACATAGTTCTCCTCCACTTCAGTCAGTCATTCCTGTTGTTGCAATTGACACCTTGCAAATGTCAGCAAATGTGTCAGCACCAAAATTTCCATTTGAAACCTACCACTTTGATCCTTCTCTTGCTCTAGCTCACTCTAGAACGTTCACTTCACTAATTCTACTCCACTCTAACCTTCAGCCATGCTCACTACTTTCTCACTCCCAGCCTGTTCATTTTCCTTCTTCACGCTTGACGCCACAGTCCGTGACCATCATTGTTCTCTCGGAAGTACCCTCAACTTCTCTGTCATATTTCATTCCATTGTACTTAACTGGGAACCTTTTTTTATTCTCTTCCTCTTCTCTGCCCACCACTCGGCAGCTAAATCTAAAAAATATCACACGTTGGCTTCCTGGTTTCAACATAACTTCATGATAACAGACCTAAAACGATCAATCACCAATCGCCAGCAATGTTAAAATTTTTCCCAAGAAAGTTCATTTTTATCCTTCCACGACGACCTTCATTACTCCTTAGACCTCCTCTCTATCCTCTCAAATGAGGATGTTGCCTCAGAGTCATTAAAAAAAATAGGAACTACTAGATTAGGACCCCTTGGGAGTGCAAATCCACACTACAAACGTTTCTGGTTTGCAATTCTAAGTGTCTTCACACCTAGCCAAAGAAATTGTTTCCACAGATGCTTTTGTGCCAACTCTCTCACCTCACTTTCTCAAGAGTTTCATAGCTTCAGTCATCACCCCATGCCCTTTCCTTCACCCGTTCTCTCTGTTACATCATTTCTGCATAGATTTTCACTATCTCCCACATATTTTCACTGTCTCCCGTATAGTTTCACTATCTCTCATCTAAAAAAAAAAAAAAAAAAACTCTCTTAACCTCATGGTCTCCAATCCAGCAAACACTTTCCTTTTCTCCTTCTTTCCTCAACAAAACTCCCTGAATGATTCATCCGCATCTGCTAGCTCTACTTTCTTATTTTCAAGTCACTTTTCAATCTATTAAGATTTCAACAACCTTTGGTTGCCAATTCTATGGTCACTTTTTTGTTATTACACGTATTTCTTCAGCAGCATCATTGGGTGGTCACATCCATTCCTGCACTTTTAAATATCATCTGTGATAACGACTTTCAAATTTATGCCTAGATCAAAGTCCAAACTTCACCAGCGCCTACCTGCAAACTCCTCTTGACTGTGTAATCGGCATCGCATAAGACAAGAAAGCATAGCTCTTCCCCCAAGACTGTCCCAACTCAGGAAACAGAACCACAGTCCCCTGAATTATTGCAGCCAAAATCAATGACTGTTTTCCCCCATTCTTTCTAAGCCATCAACAAGTCCTGCACATCCGAAATGCCCCTCAAGTGCCTTCCCCGCTCTCCATCTGTACAGCTAGCACGCTGCAGGCAGAGTCTCTGAACTGGTTTTCTGTTTCATGGCACTCCCACAATGCCAATTACTCATTCTCCATGAAACAGCCAGATACTTTAAAAGATAAGTTCGATTATACTGTCCCTTGCTCAAAATCCTTCAGTGCTATCCCGTGTCTCTCAGAATAAAACCAAGTTTCTGACCACAGGTCTGTGGCCTGTTCAGCCCCACTCTGCACAGCATTCCCCTCATTCGCAATAATGCAAGAACGTGGTCTTACTTCCCTTTTACTGTTTGAACGCACCAAATCTTTTCTGCCCTCTAGGCCTCTGTATGTGCTGATCATTCTACGTGAAATGCTTCCACCCCCTCCTCTCCTCTTACCCACATTTGGCGTGACTGGCATTCTCATTCTCAACGTTGGCAAAGACGTCACCTCCTCAGAGAAGTCTTCACTCACCTCCCTCTGGAGTAGCCTCCCACAGATGGTGTCCATCTCATGATGTTTATTTTTCCTAAACCCTAATGACAGTCCTCAGTGACCTTGTTTATATATCCGCTTACTTTTTCATTGCCTTGTCTTTATCATTCTAGTTTAAGTCCACTGACGACAGGGACTCTGACCGTCTTGATCACTGACGAATCTTCCACACCGAATGCATTAGCACATTGTAGAAATTCAATAAAGATCTGCTGAATAAATGAAGAAATTTGTTTCTGGTAGGTTTTTCTTCTAATATACACATTGAGAATATTTGAGAAATAATTCCTCAATATGGCTCAAATTTTTTATATACTTCATTTTCAAAATCACGCATTACCTCTGGTGTTAAAGTTACAGGTTTAAAAATAGTTGTAGTGCTGTTGTTTCTTATTGGTTTGGTTTTTTAAATTTATTTTTAATAGACAAAAATCGTATACATTTATGGTGTACAGCATGTTTTCAAATATGAATACACTGTGGAATGGCTAAATCCACCTAATTAACATGTGTGTTAGCTCATATACTTATTTTTTTGTGGTGAGACACTTCAATTCTACTCTCTCAGTGATTTTCAAGCATGCAGTATGCTAATAACTGCAGTAGCAGTATGGTTAATAGCATCTTTATTTAGCCTGTTATTTGCTTGGGATGTTTGGATGTTTTCACTGCCTAGATTTAGACAAGCATATAATAAGCAAAGCAGGTTATAACATAAAAACACAATAGTATTAATAACTAACATTTCTGAGGGATTACTACATGCCAAGCACTGTTCTAAATCTCTTGTATACTAAACTAATGCATGATTATAATGCCTGCTTAATAGGCGAGGAAATCCTACATACCTTCTGATTTGAAGTGGTCACAAGTAAGGTAACATTTTATAATCCTCTTTATTAGGACTCAATATTCACATGTTTCAACATGTGTGATTTCAAAAAAAAAAAAAGATGCTTGTACTGTTTTTTTGTCATGTTAGGAAAATACATACATTTTAGGAATACACATACATATAACACACATGTTAGGAGTATACATTTATAATATACGACATGTTTTGAAATATTAGTCAGTCCTAACATGACTGAAAAACAGTACAAGCATCCTTTTCTCAGAACCCCACATGCATAAAGGCTTTCCGTAATCTTTCTTTGAAAAGACTTCTTCACTGATCTAATGAAACACATAGTGTATTCAAACCAATAAAACCAAATGCTTAAATCAAATATTTAAACATTCATTTATAGGCATTTTACATCTCTCTGTAGAGGAAAAGAAAGCATCCTTTGAGGAGAGGCTTTCCTCCCATTTCCCCTGGGTCCAATGTCATGCCAGCCCATTTCACAGGCAGTAGAGCTGGGAAGACCAGTGGCAGCTGATACAGTATTGATTACTTTATGACACTGGACACTGAACACTTCGTCTAAGAAATGATTCTCTTGACTCCCTCTGAGTCTCCAGCTGGAGGGAGCTGTAGCTGCCAGCAGAGTTGGAATTAGACCAACCCCTTCACTGCTTCTCCTTTATGTGGACACTGGAAAAGCAGGGTTCTGCTTTCAAGAATAGCAATGGAGAATGTAGGCTATGCTGAGAATAGAGTCAAACTGAAGATTATTTATAAGTAATTACATTTTCTGTTTTGTGAAATATATACTGTATGCTTTCATAACATTAATGGGTTTTTTAATTTTGAAAGAAAAATTATTTGTATATGTTGAATCTTCTCAAATGATCTTAAAAGTTATGATTCTAATAAATAACTTTGAAGGGCTAATATATTAACTCCAAATCACAATATAAAATTAATAAATGATTATGAGGGGAAAGGAACAATCAATGTTGAATTTATTTTAACTGAAAGAGACTGTCAGAATGCATCCAGATTCTGCAAAGGAGTGCAGGTTCTGGGCAAAGGAGTAGCGTGTCGATTACCACGCACCTCACCGCAGAGCACGCCTCGTACCATCCTCAACCCCTATTCGCATGTTCCAGAAGCATCACACTGTTGGTACCTCACATGCACCATTGCAGCCCGCCCAGCCACGCTTCAGCCTCTGCTACAGCAACCAGTTCCGCACAGGCTCCTACCACCTTCCCGAGATGCGGCCCGACAGTCTGCATCGCGACCCGTGCTGCTTCTCAGGACGTTTCTGAATCTGATCGTCACTCAGGTGGGCACCACCGTGTCGGGAGCATCGTCGATGCCTATGGGGTTTCCGCCAGCCATTGGGGAACAGAAGATAATGGGTAGATGCGTCTGCTCTTGGTCTCCAAACTGGACAGTTAGGAAAAATATTTAATTTTGATACGTTCTGCAGATGGTCCCATAAAAATCAAGCACCAGTCAACCCACAGCCGTGGCCAACTTGATAGCTCATCCTTATTTTGGCTTCCTTTCCTTTGCTATGCCCCTAGCCCTTCACCCCGACCCCTGCGATTAGTCCCCAAAGAAACTTACATGCAAGACTTGTCTTAAGCCCTGCTGTCGAAGGAAATCAGGCTAAGATATTTTCTTTCATGTAAAAAAAAATTAGGTTTGGAGCAAAACGTTATGTAATTCTACTGATAAGTGATTTAAACATTTCATATTTATAATTAATTATAAATATATTATGAAGCAAAATGCACATTTTACAATTATTGGCCTCTTAAAACACAAAACTTGAAAGACATTTTATGCTTCCAGTGGTCCACACAGAAATGCCCTCTCAGAAAGAAATGGTTACACATAGATGCAGAGTAGGCTCCTCAGACGCACCAATGTGTGCTGGTGCCCAGTGTTGAGGGGCCAGTTTGTACATGCCTGTCAGAATCTTGTTGCCTGAGGGCTTTGCTCTCAAGCTTCTGAAAGGCTGAACTGCCTGAGCAAATAGTAGGCCAGAAGTTTCTGGAATTAACCCCTCTGGAGCAGCCTTCAACCAGTGACTGATAGGAGTGAGGAATTTATAGTCAGCTCAATGGATAGATGATAAGACAGATGGACAAATAGGTAGGTAGATAGATAGATAGATAGATGGATGATAAATAATAGGTAGACAATAGATAATAAATAGATAACACATTGAAAGATAGATGATAGATAATAGAGATTGATAATAGACAATAGATTGATAGATAATTAATAGATAATACATAATAGATTAAAAGAGAAATGATAAATGGATAATAGATTAAATATATAGATGATAGATGATAGAGTTAAAGATAGATGGTAGATGGATAGATAGGTAGGTAGATTAGATAGATACATAGATAATAGGAAAAAGATTTAAAGATCAATGAGAGATAGATGATAGATAGATAGATAGCTATCAATGATAGATAGAGACACAGGTATATAGATGTATATATCCCTCATTCCCCAGGAAGGACAGCTCCGAAGTGTGTATTCTACACCATTTCCCGACTGCCCCCGATATTAAGTGGCAATGGCCATCAGTAGTAACTGGCTTGAAGCTGCACCTTCTACTGGCTGCCTTCCCTTTCCCATGTCACTTCCTTATTTCCCTCCTGGCGTTTCATACATTCTCAAATCAATTATTTTGTACTAAGAGGCTGTCTGGAAGTCAGTTCCTGTGGGCACCCAAATGGAAACAATGTTGCTGGTACCAAAATCTGCAAAGCCTTGCCTCAGGACATACACAGAGAGAATACTCTTCTCTGTGAAACAGGCTCAGTGCTTTTACCCACTGGTGTTAAACCAGTTTGCATGAGATCTAAAAATGAGAAATCAGGCCCTAATTCAGAAATGGATGTGTGAGAAAAAGTTCAAGTGTGCGTATCTATTCTTAAAATATGTGTGCCTCAGTGCCTTTGAGGCTTAGGGTCAAGTTAGGGTGAAGTTTTTCATTGGTTTGAGTTTTCTGCGTTTTTACAGCTTAGTGATAAATGTCATTCACACGCCTAACAAACTGCTTGTTTCAAAAATATTTTTACCCAAATAATGTGAACTCTATTTTCTTCATTGTAGAATAAAGAACGGCTAAATTGATTTCAACCACTTTCTCAATCTTTTCATGATAGTCTCTTCGAATGGCAAACTGCTGTGTGAGGCATTTATTTTTAGCATTCCAATATCGTAGTGTGTTGCTTAAGATCTCAACCCTCACCCTCCTCCACAGACATACCATTTTCTGAAAGATAAAACTGAATCAAGAAATTTGCCTGAAGGAAGGAGATGGAGGAGATACCTGACAGAGGTTTATGCCTACCCAAAGTGAGAGGAAACACACAGTGTTCTCCTTGGATATTGTCCCATTAAATTTGCTTTTAGTGAGTTCTTTCTCATCGCCAGTATATAAACAACATTATTCCATGAAAGCCTTTCCGTCTTCACCCGATGTCCACAGACTTCCCCCAATTCTAAGAATAAAGAGCCCACAGGAGGCAGCAAGAACAGGAAGGGAGAGATGCCAAAAGCGTGGGTCTTCCAAAAGATCTTCTCCAAATCCAGTGATTTCAGATGAACTCAGATGTTGAGATGGGATGAAAAATAAGAAGTTACCATTACTCGTTAGAAAGAAGGGACTATGGTATGGCTGCTCTGGGTCGATCTGTAGGAGAGAGATTTACGAATATTTTCTGGCCTCTTTCTATAGATTCAGTGTTGTGCTAGCTCCTGAGAAATCAATATTAAAAAAATGTATATTTATTTAATAAATTATGTAATAAAATTTACAGAAAAGCAAATCCCAGGTTTCACCGGAGTTTTATAAATGTGGCCACTGAGTGCTTCATTTTGGTGCTACAAGGGCTCAAAGAGGCCTCAGTGAGCTTGGGGATTCGAGTGTATCCCACTTTGCTTTTATGGAAAAATTCACTCTCCTGCTGCCAAGTCCTCAAAAATGTAGCAACATAAGAGAGGTTTTTTTCATTCTTTATCATCATAGTTGATAACTGAAATTTATATAACGTGTTTGCAATATGAATAGAACATTTAACAAGAGAACGTGGCATCAGGTACTATAACCCCACTGCCCTTACTGGGATATTCTTACCTTAAAGTGTGAAATTTGATTCACCTACCCTAGCAACACCTATTTTTTTTTTACAGGCCTGGCTACAAACGTGTATCAGAAATATTAGTGAGAAAAGGGACCTTTCCTGTTCTGCTACGCCTTTGACCCTATTTCAAGGAAATTCTGTCCGACTTCCTCCCTCAAGTGCAGCCTCTCCTTTAGTTCGCGGAACTCTCAAGGCGCAGAGGCTGAGCCATGACGTTTCACAGACAGCCTGCCTGCTGCTGTGGGGCCTTCTAGCACCATCACATCGCATCACTGACTACACCGGACACAGCACCAGGCACCAGAGAGAAAGAACTGGGAGAATCTTCTATCTCATGATCTGGAGACAGAGAGACACCTAAGACACGCTTTTTCCCGCAGTGTGGGGACCGTGTCCTCATGGAGGCCTGTGAAAGGTGTCATGAAAGGAATGTGGCCGAGGAGCAGGGGGCAGAGATGATGATGGACGTTCCTGCCGGAGGTGAGACACAAGCTGTCTTTGAAAAGGAACCGAAGTCAGCTGTGCATAGAAGGCGTGAGGGAATCCGCGATGTGCTGTGTTCCTTTCTTTCTGTAAAGCCTCCCCAAGAACACTATATGAAAGGTGACCCAGAAATGGACACAACTCAAGCAATGAAGGTGAGGACTCTATGCAATCCCGTGAACAAAAGAGTTCGTGGGAACATTGTGAAGAGCGACGTGGAAGTGAGCCCAGACATACTAGGACTGACAGTTCAAACAAACCTCTCTCCTCAGCTCTACCTGGGTGTTACCACTTCCAGAAAAAAACGAAGGTCCTGAGAGGTTGATAAACCTCTTAAGAAATGAAGTTCCAGCTGTCAACACACTTTACTAATTCCAGAAAAGTCAGCAAGAGAGACTTCGTGAAAATACAGTATTCAGCATTTTACCTTATTAAAAACTGAAAAGTAGCCGGTTGCGCATAAACACGCTTATTTTACCCACAGCTAAGGGAGGAACTTGAGCCACAGATAGGTACACATGTCTGAGAGGACACTGAAGTGCGTGGTAATTTTTAAAAAGTAAATAACACTATGCGTCACCGTCTCGTGTTACACGTGCTCTTGCAAGTTAGCAACAGAATCAGCCCCCTTTTGTCACAGTCAAGCCAACAGGAAGCACAGGGGACCCTCGGATCCTCGGATCATTTGACTTACCATTCTTTTGCTTTACAATGGTGCAAAAGTGATTCACATTCAATAGAAACTGTACTTCCAATTTTGGATTTTGATCTTTTCCAGGGCTAGCGACATGTGATACAATACTCTCTGGTAATGCTGGGCCCCATCATCAACACAAAGCCTCTTTCACAATAAAGTGTTAAACATCTCATATAATTTGCTAAATACTGTACCACAAATGTTCTGAGCATATTTACAGAATTCTAGGGTAAGCCATGAAGTTCAGTAGATTCCGTGCCTTAAATGCATTTGCAGCTTACGATATTTTCAACATGTGATAGGCTTACTGGGACTTAACCCCATAAGTCAAGGAGCTTCTGCATAAGACAGACAGCCTTGTCTTCTGAGTAAAAGCAAGACGTACAAGAACCAAATTACAGAAATGGTAATATGCTTCCCCCACTCACGGACAATAACTGCACGTTAATCAACTTTCTTACCGTAAACAGTTGACAGTAGCAAGCTGCCGAGTGCTATTTTAGCCATCAGTAGATCACATATACGACAGTGGTTCCAAAAGATTATAATAAGACTGAAAAAGTCCTATCGCCTAGTGACGTAGCCAACATGATGTCATAGCCGCAATGCACTGCCTTTTCTATGTAAACAGCTACAGCTATGTGGAGATACACAAATACTTACTATTGTGTTACAATTGTTTACAGTATTCAGTGCAATAATGTGCTGTGTAGTTTTTTAGCCTAAGAGAAATAGGCTATACCGTACATCCTAGATGTGTAGCAGCCTCTACCGCCCGGGTTCATGCAGGTCCGCTATGACGTTTGCACAATGACGAAATTGCTTAATGATGCGTTTCTCAGAATGCATTCCCATCATTAAGAGACATGTAACCGTATCCTTACAACTCTTGGCAACTGGAGACGGAGAAGGACTCTAGAATGAAAACTTGTCAAATGCTTCTCCCCGCAGTGGGAATCAACTCACGTGTGGTGTCTTCAGCCCTGACCCACTTTACACATAGTCACGGCACACATATCATTTAAATAAAAAATAACAAAATCAAAATGATCTGGCACTTTTACGAGAATATTCATCCTTGGGAGCTTTTAGAAATGTTAATGAGTATAGGCAGGTCTCCATTCTGTAAGAGGGAGAAAAAATCTATAGCAGCGAAGTGTCACCTATGCTGAATGGGCTGGTGGAACGCAGCCACAGATGGGCAAAGTAACATTTTTAAGATGCTGCCAAAATAAAATTAGAACTCAATAGCCTTGACCTGAAGAATTTAAAAACTATCAATGGTAATAAAGTTAATTAGGTGGTTAATGGTAAAAGATGAATAGCTATTTATATTTAATGCCAAATAAAGGGAATGCCTTGGCATCTAGGAAGTAGTGTATATCAGCCTCCTAGAACCACGGAGACAGTTCCATCCACAGTCTGATTCAATAGGCATGAAAATCAGAAATTTCCCTAAAGTGTCTGTATTTTTATTATCAGCTCTCATCAACTTGGTTTAGAAACCTCTAGCTCTTTCCAAATAAATTCCTATTTTCTTTCATGTATTATAATTCATGCTGAGTTTCATGTTTTATAATTTGTGTCTAGTCTCGTCAGAATGTTATAAAAGGCAGTGTTGTAAATGGAGTTCTGGATTAGCTCCATGCTCAGGTAAAATATCCATTCAACGTATTATACAAAATAGGCCAGTGAGTTCTGATATAAGAGAACACAAGAAGTTTACTGACGTGGTTTCAGATCCACATTATCACTGGCCCTTAAGAAAACTCCACTTGTTGAATGTTTATGTGCTATCAGAGAAAGAAATACACAATTACCTGAAAATGCTATTACACTATTCTTCCTTTTTCCAACCACATATTTATCTGAGGCTGGATTTTCCTCAGGCACTTCAAGCTCATATCATATAGCACCAGATGGAATGCAGAAGCTGGTATGAGAAATCAGCTGTCTTCAAGACAGACACTAACAAGACCTATACAAAATAAAGTAGTGCCATTTTTTACTACAATTTTTATTTATAAATAGTTATTTCTATGACATATTTATATTAATATATAATCCTTTTATGGTAATGCTTTTATTTTTAAAATAAATTAATAGATTTTTTTTAACTTTCCTGTTTAAATTTCTGTTGTGATAAATACGAATATAACTCATACACAACTCCTTGGGCTTGTTAATAATTGTTAAGTGTGAAACAGTATGGCAATTCTTTCAGCTGCTCAGCGTGTCTATTCCAATTATGCATTTTGGAACTGGGGATATACCCACAGGACAGGTTCGAGGATCCACTTGACACACAGTGAGATAAATCTGAGCTAAAACTGTATCAATCGCCTGACCTCCATAAGCGCCTACTCTGACTGGAGGGCCACAGTGACATCTGGGGCCCCAAGGAATCAGTGTTAGTTCAGAGTCAGCGTTCAAGAGCCTCCTCCCATATCCTGATCACTGCCCGCTTGCCATCTTTGCCATAGGCTCTCAGTCAGACAGATGGCTGAGAGAAGGATTGGCAGCAAAGGTCACTCCTCAAGGAGACCCGGCCTTCCCTTCATTCGAGGGGTTCTGGGTTTGTCACCTGGCTCAAGTCCGAGAACTGACTGAGGGGCTATGACGCTGTTTTGCTGATTCACATTAGAATTTTATGATTCACTTTACCTGGAACGTTTCTGCTTATCCAGACCAAGTAAGAATTTAATCGCTTCCTGTCTATTTCACTTCTAGGAACGTTATAATTAACAAGGCAACCTTACCAGTCTGCAGTCAGACCATTCCGACCACGGCTCTGACCCTGCCGTCCCCGGAGTCACCGTCGTCACCACGGCTCTGACCCTGCCGTCCCCAGAGTCACCGTCGTCACCACGGCTCTGACCCTGCCGTCTCCGGAGTCACCGTCCTCACCACGGCTCTGACCCTGCCGTCCCTGGAGTCACTGTCCTCACCATGCCTTTGGCAGCCGAGCCTTGCCACTTGGCCCTTACTCCCTTGCTCTGTTTTCTGTTGCAACAAAATACCACAGACTGAATAATTTATAATGAAAAGAGGTTTATTTGGCTCATGACTCTGAAGACCAGGAAATCCAAGAGCATGCCACTGGCATCTGAGGAGGAGATGCATGCTTGCCACAACGTAGCCAAGGACACTCATGGCCAGAGGGCAACAGCCTGCGTCAGCTAAAGTCTCCCTCTCTCCTCTTACAAAGCCATGGGTCCCGCTCTGATGATCTTATCTAACCCTAATTACCTCCTAAAGGCATCACTTCCACTCAACCTATGAACTTGGAGATTAAGTTTCCAACACATGAAATTTAGGCAACACATTCAAATCATAGCCTTCCACCCCTGGCTTCCAAAACGTATATCCTTCTCACACGCAAAATACAATAATTCCCTCCCAATTGTCCCAAAGTTTTAATTGTTCCAGCACCAACTTAAAAGTCCAAACTTATGTGAATCAAATATGGGTGAAACTCAAGGCACAGTTCCCCTCAAGGCATATTTCTTCCCGCTGTAAACCTGTGAAATTCAACAATTTCTCACGATCACGAGACAGTGGCGACAGAGGTATAGGACACATATTTCCAAGAGGGAGACGCAGGTGGGAAGAAAGGAGTAACAGACCCCAGACAAGTCCAGAACCCAAGACGGCAGGCATCAAGGCTGAATCTCTCCCTCAAGGTACTGCTTCCTACACACACTGCCTCACTCTTTACTTGGTTGGAGTGAGGCCGTTTCAGCTTTCTCAGCTTTCTCAGCTTGCTGCTCCACACTGGTGCCTGCAGCTTTTGCAGTCTGGCCTCGCATGTTGCCAGTGACTGCCATTCTGGGCTCCTTGCTGCGGTTCCGCTCCCTGGGCTCCACTAAGCCTTGATTTAGTGGGAACTTTCTGTGGCAGCTCCAACCCCAGTTCTGCTGGCAGGGCCTTAGCGAGGGCTCTCTCGGATGACTCCAACCCTGAGACAAGCCACTTCCTGAACTCCCAAGCAGTCTGCAACATTCTTTAAAATCTAGGTGGAGGCCATTATACCCCATAGCTCTTACATCTGCTGGTCTACAGAATTAACATCATGTAGACACAGCCAAAGTCTACAGCTTGCATCTGTCAGAGGGGTAGGTTGAGCCACACCTAGAGGGGTCAAGTTATATCCAGGGCCACTTGAGCATAACTGGAATGACCAAGGAGCACTGCACTGGGGTGCAGGAGACAGAGACACGGGCAGTCACGGGCAGGGGGGCCACAGCGGGTTCTCAGGCCTGGCTCTCAAAGCCATTCATCATCCCAGAGCCCTGGGCCTGTGACAGAAACGAAAGCCTCAGAGATCTCCGCAATGCCTTTGGACTCTCTCTCATCGTCCTGATGATCCCTTCCATCTCCTTAGCAAAGCGTGCCTGGGATACACCCTTGGTTTCCTTTTCTGAATACGCTTTTTTTTTTTTTGAGACGGAGTTTCACTCTTGTTACCCAGGCTGGAGTGCAATGGCGCGATCTCGGCTCACCGCAACCTCCGCCTCCTGGGCTCAGGCAATTCTCCTGCCTCAGCCTCCCAAGTAGGTGGGACTACAGGCGCCCGCCACCATGCCCAGCTGATTTTTTCTGAATATACTTTTTTACTCTCTGAATGACCAGGCTGAGAGTTTTCCAAGTCTTTCTGCTTTGCTTCCCTCTTAATTACAAATACCATCTTTAAGTCATTTTTTCTTTTCATAGCCTAATGTGAGCAGTTTAAAGGAGCCAAGCAGCCACCTGAATGCTTTGCTGCTTAGACATTTCTTCTGCCAGACGGCTTGATTCACTGCTCTTACATTCTGCATTATGAACACAAGCCAGCTATGTTCATTGCCAGTTTATAACAAAAATGACTTTTACTCCATTTCCCAGTACCTTGTTCCTCAGTTCCATCTGAGACGTCAACAGAATGACCATTACCATCCATATTTCTATCATCATTCTGATTATGACCAGTAAAATAATCTCTAAGAAGTTACAAATATTCCCTAGTCTTCCTGTCTTCTCCTGAGCCTCTCAAAAATCACCCTTAATGTTCGGTTCACAGCAATACGGGCTTTTTCTAGCCTGATCTTTCAGATTCTTCCAGCCTCTTCCCATCACCCAGTTCAAAAGCAGCTTCCACGTTTTTACGTGTGTGTCACTAGCAACAACCCCATTCCCAGGACCAGTTTTTTTGTTGTCGTTCTTTGTTTTTGTCTTAGTCCATTTTCTGTTCTGTAACAGAATATCAGAGATGGAATAATATCAGAGATGGGGCTTATTTGAGGCTGGGAAGTCCCCGAGCATAGTGCTGGCATCTTGTGAGGGCCTTCCTGCTGCATCATAACATGGCAGAAGACATTACATAGTTAGAGGGCAAAAACAGGCATGGCAGCTCAGGGCTCCCTTTCTCTTCCTACAAAGCCACCAGTTCTATCTTAGGGCCCTCCCTGATGACCTGATATAATGCTAATTACCTCCTAAAGGACTTACCTCCAATCAACATATGAATTTGGGGATTAAGTTTCTAACACATGAAATTTGAGAGATATATCCAAACTATCCCAGGATCCAATTACTCCTCTATTTAGGTTGTTCAACTGAGTGTCTGCAATTCGCACTGTAAGTTATGATCAACATAGAAGACAGACCATGGAACTCTTCAAAAATATTGGGGTTTACCTCATTAATTATTTCTCAAAATAAAAGGTATGCCTCTGGACTCACCCAGTGTGGATCAGTAGACCTTAAATGGAAAACCCACTCTACCATTTCAATTCTGCTAGGCCTTTGAATCCTTTCCTCTATGTTAATCCAAGGTAGTTCAGGCATTTCCAAGTCACATACAGTGAGCTGTCTTTAGATCCATGTTTCAGTCAAGTACCAAACTGTTAGAACACTTTTTAACTCCCAAGCTGCAACAGTAAATGCAGAATCTCCCACAAAGGTGTAAAAGTGTTCCTATTTCTCCACATCTCTCTCCAGTATCTGTTGTCTCCAGATTTTTTAATGGTGGCCATTCTCGCTGGTGTGAGATGGTATCTCAATGTGGTTTGGATTTGCGTTTCTCTAATGACCAGTGATGATAAGAATTTTTTCATATGTTTGTTGGCCTCATATATGTCTTCTTTTGAGAAGTGTCTGTTCATATGCTTTGTCCACTTTTCAATGCGGTTATTTGGTTTTTTCTTGTAAACCTGCTTCAGTTCTTTGTGGATTGTAGATATTAGCCCTTTGTCAGATGGGTAGATTGCAAAAATTTTTTCCCATTCTGTTGGTTGCTGGTTCACTCTAATGATTGTTTCTTTTGCTGTGCAGAAGCTCTGAGGTTTAATTAGATCTCATTTGTCTATTTTAGCTTTTGTTGCCAATGCATTTGGTGTTTTCATCATGAAGTTCTTGCCTATGCCTATGTCCTGGATGGTTCTGCCTAGGTTTTCTTCTAGGATTTTTATGGTGTTAGGTCTTAAGTTTAAAATTTTAATCCATCTGGAGTTAATTTTAGTGTAAGGTGTCAGGAAGGGGTCCAGTTTCTGCTTTCTGCATATGGCTAGCCAGTTTTCCCAACACCATTTGTTAAACACTGTTGGTGGGAGTGTAAATTAGTTCAATCATTGTGGAAGAGAGTGTGGTGATTCCTCAAGGACCTAGAAATAGAAACTCCAGCAATCCCATTACAGAGTATATACCCAAAGGATTATAAATCATTCGACTATAAAGACACATGCACACGTATGTTCATTGTGGCACTGTTTACAATAGCAAAGACCTGGAACCACCCCAAATGCTCATCAGTGATAGACTGGACAAAGAAAATGTGGCACATATACACCATGGAATACTATGCAGCCATAAAAAACAATGAGTTCGTTTCCTTTTGAAGGACTTGGATGAATCTGGAAACCATCATTCTCAGCAAACTGACACAAAAACAGAAAATCAAACACCACATGCTCTTACTCATAGGTGAGTGTTGCTACGCAGAGACTGGCAGCATTTTGCCCCTGCTCTAGAGATCTGTGAAACTTTAAACTCAAGGGAGATGTTTCAGGGTATCTGGCAAAAGAAATGTCTAAGCGGCAAAGCATTTAAGAGGAAGCAGAGCATAAAAGTTTGAAAAATGTGTAGCCTGAAGATAAGCTAGAGAAGGAAAACCCATTTTCCGAGGAGAAATTCAAGCCAGCAGCATAAATTTGCATAAGTAGCAAGGAGCCAAATGCTAATTGCCAAGACAGTGGGGAAAGTGTCTGTAAGGCATGTCAGAGACCTTCACAGCAGTGCCTCCCATCACAGGCCCAGAGGTCAAGGAGGGAAAAATGGTTCCCTGTGCCAGGTCCAGGACCCCTGGGCTATGTGCAGCCTCACAGTTGGTACCCTGCATCCCAGACACAGCAGCCCTGACTAAAAGGAATAAACATAGAGCTCAGGCCATTTCTTCAGAGGATGCAGGCCCCAAGCCTTGGCAGCTTACATGCGGTGCACAGATCTCAAGAATTGAGGTTTGGAAACCTCCACCTAGATTTCAGAGAATGTATGGAGACACTTGGCTGTCCAGACAGAGGTGTGCTGTAGGGGCAGAGCCCTCGGGAGAAACTCTGCTAGGGCAGTGCGGAAGGATTGTGGGGTGGGGGCCCCCACACATGGGGCACTGCCTAGTGGAGCTGTGAGAAGAGGGCCACCATCTTCCAGACCCCAGAATGTTAGATTGAACCACAGCTAGCACCATGTGTCTGGAAAAGCAACAGCCACTCAATACCAGCCCATGAAACCAGCTGGGAAGGGGGCTGTACCCTACAAAGCCACAGGGCCAGAGCTGCCCAAGACCATGGGAACCCACCTCTTGCATCAGTGTAACCTGGATGTGAGACTTGGAGTCAAAGGAGATCATTTTGGAGTCTTAAGATTTGAGTGCCCCTTTGGATTTCGGATTTGCAGTGGGGCCTGTCACCGCTTCATTTTGGCCAATTTCTCCCATTTGGAATGGCTGTATTTACCCAATGCCTGTACTCCTGTTGTATCTAGGAAGTAACTAACTTGTTTTTGATTTCACAGGCTCATAGGTGGAAAGGACTTGCCTTGCCTCAGATGAGACTTTGGACTGCAGACTTTGATTTAATGTTGAACTAAGTTAAGACTTTGGGGGACTATTGGGAAGACATGATTGGTTTTGAAATGTGAGGACATGAGATTTGGGAGGGGCCGGGGTGGAATTATCTGGTTTGACTTTGTCCCCACCCAGACTTGATTGTAGTTTCCATAATCCCTGCATGTCCGGGAAAGGACCCGGTGGGAAGTAATTGAATCATGCAGGTGGTGACCCTCATGCTGTTCTTGTGATAGTAAGTGAGTTCTCAGGAGAGTTGATGCTTTTATAAGCAGCTTTTCCCACTTTTGCTCAGCACTTCTGCTTGCTGCTGCCACGTGAACAGGACGTGTTTGGTTTCCCTTCTACCATGATTGTAAGTTTCCTTGGGCTCCTCAAGTCCTGTGGAACTCTGAGTTAGTTAAACCTCTTTCCTTCATAAATTCCCCTGTCTTGAATATTTCCTTATAACAGCGTAAAAACAGACTAATATGCGGCTATAATACAGTATTGTTAAACATGGGTACTGATAACTCATAGGTCACCTTTGACAGGCTTCTAAATTAACCATCTGCAGGAGGTCTTATGACTCATGGCTTATATCCTGTCACTGAGTAAATAATCCCACTGTAAGTCCCTCAACTTGTTGATATACTGGTTAATATGTAACCTACTAACACAGAAAAGGGCAGTCATTTATTTTTGAATCAGGTAGTTTTAATGATTGTCTGGCATGTACACATTTTAGCCTGTATGTTGTATATGTATTGTACCCTCCAAAGAAAAAGGTCAACTCTGACATGAGGTGTACCCCTTTTCTCCTCAACTTTCTTATAAAAACCTTCGAACATGTAACAGACTCTGAAACACACCCAACTTTGTGGGTGCGTCTTTGGGGTCAATCCTCACAGTTGACTTCCAGTAAACTTTTATGAAATTATTTCTGCTTCAACAACTTTTATACTTTGGTCAACAACACTTAGTTGTACAGCAGACCTCTGGAACTTATTCATCTTACATAATCAAAATTTTAAAGATTCCTATAATAGTTTTTTAGCCTTGATTCTTAATTTGGCCTCCTCTAAAAGCAGATGCTACAACAGAGATTTAGTGGCAGATAGAGCATTTGGAAGGTAAATTCAGAAAGACAGGTAAGAAAGTCAACAAAGTGAGGCAGGGAAGGTAGAAAAACCAGTAAAAAGCAAGAGAGGCTCAATCTAGCTGGAGATACGCTGAGAAACCCTGGAGTCAAACTTCAGGACCCCAGGACCCTCTCACCAAAAGAGAGGGAGTCTATGGCACGTGTCCACCACGGCCATCCCTACAGATTAAGAATCGCCTCTCAGGGATCAGCTCCCTCAAACTTTCTGGTTTATCTTTTACAACTGAGCAAGCTCTAGTAGCAATAAGAAAGCCCTCAGGTGGGGAAGGAAAAGATGCAGTTGCTTAGGGTAGGAATCTGTCAGTGGGGTGGGACTGTACATGGGTGTAAGAGAATGCAACGAGCCCACAGGATTGCAGAGGTGCATCAGCCGCATTCGTTACACCTGGTTCCAAGTTGACCTTTATTTGCTATTATTTTATTGTCACGCATTTCATTTTTTAGGTCAATCTGACCTATCCCACAGTTAGTCCAAATTGATCATTTTCTTTCTTTATTCACTATTAGTTCTTAATAATGCCTTAGGTTTCACCTCAAGCATCAACTCAAATTAAATGTGAGTGTCTACCGGAAATATGTGTCAAGAAAAATCTGAGATCAGGTTTGGTGCACAATGACCAATTAAGTATGTCCTCCATGGACAAAGGACAAAGAATATGATTAGATGTGCCACATACCTGTTATCCTTTAACTGAGTGCAGTAGCGGGTCAAAAAAAAACTAAAAATCGGTGCTAAGCAAACATTCCTGATTGTGACTTAAAGCATTGTAATAATTCTTCAGATTGCTCAGACAAAAAAAAAAAAAAAAAGGAAGAAGTTTCAGGAATAACTACCTATGAATTTAATTCTACAAATTTAAACAACATATGGAGGGTGTAGGAAGTAAGCATATAACTCATGGGTCCAGAAGAATCCTAATATGAGAAAAAAAGGGCTCTCATATCCCTTGTGGTGGGAGGGTCCTGGGGTCCTGACGACACGATAGAATTAGTTTCATGTCATCTCTCCATAAAAACGATATGCAAAAAAAATCAAAAACAAGTGATCCTATGTTAGGAAACAGAAATCTAAAAAGAAGTGACAAAACACACACACACACACACACACACACACACACACACACAACTGAGTTTTTCCCTTGTTCTTTCTCACTCCCAAACTCCTTAGTGGGACTCTACTTTCTTTATTTCCATGAATTGCAAGCAAATCTCCGGAGAGTGAACACCCACTCACCTCTTCCTCCATAAACTTTACAAGAAGAGGTGCACGTTGGCATAGCCTCTCTTTCTATGTGATAAAAGTTGACTTTTGCAGCTTCTGAGGCTTAGCTGTTTTCTGTCTTCAGTTTGCACTTCAGCTTCATTAACACAATTTTGACTCAAGCTGCCATGCAGATTCCGAGTCCAGCTGTAACTGATTTGAGACAGTGAAGTTCGCGTGCCCTGCTCTGACCCTTCCGAGGCCACAGCCTATTTATGGCCTCCACCTGTTAACAGCCATCTTCCTCCTGTCTACGGTGTTGCTGCTTTGTGCACACCTGACACTCTCTGACCTTCAGTCAGCTTATCACAAAAATTAGAGCAGATAGCCAACCCCTCGGAGAAAAACAAATGAAAGTGTCCTGCCCTCTTTCAGAGAGAAAGGCATCTTTTGCTCCCTGGTCAAAATTCAGCAGCCGAGGGCAAATAAGAGCATTTCTTTTTTCCACAGGAAATGAAAACCTTAGAGATTTGTAGCCCCTCAGCGCTTCCATAGACGGTAAGTTTGTGATCCAGCCACCACTTAGCCAAAAGCAACTTTTTAAAAGGCTCAGGATAGTTGATAGAGTGAGCTTAGGAATGTATTTCAGCTCTTGCCAGTGACATTTAGATATGTAAACTTCCCTGGCCTCTCTCTAGAAGGATCTCACATGAATATGAAAATGCTGCTGATTAGAGAGTAGCCGCGGGCCTGGCTCTGGAGTCAGAGCTCCCCTAGTGTGTCACCTCTCAACACGTCAGAGTCTTTCGTTAGTTAAATGGAAAGGGTAATATCAACTTCAGAGTGGTGGTGAAAATTACATATATAAATAAGAATACGTAGGGATATGGTTTGGTACATAGGCGATACGTTCGCCTTCACCAGAAAAACAGAGAAATATTTATAAGGATCAAACAAAGGATGAAGAAAGGACTTTAGAAATGAAATGATTAGAAGTGCTTCTTAGTTTAGTCATTACGGTAGTTTTAAAATATGGTCCCAAAATTCTTTGGTATTCCTCTGATACGGTTTGGCTCTGTGTCCTCAGCCAAATCTCAACTCAACTTGTAATCCCCAAGTGTCGAGGGAGGGAAGTGATTGGATTAAGGGGGTGATTCTCCCCACGCTGTTATGCTAGGGATGGAATTCTCATGAGATCCGATGGTTTTATGAATGGTAGTTTTTCCTGTCCTCTCACATGTTCTCTCTTGCCTGCCATCATGTAAGATGTGCCTGCTTCACCTTCTGCCATCATTGCAAATTTCTACATGGCCTCCCCAGCCATGTAGAACTGTGAGTCAATTAAACCTCTTTCCTTTATAAATTACCCAATCTCAAGAAGTTCTTTATAGCAGCGTGAAAATGACTAACACATCCTCCCGTTAAGAAGTGCAGTCTAAGCTGGGCACGGTGGCTCACACCTGTAATCCCAGCACTTTGGGAAGCCGAGGTGGGCAGATCATGAGGTCAAGAGATCGAGACCATCCTGGCCAACATGGTGAAAGCCCATCTCTACTAAAAATACAAAAATTAGCTGGGCGTAGTGGCGCACACCTGTAGTCACAACTACTTGGGGGGCTAAGGCAGGGGAATCACTTAAACCCAGGAGGCAGAAGTTGCAGTGAGCTGAGATTGTACCACTGCAGTCCAGCCTGGGTGACAGAGCAAGACTCTGTCTCAAAAAAAAAAAAAAAAAAAAAAAGTGCAGTCTAAGAGTTTGAGACCAGCCCAGGCAAATTAAGGAGACCCTGTCTCTACAAAAAATAAAAAACTTAGCCTAGCATAGTTGCATACAGTTTTAGCCCCAGCTACTTAAGAGGCTGAGGTGGGAGACAGCTTGAGCTTAGGAGATCAAAGCTGCAGTGACCTTTGATCATGCCACTGCATTCCAGCCTGGGTGAGAGGGTAAGACCCTATCTCAAAATTTCAAAATCAAAAAATACAAAGAGGTGGTCTATGTCCTGTCCCTTAACTATGGGTAGACTTGAAACTGCTTGACCTATACAGTAGATCAAAATGATGTTTTAGTGACTTCTGAGTCTGGGTCATGAAAGGCCATGCTGCTTCTGTATGATTCCCTTGAATCACTCACTTTGATGGCTTTCTTTGGAGATATTCCTTCTCAGACCCCAAGCCCGCGCTGCAGAAGCTAGAGCCACATGGAGGGAGACCAGGTGTCCTGGTCAATAGTCTCAGCTGAGCACAGGCTTTGAGCCCTTCCAGCCCACACATGAGAGTGAAGGAGTCCCCACATGGTTCCAGCCACAGCCATTTTAGGTCTTTTCCAGCTGAGACCCTAGACATTGTGGAGCAGATAAAAGCCACCCACCGTGCCTTATTCTTGCTCTTAAAATCCGCATGCATAATAAGATGGTTGTTGCACTACTGTGTTTGGTGTGATTCATAACACAACAATACACACCCAAAGCAACAGCACAGCAAAATAATAGAAATAGCCCAAAATGAAATGGGAGATTGGTCTCCTGTGTATTGAATAGCTTGAACCTAAGTACAGATAACATTAAAACAATTCAGTTGTTAACATCTTATAAAAATGCCCCAGTTTCGGAAGGATTTTCTCTGAAGCTATATAAATCCTTACATCAGATTCATTGGAGACTACTCACAAAGCCTAATCATTATTGCCATAATTCTCTTTTTAAGTAAATAAATTCTAATGATATATCATATGGAATTAACATTTACTTTATTAAACAAAGATTTGAAAGTATTTACACTACTTGGCACACTGTGAGATATTTTTAAGTAATTTTAAAGTAATTAGAATCACCTTGGATGCCTTTTAGAAGTCTGATTCCAAAGCCCATCAAGAGAGATTCTGATTTAGTTTGTATGCATTTTTTGTTTGTTTTTTTGAGACAGACTCTTGCTCTGTCGCCCAGGCTGGAGTACAGTGGCGCACTGTAGGCTCACTGCAACCTCCACCTCCCAGGTTCAAACCATCCTTCCACTTCATCCTCCCAAGTAGCTGGGACTACAGGCACACACCACCATGCCTGGCTAATTTTTTGCATTTTTCGTAGAGACAGGGTTTCACCATGTTGGCCAGACTGGTCTCAAACTCCTGAGCTCAAATGATCCGCCTGCCTTGGCCTCCCAAGGTGCTGGGATTACAGGCACGAGCCACCATTCCTGGCCATTAGGTGTGCATTTTTGACAAGCAATTCAGGAAATTCTGATAATGGTGGTATAGGAAAAAAAAAAAAAAAAAAAGCTTCTGATCTTTTCAAGCAATTCAGAAGATTCTCATACTGATGGCATAGGAAAAAAAGTGGATATTTTCAAGCAATTCAGAATATTCTGATACTGGTAGTATAGTAAAAAGACGCCTGCAGAGGGCATGGCGCACACAAAGCAAGGATGTACCATAGCTTCCGCCCTCCGGCAACTGAATTCGAATTAACAGAAAAGACATTTCTGTGAACGATATAAAACAGCATTTACACTTCAAGTTGTGTTGGGAGTTTTAATCCACTAGAGTCAATATTTTTCTTCTTTAATTTGAATTGTCAGCTAGGAAAAAAACTAGGCCCAAGAGTCTGAGTTTTTCTAAGTGGCAGGGAAGCTTAAGCAATTTACTGATGAACACAGTCCTTTTACAACTTATGAGCAATATATTCTGTAGATTAAGTGCAGAATTTAATGTCGAAGTCGAATGTGACTTTCCAGGAAGACTGAAAGAAAGCCCTGTGTTTCACGTTGAATGACTAGCCCACAGAGAGCTTTGGACTGAACATCCCAGGAAGCCTTTTGGTAAAATTACAGGAAGTCAAGGGTAGGTTGAAATTGTAATAAGATCTTTTCCCCCATTGTCCAGTCTCTTCTTTCCTTATATTCTTGGGATCATGACAATACAAATATTTTCCACACTCCTTTTAAAAATTCAAAGAAATGTATTTTAAGATAAACATGGCAGGTTGAACACACATGTCTGTCCTCTCCTTCTCTTTAGGGATGCCACTGACGTGGCACACAAAAATAAAAAATACATAATCTCATGAGGACAAAGAGAACAGATAATACTTAATAAAAGATTTCAAACACATTTTTTCCTTTTTTTTTTTTTTTTTAAGACAGAGTCTCGTTCTGCAGCCCAGGCCGGAGAACAGTGCTGTGATCTTTGCTCACTGCAACATCTCTCTCCCAGATTCAACCCCCTCCCAGATTCAAGCAATTCTCTTGCCTTAGAACTCCCAACTTTCTGGGATTACAGGCAAATACCACCATACTTGACTAAATTTTGTATTTTTAGTAGAGACTGGGTTTCTCCATGTTGGCCAGGCTGGTCTCGAACACCTAACCTCAAGTAATCCACCTGCCTCAGCCTCCCAAAATGCTAGGATTACAGGCATGAGCCACCATGCTCAGCACAACCAAATTTTAGAATGTGAAAAAACTATGGGCAATTATTAACAGACTTAGAACAGAGAAGGCTCAAACATGAGCCATCTATGGCGAGACACCAACAACAGATCAGTGATTTCTGCCCTAGTGCCTCAGACTCCAGTACTTGGATTCGCCTGGTACCCTTAAAGGTAGGATGAAGAGAGGCAGTGAAAACAGGAAGACTGGGTATGCTTCTACAAGGATATGTAAAGTCCTTCTGTATATAAGCCAAGTAGCCAAGCTACTACTCTTTCAGGAACTCCATAGAAAATAGAAGGTTTTCTTAATTGCATCTCTGAGAATGAGAATGAGATACTGTATGCAAACAGGAGATTAAGTGAAAGTCTTCATTGAAAATGGTGAGAATCCCAAGGTGGAAGCCTCTGATATTAAAATAGAAACCTACACAAACAAGCAGACAGATGAAAGAAATTTAGAGGAATAAAGAAAATGTAGGAAGCAGGAGAAAACTTCAGAGCAATATAATCAACACCTAAAGAAAGATTAGTAAATATATTCCAATACGAAACAAGAATCGCATGCTAGCAAAAGAATATTCAGAGAACTTTTAGAAGTAAAATTTGGATATAACTAAAAATGTATTCAAAATGTTAAAAGTAAACTTGAGGACATTCCTAATCTTCATCCCTCTCCTCCCAAAAAAAAAAAGTGTAGATGATAGGACAGAAAAAATAAGAAAATTAGAGATCAATTCAGAGAGCCACATCTGCTTAACTGCTGTTCTAGAAAGAAGGAGTGAAAATGTAAAGTAGAATGCATTATCAAACAATTTTCAAATTCCGCATAAATAAAGAACATGTCTTCATTAGGATACATTGAGCCCACAAAGTGCCCAAACAATGTATGAGCAGCCCCATACCGTGTAAAAGTAAATGACACCACAGTTCAAAGAAGGAAGAGAAGCCCAACGAGGTGGCTCAAACGCAGAGGAAGTTTATATCTCACGCACATAGGAGTTCAGGGACGTAAGCAAGTCCGTTCTGTGGAATGATTCAGGTTGCTATGATTATGACATTTGGTGGCTCTACCTAGTTCCTTGCTGTCATGTGAGACCAGCCTATTAAAGAAGAAAGAAAAAGCATTGAGGAAGCGCTCCTATTTTATAAAAGCCTTGGTCCAAAACCAGCACACAGCTCGCCTGCTAACATTCCACTGGAAAGGACTAGTCGCATGGCCACAACAAAGTGTCTCAAAGAGCTGGAAAGTAAAGTTTCTCACCTATCAGCCCCTTCCTGCATCAGCTCTGTACCTTAGGAAGAAGAATGGACTTTTGTGGATAGCTAGCTGTAACTGCCACACACCACGGCATCTCACCATCATATTTTAAATCACCTGTGATAAAGGACAGACTCTAAAAGTTCCCACAGAGAGAAATACAAATCAGTTGCAAATGGCCCACAATCAAAATCCCATACATTTCTCAAGAGGAATAAGAAAGACTGAGGAAATGCCTGTGTAAATCTGAGGGGAAAAGACAATCAAATTAGGACACGTATATTATCTATCAACGTACACATGTAGATGGGCCCTACAGGCTTTTGCAGCCTCAAAAGATCTGCTTTCCAAATACTTTCTCAGAAGGTTCTTGGAAGATGTGCTCTACAAAAGCAAAAGAGAAATCCAAGAAAAGGAAGAAAAAACAATGTCCAAAAAACAGAGGATCCAAACACAAGAGTAAAATGAACTGAAGAGAATGAAGACATACTCCAGAATGACAGCTGAGCAGCTAACCTAGAAAGCAAGTTCTGGTTGGGGCAAAAAGATGAACGTTTTCAGAAAGGACGATAAGCCTGCATGCATGTGCTTGCACACCCCCACACACAAACACACACACATTGAACTCATAGATTTCTTGGACATATGACTATACTGAGAGAAGTTTTAACGTTCTGTCAGTGAGTATGGGGTTTAATTAGTAATAGGTACATAAAATTTAAGTAATTAAAAGGAAAAGAAACATACATATACCATGTGATCCATCTGCAAATCGTATTAAGGCAGTTATAATGATATAAACACTGAATATTCATTTAACCAAAAATTATAACAGAATCTATAGAGGGGACAGCAAATAGCAAATGTATTGGGAGTCAGGTATAGAAATATTCATGAAAAAAAGTCAGTTGATAATGTCTTAAATTGAAAAATGTAAATGTAAGAGTTTAAATTTTTCAGATATGTGGAGAGTCTTAACCTGGGTTCCCCAAAAAGCAGAGCCTGCGGCAAAGGCTGATGCACTGTTCCCTTATTAGGAGAAATGCGGGAAAGGGGAAATGAGACAAGTGAAGAGTGAGAGCCAGTCAAAGGTGGTTGCCAAGTGATAAGTCGGCTACTCTAGATAGAAAGTACAGCTGGTAGCTCATTGTCACTGTTGTGAGGGGCTGTGTAAAGGACCATCCCTTGACACTGTTCATTATGCTGGAGCTAATGGCAGCAGACTTAACCGTCGGCTTCCGTATCTTACTGGTCAAAGGCTCACTTCACATGTGAGTTAAACACACACAGGCCAGGTGCAGTAGTTCACGCCTGTAATCCCAGCACTTTGGGAGGCTGAAGTGGGTAGGTAACAAGCTCAGGAGTTTGAGACCAGACTGGCCAACATGGTGAAACCCCATTTCTACTAAAAATGCAAAAACACACACACACACACACACACACACACAAAACCAAGCATGGTGGTACCTGTAATCCCAGCTACTCAGGAGGCTGAGTCAGGAGACTCGCCTGAACCCAGGAGGTAGACATTGCAGTGAGCTGAGACCATGCTATTATACTCCAGTCTAGGCGAAAGAGTGAGACTCTGTCTCAAAAAATAAAATAAAAACACACAAGCGCAGTCCTCAAGTGAGCAAGATGCTGCCTCAGTGTTAACAGGGACTCCCTGGCGGCGAGGTGAGGGGCGTGACAGGCGGGCTGCAAGCGAGAGGTTGTTGGTCACAGCTCAGCACAGTCAGTTAGCACCCACGCAGGGCTGGTCACTGGGCCGGCGACAGAACAAGTGACCACACTGTCTAGAGACAAGTGTGATTCTGGAAGAGCACATAAGGGGTGCTTGATTAAGGGGGTAAGTATTAGAAAAAGCTAATAGAATTAACTAGAATTGCCCATGAAGAAACAAAATCAGAGGTAGTGAACTTTAGGCTAGGACTATTAAAATGTAATTTTATTTTTAAACTCATGTATACACATTATTATATTAAAAACATAAACTTAAAAATGATTAAAAGTATTTTGCATAGTAGGATTCCTTATTCCAGACACTTGGGTACTGCCTTGTAACTGACAATTGCTTTTAATTTTAGCAAAGCCGAAATCGAAGTGGTTTTTGCTGTTATTTTTAACTTTAACCCATTTCTATTTCCATGCCACTAACATACTGAATGTAATCAATTACCACAATTCCCAAAGTCAGCCAACACTTCTCAAACTTTTCAGTCTAAGAATTCCTTTATACTCTTAAAAGTTTTATAGGTTTTATTTATTGGCATTTGCCATATTAAAAAATGAAACTGAGACTTTTAAAGATATTTGTTCATTGATTCACTTTAAAATAACAATGTAAACCCATTGTATGATGTCATAAGTAACATCTGTTTTTGAAAAAATAACCACATTTTCCGAAACAGAAGACTTGAGAAGGGCGGCATTAACAGGCACTTTTGCAAATTCTCTTTACCTTCTGGCTTAATCAAAGACAGTTTATCCCTTATATCTGCTTCTATACTCAGTTTCTTGTAATATGTTGTTAGAAAATCCATGAAAAAAAATGGCCTCACACAGATAGGTTAGAAAAGGCAAGGGTATTTTACCAGCCTTTTCAGGTAATCGTGTTTCTTCTTCTTTGACACTGCACCATAATGTGACATTGAAAACCACATCGTTGAACGTTTTGTATTGTTACATTAAAAATCATTAGTCTATCTGGCACTTTAAACGGACCTTTTTGTGAAGCATGCATTGGTCATGTGAAAAGTATCTGTTCACTGAACTATTCAGACCTTTCAAATGCTGATCCATTTCATTACAGTGTCAAAAAAATCACATTCGTTAATATCAGCACCTGTCTCATTAGAAAAGTCTTTAGGTATTGGGAAACTGACTCCCTTATGGTGATAAATACAAGTTTTCCAAATTTCTAACTTTTGCGTGGAAGCTCAGATTTTTTCCTGGACAACAACAACAAAAAGCAGTTGCTTTTTTAAAATGACCAGCTCATTTCATTTATTTTTAACAAAATGTCTGTCAGATAAATTAGAATAACCCTAGTGTGCCTGTCAGTTGTCCCTTCAAGTGAAAATGACGTACCATGAAAAAAGCGGCTAGTTTAGCTTGCAATTCAAACACATGTAAGTGCT
Organism: Saimiri boliviensis; assembly: GCF_048565385.1. Classification (NCBI taxonomy): domain Eukaryota; kingdom Metazoa; phylum Chordata; class Mammalia; order Primates; family Cebidae; genus Saimiri; species Saimiri boliviensis. The sequence continues at coordinate 2,755,090 of NC_133467.1, forward strand.
TTTCTTCAAAACCACCATCAAACATCACTATGCAACCAAAGGACTGTCTTCCTACCTCCCATTTTGTCATACGGGAAGTTAAAATGACGTACACTCAAAAGTTAAGACCTAATAAAACTAATGACCTTTATTGCTTCATAAAGATACTTTTCCATGTCACTGGCATTGTTTTAACTGTACATATATGGTAAAGAAATACAATGACTTCTAGCACAGTTTGGCACCCCTTGATTCACGCTAAGGGGCCAGTGGTTTTACCCACCCTTGTTTTTGCACCCTGACTGCAAAAGTCATCCCAGTGTAAAGGGTAAATAATGTTTTAGTATTATTATGAAAATAGCTTTACCCTCTAAGACACGCAGAAAAGATCTCGGAGACCCACAGGAGCGAGCTTTGGGAACTACTAATGTATACGCTAATATCACAAATGATTACAAGCAAGAATCCTCACTTTTTGGCTGGACTAAAGTAAAAATTGAGCTAAGCATTCAAAGCGGTGGTAAATATGTATGAGGCCTTGGACTGGACATAGGCAGTGGGATGGGATACTAATGACACGGGATCACCGCTCAGAGAAGCTGGGTTCCAGTGCTCTCATGCACAAGTCACAGGACCACTGACGAGGGCACTGTGCTCCTCCGAGGGTCCTTCTGCCCATTTCTGTATTGAAGATGATACAGCCTATTTCTTATGGTCACTGGGTAGGGAAGAGCTAGTCAAAGTGTGCTGCAGCACCTGGGAACTTGTTAGAAACGGAAAATCTATGGTCTCAGCCCACATGTGTTGACTCAGAATCTCTGGGAGTGGGACACAGCAATCTCCATCAGGCTTTCCTCATGATTCTTGCTCATATCTAACTTAGAGAAGTGCCGATAAAGACCATGCATGACAAAGGATTGGAAAATGTAAACGCTACACAAATTTATGTGACGGTGATAGTAAGAATAAAAAGGATTTTCAGGCAAAATAACTGCATAAAGATTGTTACTTGAGTTGTATTTGCTGGTATCACCCAGGCGGGTAGTGCTCATCTCACCGCGGTATCAAAGACACATGTGTTTCATAGAAATGAATTTTAAAATGCCAAGCCAAGAAAAAGTGGGGAGTTCCGGGAGACAGCAAAAGGTCCACGAGGAGAAACAGTGGGAAATAACGCTGAAAGTGGCCACAGTCTGAAATGAGGCGTTAGTGCTTTATACAATAGGCAATAAGGAACCATTACAGATTCTTCCATTTTAAAGCGGCATATGGAAAGACTGTTTTAGGGAATCCGTTTGCTAACCATGGTGCAGAATGAGTTGAAAGGGAAAAAGACAGGGAGGCAAGAAGTATTTTCAGGAAACCATACATTTTTCCTCCCCACAGGCTGAAAAAATTATCTAGTGAATTGTACAAGATTCACACAGTCAAAGGTATTTTTCTGATAGAAGTAAAACCAAGATAAAGAAAACTGAGGGTCCGAAGTGTTCATCACTCAGCCCACACGTAGCCTGATCTCCAGCACGTCCACCTTCCCTCTTTCAGTTCCGTGCCTTCTGCTGGTTCACTGCTCTGAAACTCCTGTCTCCCAGTTACCTGTCTTCCCACCTGCTCTCCTTTATTCGGCAGCCCGAGGTCTCCTCCTGCTAATGAAGAACAGCTTTTCTCTATTTCCTTTCCTTACGCCCCTATACCTATTAAAATTTCTAGATTACAAGAAACAGTTTTGCAAGAATGTCTGTGGTAAAGGAGAGGAGAAATGTAAAAGCCACATGTCCCAGTCAGGTCTGCTTCTCTTCCCAGACATATAAGGAGCATCCACAGCTTTTTCAAGATAATGCTTCTACTTCAGTACTAGAAAAAGAAAAAGTTGGAAGTTAAGAAGGGAAAATAGAATGAAAACAAGATAGAAGCAATGTCTCTGCAATGCAGCCTTGGGAAAGATGAAAAGTGAAAAACCTGAGGACCGGAGCTGCAGTTGAGTTTATCTGTTGTGTGTACAGGCGACAGAACCAGGTCAGAATGTCCTGGTGGGATTTGTCGGTCCTGGAATAGAATAACCCTGAGTAAAGCTAAAAGTATTTAATGCAAAGTTTGGATAGCAATGGTTGAGGAAGCCCCTTAGCTTTGACCCTTAATTAAGGCACACTAATTACATAAATAAAATATTATCTGCAGCTATCTCTGTCAAAAGCATTCAATTACTCTGTACTTCTGACTGCAACTACATCAGAAAGTGGAAGTTAAAAAGATTTAGGGCCAGGTGTCTTGGCTCACACCTATAATCCCAACATTTTAGTAAGCCAAGGCCGGCGGATTGCTGGAGCTCAGGAGTTCAAGACCAGCCTGGACAACACAGTGAAACCCCATCTTTGCAAAAATACAAAACTCAGCTGGGCATGGTGGAGCATCCCTGTAGTCCCCGCTGTTTGAGAGGCTGAGGTGAGAGAGTCACTTCCATCCTGGAGATCGAGGCTGCAGTGGGCCGTGATCACCCCACTGCGCTCCGGCCTGCGCAACAGAGCAAGAACTTGTTTCAGAAAAAGAAAAAGAAAAGAAAGAAAAAAGAGGTGAAAGAAGATTTAGAGCAAGGAAGAACTTCAACATCACAGACGGGGAGGAGTGACTTGGACGTGTGGGGGATTTCAGCATCTTACATAGCACATAGAGTTTCCTACCTTTTCTAAATTTAGACTGAACACAAGCATGCAGATTCAGTTAAGTGAGGTGTTATTATGAGACCCAAAGCTTTTAAAATACAACCTAAAATTTTTGGATGAAAAACTCAACAGAAAGGGAATATATTTTTAGCAGTATCATATATATGGAAAATGAAACTCTTTTAGAAAATGCTTGAGAATGCTGCATCTTTTGTTTAACCATTTGAATTCAAAACAAGAGCTATTTATTGGAACGAAACCATGGTACTATTAACATGAACTATAATCAATTTGGTCCTGTTTTTATTTGTTTATAGATAAGATCTAGCACAGTAGTAGATAACAAAGCTACCAATGTGAACAGGGCATAATACGGCGTGCGGGGTTTATACTCCGGTAAAGGAGATGGGAGTAAGGTGCAAACACAAAACCACAAAAACACAGCAACATAAAGTAAATTGTAAATTGCAAATAGAAAAAACACAAGAGGCTAAGATAGAGAAGAATTGAGGGGCGAGTTTAAATACAGTAGTTAGGAGAAACATCTCTAAAAGGGTATTCACTCTGCAACCTAAAAAAGAGAAATTATCCAAACAAATAGCGGAGAGAAGCTTCCTACCGCCAGGAAAGCAGCAGGGGATTGGTAGAGATATTTTCAAAGACCTAAGAAAAGACACGCGACTGGAACACGGTGTGCAAAGAGGAGAGGGGAAAAGGAGGAGGCCGGAGAAAGCGTGGGGCGGAGGCCCTGAGAGCCTCCTAAGCTGTGCCGCTCAGAGACAGGGGAGAAAAATGAGGACAGAAGTCGGTGGACTTGGCAACTTGAGTGTGATGGGTGATGTGGATTACAGCAGATGCAGTGAAATAACCACGTCAAAATCTCACTGGTGTTAGCAGGAGAGAAAGGCAGTAAGGGAGAAGAGATTCACATCTTTGTCTGTCTCAAAGCTGTGAAGTGGGAGCTGAGGATAGGGAGGATCGCTGATCAGAATATAGGGACCCACGAAGTTTGGATTTTGTCTTTTCAAACGAAAAAAGATCAGAGAGAGAGAGTGTGTGTGTGTGTGTTCTGATAGGACTGCAGTGGTCCAGGTGAGAGGCAAAGGATGACAGAGATTAGGAACAGAGTCCAGAGCACAACAGAAAGATGAGACATAAGGGGAAAGCACAAGACGGAGAAAGAGATTGCGTGAGCACAGGTCAAGGTGTGGATTTACAGGTGGAAGGTTTCGAAACACTGTCCTCCGCCATGCTCATCTCCTCCTAACCTCAGAATCTCGGAGCCACTCCTTTAACGCGTCTAATCTTTACCTCCTGAAACTCTTTTAAGATTTAAATCATCAACACATCTTACCTGCTTGAAAATATCCATTAATTCCATGTAAAAGTTATTTTCCTAAATCCACAAGTGTTCACAAAGATTGTCCTGCCAGTTCAGTACAGAGCCTTTTTAGCAGCATAGTCCTGTAATTTTACTTACAGAATATAATGTGACGAGCAAAATATTTCAAGAAGAAAGATAAATTAAAGGTGGCCGAAAAAGTGGTAAGATCCAGAATCATTGCGTAAGTTTTCCGTACATTCGTCCCGGCATCATTTAATGATATGATTAGGGTCTCATTATACGCTTTTTCACCCAAGCTACCTCCACTTTTTGTGTAAGTGTGGAATTCAAATTATTTCTTGAATAACATCCCCAGTGCTTCACAGAATGCGTCTCTGCTCCAGAAATGTGTTTCTATATTCATGTATCCCTTCATTTACTTTCCATTACTCAATTAAGAAAGAAAAAATAGGAGATGACACATAAAACATATTACTGTGCCTTGTTCAACCAGGTAGACAAATCACTTTCAAATATAGTAGCAAATGGCGTCTTAGTATAAAAGAGCTTTTAACTTTTCAGATCCAAAGCACTGAGTTATTTTAAACTCTGCTACCATCAGTCAGTTTCCTGGTGTGGAAGAAGATATAACTTAGATAAAGCTAGAGCACTGGAGCAATCACCACAAATCACCAGTTATAAGGCTGCTTGCAGCAGTAATACAGGCTGCAAAGTCAATGTGGTGTTAGAGCTAGTAGTCGACCATCTTAGTTGCCATCTGTCATCCCATTGGACCACGTAAGGAGAAGTCAGGAAGAAATTCACCTTTTATGTTGACATCTTGCAATGTCATTTTCTATTTATGGACATTGTTAAATTTCATTTGCTATCAAAATTAATCCAGAAATTTCTAAGGGAAGAAAGTAGTGATAAATTTTCAATAATGTTTCAAATATCTCTAAAGGACAGAAAACTATCTAAGCTTTAAGAACATTGCTAACTTTCTTCAGAATAAAAGTATTTCTTCCACAACATGAGTTTCAATTGGGTAATTTTATTTATTCAACTGCTCCGGTCTTCATTGAGAAATATCTGCCCTCAGAAGTTACAATCTGAGTTTACAACGCAGGTAGCAGCCTAATTTGGATAAATCAAAACTTTTTCCAAATACCAATTAAATTCACCATGAGATTCCATTACATATGTACCAGAATGGCTGAACCTTAAAACCAGAATATCAAATGTTGGTGAGAATGTAGAGTAACGAACTCTCTCTCACATATTCTTGATGGTAGTATAAAAATCGGTGCGGTCCACTTCGACACTACAGGGAAACTACTAATGCCATTGGTGTGCTGTGCCAGTAAATGTTTAACGACTGAGTCTCTGGTGGAGTTGAGGGGAGGAATTTGTACCGTTTGCCAATTTGTATGGTGTAAACATACCTCCGATGGCCAATCTCAAGCTACCAAAGTGATCTCATAGAACGTGAATTTTGGAAGAGATGGGCAAAATTAGCTCTTGTGAGCTGGTACAAGCCAGTCCGTTTTACCTCTGACTAGGTTGAAAACTCGTATTTCCCAAGACCCTACAAATTTCCTCCTAATTATAATCCCAATAGAGAGGCATACACACGTTCATGAAAAGCCACGTATAAGAATGTTCACAGCAACACTATAAAAGCCAAAACTGGCGACAATCCACATGTCCACCAATTGGGGAAGAAATTAATTGTTGTGTAATGATAAAACGGAACAATATTCAACTATGAGAATTAACAAACTACTACTTACCCAGCAACACAGATGAGTCTCTCAAATCTAACGTTGATAGAAAGAGACAGACATCAAAGAATAATGACTCCCTTTAAATATAGTTTAAAAACAGACAAAACTAATCTCTGATGAGAGAAAACAAAATACCGGTTGCCTTTGTAGAGCGAGACTCCTTACTCGGGTGGTAACAACGCAAATGTGCTGCTTTTGTGAACATTCCTTGAACTATAAACTTACGACTGTGCACCTCTTTTGCATGCCTGTTACACAACAATAAAATAAGTTTACTGAAAAATAAAACTTTTCCAGCACAACAATTTTGAGGATTCACTTTCCTCTGTGGTTGTTCTCTGTCGCCCTAACTCTTGCCACCTGTTAAATGACATACTGACTCCACGGATACACTCCACTGGCTCTGCTGCTTGCATGCTGTGTGACTGCACACATTTCTTAACCTCTCCAAGTTTCCGTTGTCTCACCTCTAACAGAGAGATCATAAATGTTTACTTCATTGCTATAGTACACAGATTAAAAATTATATATGTAAAATGTCAATATGGTGTTTTTCTACGATCCATAATCCCCAGAACAGCCAGGATAATCATTTTTTAAAAAAGAATAAACATCCAATTATACTAGTCCCTTGCTTAAAACTCTCCAATTACTTGAGATAAAATAAAATCCTGGCGCAGGCCCTCTGTGCTCTGGCCCTTGCCCTCCCTCTGACTTCACCTCCTGCTATCCTCATTCTCACTCCCTGCATTCCAGCCACCTCGCCGGCTGTTGCCCCAGAGACTTCGCTTGCGCTGCGAGCTCTGTTTGGAATGTTCCAGCCGCACATCCATGCAAGTCCAGTTGCATTTCCAGATAAGTCTTATATCAAAAATCTTCTTCTCAGAAAAAGACCCTCCCTGATATTTCAATACAATAGTACCCCGGTTACTCTCTACTCACTTCAATTTACCGTCTTTCTTCCACCAATGTAAAAACACATCTCAGAGCAAGAGATAGTATCTGATATACTCACTACTATATCTTCCAGCACTAGAAGAATACCTGGCACATAGTAGATACTCACTAGATGGTTGTTGATTGAAAAAATAATTAATCAATAAACAATAATTATTTTTCAGAAACAGTCATTATTTCCTCCTTCAAATATTCTCATACATCATAAGAGTTTATGAATCCGTAAGCATTTTAGGATGAAATATGCTGACTACATTTGCTTTTTGAACCATTGTTTTTACGTTAACAGCTCTAGTTTCTCTTCTATTATCTATCCTAAGTATAAGGTTAAGTTCAGGAGTCACCCAAAAGTGTACTACCTCAACAGGGTAAAATGCATTCATTTGACAGCAGAAACAGTTTGAAATTGTTGATTACTAAGACATTGACTCCCGGGCCGGGTGCAGTGGCTCAAGCCTGTAATCCCAGCACTTTGGGAGGCCGAGGCGGGTGGATCACGAGGTCGAGAGATCGAGACCATCCCGGTCAACATGGTGAAACCCCGTCTCTACTAAAAATACAAAAAACTAGCTGGGCATGGTGGCGCGTGCCTGTAATCCCAGCTACTCAGGAGGCTGAGGCAGGAGAATTGCCTGAACCCAGGAGGCGGAGGTTGCGGTGAGCCGAGATCGCGCCATTGCACTCCAGCCTGGGTAACAAGAGCGAAACTCCGTCTCAAAAAAAAAAAAAAAAAAAGCAGTTCTTGTTGCTATTTCTGGGAAAATATATCTTTAAAACTGTCAATCATTTTCCCAGATGTAAAATGAACAATTCCTTTAGGACATCAAAAATATTGTTCATCTGCATAGTCTCATGTCGACTGCAACTAGTGTTCTCTTTCTTACCGTGTAGTCTGAAGCTGAAAAGATAATAACTCATTAAAATTAAAACCAATCACCTACATGCAAACCAAATCATCAGAGTAAATTTTTTAAATGCTTCTGTAAGCTGAATATTTAGAACTGTTCTACTTAAAATCACATGATGGAAATCATTTAAAAACACTTTGCGTTTAATAAGCCCCAGAAGTATGAGAATAATATATAATCATTATATTCCACATTATAAAGGCTGATATATAAAATTTTATGTCATCTAACTAAATTGGGAGCCATCATAGAATTAGTTTAAAGTAACAACAACGAAAACTATACCTCAAATTACAATTTTTTCAAAACTACCTGACAAAATAGTTGGGGTTTTAACTTAATCTAACACAGGAAAAGCGTGCTTCCTTAGAGCTAATATAGATGAAGATGGTCTGGAAGTAGAGTTGAAATGGGTGCAGAAGAGAGAAATGGAAACATGCAAGAAACAATTTAGAAACCTTATAGACTCAGCGTGGTAGGGGTTTGTCTATTTTAGAGAGAATTAGTTGCAGAGGAAGAAGGCTGTTGATGCCTTTGATCAATGAAAAACCCTGGAGAGGAGAGACTTACACAGTTCAGAGTTAAAGACAGATTAAAAAAAAAATGCTTAGTGGAGATGAGATGGCAAAGAAAGCCAGAAATTTTTAAAGTAGTGGGAGCCAGCACACACAGGAACTATGATCAATCTCTAACGTCTCACACTTCATTCAGAGCTTTCTTCAAACTGCTGAAACCATGTTATTTCATAGCATTTGGGCTGACTTTAATCATGAAATATTTTTAAAACTGTTTCTCAAAGAATGAAACTTTTCTTTAAAATCATAATTAAATAAATGTTGTTAAAAGAAAACACTTATAACAAGTTTAGAAATTCCATAATTTCTTTTCTTCAAAAAGTGGTCTTATTTTATAATCCAGATGGTAATGCTGACCCTTATTAACACAAATTAAATTGCATGTACCTAAATTGTGCCTCATAGTTTCATCTAAGAAAAACAATGAATATTACCAGATTTACACAGAATTTTCTTCTCTGATAAAAGAAAACTCATCAGAAAAGATTAATTTTATCCTCTTACACTGAGATATGAATCAGCCATGTAATTGCTTCATAAACATAAAAATAAAATTTTTGTATTAGGTATTTGTTAGAAAAACCAAACTAAACCTCCTACACAATTGGAGGTGAGCAACCCTATGGAGAGAACATCATAAGAAGCCATCTATACAACTAGGAACATGAGATTCCAACAAAGTCAAACCAGATGCAAAGGAAAGCAATTATAACTAAAGTAAATATGGTAATATTTGTGAATACTTGAAGTTGTGACTGACTGAATAAATCCACATTAGATACCTTCTATTTTTAACATTGGCCCCATGGTTAATCTAATAATGGTTGTAAATTTTAATTTTTTTTTTTTATAATATGGAATGCATTCAGAAAATTACAACATCACAATTAAATGTTCTTTTCATTGTGATGTTAGGGTGTCGATTTTATATCTTCCCTGCTTTCTCCTGTGGGCACTTAGTGCTATAAATGTCCCTCTAAACACCGCTTTAGCTCTCATTGGTTTCAAATAACTTACTTATTTCTGCCTTCATTTCGTAATTTACTCAGTAGTCATTCAGGAGCAGGTTGTTCAGTTTCCATGTAGTTGTACAGTTTTTAGTGAGTTTCTTAATCCTGAGTTCTAATTTGATTGCACTGTGGTCTGAGAGACAGTATGCTATGATTTCCATTCTTTTGCATTTGCTGAGGAGTGTTTTACTTCCAATTATGTGGTCAATTTTAGAATAAGTGCAATGTGGTGCTGAGAAGAATGTATATTCTGTGGATTTGGGGTGGAGAGTTCTGGAGATGTCTATCTGCTTGGTCCAGATCTGAGTTCAAGTCCTGAATATCCTTGTTAATTTTCTGTCTCATTGATCTGTCTAATATTGACAGTGGAGTGTTAAAGTCACTCACCATTATTGTGTGGGAGTCTAAGTCTCTTTGTAGGTCCCTAAGAACTTGCTTTACATATCTGGGTGCTCCTGGATTAGGTACATATATATTTAGGATAGTTAGCTCTTCTTGTTGCATTGATGTCTTTACTGTTATGTAATGCCTTTCTTAGTCTTTTTTGATTTTTGTTGATTGAAAGTCTGTCTTATCAGAGACTAGGATTACAACCCTTGCGCTTTTTTTTTTTTTTTTTCTTTTCATTTACTTGGTACATCTTCCCCCATCCCTTTATTTTGAGCCTATGTGTGTCTTTGGACATGAGACTGGTCTCCTGAGTACAGCACACTGATGGGTCTTGACTCTTTATCCAATTTGCTGGGCTGTGTCTTTTAATTGGGGCATTTATCCCATTTACATTTAAGGTTATATTGTTATGTGTGTGAATTTGATCCTGCTATTATGATGCTAGGTGGTTATTTTGCTCATTAGTTGATTCCGTTTCTTCATAGTGTTGATGGTCTTTACAATAGGGTGTTTCTGCAGTGGCTGATACTGGTTTTTTCTTTCCATGTTTTCTGCTTCCTTCAAGAGCTTTTGTAAAGCACGCCTGGTGGACAAAAATCTCTCAGCATTTGCTTGTCTATAAAGGATGTTATTACTCCTCTGCTTATGAAGCTTAGTTTGGCTGGATGTTAAATTCTGGGTTGAAAATTAATTTCCTTAAGAATGTTGAATGTTGGCCCCCACTCTCTTCTGGCTTGTAGGGTTTCTGCAGAGAGATATGCCATTAGTTGATAGGCTTCCCTTTGTGAGTAACCTGATCTTTCTCTCTGGCTGCCCTTAACATTTTTTCCTTAATTTCAACCTGGGTGAATCCGACAATTATGTGTCTTAGGGTTGCTCTTCTTAAGGAGTACTTTTGTGGTGTTCCCTGTATTTCTTGAATTTGAATGTTGGCCTGTCTTGCTAGGTTGGGGAAGTTCTCCTGGATAACATCCTGAAGTGTGTTTTCCAACTTGGTTCCATTCTCCCTGTCACTTTCAGGTACACCAGTCAAGCATAGGTTTGGTCTTTTCACATAGTCCCAAGTTTCTTGGAGGCTTTTCTTGTTCCTTTTCATTCTTTTCTCTCTAATCTTGTCTTCATGCTTTATTTCCTTAAGTTGATCTTCAATCTCTGATATCATTTCTTCCACTTTATTCGGCTATTGATACTTGTGTATGCTTTATGACGTTCTCATGCTGTGTTTTTCAGCTTCATCAGGTCATTTATGTCCTTTCTCTACACTGCTTATTCTATTTATCATTTCCTCTAACCGTTTTTCAAGGTTCTTAACTTCCTTGCATTGAGTTAGAACATGCTCCTTTAGCTCAGAGGAGTTTGTTATTACCTACCTTTTGAAGCCTGCTTCTGTCAAGTCATCAAACTTGTTCTCCATCCAGTTTTGTTCCTTTGCTGGCAAGGAGTTGTGATCCTTTGGAGGAGAAGAAACGTTCTGGTTTTGGAATTGTCAGCCTTTTCGCACTGTTTTTTCCTCATCTTTGTGGATTTATCTGCCTTTGATCTTTGAAGCTGGTAACTTTTGGATGCAGTTTCAGTGTGGATAGCCTTTCTGTTGACGTTGATGCTATTCTTTCCCGTTTGTTAGTTTTCCTTCTAACAATCAGGCCCCTTAATGCTTCTACCTTTGGAATCTTAACCAGCCCCATCTCTGGAAAGTTTGGGGAACTCCCCTGCAGGAATTCCCCTACTGCCACATTTGGAGCAATTCCAGCCATGGGTCTGGTAAGACAAGACAGCTAATAGAGAAGAAAATAGGAGGCTCACTGCTGCCTTGATCACTATAACAACTTTGCTGATATATGGGTAACCATCTCATTGTTCAGAATACAAACCAATGCTCCTATATCTAACAAGTGCATATATAAATGGAAAGTTAGAGGCTGGGCGCGGTGGCTCACGCCTGTAATCCCAGCACTTTGGGAGGCCGAGGCAGGTGGATCACGAGTCAAGAGATTGAGACCATCCTGGTCAACATGGTGAAACCCCGTATCTACTAAAAAAAAATATACAAAAGAAAAAAAATTAGCTGGGCATGGTGGCACGTGCCTGTAATCCCAGCTACTCAGGAGGCTGAGGCAGGAGAATTGCCTGAACCCAGGAGGCGGAGGTGGCGGTGAGCCGAGATCGTGCCATTGCACTCCAGCCTGGGTAACAAGAGCGAAACTCCATCTCAATAAAATAAAATAAAATAAAATAAATGGAGAGTTAGTCGGGGGTCTCCAGAGAAACAGAACCGAAAAGATTAGATAGTCGGGGAGATATACACATGATAGATGATGAATAGATAAATAGATAGCTGTAGAGAAAACTTAAAACAATAAGTTATTAATTCACTGATGACAGAGCCTGAGAAGTCCTATGATCTGATATCTGCAAGCCGTAGACCCAGAAAAGCCTGTGGTTCAAAGGCCTGAGAGTCAGAGATGCGGGTTCCAGACCCAGCTGCAAGGCACATAAGAGCTAGGAGCACCGAGGGAGGACTGGCATCCAGCTCAAGCAGACAGGCAGAGGAGGGCACAGATCCAGTCCTCCTTTGCCTTCTGTTCTGTTCAGGCCCTCAAAGACTTGGACGATACCCTTTGGGGAACACCATCCGCTTTCCTTAGTTTGCCAGTTTAAATGTGAATCTCTTCCAGAAATACCCTCGTAGACATAGCTAGAGATAATGTCTCAACAGACACCAGGGCACCCTGTGACCTAGTCAGGTTAACACATAAAAGTTACCATCACTGATGGTGTTTGTCACATCTCACCTATCTTCAAACAAATCATAGATGATTTTTAGAATAAAACTTTTTAAAATTTTTAATCATTTGTATTTGCTGTGTAAGCTTTTCTGTCTTATTTCCCATATGTATAGAATGATAGAGTATAGAAAGAAGTCATTTTCACATATTTAGACCAGTGGTAAATGGTTATAACATGTAACTACTTCAGCCTCCAAAACTAATGAAGATGATGGCATATTCGTCAAGACATAAATGTGCTAACAAAGCAATGCCAATTGCTTAAACTCTGGCACCTCCGTATACAGTCCACGTCATTAGAAAGGCAGGAGAAATGCAATAGCAAAACTACCACCTTAATGAAACAGTTCTCAATGATTTACAGGCATTTTTACTTCAAGATTTCTTAGATGTGCTGCTTGGCATAAACTAAGTAAGGGTAAGAGGGCAAAATATGTGAAAGTAACAAGTAACCGCAAGGAAAAGAAACGTATTCCAAACAAATCATAAACCACCTCTCTACCACAGAGAAAATACAAAGACCGTTGAGTCCTCCACAGACACAAAGGCATGTTTTAAAAAGTGGGTTACGGTGTGGAGGAAGGGACGACATTTGACTTTAGTGTTAAATGTTATTGGAGTTAGCAAGCATTAACTCTAGACTATTTTTCTTTTTGATTTACGCAAAGGTCAACCTCTGACTGAAAAATGTGAGCCACAGGTGAAATATTTAATTTCTTAGATGACCTCTAGTGGTCATCCAAGACCCACACTGGCATGTGAAAGAAAAGCTGTTTGTTAGCAAGAACAAAACCATCAAATAACTAGGAGGGCCTGGGACAATGTCCTTTAGGGTAACAGAAAGTTTCATTTGATACGATACAGGTAGAGTACATCCAAATGCTTCAAAATGCATGCCCATTAATCCTAAAAGTCTGTATTTAGAAAAGTATCCTAAAAAAAGAATTTGACAAAGGCTCAAAAATGTTATGAGCAGGAAAGTTTATTCCAGCATTGCTGAACAACCTTGTGTAATGGCAAACAATGTCCATCGATTAAATAAATTATGTATATCCATACAGTGAAATACCAATGCAGCCATCAAGAATAATAATGCCATTATAACTGAAATAAGCCAAGCACAGAAAGGTAAGTATCTCATGTGCTCACTCATATGTGGCAGCTAGAAATGTGGGTGTCATGAAGATAGGGATTAGATAGAGATTAGAAAGCCAGGAAGGATAACAGGGATGATGAAGGGAAAATAGAGGTATGTAAATGTAGTTACTACCACTTAACTGTATACTTAAAATGGGAAGGATAGTAAATATTCTATTGTGTATTTACCTCAATAAAATTTTTTGACAATAATAATGACATATTTATTGAAATAAAATGAGTTACCAAAATAATGTTGAATTTAAAATCAAGTAAATATTACAGTAAAATAATATATAATACCACCCTTGCTAAAAAATTATGAGAGTTTTTATCTGGAAGGTATAAACTAAATAACCGAAGAAATAGAGGTAAATCTTTGAATAGCAGAATTATAAATGGGATTTCTTCACAAATTGATTTTCTACTTTGTTTTATATTAACATATATTATTTTGTGATAATGAGTTCTATAAAAATTAATACACATGAAGAGACAATGGTCCATGAGATTATAGACTATTTCTCACAAAACTTACCAAGAAAGCATTTTTCCTGCTCCATGTAACCCTACTACCTTTGATGGAGTTTGCAGATCTCTCAGGACACTCTGACTAGCTGACATGTTTTCTCCCTTCTCTCTCAAAGGTTGAAAGATAACGTAGTATCCCATGCACACTTCTTTCTTGGAGCTTTATTATTTTAATTACACCCTAATTGACCCAAACAAGAACGCATATCATAGATTTATTTTTATTCTTGAAAGAATAAAAGGTTTTTATTCAAGAATTTTGATTGTTTTACCCCAAACATTTAATTTTCCCAACCCCAAATGATTGAGGTAGAGAAAAGGCTCTAAAACACAATAATTTTAGGAGTAGCTTTCTGAGTCATCGTAAGTCTTATACCTTAGCTTCTTATATCACTTTTACTATCAAAGGCCCTTTCAGAAAGCGAAGAGAAAGCATTGTCCACATCACAAAAATGGTCCACCACCCTGAAACTGCTTTACTGACATCATAGCTGAAGGTCCGCGAGGGCCGACAGAGTCATTTTCTGCACTGTTCCAGAGTGAGCATATGCACAACACGGACGTGACACAGGTGTGTTATACCTTCTATTTGTTCTCAAGTTCCCATTGCCTTTTGGATTATTTTCTATTGTTCCCAGTTCAAACGGCCTCAGGTGTAGTGGCGTAAAACAACAAATTTTATTATACTATAGTTTTATAAGTTGGAAGTCTAGCGTAGGTCTCACGGGGCCAAAGTGAAAGCTCTTTTTCTTTCTGTAGATTTTGATAGAATCTATTTCTGTGACTTATTTGGCTTCTAGATACCTCCTCCATTCATTGGCTCGCGGACCCTTTCTTCATCTTCAAAACTAGCAAAGGGAAGCGAAGTCCTTCTCACATCTCATCACTCTACTTCCATGGTCACATCTCCTTCTCTAACTCTGACTCCTCTTCTCCCTCCCTCTTCTACTTTTAAGGACCCTTGTGATTACACTGACCCATGCGGATAACCCAGGATGTTCTCCCTACCTTAAGGTTAATTGACTAACAACCCTTTTGCCATGTAACCCAACATATTCATATGTTCCAGGGATTAGGATGTAAACATCTGGGGCCATTATCCTGCCTACCACACCTTTTAAAATGTTAAAACATTTATTATGCCATAGGAAATTATGAAAAGATATGTAATTTGTAGAATGGTATTCTACACCGTGGAAGAATAACACATTCCACATAAAATTTGTAGAATGATAGCTATTCTCTGAAGGTGATGTTCTAATGAAACACACTTCCAAATAGTCATGACTTTATGTAGTTCCCTCATCTTGGACGTAGGCTGGCCGTGTGACTCACATTCGACCAATAGAATACACTAGAAAGATTCTGCATGACTGCTGAGGCTAGGTCATAAGAAATCATCAGCCTCCACCTGAGTCTCAGGATTTTTACAGAGAGAAGCCAGCTACTGTGTAAGAAGTCCAACTGCTTTCAGAATGCCATGCTAGGTAGAGAAACACCTGGAAGCCAGCCCACAGTATCCCAACAATCCCAGACACGTAAATGAAGAAGGCATCTTAGATATCCAACCCAATCAAGCCTTCAAATAATTCCAGCAACAACAATTACCTTATTACAACTGTATGAATGACCCCATGTGGGAACTATCTGGCTAAGCCCAACCAACCAGCAGAATGATGAATCACTAAGATTGGGGATAGTTTGCATAACAGTAATTAACAACCAAAATGAATGGTTTCAGATACAATTAGACATCTGTTATCAGAAAGGCTTTATTTTTCAAAAGCAATCAAAATTTCAGCTAACCGGGGTCTAACCAAGAGGGTCAGTTGCTTTCTCAAAATCCCAAATATGTGATGTATTTATAGTTTTGCTTTTTTATTTTAGAATAATGTTTGTACATCCCCCAAGCCAAAGACTTGTAAAATTCTGAATTGTTATAATTTTGTTACTGGAATTTTATATTGTTAGAATTTTATCATTTTTCCAATAACTTTGTACTAGAAATTTCTAGTAAAATATCATTACCAACAGTACCAAGAGAAAACTGTGGAATTGCTATATTCCTCTGTCAGCCACCAACAGGCTAATTGGTTTTCTTTTAAGTTGAATTAATCTTGCTAGATCATTCATTATCCAAATAAAGAACTGTTGAGCAGCTACTCGCCAAGCACTGTCCTCGTCATTCAGGCTACCGTAGTAAACAGAATGTGGTTCCTGACCTCAAGCATTGCAGTCTTGGGGGATAAAAGAGATGTCAGACAAGTAAATCAGTTTTATAAAACAATGTGAAAAGGCCTCTGATAAGGAGGTAAACCTAGGGTGTCTCAGCACAAGAAAAGCAGCAGCTAATCTGAGTGCCACTGGACGTGGTCTAGCATTTAAATCGTCTTCCAGGGGATAACACCAGGGATGAAGCTTCAATGACAGATAAACATAACTTGAGAAATTTCAAGCAAAAATAACAGCAAGCACAAAAGCACTGAGGCATGACATAGCAATGTATGTTGCAAAAACTCATTATTTTAACATAGGGAAATAAGTCTAAAATTAAATATACAAAGATGACTAATTATCCATTCTCCTCTTCCACCACTGCCAAATATCTTAGAGCATGTGTTTCATCTTTCATGGAATGATAAAAGAATAGTTTCTTGAAGGTGCCTGAAAGCAACTACCATTAGAAGCCTTTGTGAGAAAAGCAGACTTTGTCAGGATGACGTGTGTCTGGATACTGAGTAACTTGCTACACCTGACTGATTACAAGTAATCTGAGCAAGTAACAGATAATCAAAATCAATTGCTCTCTAAACAGGCTAGCAAATTCCCAGAAAGTAAGTAAATTTGACTCATGGTTTAATAGGCTGTGTTCATCCAATCGCCCACAGCAATAATGTTAAGAATATTTATAACATTCAACTATAGAACTACAAACTGGTTACCATTAGGGTCAGCTCCAACCTTGATGAATGAACTTTCTTTTCTGTTCTATCTTGACCAGCATTGTATTGTATTGGTCCTGCAGGAGTTGATATTTACAACCAATCAATACTTAGTACTTTTGTTAAAAGAACACTAACTAATATGAATCATTGAAAATAGCTTAAGTTTTCTGTTAAATCCAACTTCCTCCTCCACTAAACCTCTTCATCAGGACAGCCAATAAATCAAACCACAAGATAACTTGAGCTCACCTCCTGTTTCTGGTTGAAATGCTTAATTAGAATGTCCTAAATACAGAAGAAGAAGAAAAACATCTGTACCATCCAAAAACTGCCCTTAAGCCAACAGCTAAATTATTTAGAATCAGCTATATTCATCAAAAAATGAAAACCACAACACTTTAAGAGAACAACTTCAAACCAGAGTTACCAAACTTACACAAACCCGTTGTGAGACCTGAAATAAAACGAAACTGGAAATACCTCTAAATTTTATTTAATTCCTCTGGGAAAAAAAATCAATTACCTCAATAAATGTTGCCCTTACTTTCCTTATACCTTGCTAAGTTGGATATATTAGCCTAAAGTTGTAAGAACAAAATAAGGCAAATTCATAGGGGTTCACATGTAATTAACACACTATCTTTAATCTCATTCTCTAGAACTTTACCTGCCCATAATGATGTTTTTTGAATTACCAACACATATTTAGGGTAAGAGGAAGCAGTGGAAATGTTGTATCATCTAAGTTCAAGGAAAATTTTCTTTGGCAATTTCCATCTGGCACATTGCGTTTGACAGTGCCAGTCCCACTGTCTTGTGTGATGGAATGCATCATGACGGGTGTGATCCAGGCAGATCACCTAAAGGAGCACTCTGCCGAGAACACCCCACGGGAAGTAACTTTTTTCATAAGTAATGAATGTTTTATAAATATATATTATATTTCATTTTCCTTGACATGACATAGCTGGGAGCTTTGAGATGCAAAAGATTTTTGTCAAACTATTTTATTTTTTGTTATTTGACTAGCAAGTAATTATGTTGAAAGAAATATTCTAATAACTTAGTTCTACCTCTACAGGTAAAATAAAGTGAAGTTCAGGGTAGATGTGGAATGTGGAGTGGAGAGGCAATGATTAGAAAAATAGTACAAGTCTGGAATATTTTATAATTCTTTTTAACTCCTCAGAGAGATTCTATATAGTACCTCAGTTAATTGGAATTGAAGTAACCAAATTGCATGCCTCTACCACCCAAATTCATCAGGTAATTCTCTAGCTCTGCTATTTATTAATTGTGTTAGTTATCTATTTCTGTGTAACAAATTACCCCAAAATGTTAGTGGCTTACCGCATTTTTTATCGTGACACAGGTTCCCTGGGTCACGTTTCCGGCACAGCCTACCTGGGTTCTCTAACTCTGTGCCTCTCTCAAGGCTTTATTGAGACATGTCAAGACTCAGCTAGGCAGGATCGACTTCTAAGTTCTTTGCCGTGGTTGTTGGCAGGATTCCAGTCCTGTCGTGTTGTGGGACTCAGGCCTCCTTTTCTCAGGGGTTGCTGGCCGGAGGTCTTCCTCCGTTCCTTGCCATATGTACCACTCCGTTGGGCATCTCACCACATGGCAGCAAGCGGAAAAAATGAGCATGCCAGCAAGCCAAACACAGAAGTGACATTCGTTGCTGTTTTCTGTTCATTGGAAGAAATTCACTAGGTCCAGCCACACTCAAGGGGAGGAGGTTACACCAGAGACTATCAGGATGTGGGGCACATTGACAGCCACGTCAGAAGCTGCCCACCATGTTCACTCACACCTTTGTTATAAAACTGAATTGGCCAAATAATACTTTTATCTCTGTAATTAACATGTATTAAATCATGATCCCTGGCCGGAAAGAGTCACACTAAAAAACAAGAAAGAAAATGATTTGTTTTATAGTAAACCAACTGACATAATCAGCAAAGAGTCTAAATTAATGTTAAAGAAGAAAAAAAGTTGGCAGTTGGTAACATAAAATAGCAATCGCTTTCCTAGAAGTCTTCTTCTCTGCTCTTCTACTTCAATAATTCATGTCATGCTTCTTACTTTCCTTGGCAAAATGATGTCAAAATTAACATTCAGGGCTGAGAGAATTGTTGACCTTTCAGAATTTAATGGTTATCAGTCACACGCTGAATATTGAAATGGGCAGCACCAAAGTCAAAAGTTCAGACTGACATGCAACTATCTCCATTTATAACTGATAAATTAGAATTTACCTCTACTTATTTCACATCATATAAAATTAAATAATATGCAGATATAACACTAGTATACTCATGTAATAATAAATAACTAATATTGAGTTCTTAATACGAGTCAAGCAGTGTTCTATAACAGTTAACTACTTAACATATGCATTTACATGCAAACTTTTTACTGTGTGGACATCTATCTGTAAATTCCAGAAACCCCTATTCATTGATGGCTATTAATATTATTGACGTATTTGTAGTTCCAATTTGCAATTAAATGAAAACTACTCAACTTTTTCAAAGCTCATGATTCCCCTTTCAAAGCTCTGCCTTTCCTCTTTGATTGACAGAGGCCCACTAAGTAATAAAAGATGTGCAGAAAATTAAAGAAAAGGTATAAATGATTTTGCTTACTTTTTATCCAACTAGACTGCTTTGCACACATTTTGAATTTGCTTATTTGAAATGAATAAAATAGCATGCTTGGAGAGTTGGTTATTTTATTTCTGCTCAAGGAAATTACTTTTAAATTCACAAAATCGCTTTCTTATCCCTTAGGTTATTTGTTTTTGCTTTCCTATCAATACAAAAGCACATTCTTATAGAATGAGTGAATGCTTTTCATTTGATTTTTCCAGGGCAAAATTTATATTGATATTATCTGAAAGATACACATAAGTGCATTGTGATTCTTTCTGCAAAACTAAAAAAGTAAAATAAATGCTGTATCATCAGCTCTAAATGTTGACTGAATGCCCACTACACTTAAAGTACTCTACTAATGCAAACATGTGCTGCATGTTGTTTAAAGTTTTGCACTTCGATAAAAACTTTAGTGGTAGTAAATTCGTGTGTTGTTGTTTTTTTAATAGCAGAGATATAAGAAAAACATAGTTGGCTTCTTGTATGCTACTGGAATTTCTAATAGGCAAGCTCAAAAAGGTACACCTTACCTTTTCCCTCAAAGGTTGACCAGCTAGTGAGTTGTCAGTCAGTCATAGCACCACTGTCCCTGCATTCATCATCAGCTATATTCTAAATATATATGGGTGTGTGTGTTTGTGTGTGTGGGTGTCTGTGTGTGTTTGTGTGAATATACATACTCACACACAAAGGTTACTCTGAGCACCGTATATGTTTATATAAAAGACAACTGCTACCACTACTGTCTCTTTGGCAAAATACATATCATATATGTATATAGACACACACAAGACACACACATATATATATTTATATATGTGTATATAAATATGTTTAAAACAGAAATCCATATTATATATAATAATATAAATATATTTTTTAAATATATATTTATATATTTATATCTATATGTCTATATATAGAATATGTAGGTATTTATATATTTGTTTTAAACATTTCTAGTCATTTTCAGATTACAGAAATATTAAATTCTTATTCAGTAACGGGATAATTATAGTTTTTCTCTGCTCCTCACAATGAAACACTGGCAACTACACTTTCACCGATGCGATAGTTTGTTCGTTGTCACATCGGTTA